>NC_084827.1:173477400-174839900 GCF_033115175.1 Lepus europaeus
AAAGAAAACTTTGAGGGCTGGTGCCATGGCTCACAAGGCTAATCCTCCGCCTGCGGCACCGCCATTCCATATGGGCGCCAGGTTCTAGGCCCAGTTGCTCCTCTTCCAGTCCAGCTCTTTGCTGTGGTCCAGGAGTGCAGTGGAGGATGGCCCATAGTGCTTGGGTCCCTGCACCCACATGGGAGACCAGGAGGAAGCACTTGGTTCCTGGCTTTGAATCGCTGTGGCAGCCATTTGGTGGGTGAACCAATGGAAGGAAGACCTTTCTCTCTGTCTCTCTCTCACTCACTGTCTATATCTCTACCTGTCAAATAAATAAAAAAAAAAGAAAAGAAAACTCCAAAATCTTTCCCTCCTCCCTAACCCCGTGACTCCTTCGTTACATGGCTGTCTTGGAGGGAGGAATGAGTCAGATGCTAGAAAATGTTTTTTAGGGGTACTTGGGAAATTCTGTCCATGCAGCCCCCAAGTGCAGTGGGCAAAATTAAGGAAAGGAACCTTCCTGATCCTACTTCAGCTCTCATGTCACCTCCACATCCCAAGCATTCTAAAGTGATATCATCCAGATGCAGCAATCCAAACTAAGCACTGCAGGCTGAGCAGTAAATTTGGCTTCTCCAAGTGCCTCCGGAGCAGGAATTTCCAAGTGAGGATGTCAGATGGAAGAAAAGTGAAAAAAGAGAGGCAGGAGAAGGTGTGATTGTTTCTACCTGGATTTTGGACCCATGTTAGAAATATCTGGATGGGACTTTGAAGATGTCTAATTTCTGCTGTTAGGTAAAGTGGTGCAAGTGGTAAGAATCTGGACTCCAATAGTGGGACTAACAGCAATAATTTCATAGTGGATCCCTAAATTTCACTGATGTTCTTGCCATTAAATGAGTTTGCTCTGCAAATCATTACTGGAGGATCCACCATGTTTGATGTTAACTTTCTTTCACAATTGCTAAGTATTCTGTTTCATAACTGAAATCAACTCAGCTGATCTTAGTTGCTGATTGACAATTAAGCTCTTCATTAGCCTTCCTACTTCCCACACCAGCCCCTTTCAAAATCATCCTGCACAATAGAGATGGTATCAATTCATCACACAACAGTCTCTGCTCACAAATCCCTGACTGGCACCACTCTGCCAAATTATAAAGAGTAGGGCTCCCTACACCAGATCTCCAGTAATATGTGACATAACTCTAGCTTGGTGCTTTGCATGAAGTGTGCTGATTTAAGTGTTCACCTCAAGTATGAAATACATTCACAGCAACGTTTAGGCTGAAGTTTGAGCGAATGTCTGTGTTGACTCAGAATGAGTCATCACTTCTACACACACAAATAATTTACTAACCCATAAAGTCCTTTTACACCTCTACAAGCTTGTTATTATTAATCTAAGATTGGGACTGCCTTGTTTGTAACCTTCTGAACTAAAGAAGTCCATTTCAAAGGCTCAGTTGCTGCCACTTTCTTTACAAATTCTTTCCTAACCTTCACAGTCCTAAGTCATCTCATACACTCAACACACACATCTGCAAAGCCCCTTGACATTTTGATTCAATGATATCTTTAGCAATTCTCAGATCACATCTTGGTTTCTAGCTATGTGGTGGAATGAGAAGGTGAAAAGGGCATGCCAAGATGGCCGCTGACAACAGATACTGCCTGGCAACAGGCCGTGATTGGATGGCTTCGGAAACCACGTGACAACAGAGGAAACCACATGACAACACAGCCTGACTGACAGCAGGCCGAGATTGGATGGTTTCAGAAACTGCCTGGCAACAAGAGCCTGACTGGCAACAGGCTGTGATTGGATGGCTTTGAAAACTGCCTGGCAACAGGCTGTGATTGGTTAGGGCATAGACTGCCCCTTGACCGGATTGGCTGCCTTGGCTATATAAGCAGCTGTAGCAACTGAAATAAACGAGTCTGTGGGCTGCTCGCCTCTGGCCCACTTTCACCCGACTCCCGGGGTCTGTGTGGTGACTCTGTGCCTCTTGCCCCCACCATGCTCCTCCCCTCAGAACAAATCCTCTCAGAAGAAATCAACTGCAACATTGATGTGCATGTTTTCCCAAGTAGGATTCATATTATCAAAATAGAGAATGTGGTGTTTTGTTCATCCTAGGTAACATTTGCAGGAACTTGGGCAGTCAGAAGATAATAGATGCAAGGTAAAAGCACATGTCCACTAAAATTTGGTTATTATGAGAAGTTATATATTATTAAATGCATTCAAAACCACAAGCAAAGCTGAGGAGTGGTTGCAGTGTTTCTTCATGAGTTTTGGGTTGGAGCCCTTTCCACTGTCTTGATGAATATAATCTGAAAGACTCATACCTTGGAGGCTTTAGGCAGCCAAAGGAGAGGGGCATGGTTACTAGAAAATATCACTCCCCTCTGTACATGAATAAAACTGGTGACGGTGATCATTTTCAGTGGGTGCTGCATGTACAAATGTCTAGCCACAAGTGCAGATATTAAAGTGAACCTTCCCAGCTTTCAAGAAGTGTTATGTAACTTTTTACAATGCCAACGGAGAGGTGTTGGAAAGAAAAACACCAAACAAGTAAGCCTTGCCTCTTGTTCTTGTTTTATTTCCTTTTTATCTTTTCAAATAAATAGAAAGCTCATCGTGACGTAGCCAAGTCAAGTCCCCCAAAGATGAACTTCACTGTGTCTCTATCACTACAGAGTCACATGGAATTACTTTTTCAGGATCTGTGCCTTTTTAGTCCAGATTTATTTAGGTAGGCTAACAAACACGAGTTAAATTTACAGTGTACAACATGATATTTTGATATGAGTATGCATTGTGAGATGATTACCACAATCAAAATAACATATCTATCACCATAAAGTTATCCTTGTGTGTGTGTGTGTGTGTAGTAAGAACATTAAAGGTATATTCTTAGCAATATTCATGCATACAATATGGTATTAACTATAGTCACCATGATGCACAATACAATTCTAGAATTTATCCATCATGTCTGAAAGCTTGCATCCTCCAAGCAGCATCACTCTAATTCTCTCACCCTGTAGCCACTGACAGTCACCATTCTACTCTCTGCTTCTGGAGTGCAATTTTTTTTTAGATTTCAAAGAAATGATATCATGCAGTGCTTGTCCTTTTATGCTTGGATTATTGCTTTTAGAATAGTGGGACTTCTTTCTTTTTTTAAATTGTAAAAATTCTTGAGTTCAAATGGTTGGTGAGGCAAAAGAAAAAGAAAAATGTGAGAAGTAGAAATACACAAATAATTGTGTGTGTGTGTTGATGCAAGTGTATCCTCATTTGGGAGTATAGCCTTTCCCAAATCTTGGATTACGAACCTAATGGTGCATGGATGATTGCAAACCTTTATCACGGAGTGAAGGTAGAAGAACTCCAAATAATAATTATATAATCCATTGAATGCTTATGATAAGCAGCAGCATACCTCTTTCCCACACATTTTAAAACAAAAAAAAGTGTTTAGAAAATGAAAACACAATTCTACTTTTTACTTGTTGAACTTTTTATTTAGTGGAACATTAAAAGTTTGACTATAAGTAAATTAAAAATGTAATTGCAAAAATAAAAAAAAAAAGAAAGAAAGAGAGGGGGAAGGATAATGAGAGGGAGAGAAGTATTAGTATATTCTTAGAATTATATGTATGACCTGCTTGCAATATTTTCTCTTTATATTAATAAAAATGTAAATTTTAAAAAGAAAACACAATAAGCAACGTCCTGTTCCATCTTCATCTGTGTTAATATAATTTACTGTTTATTTCTGGTTTACTCTTACTTCTTAGAAATCCGAACAAAGCTGTCCTTTGAAGGGGTGGGAGTTGGCTTCTAAAGAAACATAGAAGGAAAGACAGTGTCGACATGAATATCAGAACTGGGGCAGTTGTTAATGGGTGTTGTTTCTGCTTTTGTTGGTGCAAACTTTCCCACCAGTTGTCTGGAATGGCCTGGAACTTTAAGATAATCCTTGAGGTTTAGTAAAGCATGGGCATATGTTTGCTCAGATGCATGGACAATTGCCTTCCCCAGATATTGATGCTTGCCATCATTTCAGAAAGCTTTTAAAGGACTACCACGAAGAGGAATAGGGTCATTCTCTGGGGATTTTAGATGCTGTGTTGTCAACAGCTCATCATTGCAAAAGATGATGACACAGTTGGAACAGACAGAAGGACGGGACTCTACCAACCATTGCACCTTTCTAGCAATCAGCAAAACCACTCAGTCACCCATTATTCAAGTAAAATGCCTCAGGAATCCAAAAGGCATTTTGCTGCTTCACCTTTGTACCTCCATCTTCCCCTCCTTTTAACTTTAAATTGACTTATGTTTGTGGCACCAACAAAATAAAAAGGAAATTATTTATCCAACTTATATTGGGTTATTCAATCTGTACTCGAAGTTTGTCAGGCACCTTCCTATCTCATTGCTATTTTTAGGGTAGGCTATTTCAAGGAATCAAACAGAATAAAATTCTTATAAAAATGAATGATGGAAGAAAATTTCCCTTGATGTGTCTGTCTGTGGGCAGTGGGATAGGGTCTTTGTTCTTAACCCTTTGAGATAGACCAACAGATTAACTTACATATTTTTTCATTGATATGACAATCTTTTAAGATGTTTTTGGTGCCACTTAGATAGAAAAGAATAACAGCTGAGGTTCAGTTGGGATCTAGGATACACTAAGAACTCCTGGAAATGGGTTCCCATAATGGCTGAACCAATGACTTCATGGCAGTGTAAGTCAGAATACAATTTCTTGCTTGACCTACTCCACCCCAAATAGCCATTAGTTCCCCACAAAATTTGTTTAATTGATATTTCTTTGCACACTCAGTATGGCACTGCAAATCAGTAATTCCATTATCAATCCACTTATTTAAATCGTGGACACTTTTAGATGTTGTTATTTGTATGATGTCTATTTGGTGCCTATTGGATATAAAGAGTCCAATTCTTTGGATTATGTAGCATTTTGTAAATTAAATATTTTGTATTGAATTTGAGTAAACTGTATGCTGTAGAATTTAGGTGTCAGGAACAGAGAATTGTGAAGAGGGAAATATTTATTTCAGCAGTGACATCATGGCAAAGAAAGGCAGAAGGCAAGAATGAACAAGTCTTGGTCTGATCATGTTCAGAATAATGATTAAAAACAATACAGTACTCCTGATTTTTTGGTAAAAATTTCTTAGTTTCAGATTAGCAGTCTCACTAAAATCAAAATATTTATATTTATATAATTTTAATATAACATATAAATACAATATAAATATAATATTTAATATAATTAACAGCATATACTAATTAAATAATAGATACTATAGTTTATTTGTTTAATAATAAAATTTTAATATTTAACAAAATATAATGAATATAATTATATAGGATATTTATGTATAATATATTCAAATATATATATTCAAATTAAGAAGAGTGCCTTGGATTATGCATGGGCAGCTAATCCGATCACATGTGATTGTAAAAGCAGGGAATGTTCTCCAGCTGGTTATAGAAGAAGTCAGAAGAAGCAAGCAGAGGAGGGGTGATGTCAGTGAGACCTGGAGCATAAGAATGACTCAGTGCTGACTTTGGCAATAGGGAAGGGGGCCAAGGCTGAGCAATGTCAGCTCTCCCTAAAAGCTGAGAATGACTACAAGCTGACAGCCAGTCATCAAATGGACCTCCATACTACATCCTTATGGAACTGAATTCTGCCCAAAAATGAATGATTGGAGTTCTTGGGGGAAAAAAATTATCCCCAAAATTTCCAGAAAGCTTCACAGTGCTGCTGACACCATGATTTCTGCCTTGGGACACCCAGAGTAATAGCTGACAGGAAAACTCTGATGTTCAAGCCTTCATGAGAAGTAACAGAGAGATGTCAAAGCCAGCTGGATCCAGGCAGAAAGGCTAGCAATCAGGAGGGGCAATGCCGAATTCAGCTTTCTAGTTGTTATTCAGATTTACCCATAGAGTGGGGTACAGAAAAACCCTGCTTTGGGACCTGAGGGAGCAGCTGATGACATCAAAATTAGAGATTTGTTCGCCATCGACTGGACAATAGAATAATCTTCAGCTTTGGAACTCGGCATGCAGGGGTGCACAGCAGAGTTAGCAATGCCCAGCAGGAACACACAGCAGCAGTAGAAAGCAGTGGAAAGGTGCCAGGAAGCACAGGGGCTCGTCCCCGCCCCTGCCATTGGTCCAGACACTTTTTTTTTTTATTGAAAACTTTTATTTAATGAATATAAATTTCCAAAGTACAGCTTATGGGTTACATTGGCTTCCCCACTCCCATAACTTCCCTCCCACCCGCAACCCTCCCCTTTCCCACTCCCTCTCCCCTTCCATTCACATCAAGATTCATTTTCAATTCTCTTTATATACAGAAGATCAGTTCAGTACACATTAAGTAAAGATTTCAACAGTTTGCCCCCACATAGCAACACAAAGTGAAAAAATACTGTTGGAGTACTAGTTATAGCATTAAATAACAGTGTATAGCACATTAAAGACAGAGATCCTATATGATATTTTTTTAAAAAATTAATTTTCTATGCCATTTCCAATTTAACACCAGGTTTTTTTTTTCATTTCCAATTATCTTTATATACAGAAGATCAATTCTGCATATACTTAGTAAAGATTTCATCAGTTTGCATCTAC
The DNA here is from genome assembly GCF_033115175.1 of Lepus europaeus. Taxonomy (NCBI): domain Eukaryota; kingdom Metazoa; phylum Chordata; class Mammalia; order Lagomorpha; family Leporidae; genus Lepus; species Lepus europaeus. The sequence continues at coordinate 173,484,080 of NC_084827.1, forward strand.
ACAGAAACACAAAGTGTAAAAATACTGTTTCAGTACTAGTTATAGCATCACTGCACATTAGACAACACATTAAGGACAGATCCCACATGGTATGTAAGCACACAGTGACTCCTGTTGCTGACTTAACAATTTGACACTCCTGTTCATGGCGTCAGTAATCTCCCTAGGCTCTAGTCATGAGTTGCCAAGGCTATGGAAGGCTTTAAAGTTGATCCAGACTCTTTACCAGTCAGTATTGACTCTTGAGTTCCCTGTAAGAGAGCCTTGATTCTTCTCTCCTTCCAAACTTACTTTTCTCAAAGTCTACACCATTTTAATAAGTATCTCCCTACCTACCATGGTCCTCATATCAGAAACATCAAAATCATGCTTAATTTCCTCCCTCACATCCTACATGATGTAGGGTGAATGCAATCTGTCATTGAGTTTTTTGATTAAATTATGTTGCAAACTTAATGTCATGCTCAGCCCCTCTGTGTGCAACCCTAGTCCTGTTAACCTCCTATCTTGTTAGGAGCCTCATGATGGCATTCCAATCAGTTTCTTTACCTTTACCCTCTCCATGGCCTGCTCCCACAACCACCACATCCAGTTACAAGCAGTTCACCTGCTACATAGCAGCCAGGCGTCTGTCTAAAGCATATACTAAATCATATAATTTCACTACTTGAAATACTTCCACTCAACAAGAATAGAATTTCCTCTCCATTTAATGGCCTAGAAAGTTTTAATGATCTTGTCCCAGTTTTCCTCTTCACTTTTATCTCCTACTCTCCTTCCATGCCACTGCAGTCCAGTCATCCTGGTCTGTTTATGTATATTGAACATAAATGTTCTATGGTGTTTCTATTTCCTTTCTCTTCTTAGAATTTTTACACTGTCTTCTAACATCTTAATTCAAAAATAATTGTTTGGATGTTTTTCTAATTTTAAAATAATTTTATTCATTCCTTCTTTCCTATGTTTTCATCTACCTGTTGATGGGCTATGTCCCCTTTCAGAGATAACACAAATTAAATATAAAAGGCTTAGTTCTCCCTGCTTAAAATATGGGAAGATTCTTGTAACCTCTCTCTTCTTTAAGCATTTACTTTAGAAAATCTGTAATTGTGAGCTCATTCTGCTTCTCTTTGAAATGTAGGCAAATCCTTCTAAAAGCTTAATAATCACCATGCTATTTTATAACGCAGGAATATTTCTTAAGGACCTGGGAGCCATCTCTTTAAACAGTCATGGAAAATGGTGCCTCTATCCCTGTTTCCTGGGAAGATAGGAACTTAATCCAGCTGTGTCTGACTCCAACTTTCTCACCTACGCCGGGTCACAGACTTATGAGAAAATTGCTCTCTTCTTTTAATGGCAATTGGTAACCACGGGTCGCTCCCCTGATTACCAAGTCAAGTTAGGATAAATTGTGACAAGTGATGCTGTGAAGTTCTGTTGTTGTTTCCTTGGGAATGTGTACGTAATGCATTGAGTCTTCATAACTGCATACAAGGATGAGAGTTATTCTTGTGTCTGTGGCCTCTTTAATAGATCGACTGTAATACACATCATATTCTGATTTAATGCATATTCAAAATAATGTTCTTTTTTATTTCACTTCTATTTCTGTGTACAGATTTTTGGGAGTGATAGGGAGGTTTTGGTTTTACTGCTATTTTCTCAATATCCTTCACAGAAATGTAAAATTCACTTGGGTAGAGGCACTTTCTATCATATGCTAAGTAGTGCTGGACACTTGGTGTCCATAAATATTTGCAGGCTGACAAGTCAGCAAAAAATTGTGATGCTTCAAATAGATAAGAAAATCCCAGGGAACACAGTTCTACAGAGAATAACAGAGCAAAAAATATAGACAAGGTTCAGAATACCATGGATGGGAAGCAGAGAGCGTAATGGTTTCATTTTGGAATATAACAGAGATATTTCCCAGATATTTTAGACCCTTGGAATATTTTGAAGGTGCAATAACAGAGAGCTGCAAAAGACAGCAGAACTTCGGTTACGCACAAAGTTGACATTATTTCTTACAATGACAAGCAAGGAAAATCCTTGAATCAAATGGTTTCTGATCAAGTGAAAAAAATATTCAGTGATTGTATCACAGAAAATACAAAAGTTAAAAAAAGAGGCAAAGGACTTGTAAGGTTCTCCTTTTTCTCTTCATTTCAGGAACATAAAAGGAGGGATAATAAATATCAATATAATTGTATTTGATAAATGTTTTAAGTTTAATGAAACATGGAATTAAATAAAGTATAAAGCAGAACTATTGATTTTGGTACAATTACAACATTCAAATTTTTTATAATGTGAATGTTTATAATGTTAGCTAATATATAAGAAGAAAACATTTAAACATCTCATAGTGGAAAAAAAGAAAATGGACAATGAACACACTACCTGCAGCTGTAGACTTACTTAGTATTGAGACATCTCAACTATATGAAAATTAGTGATGAATTTGAGCTTCCAAATACCTCTGGCATTAAAATTCTGTGATTTCAAGAAAATCCTTGTAGGACCTCCTGAGTCACCTAGACCACCCTAGGGCCTGGATTGGAGTGTGAAGGGGTGGGTAAACCTGGGAAGAGAAGGTGAGTGGTCATTTTCTTTATGTTCATGGAAGATAAATGGCTTATTGAGATGACTGCCAGGAGTCTCCCATAATCAATTTTAGACATATATTGAGTTTCATGGAATTTAATATTTGTCTTTTATTACTATAAAAGAACAAAATGTCTTTTGCTGCAGTATCCTTTCATTATTTTTCAACTAGTAGTTAAGATTTTCTTCAAAGCACTTTTCCAGGACATTCTGGAAACTTTTGGCAGTGTAAGATGCTCTTGGATATGAAGCCAGCCAAATCTGAAAGCCCCTATACAGGTGCTTACTCATTAGAATCTTATCAGTGGAGAACAGGGAATGCTAGGGCTCATTGAAAATAGCCTTTCTCTCTTACAAGTTTCAACAAAGAGATGTTGAGGAGATGAGTCACATAGCTGTAGAGAGAGAATTTTAAAATCACCAGAAGGCTCAGAAGTTACAGGATGAAAATATATTCATTATTTTTTAACAACAAAAATATGCATAGTAACATAAGCACTATATTGTTGAGGAGTATTTGTTAAGTGCAATAAGTAGGACCTAGGTGAGGTTTTAAAACAATGCTTAACACATACGTTTGAGAGTCACAAAAACCTGGTTTTCATTGTGACTTTGCCATTTCCCAAATGTATGACTTTGGAAAAGTTACTTGCTATCCTAGAAAGTTAGCTAGTCATCACTCAGGGATAATAAACCCAAATGCCATCAAATTTATGAGGATTTGATACAATTATAAGAGACCAACCAAGATACCTTTCAAAAATAGTTGCTGTTAGCAATGGTCATTGATAACTGAACTCCACAAGCCCTATACTCAGCACTGCAAAAAATGAAAACACAACTTTTTACAGTTGAATTTAGCCACTTTCTTGAATTCTTATTGTACATGAAGGTCAAAAGATTAATTTAGTTATTTCCACATAAACTTAGACACTTGTGAGTTTTCTTACTCATTTTCAATGTAAAATCATAGCATGATTTTATATTCTTTTTCCTTCCTGTCTTGGTATTCATGAGTCTGAGTGTCAAAAAACAGAGACAGCACGTTGTCCATGCTCTCATCTAATTATTCTTACATTAATTAAAAATTAAGTTCTCTGTAGAATAAAGGTTGACAATCATTTTTGGGGGATTCTCAAACAGCTCCTCCATTCTTTTGTTTTGTTTATATTTATTTATTTATTAACTTTTATTTAATAAATATAAATTTCCAAAGTAGAGCTTTTGGATTACAGTGCCCCCCCATAACTTCCCTCCCACCCGCAACCCTCCCATCTCCCGCTCCCTCTCCCATTCCATTCACATCAATATTCATTTTCAATTCTCTTTATATACAGAAGATCAATTTAGTATATACTATGTAAAGATTTCAACAGTTTGCACCCACACAGAAACACAAAGTGTAAAGTACTATTTGAGTACTAGTTATAGCATTAATTCACATTGCACAACACATTAAGGACAGAGGTCCTACATGGGGAGTAAGTGCACATTGACACTCTTTTTTATGGCATCAGTAATCACCCTAGGTTCTTGTCATGAGTTGCCAAGACTATGCAAGCCTTTTGAGTTCACCAACTCCAATCTTATTTAGACAAGGTCATAGTCAAAGGGAAGTTCATTCCTCCCTTCAGAGAAAGGTACCTCCTTCTTTGATGGCCCATTCTTTCCACTGGGATCTCACTCGCAGAGATCTTTCATTTAGGTCTTCTTTTTTGCCAGAGTGTCTTGGCTTTCCATACCTAAAATACTCTCATATATTTATTTATTTTTAATTTGTATGTGTCTCACATATACAACATTATATATATATATATATATATATATATATAGTAATTCTTCCCACCTTGCCTACCCTCCCACCCATTCCCCCTCCGTTCTTGCTCTCTCTTGTTTTATCCAAGAAAGAGAAAAAGAAAGAAGGAAGGAAGGAAGGAGGGAAAGAAGGGAGGGAGGAAGGAAGGAACGAAAGAAGGAAGAAAAGAAAGCTGGAAAGAAGGAAGGAAGGAAGGAAAGAAGGAAGGAAGAATGGAAAGAAAGAAGGAAGGAAGGAGAAGAAGGAAGGAAGGAAAGAAGGAAGGAATGAAGGAGAATGAGGAAAGAAGGGAGGGAAGGAGGGAGGGAGGAAGGAAGGAAGGAACGAGAAGAAGGAAGGAAGGAAGGAGAAGAAGGAAGGAAGGAAGGAAGCAAGCAACAACTAAGAGGAGTGTTCCTCAACTGTCTACACAAGAGTTGATGTATATTATTGCTTCTTGAAGGTGATTTTGCTTTTTCCCTCCCTTCCTCTTTTCCCTTCCTCACTCTCCCTTCTTTCCTTTTAGAAACTTAATTGTCTCTAAAAAAGAATCCAAGGATGTTGCTTCTTTTGTGAGCTCTTGGACATAACTATAACTTATGAGACATTGTAATAGTGAATGATTCTTGATAAAAACTTTTACTATTGTTTCACAGTACAACTCTTTGACAGAGGTCCTGCATGGGAAGTTAGTGCCCAGTGACTCTTGTTGTTTATTTAACAAATAACACTCTTATGTATGACATCAGTGATCACCCAAGGCTCTTGACATGAGCTACCTCAGCTATGGAAGCCTTTGGATCCACTAGCTTGACAGAGCCATAAGCAAAGTGGAGGTTCTCTCCTCCCTTCAGAGAAAACTACATCCTTCTTTGGTGGCCCCTTCTATCCTCTAGGGTCTCGTCCATCGGGGTCCTTTGTGTAGGACATCTTTTGCTGGAATGTCTTGACTTTTCATGCCAGATATGCTCTTCCTGGGCTTTCTGACCAGAGTACTCTGTTCTTTTAAAGCATTTGATAGTTTTCAGTGAGACGTGTGAACCTCTCGGTCTCTCACTTTCACAGGTGTTCACACTCATTCCTCTTCAAAGATATTTGGGTGTATTCATGAGGCTGTAAAAATTCATCAGTTAGGAGCTAGAATTGTAGTGTAGTGGATTATGCCCCACTTGCCACACAAGCATCCCATTTTGGAGTGCTGGTTGGAGTTTCTGCTGCTCTGCTTCTAATCTACTTCCTGCTAATGCCCCTGGGAAGGCATCCAGTAATGTGAGAAGTGCTTGGACCCCTGCTACCCCATGAGAAAGACTGATGGAGTTCCAGGCTCTTGGCTTCAGCCCTGTATTTTGTTGAAATTTTGGGAGTGAATCAGCAGATGGAAGATCTAGCTAGCTGTCTTCCCCTCTTTCTGTTACTGTGCCTTTCACATAAATCTTCAAAAAGGAATTTATCATTTGTTGTTCATTTTTCTCAATGTTCTCTTCAAACCATTTGAGCTTAATTCCAGCCCTGGACAAGTTTCTTGCAGTATTTAATAATGTCTTTCCATGTATGTTCTCTATTCATGGCCCATACTGCACATAAACCTTGATTTAAAGATCTGATTATTTTCTTAGGATACATTCCTAGAAGTAAAAACAGTGGACCAAATTCTATACCCCTGTTTTGTCATTCATAGACATTATGTTCTTAAATTATTGGACCATTTATTTGAGAGGTAGACTTAGTTATCAAATAGATCTTCAACATAAGTGGTACTCTAAGGATGTATATTGAGTAACATGCATAACCCTAAAATCAAGCTACTCATTTTCCCTTTCCTATTTTCAATTATGCATTAAGATAATTATTTACTTTTATTTATAAAGAATTATACAGAATATTATTAATTTTATAGGAGCTTCTGTAAAAATAAGATGACAGTCATGCTTAACATGTTTATGTTCAGATATTGAGTTATGTTTGGCTTAGATTGTAAATCAGTTAGATATAGCTTTATGATCTTAATAAGATCTGAATATAGCTATATTCACTATTACTGAATGAGTCTCCCAATGTCAAATAAATAACTAAAACTAATCATCAATGCCTAGATTGTCAAAAGTTGTTAAATTGTAAGTGACCTAAAATAGCAGAAAGGTCTAATTTCAGTTGTAATTACTTTGGGTAAGAAGGATCTTGCTGGAGGACAGTGCTGTGGTATAATAGGCTAAGTCTCCACCTGCGATGTTGGCATCCCATATGGGTGCCAGTTCACAACCAGGCTGCTCCTCTTCCAATACAGCACTTTGCTTGTGGCCTGGGAAAGCACTGGAAGATGGCCCAAGAGTCTGGGTCCCTCACCCACGTGGGAGACCTGGAAAAAGTTCTTAGCGCCTAGCTTTGGATCATCCCAGCTCCTGCCATTGTGGCCATTTGGGGAGTGAACCAGCAGATGGAAGACCTTTCTCTCTGTCTTTCCCTCTTTCTGTTACTCTACCTCTCAAATAAATAAATAAAATCTAAAAAAAGAAAGGATTTTGCTTCCTGTTTTCTGATGTGATTACCTCCTGCTGTGGGTACTTTATCCAGTAAACTGTTTGAAGTGATTGTTGTCACGAGCACGTATTTAATAAATCAATATCTTTTTAGAGATAACTAAGTACAATTTATTAAAAATATATAAATATATATGAAGTTCTCATTGCTTATCTGTATCTCTTCATAAAATCATTGACAAAGAAAGTGTGTACAAGAAATTGCAGGGACACGATGCTAGTCATATGTGAAATATAAATGTGAAGGATATTTTGACCTTTCAGACACATACTTGAATTTTGTTCATCCTTCTGACTTTTATAGTGTATATCAGAAGACTCTCTTTAACTTCTTTCTTATGTTTATTCAATTATAGAAACTGGCAGGAGTTTGCAGAATGTGAAAAGAGACACCTTGGGATGTCTGTTTCCTAGGCTAACTCTCCTGTTGGGTTGGGTGTTTCACTATAGTAGGGCAGTTCCCACTCAGTGTCCTTCTCCTACAACTGCAACTGGGGCCTACACCCACTCTGGCCTACTCAGGGTCTAAGTGTGGGAATAATTCTTTGATTCACTATTTCTTGCTTTACAATCCCCTCTTGGCTGTCGTAACTCTATATTCATTTGGGAAATACTTAATTAAGTTCTCATAATCACCGTGTCTGAATGTGCCATTTATCTCTTGCAGTGACCCTGAAAGACAGTCTCCAGAGTGGCAGAGATTTAATAAGTGTGACTTTCTATTTGTTGATGTCTGGAGATAACAACAGGATGGTGAAATAACAATCAGAATTCACTAAAAAGAAGCACTTGCCATAAAAATGCGCCACTTTTAAATTCATTCTAACAGGGTGGTCTATTCTGCATTAAAAATGTATACTGCTGTAAGATACATTTATCCAGAAAGACGTTCTTCCACTTATGATCCAGAAACCAGATAAGGGGATGAGATTGACATTTCTCAGTGTGTTTATCACCGTGCTAATAGCATCTGTCAATATATCTACAAACATATAGAACCCAGTAATCTTGAAAGAGATATACTACTTGGAACTAGGGAATAATAGTTGGAATAAACCTGTCTACTAACCAAAATGTCTAAGTCTAGGAATGAAAGGAAAGTACCATTTTTGAGTATTTCTGTATTTACTTTAGTTACCAAAATTACTTTAATTCAAGATCCATCTGGATGTCATAAATACTCTTCATAGATTTTTAATAACATGTTCTCTGTATTTTCTTTCTTTAATTAAATTTTTTCTAGCTACATATATTTATCACACGTACTGATAGTTAAGATCATTTAACAAGAGGTCTATAAAGTGAAATGACACCAGTTCAATCTGGTTTTCTCATAAAAACATGTGTTTCAGTAAGGTGGAATGTTCCTAAGGGGTTAATGACACATTTTCAAAAAGGGATACATATACACATTACACATGCCTTAAATACATTTTTGAGCATGTTCAATGCAGCACAAAAATTTGCGACAACAAAATAAAATCACTTTGTCAGCAAGGTCAAAAATAAGATATGCTTGCTAGTGTAGTGAAATTTTATTTGCAATTCTAAATGAAGGAACCAATCCTACAAGTATAAAGTTAAATTAATTTCAAGAAAAGTCAAGCTGGCCATACAGAAGTTTGCAACTCCTGAAGTAGTTCAAAATGTCTGAAATAACATATGCATTTCAAAGATTATTTTTAAAAATATGACTAAATGCTAACATCACATGTAGTAGTATATTTCCTTTTATTAGGCTTTTCTGTGTTTCCTCATTGCCACATAACTGACATAAATTCTAATCCTATTCATATTTTATATCTACTGTCACACTTTCTTCTTTAAAAAAAAATGTATGCATTCATCTGAAACAGAGAGTTGTAGAGAAAGAGGGAGAGAGTTAGAGAGAGAGAGATCTCCCATCCGCTGGTTCACTTCTCAAATGGCTGCCATCGCTGGGGCTGGGTCAAGCTAAAGCCAGGAGCCAGGATCTTCATCTGGGTCTCCCACGTGGGTACAGAGGCCCAAGCACATGAGTCTTCTGTTGCTCTTCTGGGAGCATTAACAGGGAGTTAGATCAGAAGTGGAGCAGCCAGGACACAAACCAGCACCCATACGGGATGCCAGCACTGCAAGCTATGGCTTTATTGGCTTCGCCCCAGCGCCAGTCCCCAAATTTCTTCCTCTTGTTATCACTACCATTTTTATATGTACTCAAAATTTCAACATGGACTTTATTTGTTCATACAATTGTATATGATTTGCAAGACAATCAGATCAATTAACACTGCTTTTTATTATAGCAGTCAGATTTATTGATTGGAAAAGGGAGAGCGTGACATGCCCAAGGTTACACACCCCGTTAATAACAGAGGTAAAATAAAACACAGGTTGCTGGCAGTAAATAGGCTTTTTACATGTAATTCCTGCATTTCAGAGGAATTACACATTTTTAATGCAGTAAATATTTTATTAGCAGATAGTAACTTGTCTGAAAGGAATCTACTATTGGTATCTGAATAAAACAGATAGTGAAACAAGTGCTGAATATTTGAGAAATAGTCCAAAGCCCTATAGTGAGATGTGGCCATATGGAGTCTTAAGATCAGCCAGTATGATTGGAGATCACATGCCCAACATCATTTGCCTCATAAAACTTTCTATGTTAAAAATTCTTTTATTGCTAGAACTGACAAAGTGCGGAATGCTCAGAAGATGATTTCCTATTCTGTTTTTTTTTTTTTTTTATGAAAGACACTCTCATGAGGGCTTCTCAAAACTTAGTACAATTCAATTTTGCTGAATTTTCTTCTCCCCATTGTAAAGAATTCTGTAACAGTACAGTAAGTGACCCCAAACTGAGCCTTCTTGGTAATCATTTCAAAAAACAAAACAGCTAGTTTACACTATTGACCAAATGGATCTACTTGTTTTCTGCAGAACAATTCATTACACAGTTGCAGAATACACATTCTTTCCATTAGAGGAGGGATGATTCTGTAGGTTAGACCATATGGTAGGCCGTAAAACAAGCCCTAACAAATTCAAAATAGTTGAAATCACACCATGTGTCTTTTCTGAACACAATAAAATGAAGCTGGAAATTGACAACACAGGAAACTCTAGAAAATACACAAATATACAGAGACTGGATAACGTGGTCCTAAATGAGCAATGGATTATAGAAGAAATTGAAAGGGAAATAAAAATATTTATTGAAACAAGTGAATATGACAATACAACATATCAAAGTTTATGGGATATAGTAAAAGCAGTATCAAGAGAAACTTTACAGCAGCTAGTGCCTACATCAAGAAATTGAAAAGATATCATAAAATGATATATAATATATAAATCATACATATGATTTATATAAATCATATAAATGATTGATCTACAGTGACTCTCAATGACCTAGAAAAACATGGAAAACCATGCACAAAATTAGTAGGAGGAAGCAAATAATAAAAACAACAGAATAAATAAACAAAATGAAAGATAAAATAACACTATAAAAATCATCAGTGAAATGAAGAGCTGTAAGTTTATTTGATGAAAATAAACAAAATTAATAAGCTATAGGCCCAACAAACCATAAAAAGGGGTGAAAGGTGGAGGAGACTCAAATTTATGATTCAGAGATGAAAAAGGAGATTTTATAACTGATGCCACAGCAATAAAAAGAATCATTGGGAGTTACTACAAATACAATTTGGAATATCTAGAAGAAATGAATAGATTTCTGGACATACACAATTTACAAAAATTGAGGTACAAAGACCTGGAAAGCCTAAATAGACCCATGACCACTATAGAGAATAATCAGTAACAAAATCTGTCCCAACAAAGAAAAGCCCAGAAGCAGATAGTTTCACTACCTGTTGAATTCCATCAAACATTTAAAGAGCTAATCTCAATTCTTCTTTTACTATTTAAAATGATTGAAAGGGAAGGAATCCTCCCAAATACCTTTGAAAAGGTCAGTGTCACCTTAATGTCAAAAATCAGAAAAAGATACATCAATAAAAAAAAGAACTATAGAGCAATATCCCACATGAACTTCAATGCAAATCTCCTCAACAAAATACTAGCTAATTTAATCTGACAACACATCAAAAGGATCATCCTTTCAGACCATATGGGATTTGTCCCTGGTATGCATGGATGGTTCAACATATACAAATCAATAAATGCACCATGCCACATTAACAAACTTAAGAATAAAAACCGTATGATTAGCTCAATAGATTCAGAGAAAGCATTTGGTAAAACACAATATCTTCCATTATAAAAATTACTTAAATAAATTGATGTAGAAGAAGTATGCCTCAAGATAATCAAAGCAATATAGGACAAGCCCAGATTCAGCAACATATTAAATGGGGAAAAGTTGGAAGCATTTTTACTAAGATTCAGAATGACACAAGGATGGGCAATGTGGCAAGAATCACTATGTTCTCACGTTGGTATTTATGAAATGCATGACATTTGTAAAACTTAAATAAACAAATAGTTTCTGGGGACAAAACACACACAAGAATTCCCACTCTTATCATAACTATTCAATATAGTTCTAGAAGTTTTAGCCAGGGGCAATAAGCAAATAAATAAATAAACCAAAGAGTTTCAAATCAGAAAGAAAGAAGTCGATTTAACCATGTCTGCAGATGGCATAACCCTAGCTATAGGGGAACCAAAATTTGTTAAGAGATTATTGGAACATATTATGTCAGAGTTGCCAGATACAAAATCAACACACAAAAATAGTAGCAATTGAATATGTAAACAATGCTGTGGCTGAGAAAGAACTTACAAGGTTATTTCCATTTAAAATAGCTTCAAAATTTTTAAATACTTTGGAATACATATAATGAAGGATGTGAAAATTCTCTACAATGATAATTAGAAAATATTAAATAAGGAAATAGAAGACAAAATAGGAGAAATTGCTCATGTTCATGGATTGGAAGAATTAATATCATAAAATGTCCATATTATCCAAGAAATTTACAGATTCAATGAAATCTCAATAAAACAATCCCATGGACATTCCTCTTAGATCTAGAAAAAAATCCTAAAATTCATATGGAAATACAAGAGACCTAGAATCCCAAAAACAACCTTACACAATGCCAGAGGCATCACAAAACCAGATTTCTAGACATACTCCAGGGAAATGATAATGAAAAAACCTGATACTGGCACAAAAATAGATACATGGAACAGAATATAAAACCCAGAAAGCAATCTACACATCTACAACCAAGTAATCTTTGACAAATGAGCTAAAATCATTTCATGGAGACAGGACAGTCCCTTCAACAAATCATGAGGGGATAATTGGATTTCAACATGCTGAATTGTGAAACATGACCCCTACCTTACATCCCATATAAAAATCAATGCACAGTGGATCTGGGTTCTAAGCCTAAGATTAGAAACCACCAAATTACTACAGGAAAAGATGAGGAACACTCTACAAAACATTGACACAGACGGTGAATAAGAACCAAGTGGCACAGGTAGTTAAAAATAAACAAATGGGATCACATCAAGCTAAGGTGTCTGCACAGCAAAAGAAACACTTATCAAAGTGAAGAAGCAGCTTACAGAGTGGGAGAACGTATTTACACACAAGAAGAGATACTCAGGATAACCAGGCATCAGTGAAATGCAAATAAAAACCACACTGAGTTTTCACCTCATCCAAGCTAGAATGGCTATTATCCAAAAATCAAAACATAATGAATGCTAGTGTGGATGTGGAGAAAAGTACCCTAATACACTGCGGGGGGGGGGGGGGGGATGTAAACGGTAGAACCATTATGGAAAACAGTATAGAGATTCCTTATAAATCTGGAAATAGATCTACCATATGACACAAGCATACCATTCTTAGAAATATACCTGAAGAATATTACATGAAAGAGCTATCTGTACCTCTATGTTTATAGCAGCTCAATTCACAATATCAAAGAGAAAGAATCACCCAGATGGCCATCAACTGAGCACTAGATAAAGAAAATGTGTTATATACACATGAGATTATATACTACTCAGTCATTGAAAATAATGAAATCCTGTATTTTGCAACAACAGTGATGCAGATTAAAAACGATTATTTTTATTGGAATTAAAAACATCAATTTGTGGTAGTTATTATGTAGAATGCAAAATAATATTTATGAACAAATTGACATCTTGTGTGTTTTTTAATCCTTGGCTATATTCCTGTGGAACAGTGGCTTTTCTACTTTTTTACTTTTAGACTCTTTTATTTAGAGTAGTATTATAAAAGAGTTTCTTATAAATTGAAAGTATGTTACAAAAATTTAAAAAAAGAAGGAAGGAAAGAGGAAAGTATCATTACATTGTTAGAATCATATCTACTAGATTCATGAAACCTCTTCTCTTTATAGTACTGAATAATAAATGTAAAAAAGAAAATGAGATAGTGAAGAACAATGTAAGTCTAAAGAAAGATAAATAAAAGAAATAATAAGTAACTTAAGAATCAATGGAACTGACAACACAAAATCAGCAACAAACATCAAACAATGATAGTTCTTTGAAAATATACGTAAAATTTATGCATATGTATAGCAGAATAAAGATGAAAAGGAAAGAAAAGATAAGTTTATCATATCATAAATGAAAGAGAAAGATAATCGTTAGAGATGCCATGGGTAATGAAAAGGTAATATAATACTATGGGCAACTTTATATTCCCCACATTTGATGACAAGATGAAATTGAGCAATTTCTTGAAATATACAGCATATCAAACTCACACAAAGAGCATTATAAAACTTGAAGTGCTGATGCTATGATACAACAGGTTAAACCACAGTTAGAAACAACAGGATCTCATATGGGCACCTGTTCCAATTCCAGCTGCTCCACTTCCAATCCATCTTCTGGCTAATGCTCATGGGAAAGCAATGGAGGATGGCATGTTCTTGGGCTCCTGTATGCTCATGGAAAACCCAGATGAAACTCTTGCTTCTTGGTTTTAGCCTGGTCCAATCCCAGCTTTATGGCCATTTGGGGGTGATCTCTCTCTATCTCTCCCTCTCTATACAACTTTTCCTTTCAAATAAATAAACAAACAAATCTTTCTAAAAAAATAAACCTGAAAAGGCCTAAATACACTAAAAATTAATGATGTGTATGATAAATCCTCAACAATATTAGCTAATCAAATTAAATGACATATGCAAATTATACACTGTAATGTAGTGTAATCTATTCCAGATATGGAAGTCTAATTCAATAATCAAAAATAAGTTAATTTGATTTATCATGTCTATAGGTTAAAATATGATCACAGCAGTAGGTATAGGAGAAGTATGTGACAAATTATAGTACCTATTCTTGTATAAATTCTCAGAAAGCCAGGGCTATGGGAAGTTATTATCTATTTGATAAAGTATGTCTACTAAAATAGTGACATCTAACATCTCAACAATTTGGTACATACTGCTTTCTGCTTAAGACTGAGTTTTGCAACATTATAAGGAATAAAATAAACAATTTTATGTTTAAATTAATACAGCTAATAAAAGTAATAATTCATATTATTAATTAATCAGTTTACTACCATGTACATGAAGATCAAGAATTATATATGTTAATATATGTAATAACAGAGATATTAGGAAATAATGAACATAATATAGAGAAAAATTGAAGATGTAAAAATAGTCTATATGGAATTTTCCAATGTGAAAATCTAATACTTGAATGAAAAAGGCAGTAGAAAAAATAAGCCATGGATTAGACAAAGAAAAGATGGTGCCGAAGATATAGAAATCAAACACACCCATAGTAAAGCACACAAAAATATAAATGAATTAAGATGCATTGACTCGTGAAATAGTATGACACAAACTAAAACATATGCAACTATTGTCATAGAGAAAGGGAGAAACAGCAGAAAAAATATTTGAAGAGATAATGACTAAAAATATTCAAATTTGATGAAAACCACACACTGAAAAATCTATGTAGTTCAAAAAACGCCACACGGGTTAAACATAAATATTAAAAATATTTACCAATAGTATAAAGTAAAACAAAAAAAATACTAAACAGGATAAAGTATTAATTTGTTCATCAACAGGACAAGGGCTGATCAAGTCATTGTTTCACATAGTGTCCATTTCACTTCAACAGGTTTCCTTTTTGGTGCTCGGTTAGTTGTCATTGATCAGGGAGAACATATGATATTTGTCCCTTTGGGACTGGCTTATTTCACTCAGCACGATGTTTAATTAACACACAATTATTCTTAGGTGTTTAAATTTAACTGAAAAGTGACCCCTGTTAAATATTAAGAGTGGGAATAAGAGAGGGAGGAGATGTACAGTTTGTCACATGCTCAATCGGACTTGCCACAGTGGTAGAATAGGATATGTGCCAAGGGACTCCAATTCAATCCCATAAAGGTGGCAATGCCATCTCACTAGTCAAAGTGATCAGTTTCAGTTCATAATTCATCATAATGATAGGTCTAAGAGTCACAGGGATCACATAAACAAGACTAGTGTCTTCTAATACTAACTGATAGAATTAAAAAGGAGAGAATGATGCAACATGAGAAGTGGGATACACAGTAGACCTATAGAATGGCAGATGTCCTAAAGAGCATTCTGGCCTCAGATCAGCCCTTAAGGCATTCAGATCTGACTTAAAAGCCCATGAGAGTTTCTCAGGCATGGAAAGCCAAGACACTCTGGCAAAAAATAAATAAATAAAATAAAAATAAATAAATAAATAAATAAAAAACCTAAATGAAAGATCTCTGCAAGTGAGATCCCAGTGGAAAGAACAGGCCATCAAAGAAGGAGGAAACTTTCTCTGAAGGGAGGAAAGAACTTCCACTTTGACTATGGCCTTGTCTAAATAAGATCAGAGTTGATGAACTCAAGAGGCTTCCATTGCCTTGGCAACTCATGACAAGAGGCTCGGGTGATTACTGATGCCATAAACAAGAGTGTCAGTTGTTAAATCAACAATAGGAGTCACTGTGCACTTACTCCCCATGTAGGATCTCTGTCCTTAGTGAATTGTACTATGTGAATCAATGGTATAACTAGTAATCAAACAGTACTTTACACTTAGTGCTTCTGTGTGAGTGCAAACTGTTGAAATCTTTACTTAATATATACTAAATTTATCTGTATATAAAGATAATTGAAAAATAATTTTGATGTGAATGAGATGGGAGAGGGAGCAGGAAATGGGAGGATTGCATGTGGGAGGGAAGTTATGGAGGGGGAAAAGCCACTGTAATCCAAAAGCTGTACTTTGGAAATTTATATTTATTAAATAAAAGTTAAAAAAATAAAAACTCTTTATAACCTGAAAACAAGTATATATATATGAAATTAAATTGGAAGATAAAAAATGGGGGAAAATACATGAATGCTTTGACAATATTCATGGAAAAACAGAATTAAAAGAAAATTTGTTTTGGTGCAAAAGTTTTGCAATGTATATAGAGATTTTTCATAATACATATATTTCATAGACATTCAAAGATCCTCATATGAATGTATTTCTAATGCTTTTCCACTAAAGTAGATTTATTTGTTAATTTCATTTTCCACAGATTTTTTAAAGTACCCTAATATACCTTGGTTCTCTGAAATACAATTCTATTCCGTGACATATACCTTTAAAAGCTATAGAAACTAATTTCCCTCAAAAAAATTCTGGAAAAAGAAATGTTATATATGGGGAACATTAACTCCAATATCAAGTTTCATAAACATAAATAAAACCAACTTACTCAAAAAAATAATAATTGCCAAGTAAAATGTACTTTCCATTTAAATCAATAATTTCATTACTAGGAATTAACCCTAAAGGAAGACCTTTCTCTCTCTCTCTCTCTCACTGTCCACTCTGCCTGTCCAAAATAAAAAAATAAAAAAATAAAAATAAAAGATATACTCCTGCCAATGCATGCCAATATCTTGTGTATTGCTAAAATAAAGAAGCTCCACAAAGAAAAAAATATTTACAAAAATACAAAGTATAAAAGTTTATTCCAAAAAAGAAAAAGAATTACAATAACTACCCCAGGTCTATAACTGATATTATTTCTTAAAAATTAGCCACAGAGAAATTATCAAGACCTAGTCCTGATTAAAAATTAATAAGCTAAGAACCATAAGGAAATTTCTTAAATTCATAAAGGTATCTATAAAAAAACTACAGCCATCATCATACTTAATGAAAAAGACCAGTCATTTCCATGTAGGATGAAGAACTAGGAAAAGGTCTAGGTTCCTTTCACCTCTCCACAATGTTTAATTGGAAGTTCCAAACAGTGAGTTCAGTTAATAAGTATAGAATGAAGAACAAAGAATTGGAAAAAAATATGTTCTTTCTTTGTATGTTATGCTTGACTCTATAAAATAATCCTAAAAAATCTATGAAATATTTCTGATATGTAGAGTGTCTTTTGTGCATTAACAAGAAAAGTAATAACATAATAAAGCCAACTATACATCTACACACAAGCAATTATTAGCTACTTTTAAAAAATACAATAGCATAAAATTCATAGGCATTGACTTACCAAATGTGTAAACCTACAACCACAAAACAATCCATGAGAAGATAAAAAGATTGAAACAAATGGATACACTCATCTTGCATAAAAAGATTTAATAATATAAAGATGTAATACTCCCATAATTTATTTATAGATCAGTGAATTCAACCCAGAAGGATTTTAGATAGAACATTTTCAAGAATATTCTAAAACTATAATGCAGTCAAAATGACATAGAGCAGAAACTCAAATAAGTTATTCAGATGGAGCAATTCATTTCATACGTCTGGAAATGCAAAATGCAATTCATTTTGAAAAACAACTGTCGAAACAAATGCCACTCTGGATATTTACCTAAGAAAATGGAAACCTGTGCCCACAGACACTTGTACAGAAATACTCATGACACTTCATAATAGGCTAGAGTTGGAAATAACTTCAATTTCTTTCAACAGGTATGTGAACGATTGTATTGTATATCCAGATAGAAGTGTTCACTGTTCATGGGAAAATGAGTATATTGAAGAAAACAATGCGTGAATTTCAGAAAATTTATGCATCAAAATAGTGTCATTAATTCAACTTCCAAAAATTTTGAAGTGCCTTGTATTCGAATCCTATACAGTAATAAAAACAAACAACTGATCACAAACCAGAGTAAGAAACCTTCTAAGACATCATTCTAACTTAAAGATAAAAGACACAATAAGTACATATTATATGATTTCATTTATATGGAGTTCTAGAAAATGTCAAATTGGAGTAAGAGAAATATATGAGTGACGGAATTTGGTGGTAGACTGGTATAGGAAAAGAGTACAAATCATTGTTAAAGAAATTTCTGAGATGAAGGTAGCATTCTGTGTTTTGATTTTGGTGGGATTTTAGGCATTTTCCAAAGCACATTGAATGGCATAGTGCAATTGAAGCTGGTATTTGTGTGTGTGTGTGTGTATAAATACTTCTACAGATTTACTTAAAATACTCTAATAAACATGTCTGTGTGTTATATAACACATCAATGTCCTGGAGACCAAGTGTTAACATTTCTTCACTTTTTAAAAGATTGTATTTCTTTCCTTATTTAAAAACAAGAATTACAGAGGGAGAGATGGAGGGAGCGAGATAGAGATATAAAGAGAGAGAGAAAGACAGAGAGAGAGAGACAGAGAGAGAGACAGAGACAGAGAGACAGAGAGAGACAGAGAGAGAGAAGGAGTCTTCCAGCTGGTGGTTCACTCTCGAAATGACTGCAACAGACAGAGTTGGAACAATCTGATAGCAGGAGCCAGGAGTTTTTCTGGGTCTCCCACATGGGTGCAGGGACCCAAGAATTTGGGCCATATGCTATTGCTTTCCCAGGCACATTAGCAGGGAGCTGAATAAGAAGTGGAGCAGCCAGGACTGATTCAGAGCCCATATGGGATGCCAGCACAGCAGGCTGTGCCTTAACTTGCTGTTCCATAGCGCCAGCCCCTTTTCTTCACATTTTTATGAAGATGTGACATAAAGCATTTTTGTACCAAATATCCTTCACATGGTTGCTGGAGATTAATATTTTCTACAAAACATATAGGAATTTCTTGTGCAACAAGACAATCAACATAAATAAATTCTGTGGGTAAAATTATTACTGCAAACTCCAGTTTAGAATTTGTTACATTATCTAAAAGTCTCATTTGTTCAGTTGCAATGATGATGTGAATGAAACAAACATGATTCTATTTGCTAAAATTGTAATGAGATCATAGCATTGTAATGTGTTTTAAAATGAGCTTCTTAGGAGCTAATGTAAAAACATTTAAAAGATTATAAAAGTACAAATTTATGAAAGCTACTGTTTTACTTCAGAAATACTATAATATATATGAGACACAATTCTAGTTACACCCACATCTTAAATTAATGAACACAAACCAGCCTCTACTCAATTACGTTTAAAAAACCCTATCTTGGCCGGTGCCACGGCTCACTAGGCTAATCCTCCGCCTTGCGGCGCCGGCACACCGGGTTCTAGTCCCGGTCGGGGCACCAATCCTGTCCCGGTTGCCCCTCTTCCAGGCCAGCTCTCTGCTGTGGCCCGGGAGTGCAGTGGAGGATGGCCCATGTGCTTGGGCCCTGCACCCGCAGGGGAGACCAGGAGAAGCACCTGGCTCCTGCCATCAGATGAGCGCGGTGCGCCGGCCACAGCGCGCCTACCGCAGCAGCCATTGGAGGGTGAACCAATGACAAAAGGAAGACCTTTCTCTCTGTCTCTCTCTCACTGTCCACTCTGCCTGTCAAAAAAAAAAAAAAAAAATCTTGAATGTAATCTGTGTCTTCCATTAGAGGTATAAACTGAAATTAATTACTTTACTTTCTTATTAAATACTACATCATACATAGATTTTGTATTATAAGAGTTGTAGTGAAAAATTTTTATTATTAATTTTTCATTGGCATTATGAATTAGGATTGTGGCCCATGAAGTTTATTTTTGAATATTAAAGATCTTTACATCTAGTCATTTTGACTATAATGTATGAGCTTTTCAAAGATATGTAAACACAAAAGATGAGGAAAAAAATCAGCTCTCAGTGACAGTGTTCTGGAAGCCAATCACTTTTTCTAAGATTTATTTATTTTATTTGAAAGTCGGAGTTACAGAGAGAGAGGAAGATACACAGAGTGAGATCTTCCAACTTCACTCCCCAGATGGCTGTGATGGCTAGGGCTAAGCTAAGAAAAATCCCGGAACCAGGGGCTTCATCCAGGCCCATCCACATGGGGATCAGGGGCCCAAACACTTGGGCCATTTTTGCTTCCTTTCTCAAGCCATTAATAGGGAGCTGGATTGGAAGTTGAGCAGGTGGAACTCTAACCGGCATCCAAATGGGATGCTTATGTCACAGGGGGTGGCTTTACATCCTATACCACAATAAAGGTCCTGCCATTCACTTTTTAATCTGGGTACTACCTGTAATCTTCACACAATACCCCCACAATACCCCCACCTAACACACACACACACATACACACACAGCCAATCCCAATGTTTAATACTCTTGGAAGATGTCTTCCATTTTCACTTTCTGGACAATATTCTGACAGACTCTGTGCTTCACACTGTAGGGTAAGTCAATAGTAGAACAGCTTACAACAGACAGCTCAGGACTGTTTACTTTCCATTGCATCCTGGTAGATTACTCTGACATTCCAGTTCATTCCGTATTAAGGAAGGAATTTGGGACAAAAGGAAAAAAATGATTAAAGGGAAGAGAAACACTCAATGACATATTTTAGCAATCATCCATTTACAGAACTAAAACTAAGATAAATACAGCAAGCTGACCATTTAATCAAATAAAATGACTATTATCTTGGATGTAAAATAAATTCAAAACATTGGTTGGAACTGGATTATTGGCAATGAATCCAGCGAATTTATTTTGATTAGTAAAGAATTCTTTGCTATGAAATGAGTTTTGATATTATCTCAGTATAATAAGGATAAAGAACCAAAATCATGAAACTAATCATTCTTATTGATAGCCTCATATTTGTTTTACTTCACTGCTTTTCATACAATTCAATAATATACAAGAAACAAGTGAAAGACATCATAAAACTGTAAAATATCTCACCACAAATAGGAAGTATATGAAGTAAAGTGTATACTAATTAGCATGATTCAATCATCCTACATAGTGTGCCCCCAAAATATATTTTTTGCAATTAAAATGAAATGCATATTTTAAAAGGTAATTTATGGAACTAGTGTTGTGGCAAAGTAGATTAAGCTGTTGCTTCTGATGCTGACATCCCATCTTGGAGCACCAATTGTAGTTGTTGCTCCATTTCCGTTCCCTGCTAACCTTCCCCTGGAAAGTATTTGGGCTCCTGCCACCCATGTAGGAAACCTAGCTTGTGGCTTCAGCCTGGCTCAGCTGCAGACATCGTGGCCATTTGAAGAATTAATCAGGGGATAGAAGATCTCACTCACGTGCATGCTCTATTCTCTGTCTCTCCCTCTCTGTTGCTCTGTCTTACAAATAAATAAATAATTTTTAAAACTAAAAAAAAATTAAAACTTCGTTAAGAAGGTTTACTATATCACTTTTTAAATCAAGACTCAGATAAATAATGATAATGGGTAACACTACATTGTAAAACGTGAAGTATACAATTCTTATATGGAAGGATTATGCTTGTTTTCATCAAAACAATCTTTCAGTGTATTTATGAGGAGAAAGCAAGTGAAATCTGACCATTTTCAGAACCCAGATTAGCAATTCACTGACAAGAACAATTAAAAATATTCAAGTCTTGGGGGCCAGCACTGTGGTGCAGTGGGTTAATGGCCCTGGCCTGAAGCACCGGCATCCCATATGGGTGCCGGTTCAAGTCCTGGCTGCTCCTCTTCCGGTCCAGCTCTATGCTGTGGCACGGGAAGGCAGTGGAGGATGGTCCAGGTCCTAGTGCCCCTGAACCCACATGGGAGACCTGGAGGAAGCTCCTGGCTCCTGGCTTCGGATTGGTACAGCTCTGGCAGAGCAGCCATCTGGGGAGTGAGCCATCGGAAGGAAGACCTCTCTGCTTCTCCTCTCTCTGTGTAACTCTGACTTTCAAATTAATAAATAACTCCTTAAAAAAAGAGACAGAAATAGAAATATAACCTACCAGTATTTTAAAATATAAAATTAATGTCTTTGAATCCTTATGATATCAGCACAAGGATAAAGGTAAAGATAGGTAGATTATTAGGTTAAGAGATTCATATGAATAAGTAAATATATAGCACACACTTAACTTGATCTTAAAAATCAACAGGAAAGATGACAGGTAGATGACAGGAAAGATGACAATAGCTACTTCAGGGAAGATGTCTATAAAATGTTGAAGGTTGATCTTTGCTAAAAAATAAAAATAAATAAATTATCCTTCATCATTTAACACCATGTAATTTAAAAAATTACATGTGAATAATAAAACTACAATTTATTAAAAAAATGTGTCTGCAACAACACTAAGTAAACATCAAAAAAAGATAAAAGCTTTAATTTTTAAAAATTTTATTTAAGATATACAAATGTGTATTCTGTATACAAGGATTCAGGAAGATAGTGATATTTTCCACTGTACCCTCCCTCCTGCCCATACTCTCACCATTTTCCCTCCTCTCTCTCCTAATCCATTCTTATTTTTTAAAAGATCAATTTTCAGTTAATGTTATACTCATAAGATCAATTCTACACTAAGTAAAGAGTTCAACAAAAGGTATAATAGAAAAAAAATTGTTCTATGACAGTTGAGATAAGGACTGTCAAAAAAAATCATTCCATATCGAAGTGTCAACTTCATTCCTATAGATTATCTTTTTTTTAAATTTATTTTTGTTATTTATTTATTTTTTTTATTTTTGACAGGCAGAGTGGACAGTGAGAGAGAGAGACAGAGAGAAAGGTCTTCCTTTTTGCCGTTGGTTTACCCTCCAATGGCCACCGTGGTAGGCACGCTGTGGCCGGCGCACCATGCTGATCCGATGGCAGGAGCCAGGTGCTTATCCTGGTCTCCTAAGTACTCTATTAGTTTCCGCAAATCAGGGAGAATATGTATTTGTGTTTTGGGTACTGGAATATTTCACTAAGTATAATAGTTTGCGGTTGCACCCATTTTATTGCAAATGGCAGTATTTTTTTAACCTCTGTATAGTATTCCATAGTTCAATTTCTTTATCTGACTTGAGTTGATAGACATTTGGGTTCATTCCATATCTTTATTATTATGAATTAAGCTGTGATAAACATGGGGGTATAGATCACTATTTCATATGCTGCTTTCTTTTCATTTGGGGAAATTTCCAGGAGTGGGATGGCTGGTCATATGGTAGGTCTATATTCAGATTTCTAAAGTAGCTCCATACTCTCTTCCAAGTGGCTGTACTAGTTTACATCCCCACCGACAGTGGATTAGCATACGTTATGCTTTATGGCCAAGAATATTGTTTATTCTAAAGAAAGTTCCATACTTGATGAGAAGAATGTGTATTCTGCAACGGTGAGAACAAAAGTTCTATAGATACCAGGTCCATTTGAACATAGGGTCAATTGGTTCTGTTGTTTCTTTGTTGACTTTCTGTCTAGATCTGTCCACTGATGAAAGTGGGGTGTTGTATGGGAGTCTATGTCTACCTTTAGATCTATTAACATTTACTTTAAATAGTGAGGTGCTCTGCAATTGGGTGCATATACATTTATTATAGTCACACCTTCCTGTTTAATTGATCCCTTAATCATTACATAGTGTCCTTGTCTGTCTCTTTTAACAGTTTTTTTTTTACAGTCTGTTTTCTCTGTTATTAACTTATCTACACCTGTTAGGTTTTGCTTTCCATTTTCATGAATATCTTTTCCATCCTTTCAATTTCAATCTGTGTGTATCTTTGTTGGTGAGGTATATTTCTTGTAGAAAGAAAATAAATGGGTCTTGTTTTCCAATCCATTCAGCTAATCCGTATCCTTTAACTGAAGAGTTTAGGCCATTTACATTCAAGGTTACTATTGAAACATAATGAGTTGACTGTAATTTTTCCATAAATATTCCTATTGGTTACTTTGAATTACCTTTGAACTTCTACTGTGGGATTTTCTGCCTTCACATTCTTTCATAAGGATGACAATCTTTCTTTGTTTCTGTGTGTAGGACATCCTTAAGCATCTTTTGTAAGCCTGGACAATTGGTGACAAATTCTTTCAATTCCTATTTATTATGGAAGGTCTTTATTTGATCTTCATTCCTAAATGAGAGCATTTCAGAGTGCAGTGTTCTAAGCTGACTTTTTTTTTTTTTCCTCTTCAGACTTGGACTATGTTTCTCCATTCTCTCCTGGCCTGTAGAGATTCTGATGAGAATTCAGCTGTGAATCTAACTGGAGATCCTCTGAAAGTAATCTGTCACTACTCTTGTGCACTTTTTAGAATCTTTTCTTTATGTTTTACAGTTGAAAGTTTTACTACAATGTGTCATGGTGAGGATCTTTCCTGGCCATGTCTGTTAGGAGTTTGGCATGCTTCCTGTAGTTGGTCGTCCCTTTCTTTCTCCAAATCAGAAAGTTTTCTGTAATTATTTCACTAAATAGGCCTTCTAATCCATTCTCTTTCCACATTTCCAGGAACTCCCTAGACCCATATGTTGGGTCCTTTGATAGCATCCCATGAATCTCCTACACTGTTTTTAATTTATCTGATTTATTCTTCCTTTTTGGTGGTCTGACTGAAAAATTTCGCAGGATTTGTTTCTAGCTCAGATAGTCTTCCCTCTGCCTCACCGAGTTGGTTGTTAAGTCTTTCCATCATATTTTTTATTTGATCTATTGGATTTTTCATTTCTAATATTCCATTTTGATTTCTCTTTAAAATTTCAATCTCATGT
Source organism: Lepus europaeus (assembly GCF_033115175.1). Lineage (NCBI taxonomy): Eukaryota > Metazoa > Chordata > Mammalia > Lagomorpha > Leporidae > Lepus > Lepus europaeus. The sequence continues at coordinate 173,508,978 of NC_084827.1, forward strand.
AAAATGTTTTATTCATGTTATGTATGGATTTCTTTAATTTGTAGATTTGCTTCTCATTGCTTGTGGATAATTCTATGATTAATCTTTTGATTTTTTTCTGGCATTTCATTAATCTCTTCACCTTCACATTCTAATATTGAAGTGTTTTCATGTTCCTTAGGGAGTAGTCATGTTATCTTTCTTATTCTTGTTTCTTGAATTTCTACACTAAGTTTTAGGCATTTGTGGAGATACCTGTTGGTTTTTTCATGGCTTTTATCTTTGAATTATGCCTCTGTGGCTTAGTGGAATATCTGCTCTTTCAGTGAATACATAAAAAGCGTGTGCTTAGTGTGGCCAGGAACTCTTGTCAGTGCCCCAGGGTTTGTGCACAGGAACTGCTGGGGTTGCCCCTGATGACAAGATGGTGACTGTCCCCGCCTTTGCTGGGTATGCACACAACAGCTGCCCCAGCTTCTACCTAGTTATGTCCAAAATGAATCCTGCCCTCGCTAAGCTGGATAACAGGCACCGTTACCGGGGAGATGAGGGGAGAGAGTTGTACCCCTTTTCTCTTGTCTCAGTGAGCAGGCACCTTGTTTCCCTGAGAGCTCTGGGATGGACTCAAAGTCAGTAAAGACTGCTAGGCTCTCCTTCCGACTATATCACCAGTGGCACAAGCCACTGCAGTCTGGACTCACCTTGCTCTCCAAAGCTGGCACTTTCTCCAGCTCTGGGCTGGTCGGGTCATTTGTTGTGTCCATGCTCATTGTTGTGTGTCTGTACCTTCCACAGAGAGCTGATATGGGATAAGTCAGGGAGATAGATAAATGAGGTTCTTTTTTTTAACTTTTATTTAGCAAATATAAATTTCCAAAGTACAGTTTATGGATTACAATGGCTTTTTCCCTCCATAACTTCCCTCCCACCCTCACCCCTCCCATCTCCCGTTCCCTCTCCCATTCCATTCATATCAAGATTCATTTTTCAATTATCTTTATATACAGAAGTTCGATTTAGTATATATTAAGTAAAGATTTCATCAGTTTGCACCCACACAGAACATAAAGTGTAAAATACTGTTTAAATACTAGTTATAGCATTAATTCACATTGTACAACATATTAAGTACAGAGATCCCACATGAGGAGTAAGTACACAGTGACTCCTGTTGTAACCATGCATACAAGTGGCTTAGAGGAGTTTTATCTAGACTGTATAAGGGCTTTATTGTGTAAGTTCCATCTGTTGCTTTTTCTATCCATGGAATGTCACCTGTCATGATGCAGGTTCTAATTCCGGCTTCCCCTCTTCCAATCCAGCTCTCCGCTATGGCATGGTAAATCAGTGTAAGATACCCCAAATCCTTGGGCCCCCGCACCCACGTGGGAGACCAAGAAGAGACTCCTGGCTTCCGATTTCAGATTGGCGCAACTCTGACTGTTGTGGCCATTTGGGGAGTGAACCAGTGCACAAAAGACCTTTCTCTTGGTCTCTCCCTCTCACTGTCTTGAACTCTACCTCTCAAATAAATAAAATTTTAAAAATCTTTTAAAAAATGCTATGAAAAAAGTGCCCATTATGAAGAGTATTTATGGACTTAAAAATTTATTTTCCCACATTGAAATAATCTTTTAATTCCTCTTTCTGTAAACTTTCTGCAGCACATATGTGCAGTAGATTGCTTTGTACATTGTTCCATGGTTTTCTGTTGATTGACAATTTGTTTATTGCATAAATTAAAAAAATTCTTTGACCAATTTTTGTTGCTCTCTTTTGTGATACAACTGTCATACAATTGGTAATGCAGAAGGAAAACAATTATTGTCCAGTATAAATGAGGTTCTTGAGTTGGAATCACACCTTCCCACTCAGTGTAGTCATATTCACCAACCTGTCAATCAGATGACCCCTTCCCTAGGAAGTACTTTCCTTTAACCAGAACCTGGGGGCAGTACCATGTAAACATTTCCAATTTCTAAGTTTATAAGAAGCCAGGTAAAGTGAAAGTTCTCTGTCTCTCCTCATGGAGAGAGCAAGCAAAGTATGAAATCCTCTCTTTACGTTTCCTGGGCAACTCTTCGTAAATAAAACCTCAAGTGCATGGGTATTTCCCTTACTTTGTAAATAAACATTATCATGTGGCATGCTGTGTTTGAGGTTGTACTTAGAGTTGTTCTCTAACAAAAAAAAGTCTGGAATAGAAATTTAGTCCCAACAAAACCTTCAACAGATCCATGGCATTTCTCCTCTTTCAGCATGATCAACACTGCAGTTCTTCCTCCAACTCTCTCCTGAGAATGTACTTTTTCAACTTTTTTTTTTTTTTTTTTTTTTTTTTTTTTTTTTTTTTTTTTTTTTTACTGTTTTTGCCTAGTCCAGAGCAGATGGCCTTGTCACTGTTCTGCTGTCTTGGAATCCCCAAATTTTGTTTTGTTTTGATTTGGTTTTTTAAAAGAAAGAGCTATTTATGGAAATGACTAAAATGTAAACAAAATCATAGAAAGGGATGTCCTTTTCCTAGGTAAGTAAGGGCAAACAATTTTTGTAGCAGGAGGCAAGGATCTTATCTTGATGTAATAGCAATTGCTATAGTTTAAAGATGTCTAAGACAAGTAAAAACTAGTCAGGCTTTTAAAGGCAAAATATATCCAATGAAATATAATGAAGTCAAATTTTAATATGCCCCATAAACAAACCTTACCACCTTGGATAAGTGATTGCTGGTGACAAAGCCAGAAAGTATAATGAGATAATGAGATCTTGTATTGTCATGGAGAGCCAGAGGATGAACTCTAGGGGAGGGGGCTCCCAGCTCCCATGCATGACAGTTGAAATCAAGGGAGCTCAGAAAATAACTACATGTTTGACCTAGACCCCACTCCTCTCAACTCTAGCTAAAATTCAAAAGAAAGTTTCCTCATTATAGGTGTCTATTGGAGAGAGGGCACGTGTTTCAGCCCCTACTCATTTTTTATGTGATGCTTGGCATACAATAAAAACATTATAAGGCAGGTGAAGAAGCAGCGAAATGTAACCCACTGTCAACAAACATAACAGACAATGTAAGAAGGAGATTGCAGAAGGCGCAGCCTTTGAAATTACCAGAAAGACTTCAAAAGAACACATCTAGAAGATGGATAACAGCAGTGAACAGAAGGGAACCTTCAGCAAAGAGAGAACTAACATTAAAACAGATAAGTACCAACTTAAACTTCTGAAAATCATAAAGAAGCACCGGCAATTCGGATCATGGGCTTAAAACAGATTGAATTTGACAGAGGAAACAATGAACAGTGAACTTCCCAGTGTGGCACAAATTACCCAATGTGAAATACAATGAGGAAAAAAGTTGAAACCAGAACACAGTCTAAGGTTTCTGGGACAGTGTCAAGTGGCCAAACACATGCACATTTACAAAATGTGAGAAGCAAAAGAAGAGCCCAGAGACAGTAATTGAGCAGACAATGAGTAGGAATTCTACAAAATTCACAAGATACAGTAAGAAACAGCCAAGGGGACCAAATGGAAAGAAAACCACTGCTAGCTGTTTCATAGCAACTGCTGAAAAACAAAGAACAAATTAAACTACCTGGATACAATAAGGCGATTTCACTGTGAAGCAGAAAGAAGAGTGTTTATTATCAGAAACAATAGAAACCAATTAAAGATCTGAGAATAGAAGCATACACCGAGAATTACATAAACACTGGAATTTTCTAAAAATGAAAAAGAAACAATACATTCCAGAATAAAGGAAAATAATTTATAACCACGAGTGTACTGCAATATACATGTAACAAATTTGTTGTTTGGAGTAAAATGATTCCAAGATCCTAATTTTGGACAAAAAGTATTGAAGAGCCAATAAATTAACTTGTGGCTAGAACAGTCATTTCACCTAGTAGTCAAGATGCTTGTGTACCATTTCAGAATATCTGGGTTTGACACCTGCATGTAGCCCATTACTCCATCTTCCTTCTAGTACACATCCCTGGAGGCAGTAGATGATGACTCAACTACTTGGGTTCCTGTTGGTCCAGTCCAACTCCAACTTTTTCAGACATTTGGGAGAGTGAACCAGATGATAGGAACAACCTTTCTCTCTATCTCCCTCACTCTCTCTCCCTCCCTCTTTCCTTTTCCGACTCTCTGTTTGCCTCTCAAATAAATATCTAGAGATAATACAGGAAGAAATATAAGTTACATTTTTAAAAAAAAGATTTATTTATTTGCAATGCAGAGTGAGAGAGAGAGAGAGAGAAAGAGAGAGAAAATTTCATCTGCTGGTTCACTCCCCAATTGGCCACCAAGGCTGGAGCTAGATTGATGTGAGGCTAGGAGCCAAGAACTTTTCAGGGTTTCCCACACAGCTACAGGGGCCCAAGTACTTGGCCTATTTTCTGCTGCTTTCCCAGGCACATTATCAGGGAGCTGGATTGCAAGTAAATTAGCTAGGAATTGAATTGGTGCACATAAGAGTTGCCAGCATCACAGGTGGCAGCTTTACCCACTCCACCACAACTGCAGTTCCCTAAGCTACTTTTAATAATTTCTTTAGGACACTATTGCATGTTCAAAGATAATACAGTAGCAAAATATTGCACGTTTATATGCAAAAGAAAAAATTATATGACAATGTATATGACTTTAAAGGAAAGCAAAGGAAACAATCACCAGTGGGAAGACAGAATGAGAGAAAATATTTGCAAATCATAAATATGATAAAAATTAATTACCAGAATATTCAAGATCAATAAATTCAACATAAAAGGAACAGACAACTTCGTTAATGAATAGACAAAATATCTGAATACACATTTTAAAAAGAAAAAAATATAAATAGCAACAAAATTACCTGAAAAAATATTCAGTGTCTATCCATCAGAGAAATGCAACTAAAAACAATAGTAAGATATTCTGGTTAGAATGGCTATTACCAAAAAGTCAAAAATTAACAAAAACTGATGGTGATGTGGAATGTGTGGAACTGTAATATCCTCTTGGTGGGAATGTAAATCAGCACAGTTGTTATGGAAATAAATTATGGATATTCCTGAAAAAAATTAAAAATATATCTATTGTATGACCAAGCTATTGCACTTCTAGGAATACATCCAAAGGAAAAAGAAGTTAACAAATGAAAGAGTTATCAATATGCCCATGTGTTTTACAGCCCTATTCACAATAAAACAGATGGACTCAACTTAGATGTTCATCAGTGGATGACTAGATTAAAAAAACCTGGTATTTGTACATGATATTATTTATGCATGATACTATTAGCTTTCAAAAAGAGTTAAATTATTTTTTTGCAACAAAATTGATCTAAGTAGAGATCATTATGCTAAGTGAATAAGTATATTATATATTTATATATATATACAATAAAAATATTTGGATGTCATATTATTTGGTATGTAGATATTTATAAATGTAGTCTTCATTGAATTATATCCTTACATAATAATATACTCTTATTTCCTCAATTTACAATCTTTGTCATGATCCCATATTATGTGAATTATTTTAAAGAAAAATGTATGTGTGTGTGTATATATATATATATGTATATATATATATTACATCTGAAGTGAGTGTGGAAAATGGCAAAAATTGTTAAATCTGTCCTCATTGATGTCTTCTTTATATTTTTCTGTGTTATGTGAAATATTTTAAAATGCAAATTATGAAGACAAAACAATAATAAAAGGCAGAGATTTCCTGGTTGCATTAAAAAAAAATAAACCCAAAAGTCTTATTTATATAGCTGTTTACAAGACATACACTTTAAGTGGGAGAAATCATGTATATTCAAACAAAAGGATGGAAAAAATACCATGCAAGAAATAATCATAGTGGGAAAACCTAATAAAAAGTATGGCTATTGTCATAGTAGGATAAAGTTCAAGGCAAAGTTTATTATCTGAGATGGACTTTCACAATATCAGAAAGGCCAATATATAAAGGAGACGCAGCCATGCTTCTATACATCTAATGGAATAGCCTAGGCTGAAAAATGTGGAGAAGGAAGCAGAAAGATAAATCTCCATCAGTCCTTGTCTCTTTCTGAAACTCTTTTCAATGTATGGCAAGGTTGTGAAATCTGTCCTCTATATCTCAACTATTTCCTTTCAAATTCTGTCTTATTTTTAGCCCACATGTTGAGATGTTATTTTTGCAACTCACACTTTTTGAGACCACAGATTTCAGTGTTAACCTCAATCACTCCCTACTTCAATTCACATACAGAATTTTCTGCTTCAAACTATAAATGGAATCTTTGTAGCTGTACTTCACCTCATTAGTTTTATGCATTAATGTTTTGTGAATCATCCAGTGTCTCCTTCACAGATTTTCTTTTGCCTTCTATCTGCTGTGTTTGACCTTCCTTTTCCTGGATGCTTGGATCTCAAGCTTGTGTGATTATTTTTTTCTTACAATGTCTTTAGGGATCAGCATTTGTTGTTGAAGCAGCCCAAGTGGAAGATCTCACAGAGGGCATGAAAGTTGAATCACCATCTACGTTTGTGGGCTAAACATGTAACAGTAGACAGGCAGCATTGGAAAATCACCAGCCATCTGGGACTCTACTCTCACTGGCTCAGGAGGAGCTAGAACTCTACCCACCTTTCCATTTCTGGTTTTTCTTTTGAAGATTAAGGCAGCAGGCCCACTGAGGCCCACACACAAACACATACACAAACACACATTCACAATACTAATTTGGATCCATTGTTTCTTCCCAATTCCCAGAAATCATTCAGATTTCTATTGGCTAAATCCTCTCCCCTACCTACTTACCATCACCATCGCTGCAGCCAGAGTCTGTAATCATGATCTCCTTAAGCACTGAAAAGAAAGTCATGTAGACGTTTCTTCCCAGGGATTCTTCAGCTAAAGACCTCTCTCATATTTTGGAATTTGCTGCCTCTCACAGGCATTTGAAAGATGATCCAGAGATATTTGGGTATCTCAAAGAATTTGCAGACAATTGAATGGGGAGATAAATTTATTTAAGTACAAAAAATTTTGAAATCCATGCATATTTTTTTCACAATAAACACATTTCATGAACATTTTGAAAAGCACTGGTATGCGTAAATTTTAGTTTTTTCCATATAAGCTCAAAATTTAATTCCATTTATCCACTAACATTTAAAGTACTTTCATATTCTTGTTGATACTAGAGAAAACATCACACAGTCTCTAAATTTGTTCAGGATCCTTAACTTTTACCTATGTTCTTTCCTTATTATTTGTATTAAGATTTGTCAATAGAATAGCTGAACAGGTTATGTAACTCATATTCGTAATTCTTGACAATTTTTGAATTAATGATCATTAATTCAATAACATACATTTTTTTCTGTATTACTTTCACATTCTGTATTACTTTCATAATTTCCATGTTCTTTCCTGTAATCCACTTTTTTTTTTGCTAGAAATGAATCAAAACAAAAATTCATGAAGACCTGACTATAAATGAAATGGTTTTAGTACCATAGATAGCTATGTTAAAATATACGCATCTTCCTTGGAGGCAGCAGACAGATACCTGCTCTAACTTTTTTTTACAACAATGTATAGCTTCTCAGTTCTTTCTAAAAATGAGCATGCCAGAGAGAGCTATAATGCCTCAATGGATAAAGGCCAATATTAACTTTTTTCAAAGAAGTATTTCTAGGAAGGTGGGCAACACTGTTACAAACAAGCAGAGAGAAAGAATGGGAGAGAGACAGAGAGAAAGATTGATTCTTGCCCGAGTTTCTAAACAAGCAAACATAAACAAGCAAAATTCCATTAATTAAACAGACATATAAGTTTATATGAGAATTGAAAAGTTATGTTAATAAACTATATTGCTGTGTTTGATACTGATGACAATAATCTAGTTGCTCATGACTGTCAAGAATATTTTTTAATTTTTCTGAACATCAGCATTGTTATCTAAATTAATCATGCACAGAATAATCCTATATTTTTCTTAGCTCACACATTACTGACTTGAAGGTACAGACATTTTGTAATCGAGCCACAAAATATTGCAACCCCTCCTCCTTTGGGGGGCAGGGGAGATGTAAAACAATTTTATAAAAAACTGTATTTTCCCATCACTTTTTCACTAACATTGCATTACAGAAAACTTATACTGCTAAATTTGCAAGTATTCCAAATTGTATATAATTAATCTGCTAAGAAAGTTTTGAAGAAAATACTGTGATTAGATGTAAAGGGTAAGTACTATAAACATTGGTTCTTAAGGAATAAAGCATGTCCACTCTTTTAAATGCCTATTTTATTACCATTTTGTACTTGAAGGGGCATTAACTTTCTCAATCTTAACAGACAAGAGAATAGAGAAAAGAAATACAGCACTAAATTAGTGGAAAAAACAATTTATGTTGCACAGTTAAATATGCATCATAAGCAGAAGCATTGTGGAGGAGAAGGCTTGGCTTTCTAACACTTCTCAGTGACTTGAGGTGGTGAATTCAGACCTTGTGAGGCCTTCGGATTTGCCTTCGCAGCATGCATAAAAGTAATGCAAACCCATTCATCTTAGAAACAGACCACTTGCCATCAGGATTCCTTTGAGCCAAACAGCCTTATTACAGTCATGTCTATGGAGAGTTCCTCAGGGCAGCTGAGCTCTCTAAAGTGTAATACCAGGATAATTTCTAAGCTCATGAAATCTTATGAAATTAGATATTTCATTTTTCCTAAGTACATATAATCCTTCCTCTGCTATTTCCAGATCTCAAGACCAAGGCTGAAAGCAACTGTGGTCTTACCTTACAAAATAACAAAGTAGGAATTTAGTAACCTGTTGTCTTCTTATTCACTTAACCAATATTTAGTTATCTTAAATTGGTGTAGAAAGCAAGGCAGTGTGAAGTACATCACTTTGGTGATTGTGACTGTAAAAGAGATAAGATCGCCCCATCAGTTATGTCAAAGAGGCAATCATCACGATACAGAGATTGATTCTAAGTGAGAGCTGAAAGACTGGTAAGAGTCAAGCATTCTCACTTCCATAATGCTGGTGTGAACATCGTTAACTGAAACAAGTGATTCCAGAGAAAGTGTAGTTGGAGAAAGACGGTGAGTCCACTTTTAGATACACTGAGCTTCAGATTCAGGGTTACACATGGGCTTCAAATACAGAAGATGGGTTTCTCCTGAAAAAAAAAACATTGACATTCATTGACATAAACATGGTGAATGAAGTCATAGGAGTTGATGGACTGTTGTAACCTAGAAGAAGTTAATGCTTAGTACTGAACTATGGGAAATTCTGGACACTTTTTGGTATAGGAGGTAGAACTGGAAGAGAGGATTGAGATAGATTCCAGAGAAATGTAAAGAAAAGCCAAAAGAAGAGAACAGGATTGGGCAGAGCCAGATGGTGTGTGATCTGAATGGATCAATTTGTCAGTTGATGGGGTGGGGTGAGTAGATCAAATTAGAAAAAAATAAATTTTTTCACTCTCAAGTATGAATGATAGCATAGAATTAGGGCCATGTGTTATGCAGTGGGGATCTACCACTCTGGGTATCTGTTTTACCATTCAAAACCTTGGCCATTCAATTGCTTACTTGAAGGCTCCAGACAGGGAACCCTGACAATGGAGAAGGGCCTGTTGAAATCTCCTTTAAAGTTACAGGCAGGGTTCTAAGTTTGGTGACAGGAAGTTCCACTCGCTAGTTTATCTTTTCCCTCAGAAACAAAAACCACATCATGTGCTGAAAATGAGGGAGAGAGAGGAACCACAGGAGGAGGAATGAATAACACAAGGAAATTTGCCGTATACATTCAGAGATGAAGGATTATCTGACAGAAGAAATGTAATTGAACGCTGAGGAAGCTTTGGGAGATGGGTTCTTCCTCTCTGTTCCCTCCTCCACTCTTTCTAGCATTGCAATTACTCAAAGGTCTAGACTCCAGAAAATACCTGATGAACTCACCCTGAAGTGTAAGCAACTAGAATGATACTTGACATAGCCTACTCTTTCATCTTGATACTTTGTATTTCATAAAGGGTTCCCATGATTGGCCCACTAATGACCTCCAGATATGAAGGTGGTAGAAATCAACCAGCCTCTGAGGCAATATTTGGGGTGGGAGTGTCAGTTGGAGTCTAAAGCCCAGCAATCATCAGAATACATGGGCAACAATACCAGGGTCCTCAAAAAGTTTGTAGAAACACTTATTACATATTCATTTTTAAATTCCATTTCCCATGTGTAATTTGATGAACCCTCATATAAGGGCGGCATAGCTCATTTATTTGTACTTCTTTTCAAAGCTATGTTTTTCTATAGCTATTAGCACTTGAATCTTAAAGAGCCAATTAGTTTGCCTTCTGCATAACTCATGCAGAGTCTGGGAGTATTTTGACGTGCCAATGGGAGGGAGCTAGCAGAAACTCAGAGCATGGGGTATTTTCAAAGAGGTATAAATCTGGCAATGTTTTGCAGAAGAGTGCAAAACAAAGCAGGAAACATTTACACCCTGGAGACGCCTGGAGACAGGAGGACGCAGCCATTGCTGAAGGTTGCTCTGAGTTTTATGTGAAAGATAATGTTATTTATGATCTAAGTGCCACGATTTCAGGTGTGGTCTCAGGTGTCTGATGAAAGCAATTGTGCTCTCAAATTGCTGTGAAGGTTGGGACTTCTAACATGATTCAAGTGCAGTGAGATTGTCATTTTTCCATTTTCTCATGCCAGCTCTCTGAAGAATGTTCACAGCCCTGGAAAGAACTACCAGGAGGGAAAGAAAGCCTTTCTTCCTAACACTTTTGCAGAATAGGCCAAAATCCTCAATGTTGCATTAACCTGAAGAAGGCATTTCTCAACCCAGAAACCTCAAATCTGCTTTAAAGGTTGAATGATGAGACTGCAAAATAATTTTCCCTGTGTAAAACAAAAATGTGGAATCTCTTGCTCAAAAAGTATTGAGAATTTCAAGACATCTTTTAATTGATAACATATTTGTGGGGCACAATGTGATAATTCAATAAATATATATGAGAGAACATCAAAAAGTCCCTGGAAAATTTGGAATTGAAACTTAAGTTGGGAAGGTGGTGTTGCATTCTGGTGCAGGGTATTATAGATGCCAGCACTCTATACACAAGCTGGTCCCAACTCAATTGCTCCACTTTCTATCCAGCTCCTTACTAATGCACTGGAGAAAGCAATAAAAGATGGTCTAAGTCCTTGTCCCCTGCCACCTACATTGGAGACTTAGGTGGAGATTTTGCTCTGGGCTTCTGCCTGGCCCGGTCGTGGCCATTGCTGCCATTTGGGGAGAGAACAAGAGGATGGAATCTCTCTCTAGGCATAGATTTCAAAACTATTTGGCAAAAAAATAAAAATTTTAATTTCACTTTCCATGAATCTTTATCTTTTGTATGTTATTAATATAAAGAGAACAGATTTCATGGAGTTCATTATGTGATTCTAAAAATGTAATTATGCTACATGCCTCCCTTTCCCTACTTCCTTATTTTCTCCATTTCCTCCATTTCTCTCTCTCTCTCTTTCTTTTTTAATTTCTGTGATAACATTTTTAACTTACTTTATAGTCAAATGTTATGTGCTAAATCAAAATAGAGTTCAACAAGTAAAGAGAAGAAAAACCACTGTTCAGCAGGAATATAGACAAGGGTAATAAACAACATTGGAACTCATAAAAGAATTCAGCAAGGCTGCATAACATAAAATCAACACACAACAATCAATAGCATTTGTATACACTAATGAGGCGCTGGCTCAGAAAGAACTTATAGCATCAGTCCCATTCCTAATAGCTAGAAAAATTTAACCAAAGATTTCAAAGATCACTCCAATGAAATTTACAAAGCATTAAGGAAAGAAATAGAAGGCACAGAAAAAATGGAAAATTATTCCGTTTTATGTATTAGAAGAAATAATATCACCAAAATTTACTTATTACCCAAATCAATTTGCAGAGTCAAGGTAATCGCAAACAAAATACCAAGACTATTAATCTCAGATTCAGAGAATAAATGGTAAATAAATAAATAATAAATAATAAACAATAAAAGCAAAAAGAGAGTCATCATCATAATACTACATTTTAAGACATAATGCAGGCTGGCGCCACAGCTCAATAGTCTAGTCCTCCACCTGCAGCGCTGGCACCCCAGGTTCTAGTCCTTGTCAGGTCACCGGATTCTGTCCCAGTTACCCCTCTCTCAGTCCAGCTCTCTGCTGTGGCCTGGGAGTGTAGTGGAGGATGGCCCAAGTTCTCTGCATGGGAGAACAGAAGAAGCACCTGGCTCCTGGCTTTGGATCAGCGTGGTGTGCAGGCAGCAGTGTGCTGGCTGCAGCAGCCACTGTGGGGTGAACCAACGGAAAAGGAAGCCCTTTCTCTCTGTCTCTCTCACTGTCCACTCTTCCTGTCAAAAAAAGACATAATGCAAGGACATTACAATCAAAACAGCCTAGTACTGGAGCAAAAATAGGCATATGGACAAATGAAACAGAATTAAAACCCCAGAAACTAATCCATTCATCTACAACCAACGGATCTTTGACAAATGAGCTGAAGTCACTCTCTGGAAAAAGGACAGTCTTTTCAAAAAATTGTGTTGGGAAAACTGGATCTTCCATGTAGAATTTTGAAACAAAATCCCTAACTTAAATCTTATCCAAAAATCAAGTCATAGTGGAGCAAGGAACTAAATCTAAGACTGGAAACCATCAAAACACTATAGTAAAACATAGGGGAAACACTGCAAAACATTGGCATAGATAAAGAGTTCTTGGATAAGAACTCAGAAGCACGCATAACTAAAGCAAAAATAGGTGAGTGTACAACAAGCTAAGAAGCATCTGCACAGCAATGGGAACACTCAACAAAGAGCCACAGACAGATGTGGACAAATATTTGCATCTGATAAATTATTAGTATGCAGAATATGTATGAAGCTCAAGAAATTCAATATCAACAAAACCAACAATCCAGTTAAGAAATGGGAAATGGGCATGAATAGGCATTTTTTAAAGAATGGAATACAAATGGCCAACAGATGTTTGAAAATGCTGAGGATCACTAGCTATCAGTGAACTGCAAATACAAAACACAGTGACATCTAACTTCACCCCCATTAGAGTGTCACATAATGAATGCTGGTATGAATGTGGACAAAGTGGTATCCTAATAAAATGTTGGTACGAATGTAAAATGTTGCAAGAAACTAAAAATAGATCTGCCATATGACACAAGCATAGCACTCCTGAGAATATAACCAAATGAAATCAGCATATGAAAGAGTTACCGGTCTCCATCATGTTTATAGCAGTTCAAATAACAGTAACTGAGATATGGAATCGCCCTAGATGTCCATCCACTGAATACTGGATAAAGAAAATGTGTAATATACACATAATGGAATACTACTTAGCCATAAAAATATAAAATTCTGCCTTTTGCTACAAAATGGATGCAACTAGAAATCATAGTACATAGTGCAATGAGCCAGAAACAAAGACAAATTATCACATAGTTTCTCTAATTTTTGGTAGCTAATATAGATGTGTAAAAAAGAACTTAATATATATGAGTGAAATTGACATATTGGGATTTGATTATTTTTCCATAAATTTTTAAAAATATTCTTATACCATGTGTAATGACCAAGTCAAGGCAATTAGCATTTCCATAAACTTAAATATCTATTACCTTTGTTTTTCAAGCCTTCAAATCCTCTCATTTAGTTCTTTATAAGGTTTTTAATGAAGCTTTGTAAACTACCATCAATCCACTACTATCTGGAACACTAGAACTTATTCCTTCTAACAGATTTTGGCACACACACATAGTTGAGTTTCAAACCAAGTACAAGACCCTTCTGAATGCCCAGAATGATTGTACACGTCACATTCTTATGAAATAAGCTTCAATGCTGGCTTGTGACTAAAATAAATATCCTAACATCTAAGCATGCTTTGTTAATAATTAACTCTGTGACCTTGGGCACATCACCATTACTCCTTTCTGACTTATGCTGAGACCACACAAACCAATGATGCTTCAAGGCTGGCATCCCACCTAGGCTGTGGGTGAGGCAGGTACAGGGCCTCCTGCCATGTAGGAGCTCCATACCAAGTGAGTTGTGTTGTCAGAGGGTCTTCTCACTCAGCCTCCCCATGTGGCTTCACTGGCAAGAACTCAGAGCCCACGTTTCAACCAGTGGGGCTTCTCATCGCACTGTGTCCCACATCTCTAGCTTTTTCTCATTCGATTCCAAGTGTATGTTGGTCCTTCATACACTGGGAAAGGCCATGGGTCCTGGCCCTTTTTATTCTGAGAAGAAAAAGTCACTTTGTAGGAATTTTTAAAAGATCCATTCAGGAAATAATGGACTCTTTTACAGTGTTTAATGTTCTGTCCTTTCAAAACTTACATAGTTCTTATATCCTTAAAGGTGTTGTATTGACATTCTACCTGCTTAATTTATCAGTAGCGAGCCCTCCAGACAGTCTGTATGTCCTTTAACACTTTCTTGTCCCAATGCCTATCAATTTATATTTGAATCTGCTGCACTGTCTTACTGATAAAAGTTGAATTGGTATATGGCATTCCAAATATTCTGTCAAATGGAAAGATATGCATGAGAGTGTATTTAGGTATTTTGTGAGACATTAAAAGATGCGCACACACACACATGCACATACACACTCACAAACTCACATAGGGAGAGGAAACCCAAAAGTTACACAGCAATAAAGTTATATGTGATTTTTGATTATGAAGCCAGCGTGTCTTTCTGAAGCTTGTAAGACAACGTGTTTGATCTAAATGATTCTCAAAGCCCTTGATTCTTTGAGGCAGATTGAGAGAATTAAAATTTTTAAAGATCCCTGCTTATATTCATCACATAGTCTCCCATTGCTTGTATTGTGACTAACAGTCTCTGTACACAGTTATTTTGATTATTTTTTTCTTTCTACCTGGTGTGTCTTATGTAGCAATATATAATTTTGTTTTTCAAATGATATTGACTTGCAGTTGGGAAAATAGCCATTCTGGAGGTCAGCTATTATCATATTTGCATGAATAAAACTATAAAACAAAATTATATATGCTAAAATATTAAGAAGCCACATTTCATATCTGATTTAGTGTACTCTGCCCACTTATTTGTTGACACCATTAATCTCAGAACAAGCATGTTTGCAGTTTTCTTTGAGAATAGCATTAGGATTGATTATTCATAAAACAAAACAGAACATAATTAGAAGAAGCACTGAAAAATATGTTGCCCCAATAAGTAGCTGCCATATTAAAACAACTTTAAAAAAGCTAACAGCCGGGGAACAGCAAACACAAACAGAAAGCTCAGGCTTCTGACTCCATCCCCTGTCAGTTTCACATTGAAAGACATTGGTACAGGTGAGGGATATAGGAAGCAATTTTCCCTCTCTTCTGATACTGCAAATTGTCTTGTCTTTTTTTATTAGAGATTCAGATTTTATGATTTGAGTTTCTGTTCTCTTGACTCTATTTTATGTGAGATCCTGGACACCATAAGAATGAGCAAATTATTCCCCTCGGCATGTGATTCTACCAGTGCTCCCACTGAGGTGCACATCTGTCCCTGGAGTGTAGTAGCACAGCTTAGCTAAGGGGAGGCAACATGCGTTTCACCTTACATGGACCTCACACAAGTGGACAGAGAATAAAAAGAAGCCCAGGTTAATATAATGAGCAAAAGTAGAAGCAGCTTCATTGACACAAGAAAGTGTCAAATGCAGACTAAATCTATAGAAAAAAAAAAAAAAAAAAAAACGGTGTTCAAATTCAGAAGTGCTGGGGCCAGTGCTGTGATGTAGTAGGCTAAGTCTCAAATAAATAAATAAAATCTTCTTAAAAATTCTCAAGTATTGTTGCCCTTTAGGGATAAAAATGACCTATCCATGAATACAAAGGAGAAATAAAGATTTTTTAAAGAATTGAGAAGTTTTGAAAAGGAGCAGAACAACAATATAATTTTTTAAAAGAATGAACAATTTTTCATTATGTAACTTTCTGAGACATACAGGGCATTGAATTCAAAGGTTGAACATATTTTAAGACAAAACTGATAGCTTCTTTAAAAATTCAAATATTCAGTTTAAATTAGAACTATGGGGCTGGCACCATAGTTGGTTAAAACTCCTTCTGTGGCACCGGCATCCCAATGAGTGCTGGTTCGAGACTGGCTTCTCCTCTTCCAATCCATCTCTCTGCTATGGCCTGGGAAAGTAGTGGAGGATGGTCCAAGTACTTGGGCCCCTGCATCCACGTGGGAGACCTGGAAGAAGTTCCTGACTCCTGACTTTGGATGGGCCCAGCTCTAGCCCTTATGGCCACTTAGGGAGCCAGCCAGTAGAAGGGAGACCTTTTGTCTCTTCCCTCTCTCGGTCTGCATCTCTACCTCTCAAGTAAATAAAATCTTGAAAAAAGAAAAATACATTGAGTTAAAAACATTGAAAAATTGAGATTTTCATATAAAAATAAACTATGAGGTAACATGTAAAGATAAAGAAAATATAGAAGCCAAAAAATATAAAAATATACTCAAATTATCTATTAGCATTAGCTGTTAGTGAGGTTTAATTGCTCCTTTTTTATTCTGTTGTTTAATTTAATGATGTAGTAATTAAAAGATATATGTTACTTTGCATCAACAGTTTTTGCATGCAAGATTCTTGTTTTCAGAACACATTTGCCCAAATCCGAATTTGTTTGTTTCTGTAACTCCTGAGTGAATGGGATTTCTCCTTTTGTCTTTTCATTCAATTCAAAGATAGCCTAGATAAAAAGGAGAAACAGTTTATGCACGAGACAATGATCACTTCTGACATAAAATGCAAGGTTAGGGGTGCCAAGACCACCACATTTTCTGTAATTCACTACAGGCTATCAAAAGAAGCTACTATACTAATGGTTATGGTTACACACTGAAATCAGCCAAAGGAACAGACACATGGAGGCAAAGTCTAAAAGGGATCAGCCTCCACAACAGATCACATTGTCAATCTTTCTGTCCTAATAAGTGTTTGGATGTGCCAATTTCACCCTAAGAGAAAGCATGGTAAGACTCCATCCTAAACAAGCATGACACTCTCTGGTAGGCATACCATCAAATACTTCCAAAAGCCAAGAGAAGGGACAGATCTTCTCTGATAAGATGGCATTTTTGAATTTTATTTAAGGTATACAAACTTCATGTAGTCATAAATACGGATTTAGGAACATAGTGATTCTTCTCACCCTTCTGCCAGTATGCCCACCTTTCTTCCTCTGCCCTCTCCTATTTCCAATCTTATTTTTTTTAAAAAAAATATCTATTTAAGTTGACTTTATACTCATAAGGTTAACCCTACACTAAGTACAGAGTTCCATAAATAGTATGAAGCAAAAAACAAAACAAAACAAAACAAAAACCAAAAAACAAAAGCAAAAACAAAAAACAAAAACAAAACAAAAACCTGTCCCTCTACAGTTGAGACAAGGGCTATTCAAAATCAACATATCTCAAAGTATCGATTTCACTCCTATAGATTGCTTTTAGGTATTCTATTAGTTACCACAGATCAGACACAAAATGTAGTATTTGTCTTTTTGGGTCTGGTTTATTTCTCTAAGTATAATGTTTTGATTATAAATGCTCTGGAATATGTCTTGAAATCTGATATTGTTATGCCCCAGCTTCATTTTTGAAGTTTAAGTTTGCTTTTGCTATTCAGGGTCTCTGATGTTTCTATATAAATTTTACTACCATTTTTTTCTGGATCTGAGAAGAATGAATGCCTTTGATAATTTGATTGGGATAGCATTGATTATCTAAATTGCTTTTGGTAGTATGGACATGTTGAGGATATTGATTCTTCCAATCCAAGAATATGGAATATTTTTCTATTTTTTTGTGTCTTCTTTAATATCTTTCTTTAATATTTTGTAATTTTCATCATAGAGATCTTTGATGTCCTTGGTTAAATTTATCCCAGGGTTTTTAATTTTTTGTAGCTATTGTGAATGGGATTGATCTTAGAAGTTCTTTCTCAGCCATCACATTGTCTGTGTATTCAAAGGCTATTGATTTTTTGTGTTAATTTTATATCCTGCCATTTTACTAAACTATTTTATGACTTTCAGCTGTCTCTTAGTACAATCTTTAGGATTCATTATATATAGAATCATATCATTAGCAAATACAGAATAATTTGTCATGTTCCTGTTGAATCGATCCCTTTAGTATTACATAATGCCCTTCTCTGTCTTTTTTAACAATGTTTGTGTTAAAGTACATTTTGTTTCATATTAGGATGCTACTCCAGCTCTTTTGGCTTTCCATTAGCATTGGATATCTTTTTTCACCCTTTTACTTTCAGTCTGTGTGTATCTTTGTTTTTGAGGTGTGTTTCTTGTAGGCAGCTAATAGTTGGGTGTTATTTTTTAATCCATTCAGCCAATCTGTATCTTTTAACTAAAGAGTTGAGGCCATTTACATTCAAGGTAAGTAATGACTTGGCTCTGCCATGTTTCCGTAAATATTCCTATTGTTTATTGTGGATTTTCTTCATACTTTCCCAGGAGGTTTTCTGCATTCACATTGTTTCATAATGATGACTATCCTTCTGTGTTTCTGTGGTAGCACATCCTTAAGTATCTTTTGTAGGGCTTAATGAGTGCTGACAAATTATTTCAATTTCTGTTTGTTATGGGAGATCTTTATTTCCCCTTCATTCCTAAATGATACCTTTGCAGGGTACATTGTTCGGGCTTGACAGTTTTTTTTTTTCCTCTAAAGATTTGGACTATGTCTCTTCATTCTCTCCTAGTCTGTAGGGTTTCTTTTCTTTTTTCTTTAAAGACAGATTTACAGAGAGAAGTAGAGACAGAGAGAGAGGTCTTCCATCCGCTGGTTCACTCCCCAGATGGTTCCAACAGCCAGATCTGCGCCAATTCAAAACCAGGAGCCAGAAGCCTCCACTGGGTCTCCCACTTGGGTGCAGGGTCCCAAGGATTTGGGCCATCTTCATTCCTCTCCCAGGCCAAAGCAGAGAGCTGGATCGCAAGAGGAGCAGCTGGGACTAGAACCGATGCCCATATAGGATGCCTGCACTTCAGGCCAGGGCATTAACCTACTATGCCACAGCGCTAACCCATGTAAGAGTTTCTGATGAGAAGCCAGATGTGAGACTAATTGGAGATCCTCTGAAAATAATCTGACATTTCTGTCATGCACATTTTAGAATATTTTCTTTATGCTTTACTTTTGAAAGTTTGACTACAATGTGTAATGATGATAATCTTTTCTGGTCATTTCTATTAGGAGTTCTTTGTGCTTTCTATATTTGGATGTCAATTACTGTCCCCCAATTGGCTAAGTTTCTTTTTCTTTTTTCTTTTTTTTATTTGACAGGTAGAGTTATAGACAGTGAGAGAGAGAGAGAGACAGAGAGAAAGGTCTTCCTTCCATTGGTTTGCTCCCCAAATGGCCGCTACTGCTGGTGCTGCATTGATCAGAAGCCAGGAGCCAGGTGCTTCTTCCTGATCTCCTATGCAAGTGCAGGACCCAAGCACTTGGACCATCCCCCACTGCCTTCCCGGGCCACAACAGAGAGCTGGACTGGAAGAGGAGCAACCGGGACAGAAACCGGTGCCCCAACCCGGACTAGAACCTGGGGTGCCAGTGCCACAGGCAGAGGATCAGCCTAGTGACCAGAGGCGCCGGTCCATATAGATTTATTTACTTGAAAGTCAGAGTACACACAGAGAGAAAAAGAGGGAGAGGAAGATCTTCCATCTGCCAGTTCACTCCCCAATTGGCCGCAGTTGCCAAAGCAGTGCCTTTCCAAAGCCAGGAGCCAGGAGCTCCCTCTGGGTCTCCCGCATGGGTGCAGGGACCCAAGGAATTGAACTGGATTGGAAGTGGAACAGCCTGGACTTGAACTGGCACCCATATGGGATGCTGGCACTGCAGGCAGTGGCTTTACCTGCTATGCCATAGTGCCAGCCCCTATGATTAATCTTTTGCATTAATTTCAGGAATTTTATAAATCTCTTCATCTTTGCATCCTAATATTGAAGTGTTGTGTTCCTTTTGTGGGAGGTGCTCATGTTTTCTCCCTTATTCGAGTATCTTGAATTTTTCTGTTTATTTTTTAAGCATTTTTGGAGATACTTGTTGGTTTTTCCCTCTGAAGTTTTTCATCTTTGAACTATGACTCTGTGTCTTGGTGGAATATCTGTTCTTTCAGGAAATACCAAGATGTGTGTGCTAGATCCAGCCGGGGAGTTCTGAGCAATGCTCCAGTGTGGAATGAGTTTCCAGGGTGATACCTAATATGGGCGTGGTATATTGCCTCTTTTCTTTTATTTGAAGGGAGGGGTTTATCGCCTCTGTTGGCATTATTATCACACCTTTATTCCTTTCTTTTTTTTTCTTTTTTTTTTTTTGACAGGCAGAGTTAGACAGTGAGAGAGAAACAGAGACAGAGAGAAAGGTCTTCCTTTTTCCGTTGGTTCACCCCCAAGTGACTGCTACGGCCGGCGCACTGCGCTGATCAGAAGCCAGGAGCCAGGTGCTTCCTCCTGGTCTCCTATGTGGGTGCAGGGCCCCAGGAGCTGGGCCATCCACCACTGCACTCACGGGCCACAACAGAGAGCTGGACTGGAAGAGGAGCAACCGGGACAGAATCTGGTGCCCCGACCAGGACTAGAACCCAGGGTGCTGGTGCCGCAGGCGGAGGATTAGCCTAGTGAGCCGCGGTGCTGGCCAGCATAATCACAACTTTATCTCCTCTCTTCCAAGGTGATCGATGATGGGCCTGGATGTTAGCCCAAAGTGGATGCAATACTCTTCTGTGCTGCCATAAAAAACTACACAAAGCATCTGTGCTGTCTTCAGTGTGAGCACACATCCCATTGCAATGACCCACCCCAAGTAACCGGGGAGCTCTGAGCTTGTAAAGCTGCTCACAGTGATTGCCCGGAGATCCAGCTATTACTTGAACCTGCTTGTGAAGAGTTCTCAAAGCGTCAGCACATAGGGCTCCACAGTCACAGGGTGCAGAGGATCCACTCTGCCCCACTAGACTGTCCCATCCACAGAGAGGCAGAGATGTTGTCAGAGCCAGCTGCCTGTGTGTGCTCCACGTAGGTGGTTTAAGCCCCAGAGCATGTGATATGTTGAGATGCTGGGGGCATCTCACAGTCCTCCATGGGTGCCCAGCCCCCTGTCAATCCTCCCAGCCAGACTCAAAGTCAGTTAGGAAGGTGGATTTTTCCCTCTGAGAAAATCTCTGGACCACATGTATACACAAGAGCTGAGGGTCACGCTGTCGGTTGCCATGGACCCTAGCCACTGTACAGCTACTGATAAGATGGCATCCATGTCCTCTTGGCTAGTTGCTGGGTACTCACTCAAGAGCTGATACAGCTGTTTTGTATGTCCAAAATGGCTTCCGTCCTCTCTCATCTGGTTTCTGGGTGCCATTGTGGGAGGAACAGGAAGAGGGAAACATGCCCCTTTTTTCTGCTACATTAGCAGGTATCCTGTCTCCCACAGGGCTCCAGTCTGGACTCATGCCAGGCTCTTCCCCCAGTTAGAACACCAGTGGCATAGGTTGCTGCTGTCTTATCTCACCTCACTTTCCAAAGCTGGTGTGCTCTCAGGCTCTTGGCTGTTGGAGTCTCATGTTGCGTCCTTGCTTGTGTTGCATGTCTCTACCCTTCACATAGATCCATGGGTCCATCTTCCTTCCATAGAATTTCCACTGCAGTTTTCTTCCTAACTCTTACCTCAGAAAATTAAAATTTTAATTCAACAGGCCAAAATTCTCTAGAAGCCATTAATCATGTGTCTAACACTTATAGAGACCAGTGTGTTATAAGGAGAGGATGCTTTTGCCTCAATTTCTCATTACATTTGATCATCAAGACAATTATTATAATGTAACCAGCAATGCTTGTTCTATACCATATCATAGTATAGTAGATGTAATATAAAAATGAGCCAAAAGATTACTTCACATTGTATTAAAATCATAATTGCACTTTGAACCCCATAGCATATATGAGAGGGCTTCAAAAATTTCAAAGGAAGCACATATCATGAAAAAAACTATGCATGGATTCCCAAATTTTTCTTATCTAAACAACTTTTTCATTCCATTTCCATGGATTTTTAAAGTATCTTCATGCCAATATAATTTGTCCTTGAAAAAAATACTGGGAAAAAGTCACTGGCTCATTACTAGAATCCCACTCCATCATTAACAATTAGCATAGTCTATTATCGTATCATATGATCTAAATATTTCAGGGATGTTTCATTTGGTTTTTCAGGGTTTCATTTACACTTGTCATGTTCCCAAAGTAAGCATGGTCTTGGGAACATATGATTTTCCCCTTGTAAGGATATGGTATCACAGGGCTAAGAGACAACATCATCTCTTGCTGAGCCTCTCTCTCTTCTTTTCTCTCTTTCTTTCTCTCCCCTCCCCAGACTGGTCATGTAATTTTGCATATCCCTCATTATATAGTTCATTTATTTATTCTTTACTCCAGAAAACTATTACTCCTTCTCTTCATTGATCTGGGAAGGGTGTCAGATTTGGCCACTGTGTTGGTTTAGACTGAAGGATTCAATACTAGACCAGAATGGCCTCCTCCTTAGTCCACTGCCATTTACATAGGAGGACACTACAGAGGCACAGAACCAATGAGCAATACTGGAAATCAAATTTATGAAACCATACACAACAGATAAGTAGCTTGATAGGTGATATATATATATATAATATTAAATATGTGTTATATATTGAATATGAAATGTGCATTTATGTTATCAACTACATTTTCTTCCCTTGTGAATTCTATGAGATATAATTGAAGCTGCCATACATCAATCTCTGGAAAGCTGACCCCTTGTCTCTTTAAATGAGGACATTCAAGAATAAAATTTTAGGAGACTTTGTCATAAGACCATCACTGGGAAGCCACAATGAAAATCAAAGTTTCACATTCCGTCTCTGTGGTTAATAAGAGATGCCTGGTTTTATAGTTCATTGTATGATTATGTTTATATGTTGAGAGGTGCAATGTCAGAACATTTAAGGCTCCCTTTTCTGAAGATGTGAACACCATTCACTAACTGTAGTATATTGTAGAATTAACTCAACATTTCTGTGCCATATTTTCCTTACTTTCAAAATAAGGTTATTAATAGTATTTACCTCATTTAAATATTGTGTTAGCTGAATCAAGATAGCATTAGGTATGATGTGCCTGACAGAAGTAATTATTTGATTAGCTATGGAATTTCTGAAACTTGCCTTACATTGCTTAAAGCCATCTTTACAGTTCATAGCCACTCTCATTATACTTTTAATTATATCACTAATTTTAAAATTAATTACTCTTGGTTGCCACAGATATTACATAAGCTCCAATAAGGTAATTGTTGTGTTTTGTGTATTCACAGTTATTTACCAAGCATTATTCATACTGTAATTGAGTAAAATAAATGCATAATAAATCTTTGTTTGACCTTAACATTTAACAGTTTAGGTATTAGAGGTTAAGTAAGTTTAAAAGCAAAATAGGTGAAAAATAATGCATGCTTTTTTTTTTTGGAGAGGGGAGAGATGAAACAAACATCTTATGAGTATAGAACCTTAATGAGAAATTGCAAATACAATGCCTGAAAATAAAATAGCAGTACTCTCCACTTTACGTGGAGAACTGAAACTACAAAGATGATTTGGATTTTACTATGGAAATCAGAAAAATATATTTTGTTCTGCAAGAATAAGATAAGAACTGTTATTGACACCATCCTTACTATTACTATTTTTCTCTACAGACATTTAGAAGGCAAACAGAATCTTCAAAATCTGTTAGGAACTCCAGAGAGAACATGATACAGGAAAATGGCAGTTCTAGGCCTGAAGCTAAACACAGTTAGAAAAGAGGTCCATTTCTTATGTCTCTGGGGATAGGAGTTAGTGTATGGCTTCCTTAGATCTTAAATAAACAGTGAATTCTGAGAAAAACAGGGAACCTCAGACATGCAGCTCCCAGCAAGCACCTCCAGCTCCCCTTATACAGCTCCAGTCGTATTGTCCTACTCAGAATTTCCTAACTGTTTAGAGTCCTGTGTCATTGAGTCTACTTTTCTTTTCCCTGCAAATTACCTTTATAATAAAATTGGTTAGGTTAAAAATACCTGTTTATAATTGTCTTGCCTGATATGCTTTTTCTTAAGAACAAATCAGTCTCATTTTTCTGTTCTGAGGAAAACTCAGGAGAAATAAATCTTAGTGTTGCTAGGAGCCAGCATGGTACCCTCAGCTAAAGTATGTTGCTCTCTCCCTAAATAAATAGCTTCACAAAACACCAGCATTAGGCAAACCACTCTGCATATACGAAGAAGTGAAACTGAAAAATAAGAACACATAATTTTTTTTTCTGAGCACAAAATCCGAGTAATTTACTGTGCAAACCACTAACATACCAAGGACCCCTCTCTCCCACATACTACTAGAATTCACAGTTATCTCTTTTTTTAAAGGTTTATTTATTTATTTATTTGAAAGTCAGAGTTATGCACACAGAGAGAGAAGGAGAGGCAGAGAGAGAAAGAAAGAGAGAGGTCTTCTGTCCGCTGGTTCATTTCCCAACTGGTCACAACGACTAGAGCTGCGCCCATCTGAAGCCAGGAGCTTCTTCCGAGTCTCCAACACAAGTGTAAGGGCCCAAGGACCTGGGCCATCTTCCACTGCTTTCCCAGGCCATAGCACAGAATTGGATCAGAAGTGGAGCGGCTAGGACTCAAACTGGTGCCCACATGAGATGCTGGCATTGCAGCTGGCAGCTTTAACTGCTACACCAGAGAGCAGCCCCCCACAGTTACCTCTTTACTGTGGCTGAAGCCTTTCTCTAGGTTGTCTTCCTTTTAAGACTTATGAAGATGGCCAATCATAGAGTTGTTCCCTTTTGTGATAGTATCTATTTTAGAGAAAGCCCTTGTTTCCTTCAACTTGCCCCAAATGCCCCAAAGCAAACTCCAGTCCTATGTTACATCCTTTTTAGAATGGCTTACTCCCACCCAAGTTACTCCATGTTGTGCAGTCTCCCTCGCTGTAATAAAAAACAAACCCAATGTGTTGACTTCAGGTGTGCCCCAGGTGGTCTTTGACTAGTAGTAGCTAGCTGACCTCCTGTATTAATCATGGTGTGTAGCTCAGAGTTCATAAGAACCAAAAGTATGTCAGGATCAATGTGGAAGGGAATTTTCCATATTGCTCAGGAATGATTCCTTATGAAAGCCTAGCTCAAACAAAGTCCTCAATAAATATTTGTTTCAAGAATAAAATCTACTTCAGGTTACTGTATTGCTCTGAATATAAATCTATATGAAATGTTCATTCCTGAGGGATAAGTTCTTGTACATTACAGCACAATGGAGGAACTATATAATAACCTGTTATATGTTTGCTTAACAGGAAGACAGGAACTCATTCTCTGAACAGAAAGTAGTGATAGGGAGATTATTCTGACATGATTAGTGTGTGTCACATTCCACCACTGACTATATACAACAAATCCATGTGAATCAAAAGGTTTTTGATTGTGAAAATGGAAATGCTAATGAACGTTTAGGTACATTACACATTGCATAAATATAATGAAATGTCACACTGTACCCTACGAATATGTACAATAAAGATAAATTAATTAATGCAGTGTTCATTAGTAAGCGAGACACATGAAATATACACAATGAACATTCTCATCTCAGGTTATATTTGATATATTAAGTACTTGTACATATATGAAGTTAACTGCACTCTTCACTTGTCAAGAGTTGACACCAGTATTTGCTTTTGATCTTTGCAATCAATTTCTTCATTCCCAAAGGCTCAAGTCCTTCAGTTCTCAACCCCGTCAGTCTATTGTCACAACCAAGCTCCCTAAAAGCACCTCCAGCTCTCCTTATGCAGCTCCAGTTCTATTATCCTACCTAGCACTTCCTGACAGTTTAGAGTCCTGTGTCATTTAGTCCACTTTCCTTTTCCCTTGAAATTACCTCTATCATCTTTTTGGTTAGATTTAAAATATCTATTTATAATTTTCTTGCCCGATATGCTTTCTTACACACAAATCAGTCTCACTTTTCTGAACAGAGGAAAATATACTTAAGCCATTTCTGAACCAACATTTCTGTTGTTTCTGTGTGTGACAGTATCTTATCTTCTGCCATGCATGGCTTGCATAAGAAGTTCTCCATCTCTTCTCTCTTTCTATCCCTAGCAGTTTGATGTGCTTATGTTCAATACGTGATAAACAAATAAATTTGAGGTATCCCGGTTTTCTTTAACTTAAGCTCAAATATTGAATAATTATTTCAATGCAGGGTGAAATCCGCAGTTCTTGCTTTTTTGAAAATTTTTTTTTTTTGCTTTTTTGAAAATTTTATATAACGTTCACAAGTTTCATATATTTCTTAAATGCAGATTTAGAAACATAGTGGCACCTCCCCTGCCTCCCTCTTGCCCATGCTACAATCCTTCTTTCCCCTCTCTCTCAGATTCCCACTCTTAATTTTTACAATGATCTATTTTCATTATAATTAATGATCATTTAGTTAAGCCTAAGTACAAGAATTCAACAAATAGTATAAAGAGAAAGAAAACAGAACAAAACAAAATGCTGTTCCTCAATGGAAGAGATAAGGACTATAGACAGTCATCGATTGTCAAAATGTCTATTTCATTCCAAAACATTACATTTA
This sequence comes from Lepus europaeus, assembly GCF_033115175.1. Taxonomy (NCBI): domain Eukaryota; kingdom Metazoa; phylum Chordata; class Mammalia; order Lagomorpha; family Leporidae; genus Lepus; species Lepus europaeus. Next base: position 173,535,782 of record NC_084827.1, read on the forward strand.
AAGTTCTCTACTAGTTACCTTGGATCAGGGAAAATATATGATATCTGTCTTTTTGGAACTGGCTTATTTAACTAGATATAATGGTTTCCAGTCATGATCATATGGTTGCAAAAAACAAGATTTCAATTTTTATTTACAACTGATTAGTACTCCATAGAGTATATATAGCATAGTTTCATTATCCAGTCAACGGTTGATGGGCATCTGGATTGTGAGTTGTGCTGCAATGACCATGGGGATGCAGTTAGTTACCACTTTTATATACTGATTAATTTTGGTTTGGGTAAATTCACAAGAGTGGGATGGCTACATCATATGGTAGGTCTATATTCAGATTCTAAGATATCTCCTTACTGTCTTTCAGAGTGGTTGCACCATTTTGCATTCCCACCTCAGTGGACAAGAGTATCTTATACCCCATATCCTTGACATCATTCAATATTTACTGATTTCTATATGAGAACCATTCTAACTGGAGTGAAGTGAAACCTCATTGTGGTTTTGATTTGCATTTCCATGATGGCTAGTGATCCTGAGCATTTTTACAACTGTCTGTGGCTGTTTGAGCTTTCTTTCTTGAAAAATGCCTGTTCAAGTCCTCTGAGTATATCTTAAGCGGGTTTCTTGTTTTGTTGTTGAATTTCTTGAGTTCTTTATGGATTCTGGATATTAACTCTTTATAAATTGCATAGGTTGCAAATATTTTCTCCCATTCTGTCAGTTGCCTCTTCAATTTGCAAAGTGTTTCTTTTGCAGTGCAGAAGCTTCTCAGCTTGACATAATCCACTTTGTCAATTTGGGCTTTGATTGCCTGTCTTCCATGGTCTTTTCCAAGAATTCTTTGCCTGTGCCAATGTATTACAGAGTTTTCCCAATGTTGTCTAATAATTTGATGATATTGAGTTAAGGTTCAGGTCTTTGATCAATTTTGAGTGGATTTTTGTGGAAGGTGTAAAGTGTAATGTATCGGTCTAGTTTCATACTTCTTCATGTGGAGATCCAGTTATTCCAGAATAATTTGTTAAAGAGACTGTCCTTGATCCAGAGATAGATTTTAGCTCCTTTCAAAGATTAGTTGGTTGTAGATGCATGGATTTATTTCTGGTGTTTCTATTCTGTTCCATTGGTCTACACATCTATTTTTGTGCCAGTACCAGGTGGTTTTGATTATAATTGCCTGGTAATAAGTCTTATATTTTGTTATTGTAATGCCTCTGGCTTTGTTTTTGTTTTATAAGATTGCTTCAGCTACTCAGGGTTTATTGTGTTTCTATAAGAATTTTGGCAACATTTTTTTCTAGATCTACAAAGAATGTGATTAACACTTTGATTGAAATCTCATTGAGTCCATAAATTGCTTTTGGTTGTATGGGCATTTTGATGATGTTGATTCTTCCAACCCATGAATGTGGAAGATTTTTCCATTATTTAATGTCTTCTATTTCTTTTGTGCTTTATAATTTTCATTTTAGAGTACTTTGACATATTTATTCAAATTTATTACAAGGTATTTGATTATTATTAGAGCTATTGTGAATAGGACTAATCATAAAATCTCTTTCTCAGCCATGACATTATCTATGTATATAAAGGCTATTGATTTTTTCTGTTGATTTTATGTTCTGCCACTTTACCAAACTCTTTTTATGAGTTCTAATAGTCCCTCAGTGGAGTCCTTTGAATCTTATATCTATATATATGAATTTATATATTCATATATATAGGATCATATATATATATATAGGATCATGTCATCGGCAAATAGGGATAGTTTGATTTCCTCCTTGCCAATTTGTAGCTCTTTGATTTCTTTTTCTTATCTAATGGTTTTTTCTAAATCTTCCATGATGATAGTAAATAGCAATGGTGAGAGTGGACATCCTTGTCTAATTCTGGATTGTGGGAGGGATATTTCCAGCTTTTTCCCATTCAACAGGATTCTGGCCATGGGTTTGTCTTATATTGCCTTTATTGAGTTGAGGAATACTCCTTCTACACCCAGTTTGCTTAATATTTTTATCATGAAATGATGTTATATTTTACCAAATGCTTTCTCTTCATCTATTGAGATAACCATACGATTTTGGTTCTTCAGTTTGTTAATGTGACGTATCACATTGATTGATTTGTGAATGTTGAATCATCCTTGTACACCAGGGATAAATCTCACTTAGTCCAGGTGAATGATCTTTCTGATGTCTTTTTGGATTCTATTAGCTAATACTTTGTTGAGGACCACACCGCTGCACCTCTTCCCATAGGACTTCCATCGTGGTTGTCTCTCCAGTCCTCCCCTGAGAATACATTTCCTACACCTTTCTCTTCATTGTTTATCCTTAGCCCAGTGAAGCATATCAGTCCCTAATCCATCATCTTGGAATTTTGAAATCCACACTTCTTTACCCAATAACTTAGGCTATTTAGACTATCATTTAATTGTCTTTCAACAATATCTTACTCTTCTATACTCATCTTACTCTTCTATATGAACAATTTATTTCCCCAATACCAAATCCATCATATTTATTTAGACAGTTATTTCATGTTTAATCTTTTAGATTACTTTTATGTATTCCACATAGTTAATAACTCCTCTCTTCCCTCTAAATTCCTGCAGAAACAGTGATGTGTAACATTAATTGATAGAATGATTGATATGTTACCAAGTATACCAATGTACAAATGAAAGGTCTTGACTCCTCAGGGCCTGGCCCATTACACTCTTTAGGACCTAGGTGATGGCAACAATGATAGCCAGGATCTATCTCCCCAAGATTGAGACAGAAACATCAGAGCAGGACACTTACAGAAATGAAAATAGTTCCTCTAAGAAATCAAGCAATAGTGAAGAGCACAGTGTTGAGAGCAAGACTAAGCATTCATAGGAAGCAGCAGCAAGGCCATGTTGTACTGCAGATTTTCTAATAATGAATCAGTACGCAGCCAGAAACCAGAGTCTGCTCTGTGACTGTGGAATTTTCAGAGACAGGTGAGGAAACAAAATTGTTCCAGGTAGATATCTAATTTTTTATCATCTTATAATCTGCAACCTCATCACAACGTTCCTCCTCCGTATCTGAAAAACAATCCTTGAAAATCTGGCTGGCATCATTATCTCGGATTATTTTCACTGGTTGCTCTTAAAATGTCTATTTTTAAACATTGCTAGACATACTGCCCCTTCTTCCCCACTTCTTCTCCACCCCCATGACTATGGGGAAATCTATAGATCAGAGAAACACTGTCCCAACATTTATCTGAAATATCTTTCCATGCCATTAGATTTATGTCTAAATTTTCTTCCTATTTTTCTCTAATCCTGGAGATCTGGCAAAATTAATTAAATCATAACCCATCAATTTTGAGTTAAGTAAGGATATTAACATTTAAGGGGAAGAGATTATATCAGAACATTATCTAAAGCATTATGATTGTCATTAAGAACTCAATCAAAGGATGATAACAGATTTAAAATAAAATTCAGTGCCCACTGCCAAACAAGGCCACATATGAATAAGCACAAAATCAAATATGATGGAAAAAAAGGTTTATCTTGATGGAGGGGCTAGGATAAGGCTTCCTAGGGAAGACCTAGCTAATTAGTTTTTGACGAGTGGTGTTTAAGGCATGGGAATTTAAAATTAAAGTTCAGAAACTCAATCTCAAGAAAACAAATTTCATGTTTTCAGGAAAAAGAAACTCATTCTGTTACAAATGAAGTATAGTCATCAAACCATTAGCCAGGAAGAATTCTATATGGGGTCTTCCTCTCTTGGAACCCCCCTCTTTGCTGCTCTGGCAGGAGGGCTCCAATGTGAATAAATTCTACTTTACTTTCACTGCTGTGTCATGTGATAATCCTTCTTTTGCATGAGACAAAGAATGAGGCCATCTCTCTGCCACGGTTTTCCTGTAACATTTTGGTGCCATGACTCAGATTGCTTGAGTTTGGTTCCAGCCAGTGTGGATCATCACACTGGATCTGTAAGCATGCAGATTGCTGTCACTTTTTTTCAGTGAGTCTTGCTCTCCTTCATAGCAATTCACATTTCCCGAAAACACCAGGTTTAAAAGTGATTAGCATGGCTGCCAGTCTTACAACTCAGGAGTGATGCTTCCTGATTAAGGCCAGATCAATCCCCTGGAACTGAGACTCTGTCCTAACACCGCCCCTCCCTCTTGTGTGGATTGGCCCTTGGCATGGGACTGGAAGGAGACCTTGAGACAACAGATGGACTCTGGCTGGGGCCACACCCCGTATTTTCAGAAGGTCTCCTGTCTGGGCACCAGACTCCGACCACCAGAATGGTGTTGGGCTGAGAAATGCACTTTCCAGCAGTGGGCCGGTCCCCTGCGCTTTTGGAGTCCTCACCAGCTGTAAAGTCAGAGGCCCCAGTCTTCATACTTCCCATCTCAGCTCTGGGAATGTTGGTTTGGACCAACTCAGCTTCCATTGGCAGGGATCAGCCCAACACATGGGACTGGGAGAAAGGTTTGGGGTCACTTTGAATTTCAGGCCAAGGCCACTCTCTTGCATTTTTCAAGGATTCCCTGATTGGACACCAGATTCCAATGGCCCATTAGGATGTCAGCTGGAAACTGCATTCTGTTCTTCCTTCCCAGAGATTGATCTGTCAGTGAGACGGCACGCAGCATGGAGTGAGGCCATAGTCTCCGGGCTCCATCTCAGTGACTTTTTCCTTTATCTCAGATCGCAACAAATCTCCATCTCTCCCTCTCTGCTTCTCTAGAGGCTTTCTGTACATTGTCAAGTCTCCACAATTCCTACAAACTTGATTTCCTGTTCTCAATAGTGGGTATTTCCTGGGTAATTTGTTTGATAGTTCTGGGGTAAAGTGTAACCACACTGTGTGCAGACAGGAAGTCTCTCAATCTAGACTCCCATTGGATGCAGCTCCCCAAGTGACCCAAACTTTGTGTAGGGAAGTCTCAGCATGTCTCTGGTTCTGCTCACCTTCCTTCTCTAGTCTGCTTTTTTGGATCCCTGCTGTCAGATCTTTCTACATAATAGATACCTCTGAGGAGTTTTACTGGGGAGAATTTTATTTTCCCACTCTGCTTCTTTGTGACTTCGCCTGTGTAGTCACCAATGTAGGTGGTAGCCAGGGCTGGCACTCTAGCTTGCAAACACTTCTGCTAAGGCTCTCACCATGAAGGCTCATGTTGAAATCAGGCCTATTAGACCAAGAAGAGGCGTAGAACAACTTTTTTTTCCTTATGTATAAGAACAAAGCAACAGTATATACGTGACCAGGCAGTGGCCCATTCTAGCACACCACCAGTAAGGGAACAGATCACTCCCTGCATGTGCTATTCTGACAAATATATATCCTAGGATACAGACGTGGAAGGCTGAGTGAGAGTAGGAGATATGTCTAATCCCACAGTCAACCTTCCTCCCTTCTCTGTGGGCTTCAGTGCACATCTGGATTCCACAGGAAGCGACACAGTTTTGGGAGATGTCTCAAACTCAGGGAACGGAAGTATGCTTCCATTTTTATGCTCTCATTCTAGCCAGGAGGCAAACCAACTACTTTATTTCTTTGACCCCTGAGCTTACAGAAAAATGCCTCATCATTTTCTGCACCACTACCTGACCTGCTTACAAGCTAGAGGATGGAGAAGTTAGTTTAAGTGAGTTATAAAAAGTGCCAGCCCTTCTACTCTTGATACCGAATTGCTTATTAATATGTCTTATATTAATAAGCCTTGTGGCTTCTTGTCATGAATTCAGAGAAGAATTCTGAATACTGCCTCAAATAGACCAGACAACATGGTAAATTTTTAAGCTTTTTATTCAATGAGAGAAATGCACAGGAGGGTGAGGGCTCTAAAAGAGAAAGGGAAGAAAGGGAATTCTGGACATTAAGTTGGAATCTATACCAAGCAGAAAGCAGATCAGGTGCCACGTGCAGCAAGGGTTTGGTTAAGAGCAGCTACAAGCAGCTTGTCACAGGCAGCAAAGCAAAGGCAGAGAGCTCAAGCAGCCAGAAGTCCATGTGCCCCGAAGGTACGGGGCAACAAAAGTGCATAATGGGGAAGAAAGGGCAGCAAGAAAAAAAAAGGGGCTGAGCCCACCATGTTTCAGGCCTTTTATCCTCTTCCAAAGGGGAGTGGTTACTTAGTCTGATTGGCAGGTGGGCATACAGGTGTGGTCAGATATGGGCATGAGATCACACAGGGGTGTGGTAAAGGCGTGGTCTTTCAGCTTACGAATTTAACCAATTTTATCCTATCTGCTTGTCTACATCACTCTGACTCCCCATCTCAGAACTCTGTTTCCTAACAGGCCTCTTGCCTCGATCACCCTGCATGTGCTCAGATAGGCATTAAATTCTTTTCCAGAGTGTCACAGAGTCCTTGGTTCTATTCAGTGAGCCACCAGGGTTCTTCTGTTATCTCTTGTGACATTTTAATCCCAGTGGAGGAGGTTTTTTCTTTTCTTTTTTTTTTTTTTTAATCAGATGACAATTGCCTCCATTGTTTTAATTTTGCCTGGTGGTTTCTAGGGAGGAATCTAGGCCCAATAACTTCAAAGCTATTGAATACAAATGGGTTAATCCACATGATGACTTCCTGAGACACCTCCCGATCTCACTACTCATCCTTAAGACTGGTTTGACTGGCAGCCTCACAATTAGACACTTCCAGTATTGGCTTCTGGTTTTGGAGTATAAGGTTATTGTCTCTTTGCAGGACCTCCAGGTTCTTTTTTGCCTCCAGCCTGCCCCTTGGAGAGGGCAGGAGCCTCCTTGGGGTCATTGCTTCTATTCTATCACCTATCAGAGTCTCCTTAGGAATCTCTGATGGGGTACCCACCTGCTCTGGTGGATGCCCTCTCCCTTAAACCTAACAGTGGTGAACAATCTCCAGTGGAGTAATCAATGCCCCTTATAGCCTCTCCAAGGTGGATTTTGCAATCTCTGGTTTAATGTCACTGATTTATAACTAGAGTTTTTATAAAAAGGAATAGAATTTGATATAAATGTAACTTTGACCTTAATTCAGATACAGGTATGACATAATATCAGCATCTTCAGTCATCTAGGTCTAATTGCTAAATGTAAAGTGGGTGAAGCAAATGAGATAAATGTGTCTAAATATAAACTTTGGTACTCTTATATATTCTTATATTCTACAGAAAAACCTTTTTGGGTTTCTAGCATGTTTCCAAAAATTGCCCATGTGAACATAGTTCAACACCACAAGTAACTAAGCCTGAAATTCAATGTTATCTTATTTAGGAAATGTTGTCTTAATTTGGAGATTTCTAAAAGGTTATTTCAAAATGTAAATCAACAGATAGAAAGCAAAAACTATTAGTCTATTTGACATGGAACTAAAATCTGATCCTCTGTTAAAGCAATCAGGTTTTTGCAATGCATATATGTTAGTAAATATTCTAAAACAGTGTTAAAATTCTGTCTAAAAACTGCAACATCTCCTTTTAATAGTTTTGTTTAATTGGTGACTCTGTCAGTTTTCTAGCCAGCTCCAGTAAGCTATTTTCTCTTCCTTAGTTCTGACTCTGTTAAAATTGTTCCAAATTATGGGATAATTTCATGTGCTAACTAATTTTAACTTTGATTTACAATTCTTGCAATGACCAAATACAGATTCTGTGTTCTGTTGAAGTAATCTATTGTGTTCTCTTAACGTCTCTGTTAAGTTCTAATTGTTTAAAAACAGCTGAGTTTTTATTAAGAGCTATGTTTGTTTAAGTATGTGCTTACTTAAAAGCATTTGAGTAGTGCCGTGGCTTAACAGGCTAATCCTCCGCCTTGTGGCACCAGCACCCCTGGTTCTAGTCCCGGTTGGGGTGCCGGATTCTATCCCGGTTGCCCCTCTTCCAGGCCAGCTCTCTGCTGTGGTCTGGGAGTGCAGTGGAGGATGGCCCAAGTGCTTGGGCCGTGCCCCCCATGGGAGACCAGGATAAGAAGCACCTGGCTCCTGCCTTCGGATCAGCGCAGTGCGCCGGCCGCAGCAGCCATTGGAGGGTGAACCAACGGCAAAAAGGAAGACCTTTCTCTCTGTATCTCTCTCACTATCCACTCTGCCTGTCAAAAAAAAAAAAGCATTTGAGTAATCATTTTGTATCAGTTATCAAATCTGATCTATATTATGTCATGATGTTAAGGTATCCTATTTCAACCAGATATTTTGAGCCTCTTGGCCTCCTTGACAGGCATTAAAAAAAGTCAGTTTCTCAGACTTTGATATTTCCAGTTGGGCCCCTGGAAATATCAAAGTGTGAGGAGTAAGATGGGTTAATGGATCATCAGGGTCTTCCCAATAGAATTTGGGTGTAAAATATTTGCTTCCTTCCCCCAAAAATGTTATCTTTAGCAAGAACAAACAGGCAACCCTCCTTCCTTCAGAATCTCCAAATTTACCGTGAGAATAGCAAGGGAGCTCTTCCAGAGTTCACAGCTTATTGTGGAAACAAGTTACCTATCCTGCCAGCCTGGATGGTGTTTTGTTGTATCAGGAGCAGGAAAGACAGGATGGAGAATTGTAAGTCAGGTCCTTTGATGGATTTTGTTCCTGCCTGGTAACTGAATGCCAACCAGATTGTCAGGTTTTTTTCCTTCAAAATTGTACGTAAAGCCTGAAATACTATGGGACCTTTTGGGGTTCTTTCTTCTGTTGGAATCCCCCCTTCCTGCCACTCCAGCTGGATGTCTTTGACTCTAATAAATCCTTTTAAATCCCTCTGCTGACTGCTTGGAAATTCTTCTTCCATGTGAGACAAAGAACCAAGTTAACAATAATTTCTCTGCTGCCATTTCCCACCTCCCCCCGCCCCCCCAAAAAAAAGGATATATCTCTTATCTTGTAGAGATACCAACTAATAAGGCTATTTGGATTGTAGTAAAGGTACTGTCAAGATATGAAGTGGTGCTAACTTTTGTTATGATAATATTAAATACTACTGATGTACAAAATAAAATACTACAAATAAAAAATACAAATATAAAATACTACAAATGTCCAAAAGTTGAAAGTCTAATGATCTTGTGTTGTTATCAGATATGATGATTATCTTAATGAAAAAGACCCAGAGGCCTAAAAGGGTTACATGTTTTATAAAATCCTACAAGTGCTTTCAAAATACTGTGTAGAATATGTAACTGCCTATTCTTGTTGGCTAACCTAAATCTGTATACCAGATGTTTTAAATTTGACATGTTTGTACTTGGGTTTGCTGGTCAAACAAGTTATACTTGTGTTAGATATTCAAGCAATGTTCCCACATATATGCACTCTTGCCTTGAAATTTATAGAAAACATTTTACCTTTAGGTAAGTGTTGTCATAAGTCGTTATTTAAGAGTTAAAATTGTTTGCTGAGTCTTCACATGAAATTGTTATTGTCTCTGTTTTTAATGTGCTGTACATTGCTATTTAATGCTATAATTAGTAATCCAATGGTAGTTTTTTCACTTTATGTTGCTATATGGGCAAAATGTTGAAATCTTTACCTAATATATACTAAACATCTTCTGTATACAAAGAGAATTGAAAATGAATCTTTACATGAATGGAAGGGGAAAGGGAGCGGGAAAGGGGAGGGTTGCGGGCAGGAGGGAAGTTATGGGAGGGGGGAAGCCATTGTAACCCATAAGCTATACTTTGGAAATTTATATTCATTAAATAAAAGTTTAATAAAAAAAAGAAATAAAAAAAATTGTTATTGTCAGTAAGTGATCTGGGAAGTCGGCCTTGTTCTCTCATTTCTCTATTCTCTTCAAGATAGGTAGCTGATTCTATTCTGAAAAACTCTAGGATGTCCAATTTGATCTTTAGACCTTATAAAAGGATGGCTAACATTTTTCTGTAATAATAACATAGCCAAAATTAGAGCTTAAATTATGATTTAACGGCTATATAACTTTGCCATGGGCACAGTAAACAGGCAAAACCTCCCTTTTAAAAAAAGGGAGAGAGTTTTAATAATGATCTAAAATTTTATAGATAAGGTGGACATTTTGACATAGTTTTCCTCATGGGCATTGTCTATCTCATAGAAAAACCATTATCAGAACATGCCTGTGACTACAGATTTCTAGTTTAGGCCATCAAAGATTATGGATGGCACACCCCCTTGACTTGCATTCTCTTAAAGTTTTCCTCTGGTTAATGGCTGCATTACATAGTGATCTGCCATCAAGGAGACCCAAGAGGCCAGTCTGCTACATTGATTTTCAATGTGGAAAGCCAGGGCTTCAGAAGTCAGCTTATGAAAAGCCCTGGCAGCTACACCAGCCAAGAGTTGGGTCACTGGAAATGGACCTGCTCCAAGCCACATATCTTGTTTACTCTAAGCTGAAAAGACCTTCACGCACCCCAGCTTCCAAAGTAACCAGTGTTGTCATGGGGATGGCCAAGTAGGGTCAGCAGCATTGCAAGCATAACTATATAATAACTAAAAATGCTTTCCTTTTAGAAATGGCACCTACCTTCTCTTCAAGCCAGCTCTCCTCCCAGGCCAGCTAGGTAATGAAAGTCAAGACCTGAAAAGACATTTAAAAGACCAAAATGAAATATAAATCAGAACCACAATAAGATATTTCTCATACCTGTTAGAATCACCATTATCCAAAAGTCATAAAAGGTCCGTGCTGGTCAAGATATGGATTAAAAGGAACTATGCACACTGTTTGTAGGAAAACAATTAACATAACCATTAGGAAAAACAGTATGGAGGTTTCTCAAAAATGAAAAATAAAATTATCATTGTTACCAGCCATCCCACTTCTAGAAATACGAATACATACAGGCAATTGAAGTAAGGATTTAATACTACAGTAATCACACAGTCAATAGAGAATGAGAGAAAAGTAGAAAGTGCAGACCGTTAAGGGAACCTGAAATTTTATGTATTTACTCTAACCATGTCTCCAACAGACACTTGAAACTCTTGTATATGGAAGAGATTAAATGTGATTTCAAGTAAGCTGTTACTCAAAGATAGAATCAGCATTTTGAGTCTAACCAAACTTATGCATACTGAATGAAAACATCCATCACCATTCTTTGGATGAAAATGAAAATCTAGATCTCCAGAACACAGCATTTGGAATGTCTATAATGAAAACAAAATTTTGCTTAACATGAAGAAACAGAAATGTGTGACTTACCATCAGTAGAGAACAAAATGAATTGGTCTAACCCTGAGATTACCATGGTATTGGAATTATCTGACAACTGTTTATGGGCTGTTAGAATTACACTTGACAGGGTAAAGGCAAACATATCTGAATTCAGTGGGAAAATGTAGGACATTGCCCAAAGGAAGAATAAAAGTTTGAAAGAAACAAATTGTAATATGAGAACTGAAAATGACTGAAAAAATAATTCATTATGTGAAATTAATAGTTGGATCCAAGGAGAGAGTTAGTGCACTTGAAGATAGATCAGAAGAAATAATTCACTCTGAAGAACAGAAGTAAACTGTTGATTTATTTTATTTACTTTGTGTGGTAATTGAGATACCAAAGTTTAATGGAGCGAGATAATGAAGACAGCGTACCTGGCAGACCAGGAAAGGGCTAAGAGCCCAGTTGACATTCAGACTGCAGTTTTTATGGCTTTTGGGTGTAGACCCTGTGTTTCTCTTCCCCCTACAGCCTTTCTGGAATACTACTGGGAAGAGGGCTTTCTGGATGTGGAATCCCTCCCAGAATTTCATAGCAGCCTCCTTGATGAAGGACATATGAGATACCCCCAAGCAGCCCCAGGGGAGAGGATTGGACTCACCCAACCAGGTTATTGAGCAATGGCAAGACTTCTGATATGTACATGCTAGCTTGCTTCCAAGGCTTACTACCTTGTTCTATCACACGGAAAATTCTCATTTTTCTTTGGCCCCTCACACACAAATAGGCTCATGTCTACCTAGCTACCATAGCAGTCTTCCCCTCCAGAGAAATGACCCATAATCTTTTTTTAAATTTTTTGACAGGCAGAGTGGAGTGAGAGAGAGAGACAGAGAGAAAGGTGTTCCTTTGCCATTGGTTCACCCTCCAATGGCCGCTGCGGCCAGCGCATCTCGCTGATCCGAAGCCTGGAGCCAGGTGCTTCTCTTGGTCTCCCATGTGGGTGCAGGGCCCAAGCACTTGGGGCATCCTCCACTGCCCTCCCGGGCCACAGCAGAGAGCTGGACTGGAAGAGGAGAGACCAGAACAGAATCTGGCGCCCCGACCGGGACTAGAACCAGGGGTGCTGGTGCTGCAGGTGGAGGGTTAGCCAAGTGAGCCACGGCACTGGCCATGACCCATAATTTTATGGGAGTAACATGGGTGAAAGTCCATCTGTGCCTTCTCTTCAGACCTGACATATGGATGTGGAGCTGCTTGCGGGTATTCTCTTGCTATCGGTCCTATTGTGTTTGGGGGTGGCCTGGGAAAAGATTCTCCAGCACAGTCCAGAGGCCATAGCATCCAGAGGCATAGACTGTAAGCCCAGTCTCATGATGATCTGGAACTGTACAGCTTATAGTCTATTAGAGACAAATTGGACAAGAGCCTTAGGGACACATGACCCAAAGGAAAGCAGCAAGAGTATGAAAGCTATATTGTAAGGAGGAGCAGCAGCCGGAATTTTCATGCCCAGATGCTAGGCCAAATAGTCCATCCTTGTTCATCCTGGTCCTGGAGTTCTCTGGCCTTACCCATTTTGTACCCGTCTAGTTTGACCCCACAGATATCCCCTTGGGCAGCAGTTAGCATATCTAATTGTCAGCCTATTTTAAGACTCAGTTTAACAACCATAATGTAGGAGCCCCAGTCATTTAACTCAGCGAAGACTGTTTTCTTCTTCCTCAAAGGAGGAGGCCCTACTCCAACTTGCTCTTGAGAGCCTGATACAGAGCTGATATAAGAGTTTTTGCTATTTCCCTGTGTCTAGGGATCCATAACTAATTAGTAGGAGCTATCTTAAGATTATAGGAGCAGGAGTCAGCTACATGGATTCTATTCTCTCTGAGGGTTAGTTTCTGTTCCCCAGAGGTGAGGATAATCCCCAAATAGTTTATTTTCTGAGGCTAATTATGGTTTTTCTTGGATACCCGGTAGCCATTTTCTGCTAGGAAGTTAAGAGTGCTAGAAAATACCCAAAATTGAAGTCTTAGGTGGGAAACAGACTAGAAAAGCATCTACATTTTACATCATCTCTCCACCCCCTCTCCCCGAGAGATTTGTCCCTTATGTTCTCCACAAAGAACCTCTCTGAATAGGTGGGAGCTGTCTATAAACCCTTGTTTCGCAAAACCATCTGAAAAGCTGTTATTTTATACCCTGTTTGTGAACCCATTTAGAGGTACATCAGAATGGACAGCAGTGGGATTTAGGCTTAATAATAATCATTGGGCATTAAGGTCTAGCGAGGTACATGCGAGGTCCAGGCTTACCTATCTGTTCACATGGGTATTAGAAGATAGAATAAAAGGGAGATGCGAACCTCTTTAAGGGAGGTACCATGTTGACTCCCATTAGCTGTCTGGACTTGGAGGAAGACTGGCTCATAAAGAAGGTCAGTATAGAATAGGCAGTGTCTCAGAAAGGAATCTTATGGTCCTGCCTGCCACATCACTGGTCCTAGGATATCTGCTCAATAGCAATGGTTACTTTGGAAGCCAGGCAAGTTAAAGAGCTACTTAGCTTAGGGCCAACAGGTCCTGCAAATCCGACCTGGGAGTCCATTGACCCCAGGGCAGTTCCAATAAAATATTTTTAAAATGAGCAGACACTCAAGGACCATGGGATGATACAGAAAATTTGAAATGAAAGTTTGGTAAAAATCAAACACAATGTATTCTAAGGGAATTATAGTTAGACATAAAAAAGGTAAACTGCACAACATAAACATAAAGAGAAAATCATGAAAGTGGTCAATAAGAAAACATGAAGTAGCTGGAGAAAAAAAAAGACATTTCATGCAAACAACCATTCTAAATACAAATGACAATAGAGGTTTTTTTTTTTTGTTTTGTTTTGTTTTTTTATCAGAACACAAGAACAAACAAAGATAGTGTAGGATTGTTTTGGAGCTGCCTAAAGAAAAAGTTTAAATAGAAAAAGCTTTCAGATATCTATATAGGTCATACTCCTGGTAGAGGGGAGAGGTATGAAGAGTGATTTCACAACACTAGGAAATTCAGAGAAATCATCCAGCAGGCCAACAGGAAGTCACAGAGTGATAAGTGACCACTAGAGGGGCAAGCATTGTTGGAAAGTATTGACTTTAGCACAGCTGCTGTTCTCAGTGACTTGTAGTAGCCCAGAAAGAGTTTTAAGAAAGTCATGGGGGGCCGGCGCTGTGGCTTACTTGGTTAATCCTCCGCCCGCGGCGCCGGCATCCCATATGGGTGCTGGTTCTAGTCCCAGTTGCTCCTCTTCCAGTCCAGCTCTCTGCTGTGGACTGGGATAGTAATGGAGGATGGCCCAAGTGCTTGGGCCCCTGCATCCGCATGGGAGACCAGGAAGAAGCACCTGGCTCTTGGCTTCGGATCAGTATAGCACCAGCCGTAGCGGCCATTGGGGGAGTGAACCAACGGAAGGAAGACCTTTCTTTCTGTCTCTCTGTCTATAACTCTACCTGTCAAGTAAATAAAAAAAGAAAAGAAAGTCATGGTGGATCCTGAACTTAGCAACTGGAGGTTCAAAACTCTCTCCCTTTCCTTGCAGTGCTATCTCTCTTTAAGGAAATCTAGGCAACACATTCTCATCCCTGTGATACATGTGGATTGGAAAATTTACTGCATGTAACAGGATGATAATTATTAAAGACATGCACCCCTTAACAAGTAGCTACCTTAAAGACTAATTCAGTTATTTAAATTTAGAAATGATTCTGTGGCTCAGTAGCTTCATGTGAGCTGGGTAGTTTTCTCTTGATCTAATGAGCTTTAGTTATCTGCAGGCTTATGTGATGTTCTATGGTCCAGTGTACCTCATACGCTTGCCTGGAAAGCCTCTCTCAAACTTGACCTGGCTTCTCCAGGGTCCTTTCAAATAAACCTCCAAGTACTTTTCAAGCTTCTGTTCATGTCAATTTTCTGATGTCTTACTAGCAAAAGTAAAATACATGGACAACCCCAGAGCCAGTGAAAAGAACAGCACTTGTGCAAGGGCTCAGGAAAATAAGATTTGCTTGGAGCATGGCTAAGAAAATCTGCTGCATTAACTGATGATATCCCGGGATTTGCTAAAAGAGTGAAAGCAAGTATCTCTGAGGTTTGTAACTCAGTAATTAGAAACATACTTTTAGGGCCAGAGAGGCATTATGAACAAAGTGATTTATTTTAAACACAAGAATTTTAAGATACTGGGAGTATTTTATTCCATAATCCAAGGTATTAGCTAATTGCTGATAATACCTTATCTTTCACTTAGTAAACAAGTTTTTTGTTTCCTATAAGAATGTGGTGTGAAAAGAAGGAAAAAAAGATTGAGTTGAAGGAACTCAGGTCAGCTACTTCAGGTAAGTCTTGGCCTATAAGTCAATATTTATAAATAAGGAAACTATTTATTTTATTTTAAGACATATTTTATTTCTTTGAAAGACATAATTATAGAAAGAAAGGGAGATACATGGAAAAAGGAAAAGATCTTCCATCTACTGGTTCACTTCACAAATGGTCATGACAGCTGAAAGTGGGCCAGTCCAAAGCCAGGAGCCAGGGCTTCTCTGGGTCTCCCATGTGTGTCCAGGAGTCCAAGTGTTTGAGCCATCCTTCCTTGCTTTCCCAGGCACATTAACAGGGAGATGGGTCAGAGAGTGGAGCAGCTGAGACTCAAACCGGTGCCCATATGGAATGTGGGCATCATGGGAGGCAGTTTTATCTGCTGTGCCACAATGCTGGCCCCAGAAACTAATTTTTGAATGTCATTTTCTTGGTTTGAGTCTAATCCGCTGATCTGAGCCCACCCTTTAAACTCCTGCCCCTCATTAAAATAATCATTAAAATTTCTAAATGATTACATTGCAGAAACTGACACCTCTAAGAAACATGGAACAGACTCATACGTTTCCAGCTGAAAAATAATGATTTTTGCCAAGAGACAATGTAGGTGAGCCACGGTGCATTGCCTACAAAGGAAGCTGAGTTTATAGGAACCAATAGATGTAACTATGTGGGCCCTTATTATACCTGTCTGATGTTAACCATTAGATGCTTAGTAGTGGAAAGAGACAGGGAAGTTATTACAAGGAGAATCTTGACCTTTAATTTCTGAGATAGCTTCATAGGATAGAAACCACAGAGAGGGTAATTTTAATGCAGAACAAAAAAGTGTTACCTGTAAGTGGAAGAATGCTACAGAAGAAAAGTACACTGAAAAGCATTGACTCCAATGAGTAATAAATTAAAGGACTTGCTCCAGAAATCTCTGTGTTACCAGAATAATGAGAAGAAGGAGAGAGGTGTTGATTGCATTCAAGGGAAAGTGCGAATCTGTTGTATACAAGAACTTCATGAAAGTATCTTATAATTTTAACATGCCTACTGGTTCAATTTGGTGCATGCTGTTACATTTCTCACTTAAAGGTTTAGTGAGCTACTGGGATAACTCAGGGAGTAAATGTTTCAATCTCTAGTTTTTCTAGCTTGGTTCTTATTCCTTTTTAATAAACCTGAACAGCTCAGACTTTATATCTAGGTATAATATTTTATAAGGAAATATGTTCTTCAAAATTATGTTCAAAATGGCCAAGAGGAATATATAAATGCACTTATGAACTTTTTATTTTGCTTTTAAAAAGCAAATTTTTGCTTTTGTTTTATAAAACTGAAATGTGGCAGAACATGAAATGTATTTTTAAGGAGTTATATCTAACACTAAATTATGTTAAATGTTTGCATAAGATAAAGCAAAAGGAATAATTACAAATTTTATATGAAACTCTAGTTTGCATTTTCACTGGGTACCTATTTAATAATCAATTTTACACTCTTTCCTTGACTCTACAAGTTCTATTATTGTTCGTGGTGATTTGCTTGCTTTCTGTTAACTTTCCCTTGTCATGCTTTTTCCTGTCCCATGCTTATAGAGACAAATGATTTTAGAAACATATGCCCTGAGCTAAGAGATTATTTCTCTATTAAATCATTCTGTTCTAGATGATTTTCATAAAACATCTCCTGTGAATATCTCAATAATACCCTAAGATGAAAATATTTTCTACACTGTTCAGATGAGAATATTTTAGGATGTGCTGACACTGCCAATGAAAAACAGAATGGAGGTTTGACTTCAAATTCTCTGGCCAAATCATTCTATCAACCACAAAGTCAGTCACAGAGCTAATTTAATTGCAAAACTGTCTTTATCTATGTATAAAGTGACTTCACAATTTTAGATATACATCAAGAAGGTCCCATAACTTCTTCTGTGTAAAGAAACCTGAAAAATTCCTACTCGGCTTACTAAAATGAGATTTCAGGAAGAAATAAATTATTTTCTTTCAGCCATATCGATTTTCTGAGTCTACTCTTCCCAGCTCCCACTACATCCATTCTGAATCAGCAACAACTAACATGTTGTGTAGTAGAAGTCAGTGTGGGGTACCACTGCTATGAACATGCCTAGGAGGACTCCAAGTATTTTAAAGTTAGCTGGCTGTGGACAAATTGATTATATGGGAAAATTGTGACAAAGTTATTCTTTGAGAAACAAACACTTGTTTCATGACCTCTTTTAGCTGTATGAGATACTGAGACCACCATCACCCGCACCTGTAAGGAGGGAGTAGTTAGTTCACAGAGCCAGCAACAGCGACAAAAATTTGAATTCATATTTTCTAAATTCAAAATGTGCCACTGCATATATAACAGAATATACCCCAAGGTGACATACAGGAAGAGAAAGTAAGTCAGTGTTCAACTGAAGCTCATGGGATGCAACGCAAGGGGAATTTGCAGGGGGATCAGAAGAGGATATTGGGGAGATTTTTTCCTAAGCCTGTGGGAAATTGGATTGAACTGTATAAGCTGCGTTTGCATATCCAAATCTGTTACTATGAAAATGTATTCCATGGCAATCTGTATGATAAAACTCCAGTGTTAAGAATATTATGTAAGAAAATAAAACCATGGTTGAGCCCACAACATTTGAATGCTTTTCTAGCTCACTGCTGAATTACCAATGGGCTCCTTTGTGCCCACATTCTCATCTAAATAAGAAATTATCGTACAATCAGAGACAATAGGACAATTGAGTTGTGCAAAATGAATTGCAAACAGCCAAGCTTTGCCTTA
The DNA here is from genome assembly GCF_033115175.1 of Lepus europaeus. NCBI lineage: Eukaryota > Metazoa > Chordata > Mammalia > Lagomorpha > Leporidae > Lepus > Lepus europaeus. Next base: position 173,554,061 of record NC_084827.1, read on the forward strand.
CCTTAATACTTTTTCTTTTATTAACTCAGAACCTTAAATCTGGGGGTCAGGAATGAAACAAAAGTGAGGAGTGGATCATGTATCACTCTTTTATCTTTCTACTACTTGTGTAAAAATGTGCTGTGATAAGTCATAACAAAAGCAGACTGTCTCTGGAACTTCACATCTAATAAGTTTAACAAGACTGATTAAAATGATTTTTAGTACCACCTGGTAAGATTATGCATCTTTGGATGCAAACTAGAGAATTTATTAAAATGATCAATGCTATATTTTTCTAAAAAGGATAAACTGAGAGAGGGATGGGTACTACTGTAGTGATTAAGATGCTCTAGGGAAGCCTGCATCCCATATCAGCATGCCTAGGTTTCATTCCCAGTTCCATTCTTGATTCCTGACACCTGCTAATGTAGCACCAGGGAGGTAACAGGTGGTAGCTCAAGTAATTGGGTCCCTGCTACCCACATGGAAGACCTGGATTGAGTTCCCAGCTCCCAGCTTTGGCCTGGCTCATCCCCAGCTCTTTAGGGATTTGGAGAGTGAAACAGTGAAAGGGAGCATTCTCTCTCTCTCTCTCTCTCTCTCTCTCTCTGTATATATATATATATATATATATATATATATATATATCTTTCTCTGTCTCTCTGCATCTCGTTTTTATAAAGGTTATGTTGGGCATATCTTTCTTCTGACTTCATCATTATTATCCACCTATGTTTTTCTCTGGCCCATCAATTCCTTTATTCATACCTTTATTTTTCCAAGTTCTTACATAGTTGTGTAAGTTCTTATTCCATCATAATCATGACTATTGTGCTTCCCTGATTGAATGCCTATTTTTACATAGTAGTGTTCTAAAGCACACATCAATGCGAGGGGTCATTCTAACAGGCCTGGCCTGAGTTCAGCAGTTTGGCTGGATTATCTGCAAGAAACAGGCCCCTTATGATGTACTACAGTAATGGGGCAGAGAGTTTGGTGGTAGTTTTTTCCAGCTTGTCAGCATTGTTCATTGATAACTGTAAGATCGATGACCCGTACCTGGTCTCAGTGAGGCCTTTGGATAGTGTCAGGAGTCTCAGCTGGTCTGTGAGAAAGAACCCAACTGCCAGGTTTTGGAGTAGCCAATGAAATCAACAAGACAAAGACGAAGCAGTTAATCCTCTAATCACTTGCCAAGATGATATAAGCAAGAGTCTAAAACCACAGGCAAAGCTCTCTCCCTCATTCCGTAAAGCTCTGGATCTGTCGAGGGTATAGTGAACCCAACCCAAATGTGGAAAGTTCCTGAGCAAAAAGTCCCCGGCAATTTCATGGACTTTGCAGTGTGTAAGAGGTGGGGCTAGGACTGGAGGGGGAGGCTGGCAATGGAAAAGTACTGACCACTGGGGAAGTCTCCTCAAGGTTTGCCTTTCCTCCCTCTGTAGTGAGGTCCTAGCACATTGTGGAGTCACTGGGTCCAGGATCTTTTCCCCCAAGAAAAAGAATCCAAGGACAAGATGTAGCTAAAGCATCAGTAGAGAAGCAAGATTTATTTACATGCAGAAGTGCACACTCAGGAAGGAGTACAGGCATGCTACACTCCACAGGGTTCTGCCTCATCCCCTAATATGAACTGGAAACATACAAGGGTGGTGTCTGGAGCAATACTTAATTGAATATTCAAAGGGGGTGGATTTGGGGGCAAGGCTTGGGTAAAACCTATTTTCTTCATTTTTGGTAAAATTTGGACATGTCATGGTGTCAGGTGCATGCTAGAATTAAGTGTGTCAGCCATGGTTATTTGAGTATAATGAGTTTACTACGTGGGTCGGAGTTGGCAGCCATCTTGCTATTTTCAGCAATTGCGGATTGGGAGCAGCCATTTCTCCCAGGAGGTGATGTTTTCGGCTTTTTAGAAGGCCTCAGCAGTGCAGGCAGGGCTGCATGAAGGGACTGGAGACCTCAGCTCCTGCTGGCCAGGTACGACCCTGCCTAAACCAGCAAAGCACTTGAAGAAGGATTCCGCCTTGGTTCTCAGTTAAGGAGACTTAGGAATATGTGCGATGCAAAACCAGCCAGAGGTCCACAGTGTTCGGTTGCAACTCTCTGCAGAGACAGCAAGACCTTAGCTGTGCCCAGGCCTAGGAGAAAACCACCTTTGGACTAAAAACCCCGGCGTGATTTTTCAGGCCTGACCACAGGCATTACAAAGGCTTCACCTGGCAGGCCTCGAGGGAAAAGCTGCCCTTCCTGTCCTAGGCCTGGTGCACGACCAAGGTCTTGCTGTCTCTGTGGGAAGCTGCAAACAAAGACTGTGGACCACTGGCTAGTTACTTGCTCCACTTGTTCCCATGTTTTATAGAAAACAAAATATGCTGGCTTGACCAGCAACTTAGAAGAATCTTCAGCTAAGACTGCTGGGCCCCCAGGCCCCAGCTGTCCTCTACACATCAGTGGCTCCTGATGCCGGAGAGAAAAAAGGTGCACTCCAGGCAACGAAGGGAGAACAGGTGAAACTCATTCCAGCCTTTGCAGGCTCCTTGCTGCACGGCATCTTTGACTGTAATGCCCTGTGCTTAATTCTGTAACAAAACTGGATCTTTTTCCTGCAAAACACTTAAAATGTCTGCTAATGTGGAGTCCTGTAAGTTGTCTTTAGCAATTGAACTTGTCTTACTGCCACTGTTAGTGTGCTCATTCCATGAGAAAAAAAAAAAAAAAAACACACCATTCCTGCCTCCAGCTACAAAGTTTCCCTGGAGCAAACCAGGTGTGTAAGTGCCCCCTGAGCAGATTTCAACATATATATATATATATATATATATATATATATATATATATATATGTGTGTGTGTGTGTGTGTGTGTGTGTGTGTGTGTGTATAAAGAAAGCATATCCCCATTTCACACACAGAAAGTTTGCACAAACTGCTGTTCGTTGAATTTTTCAAGGACTTGTATCTTAGTTTTAATTTTACTGAAACTTGTTGACTAGAAAGTTACAAGATCATTCTTCATAGAGAGACTAAGTTTCTCAAAGGTAATCATTCTTGGCCCCATATTTGTAACTCTTGTTCGGTACTGCTGTGGTTTGAATGTGCTGCTTGAACTTCATGCATTGGCAACTTTCTCCTCAGTGCAACAGCCTTGAAAGGTGGGGCCCTTTAAGTGGTGATTAAAGCTGTTATCACAGGAGCAGGTTTGTTCTCACCCCTGCTGACTTCTGCCCTCTCTCCCTTTCTGTCCTTACTCTCTGTCTCTGTCCCCACTCCCCTGCTCTTCCACCATCGCTACCAGGCATGACCTACAAACAAGGCTCTGGTCACGTGTGATCCTTTGACTCCACTGCAGCCTCCAAAGCTATGAGCCAAAAGCCAGTCTCTGGTACTCCTTCATAGCAGCACGAAATGGACCGAGACGACCACCTAGAGAGTGCACGGAAGCTTAAAACACACTATTAAAGAGCAAAAGATGTCGTACTTTTTTCATAAAGAAAATTTAGATCTTATCCTGTTTAGAGCATTGTTCAATTCCCATCACATCTGAGATGATGAATCCCTTCTTTTTGTGATTTATGCTAATTCCAGAAGCCTGCAGGATATGCAAGTGATGAGAGGCTCAGCCCTGTATCCTTGTGCTCACGGTGTCGGCAGCACTTGGCCTCCTACTCCCTCAGTCCCTGGACACTTGCATCCCAACGGCAGTGACAGCAAGTTGGGCTGGATCCCTCACTACTTCTTGTAGAACCATAGGCCTCCCTCCATTCATATAATCCCATAATGAAGAATGTTGAGTGCAAGACAAACGGGAGCTTATCATTTTTTAAAACAGGCCAGCGCCATGGCTCACTTGGATAATCCTCCGCCTGCAGCACCGGGATCCCATATGGGCACTGGTTCTGGTCCCAGCTCTCTTCTTCCAGTCCAGCTCTCTGCTATGGCCTGGGAGGGCAGTGGAGGATGGCCCAAGTGCTTCGGCCCCTGCACTTGCATGGGAAACCAGGAGGAAGCACCTGACTCCTGGCTTCAGATCGGCGTAGCTCCGGCCATTGCAGCCATTTGGGGAGTGAACCAATGGAAGGAAGACCTTTCTCTCTCTCTCTCTCTCTCTCTCTCTCTCTCACTGTCTGTGACTCTACCTGTCAAAAAAATAAATAATCTTTAAAAAAATATCAAAATCCACATTAGCTTTTTGTTTTCCCCTCTCTTAAGAGCAGTGTTCCTTCACCTCCTACAACACTCAAACTCCTAACCTTTCTTGAATAATCTGTGCGAATATCCCTCTGTGGGCAAGAAATACAAAAGCTGTTTATTAACGCACCTCCTACACTTGCACAGTCCTCACCTCATGCACCCAAAGCCTCCAGAAAAAAATTCAATAACATTAAAGCTTAGGCTGTTCTATTTCCACATCACAAAAGAAACAATAAGAAACCATTATTCTACACCTCCTATTAAGTTAGATGCCTCTGGTGGCAGAGCAGTCGTAAACATGGGACTGAGCCTTGGACATCAGCCACACTTCCCACCGCGTCTGCCTTCTGCTGACCCTATTATGCTATGTTTCAAAGGTTTTGAAAAGCTTGTTCCAGAGCCTCTGATGTTGAAAAAAAAGACTGAAAACATTGGATCCTGTGGTAATAGGTTTAGATTTCCTTTGAGCACAGCACCCATCTGGCCAGCACATTTAAAATTCCCTCTCCATCAAAACTCCTTCAAGAATTTATCAGAACAGTAATATTGTTCACAATTTTCTTAAACTATAGAATTTGTTCAAAATGGTGAAGTCACATAACCTATATAGTAAGTTTTTTATTTTTGACAGTTTTTTTTATTTAAATTGATGGCAGTATTTCTATATTGTTTGAAATCAAGGTTAGCAGGACAGGATTGATGTCTCCCAGAGATATAGGGTCCTAAGTCCTACAACCTTGGAATGCTGCTTTGTAAAGCAAAGACTTTGCTGTTGTCCTTAGAAACTCTGGCATTGGGTGATCATGCTGCACTCTCTGGGTGGACCCTGTGTGTAACCACAAGCATTTTTATAAGCAGAAACTGGAAGATTTGATCACACCTAGAGGAGGAAATGTGAAGCCACAAGAGAACTCTTTGAAGATGTTGGCTTGCAAGATTGATGTGATGTGGCTGCAAGCCAAGGAATGCGAACAGCAGCAAGAGCTGGGAGAGGCAAGGGGTGGGTCCCCCTGCAGCCTCTTAAGGGAGCATGCCCCTGCTGACATCTCGATTTTGGCACAATGTTGCTTTTGGACTTCTATCCACCAACTATGTGGAAGAATAAAATTTGCATCCTTTTTTTGCCAAGAGTGTGTACATTTTATTTACTTTTAAAAAACATTTTATTTAAGGTATGCAAATATCATATATTTCATATATACAGGTTCAGGAACACAGTGATACTTTCCATCCTATCCTCCCTCCCCCCACTCTCCCACCCTTCTTCTGACTCCCTCTCCTAGTCTCATTCTTATTTTTTACAAAGCTCTACATTCAGTTAACTTTATACACATAAAATTAACCCTATAGTATGTAAAGAGTTCAACAAACAGTATGAAGGAAAAAACAATGTTCCTCAACATTCGAAGCAAGGGCTTTTCAAAATCGCATCCCAAAGTGTCAATTTCATTCCTAAAGATTACCTTTTAGGTACTCTATTAGTTAACACAGATCAGGGAAAACATGGTATTTGTCTTCTTTGGGACTGGATTAATTCACTAAGTATAACGGTTTCCATTTATATCCATCCACTGGTTTACCCCCTAAATGGCTGCAACAGCCAGGGCTGAGCCGATCCAAAGCCAGGAGACAGGAACCTCTTCCAGGTTTCCCACTCAAGTACAGGGGCCCAAGCACTTCAGCCATATTATACTACTTTCCCAGGCCATAGCAGAGAGCTGGATCAGAAGAAGAGCAGCCAGAACTAGAACCGGCACCCATATGAGATGCTGGCACTGCAAGTAGTGGCTCACCTGCTATGCCAGGGTGCCAGCCCCCATAATTTCTTTATCCAATCTTCAGTTGATGAACATCAGGGTTGATTTTGTCTCTTAGCTATTGAGAATTGAGCTGTAATGATATGGAGGTACAGATCACTCTTTCATATGCTGATTTCTTTTCATTTGGGTAAATTCCAGGAGTGGGAAGGTGGGGTTATATGGAAGGTCTACATTCATATTTCTGAATTATATCCATACTGTCTTCCACAGTGGCTGCATGAATTTACGTTCAACCAACAGTGGGTTAGGATATGTTTTTCCCCACATCCTTGCCAGCAGTTGTTGTTTGTTGATTTCCATATGAGAGCCATTCACACTGGGGTGAAGCAAAACCTCATTGTGGTTTTGATTTGCATTTCCCTGGTGGCAGTGATTCTGAGCACTTTTTCAAGTGTCTATTGGCCATTTGAATCTCCTCTTTAAAATTGCCCATTCAAGTACCAGAATCTATAAACAGCTCAAGAAACTCAACAACAGCAAAACAACCCAGGCAAGAAATGAGCAAAAGGACTTGGAAATTGGCTTCTTTATAGCCAATGCATTTGTCGTAATTTGTTACCACAGGAAATGATTGCAATAACAAAATAACGTTTTCAAAAGGCATGCTTTAAATACAGTTTTTTGAACTTTTTTGAGGACTAGGAGAAAATATAACAGGAGAAAGATCATGCTTTCTAACATTTAAGGATTCTTTTTTTTGGACTTAAATAAATCCAAGAGAAGCTTTCTCAAACATGAGCTAACATTTGTGGAGTGCTTACTAACTGCCAATTTTCATACCACTTACTCAGTGTACAACACCTTGCTTAGTTCTTAGCCATACTAAGGTACATAACTGTGACCGTCTTGCTTGGAAAGAAGCCAGATTTGACTGAGAGTAAATACATTGCCCTGGGCACACAGCTTGTGGTGGCATTTCCTGAAGATCATTTTAGGGAATCTTTGTATAAAGTGTGTTTTATTATTCACAGAGTTCTCTCGTGGTACTATTTTATAATTATATAAATTTTTGTTGGAGATGCTTAACATCTAAGAATTTATAAAATGTCATAATAAAAAAGACCTTTTCAGCTTTGTCTTCAACTTTATCCAAGAATGGTTTTATATAGAGCTGTTTTTGTGTTTTTTTACTGTATTCTTTTTAAAATATTTTTATTTATATAAGGTGAACAAGTTTCATGTATTTCATATAATATTTAGGAGCACAGTGATACTTCCTACTCTACCCTGCCTCCCACCCATGCTCCCTCCCTCCCTTCTCTTCCCTTTTTTATGCTTTCCTTTAATTTTTAATCTCCACTAAGTAAAGAATTCAACAACTAGTAAGAAGAAAAAAACACTGTTCCGCAACAGTAGAGACAAGGGCTGTAAACAATAATCAAATCTCAAAATATCAGTTTCCATCATATACATTTTAATAGACACCATGAACCTTTAAAAATGGGGAACAGGAATACAAGAATGAAATGATGAATAAAAACTTGAAACTAAATGTAGAGGCTCTAAGTGAATGATATTGAAGCATATTTTGAAGGAACACTTTAAAAGACTAAAATAAACAAAAAAGATAAACCAGTATTTTTACAGGAATATGTAATATATATATAAATATATATTACCTATTATATATATAGGTAGTACTTTTTTTTTTTTTTTTTTTTTTTACAGGCAGAGTGGACAGTGAGAGAGAGACAGAGAGAAAGGTCTTCCTTTTGCCGTTGGTTTACCCTCCAATGGCCGCTGCAGCAGGCGTGCTGCGCTGATCCGAAGGCAGGAGCCAGGTGCTTCTTATCCTGGTCTCCCATGGGGTGCAGGGCCCAAGCACTTAGGCCATCCTCCACTGCATTCCCAGGCCATAGCAGAGAGCTGGCCTGGAAGAGGAGCAACCGGGACAGAATCCTGTGCCCCGACTGGGACTAGAACCCGGTGTGCCGGTGCCGCAAGGCGGAGGATTAGCCTGTTGAGCCACGGCGCCGGCTGGTAGTACATTCTTATAATGTAACACAACTTAAAAATATAATGGAAGAGGAGGATCCAAGATGGCAGAATAGGGAAAAAATGTGCTAATTTTGACCATGAGAAGATAACAGAGGAACTGCATTCCCAGGGGATAGTTGGAGAGAAATTTGCAGAGGGAAATTTACAGGAAGAAGAGAGACATCAGGAATAGCAGCAAGCTGGCCTCCTGCAGCCAGTGGCTGGAGGGGATGCCATCTTCCCGGAGTGAGGTGAGAGGATCCCATGGCAGCCCGTGCCACTGTTGGTGTTACCGGAGGAAGAACCTCATGCCCCACTGACTTTGAGTCTACCGTGACATGCTGGAGGGGAGCAGCTGCCTACCTAACCCTGTGAAGGGTGAACACATAGCTTTCCTTCCTTCCCACGGTCAAGTACCTGTCAACCAGCAGGCAGGAAGCACTTTCTTTTAAAAAGGCAAGTAGAGGCTGCCGCTGGCTGGGTGCAACTGGGGGTTTTTATTGGAGGGATAAATCGGCAGTCTCCACTTGATTTGAGTCTGGCCTGGGAGAAAGGAGGGAGCAGTGTGTCCACTTAGGCCAGTGAAGTGCTCCCCTCCCCTCACTCTATCAAGCTGGACTCAGCTTGCCAAAGCTGAGCACCAACTAACCTCTGTGGCAGGCAGCTGGCTCCACGAACACCGCAGCTCTCCATGGATGAGAAGGTTTGCAGGGTGGAGGGCTGAGGTCTTGCTCCCAGTGAGTGTGGGAGCCCTGTGCCCTGTGATTGTGGGAGTCCTATGATAGGACTTGGGATACAGCTGGTCTTTGGGCAATCATGGGGTCTAGCTTCAGAGGCTCAGAGTTATTGAGTGCTATGGTAGATACAGAGGGCTCTGCACTCACACTGAGTGCACAGAGCTGATGTGTGGTTCATGCGCCTGAGTGGGTGGGGTGCATAGATGCTGTGGCTTTTTGGGCAGTTGGTTCTCTTTGGCAGAGAAGGGCTCTAAAGTGGACTGAGGGAATTTGGTGAGAGTGCTGTGGTCTGTGTGGTATATTTGGTGCATGGCAGGGTTACTACATCTGGTGTGTGTGCATGTGTGTATGATGTGGCATGGGGTGGTTTATAGGGAGAGGAACGGACTGATTGGCATCATTAAGAGTTCATTTGAAGTGGCCTGGTGCCGTGTTGCAGTAGGTTAACCCTCTGCCTGTGGTGCGACATCCAATATAGGCAACGGTTTTAGTCCCAGCAGCTCTTCTTCCAATCCAGCTCTCTGCCATGGCCTGGGAAAGCAGTAGGGGAAGGCCAAAGTGCTTGGGCCCCTGCACCCGCATGAGAAACTAGGAAGAAGCACCAGCCTCCTGGCTTTGGATCAGCGCAGCTCTGGCCATTGGGCCATTTGGGTAGTGAACCAATGAAAGGAAGACCTTTCTCTCTATCTCCCCCTCTCACTCTTTCACTGTCTGTAACTCTACTTCTCAAGTAAATAAAATCTTAAAAAAAAAGATTTATTTGACATATGTTACTATGAAGGTGGAATGAGCCCAGACTCTGGTGGAATGCAGTGCTCTGGGTGAGCTCTGATGAACAGCCCCAGGGAGGTATAGCCAAAGACTTAACCAAGGCAATGGCTAAGTCATGCGAGTAGGATGGCAAGAAAGGAACAAGGAATTTAGTATGAATTCAAAATCCTTATTATAAAGGTTGACTCTGCATCATTTCCAACATTTTGCTACCCCCTAACTAATATGGCCTCCTCTCTAGTCCCCTTCCTCTCACTCAGTCAACTGTAGACACACAGGCCTCCACCTGATGCCCAAAGCACTCTAGGTCTGCTCCCATCTTGGAACCTTTGCAGGGTTCTGTTACTGTTGATTTATTTATTTTGAGCATAATCTCAATCAACACAGATTTTTGTCTTTCCTTGACATATCCTCAGGCCCTGGAATAGTTCTTTGTCCTATTTTTTCTCCAACATTCTAGTTTTGCTCTATATGACTATTAAATAAATCAATAACATTTGTTGAATAAAAGTATACAGATGAAGTTAGTTGAACTCGAATAAGAAGTAATACAACAGAGAGGAGAGTAAAAGAGTAAAAAAAATAACTGAAGACCTAAAGAGTGTTAATTTTGAAGTCCCAGAGGGATTGAATAGGAAAAGCTGGGGTAGATGATCATAGAGCAAGACGCAGGTATTGTAATGACACTGTTTCTAGGTTCTACCTATGGAAATGAAAGACTGAAAAGCAAAAAAAAAAAAAAAAATCAGCTCTTAAAGGAGAGGTGGCAATGAGACATGTTATGTGACTATTGAAGCTGTGAAGAATTATGACAAGCCTAGAGTTGGACAGAATTTTGGTGATAGAAGAACGACTTTGGTGAAGAAGGAAGAATGACTGGATCTGTAGAGACTGCTACGAGGAAGGAAGATGCCTGGTGAGGCTTGTGGCATGTGGTCAGGATTTTTTAAAGATTTTTTTTATTCGGCCGGCGCCGCGGCTCAGTAGGCTAATCCTCCGCCTTGCGGCGCCGGCACACTGGGTTCTAGTCCCGGTCGGGGCACCGGATTCTGTCCCGGTTGCCCCTCTTCCAGGCCAGCTCTCTGCTGTGGCCTGGGAGTGCAGTGGAGGATGGCCCAAGTGCTTGGGCCCTGCACCCCATGGGAGACCAGGAGAAGCACCTGGCTCCTGCCATCGGATCAGCGTGGTGCGCCGGCCGCAGCGCGCCTACCGCGGCGGCCATTGGAGGGTGAACCAACGGCAAAGGAAGACCTTTCTCTCTGTCTCTCTCTCACTGTCCACTCTGCCTGTCAAAAATAAAAAAATAAATAAAAAAAGAAAAAAAAAGATTTTTTTATTCATTTGAAAGGCGGAGTTACAGAGAGGCAGAGAGAGAGAGAGAAAGAGACAGAGACAGAGAGAGAGAGAGAGAGAGAGAGAGAGAGAGAGTCTTCTATCTTCTGTCCGCTGGTTCACTCCCCAGATGGCTGCAATGGCCAGAGCTGTGCCGAACAGAAGCCAGGAGCCAGGAACTTCTTCCATGTCTCCCACAGGGGTGCAGAGGCCCAAAGACTTGGGCCATCTTCCACTGCTTTCCCAGACTGTAGCAGAGAGCTGGATCAGAAGTGTAGCAGCCGGACTCAAACTGGTGTCCATATGGGATGCTGGCAGTGCAGGCAGTGACTTTACCAGCTATGCCACAGCACTGGCCCCTACTGGTCAAGGATTTTTAAGAAAGACAGGGCATGGTTTGGACGTGGGCATGTGGAGCAATGAGAGGCTGTAAGAGGGAAGAACCAACACTAGTGGAGGACAAAGAGAAAGCCCCATCTGCAGGGTTCACCAAGTACTTCTCCCCAAACGGGGCATGACCACAGGTGCACTGGTTTCTTTTTATCCTTCTGGGCACTGGAGATAAGGTAATGACACAGATGACCTTAAAAAAAATAAAAAGACTTTGAGAGCTGATGTTGTGGTGCGGTGTTAAACTGCCTCTCGCAAAGCTGGCAACCCCAATGAGTGCCAGTTCATGTCCTAGCTGCTCCATTTCTGATCAGCTCCCTGCTGATATGCCTGGGAAAGCAGTGTAAGATGACCCAAATAATGGGCCCTTGCCACCCATGTGGGAGACCTGGATAGTATTCCAAGCTCCTGGCTTCCGCCTGTCCCAGACCCAGCCATTGTAGCCATTTGGGGATTTGGGAGTGAATTAGTAGATGGAAGCTCTGTCTCTCTCTGTCTCTGTCTCTCTCGCCCTGCCTCTTTCTCTCTTAGTAACTGACTTTTTTAAAAAAGGGGAAAAAAGATTTTGACATAAATTCCAAAACCTTAACAACGTTTCGGGTCTTATTAATGGTTTAATTTTTAATTTATGTGTATTATGATATCTCCCAAATGTCCAATGTTATAGACACATTATTTTTAATCAGAAGATGACCCAAAAACATGTTACTTAAATAATCAGGGAGACTTTATATTAAAGCACCCCTGATTATCTTCTTAAGCAAATGCAAATCCTTCTTATCATCCTCTCTGCAGGGAAGCACAAGCCCTGTTGCAGCGTTTGCAGACACCTGCTTCCCTGCCATGCCTTCTGCTATTGTTTCCATGTGAAATGGCCTCAGTGCTATTAAGTGAGAATCTATTAGACTCTCTCGGAGCTGCCAGACATCCACCAAACTATCCAGTGTCACATACTGTCCAATGGTGCCCACGTTAGTGTGTAGATTGTTTCAGGTTGAACACAATCCAACGGTGTCATCAACATTTTCTCCAGAGCTGCAAACTCTCATAATGCCTTCTACTTCACTTTGATTATGGACTTTGATGCACTACCCTCTTTCACCTTGGTTCCGTGATCATTCACCTAAATGATATTGAAAGTTTAATTGAGCTCTAATATTAATTAACAAACCCGAAGATCTAGCCCCTGCATTCCATGCAGAGGGACACACCAATTCAGCAATTAAACCTACCATTAAATAGAGTTATTGAGTTAATAGGGCTGATGAATATGCAGTGTTTTATAATTAAAGTAGTTTTAAAAATACACTCTCCTTCTGCCATCAAACTAATTGAAACTATTCACTGTCATTAGACATAGATCTAAAATTGAATAGTGACTCTTGCTCATCTATTTAAACAATAACAAAAATATTTAGAATGCATATGCACAATTCAGGAGATCAGAGTAATCAAGATCATCATTTATTGGTGGGAGATGCTTGTCTTTTCTCCATTTAGTCTTCATCTGCTTTACAAATACTGTGCAGTTTGAAGCATTTGAAAGAGAATGGCATGTGGACTAGATTGTAGTTGACAGAAAAAAATTTAAAATTTAAATAATGCACCCACTTATTGACTGGTTTTCTAATTTTATTTCAAAAATGTTATGTTTGAGCATTTTCTCTGCTTTCTGCCTAAAAGTGAGGCATTGATGTTTCTGTGAAAGCATGACAGTGTTATGACACAGCCAGAAAGGAACCTAATCTGTAAAATGTGTCTTTTGAAAAACTACTCTTTCTCTTCAGACCATAGGTGCTTTGCCGGTTTCAGTGCAGGAAAGCCAAGTTCTTTCCATCATCTTAACTAACTTTTTGTGCAGCTCCTATGATTATCCAATGGGTGGTCACTTCAGCCTGATGTGCTAATGGACTAATATGCAGAGCATTGCACACAATCAGTGTAATATTGTGATGAGTTTGGACATGACATTGTCAGGACAACCAAGCTACTAAACATGCTTATCACCTCCAACATTTCCTTATGTTTTTCTATGTGTTGTTGGTTTATTGGCTGCTTGGTTGCTTGGTTTGCTGGTTGGTTGGCTTTGGCCGTTTGTACGTGGTTAAAAACACAAACATCAATGAACGTGAATTAGGGATTTACTAGTAAGTGTGAGCTACAGAGTCTATAGCAATCTAAGATGAGGAAATGCACTGAACACCCAGGTAGACAAGGGCATGTTTTCCCTAATGGACAAGAAAAGAAAATTAGCAAAAGAGGCATAAGAGGGCAACTTGCAGGAGCAGTTAATTATCCAGAGCAGCATGGGAGCTCATTCCTAGGTACTCAGTGCTCCTAGTCTCTGATTCAGAGAGGACACCTGTCACACAGCAGGAATCTGGAAATGAAGTGACTGTGGTATGACTAAATCAGCAGAGTGAGCTGCTCACTGCTGCCAGGAGTTCAGGGCAGGAGTTCAGGGCTGGGGGAAGCCAAGGTAAATAAAGAATCCCTGATGCTTCCAAGGAACTTGTAATTACAAGGTTTGGTGAACTCACAGGAAACTGTAAATGCAAGCCCCTCTCTTCTAAGCTTTCGTGCACTTGTTGAAAGCAATAATGGATTGAGTAGTCAAGTGCAAGGTGAACAAATTTGCAAACCGAAGTCTCTTTGTTTAAAATTCTTTCTTTCCCGTGTCCTGCCAAATGCTTCTTTTCATTTTCTCCTTATACCAGGAATTTTCTGTTCTGTATGAGGGTCCCCTTCTTCACATGTGTTCCTATTTCTTCTCTCTTTACTCTGTTCACTGCAATTGCTTTCTTGGAACTTGACTCTGCCTAGGAGGAGTAGGGGAGTCATTTAAGAGCCTTTGGACTCAGTTTCTAGAAGTTGATTTCCTATGGTGCCTCAGCATAATCTTCCTGTAGTGCTGCTATTAAATACTCCATCTTGAAGATCCCACTGGGTCAATTCATGGGATATTTGAGAATTCCCCGTACACAAATAGACTACACAGAAAGTAGATACTGACAGGAGGTCATGAAATCCTCAATCATGTCTTCAGTCTTCAGTTTTTTGTGTTAAGCTACATGTCAGTGTATTCATACTTTAATACTGATTTTGTTGATGTTCAAGAGATTACTACTCATGTAAACAGAGTTTAAAAACACAAAGCAAATATTTTAAAAATCCCCCATCTGTATTTCCTTAGTTTTTGTGGTGCATAGAAGAATGCTCACCTCACTACCAGCACCAAAAGATGTCCATGCCCTAATTGCTGAGCCTTGGGGATACATCACACACATATGCATATATCATACATAGAAAAGGGAGGTTAAGGTTACAAGTGATAGTACGGCTGCTAATCAGCTGAAATTTAAGAGAAAGAGATTATTCTGGATCATCCCTTAGGCCCAATGTAGTCACACTTGTCTTAAAAGATGCAAGAGACTGGCAGAAAAGTCGACTTCACAGTGATACAATGTAAGAAGAACTGGGACAGCCATGACAAGCTTTGAAGGTGAAAGAAGCCATAAATGAAGAAATGCCGGCAGACCCTGGAAACCGGAAAAGGAATGAAAATACCTTAAAGCCTCCATAAAATCTGCAGTCCTACCCACACATTGATTTTGTCCCACTGGATCACACTGAAGACTCTGACTTGCAGAATCATAATACAATAAACTTGTACTATTTTAAAACAATGAGTTAGTGATGATTTGCTACATCAGCAAAGAGAAAATAATACATCAAAAATAAACATATGTCTTAATTCCATTTCCCATTAATTGTTTTGAAGCCATGTGTGTGTGGGTTTTTTTTTTTTTTGTGTGTGTGTGTGTGTTTGCACGTATGCCCACCTGAAGGACACTTATAAACTTGAAATCCTCATTGCAATTACTAGAATTTATCTGAAGAGATGAATATCCACAGTCTCAAAGTGGCAAACTATAGTCGGCACTATTCTTAATACTAGGTAAATTAAAGTGCTCTCAGTAGACCTAAAGCAATATAAAAATGCTTAACTATAAAGACAACTCTATAGTAATATTCTTCACCAGCCTATATGATATTCCATACCATATACTTTCCATAGATAAATGTGAATTTTTACAAAAAAATTGAAACCAAAGCATAATTTCCAAACTAGACTGGAGAAATTAATCATTAGGAAAAGAGAGATGCTTGACATTTTGCTGGCTTCCAACATGCATTCTGTTAATTTATCATGAATATTGCTATACTGCGAGATCAAATAAAAAGTAACACATTGATTTTTCAAGTGACTTTTTTTTCTTCTGCAACACACCACACAAACCAATTGTCAACAGCTGCATGCATTTTTCCCTTTTTGAACAGATGAAATGAATAGAAGTGACTTTAAGTGACAGTCTAGTTATTTATAGATAGGCATATGAGAGATTTATGCTCCACTGGTATGCATCAGGTCAAGGTATGAACATTTGAAATGGAAATAAATGAACAAGTTAAGCATTTCTCACTTTTCATATTTCTTGATGGCATACTTATTCAGAATCCCCAGGCAGAACATCAGATAAAGGACACCAGACATCAGGAATATTCCAAGCAGCAGGATGTCTAATTCCTCGTTATCACTGAATGCAGTGCAGCTTAAATAATTCTGGAATGGAAACAGGTACCAATGTCAAACTTAAATTATGGTTAAAGCCTTTTTGTCAATCTTTACTGAATCATTTAGCATCTGTTCCAAAACTCCTTTCATTGTCTTAAGTAACAAAAGAGGAAAAAAGAAAGGAGATGATATCACCAGAAACTAGGGGCCAGGGCCACCCATTAAAATCTGTCTTAGGGGAACACAGAACGTCAGGGAAGGTGCCATGGAAATCAGAGGGGCAGGGAAAAAGCTCTTGGCTTCTCCCATTTTCTCCTTCTTGTCTTCTCCAAATGTTTCTCAATGGCTGACTACGACTAGGAACTAGAGGACACAGAACACTGGGAGACATCTTTGGCCAAGACACAGGTAAGAGTGCTGTAAAGGCAGGGAATCGAATAGAGAGGAAACAGAAAGGTGATTGACATGGGAAGAGATTCTGCCATGGGCCCTTCCGTGAAGGGAGGCAAACATGGAGAAGGTGCAAGGTGAGGTAGCCAGTTCATTTTGTTTCTACTGACTGCAGACAAAGCAAAGATACTGGTGTAGACAGGGTGACAATTGCACAATTATTCACCCATATTTTCTTGTGTAGGTGTATAATTTTGACTAAGTAGTACTACTAGATTTTGGCCACATCTTTTAATTTTTGAAACACATTGATTAAAACTCATATTACACACTAAGTTTTATGTGTTGGATGAAGAATGTCACCAGTTATTTTCAGATACTAGCCTATTGTTCATAAATTATTCATCACTTACAGACATATATTTACAGTCAATTTTAAAGGTCAAACCTGTAAGTCAGGAAGAGTGGAAAGGAGGGAGCTTATCATTTATTATGCAATTATATTTTTCTATAGTCATATGAGGAATTCAACTTTCAGTAGCTCAAAATTGCTTTTTAGAACTAAGACTCTGAAATAATGCACACTAAAATTGATGAAAATATCATATAGGTAAATTGTTAAATTTTCCATTAGGAAGATAACAGTGATGAGTTTTTAATTTATAAAATGGTATAAATAAATATAATTTTAGGAATAAAAAGTGGGTAGTGAATACCATTCTTCAACTGAAAGATTAAAATGGCACCGCGGCTCACTTGGCTAATCCTCCGCCTGCGGCGCCGGCACCCCGGGTTCTGTTCCTGGTTGGGGCCAGAATCTGTCCCGGTTGCTCCTCTTCCAGTCCAGCTCTCTGCTGTGGCCCAGGAAGGCAGTGGAGGATGGCCCACGTGCTTGGGCCCTGTACCCCATGGGAGACCAGGAGAAGCACCTGGCTCCTGGCTTCGGATCATGCACCGGCTGCAGTGGCCATTGGAGGGTGAACCAACGGAAATGGAAGACCTTTCTCTCTGTCTCTCTCTCTTACTGTCCACTCTGCCTGTTCAAAAAAAAAAAAAAAAAAGAATATTACTTATAGAGTTGTCTTTATAGTTAAGCATTTTTATATTGCTTTAGGTCTACTGAGAGCACTTTAATTTACCTAGTATTAGGAATAGTGCCGACTATAGTTTCCCACTTTGAGAATGCGCACCGGCTATAGCGGCCACTTGGGGGGTGAACCAATGGAAAAAAGAAAACCATTCTCTCTCTGTGTCTCTCTCTCTCTCTCTCCCCCACTGTCTAACTCTGCCTATCCAAAAAAAAAAAAAAAAAAAAAAAAAAAAAAAAAAAAAAAAAGGAAGGCAATAGGCAACACTGGCCAGACACTTGGACACTTGTTAATTTTCTTGACAATTGTCTTCTTCATGTCTCATTGCTACTGTGAACAAACATGAACTCTGCAAATATTAATGCGGTAGTCAGACTTCTGGCCACACCAAAAAATATCCACACTTTCACCTCCTGAATTTTTAATATGTTTTGTAACATGGCAAAGGGGGCTTTACAGCTATAAATAAGTTTACAGACCTCAAAAGGGAGATCATTCCAGATTATCAAGAAGGGCCCATTTGAAATTTGTCAGTTCTCATTTTCGCTTTACTCTACATTCTGTTAAACTATCCTTCCGTTGACTCCTAAGACTTTGGGCCCTCCTGATTCATTCATTGCCTGTCTGTTTCTTGTGTGAGCATCCTCTCATAGCTCTTAAATATGTGATCTTGGGGCTCCATTCTAGCTACGTTTCTCAGTCCCTACCATATTGCCTCCTGAAAACTGAGATTTTCTTCAGTGAGTGCAAGTAGATAAAACTATAGACTACCTATTTCAACAGGACTTAGTTTTTGCTGAGGGTGGAGGAGATGAGACTGCTTCAGAAAACCTCACATATTAATTTATTGGAGATAATGCCCTATTTACTCATATATCAACTTCCTATAAGCCATAATATAATTATAAAGAATTACTTCCAAGCTGCTATTTCTGTGTCTACCCGTCTTACACTGTTGTATCCAAAGCTGATACAATCATAATCAATTCCTCCTCAAAAAACCTGCCCAAGGGAATCTATCATTTAAACCTCTCTAAATAAAGCCCTCCTGATCTTCCATTCTGAAATTTTGCTGAGATTCCAACAGGATATTCTCTCTTTTTGCAATAAATTGTAGCTCACCTTCATTATAAGGCTGTCTATTAATATCTGAAATTTACTGTTCATCATATGATTGTCTCCAGACCTGTGAGTTAAAATGCTATGTATTTGTTGGTTTCCACGTATTACACAGTTCTTCTACTCCAAGATATGTCTCTAATTTGTCCTCTTATGTCTATTCCCAGCAAACATCACCTTCCAACAAAACATCATCACTTCTTATCTCAACCAATGAATAATCTATCATCTCTATTGAACTAATTCAGGCTTTTAAACCTGAAACATCTCAACTTTCCAGATAATTAAGTAAACAATGATTTCCAAGACTGAGAAATATTTAACTTCAGTTTCACAATTTGTTTTCTACAGTGATATTTTTAATTAATTGCATACAAGTAATAAAATATTTTCATAAAATTTTTGTCCATATGATATGCCCCAGCTATATGTATTCTGCAATAACAGGACAGTAACAATCAGTACTAATTTCCTCAAATCAACCGAAATTACCAGATGGGACCAGTGGAAGAACCTGCCTGCAATATACCTCTCCAGACACATTGCTACCAGGGCAAAATCTCCTGTGTACCCTGCAATCAACCTATAGGCCTGGTTTAGTTCACATTCTTCAGTTACGGGAATAGGGCTTTTGGTTCAACATAGAAGGGACATTATACCAGTGCATAGACTTCGATGCAGGGATAGAAGAAATATGAAGAAGAAAGTAGCATGACATCACCAAAAGAACACAATAGCTCTCCAGAAATAGATCCTGATCTGAAAGAAAACCATGAAATCCCAGAAACAGAACACAAAATAATGATTTTAAAGAGACTCAAGAACACACAAGGTGACAGGAGTGAAAAATTCATGAAGGACATAGAAATCACTAAGAATCAATCAGAAATTTGTGGGGATGAAAACTTCAATCTATAAAGTGAAAAATATGATTCAGAGCTTCAACAGCAGAATGCATCAAGTGGAAGAAGAATTTCTGATCTGGAGACTAAGGATTCTGAAATAACTCAGACAAAATAAAGAGAAACAAATGAAAATGAAGAAAGGCTATACAAAATATAAGATACCATTATGCAACCAAATATTCACATTATAGGGATTCCTTAAAAAGGCATTGAGAATAAGTAACTGAAAATAAGTTGAAAACTTCTAAAATCTTAAAAGAGACGTGGACATTCACGGACACAGGAAGCTCAAAGAACCCCAAGCAGACACAACTAAAAATAAAGTAAAATTTTCAAAAGTTAAGGACAAAGGGAGACTCCTAAGGACAGCAAGACAAAAGCATAAAATGGAATATAAAGGAAAACATTAGACTAACAGTGGATTATCAGTAGACACCTTACAAGCCAGAAGAGAGTGAGATGATATAGTCAAGAAACAACTTAAAAAAGAAACAAATTTACAACCAAGAACACTATATCCAGTGAAGTTATCCTTTAGAAATGAGGGATAAATGAGATACTTCCCAGATATGTAAAAACTGAGAGAATTCATCACCACCAAACCAGCCTAATGAGAAATTCTGAAGGAATTATTACATTAGAAGTAAGCATCATGAGGGGCTGGTGCTGTGGTGCAGCAGGTTAAAGCCCTGGCCTGAAGTGACAGCATCCCATATGGGTGCTGGTTCTAGTCCCAGCTGTTCCTCTTCTGATCCAGCTCTCTGCTATGGCCTGGGAAAGCAGTACAAGATGGTCCAAGTTCTTGGGCCCCTGCACCTGTGTGGGAGACCTAGAAGAAGCTCCTGGCTTCGGATTGGCACAGCTCTGGCCATTGCAGCCATCTGGGGAGTGAACTAGCAAATGGAAGACTTCTCTGTCTGTCTCTACCTTTCTCCATAACTCTGTCTTTCAACTACATAAAATAAATCTTTAACAAAAAAAGAAGTAAGTATCATGAAAACACATGACACTAGTAAATTCACTAACAGAGCTAGTAAAATCAGTAACTCATCAGCAAAATGTCAGGTGTTAGTTATTATGAATGAATATTCAACTTGAATATAAGTGGATAAAATTCCCCAGCCAAAAGGTTTTGGTTGACTGAATGGATAAAAAACCAAGACCGAGCTCTATGCTGTCTGCAGGAAATACACTTTATAAACAAAGATACATATAGACTGAACATAATAGGCTGGAAAAAAATATATCAAGCAAATGGGAACCAGAAACAAGCAGGAGTATCCCCGTATTCAATAAAATAGATTTTAAACAAAAACTATAAAAAGAGGCAAAGAAGGACATTACATATTATTTTTAAAGGTCCACTTATTTATTTGAGATGTAGAGTTACAAACCAAGAGAGGGAGACACAGATAAAAAAGTCTTCTATCTGCTAGTTTAATCCCCAAATGTCTGCAATGGCCAGAATTGAGCCAATCCAAAGCCAGGAGTCAGGAGCTTCTTCCAGGTGTCCTAGATGGGTGCAGGCACCCAAACACTTGGGCCATCATATACTGTTTTCCCAGGTCATCTACTGTTTTCCCAGAGAGCTGTATCTGAAAAGGAGCAATCTGGACCTGAACTAGAGCCCATAAGAGATGCTAGTGCCACACGCAGAGGCTTAGCCTACCACAGAAGGGTGCTAGCTCCAGGACACTATATATTGATAAAATGATCTATTCATCAAGAAGATGGAAAAATCATAAGTACATATGCATCCAACACAAGACCACCCGGATATATACACAAGTACTATTAGACATAAAGGGAGAAATAGACTCCAATGCAATAATAGTGGAGGATGTCAGTACCCCACCTCAGCAATGGAGAAGCCATCCAGACAGAAAACCAACAAAGATACATTAGACTTGAACTATACTATTGCGAAAATGGACCTAGCAGACATTTACAGAACATTTCGCCTAACAGCACCAAATAAACATTCTTCTCATCAGCATATGGAACATTTTCCAGGATAGACCATATGTTAGGCCACAAATCAATCTCGGTACATTTAAAATGATTGAAATCATACTATGTATCTTCTCAGACCATGAAGGAATGAAGCTAGAAATCAACATCAAGAAGAAAAAATGAACAACTAGAAATACATGGAAATCAAGCAGTAAATTACTAAATGGCCAATGGCTTATTGAAAAATTAAGAAGGAAGGCCAGTGTCACAGCTCACTTGGCTAATCCTCTGACTGCAGTGCAGGCACCCCAGGTTCTAGTCCTGGTTGGGGCATGGGATTCTGTCCTGGTTGCTCTTCTTCCAGGCCAGCTCTCTGCTGTGGCCCGAAAAGGCAGTGGAAGGCAGTGCTTGGGCCCTGCACCAGCATGGGAGACCAGGAGGAAGTATCTGGCTCCTGGATTCAGATCGGCGCGGCCTGCCAGCCGTAGTGCACTGACCATAGTGACCATTTGGGGGGTGAACCAATGGAAAAAGGAAGACCTTTCTCTCTCTCTCTCTCTCTCTCTCTCTCTCTCTATCTCACTGTCTAACTCTGCCTGTCCAAAAAAAAGATAAATTAAGAAGGAAATCAACAACTCTCTTGAAACAACTGAAAATGAAAACACAACACATCAAAACCTGTGAGATATAGCAAAAGAACTATTAAGAGTGAAGTTTAACTGAGTACCAAAAAGGAAACCTGTTAAAGTGAAATGGACACTATAAGAAATGGTGACTTGATCAGCCCTTGCCCTGACTATTGATGAACAACTTAATACTTTATCCTTTTTAGTATTTTTTTGGTTGTTCTACTTAATACTATTGGTTGAATTCTGTAATTAATACACAGTTATTCTTAAGTGTTGAAACTTAACTGAAAAGTGATCCCTGTTAAATATAAGAGTGGGGATAAGAGAGGGAAGAGAT
Organism: Lepus europaeus; assembly: GCF_033115175.1. Classification (NCBI taxonomy): domain Eukaryota; kingdom Metazoa; phylum Chordata; class Mammalia; order Lagomorpha; family Leporidae; genus Lepus; species Lepus europaeus. Next base: position 173,576,259 of record NC_084827.1, read on the forward strand.
GAACAATTTGGGACATGCTCAATCGGACTTGCCCCAAATGGTAGAGTTAGAAACATACCAGGGAATTCCAATTCAGTCCCATCAAGGTGGCATGTACCAATGCCATCTCATCAGTCCAAGTGATCAATTTCTGTTCACAATTGATCATAATGATAGGACTAAGAGTCAAAGGGGATCACATAAATAATACTAGTGTCTGCAAATACTAACTGATTGAATAAAAAAAAGGGAGAGATATGATCCAACATGGGAAATGGGATACACAGTAGACTCATAGAATGGAAGATGTCCTAAATAGCACTCTGGCCTCAGAATCAGCCCTTAAGGCATTCGGATCCAGCTGAAGAGCCCATGAGAGTATTTCAGACATGGAAAGCCAAGACACCGTGGCAGAAAAAAAAAAAAAAAAGAATTACCTAAATGAAAGATCTCTGTGAGTGAGATCCCAATGGAAAGAACAGGTCATCAAAGAAGAAGGTTCCTTTCTCTGAAGGGAGGAGAGAACTTCCACTTTGAACTCAAAAGGCTTCCATATCCTTGGCAACTCATGACAAGAGCCTAGGGTGATTACTGATGCCATAAACAAGAGTGTCAGTTTGTTAAGTCAACAACAGGAGTCACTGTGCACTTACTCCTCATGTAGGATCTCTGTCCTTAATGTGCTGTACATTGTGATTTAATGCTATAACTAGTACTTAAACAGTATTTTTCACTTTATGTTTCTGTGTGGGTGCAAACTGTTGAAATCTTTACTTAATATATACTAAATTGATCTTCTGTATATTAAGAGAATTGAATATGAATCTTGATGTGAATGGAATGAGAGAGGGAGCAGGAGAGGGGAGGATTGTGGGTGGGAGAGAGTTATGGGGGGGGGAAAGCCATTGTAATCCACAAGCTGTACTTTGGAAATTTATATTCATTAAATATAAATATAAATATAAATATATAAATATTCATTAAATAAAAGAGTGAAGTTTATAGCATTAAGTGTCTTCTTTAAAAAAGGATAAAGTTCTCAGATAAATGATCTAATGATGCATCTCTAGGACATAGAAAAACAAGAAAAGACTAAATGTAAAATTGGTAGAAGGCAAGAAATGATAAGGATTAGAGCATAAATAAATGAATTTAAATCAAAGAAATATGAAAAAACAGCAAAACAAGTATTTCATTTGATAAGATAAAAATAGAAAAGCCTTTTGAGACACTAACATAGAAAACAGGAGAAATAACTAAAAAACGAAAATTAGAGGTGAAAAAAGAAAATACAACTGATGCCACTCAAGTACAAGGGACTGTAAAAAATACTTTGAACAACTGTAGGCTAACAAATTGGAAAATTTCAAAGAAATGGTTAATTCCTGGATACATGTAACCTAGTCAGATTAAATCAAATATATACAGAAAATCTGAACAAACCCATTACAAGTACTGAAATTGAAGCACTAATTAAAATTATTCCATCAAAAAAAAAAGGACATGATAGTTTTACTGTTGGATTCTACAAAACATTTAAAAAGCAACTAACTTTGAAACTTTTCAAACTATTCCAAAATACTGAACAGGATTAACTTCTATTATAATTTTTCTTTTGAGACCAGCACCATTTTGACACCAATAGAACAGATACTACATAAAATCAAAGTATAGACTTACATCTTTGAAACATGGTTTCAAAACAGTTTCAACAAAATACTAGCAAACTGAATGCAAAATCACCACAGAAATATCATATGTCACAATTAAGGAGGACTTGTCCTAGAGTTAGAAAGTGGATTCAACAGTTGCAAGTCAATAAATACCATAAACCACATCAGAATGAAACACTAGTATATAGTTACCTTAATAGATACAGAAAAAGCATTTGATAAGATTCAGTATCCTTCATGAAAAAAACCCTCCACAAGATAGGTGAAGAAGGAAAATGACTCAAAATTATAAAGGTTATTTATAAAAAACCAACAATCAATCATACAAAATTGGGAAGCATAGAAAGAATTTCCCCTCAGATCTCTTTTTCAATATATTACTAGAATGTTAGCAAGAGCAGTTAGGGAGGAGAAAGAAATAAAAGTCATCAAAATTGAAAAGGAAAAGTCAAAATACATATATTTTTAAATGACATAATGTTATTCATGGAAAAACCTAAACACTCCTCCAAAAAGCTGTTAGAACTGATAAAGCAATTCAATAAAGTTGCAGGTTACAAACAAAGCACAAGACAGTACTTTTTAAAAGATTAATTTATTTATTTGAAAGGCAAAGTTACAGAGATACAGAGGCAGAGAGAAAGAGAGAGGTCTTCCATCTGCTGGTTCACTCTCCAAATGGCCTCAAAGGCCAGAGCTGGTCTGATTCGAAGCCAGGATCTAGGAGCTTCTTCTGGGTCTTCCACATAGGTGCAAGGACCCAAGGACTTGGACCATCTTCTACTGTTTTCCCAGACCATTAGCAGAGAACTGGATCAGTAGTGGAGTGGCTAGGATTCAAACTGGAGCCTATATGGATGCTGGCACTGTAGGTGGCAGCTTTACCTGCTATGCCACAGCGCTGGCCCCAAAACAGTCATTCTTTATATGCTACTGATGAAATCATTGAAGGACATATCAAAAAAGAATTTCCACTCATAAAAGTCATGATAAATCATATAATTAGGAATAAAATGAACCAAAGAATTGAAAGATGTCTATGATGAAAATGATAACACATTGACCAAAAAGTTATCAAGGACACACAAAAGCACACAAAATTATATTTGTTGGTCGCTAATTAGAATATTTAATATAATTAAAATGTCTTTACTATCTAAAGCAATCGATAGTTTTAATGCAATCCCTATCAAAATATCAATAACATCCTTTGCATGGTAAATAAAAGCAGTCTTAAAATTCATATGGAATCACAAAATACCAAGAACAGTAAAAGCAAATCAGAGGGGAAAAAAATCAAGCTGGAAGCATCACAATACTTGACTTTAAATTATACAAAATGCTATAATGATTAAAACAGCATGGTACTGGCATAAAAACTGACACATTGTTCAATGGGAGAGAATAAAGATCCAGAAATTAATCCACATACATACTACCAACTGATATTTGACAAAAGTGCCCAAACCAGACATTGTAGGAAGGAAAATCTCTTTAATAAATCATGCTGTAAAAAATGGGTACATATATGTAGAAGAATGAAATAAGATCTCTACTTCTCATCTTACATAAAAATCAACTCAAGATGACTTAATGAGCTAAGCTGAAGATTAACGAATATGAAGTTTCTGGAAGAAAACAGAGTGGAAGCACATCAGCACAATGATGTAGAGGGTGGTTTCTTGGAGAAGACACCCAAAGAACAGACAACAAAAGTAAAAGTAGACAAACAGGGTCATATCAAACCCAGACGCTTTTGCACATCATAAGGAAACAATCAATAGAGGGAACAGATATCTTGCAGATTGAGAAAACTATTTACAAGCTACCTTTCAGACAATGGTAAACATCCAGCATATATAAACAATTCAAAAACTCAATTTAAATAATGAATCTAAATATGAAATGGACAGAGAGCCTCAGTAGACAATTCTCAAAAGAAGAAATACAAATGGCCAAGAAAAACAACAAAGAATTCTCAGCATCTCTAGCAATTAGGAAAATGTAAATCAAAAACACAATTAGAACTCATCTCATGCCTCTCAGAAAGGCAGTTATCCAAAAAACAGAGTAATAAATGCTGGCAATCATGTAGAGAAAGGTGATTTATTTATTTACTTACTTACTTACTTACTTACTGATTTTTTACCCAAAAACCTTTTATTTAAGGTATACAAACTTCATGCACTTCATACATATAAATTTAGGAATATAGTGATTCTTCCTGCCCTATCCTTCCTTCCACCCACACTCCCACATTTCTTCCTCTTCCCTCTATATACTCCCATACTTATTTTTATAAAGGTCTATTTTCAGTTAACTTTATATACATAAAATTGACCCTACCCTAAGAGTTCAACAAATAGTATGAAGATTCAAAAAAAAAAAAAAACAAAAAAAACACAACTGTCCTGCAACAGTAGAAACCAGGACTGCTGTTTCAAATTGTTGCATCTCAAAGTGTAAATTTCACTACTGTGCATTACCATTTAGGTAGTCATTTAGGTACTGTATTTTACCACAAATCAGGAGGAAAATGGTATTTGTCTTAATAGGATAAGCTTAATTCACTAAGTATAATGGTTTCCATTAGCATACAAGTTGATGGAAATGACAGGATTTCATTTTTTCACCGTTGTGTAATATTGCATAGTGTATATATACCATAATTTATCCAGTCATCAGTTGATGGACGTCTGGGTTGATTCCATATATTAGCTATTGTGAATTGAACTGCAATAAAAGTAGGGGTACAGATCACTCTTCCATATGCTGATCTCCTTTCAGTTGGGTAAATTCCAGGGAATAGGATGGCTGGTCATAAGGTAGGTCTGTATTCAGATTTCTGAGGTATCTCCATACTGTTCTCCACAGCAGCTGCACCAGTTTACATTCCCACCAACAGTGGATTAGGGTACCTTTTTCCCCACATCCTCACCAGCATTTGTTGTTGATTGATTTCTGTATGAGAGTCATACTAACAGAGGTGAGGTGAATCCTCATTGTGGTTTTGATTTGCATTTCGCTGATGCCTAGTGATCCTAAGCATTTTTGAATTGTCTGTTGGCCATTTGAGTTTCCTCTCTTGAAGTTCTTTGCCCATCTCTTAATGGGATTTCTTGTTGTGTTGTTGTTGTGTTTCTTGAGCACTTTATAGATTCTAGATATTAATCCTTATCAGTTGCATAGTTTGTAAACATTTTCTCCCATTCTGTCAATTGTCTCTTCATTTTGCTGAGTGATTCTTTTACAGTTGCAGAAACTTCTCAGCTTGACATAATCCCATTTGTCATTTTTGGCTTGGATTGTCTGTCTTCCATGGTCTTTTCCAAGTAGTCTTTGCCTATGCCAATGTTCTGCAGATTTTCCCCAATGTTCTCTAGTAATTTGATTATATCAGGTCATAGATTTAGGTATTTGATCCATTTTTTTGTGGATTTTTGTGTTAGGTAACAGATAAGCATCTTGTTTCATATTTCTGCATATAAGGATCCAGTTTTCCCAGCACCATTTGCTGAAGAGACTGTCCTTCATCCAGGGATTGATTTTAGCTCCTTTGTCAAAGTTGTTGTAGACGTGTGCATTTTGTCCTAGAGTTTCTAATCTGTTCTGTTGGTCTAGCATCTGTTTCTGTATCAGTCCCAGTTGTTTTGATTAGGACTGCCCTGTATTATATCTTGAAATCATGTACTGTGATGCCTCTTGCTTTGTTTTTGTAGATTGCTTTAACTATTCAGGATCGCTTGTGTTTCAATATAAATTTTAGCTTCACCATGACACATCTTTGTCAAATGTTCAACAGTAAAACAAAAGAGAAGATTCAAAAATGTATAAGAGAGAAACACAAGATTACTGGAGGACTTTTAATTAGATTCAAAGCTGATTTCTCATCAGAAACCCTTCAGGCCAGGAGAGAATGTCAAGAAATATTGGAGGTCTTAAGAGAAAAACACTATCAAACAAGATTATTGTACCCCGCAAAGCTCTCATTTAGGAATGAAGAAAAAATAGAAACCTTTCATTAATTTCAACATTACTTGAAATAATTTGTCACCACCACTTGTCCAGCCTTACAAAAGATGCTTAAAATGGGCTACATAGAAATACAGATAATTATCATTATGGAAGAATTTGAAGGCAGAAAATATCCCAGTTAAAGCACAATAGAAATTCAAAATAAGCAATAAAAATATTTATGGAAAGATGACAGCACCAAGTCATTACTTGTCAATAGTTATCTTGAATGTAAATGTCCTAAATTGTCCAATTAAAAGATATATACTGAAGGAATGGATTAAAAAACAAGACCTATCTATGAGCTGCCAATAAGGAACAAAACTCACCAACAAAAATACCAGTAGAAAGGATGGAAAAAGGTATCCCATGCTAACAGAAAGAAAATAAAGCAGGTGTAGCCATCCTAATATAAGACAAAATAAACTTTAGGGGCCAGAGCTGTGGTGTAGCAGGTAAAGCCATTGTCTGTAGTGCTGGCATCCCATATGGGCACTGGTTCAAGTCCCGGCTTCTCCACTTCCAATCCAGCTCTCTTCTATGAGCTGAGAAAGCAGTAGAGGATGGTCCAGGGCTTTGTGCCCCTGCACCCACATGAGAGACCCACACGAAGCTCTTGGCTCCGGGCTTCAGATCAACACAGCTACATATGTTGTGGCCAATTGGGGAATGTGTTAAGATGGATTCGTTCTGAGAGGAGGAGTGTGGTGGGGGCAAGAGGCATGAAGTCACCACACAGACCTCAGGAGTCAGGTGAAAGTAGGCCAGAGGTGAGCAGCCTGCAGACTTGTTTATTTCAGTTGGTACAGCAGCTTATATAGCCAAGGCAGCCAATCCGGTCAAGGAATGGTCTATACCCTAACCAATCACAGCCTGTTGCCAGGCAGTTTCCGAAGCCATCAAATCACATCCTGTGGCCAGGCAGGCTCCGTTGTCATGTGGTTTCTGAAGCCATCCAATCACAGCCTGTGGCCAGGCAGGCTCCATTGCCATGTGGTTTCCGAAGCCATCCAATCACAGCCTGTTTTCAGTCAGGCTCCATTGTCATGTGGTTTCCAAAGCCATCCAATCACAGCCTGTTGTCAGTCAGGCTCCATTGTCATGTGGTTTCCGAAGCCATCCAATCACAGCCTGTTGCCAGGCAGTTTCTGTTGCCAGTGGCCATCTTGGCATGGCCATTTCATTCCACCACAGGAGTGAACCAGTGGATGGAAGACCTCTCTCTCTCTCTCTCTCTCTCTCTCTTTCTGCCTCTCCTTCTTCTCTGTTTGTAACTCTTTCAAATAAATAAATAAATTTTTTTAAATGTTTAAAATTTAAAAAAATACGATCTAACCTCTACTCTACCACCAATGGCTCTACTCCCAACCTGTGTGTACTGATGGTCCTCTTCCCCACTTAATGCTGTATAATTGTTCAGACCTGGTTAAGGCCACTCTTAGGATCATTGGTTACTATCCTCACCCTGTCTTTTATGACCTTGTCTAAATAAGATCAGAGTCGGGGAACTTGGAAGGCTTCCATAGCCTTGGCAACTCATGACGACAGCCTAGGGTGATTACTGGCGCCATAAACTAGAGTGTCAATTTGTTGGGTCAACAACAGGAGCCACTGTGCGCTTGCTCCTGATGTGGGATCTCTGTCCTTGATGTACTGTACATTTTGATTTAATGCTATAACTAGTACTCAAACAGTATGTTTCACTTTGTGTTGCTATGTGGGTGCAAACTGTTGAAGTATTTTATACTAAATTGATCTTCTGTATATAAATAGAATTGAAAATGAATCTTGATGTGAATGGAAGGGGAGAGGGAGCGGGAGAGGGGAGGGTTGCGGGTAGGAGGGAAGTTATGGGAAGGGGAAGCCATTGTAATCCATAAGCTGTATACTGGAAATTTATATTCATTAAATAAAAGTTAAAAAAAAAATAAAAAAAAAAAAATTTAAAAAAATAAACTTTAACACAAAAAGTGTCCAAACACATGAAGAAGGGTGGTCTGGAGTTATGGCACAGTGGATTAAAGCTCCAGCCAGCAGCTCTGCCATCTCAAATGGGTGCTGGTTTGAGTCCCAGGTGCTCACTTCTTATCCATCTCTCTGGTGATGTGCCTAGGAAAGTAGTGGGGTAGGGTCCAAGTCCTTGGGACCTTGCACCATGTGGGGGACCTGGAAGAAGCTCCTGGCTCTTGGCCTTGAACTGGCTTATCTCTGGCTGTTGCAGCCATTTGGGGATTGAACCAGTGGCAGAGTGGGTAAAGCTGCTGCCAGCAGTGCTAGTTTGAGTCCTGGCTGCTCCACTTAATATCCAGCTCTGTGCTATGGTCTGGGAAAGCAGTAGAGGATGGCCCAGGTCTTTGAGACCTTGCAACAACAGAGCTAATTAACACTATATACGAAATGCACCTAATTGATATCTACAGAACTTTTCATCCTACTATAGCAGAAAAACATTATTTTCATCACTTCATCCTCCATGATAGGCCACATGCTAGGCCATAAAGCAAGTCTCCACAAATTCAACAAACTAGGGATCATGCCATGCATCTTCTCTGACAAAAATGGAGTTAAGCAGGAAATCAACAACTCAGTAATCTCTAGAACATATGCAAACACACAGAAACTGAACAATATGCTCCTGAATGAACAATAAGTCACTGTAGAAATAAAAAGAGAAATTAAAAAAAAATTCTGGAAATGAATGAAGGTAACAATACAGCATATCAGAACCTACAGAATACCAAATCAAATCAAATCAAAATCTATTAAGAGGAGAGTTTATACCAGTTGGTACCTACATCAAGAAATTGGAAATCCATCAAATAATTGAGCTGTCAATACATCTCAAGGATCTAGATAAACAACAACAAAGGAAATTGAAAATTAGTAGAAGGAAAGAAACAATTAAAATTATAGAAGAAATAAACTAAATTCAAACCAAAACAAAAAATAAAAAAGATCAGTGAAGTAAACAGCCATTTTTTGAAAAACTAAACAAAAATGATTCATCATAGACCCAACTAACCAAAAAAGAAGAGGAAGAGGACCCAAATCAATAAAATCAAAGATGAAAAAGGAAATGTAATTACAGATACCACAGAAATATAAAGAATCATCAGGAATCACTACAAAGAGCTGTATGTCAACAAGCAGGGAAACTTAAAAGAAACCAGTATCACCTTAATTCCCAAACCAGAAAAAGATACAACAGAGAAAGAAAACTATAGACCTGTTTCATTGAAGAACCTATATAGACACAAAAGTCTTCAACAAAATACTAGCCAAAAAACACATCAGAAAGAGGATTCACCCTGACCAAGTGGGATGTATTTTTGGTATGCAGGGATGGCTCAACATTCACAAATCAATAAATGTGATACATCATACCAACAAACTGAAAAACAAAAACTTCAATAGATGCTGAGAAAACATTTGATAAAGTAAAACACACTTTCATGATGAAAACCTTAAACAAATTGGGTATAAAAGGAACATTCCTCAACATAATCAAGGCAATATATGACAAACCCACAGTAAGCATCTTATTGAATGGGGAAACGTCAGAAGTCTTCCCCTGAGATCTGGAATCAGACAAGGATGCCCACTTTCACAGTTGCTATTCAATATAGTCCTGGAATACTTAACCAGAGGCATTAGACAGGAAAAATAATTCAAAGGCATGCAAACTCAGAAGTAGAAAATCAAACTATCCCTATTTGCTGATGACATGATTCTATAAATAGGGGATCCAAAGGACTCCAACAAGAGACTACTGGAACTCATCAAAGTGTTTGGTAAACTGGCAGGGTATAAAATTCACACACAAAATCAATATACTTTATATACACTGACTATGTGATGGCTGTGAAAGAACTTCTAAGATCAATCCCATTTATAATAGCTACAAAAATTAAATACCTATGAGTAAGTTTAACCAAGGATGTCAAAGATCTTTAGGTTGAGAATTGTAAAACATTAAGCAAAGAAATAGAAGAAGACACAAAAATGAAAAAATATTACATGTTCATGGATTGGAACAATCAATATCATCAAAATGTCCATACTCTTAAAGGCAATTTTTAGATTCCATGCAATCCCAATCGAAATACCAAGGACATTATCCTCAAAGCTAGAAAAATGATGCTAAAATTCATAAGTATATCTCATATATATATTTGATGGGAATGCTAATTATTGCAAAACTGTGAAAAACACCATGGAGCTTTCTTGAAAAACTAGAAATTGACTTGTCATGATTCGGCAATCCCATTATTAGCTATATATCCTAAAGACATGAATACATTGTATCAAGGAGACACCTGTTCCACTATGTTTATAGCAACACTGTTCCCAAAGTCAAAATATGGACTTAATCAAGGTGTCCATCATTAAATGAATGGATAAAGAAAATGTGGTATATAAAAATATAAAAATGGAATATTATTCAGTTTAAAAAAGGAATTGAATTCTATCATTTGCACAGAATGTTTGCAATCAGAGGACAACACATCTAGTGAAATCAGCCAAATACCACATGTTCTCCATTATATTTGAAGGTTAAAATTTAAAAACTAAAAGAGATTTTTGAAAGAGAGAAAACAAAGAAATGCTTGTGTTTGTATTGCTGCAATTACAGTGTTTTGTTAAACTTTATTTTGATTTTTTGCCAGCAAATTGTTGAAAGCAAGATACTACCACAGTCAAATCCTCAAAAAAGAATAAAGATCATAAGTAAGTTTTTTTTTTTTTAAAAAAAGCTTAGTAAGTACGGTAATCAGGATGTGAATAGAAATGTTAAATAGTGTAGAGAAGTGATTAATTAATTCCGCATGGTGAGGGGATATCGAGAGGCTTTGTTGACAGATGAGGGCTAAGATCCAGACCTTTGTGGGTGATGTTAATGGAATTGGACCAACCCAGTGGGTGTTACTGATGGGCAGGAGGAAAATGCAGACAGGTTTAGGCTGTCAGGTATTTTAGTCATTCTGCTGTGATGGCAGCCTTAAATACTGAGAAGAGAGTGAAGGGAGCTCAAACAGGGAGGAAGGGAAAATCAGCCTGGGCCAGGTCACTTAGAACCAGGCTATCGAAAGACCCTGTCAAATCCACTTGCATCCTCTTTGTCATCCTATTTCCTGTTTTTTTCCCCCCTCCTGTGACTTAACAATCTTTTAAAGTAAATAAAATTTTGGGAAACCATAAAAAGTAAAAACAAAAACTGTTGTCTATGCATCTAAGTCTACATATTCTATCATAAACCTTTCTATGCATAGAGATTGGAAGTTGTTAACCTGGGATTAATGATTTTTTTTCAATGGGGAAATTTTTAAGCTTCTCCAGTGTTTTCTGTATGTCCGATTTTTATCCTAACTTGTGTATTGTTTTGATAAAGCTCATTACTTTAAAAATTGGCATATAATCATACCAAAACAGTTTAAAAGTACAATTTTATTATTATTAAATTCTAATCTGTGCAGAAGTAAGGTTAGTCTTATCAAGAGGATTTTAAAAAGTGAATAAAAAACTCTATTAACAATGTAATTCATTTTTAAAATAACAAAACTCTTATGAAAATAAACATAATAGTGTTAGAGACATAAATCTTCCAAAGCTTAAAATAGGTGTCCCTTGTATTCAGTTCATATTTCTAGATAGTTTTCTTTTTAATATTCTGTAATTGGGGCAAACACTGTAGCATAGCGGGTAAAGCTGCTGCCCGCAGTGCCGGGATCTCATATGGGCACCAGTTCAAGTCCTGGCTCCTCCACTTCTGATCCAGTTCTCTACTATGGCCTGGGAAAGAAGCAGAAGATGGCCCAAGTCCTTGGGTCCCTGCACTCGTGTGGGAGACCCAGAAGAAGCTCCTGGTTCCTGGCTTCAGATCAGTGCAGCTCTGGACATTGCAGCCTATTGGGAATGAACCAGTAGATGAAAGACTCTCTCTCTCTCTCCTTCTCCTTCTCCTTCTCCAACTCTTTCTATGTAACTCTGACTTTCAAATAAATTAAAAAAAAGTAGATATTCTATAAATTGTCTTTCTCACTCTGTTAAATGGATTATATTTTATTACTGGAGAATTTCTTTCCAAAATCTGCTCTCCTACCCTTCTATTTAGGATAGCCACTCTCCTTATTCTGAGCACTGTTCTTCACCAACTCATCATTTCAAGATTACCCTCACTGATCTCCTGATGGGATCCATGGTTTGTCAGATCTCATTTTTTTTTCTTATCTGGTATGTCATCTTTTTGAAAAAACTAATTTTCTTGTAAAATAGAGAAAAGTTTTTCTATGTCCTTGTATGTCAGACAATATGTTGTTGATTTTTATACTTTAAAAAATATGCATGTTTTAATTTGAAATAAATTTTCCATTAGAAATGATTCCCTCTAAGAATTTTAAAATCAATTTCTGGGGCCGCCACTGCTTGTGGTGTCAGCATCCCATGTGGACACCTGTTCTAGACCTGGCTCCTCCTCTTCTGATCCAGCTCTCTGCTCTGGCCTGCAAAATCATTAGAAGATGGCCCAAGTGCTAGGGCACCTGCACTTGCATGGGAGTCCTGGAAGAAGCTCCTGGAGCCTGACTTTAGATTGGTTCATCTCTGGCTGTTGCAGCTGTTTGGGGAGTGAACCAGTGAATAGAAGACCCTTCTCTGTCTCTCCCTCTGTCTGTAACTATACCTCACAAATAAATAAAATCTTTCAAAAACAAAAACAAAAATAGATGGAGAATTTTCTGTCATCCAATAGTCTCCAATGACAGTGTTGTCTGACTTATTTGTAAATGACATGTCTCCCCAGTCCAAATCTCAGAAACTCTTAGTGTCATCAACTTTATTCCTTTTTACAATAAAACTTTGAAATGACATTTCTAAATATCCCACTGTATGGATTATGATACAAAACTACTAAGAAAAAAATCAAGAGCAAGATAACTGTACAGAAGTTTTCTTTTTCTGAATACTTTCTTTGAATAAATAATCTATTAAATAATGAATCAAACAGGAAACACTGGATCTTCTTCTGCTGCAGATGAAAGTGCATTGAAGATGAAGTACTGTAAGCATTGGATCCTGATAGGGTTTGAGCCAGCACTGGCTTTAACCACACTAATGTGCATGCATTTCATCAAAGGCGATGTTGGCATTTGGCAAAGTGAATAGAAACCTTTAGACCAAGATAGGTTAAAATGAACTGAAGGTCTCAGTAAGAACTATCCAAGACAAACCCAACATTGACACATCAGTAATTTTAAGTGTTCTATTAGAGACATTAAGCAAACTACCAAACATTTGAAATTAAGTTTGACAATATATTTTGTTTAAACAAACATATCCAATCATTATAACTTTAATAAGAAACCAATAAGAAAAAAATTATGAATGAGATATTTGCACTTTCTGTTTTCATACCAAGTATGTAAAATCCAGGATGCATTTTATACTTAAAGCTCATTCAATTAATCACAGTTCAAATGCTTAATAGATACATATGTTTACCAGTGAAGATCTAAATAAATAAATAGCCATGTTCTAAAAACAATAAATCCAAATCTCTTTGCTATAAATTGCCTGCATTATTTGTAGGCTAAACTTGTATTAGATATTGCTTCCTCTGAAGCTTCACTTTGTAGGAAAATATCTTTAATAAAAAAAGGTGAATCTGAGGACGGAGCAGGATGAAGAGTTGGCTTAGGAAGAGGGCAGAAGCATTGCTGTAGTTCTCCATGCACGTGGATATAGGTCTGGTCCCTCTCCAGGATATGTTTCTCTGCAAACATTTTCACTAGAAAACTGTATACATCATTGGCTTCAATTAAAATCTGCAAAGTTATGAGTATAGAAACTTGGATATAACCAAGCAAAAATGTTTGGAATTAACTTACACATATTTACTCCTATTTTAATTAGTGTATCTATTATTAAGAAGGGTAACTCTGCAGCTCATGAGAGTCTGACCACATTTTGCTTTGGATGAGAATACAGAATGGCAGGTTAGTTCTAGGGATCTTTTCTATTCAGTTCAGTCACTTTTCCCACACCATGCTGAGAAACATCTAAACTGAATCTTGAAACTAACACTTATCAGAAAATTAAATGTATAGAGATGTCATGGAGCAAGTGTTCTCACATGGTAGTCCCAGATCAGTCCCCACTGCTATCTTTGGGGAACTTTCTGGAAATGAACATTCTTGGGCTCTATTTCAGACCTTAGGAACTACAGATTCAGAGGTAAATGGCAACAATCTGTTATGAACCAGGCTGCTGGTGCACTTGTGTGTGAAAATTATAGGTCAGTAAAAACTCACTTTTATGTATTAGTTTACTGAAAAATTTATATTTGAAAACAACACCCATTAATTTTGGTAGCTTGAAAAATTAGCAATGTACAATATTTACTTTGGGTCTCAGAATTCATGAAAGCTTTGATCTGGACAAAACTAGTGTATTTCTGTCTCATGATGAGACTATTTCATGTTGAATGGTATTTTTACTATGGTAGCTGATGTCAGAACTAAATGTGAGGTTTTTTAAGTAACACTGAAAAGGATGAATAACCTCTACATAGTTATCACACTTGAGGAAATTCAACCCACCTGGAAAATTTTCTCCGTTATGCACTAAACTTGTCAGTGTTTGTAGTCCCGTGGTTTAAATAATGGTCCTATGAAGAGAAGTTACAGTGATCTTTTTGAATTAACTTGAGTTACAACACTGAAAGCTAAAAGATGCACTGTATTTATTTTTCATTCCACTGACCTCGCCCTCTCACACAGAAACAAAGGGTATAACTGATAGCATGCTTATTGAAATACAACATTTTAATTAATGAAATGGAATTCATGCCTATGATTTCAAAAAGGGCTACAAAGTACGCTATCACAACAGGGAACCTGTTCAAACATCCACAAGCTTCATGTAGTCTTGTAGCAGCTCACCAAAAGGCTTGAAAAAGATAAAATACAGAAACAGGACATAGATGTCAGTGTTGTTTCCTTGGGTTCTGTATTGATCCAGGTTTTCTAATGCAAAACTGAAAATTTATATAGCAGGAAGGCAGAGTAAATAAAGTTAATTGGAACAGACATGGGGTAACCAAATGATTCCCTTCTTACTGTGAACAATATCTTAAAACAGTGGCACAGTAGGAAAGGATTGGAACCCACAGCAAATATTGTTCAGAGTCCCTTTTAATACATTAGGGATGAAAAGACCAGTGGAGGAATGTTCTCTAATGTAAGACTACTTATGTTATACAGTGTTCTCTATGTGGCTGCTAACCTTGAGTTCCTTCTCCCACATTGTACAGCAGAATTGAGAGTGGTGGAATTCTATGAAAAAGGCAGGGTACAGGGAAGAGAGGAAAGAGTGAAAGCTGAGAGATATTTTACCTTCTCTCAAACAAAGCAATGAAGAATGACAGATTAAACAACAAGGCCTATAAATGACCCAAGTATCAATACCATTTTATACAATGCCCTTTGGCACCCTGATATTAATGCTGTGTACCGTTGTGTATCCTAGGAAGTTACAAGGCACTTATATGCATGTTTTCCTTTGTGCTGATCAAAGACCTGAAAAAAGAATTTTGTTCCGTGTCTGCCTCTTCATTCGAGCACTCAATTTCCTGAGAATTCTGTGACTGAGAAGTCATATTCTTGTATCCAGGTTTGTATTTTGGTCCCAGGAATACAATTATCTGACGCTTCAGTAGAAAATCCTTGGTTGGAATCATCTGTTTAACCTATTTGACATGGTCAAGAAGGGGACCTCGATAATATATGTAGATAAATATCAGCTGAGTTAATTATGAGTGGTGTTCAGAGATAAATTAATACCAAGTATCTCTTTCATCTTAACCACAGGGGGAAGGTGCCAAATTGATTAAACAGATTATTTAAACCTTGTAAAACCTGCTACAGAAGCTCTGCATGTGTTTTTCCTAGAGGACTACACTTTCTAAATGAGTCAGTTTAATACAAATACATTTGATAATTTTTCACTAAATAGGAGGTCTTCAATGCAAGATAGCTAAAAAGTGAGAAGCCACATTTGGATATGAAAAAACAAGACTAGTGTCTGCTAATACTAACTGATAGAATAAAAAAGGGAGAGAATGATCCAACATGGGAAGCAGGATACACAGCAGACTCATAGAATGGCAGATGTCCTAAATAGCACTCTGGCCTCAGAATAAGCCCTTAAGGCATTCGGATCTGGCTCAAGAGCCCATGAGAGTATTTTAGGTATTGCGAGCCAAGACACTCTGGAAAAAAAAAATAGGACCTAAATGAAAGATCTCTGCGAGTGAGATCCCAGTAGAAAGAATGGGCCATCAAAGAAGGAGGTACCTTTCTCTGAAGGGAGGAGAGAACTTCCACTTTGACTATGACCCTGTCGGAATAAGATCGAAGTCGGCAAACTCAAAAGGCTTCCATAGCCTTGGCAACTCATGACTAGAGCCTAGGGAGATTACTGATGCCATAAACAAGAGTGTCAAATTGTTAACTCAACAACAGGATTCCTTGTGTACTTACTCCTCATGTAGGATCTCTGTCCTTAATGTGTTGTCCAATGTGAAGTAATGCTATAACTAGTACTGAAACAGTATTTTACACTTTATGTTCTGTGTGGGTGCAAACTGATGAAATCTTTACTTAATATATACTAAATCAATCTTCTGTATATGAAGAGAATTCAAAATGAATCTTTTTTTTTTTTTTTTACAGTCAGAGTGGATAGTGAGAGAGAGAGACAGAGAGAAAGATCTTCCTTTGCTGTTGGTTCACCCTCCAATGGCCGCCGCGGCCAGCACATCTCACTGATCCGAAGCCAGGAGCCAGGTGCTTCTCCTGGTCTCCCATGTGGGTGCAGGGCCCGAGGACTTGGGCCATTCTCCACTGCCTTCCTGGGCCATAGAAGAGAGCTGGCCTGGAAGAGGGGCAACCGGGATAGAATCCAGCGCCCCGACCGGGACTAGAACTGGTGTGCCGGCGCTGCCAGGCAGAGGATTAGCCCATTAAGCCACGGCGCTGGCCAAAAATGAATCTTGATGTGAATGCAATGGGAAAGGGAGTGGGAGATGGGATAAGTGCAGTTGGGAGGGAAGTTATAGGGTGGGGAAAGCCATTGTAATCCATAAACTATACTTTGGAAATTTATATTTACTAAATAAAAGTTTAAAAAAAAACACAAAGAATGTCCACATTACCAAAGGACTGACTGACAGAAATTCTCAGTGGAGAAGTGATGAAGCAGCACAGAGACTCGATGGGACAGCTTGGGAAGCTGCCGAGGCTGGCTACTTTGATAGGAGTTTCCATCTTCTTAAATCAAGGTGGGAAAGAGTTGCTGCATACCCTGCCATTGGAAACTTAGCTAAAGGAGAACTCCACAGTTCCATTGATTTTAAGTCCACCCTGGTGAACTGACTGGAGTCTGAGCAACTTCTTGGCTCTGACAAGCCACATTTCCTCCCTCCCAACATCCACACATACAGAGCAAGATCTCTATTCTGCTGCTTCCAGAAGTGACCAGAATTAGGGCAACTTGCCAGGCAGAGAACAGAACCTTGCACCCTAAAACTGTGGGAGTTTAGGACATAAGACCTGGAGCTGTGGTCACTCACATTATTTCATTGAGGGTGGCTCCCTCAGCTTCTTGAGACTAGCACCAGCAACAGCTTATAAAAATATGGACCCAACATGAGAAAGTTCCCTCAGCACCTCCTATTTCACGGTGTTGGGAGCCCCAGGAACAAATTCCAGCAACATCCACACATGCCTTGTGAGAACTGGGGGCAGTTTCATCGTGCATTGTGGAACTAGGGTTGTTGATGTTGTTATTGCAATCTTTGTAGTAGTTTGCATTATCTTGTGGTATCTGCAGTGGTCTGTCTGTGTTGCTGAGCTTCAGATGGGTGGTTACCTGTGGTGGAATGAGAAGGCTGTGCCAAGATAGCACTGGTGAGGAAGTGTCAGTTACTCAGGAAATGGCGGCAGAACCCACCTGGCAAAAGAGCCTGCCTGGCAACAGGCAATAATTCGTTATTGCATAAACTACACCATGACTGGATTGGCTGCCTCAGCTATATAAGCTTCTGCACCAACTGAAATAAAAGAGTCTGCAGGCTGCTCGCCTCTAGCCCGCTTTCGCCTGACTCCCAGTCTGTGTTGTGACTCCATGCCTCTTGCCCCCACCATGATTCTCCTCTCAGAACAAAACAACCTCAACAGTTACCACTATCCCCAACACCTGGCTTCCATCCTGGGAGATCTGGATAATGGGCCATACCTACCAAGCAACACCAGAACTCTAACAACCAGTATTAATTTCCTCAAACCCTCTGGAACCTACATAGTGGAAATTAGGGAAAAAAATCTTCCTGAATCCCACCTCTCTGTACACATACCTACCAGTGCAAAATTTGTATGCTTTGCACTTGCTCTGAAGGACTGGAGCAACTTTCAGTTCATATTCCCCAGTCCTGGGTCTAGGGATGTTGGTTTTACAAGCCCCCACACCAGTGGCACTCTCCCAGCAGGACCTGGATGGGTCCTAACCATGTCACACAGACCTAAAGCCATAGTTGTTGGTTCCACAAAACCCAGCATCACTTAGGTTTTCCTGTGAGACAAGGGGACAGCCCATTTTTTCTCCCTCAGAACAAAGAAGGTGGCCCTGGATATCACAATCCCCAGTGTAACTGACACCTACCTCTCTGGGAACTGAAAATACACACCCTAGGAAATCAACATTCACCTCAAAGTCATGCTTCTACCCCTATAAACTGTAGCAGGCTAGACCACTGCATCACTTAAAAAAGCAATTGATGTGATTAAAGCAAAAGTAATCACTAGGAGGTTATACTTCTGGGGTTATCCAGAACCAAAGCCAAAGCAACAAGCCAGGTGTTACCCTATGCCAAAAAGAAGAAACTATTATGTGAGACGAATGACATACCATACTATTGAACAAATGGGCCTAAGAGACATTTACAGGAAAACTCACTAACCTGACAGAGACAGAATACACATGCTTCTTATCAGCACAGGGGACATTTTCCAATGGAATGTATATTAAACCAAAAATCAAGTCTCAGTATTTAAAAATCATGCTATGTATCTTCTCATACCACAAAGGACTAAAAGTATAAATCAACAAGAATAAAAGAACTTCATAAATAAATGAAAATTAAATATGCTACAGAATGACATGTCTCACTGTAGAAATTAAAAAGAAAATCAACAACTTTCTAGAAATAAATGAAATCACAACATATCAAAACCTGTGGCATACAGCAAAAAAAAAAGTGTTAAGAGGGAAGATTTTAGCATTAAGAACTTACATTAAAGCAATACAAATATCTCAAATAAATGATCTAAAGATGTATCTTGAAGGCTTAGAAAATAAGAACAGATCAAACCCCAAACAGTAGGAAGTGAGAAATAATAATGATCAGAGGAGAAATAAATGAAATTTAAACAAACAAAAAAAAGCAAACAAAAATTGTTTTTAGAAGATAAGTAAAATAGACAAAACTCCAACCTGACTAACAAAGAAAGTGGAAGAAACAAAATTAGAAATAAAAAAAGAAGTATTACAACCCTCACACTGAAATAGAAAGGATCATAAAAAATACTATGAAAAAATACATGCTAACAAACTGAAAAAATCTCAATGAAAGGGATAAATTCCTGGCCACATCTACCAATAGTAAATGAAGAAGATGCAGAAAATCTGAACAGATGCATGATAAGCAATGAGACTGAGCAGTATTGAAATTTCTTCCATCAAGGAAAATGATGGCTTTATAACTGAATTCTGTAAAACATTTAAGAAAAAAAAGTACAAAAAAAAATTTAAGGAAGATGTAGCGCCAATACTTTTAAAAACTATTACAAAACATTGAGTAGAAATGAAGTCTGCCAAGATTTTTTTATGATGTCAGCATCACTCTGACACCAAAATAAAACAAATAAACAGCCTGAAAGGAAAAATACAAAAACTTACAGCCTTTACCCTTCATGAACATAAATTGAAGAATTTTCAGTGAAATACTGGCAAACCAAATCTGCAACCACATCAAAAAGATCAGGTGGGAATTATCCCAGAGATGCAAGAGTGGTTTAATATATGCAAATCAATAAACATCATAAAGCACATCAACAGAATGAAGAACAATAACCATATCTTCATCTTAAGAAATGCAGAAAAAACATTTGATAAGATCCAGCATCACTTCATGAAAAAAAAAATACCCTCCAAAATTTGGTATAGAAGGAACATACCTCAAAATTATAAAGACTAGATATAACAAACCCATAGCCAATATCATACAGGAAAAATGAAAGCATATCCCCTCAGATCTGACACAACAAGAGGATGTCCACTTTCACCACCTTTATTCTAAATAATACAGGAAATATTAGCAAGAGCAATAGGGAGGAGAAAGAAATACTAGGCACCAAAACCAGAACAAGACATCAAATATCCATGCTTGCAGGTAACATGATGTTGTACATGGAAAAACCTAAACATTTCACTGAAAAAAAAATTAGCAGTGATAAACCAATTCAGTAAAGTAGCAGATTACAAAATAAACATACAATAAAGAGTAGCTTTTTTATATGGTGATGATGAACTCACCAAGAGTAAATCCAGAAATAAACTCCATTTACAATAGCCTTGAAAATGTCATATATTTAGAAATAAGTTAACCAAAGAAGTGAAAGTTCTTGACAATGAAAATTTTCAAATTCTGATGAAAGAAATCGTCGGGGCCGGCACTGTGGCTCACTTGGTTAATCCTCTGCCTGTGGCACGGGCATCCCATATGGGTGTTTTAGTCCCGGTTTCTCCTCTTCTGGTCCAGCTCTTTGCTGTGGCCCAGGAAGGCAGTGGAGGATGGCCCAGGAGCTTGGGCCCCTGCACCTACATGGGAGACCAGGAGGAAGCACCTGGCTCCTGGCTTTGGATCAGCACAGCGCGCTGGTCGTGGTGGCCATTTGGGGGATGAACCAATGGAAGGAAGACCTTTCTCTCTGTCTCTCTCTCTCTCTCTCACTGTCTAATTCTGCCTGTCCAAAAAAAAAAAAAAAAAGAAAGAAAGAAAGAAAGAAATCGTCAAGGACAAAAAAAAAAAAATGGAAAAATATTCCTTGCTCATTGATTGGAAGAATCAATATCATTAAAATGTCTATACTACCTAAAGCAATCTGCAGATTCAATGCAATTCTGTGAAAATAGCAATGATTTCTTTACAGAATTAGAAAAAAAATCCTAAAATTCTATGAACTCAGAAAGACTCAGAATAACCAAAATATTGATGAGAAGAAAATAGTCATGCTGGAGCCATCACAATATCTGACTTCAAAGCATACTACAAAGCTATAGTAATTAAAACAGCATGGTACTGGCATAGTAACTGACACTTGGATCAATGGAACAAAATGTAAATCTGAGAAAATTAATACATGAACGTACAATTTATTTTTTACAAAAGTACTAGAATATACATTGAAGAAAGGATGATCTCTTCAGTAAATGGTGCTGGAATCCCACAGAATGGAAAAAAAAAACACTTGCAAGCTACTTATCAGACAAAGATTAATATCCAGAATATATCAGAAACCAAAAATTTCAACATGAGAAAAAAGCAACCAATCCAGCTAAGACCTCAGCAGACAATTCTCAAAAGAAGAAATACAAGTGACCAAGAAATATATGAGAAAACTGTCAACATCTCTAGCCTTCAGGGAAATGTAAGTCAAAACCAAAATGAGATATTAACTCACCCCTGTCGTAACAGCTGTTATTCAAAAGACTGTGTAACAAATACTGACACACACGTGGAGAAAAGGGAACTCTTATGCATTGTTTCTAGAAATGTAAATTAGCCCAGCCACTGTGTACTATGGAAAATTCTTTAAGAGCTAGATATAGACTTGCCATATGATCCAGCAACCCCACTACTAGGTACATACCCGAAAGCCATGAACATGTATCACAGAGCACCATGTTGGCAGAAGCACTGTTCACAATAGCAAAAAGAATGGGGTTAACCAAGGTATCCATCATCAGATGAATGGACAAAGAAAATGTGTTGTATACATATACAGTAGAATATCATAAAATGAATGAAATTTCAGCTTTGCATCAAAATGTTTGCAGTGTGATACAAGCTGGTCACAGAATGACAAATGCTGCTAGTTCTCCCTTATATGTGGCAACTAAAATATAAAAGGAAAGAAAGAGGGAGAAAAAGCATAAAAATAGAACAAATGCCTGTGTGTATCAGTTTTGCTGTAAGTAGAGTTTTGTCAAATTTTGTTTTATATCTTTAATAATCCAATAGTTAAGAGTGATATACTTACAGTTTTAATGATCTGTAATTATTTCAAAATGTACTGTATATGAGTGAAATGGTGATGTTTTCATGTGGTTATTTTATAGCCCTTGACAATTTACTGCCTAACTAGGGTCTTTTTCACTTGTTGAACTCTATTTAGTGGAGGATTAAGACTTTGAGTATAATATGAATTAAAAATACATTCTCTGAAAATTATAAAAGGAAGGGAGGAAAGAAGCAAGAGAAAGAAAATTTTTTCCTGCAAAAAGTCCCTTGCCAGAGCAAGAAAGTCATCATTTTAATATGATGAGCCATATATGTAACATACATAGCATATGCACATACATATGTAAATATATATATGTATGTATATACATATATGCATATACATACCAGTTCTTCATAGGGAAAATTGTTCTACTTATATCCTCCCATGCTACTCCATTTCTACATTACATATCTGTCTGTCACCCAAATGTTCTCAATTGTCACAAAGATGCAAACTATCAAGATGAACCTGCCTATTTTATTTCATATAATTATTTATTTATTTATTTATTTAGAACACAGAGAGGCAGAGAGAGCCTCCAATGGTTCACTCCCTAAAAGTCCAAAAAGCTGCGCTAGGTTGGGTCAAAACCAGGATCCAGGATCTCAGTGCAGGTCTCCACATGGCTGGCAGGGACCTAAATTCTTGATACCCCCATGTACTGTCTCTTAGCAGGAAGATTTATTTGAAGTGGAGGAATTGAGACTTGAACGCAGGTACTCTGATGGGAGATGCAGGCAACTCAACTACTCTAATAACCACTATGCCAAACGCCCAGCCCTAGCCAGTTTTCTTACATTAGTTTCTACCTTAATAATATTCATATGTTCCATCCACTGTATTTAACCTTGTAGAAATGTTTTATTTTTAATTGACATGGAATAATTACACAAATGTTGGGGCTGGTGCTGTGGCACAGCAAGCTAACGCCCTGGCCTGAAGTGCCAGCATCCCATATGGGCACCAGTTTGAGACCCGGCTGCTCTACTTCTGATCCAGCTCTCTGCTATGGCCTGGGAAAGCAGTACAAGATGGCCCAAGTCTTGGGCCCCCACACCCATGTGGGAGATCCAGAAGAAAAAGCTCCTGGCTCCTGGCTTTGGCTTATCCCAGTTCCAACAGTTGTGGCCAATTGGGAGTGAACCATCGGATGGTTCTCTCTCTCTCTCTCTCTCTCTCTCTCTCTCTCTGTAACTATCTCAAATGAATAAAAATAAATCCTTAAAAAATAATAATTACACAAACATAGGGAGTATATGTGATGCTTCAGAACATGTATGTATCATGTGATGATCAAATCAGAGTAATTACAGCATGCGTCACCTAAAGCATCATTATTTTTGTAGCAAAACTTTCATATAATTTTAAAGCTATTTTGAAATATACAAAAGTGATCCACTGGGTAATAGAACACAAGAACTTAAGGAGCCATTTCCAAGGCTTAGATATTATTTACATACCATGTATTTACTATTTACACGAAGCCGTATTTCAACAAACTCAACAAAATAAGCAAGATCTGCCACTTCTGTCCTATTTCCACAACTTCTATAGTTTTCCAGATTTCTACTTGGGGACAACTACTCATTAGAAATTCCCTCCCATCTCCTGTTTTCCTGATTTTTGATAGAAGCATATGCTGCAACATTCAGACACTTGTCCGCTTTAAGAAACCACACAAGTTACAATCCAATGAGCATGTGTTTAAAATGAGACACATTCAGATACATTAATGCAAAATGAGATAACAGATTTCTTCATTGATATTATTAATGAATTTAAAAAGTTTGGTAAAAGTTTTGGGGCAGTTAAAACATAAGATGCCCATAGAAAATATTGGGGTGCCTGGGTTCAATACCTGACTCTGCCACCTTCCTCCAGCTTATTGCTAATGAGGACCCTGGGAAACAGGAGTGCTGGCCCAAGTAGTTGGTTTATTTCCACCCACATGGAGACCTGGATTTCATTCCTCAGCTTTGGCTTTGGCCCAGCCCTGGCTGTTGCAGGTATTTGGGCAATAAGTGAACAGTATGTGGAAGATTCTCTCTCTCTCTCTCTCTCTCTCTCTCTCTCTCTCTCTCTCTCTCTCCATCTCTCTTCCCCTCTCCCCTTCCCTCCCTTCTTCTCTCCCTCATAAATAAATGCATAATTTTAAAAAAAAATTGGTTAAAATGTTTACTGCATAGATAGTCCAAAATGCACCTCAGGATTTTGTAGAAGAGTGTTAAAATCTCAAAATTTCATCAATGGTCAACAGTCAGGGCAAGGGCTGATCAAGTCACTATTTCTCAAAGTGTCCATTTCACTTCAACAGGTTTCCTTTTTGGTGCAAGGCTAGTTGTCAACTTAATACTTTATCCCTTTTAGTATTTTTTTTTGTTCTACTTAATACTATTGGTTGACCTCTGTAATTAATACACAATTATTCTTAAGTGTTGGAATTTAACTGAAAAGTGATCCCTGTTAAATATAAGAGAGGGAATAAGAGAGGGATGAGATGTATAATTTGGGACATGCTCAATCGGACTTGCCCCAAATGGTAGAGTTAGAAACGTGCCAGGGGATTCCAATTCAATCCCATCAAGGTGGCATGTACCAATACCATCTCACTAGTCCATGTGATCAATTTCAGTTCACAATTGATCATAATGATAGGACTAAGAGTCAAAGGGATCACATAAACAAGACTAGTGTCTGCAAATACTAACTGATAGAATAAAAAGGGAGAGAATGATCCAACATGGGAAGTGGGATACACAGCAGACTCATAGAATGGCAGATGTCCTAAATAGCACTCTGGCCTCAGAATAAGCCCTTAAGGCATTCAGATCTGGCTCAAGAGCCCATGAGAGTATTTTAGGCATGGAAAGCCAAGACACTCTGGCAAAAAAAAAAAAAAAAAAAAAAAAACACACACACACCTAAATGAAAGATCTCTGCAAGTGAGATCCCAGTGGAAAGAACGGGCGATCAAAGAAGGAGGAAACTTTCTCTGAAGGGAGGAGAGAACTTCCACTTTGAATATGGCCTTGTCTAAATAAGATCAGAGTTGACGAACTCAAAAGGCCTCCATAGCCTTGGCAACTCATGACAAGAGCCTTGGGTGATTACTGATGCCATGAACAAGAGTGTTAATTTGTTAAGTCAACAACAGAAGTCATTGTGCACTTACACCTCATGTAGGATCTTTGTCATAAATGTGCTGTACATTGTGATTTAATGCTATAACTAATACTCAAACAATATTTTACACTTCGTGTTTCTGTGTGGGTGCAAACTGTTGAAATCTTTACTTAATATATACTAAATTGATCTTCTGTATATAAAGAGAATTGAAAATGAATCTTGATGTGAATGGAAGGGGAGAGGGAGTGGGAGAGGGGAGGGTTGTGGGTGGGAGGGAAGTTATGGGGGGGAAAAAGCCATTGTAATCCATAAGCTGTACTTCGGAAATTTATATTCATTAAATTTATCAACAGCAAAAAAATAAAATAAAATCTCAAGATTCCAAACCTGGAGGTAAGGATTTTCATAGATAATACCAGTTTCTTAAATTGCTGCACTTTATAGTCCTTCTAATACTTTGCATGCATCATGCCATGTAATTTCTCTGAGACACCTATGAGATACTTGCTATTTTGATCTTCCAAGAAAAAGCATGAGATTTCAAGGAGCCATTGGGCTTGCCCTGGGTCTCACAGCTAGCCATTCCTGGACATAGTGAAATAGACAAGCATTCCGTTCCTACAAGCTCTCACTGGGTACACAAAAGGTGGTGTTGCTGATAAGCATCTTGATGCCTGGGATGACACCTTCCTGTCCTCAGCAAACCTAGGTACTCAACAGACATGTGCTCAACTTAGTCTTATTAGAATAAAATGAAAATGACAGCCGGTGCCACGGCTCACTAGGCTAATCCTCCGCCTTGCGGTGCCGGCACACCGGGTTCTAGTCCCGGTCGGGGCGCCGGATTCTGTCCCGGTTGCCCCTCTTCCAGGCCAGCTCTCTGCTGTGGCTAGGGATTGCAGTGGAGGATGGCCCAAGTCCTTGGGCCCTGCACCCCATGGGAGACCAGGAGAAGCACCTGGCTCCTGCCATCGGATCAGCGCGGTGCGCCAGCCGCGGCAGCCATTGGAGGGTGAACCAACGGCAAAGGAAGACCTTTCTCTCTGTCTCTCTCTCTCACTGTCCACTCTGCCTATCAAAAAGTAAAAAAAAAAAAAAGAAAAAAAAGAATAAAATGAAAATGACTACATCAAAAAGCTTCCTTTGGGTTGTAAATATTTTAAACAGTAATTATGACTGTTCTTGACCTAAAACATGTGTCTTGATAATCTTTAATATACTTTTTAGAAAAACCCTAGGTTTTTAATATTTATCGTTTTTTTAGATTTATTCATTTATTATTTATCTGGAAGGCAGAGAGAGAGAGAAGGAGTGAAGGAGAGAGGGAGAGAGGGAGAGAGTGAGAGAGAAAGACATCTTCTAACTGCTGGCACACTCCCCAAATGGCCACGACAGGCAGTTCTGGACTTGGCTGAACCCGAACCCAAGAGCCAGTATCTTGACCCTGGTCTCCCATATGATTGGCAAGAGGCCAAGCGTTTGGGCCATCATCTACTACCTTCCCAGTCACGTTAACAAGAAGCTGGATTGGAAGCAAACAGCAAGGGCTTGAACCATCATTCCCATATAGGATAGTGAAGTCAGAAACAGCAGTTTGACTGCCTATACCATGGCACTGGCCCGTAATCTTACACTCTTTAATAAAAGGTTTGACTCTTGTTAACCTGCAAAATTTACATTAAACTAAGTCTTATCAACGAGATTTTTTTAAAAAGTAGAGAATGCCATTTAGGGATAAAAATCTAAGAAAGTTTATGTAGTAACAAAATTACTTCTTGCATGACTTCTTAATATATTTTAAGGCAATTTCCCAGAAAATTATTAAAATGCTCTGAGTCACAGATGTATGGTCATTTGGTTAAGTTCCTAAAATATTTTTAAATGGGCTCTGCCAAACAGAGCTATTTTTCGAGAATAAGTTAGAAATGCCTAAAAATATGCCAAGGCTTCTTAAATTGGAAATTCGTCCTCAACTGGAATTCATTGTAAGAAAATAAAGCTGACACACAAAGATGTAAACAATTGTTCATCATAACATATTTAGTAAAGTCTAAAAATAATGATGCAACTTAAACATCTGTAGAATAATAATAAAATAACTTATAAATAACAGGAATAAATAATGCTGTAAGGTTAATTAATCAACACTACAGTTCTTTTACTTTAAATATTTATTTATTTATTTATTTATTTAAAAGGCAAAGTTAAGAGAGAGAAATTAGAAGACACACGCACACACACACACACACAGAGAGATCTTTCATCTGCTGGTTCACTCCCCAAATGGCTTCAATAGCTAATGCTGAGCCATCCCAAAAGCAGATACCAGGAACACCATCAGGTTCTGCCATGTGGATGGCAGGGACCCAGGAACTTGGGCCATCATCTGCTGCTTTCCCAGGCACATTAGAAGGAAGCTGAATGAGAACTGGAGCAGGTTCACGTATGGAAAGTTGGCATCCCAGGAATGGGCTTAACATCGACTCTCACTATAGGACTTAATACCATTACTTTATTTAAATGGAAACTATAAAATATATAATATAAAACATCACAGTATATAAAGTACTTATTTTAGCTCTTAGTCTCATAATTAATTACTTGCTGAATGATAATACATTAAAATTAGTGGATGCTGGGTTTTCTTATTTTTATTGATTTTCACTTTTATAACAGTTTCTTTTAAATTTTTAAGTTGTTTTTAAATGATTCAATTTGGTTTTTAGATATAATTCTAAGAACAGAATGATGCTGACTTTTAATATCATGGATGATTCAAATTTTCTTCTTTATTTTGAAAGCTGCAGTCATCTGCACCAACATGACATATCTGTTAGTAATAAGTTCCGGGATCATTTATGTCAGCATGACTTAGCTAGCTAGTTACTATTTCAGAAAACCATTATAAGTAAAGATAGGATTGTTTACTGCTCAATTACTGAATACAATTTATTTTCTATGAGTCACTACAAGACCCTCACTCACTATCTCCATCCATCCTCAGTCATTGCATTTCAAACTTGATCAATTCAATTTCTCTTCTTGAGACACATGCCCTAATCGACCAGAGCACAGATACCAAAGTCCTATAATTACTCCTCATGTAGCCTCCCCCTTCCGTGACACTGCTGTGATTATAGAACATTCCATTACATGACTTCACTGTATTAACAGGTTGCCTGCTGATAGTCTAGAAAATCAGCAGCTGGCATTATTCATCACATTTTTATGTTAAAGTGTACTTTTAGGCAAAGTTTTTGTTGTCTGGGCTATATAATTCAGGTTGAGAATCACAATCCGACATGGAAAAAGTGAGTTGGGTTATGAAAATCTTATAACACCTGATTACATTTGGATGCTTAAAATATGCCAAACATCATTCATAGCACTTTATGTATATTAAGTCATTTATTCTTTAAACCACCCCTTGAGACTAGCACTGTTAATACCCTCATTGTGTGTAGTGTCACGGGACGCTGCCCAGCAGAGCTGTGATCTGAACACAAGCTGTCAGATCCCATAGCTGAGCATGGTCATGGCTATGCCATGGTTCTTCTCATAGACAGGCACTAACTTTTTCTGAAAAGAACCAGGGCAAAGATTGAGATGTGCTCAGAAGATTGACGATGTTGAACACAAGGACTCTATTTGTGTTTTAAAACATCCTCAGAGAATCCAGAGAAGAAAGGTTGCTCGTAGACTTTCCTTTCCTATTTCCTGAGAGTGCCATGCTGTCGGAGACGATATTTTTTTAGTCTTCAGACTTATTTACCCTCAGTGCTGCCTCTTGAGTTCACTTTAACTTAAATATTCCTATTCAAAGTTAAAGACTGCCACAAGGTAATTAGGAGAGAATCCACTTTAAAGGCCTAAGAACAGTATCTCCAGGAGTACCTGATGTCTTACTGTGCTTATTATACAACACTTGGATAAAAGTCAAAGGCATACTGTACAGATCAAATATTAATGGCTTACCCTGGGACCAGCTGAAGCTTGCACACATCTCCTCCGTCAGTCTTGAGAGTATAAAACAATGTAGTATATAAAATGAAAGCGTGTACATGTGCAGGAATGTACACAAACGCCATTGGGGTTTATGTGTGCAAGACTAGATTTAATTATCCAGCAGGAAACGTGAATAACCTGTTGCTAACCAGTCACTGCTATTTGCTGTTCCTGCTCAAGTGTACTAAGGAGATTATCAAGTCAGATTAGACCGACTATAGAGAAGCCTTTTGACAAAAGCAAAGGGGGAGTTTGAAAACCAGCCCCATTCCCTGAGCTCTATACAGAAAATGCCCTAAATAGCAAAAGTTGGAAAGGTTACACATTAGCAGAGAAGTAGGGACTTCAACACAAGCTTTAGAAAAAATTTCTGCAAAGTATATAATAAATAAAGATTGCCAACTGTGGTATTTATACATCACTCAATGCCAGTTATCAGAGACAGAATCACACACATCTCTGGCCATGCATACAAATTCTTTAGTAACTGCAGTCCCTACTCTAATTCTTAGTGTGAAATCTTAGTTGTACAAGGTTGGAACAAAAACAAGAGCAAATACTGATGTTCAGCTGCATTTTCTTTGCAGATCTCCAGACTATATCTGAAACAAACCCTAGTAAAGAGAATCACTATGGTTCAAACTTCAAGCTTATGCAGAATAGTGTGTCCATAGGACTCCACCCTGGAGAGTTTAGCTCGTTCCCAATAAAAAAAAATTGGAATCTGGCCACATGGTAATTACACATTGATCCAGTTCACATCTTTTCTAACGTATTTCCGTGCTCCCTGCCAAAAAATACTCAACTATATAGCCAGGATCGAGGTACAGAAAAGGACCTGCATATTTGCATTCAGATCTTTGAATCCTAAAGCCGAATTGCAGCATATATAAGATAGAAATACTTAAATCTGAAAATTTGGCCAGCACCGTGGCTCAATAGGCTAATCCTCTGCCTTGCGGCGCCGGCACACTGGGTTCTAGTCCCGGTCGGGGCACCGATCCTGTCCCAGTTGCCCCTCTTCCAGGTCAGCTCTCTGCTGTGGCCAGGGAGTGCAGTGAAGGATGGCCCAAGTGCTCGGGCTCTGCACCCCATGGGAGACCAGGATAAGCACCTGACTCCTGCCATCAAATCAGCGCGGTACGCTGGCCACAGAACGCCAGCCGTGGCGGCCATTGGAGGGTGAACCAACGGCAAAAAGAAGACCTTTCTATCTCTCTCTCTCACTGTCCACTCTGCCTGTCAAAAATAAAATCTGAAAATTTAATGAAATTCTTACAAATGAACTAAATCCACTCCCATGATAAAGGACAGTATCTTCAATAAATGGTATTGGAAAAATTGGATCTCTGAATGCAAAAGTATAAAACAAGACCTCTACCTTACACCTCATACAAAAATCAATTTAAAATGGATCAGGAATCTAAATCTAAGACCTGAAACCATCAAATTACTACTATAAAACATAAGAGAAACACTGCTAGATACTGGCGTATGCAAAGACTTCTCAGATAAGACCCCAGCAGCACAGACGATAAAGGCAAAAATAGACAAAAGGGATTATATCATGCTAAGAAGCTTCTGCATAGCAAAGGAAACACTCAAGGCCAGCACCACGGCTCACTAGGCTAATCCTCTGCATGTGGCGCTGACACCCCAGGTTCTAGACCCGGTTGGGGTGCTGGATTCTGTCCAGGTTGCTCCTCTTCTAGGCCAGCTCTCTGCTGTGGCCTAGGAAGACAGTGGAGGATGGCCCAAGTCCCTGGGCCCTGCAACTGCATGGGAGACCAGGAGGAGGCACCTGGCTCCCAGCTTCGGATAGGCGCAGCATGCCGGCCATAGCAAACATTTGGGGGGTGAACCAAAGGAAGGAAGACATTTCTCTCTGTCTCTCTCTCTGTCAAACTCTGCCTATCGGAAAAATTTTAAAAAATAAAAAATAAAGGAAACACTGAACAAATTGAAGATACAACCCATAAGAAGGGAGAAAATATATTTTCATATTGAACATCCAATAAAGTATTAATATCCAGGGGGCTTAAGGAACTCAACAGCCTTAGAAACAACAAAACAAGGAATCCACACACAAGACTAGTGTCTGCTGATACTAACTGATAGAATAAAAAGGGAGAGAATGATCCAACATGGGAAGTGGGATACACAGCAGACTCATAGAATGGCAGATATCCTAAATACCACTCTGGCCTCAGAATAAGCCCTTAAGGCATTCAGATCTGGCTGAAGAGCCCACACCGGGTTCTAGTCCCAGTCGGGGCACCAGATTCTGTCCTGGTTGCCCCTCTTCCAGGCCAGCTCTCTGCTATGGCCCGGGAAGGCAGTGGAGGATGGCCCAAGTACTTGGGCCCTGCACCCCATGGGAGACCAGGATAGGCACCTGGCTCCTGGCTTCGGATCAGCGCGGTGCGCCGGCCACAGCATGCTGGCCGCGGCAGCCATTGGAGGGTGAACCAATGGCAAAGGAAGACCTTTCTCTCTGTCTCTCTCTCTCACTGTCCACTCTGCCTATCAAAAAAAAAAAGTTTCTGGTTTCTATCTGATCTGGCCCAGCCCCAACTATGGTGAGCATTCAGGGAGCAAGCTAGCAGTTAGTAGTGTTTTTTTTTTTCCCTCTCTCTCCTCTCAAATATTAAAATAAGTTAATAAGTCAAAATTCAAAATTATCTAGCATTTCAAATGTGAAGGAATCTACATTTATGCTATAAAAATAGTTATTTCACTGGGAAGTTAACAATTGAAACATTAAAAAATTTATTTTTTTCTGCAATGGATAGATAAGCAAATTTTTTAAAAAATATCCCTTATGTCTCTGCGTATGTCTCTCCAAGCCTCAGAATCACAAGATGAACTTAAATTTAGAACACACAACAAAAACCAAGGCTATGGAAGCCTCTTGAATTCAAAAATTCTGACCTTATTTAGACAAGGCCATAATCAAAGTGGAATTTCTCTCCTCCCTTCTGAGAAAGGTACTCTTTGATGGCCCATTATTTCCACTGGGGTCTCACTCACAGAATTCTTTCACATAGATCATTTTTGGCACAGTGTGTTGGCTTTTCATGCCTGAGAAACTATCATGAGCTTTTTAGCCAGATCTGAGTGCCTTAAGGACTGATTCTGAGGCCAGAGTGCTGCTTGGGGCATCTGCTATTCTATGAGTCTGCTATGTTTCCTGCTTCCCATGTTGGGTTGTTCTCTTCTTTTTAATTCTATCAATTATTATTAGCAGACACTGGTCTTATTTATGTGATCCCTTTTGCCCTTAATCCTATATTAATGACAAATTATGAACTTTAATTGATCACTTTAACTAGTAAGATGGCATTGGTACATGCCAACTTATTGGGATTTGGAGTCCCATGGCACGTTTCTAACTCTACTACTAGAGGTAAATCCAATTGAGCATGTGCTGAACTGTATATCTCCTCCCTGTCTTATTCACACTCTTATTTTTAACAGGGATCAATTTTCAGTTAACTTTAAACACCTAAAATAATTGTGTGTTAATTAAAGAGTTCAAACAATGGTATTAAGTAGAAAAAGAAACTACTAAAAAAAATAAAATAGTAACCTGTTCCTTGACAGTCAGGACAAGGGCTAATCAAGTCCTTGTTTCTCATAGTGTCAGATTTACTTCTACGGATTTCCTTTTAGGTGCTCAATTAGTTGTCACAGCACAGGGAGAACATATGATATTTACCCTCTGGACTGGCTTATTTCACTCAGCATGATGTTTTCCAGATTCCTTTGCTTTGTTGCAAATGATCAGATTTCATTTTTTTACCACTGTGTAGTATTCTGTAGAGTACATATCCCATAATTTCTTTATCCAGTATTCTGTTGTTGGGCATTTTGATTGTTTCCATGTCTTAGCTATTGTGAATTGAGCTGCAATAAACACTGAAGTGCAGATAGCTCTTTTATTTGTCAATTTAACTTACCTTGGGTAAATTCCAAGGAGTGGGATGGATGGGTTGTGTGGTAGGGCTACATTCAGGTTTCTGAGGAATCTCCAGACTGACTTCCATAGTGGCTTTACCAGTTTGCATTCCCACCAACAGTGGGTTAGTGTCCCTTTTTCCCCACATCCTCACTAGCATCTGTTGTTAGTTGATTTCTGTATGTGAGCCATTCTAACTGGAGTGAGATGAAACCCCATTGTGGTTTTGATTTGCATTTCCCTGATGGCATTTTTTGATTACTTTTAAGTATTATTATCAATAATTTTTTGAGTTCTGTTTCTTTTATCTCATTGTCTTCATTATCTTGTATTGAAGTGTTTGGGGAGCATCATGTTGTCTTCCTTATTCTTGTTTCTTGGATTGTTGCATTTGTTGTTTGGCATTTATGGACATACACATTGATTTCTTCTTTGTTTTTTCCACGGTGGCAGCTTTTTTTTGTTGTATTATGACTCTGCAGATAAGTGGACTGTCTGCTTTCAGTGAATCTCTAGAGGCTTGTAGTGGGTGTGGCCAGAAAGCTCTGTTCTGTGAAGATGATGAGATTGAAGAATTCAAGAAACAAATCATTAGATTACTCAGCAGCAATCAGTAGAAAATTCACAAACTAAAGAAAACTATATATTATATGAATGAAATTGAGATCTTAAAGAGAAATCAAAATAAAATACTGGAAATGAAGAATTCAATATATCAAATAAAAATAAGGAGTAAGTTATTAACAATAGACTTGGTGAGGCAGAAGAAAAAATATCTGAGCTAGATGACAAATCTCTGGAATTTTTACAGTCAGATCGTAAACAAGAAGAAGAAATTAGAAAACTAAAAACACTGTTGGAGATCTACAGGATACTATCAAATGGCCCAACATATGGGCCTTAGGAGTTCCTGAAGGTGTGGAAAGAGAGAATGCATTAGAAGGATTTTTAGTGAAATAATTACAGAAAACTTTTGTAATTTTGAGAAAGACAGGGATATCCAAGTACAGGAAGCACAGACAGCTCCCAATAGACATGACCAGAAAAGATTTAACCACAGCACATTGTAGTCAAACTTTCCATAGTAAAATATAAAGAAAAGATTCTAAAATGTGGGAGAAACTCCAGATTACTTTCAGAAGATATCCAATTAGACTTGTAGTTGACTTCTCATCAGAAACACTACAGGCTAGGAGAGAATACTGAGACTTAGTCCAAGTTTTAAGAGTAAAAGATTGTCAACCCAGAATACTATACCCTGCAAAGTTCTGAATTATGAATGAAAAAGAAATAAAGACCATTTCTAGCAAACAGAAATTTAAAGAATGTGATACCACTCATCCAGCCCTACAAAAGTTGCTTAAGGTGTGCTATATACAGAAACACAGAAACAAGGTCACCACTACAAAAGACAGTGAAGGCAGAAAATCCCCTAGTAAAAGTACAAAGGAAATCCAAAGTAAAAAATCGGAGCAATTATGGAAAAATGGCATGGCAACATCACTGGTTACAAATAGTTACCATGAATATAAATGGCCTCACCTTTCCACTTAAAAGACATAGACTGCTGAATGGATTAAAAAACAAAAAACATCTATTTGCTGCCTACATAAAAATACATCTCACCAAGAACGATACTCACAGATTCAAAGTGAAAGGATGGAAAAATTATATTCCATGCTAACAGAAACCAAAAAAGAGTTGTGTAGCCATCCTAATATCAGACAAAATAGACTATAATATAAAAGCAGTTAAAAGACAAGGAAGAGCACTATATAATGGTTAAAGGATCAATTCAACAGGAAGAATGACTATTATAAACACATATGCAACTGCTTACAGGGCACCTGACTATACAAAAGAAATGTTAATGGATCTAAAGGGAGACATAGTGTCAAATACAATAGTAATGGGGGACTTAAATGCGTGCAGTCAGCAATGGACAGATCAACCAGGTGAAAAATCAGCACAGAAACAACAGAGTTAATCAATACTATGAATAAAATGTACTTAACTGATATCTACAGAAATTTTCACTCTACAACTGCAAAATACATTGTTCTCAGCAGTTCATGGAACTTTCTCCAGGATAGACCATATACTAGGCCATAAAGCAAGTCTCAGCAAATTCAAAAAAATCAAAGTCTTACCATGTATCCTCTGTGACCACAATGGAATGAAGCTGGAAATCAACAACTCAGGAATCTGTAGGACATATGCAGACATATGGAGACTGAACAAAATGCTCCTGAATGAACACTGGGTCATAGGAGAAACTAAAAGTAAAATCAAAAAAAGTCTGGAAACAAATGTAGATAACAATAAAACATATAAAAACTTATAAGATACAGCAAAAGCAGTGTTAAGAATGTTAAGAGTTTATAGCAATTTGTGCCCACATCAAGAAATTGGAAAGGCACCAAATAAATGAGCTTTCAATGCATCTCAAGAAAATAGAAAAATAACAGCAAACTCAAAACTACTAGGAGAAAAGAAAAAATTAAAATCAGAAAAGAAATAAATGAAATCAAAACCAAAAAAAATAAATTATCAGCAAATGAAAACTGGTTATTTGAAAAAAGTAAACAAAATTGACACACCATAGCCAACTATTCAAAAAAAGAAGAAAACCCAAATTAGTAAAATAAAAGATGAAAAAGTAAATATAACAATAGACACCAGAGAAATAAGAAAAATCATGAGAAATTACTACAAAGAGTTGTGTGCCAACAAAACAGGAAATCAAAAAGAAACTGATAGATTCCTGGACACATGCAACCTACCTAAATTGAGCCATGAAGACATAGAAAACCCAAACAGACCCATAACCAAAACAGAAATTGAAGCAATAATAAAGACCTTCCAAACAAAAAAAAAAAAAAAGAAAAAGAAAAAAAAAATAAAGGTCATTATTGGATGGCTTCAATGCTGAATTCTACCAGACATTTAAAGAACTAATTCCAATGCTTGTCAAGCTATTCAAAACAGTTGAAAAGGAGAAAATCCTCCAAAATTCTTTCTAAGAAGTCAGCATCACCTTAATTCCTAAACCTGAAAAAGATACAATACAGAAAGAGAACTACAGACCAATTTCTCTGATGAACATAAACACAATACTTCAACAAAATACTAGCCAATCTAATCCAACAACACACCAACCAAGTGGATTTTATCCCTGGTATGCAGGGATGGTTCCACTTTTGCAAATCAATCCATGTGACACATCACATTGACAAATTGAAGAATAAAAACCATATAATTATCTCAATAAATGCAGAGAAAACATTTGATAAAATACAACAACTTTTCATGAGGAAAAATCTAAGCAAACTGGGTATAGAAGGAACATTCTTCAACATAATCAAGGTAATTTATGACAAAACCACAGGCACCTTTCTATTGAAAGGAGAAAAGTTGGAAGCATTCTCCTTGAGATCTGGTACTACATAAGGATGCTTCCTCTCACCATTGCTATTCAATATATTCCTGGAAGTTTTAGCCAGAGGCATTAGGCAAGAAAAAGAAATCAAAGGGATACAAATCAAAAAGGAAAAGTCAAACTATCCTTAGTTACAGATGACGTGATCCTACATATAGGGGATCGAAAAGACTCAATCAAGAGACTATTGGAACTTATAAAACAGTCTGGTAAAATGGCAAGATATAAAATTAACACATAAAAATTGATAACTTTTGTATACAAAAATGTCATAGCTCAGAAAGATCAATCCCATTCACAACAATTCTAAAAAGAAAGGAACACCTTGGAATAAATTTAACCAAGGTGTTCAAATATCTCTATGATGAAATTTATAAAATATTAAAGAAAAGAAATAGAAAACACAAGAAAATGGAAAAATATTCAATGTTTATGGATTGGAAGAATTAATATTATTGAAATGTCCATACTAGGGAAAGCAATTTACAGATTTATTGTGATATCAAACAAAATACCAAGAACATTATTCTCATATATAGAAAAAAATAATGATGAATTTCACCTGGAAATATAGGAGACCCCAAATAGCTAAAGCAATCTTATACAACAAAAACAAAGCAGGCAGCCTCACAGTATCGATTTCAAGACATACTACAGGGCAGTCATAATCAAAACAACCTGGCACTGGTACAAAATGATGGATAGACCCGTGGAACAGAATAGAAAAACCAGAAATCAATCCAAGCATCTACAAGCAACTTATCTTTGACAAAGGAGCTAAAATCAATCCCTGGAGCAAGGATAGTCTCTTCAACCAATGATGCTGGGGAAACTGGATTTCCACCTGCAGAAGTCTGAAGCAAGACCCCTACCTTATACCTTACACAAAAATGATGAAAATAGATTAAAGACTTAAATCTATGACCCAATACCATCAAATTATTAGAGAACATTGGCGAAGCTTCACAAGACTTTAGCATATGAAAAGAGTTCTTGGAAAAGACCCCAGATGCACAAGCAATCAAAGTCAAATATCACAAATGTTAATGGGATCAGATAAATAGGATTAAGTGTTTGGTAATATGTAGAATTAAAAAGTAATGAATGCTTGGACATGGGAAGCAGTCCATATAGTGGAGTCAAAGAATGGCTACTGCTTTAAGTAGCACTCTAACCTCAGAATCAGCCCTTAAGTCATCCTGTTCTGGCTGAAAAGTCCATGAGAGCATTTCAGGCATGGAAAGTCAAGACACTGTAGCAAAAAGTATCCTACATGAAGGACCTCTGTGGATGAGACACTTGTGGAAAGAAGTGGTCATCAAAGAAGGTTGTACTTTTCTCTGAAGGGAGGAGAGAACTTCCACTTTACTATGGCAATATCTAAATACTAAAGGAGTTTGGGGATTCAAAAGGCTTTCAAAGCCTGGGCAGCTCATGCTAAGAGCCTCAGGTGATCACTGACATTATACATAAGAGTATTAATTGTTAAATTAACAACAGGTGTCACTATGAGTGAAATTCCCTTGCAGGATCTCTATCATCAAATGGTTGAATTATGAGAGTAGATAGTAAAACCTGTTTTCAAATATTTACTTTATTTTAGTGTATTAAATGGAGGATATTCTGATGTCTCATAAGCTATAGTTATGTCTAAGTGCTTGCAAAGAGCGTATCATTCTTGGGTTCTTCTTCAAAGCTAATTAAGTTTCTCTCTCTCTCTCTATCTATATCTATCTATCTATCTATATATATATATATAAATTAGACCTCAGAAAGGTTTACTTTTATTAATTAAAAATATTTTCCTTATTGTTAAATAATCCGTCGGGTGTTCTATTGCAAAGTAGGGTAGCAATAGTTAGAAATAACATATTGTATTTTTTCTAAATAGCTATAAGACCTTAGAATGTTCACACTACAAAGAAATATTGAATATATGAAGCAATGCATTTTAATTATCCTAATTTGATTATTATAGTCTGTGCATGTATTAAAATATTACATTGTACTCCATAACTATGTACAGTTGCTTGTCATTAAAAACAAATAATCTAAAAAATTTATAAATAAGGTCTCAACTCTCCCCAAATAGACTCTTTTCTCTCCCCAGAGCTGAAGCATAAAACAGGCAGTGCCTGACTCACAATATTTTCATAAGAATTTAATAAATATTAAAATAAAATACCTTATATTATGCATAGAACATGGTAAGCAATAAACATCAACTATTATTTTTACTTAATAAAGGTTTATGTTATTCCTTTCCTTCAAATAAACCATATATTTTACAAAATATTTGTTAGCTGAAAATATACAGAAAAATTTTCTTTTTTGAAATTGCTGAAAATGCTGGAAAGTCTTAAAGCAAACCAAGATAAGCCACAATATTTCTCTAAGAATTCCTATTTAATATAAATCAGCAGCAGCACAAAATTTTATAAAGCGGCAGAACTGATCCCAGCGTGTCTTATTACTACAACCTAGTTTGCAATGGGGTAGCCTGCTAGCTGCCCAGACATGTAGTGTCTTCCATCATTGTAGGTGTGAATAGTTTATCCATCATTTTGCTAACTGATTTTTAACATATACATTTGTTTGTGACTTGTAATGAAAGCACTTACCCTTTCCTTCTTTGAAATGCTGAGAGGGTTTGACACTGGCTGGTGCATGTGGCAGAACTCCATTGGTAGAAGCTGAGAGAAAAAACTCTTCCTCCATTAAAAGATTGGAAGCTGGATGCTTTGTTTCCACAAACTTTGAATTTCAAAACCTCTTAGTGTCAAAATCTTTGCTTCCAAAATGAACATTTCCCTTTGAGAGAAGACATTTGAGGATCAAACTTTCCAAAGACAATGTACAAATTTTCAGTTTTTGTGAAGATGTGCATTTTCTTTTATGTATAGTGTGTGATTGTGTGTGCAATTAATCACCTTAGTTGAAATCAGAAATAATATATAAAAATTTAAAAGTTAGTTAATGAAAAAAAGGTCTTTATTTTTATAATCTCCTGTGTTTTTCTTACTTATATTTATCTCTTTTCCTCTATTAGTTCTTTAAACATGTAAAATACTCTTAAATTATATGATACTTTAGGTAATTTTAGTAACTAAAATATTTACTGCTCTGATTATGTTAAATATTCTTTCTCTTGCTTATGTCGCCTTATTTCCTTTGGTATTCTATTCTTTTTTGCCTGCCTGCTTGCTTGCTTTCTTTATTTCTCTCTCTCTCTCTCTCTCTCTCTATAGATAGATAGATATAAATATAGATATATATTTCTTTCCCTGCCCCCATAGCCTATATAGATTCTTTTAATCCTGCACTGATAGTTTTTGTTTCTTTAAGTACATGCTATGATTAAGTCATATAGGACCCTATCAGTATTGCATTTTCAAGTTGCAAAACCATGTGTGTAAATCCTTTGGCTACAAATCATTAAGGGAGAATAAAATCTATCCAGTCAATCAGTATTGCCAAAACACTTATCAGGATTTTTTTTTATTTTGTATATTTTTAGGGTTTTTTTGTTACTGCGATTTTTCCCCCTGTTTGCTTCTTTCAGTCCTACTGGTAAGCGCCTGCTTCACAGAAGGGTAAATGAGTGGGTGCGTTGGTAGGCTGGGAAGGGAGACATTATTTCTAGTTCACCATTGCATTGAAGATATACCCTATTATATTGCTTATCTAGACTTTTCTCTCATGCTCCTATTTCCTGAAGTCATGATAATGGGAATTCAGGGTCACTCAGTTCAGCAAATATCCCCAATTCAATCTTCTATCCCTTCTCTGATGGAAGCCTTTCACTTAGCTTTTGCCCTTGCTGACTTACAACTCATTAGTGCATATATATATATATATATATATATATATATGTGTGTGTGTGTGTGTGTGTGTACATATATAATATTTATTCAACCTCTTCAATAGTACTAGGTATAGAAGTTGCACCATTTTTAATGCATGGTATATGTATATTTTCTTTTCTATCGATTCCTAATTCCTCTTATTTGTAGTAACAGATGTTGTTGCCTTACTCCAAATTAAGATGAGGGCTTTTCCTGGCCAAAGGTCTATGTTCAGCCCCATTACAGAACAAGCAAACACCTCAAGAGAATAGCATCCCTTTGAGTAACCACTAACATAGATCTTATCTAAAATCCCTCCCCTCTGGGGCAACATCGTTGAGGCACCTTCTACCATCTTCCCAAAGTTGTCATGGCACTGAGTGTCAGCTGTTTCCAATGGACCTGATCCCAACTCAACATCTTTTGACTTCTAACACTCCCGTCTCACTAACCCAACTCACACTGGTACTTTAAATGATTATCTTCCAAATAAACTGTCCTCAACTCATTAAAGAAATGTTTGCTATTTGTGTTTCTGGTCCATGTGTTTTATATTTTTGCATCATTTTTTCATCTTTTTATATCTTTTTTATGCTTTCTAGGATAGTTTTCTCTAAGTGGATTTCCAACTCAGATCTCTAGTCCTCATTCACTTAATTTCAATGATTATATTTTTATGTTAGATATTTATAATTAGTTCTTCATAACCACCAGTTACAATTTCTCTTATCTTTTTAAGGGTCTTTATTGCGATTATTTTAAATTATTGTCTGGACTATTTTATTAGATCTACTTTCTGTGGTGCAGGTCTCCATCTATGTTTCTCTCTCTCTCTCTTTCTCTGTCTGTCTTTCTCTCTCTTCATCTCAAACCACACCCACTCCTATCTTTCTTCCCCAGAAGCTACTATGGCTGTCCACCATTTGTACTCGAAACTTTCCTTGGAGGCAAATCCAAAATGGAGAATTTGTGGTGATCTATGGGACGAACAAGCTAGGCCTCCTGGTTGAGTCCAATTATCATTTCTAGCCTTTACCATATACAGCTTTTATTTCCTTTGGTCTCCCTGCCAACTCATTCTTCTGTCTCAGGTACCACCCTGCTCTTGGGAAAATTGTGCTCATTTATAGTTGTCAAAGAGTCAGGACTTTTTCCCACCTCAGTCCTATGCTTTATTTTTGCCCTTGAGCAGCACTACTTCAATTAGTCAAGAGCCCAATTGCAGTAAAACAGGAGTCAGATGTTCAAGTCCTCTGTACCCTGATCTGTGTGCCTGGCCCAACCCACCAGCACTTGCCAAAGCCTCCTGGCATAGGCCAGAGATAATAGCTTTGATACAGTTATGCTCCATTCTACCAACACGGAAATTTCTGGTAACAGAGCTCTAGGAGCCATGAGACTTAGTCATTCAATTCTGCTCTTGTCCTTCAGTCTATCATCGTTCCCCATCAATCTCTCCTCTATACCCTTTGCCTCCGTTTTCCAGGTTACCATGCTTCCCCTATACTGGTCCCTACTAATCTTCAGTCTTTCAGGAGTTTTTCACATCCATAATCCAGTTGTTGAGGTACACTTCATATTAATTCCAGCTTTCTCAGGGAGGGAGCCAAATCCAAGCCAT
Source organism: Lepus europaeus (assembly GCF_033115175.1). NCBI lineage: Eukaryota > Metazoa > Chordata > Mammalia > Lagomorpha > Leporidae > Lepus > Lepus europaeus. Next base: position 173,618,316 of record NC_084827.1, read on the forward strand.
ATTCACTACTTGTTATTTTATTTATTCTCACATTATTTCTAAAGGAAAGAGACAGAGGGAGATCTTCATCCACTGGTTTATACCCCAAAGGACCACACAGTCAGGGTTGGGCCCAACCAAAGACAAGAGCCAGGAATTCAATCCAGATCTATCAAATAGGGACTCAAGTATTTGAATCATCACCTGTTGTCCGTGAGTGAGAAATGGTAGGAAGCTGGATAAGAAGTAGTGCTGGAATTGAAACCCTGGCGCTCTGATATGGGATGTAGGAGTCACATAAAGCATCTTAACTTCTATGCCAAAGGCTGTCCCCCAGATTTGCTATCTTGGGAACTGGAAATCAAATCCCCACTGCAGTAATCCCAATTTCTGTTAAGTAAATTATTGTTTTTCTTGAAAATTAACTGGAAACCAAGGGTATAAAAAATTGAAATATGAGATTGTTTTATCTAAAATTATTTAAGTTGCTAAAGAATTTAGTTAGTAAAACACTTTATTCAATATTTGTGTTTTAATTCTTTTTATTTTAAAATGTTGTTGATTTACCTAACTAATAATTTCAGATAAAAACAATGGAAAATGACTTTCATGTAACTGTAAAGGGGAAAAGTTATAATTACAAAATCTAAATGCAACAAATTATCAAAGAGCTTCATATGCAAAACTAAATACCTTAATAAAATACTGGCACTAAATATAATTTAAAAACTATAATTTATATGGAAATTATAACTTAAAGGGGAGTAATAAAATGGCTTTGGTATCAATACCTTCTAAACAATCTAGAACTTAAGTTTTTGAAAAGACATCCTGCTATTTAAATTATGCAATTCCAACCAGGCATGAGTATAAGGGAAAGACTAGAATCATACTTACAAAAAATGGTCATGATTTTTTTTCAATGTGACTACTTGGTTTCATCTCTGAGGATTTTGATTGTGTTGGGGAGAAGAAAATAAATTTGGAAATCTGAAGTGGTAAATAAGAAAAAGGGAAAAATCACTCCGAAGAGGATTGTGCGGGTTGATAAATGGGAAAAAAAATGGGATGGAACATGCTTTAGCATGATAATCTTTTGTTTTTACCTGTAAGATCCACAGAAAATGGTTGACTCTATTGTGAAGAAAACATGGTCTTCCAAATGCTAAAACCTACATGTATTGCCCAGGTGTTTAAGACATTGCAAGTCTACCAAAGCTTCAAATTATTTCTGTTGATTTTGAACAGTTCTGATATAATTAGCACCTTGAAAAATGACATGAAATTACTTTAAAGATCCATCTTGGGATAGTTCAAAGACCAGGTTGAAATTTCCCTCACCTTGACCATATTCTAGACAGTCTTCTTCCTACCTCAAAGTTCACGGCCTCCCTCAAACCTTGCCATTACAGAACCCAGTGCTCCTAACCCCTGATGTTTCTCCCCTCCCTTTTATTAGCATATTTATTTGGGGAAACTTATAATTATATCCTCTGTCATCATTCCTTGCTAAAGAGGTTCTACAACCCAGCCCTATCATTCTCAAGAACCTAGAAGTCATCTCTGCAAGGTGGCATCATCAAGGAAGGCAGCATAACTGACGTCCAATCTCTGGGGAAGTTTAGGAGCCAATTTTTCTGGTTGCCTTGTTCCAAGTTGTAAAATCAGCTTCTTCCAGGAGGATAGCAGAGAGTACTTTTCCCTAGGATGAGACATTTAACAAGCACACAGCTTATGGACTCCATTCCAGATCTGAAAAACGGTCTCACCCTCGGTTTCAGTGGGACTTTTTATTTTTTATTTTTTTGACAGGCAGAGTGGACAGTGAGAGAGAGACAGAGAGAAAGGTCTTCCTTTGCTGTTGGTTCACCCTCCAATGGCCGCCGTGGTTGGCGCGCTGTGGCCGGCACACCGCGCTGATCCAATGGCAGGAGCCAGGTGCTTCTCCTGGTCTCCCATGGGTGCAGGGCCCAAGGACTTGGGCCATCCTCCACTGCCCTCCCGGGCTACAGCAGAGAGCTGGCCTGGAAGAGGGGCATCCGGGACAGAATCCGGTGCCCTGACCGGGACTAGAACCCAGTGTGCCGGCGCCACGAGGCGGAGGATTAGCCTAGTGAGCCGCGGCGCCAGCTCAGTGGGATTTAATTTAGTTCTGGTATCCATCTCCTACTGTATTGCCTGCATAAAGTTCTCCTTACTTGTTTACCCTGTCCAGCACATTTTTTGCCCTGACAGAAGTGTTTTTTCAATGCATTGAGCAACAAGGAGCTTGAACGTCAAACATTTTAAAATCTAGCTATGTAAGAATTGGGACACATAAGTAGAGTGGCGTTACTTTCTAAATAATAAACCAAAGACAGACAAGAAATTAGGCTATTTTGAATCCTAAATTAAGCAAAATTAAAAGATCACTGATAAGGAATTTCAAGACTTTGGGTCTTTTTATCACTTATTAAATGAGGAATTTTGCTCCTAACTCTAATTCTCTATGATTTTTTGATTATATTTTTATCTTAAAGACTTGATTTTATCCTAATTAAGAAGCAGACTCCTTGTCATATCCTGATATAGTCATTAGACCAAATGATATATTTGGTTGGTAACAGACTCATCATGATGTGGAGAAATGTGAGCATGGCAATGAGCATATACATCATTAGTAGCTAATTAACAATCCTTTAAATGATGTTCCTAAATAACAAAACCAGTGCCAAGGAACACAGCTACCTCACCAACACTCCAGCTGTTGATTTTAATCTTGGATGTACTACAGGCCAGTAGTCCAATAATTTTCATTTTCTTATTGGTAATTAATCAGTGTTTAAGGAAAAAGCTACCAAACTATAATTACAGAAAGAAATAATCTGATCTCATTTCTAGCCCATATTGCACCATCATTTTCCATGTAAATCTTTCTGAATAGTTTCCTGGTAGCTTTGGGATCTGCATGGAGGGAAGGCCTATACTTCTGGGAATGGAGAAGTCCCTACCTGTACTTCCGGGGAAGAAAAGTCTTTGTCAAGGTGCCTAAAGGTCAACCAATAAGGATCAGACCCGCCTCAACCTTTAACCCCCATGCCTTGAATCTATAAAAGGAGCTCTCCCAATCTCTGACACGCTACTTCCCAGGCCCCCACTCTGTTGGGACTGGGGAACCTCACCTGGGAGCGGAATCCCAATAAAAGCCTGTGAATTAATTGATTCGTCTGTCTGGGAAGATTTGTTACGCGCTGGACACCGTGCAGATGGTGCTGAAACCCAGGAGCTGAGGGTTCGTGCCTCCCCTTTCTGGGTTCGAGGCCCCCTTGCTCCTTGAACCTGTCTGGTGCCCCAGGCTGACTACGGACCATGCTCGACCAACTGTAAGTAACTCCTCCCCGGCTCTCTCTCCCTCCTCTGTGTTGGCCCACTCTCTTCGATCTCCGGCTAGCTCTCCATCCGGACAGAGACCTCCAAATTGTGCGCGCGTGGGCTCTGTTCTCCACTGTTTAGCCTCCCAGCAGCTGTAGAGACATCCCACCGCTGGCTTAGCCCCATAGAGGACTGACCTCTAATCCGTATACTGAAGTCTGAGACGAGACGCCTTGACCGAATTTCAGTAGATCCAGGCTACTGGGGAGACCATGGGTTCTGGCCAATCCCAAGGGTGGGACCCAAAATGCCCCCTGGCCTGCTTGTTAAAGAACTTGAATAAATTGGGACTGGCCCAGGACCTACGGGGGGGGGGGGGGGGTGTAAACGCCTGATCTACTCCACCCAGGCATGGCCTAATTACCTTGAGAATTTCTGCCGCAGGGAGAGAAAATGGTCAGAGGTCCCATATGTCCAGGCTTTCTGAAACCTCCGCTCCCGTCCTACTCCCTTCTCCCCTACTTTCCTCTCTGCCTGCTCCACAGCCCAGGTCTTGCTGGCCAACATCAGGCCCCCACCTCCTAAGGACTCCTCTTCTGTGTTACTGCCAAACTCTCCACCCTCCACCTTTTCAGACCCTCCTGAGTTCCTGGGGACCCCACAGCTAGCGAGGAACCTCCCACCCCCATATGCACATTCTTCCGCCCTGCCCCATCCCATGTCCTGCCTCTCCCCACCGCCATTGCTGGAAGCCAGGTAGCCAACCACTGGTGTCAAGCTCCACCCCCATCCTAATGGGATGCTCCTGCTTCCCTGGCTGCCCTTGGGCAAAGTTTTAAAAGGACCTGTTCCTGAATATGTGGCTCTCTAGCCTCCTCCTCTGGTCTCCTTTCTCTTCTCTCTTCTCTCCTCACTAGCTCTTCTCCTCTCCTGTCTCCTACACTCTCCTTCTCTCTCTTTTTCCCTTCTTTACCCCACCCCTCTGGTCTGCTGGGTTTTAGGTCAAGTGCCTAAGCCCCACATGGCCAACCAAATATGACATCATGGGCCTAAGGTGTTCTTAGGAAAAATGCAACTGTAACTGTAAAAAGACACTGAGTTTGAAGGAATTTCTCTTTGAATCTAGGAAGATCACTACCTTTGAAAATATCGCTTTGTAACTTGCTGAACTTATTTTGCAATTTATTTTAACAGGTTTCCTGGTAATCAGTACTCAATGAAACAACACTGGGTAATTAGTACTTGTTTTAGATGAATACAATTTTAATTTTATATGAATTCAGATAGTGATATTTAATATCAGCATCTTAAGTCATTTAGGTGTAACTGCTAATTTAAATTGGATGAAGGCAAATGAGATAAATGTGTCTAAATGTAAACTTTTGTATACTCAGCATGTTATATTCTATAAAAATTTTTTTGGGTTAGATTATAAACTGTCTATGAAAAGAGTTCAGCATTGCTTGGAGTAATTCAGGCTGAAATTTGATGTTACCTTAATCTGAGATTTTTAACACGTTGTTTCAAAACATGAATCAAGGAAATTGGCAGATGGAAAACATCACAAGTATAGAAATGTGCATTTGGTAAGGAAAGTTAAAAGGAAAGAGTTATTTTGAATAAAGAAAGGACATGGTTTGTAAGATTGACTTCATCCTGATGGCTAGTTTACTCTAGACTGGAATGGAAATGATGGGATGTTTCAGGTAAGTTGAAGAGGGTGTGTGGAAGTCACAGAAGGTTACGAAAGAAATCTTGGCTATTAATGAGAAAGCCACAGAGGCCTAAAGAGTTAAATGTTCTGAAAAATCCTACAGGTGCTTTCAAAAATACTATGTGGAGTAAGCACGTGCCTCTTGTTGAGTTTATAATAAGTTTATAATTTTAAATGTGGCAACTGAAAGTCTTTTGTCATCTACAGTTTTATATATCAGATTTGCTGCTCATAAAACTAAAGCATTGTTGGTTCTGTGCTTAGCTGCCCTCCTATAGGTTCTGATGGACTTTTCCCAGCCACATCTATTGTATTCAGTACTTTGGAATGGCGCTGTAAACAGATGAAGCCAATAATGTATTATAGGTACCAACTGAAAGTATGGTTAGCTGAGGTTACTAAGAGCAGAAAGTAATTCGAATCAATTGGTAAATTAAAAAAAAAACAGTTAAAGAGTTTAAAAAGCTAGTATTGACACTGCTATACTTGTTATCTAATGATTGAAACTGCTTTCTAAGTTTTCATTTGATATTGCTATTGTCAGTAAGTGATCTGGGACTGGCACCCCCATTTCTCTATTCTAAGTCCAACTTGTTCTCTCATTTCTCTATTCTCTTTGAGGTAGGAAACTAATTCTATTCTGAAGGACTCTCCAAGGTGTGCAATTTGATTTTTAGATTAGAGATGGGACTTGAGCACCCCCTTGACTTGCATTCTCTGGTCTGCTTTACCAAAAACCAGGAGGAAGAGAAAACTAGGCATCAGAAATGTAAAGATAGGTGGCAGACCTATTAATAGCTGTTCTGTACAGTGATCTTCCTTCAAGGAGACCCAACAGGCCAGTCCACTACAGTGGTTTTCAATGTGGAAAGCCAGGGCTTCAGCAGAAGTCAGCTTGTGAAGAGCCCTGGCAGCTATGTCAGCCAAGAGTTGGATCACTGGAAATGGACCTGCCCTGGAGTTGAAGGACTTCAGGTCATAGCCACAGATCTTATTGACTCTAAAATGAAAAGCCCTTCAATCAGCCTAGCTTCCAAAGTGACCACCACAGCTGAGGGGATGGTCAAGTAGGGTCAGCAACATTACAGGCAGAGCTGTAAATTTCCTGTTAGAGATGCCACCTGCCTTTACCTGGCCAGCTCTCCTCCCAGACCAGCTAGGTAATGGAAGTCAACAGGGTGCCTTCCCCAAGGAGGTTCACACCTCCCCTAGGATGTACCCTGTGTGAAGAGACAGACAGATCTGGGCCTCTTAACTTACAAGGCCTAAAGCCCACCAGATTATTATCAAGCCCCTTCTGTCAGGTTCTATTTGTCTCTCAATCGGAGAACTTATTTGTGGCTTAGACAGCACCTTCCTTTGTAATAATAACCTCAGTGGCTCTGCTCCCAACCTATGTGCACTGATGTTCCTCTCCAAATGTTGTATGATTATTCAGAATTTCTCTACAGACAAGCTCCTCTACCTGCAAAAGTTGAGTGGCCTTTCTCCCAGTCTTGGCTGGGATCAGATTTAAGCCACATCCATCAAACAATCCTCACAAGGGTCCAGAGACACCCCCCCACCCCATTTCCTCTCCTCTATTATATCCTCTCTACCTGGTTAATGCCACTCTTAGGATCATTGGTTGCTATTCTCACCCTGACTTATATACTACAGTGTCTGTTTAAGTGTTTACAGCAGGTGATAATGGAATGAACCAAGGCCTTTAGCAACCGGGCAGTCAACCAGATGCTTCTCCATCCATACATGCTTGTCCCTGCAGAGCCCCAAGATACCCCCAGCAGGCCCCTGTAGACGACGTCCCCAGTCAGCAGGAAGTAGCCAGAGAGACTCATCATTGCCCCCTTTCCTATCATCAAAAGGTCGGGATGGTAGATTTGGGATCCACATGGAGGGAAGGCCTATACTTCCAGGAATGGAGAAGTCCCTACCTGTGCTTCCGGGGAAGAAAAGTCCTTGTCAAGGTCCCTGTGGGTGCCTAAAGGTCAACCAATGAGGATCAGACTTGCCTCAACCTTTAACGCCCATGTATTGAATCTATAAAAGGAGCTCTCCCAATCTCTGACGCACGACTTCCCCGCCTCCTGCTCTGTTGGGACTGGGGAACCTCGCCCGGGAGCGGAATCCCAACAAAAGCCTGTGAATTGATTCATCTGCTTGGGAAGATTTGTTAGTGCCAGACACCTTGCACTTCCCAATATTCTTTCATCATCATCAGTTGTGCATCTTTTATTGACAGAGGGAAGAAAAAATGCTCAGTTCTCATTTCATGTCTATATTTCTATTTGAAAACAATGCTTATCAGGTCTATAGAGCTATTTATTGTTAAATAATATTTATTGATATTTTCATATTGTGGGGCATGTTGGCCCATGGAGATTATCTGGAGTGACACCTCTACTCCTCATTCATGGTGGCCAAAATACCTTGTTAAGAAGGGTATACCATTCTTGAAGAGACGACACTGAAATACTTCATTTAGAGTTAGTATGAGCTTCAAAAATCATGCAGTCAATGGTCTTCCTTCAGCAGGGACAATTTTAAGAGATTTGGTCCATGGATTTCATTCAGCCTGTGTTTCTTTCATTTGAACAACTCCTTAAAGTGCCTTGGATACTACTCTTTTGACTTCTGTTTTAATTTCTTGTGCCTTGATTGTGAGCAATTGGTTCAACATTAGAGGGGAAAAATTAAGCAGAAAAAATATGCTTTAGAAGTTTCACCACCTAAAATCCTTTGTCTTTTCAAGGATTTCTCTCTTCTATTACCTTTTTTCTCTCAGATCATGAATTTGTATTTTGAACATCAGGTCAACATAATTGGAATAATCATAACCCTTGATAAATACCATCATTATTTATTGAAAAGAGGCATGTTTTTATTGTTTTAGTAATTCAATAAACACATTTAAATCAATCACCAAAGAAGAAATTGACATTGTCTCACTGTCCAGTCTTCTTTCTTATTATGCTGTTAGCTCCAACCCAGGATAGCTATATTAAATCTTGTGATATTCCCCTTATTCTCCCTCCCTTCCTTCCTTTTTTTCTAGTTATTTTCGTGAAAACTTCTTCATGTGTTGTCTTCACTACTAATTTCCCCTTATTTTACATTTATTTAAATTTAATTCATATGCCACACAATTCTCCAATTTTAAGTATATAAAACAAGCACAGTACCTTTTAGTATATTCAGACATGTGTGTCACAACCACAATTAATTGTAGAACATTTCATTATCCCATTTAGAAATCCGCGGCTCACTAGGCTAATCCTCCGCCTTGTGGCGCCGGCACACCGGGTTCTAGTCCCAGTCGGGGCGCCGATCCTGTCCCAGTTGCCCCTCTTCCAGTCCAGCTCTCTGCTGTGGCCCGGCAGGGCAGTGGAGGATGGCCCAAGTCCTTGGGCCCTGCACCCCATGGGAGACCAGGAGAAGCACCTGGCTCCTGCCATCGGATCAGTGCAGTGCGCCGGCCACAGCACGCCTACCGCGGCGGCCATTGGAGGGTGAACCAATGGCAAAAAAGGAAGACCTTTCTCTCTGTCTTTCTCTCACTGTCCACTCTGCCTGTCAAAAAAAAAAAAAAAAGAAATCTGAATCCACACATGTCCTCTTCAAATTTCTCCATACCTTTCTATCTGTCTCTCTCTCTCTCCAGCTCTTGGGAATCATTAGTCTACTTTCTGTACCTAGAGATTTGCCTCCTCTAGAAATTTCTTGTAAAAGGAATCAGATATAGTTTGGTCCTTTTGTTCCAGCTTTTCCACTCAGTATAAAGCTTTCCTGGACTCAACCATGTTACATTATGCATCAATACTTCATTCCATTTTATGACTGAATAGAATACCATTGTGCAGATATGTTTCAGTTCATTTATCCAAACATCAGTTGATAAATGTCTGGGCTGTTTCCACTTGTTGACTCTTATGAGTAGTTTAGCTATGATTATTTGAGTTCAGGTTTTTGTATGGACTTTCCATTTGTTTCTGGAATTAAAGTGAAATTGTTAGATCATGTGTACCTCTTTGTTAAACAGCTTGAGAAACTACCCTACTGTTTTTAAAAGCAGCGATTTACATTCTCTCCATAAATTTCATTGGTACCAATTTTACATCCAAAGTGGCACTTTCCATTATCTGAACTTTTATTAAAGACATTCAGTTGATGTGAAATGTTGTCTTAGGGTGATTTGGGCTTACATTTTCTTGATGACTACGGATGTTGAGAATCTTTTCAGGTACCAATTTCCCTTTAACTTTATTACAGTCTGGTATTCATCCTTACCTATCAATTTTTTTCTTTAACAAGGGATTACAATAGCTTTAATTATTCCAGTTACCAAATTCAATGGTCAATCTTTTAGCTCATCTTATGATACTCTAGGTGGCAATCCACCCTTAAAATCTTCCTGAATTCCTACTCGTTAAAATCCTCCACTCTCTGAGCTTTTGGTGTTCATGAATCTTGCTGTCCCTCTAATTTTCTTACCTATCTCCCATTTCTATGCAATAACACTATTGATTCAGATTTTTCCTGATACCCAGATTTTGTTTTTGGAAATCTCTAGATTATATTAGCCATTCAAATCAACTGAAACTCCACCCATTTCCTTTGAGCATCAAAAAATATATTTCCAGCTGCATCTTTGATATATTAAACTGTATGCCTCAAAGCCATATTTAATTTAACACAATCCCTTGATTCTATATTTCCCTCATATTCCCGTCTTCCTATCTTTGTCTCCTAATCTCCCTAAATGGTAGTATGATGTAACTACCTGTTAAGACCTACACTATGGACTTGTTTGTGATTCTTCCCAAGCTATATATCTAATCAGTTGGCATGACTAAATACTTGCCCTCCAAAAATCCTGCAGTCTGTCTATTCTTATCTATCTTTACTCCCATCACTCCAGTCCAAGAACCTGTTATTTCTTGCTGTCTACTACAACAGAATGCTAATTAGTCTCCACATGTACAGTCTTTCTCCTTGCACCCAACATATGCAGTTCATTCTCCAAGTACTAGATAAACTTATCTTTGAAAATTAAGAATTTAATTATATCACTGATTTTTCTGGATTTTTTTAATGACTTCACAATATATCAAGAGAGCTATCTCAATCACTTACCAGCGTCTGAAAGATTTTGCAAGTTTGGACTCCTGTCTACCCTCCCAAAGTCATGTTTTCTCATCTCTTTAAAGCTCACTATGGGCCACCAAAGTGGCCTGCAGTTTCTTGAAATGGCAAAATAATTAATTGTGAAAGCTTTCAAATGATATTTGCCTTTTTATATCTTTATTCTCTAAGCTATTATTTTTCAATTTTTAGGCTTACTTTAGATGATATATCTTCAAATAGGCTTGAATACACTCTCTATAAAGTGTATCAGCCTGTTTTCTTTATTGTTACCCTCTGTTTTATTTGCAAACTATGTACTATAAATTGCAGATTACTTAATTTACTTTAGCTTATTTACCCCCACAATTTAATGTATCTTCCTGACTATAATGTAATTTCATTTTGAACATAATTGTATATGTCATATTCAGTTTTATATTCATGTTGTCAAAATAAAGTTTGACTCTTACGAATGGCACAAAAAGATTTAGTTAGTTAGTTAGTTAGTTAGTTAGTTAAAGAAGGAAGGAAGGAAGGAAGGAAGGAAGGAAGGAAGGAAAGAAGGAAGGAAGGAAGGAGAGAACAGGAGAGGAGATGGGAGGGGAAGGGAGAAGAAGGGAGGGGAGGAAAGAGAAGATTGGGAAGAGGAGAAATGGAAGAAATGGGAAGGAAGAAAGAACAGCTGTTATATTTTACTCATGAAGTATTAATTATCTTTGTGTTCTTTTGTGACTGGAAGAGTTTTTAACCTCCCTATTTTAGAAAGATATCCTCACTGCTTTGGGAACAGAATTAAATTGCAAGAACCCATTAATTAGAAATATTAGCCATGGGCTGCCATGTGCAGGCTCTGGTCCTCAAGCTTGTCGTAGAGTGTGTGGACATTGAAGTCCTCCAAGGTCTGGGCCAGGACTGGTGCCTCTGTAGGAAGAGGTCTGGGCAGTGAGACTTTGGGATGAGCAGCTGGGAGTGGTCCCGGCTGGGACCTTCTTCCCTTACTCAGAGGTTGGGACTTGTAGGCATGCTGCAGGAAGAGGGAGGGAGGCCTGCCTGCAGGAAGAGGCAGGCTATGGAAAGGAGGACCCCACTGAGAGGGAAGTGGGATGAGGCCCAATGTGAGCAGGGCAGGAAGGGCAGTCCAGGGAAAGGAGGCAGCAGGGGCCACAGGAAGAACCTCCTCTGATTAGCTGTGATTGACAAGACCTGGCAGCAGAGCTGGGCAAGTTGTTGCCCTCCCTGAGGGTGGGTCTCCCAGTCCTCAACCACCTTCCTGAGGGTCTGCCCACACTTTCTCTGGGGCTTTAGGTCTGTCCTGCCCTCTCCCTGTGTCCATCTCTCTGTCTCCAGTTCCCACGACTGCCCCACACTCCCCTGTTCTCGCCCTGTCTTCTCCCACTGTGCCACGGACTCATGTCCAGCTGGCTCTTCCAACATCCCCAAGCCCAGGCGTCTGTTTGGCAGGCACTTGCTTGGCTGAGGGGCTCCTGGCTTCATAGGAGCAGGGATTGGAGGTCTCCATCCAGGCAATCCCCCGCCTAGCCTCTGCCCAAGTAGCTCTCAAGTTCTGCAGATCCTTCCCGTGGCATCTTGATGGCCAAACACCTGAGGTAGGAGAGCTGTGAGGGAGGCCCCTTCCCAACTGCTCTGTTCAAGGGGTTAAGGAAAAGGCTGTCTCCCAGGAATTCTGTGTCCAGCAAAACTGTCCTTCAACAGTGAGGGAGACATTAGGGAATTCCCAGGTAAGCAAAAGCTGAGGAGCTCATTCCCACCTTCCCTGCAAGAAATGCTCCCAGGAGTCCTGGAGTGAAAGGACACCAGATGGGAACTGGAAATGCCAGGAATAGTGAAGTTCTCAGTGAAGGTGAGGATGTGGGCAACGAGAAACGCTAGCATTGTTGTAGCAAAGTTTTGTAATTCCGTAACTGGTATTCCACACAATTTAACAGACAAATACACTGTTAAAAATGATTGATCTAAAAGCTGGAAGTATTATAACTCTGGCTTGTTAATTCCACAAGAGGGATTTAAAGAACATTAGCTCATGGGCTGGCGCTGTGACGTAGCTGTAAAGCCGCTGCTTGCACTTCTGGCATCCCATATGTGCGCTGGTTTGAGTCCCGGCTGCTCCAATGCCAATCCAGCTCTCTGCTATGGCCCGGGAAAGCAGTAGAAGATGGCCCACGTCCTTGGGCCCTGGCACCTATGTGGGAGACCTCAAAGAAGCTCCTGGCTCCTCACTTCTGGCTTTGGATCGGCGCAACTCTGGCCGTCTCTCTCTCTCTCTCTCTCTCTCTCTCTCTGACTCTCCTTCTTTTTCTGTGTAACTCTCTGACTTTCAAATAAATAAATAAATACATAAATCCTTAAAAAAGAAAAAAAAGAAATATTAGCCACTTCTTGCATTTATTCCTGTCATAACAATATGCAGTGCATTTCAATTTTGCCAATACTTAAGTAATACAATGTAGGCTAAGATAACTAAAACAAAACAAGTATCTTACTGGAAAACCTGTGAGCTAAATATTTTTCTTGATCTCCAACACAATCTTTCCTTGCAATTTCATTACTTCTGTTTAGCTTTGTGACATTCTGTCTTTTCAATTGTTTGCCAAAAGTCATTACTTCTCAATTTTTTTTTTGCTGCTTGTCTACATTTGGAAAGCACTATACTAGAGTTTTTGGAATAGAATAAAATATGCAGTATTAACTTAGCAAATTGAGAGCCCAGTAAGGAAAGCATATAAAAGATAAAAAACACTAAAAATAATAATTAAAGACAATATAGAACATACCAACAACAGAGAGTGACTTATATTCAAAGTCCCTTCTAATTTGAACTCTTTGTCAATTTGGAACAAAATAAATTTAAACTATGTAATCAAAGTTCTCACAAAAATTTCTCTTATGATTTTATCTATTAATTATCTATTAATGTGACCTCCTAGTCACCTCTTTAGAGTCCCTAAATTTCCACAGATAAGTGGCTTGAAAACCATGATGGCAAATCAGCATAATTTTCCCTCTTTTTGTATACTGTCTTCTTTGGTTCTTAGAGGATTCCTAGTTGGTTGTTTGTGGAGAGTTAGAGTAGAGAGCAGCGCCCCCTCAAGACTAACATAAGTTATATAATATGAGAAAGTGTTGATAGGTAGGCACCAAAAAATGTGTATTTAGTTAAATCACACACAGAACTTAATGGGTGTTGGTTAATTTTATATGTCACTCAAACTGGATCAAAGGGTGTCCAGGTAGCTGGTTAAATAATACTTCTGAATGTATCTGTGAGGATGCATCTTGGAGAGGTTAATATTTGAAATGGTTGACCAGTTAAAGCAAATGATTCTCCCAAATGTGGATGGACATCCAAACTGAGTGATTGAATAAAACAAAGAGGTGGAGGAAAGTTGAATTAACTTTCTTACTGCTTGACCTGTAACATAGATTTCTCCTCCTTTTGGTGCTACTTTTTCTCAAATCTTCAAGCCAAGATTGGAATCAAGGCTTTTTTTTTTTTTTTTTTTATTCTTCCATCAATGGTTCACTCCCCAATTGGCCACAACGACTAGAGCTGTGAAGATCTGAAGCCAGGATACAGCAGCTTCTTCTAGGTCTCCTACATGGGGGCAGGGGCCCAAGGACTTGGGCCATCTTCCACTGCTTTCCCACGCCACAACAGAGAGCTGGATCAGAAGTGGAGCAGCTGGCTCTCGAACTGGTACCCATATGGGATGCTGGCACTTCAGGCCAAGGCATTAACCAGCTGCTCCACAGTGTTGGCCCTGGAATCAAGGCTATTGACTCCCTGGCTCTCAGGCCATCTGACTGAAGCATTGGCTTTCCTATGTCTCTAGTTTGCAGGTTGTGAAATTCTTAACCTACACAATCCCATGTGCTAGTCAATAACTTATAATGAATCTCTTCCTAGAAACACATAAGGGGTCATCAAAAACTTAATGAAAAATACAAGTTATAAGAAAATTATGTACATATTTCAAAAAAAATCTTTGAATTCCACTATATCTTTAATTTTTATTTAATTATTATAAATTTCCAAAGTACAACTTTTGGATTATAGCAGCTTTTCCCCCCATAACCTCCCTCCTACCTACAACCATCCCATCTCCCACTCCCTCTCCTATCCCATTCATATCAAGATTCATTTTCAATTCTCTTTATATACAGAAGATCAATTTAGTATATACCAAGTAAAGATTTCAACAGTTTGCACCCACACAGAAACACAAAGTGTAAAATATTGTTTGAGTACTAGTTATAGCATTAATTCACAGTGGACAACACATTAAGGACAGAGATCCTATATGGGGAGTAAGTGCACAATGACTCCTGTTGTTGATGTAAGAATTAACACTCTTATTTATGATGTCAGGAATTACCAGAGGCTCTTGTCATGAGATGCCAACGCTATGGAAGCCTTTTGGGTTTGCCAACTCCGATCTTATTCAGACAAGTCCATAGTCAAAGTGGAAGATCTCTCCTCCCTTCAGAGAGAGCTACCTCCTTCTTTGATGGCCTGTTCTTTCCACTGGCATTTCATCGCAGAGTCTTTCATTAAGGTCATTTTTTTAACACAGTGTCTTGGTTTCCATGCCTGAAATACTCTCATAAGGGCTGATTCTGAGGCCAGAGTGCTGTTTAGGACATCTGCCATTCTATGAATCTGCTGTGTATCCTGCTTCCCATGTTAGATTGTTCTCTCATTTTTAATTCTATCAGTATTAGCAAACACTAGTCTTGTTATGTGATCCCTTTGACTCTTAGTCCTATTATTATGATGAATTATGAACAGAAACTGATCACTTTGACTAGTGAGATGGCATTGGGACATGCCACCTTCACGGGATTGAATTGGAATCCCTGGTACGTTTCCAGCTCTACCATTTAGGGGTAAGTCTGAGTGAGCATGTGCCAAACTGTACATCTCTTCCCTCTCTTATTCCTACTCTTATATTTAATACCTTTTAGTTAAATTTAAACACCTAAGAATAATTGTGTGTTAAAATAAAGAGTTCTGCCAATGGTATTAAGTAGAACAAAAAATACTAAAAGGAATAAAGTAGTAAGTTGCTTCTAGACAGGACAAGAGCTGATCAAGTCATTGTTTCTAATAGTTCCCATTTCACTTCAACAGGTTTCCTTTTTGGTGATCAGTTAGCTGTCACTGATCAGGGAGAACATATTATATTTGTCCCTTTGGGGCTGGCTTAGTTCACTCATCATGATGTTTTCCAGATTCCTTCATTTTGTTGCAAATGACAGGATTTCATTTTTTTCCTGCTGTATAGTATTCTATAGAGTACATATCCCATATATATTTTTTAATCCAGTCTACTGTTGATGGGCATTTAGGTTGATTTCATGTCTTAGCTATTGTGAATTGAGCTGCAATAAACACAGAGGTGCAGACAGCTCTTTTATTTGGCAATTTAATTTCCTTTGGTTAAATTCCAAGGAGTGGGATGGCTGGGTTGTATGGTAGGGTTATATTCAGGTTTCTGAGGAATCTCCAGACTGACTTCCATAGTGGCTTAACCAGTTTGCATTCCCACCAACAGTGGGTTAGTGTCCCTTTTTCCCCACATCCTTGCCAGCATCTGTTATTGGAAGATTTCTGTATGTGAGCCATTCTAACCGGGGTGAGGTGAAACCTCATTGTGGTTTTGATTTGCATATCCCTGATGGCTAGTGATCCTGAACATTTTCTCATGTGTCTGTTGGCCATTTGGATTTCCTCTTTTGAAAAATGTCTATTGAGGTCCTTGGCCCAACTCATAAGTTGATTGTTTGTTTTGACGTTGTGGAGTTTCTTGATTTCTTTGTAGATTCTGGTTATTAATCCTTTATCTGCTGAATAGTTTGCAAATATTTTTCCCATTCTGTTAGTTGCCTCTTCACTTTCCTGACTGTTTCCTTTGCAGTACAGAAACTTCTCAATTTGATGAAATCCCAATTGTTAATTTTGGCTTTGACTGCCTGTGCCGCCAGGTTCTTTTCCAAAAAGTCTTCACCTGTGCCTCTATCTTGCAGGGTTTCTCCAATGTTTTCTAATAATTTGATGGTGTTGGGTCATAGATTTAGATCTTTAATCCATCTTGAGTGGATTTTTTTGTAAGGTGTCAGGTAGGGATATTGCTTCTTGCTTCTGCACGTGGAGATCCAGTTTTCCCAGCACCATTTATTGAATAGAATGTCCTTACTCCAGGGATTGGTTTTGGATCCTTGATCAAATATGAGTTGGCTGTAGATGTTTGTATTGATTTCTGGTGTTTCTATTCTGTTCCATTGGTTTATCCATCTGTCTCTGTACAGCACCATGCTGTTTTGATAACTACTGCCCTGTAGTATGTCCTGAAATCTGGTATTCTGATGCCTCTGGCTTTGTTTTTGTTGTATAACATTGCTTTAGCTATTCGAGGTCTCCTGTGTCTCCATATGAATTTCAGCATCAGTTTTTCCAGATCTGAGAAGAATGTCTTTGGTATTTTTATTGGTATCACATTGAATCTATAAATTGCTTTTGGAAGAATGGCCTTTTTGATGATATTGATTCTTCCAATCCATGAGCATGGAAGATTTTTTCCATTTTTTGGTATCCTCTTCTATTTCTTTCTTTAAGATTTTGTAATTCTCATTGTAGAGATCTTTGATGTCCTGGTTAAGTTTATTCCAAGGTATTTGATTATTTTTGTAGCTATTGTGAACTGGATTGATCCTAGCAATTCTTTCTCAGCCATGGCATTGCCTGTGTATACAAAGGCTGTTGATTTTTGTGCATTGATTTTATATCCTGTTAATTTTTCCAAACTCTTCTATGACTTCCAATAGTCTCTTAGTAGAGTTCTTTGGATCCCTTAAAGAATCATATCATCTGCAAAGAGGGATAGTTTGACATCTTCCTTCCCAATTTGTATAATATTATTTACTTTTCTTGCCTAATGTCTATGGCTAAAACATCAAGCACTATACTGAATAGCAATGATGACAGTGGGCACCCCTGTCTAGTACCAGATGTCACTGGAAATGCTTCCAACTTTTCCCCCATTCAATAGGATGCTGCCTGTGAGTTTTTCATAAATTGCTTTGATTGCATTGAGGAATGTTCCTTCCATACCCAGTCTGCTTAGAGTTTTCATCATGAAAGGGTGTTGTATTTTATCAAATGCTTTCTCTGCATCTATTGAGATAATCATATGGTTTTTCTTCTGCAGTTTGTTAATGTGGTGTATCACATTGATTGATTTGTGAACATTGAATCATCCCTGCATACCAGGGGTAAATCCCACTTGGTCTGGGTGGATGATCTTTCTCATGTGTTGTTGTATTCTATTGGCCAGAATTTTATTGAGTATTTTTGCATTTATGTTCATCAGGGATATTGGTCTTTAATTCTCTTTCAATGCTGCCTCTTTCAGGTTTGGGAATTAAGGTGATGCTTAATGGGAGGATTTCCTCTTGTTGATTGTTCTGAATAGTTTGAGAAGAATTGGAGTTAGTTCTTTTTAAATGTCTGGTAGAATTCAGCAGTGAATCCATCTGTTCCTGGGCTTTTCTTTGTTGGGATGGCCTTTATTACTGATTCAATTTCTGCCTCAGTTATGGGTCAGTTTAGGTTTCCTATGTCTTCCTTGTTCAATTTAGATAGGTTGCATGTGTCCAGGTATATATCCATTTCTGATTGATTTCTCTGTTTCTGGCATACAACTCTTTGTAGTAATTTCTGATGATTCTTTATTTTTGTGGTGCCTATTGTTACATTACCTTTTTCATCTCTGATTTTATTGATTTGGGTCTTTTCTCTTCTTTTTTAGTTAGTTGGGCCGTTGTGTGTCAATTTTGCTTATTTTTTCAAAAAAACCAATTCTTCTTTTGGCTGATCTTCTGTAATTTTTTGGATTCAATCCTGTTGATTTCTTCTTTGATTTTCATTATTTCTCTTCTCCTACTAGTTTTGGGTCTGGTTTACTGCAGTTTTTCTAGATTCTTGAGATGCACTGATAGCTCATTTATTTGGTGCCTTTCAAATTCCTTGATGTAGGCACCTATTGCTATGTACTTTCCTCTTCACACTGCTTTTGCTGTTTCCCATAAGTTTTGATATGTTGTGTTGTTATCCTCATTTACTTCTAGAAAGTTTCTGATTTCTCTTTTGATTTCTTCTATGGCCCACTGTTCATTCAGGAGCATGATGTTCAGTCTCCATGTGTTTACGTATGCTCTAGGGATTCCTGAGTTGCTAATTTCCAGCTTTGTTCAGCTGTGGTCTGAGAGCTTGTATGGTATGATTTAAATTATTCTGAATTTGCTGAGACTTTCTGTATGGCCCTGTATGTGGTCAATCCTAGAGTAGGTTCCATGTACTGCTGAGAAGAATGCGTATTTTTTAAGTGTAGGGTGAAAAGTTCTGTAGATATCTGTTAGATCCATTTGGACTATAGTGTTGATTAAATCTGCTGTTTCCTTGTTGATCTTCTGTCTGGTTGATCTGTCTATTGCTGAAAGTGGAGTATTGAAGTCCCCTAATACTATTGTATTGGAGTCTAAGTCTCCCTTTATGTTCCTTAACATATCTTTTAAATAAACTGGTTCCCTGTAATTAGGTGCATATACATTTGTAATAGTTAAATCTTCCTGTTGAATTGATCCCTCAATCATTATATAGTGCCCCTCTTTGTCTCTCTTAACAGTTTTTGTGTTAAAGTTTATTTTGTCTGATATTAAGATGGCTATGCCAGCTCTTTTTTGGTTTCTGTTGGCATGAAATATCTTTTGCCAACATTTCTTTTTCTTTCTTTCTTAAAAATTTTTATTATAGTATTATTTTTACAATAAAATAAAACAATTTTCTCTTAAACTCCAGGTTAATGTTTTGCTTAAAGAATGCTAAGAAAATTAACTAGTATCCCTTGGTTGTTTGCAAGTTAGGTAGATGTTTGGCAAATGCTGTTTATGGATATGTAAACATCTGAGTACTGCAATTTGAGAGACAGTCTGAGCTGATGGTTAGGAGCTTGGATCCTGCAAATAGACTGTGTGGGGCTTTATTTCCAGTTCAGCTACTTACTGAGTTTAGTAAGTCAATGAGCAATCAATAATTCAGTTACCTCATCTGAATGAGAATATAATACCAGTATCTTTTACCATTATTATGAGGATTCAGTAAGATCATAGGCTTCACTAGAAGAGTAGACCTTAGCTGTCATTCATTGTTCTGTAAGATATATACTTACAAATTGCCTATAAAGTGGTGTAATGTCTGGATAATACTGATACTGTAGAGAATGTTGTAAATGCTAGCTGCTGTTGCAGTTTAAAGAAAAGGCCATCAAAGAAGGAGGTACCTTTCTCTGAAGGGAGGAGAAAACTTCCACTTTGACTATGACCTTGTCTAAATAAGATCAGAGTTGGCAAACTCAAAAGGCTTCCATAGCCTTGGCAACTTATGATAAGAGCCTAGGTGATTACTGATACCATAAACAAGAGCGTCAATTGCTAAGTCAACAACAGGAGTCCCTGTGAACCTACTCCCTGTAGTGGAATGAGAAGGCCATGCTGAGGTGGCCGCTGGCAAGTGATCATCAGTTACTCAGGAATGGCTTTGAATCCCACCTGGCAATGGAGCCTGCCTGGCAACAGGCTGTGATTGGATGGATTTGAAACCCACATGGCAAATGGATCCTGCCTGGCAACAGGCTGTGATTGGATGGCTTTGGAAACTGCCTGGCAACAGGCTGTGATTGGTTGGGGCATAGACCACTCCTTCACTGGATTGGCTGGTCTTGACCATATAAGATGTTGTACCAACTGAAATAAATGAGTCTGCCAGCTGCTTGCCTGCTTTCACCCGACTCCCGGGATCTGTGTGTTGACTCTGTGCCTCTTGCCCCCACCACGCTCCTCCTCTCAGAAACGAATCCACTGCAACATTGTTGAGGAATCAACTGCAACAAGTCCCCATGTAGGATCTCTGTCCTTAATGTGTTGTATAATGTTAGTTAATGTTATAACTATTATTCAAATAGTACTTTACACTTTGTGTTTCTGTGTGGGTGCAAACTTTTTCCAAACTTTCACTTTCAGTCTGCATGCATCTTTGTTGGAAAGATGTGTTTCTTGTAAGCAGCAAATAGAAGGGTTTTGTTCCTTAATCCATTCAACCAGTTTGTGTCTTTTAACTGGAGAGTTGAGGCCATTTACATGCAATGTAACTATTGATAAGTAGTGAGTTTGCCCTGCCATTTTCCCAATGATATTTCTAATATATGCTTTGAACTTCCTGTGACTTTTACTGGGAGATTTTCTTCCTTTACCTTCTTTCGTATTGATGGCCATGTTTCTGTGTTTCTGTGTGACACATCTTTAAGCATCTTTTGCAGGACTGGACAAGTGGTGACAAAGTCTTTCAATTTCTGTTTGCTATGAAAGGTCTTTATTTCACCTTCATTCACAAATGAGAGCTTTGCAGGATATAATATTCTGCTATTGCAGTTTTTTTTTTTTCTTTTAGTACTTGGGCTATATATCGCCATTCCCTCCTAGGCTGTAGGGTTTCTGATGAGAAGTCTGCTGTGTGAGTCTAATTGGTGATCCTCTGAGAGTAATCTGACATTTCTCTCTTGCACATTTTAGAATCTTTTCTTTATGTTTCACTGTGGTGAGTTTGGTTACAATGTGTTGTGTCAAGGATTTACTTTGGTAAAGTTTATTGAGGATTCTATGTCTCTTTCCTTCTCCAAACCTGGGAAGTTTTCTGCTAGTTTCTAACTAAAAAGGCCTTATAATCCTTTCTCTTTCTCGATACCTTCAGGAACTCCTAGAATCCAAATGTTGGCTTTTTTAATAGTATCCTGTAGATCCCCAACAATATTTTTTAGATTTCTAATTTCCTCTTCTTTTCTTTGGTTTGACTGTATACTTTCCTGTGCTCTGTCTTCTAAGTCCGATATTCTCTGTTCTACCTCACTGATTCTGTTAAGGCTCTCAAATGTGTTTTTCATTTGTTCTATTGAATTCTTCATTTCATTTTGATGTCTCTTAAATATCTCATTTGCATGTTCTACTAAATTCCTCATTTCATTTTGATTCCTCCTTAAGATTTCATTTTCATGAAAGAGATTTTCTGTCCTGCCCTGTATGGATTTCTGTAGTTCATGCATTTGATTTTGATAACTTCTAAATGTTCTTATCATAATTTTTTTTGAAATCTGTATCTTACATTTCTTTTATCTTATCATCTTCATAATTTTGTATTGGAGTGTCATGTTCATGTTGGAGTGTCATGATGTCTTTGTTGTTCTTGTGCTGGAGACCAGCTCCAGCCAGTTCAGGGGCCCCAAGGTGTGAGAGGTGTCGGCGCTCAAAGAAATGAGAGACAATAACAGCAAGGCTGATGGCATGGCTCTGGCTTTTGAGCACCAGACTGTATTTTTATATTATAAGCCACATAATGATTTTTTCTTCTTACAATGAAAGGCCTGTGGTCCATTTTTTCTAATTACATTTTTTTTTTATTTTTAAGGGCATACTCAGAGCATGGGTTACAATCACAGACAGGTGCAAGATAACAGGCTGCCCACACAAGCCAAGGCCTCAAGTGCTGCTGAACTATGCAGAAATTGGCTACATAAGCTAGAATAGTACCTTCCTAATCTAATCTTTACTAGAAGCCCCAAGTTCAAAGCAGACCCTTTTTAAAATGTATCCCCTCTTTGCAATTTTTTCTGTAATTCTTTAATTTCTTTATTGCACTTATTTAAAGGTTTACTAAGATCTGTTCTACAGTTCTGACATCATAACCATTGTAGTATTTGTAGCATATATTGAATTAAAGCTTTATTAACATCTATCTTTATTCTAGTGGGAAGTATATACCAGAGAGCCTGTTGTCTTTTAATTCTTTTCTACAAACAACTCAACCTTGCATAAGGCATTAACCCTTTCTTCTACACTAACATTCTACTTGATTAAAATTCTACAAGGCAATGGACATTTTGGAGGTTATGAGACTAAATGCTCTTCCATAAAATTATGAATACAGCTATCATTAGCAGGACCACCAGGAAGCTCCAGCTTGCTTATGCAGAGTGTAGTTCCCATCAAACCTAAAACCACCAAGAGGACCACAGCTGTTCTTCTCATGCCTTGCTGAGACAGACCTTCTGCTGTGACCTTATCAGCCAGCTGAAGTTGCCTTGGCCTCATCACTTTTGTTTCTGCATTTGCTGTTTGGCATCGTGGAGATATTCTTTAGTTTCTTCTTTTTTATTTTTTTCTTGCTATGGTGGCTTTTCTCCTTATACTATGACTCTAGATTAAGTAGACTGTTTGCTTTTGGTGAATCTCTAGAGGTTTGTGGTGGGTATGTCCAGAGAGCTCTGTTCAGTTCTTCAGGGTTAAGGGGGTGCCAAAGGTGACACACCCATGTTTGGCATGGTAAATCTCTCTCCCTCTCTCTTTCTCTCTCTTTCTCTTTTTTATTCAGAAGGGAAGTAATTCCGCTCAGCTGAACTCTTCTCCTTGATGGCAATCAGTGCCTGAGTGCTAGCCCCAGTGGGTATAATGTTTGTCTGCTCTATCCCAAGAACCACACAAAGGATCTGTGCAGTCCTCAGTGTAAGCTCAGATTCCCCCTGCAATGTCTCACCAGGTAGCCAAAGCTAACTGAATTTGTGATGTCTCCCATTGAGACTACTCACATCTCAGCCTCACCGTGAGTTCTCCCACACACCCTCAGTTTTCTTTTTTTTTTTTTTTCATAGTCCTGTTCGTAAGCTCCACACATTCAACATGATTATATATGGTCTCTTTCTCTGGATAATTCTAATAGAAACTACAGTTACCATAATTCTCTATAGTGGCACAAAATAGGAAGTAAATAGAAATATTATAACATTATCAATTAATAAGATGTGCCATTTTTGCTATCTGACCCACTGAAAAACTAGCACTGCAGAGATGTTGAGATAGGTGAGTTTGCAGTTGGTAGAAAATCATAGATGAATTTTTTCAATTAACAGATTAGCATCCATGTCTGATGAGCTCACAAGATTCTGCCCTTTGTCTTTTTTTTTTGTAGTTTATATTTCACTGACAAATAAATAATGTATTTATCAATTATGCAGATGATTCAAGCATGAAATAAGATGACAATTCAAAAGATAACAGGATAAATGTCCAAAATATTCTCAACAGGTAGGACTAGAAGTCAGCGTTATCACAAGAAATTTAATAGGGATGAATACAAAATGATTAGTGGCAGTTGTCATTTTGAACTGAATAAATACGGAACTGAAAGGCTACAGTATCTATCTTAAGGTAATTAGCATTAAAAAAAAAACCTAAGAGTTCTGATTGACAGCAAGATTAATATGAGAAAACTGTGATGTGGCTGCCAGAAATGCTAATGGTTTCTGGGATTACATAAATAGAAGAAATGTTGAGTGTGAAAATCACCTTGGATGCTTGCTAAAATGCAGATTCCTGGATCCCATCCAACATCTACTGAAAATATTTGTGGCCTGGATTTGGTGTCTGGGATGTGCCTCTAATGGTCCTCTGAAGTGACTTTCATTCCATTTCCCACCTCAGATAATTAGTGTTCAGAATAAACAGCATAATATCCACAAAGCACAGTGCTTGCCCAAGTATCAGTCTTTAATGAATGGCAATTTTGAGTATTCTCTTTGGTCATGGAACAGGTCACATTGACAGTTCTGGAACATTCTTTAGATCAAAGTCTCCATCAATTTATGTGTGGGATGTTTCCTTCAAGCCTTTCTACCTTTCTGCCTTTTAGTCTTCCAGCCTTCTTAAATTTCTCTTCTGTGGCTCTCAACATGTATTAATTAGAGCCTAGTCTGTTTAAGATGTTTCCTTGGACATGTGGAAACATTTTTTAAAATATTCTTGGGCAATATATTCACCTGTAGGTAAGTTTTAACCTATGTGCTAATGATTATAAGGTAATTGAAGTGCCCTGGGGCTTGGGGAAACTTTCTGGAATTGATTGCATGACAACTGTGCTCAACAAGCAATGAGGAGCTGCACAGAAATAAATGTGTATCTCCTGGCTTCTTGTAATGCAGAACATTTCCTTTAACCAGGAGAGGTTTCAGGAGGAAGTAGGAAACCTCTCATTTATCACCCACCCCTATACACTGTTACCATCTGTACCCACCCTCTGGCATCTTAGGAGTGCTCCTTGACCTGGACCTTATTTCATGCTCATCAGCTTCCAATCTAAATCAGCATGTCTCAAAATTTGATGTGCTTGTGACTCATCTGTGGATAAGGTAGAGAGCAGATTACAGTTCATCTCAGTGGATCCTGAGAACAGCGATTCAGCTATTTCCTTTTTTTTTTAATTTTTTTGTGTTATTATTTGCATAACAGGTGGGGAGAGGGGAGATGGGAGTGGGAGATCGAGAGAGAGAGAAGGAGAGAGAGGGAAAGAGAGAGAGAGGGAGAGAGAGAGAGGAGAGAGGTAAACACTTCTATCCACTGGTCCACTCCCTAAATGCCCACAATTGCCAGAGCTAGATCAAGCTGAAGTCAAAGGCCAGGAACGCAATCCATGTTTCACATGTGGATGACAAGAACTCAACTACTTAAGCCATCACCAGCTGTCTCCCAGGGTGTACACTGGCAGAAAGCTGGAGTTGGGAGAGCCAAACATGGCACTCTCATATGATGTACACATGTCTTAAACACTAGGTAGGCTAAAAGCCCTCCTCAAGGATGCTCATTCCTAAAAAGTTCCTAGGTAATGAATATGGTAATGCAAAAAATTCTAAATTAATATTATAAAATTGTAAATAAATATTAATACAATGTTAGTTAAAACTAACATTACCTGAAAAGTAAGCAAAATAAACCTTCAGATGTCAAGACAGTATCAATGAAAAGATTTTTAGATGAAATTCTTAAGTATGCTGTGAAATAATTTAAGTGTGAGATTGAAAAGTTGAAGAACGTCCATGCATATTTAGCATTGACGGAGAAAGATCTCCATAGGGTGTCCCCCCCTGCCCCGGATATTACCACAGCAGCCATTAATTGCATTTCTGATGCTACAAGAACTCTTTTTTATGCTACAGTGATTTATGAATCTCCCATGATGTGTATTTGTTAAGTGACAGCTCTTGTTGACAATGACAGAGTAAAATGCTTCCAGAGGATGAAAGACATACAAATGTCTACTTGGGCTTTGATGATGTCACATCAGTTCTGCTGTGCTTTGGGAAGTGTTTGTTATTTGTGATATAATCACAAACAGTTTTAAGTTCCACATCAACACCTTACTTTAAAGAGTGGGAAGAAAGAAAATGATTCCAAAAGAAATAAGACTAGAGCAAGTGGAGAACAATGTACCCAACATTTCAAGCAGTTTATAACATGAAGATCTAAACTGTGCAAATAGAAACAACCTTAGCAGGGAAGGATTCTGCCTCATCACAAATGTTATTTGAATGTTTATTAGTAAAATGAGAAACTTAAATCTAGGTAATATCAGGAAGGAAAAAGTGGATTTCAAATTCATCGACTGCAGAGAAATTTTAAAAAGAAAGTAAGCAAATATTTTGCACCCCAAATTCCTATTAACCCATCTGACTCCTCACAGACAGACTTCAACAAAGACAGGTTGCTTTATTTGAAGCTAGGAAGTTAGCCACAGTCTGTTCTAGCAGAGATTGTGCCCTTGTGGGTTTAAATACAGGTTTTTATAAGGTTAAGGAGGGACTTTGCCACTACCTGTTGGGGAGGGCTTAGAAGGCAGAACAGCAGAGGGCTGTTTGAAGCCTCAGGGAACTTTCCTCTTATCTATTTCGTATCTGCCCTGTACAGTTTATCTGCTTTTCCATTTGCATTGCAAGGAGTTGAGAAGGATCTAATTAGACACCAAAGATCTCCACAAAAGAGAAGAAATGGGGGGGAAGGTGGATAGGAGGAGAAAGGTGCAATGTGTACTTTATCTTTGAATGTTAGAAATTAGTACCTGGCAGATTGTAATAAGTGTTTGTTTAATGAGTATCTGATTACATGGAGGCTTGAGAACTCTAGAAGTTATAGAAAAAGGCAAGTGAAGTAAAGCAGAGGTTGACAAACTTTTCCTGAAAAGAGAGAGCCAATATTTTAGGCTTTGCAGATCATTCCGTCTCTGCCTTAAATACACTCTCTACTACCATGGAGAGAAATTAGGCAGCACATCAAATACATAAATGAGAGACACTGTATTCCAATAAAACTTTATTTATAAAGTCAAGTTGCTGATAGTAGGCCATGGCTCACTGATCCTCATTAGTGCAAATTTGGTCATTATCCTCAAGAAAGTGTGGTAAGTGAAAGGAAATAGAAAATCAGATATTAAGAACTCTGAATTGAATTTTTCCCTCTAGATAGGATGGAGTACAGGATATTAGCATTCAACTCATATTTCACTGAGGAAAATTAAAAGCTTAATTGAAATCCAAACAAACAACACACTGTTGTTTGAAAAGACTAGAGTGTAAAATGGGCAGCCAACACTTGGGGTAGAAGAGCCAGGGAAATGCAACTAGATGAGCCCTGATTCCCTACGGTCTCGTCTCTCCGTGATGTGTGGGCCAACTGAAGCTGTCTCTGGAGAAAAGGCTGTGGAAGCCATGAGGTTCTACTCTTCATGCAAGAAAGAATTCAGGCATGAGACAGAGAGGGAAGTGATAAGGTTTTAATGGGGATAGGGCATCCATCAGAATGGAAGCGTAAGACAGAGAGCTCCCAGTCACTTGGATGGGAGAGGAGCGAGGTTACATGGTTGAATGGAGAGAATACACCTGGACAAGACAGGAGGGTGGCTCAGCAGAGGAAGAAGGCTGAGCACACAGTGTGTTTGGACTCCCTAGGTTTTTAAGGGCGTCTGTTTACCCAAGTCCCCCTCTCCTCCAAGATGGAGAGTCTTAGCAGTGAAAATTAGCAAATCCCTCCCCAAATTTGCTGGCTTAGGGCTGAGTAAAGGGGCTTCCCTAAGGGCATCTGTGAAGGTTTTATTGCCCCATGTTATCAGGTCAGGTAACCCATTTGGTCTGGAGGAGAGAATTCTCCTAGGAGCTTTCCTTTGGGGAAGGGATGGAACCACCTGGACAGTTATCAGGGTCTGAGCAGGACTTTGAAGTGCACAATGCTGGGCTTCTGGAGCTTTCTCAGTAGGTGCTGGTCTTCACACATTGGCTAAATTTCTTACTTCCTACTTGTCAAAACAAGGGTCAACAGCAGATAGTGGTGGTACCAAAGTGAGGTGTAAAACACACACTGTGTACCGGAAGTGTGCTGCCATAACTGCAGCACATGACGGATGCATAATAACAGTTTGTGGTCCACTTCATCCAATAATCCTACAAAAATGGATTTAGTTTTTTGTGTCTTTTATTTATTAAATCCTCTCAATTCTTGCTTATCATATTTCGTAAAAGAATCCTTCAAGGACAGATGAGACAACTCTAAAGGTAAAATTTGAGGTACACTGGTTTGGACTCTGCAATCATCTTAGCGGTGTGGCAGGAGGGAAATTGGAGCTCAGAGCTATTAAGGAAGCCAGCAGGTGGGACTCCAAGATCCCAGAGAAGAGGGAATGGGCAGCACTAAGTCCCCGTATTCCACACACTGTATATCCTTGAATTTACATGTCCTCAACGCTAACTTCTTACACTGAGAGGCTGAGAAATTGAAGCAGAAAGCAACAGGTCAGAAAATAAAATGCAAAGCAGAAACTGTGTCAGCTTCACATTGATGAGAGACAACATCAGCATTCCAGCAATCAGTATTCTGACCAGGAGAAGGCCCTGGTAAACACTAAAGGCTTTCAGTTCAGACCCAAGGAGTAGAAGCAGACAGGAAACCCTTGGAGAGAAACGGCTAACAAGAGCAGAGGAAGTGAGGAGCTGCCCATCCATGTCCCAGTGCCCCACACAATCCACATTCAGAGCTCTGCTGCAAGGGATTTTGGGAAACAGTCTTCACCTTGTCAAGTTCTACAACTAACAGGAAGTTAGAATTCTGTCTGGCAGTCCAGGATTCATATGCAGTTTGAAGATCAAAACCACAAATATCTTCAAAAACCCTGCTCCCTCTAACACAATGCAACCATCTCATAAACAAGATACCTGTTTTCTCCCAAAAGGAAAGCTCTCCCCTCCCCCATTTGGTACTACATCTATTTTTCGTTGATATTCATTTGTCCCCTAGTTTCATCATAATTTCACCTTAGCATCAAGCAATATAGAGTCCATCATAGTGCTCTATGTAAACTAATGGAGGAGAGGGGAAATGAATGGGATCTATTTATCACAAATACAACCCAGTAAAAAAATAGAATAAGGGTGTCTACTGCTGCTCCCATCTCTGCCGAGGCACAGCTGTGACACTAATGGACATGTATCACTTCATCTTTCCACTGTTCACCCCCAGCCAGGACCTCAGTGAGCGAGGAATTTTTAATAACTTAGAGTGATTCAGGTTTTCAATCCTTATGGATATTGGTGACCCCAGCTGTACCGACTTGCTGAGCTATCTATTAGATATTACTAAAAATTGGAACCACCCTTGAAGATCTTCAGAGTTCCACCTATGCTGCACTCTGCCATTTGTAGAGGCATCCTACTATGTCCCAGTAGCCCTAATTCCACTTGAAAATCTGTTCCAATCCTCATATGCCCTTTTATGCCTGTTATTTGATAATCCTAATACAGTCAAGTGACAATTTCAATTATCAGATAAACAGAGCTTTTGTTGTTTCCTAATGGACTCATTCCTTTCTTGATAACGAGACCTCTACATCAGCAGAGGGAGTTTCAGGATCAGAAAGCAAACATTTTCCAAGTGGTTGGCAGTAGGCAGAATAATCTCCTATCCCTGCACACAGAGATTCACATCTTAATCTTCGGGACCTATGAATATGCTACCTTCCGTGACACAGCAGACTTTTCATTGTGAAATTAGAGTTAAGGATCTTGAGATGGGGATTATCCTGGATAAACTGAGTTTTCTCAACCTAGACATATGGGTCCTTATAAAGTGGGACACCACCTCCGAGGGAGGTCAGAGTCAGGGGCAGATGTGGATATAGAATAATGATCATAGAAATGCGATGTTCTGGTTTGGAAGATAAAGGCAGGGGCCCATTCCTTGCCTCAAACAAGAAAAAGGCAGGAATCATCATTAACCCTAGAGCTTCCCAAAAGTTTGTGGTTTTTTTTTTTTACACCATCAGTAGATATCTAATACATAAGTCTTTATTTTAAAAATGATTTATTTATTTATTTACTTGAAAAGCAGGGTTACAAAAAGAGGAAAGACACATAGAGAGGTCCTCCATCTACCGATTCACTCCCCAAAGGGCTACAATGGCCTTAGCTGGGCTGATTCAAAGTGAGGAGCCAGGAACTTCTGGGTCTCCCACATAGGTGCAGGCACGCAGGCACTTAGGGTATCTTCTACTGCTTTCCAGGTCATCAGCAGGGAGTTAGATTGAAAACGGAGAGCTGGGACTTGAACCAGCACCCACATGGGATGCCAGCAAAACAGGCAGATGCATAACCTACTATGCCACAGCGCTGGCCCCTGTATGTAAGTCTTTATATCCTATAAGCTGAATTGTGCTCTTGCCCCTCAAATTCACATGTTGATATCCTAATGGCAAATATGTCAAATGTGACCTTCTGCAGAAATAAGGTCAATGTGGAAGCCATTCGTCAAAATGAGATCATTAGAGTAGGCCCAGATTCCATATGACTGCTGTTCTCATAAAAATGGAAGTTTAGGCAGAATAAATGCACACAGAGAGAGCATAATATGAAATAGAGACAGAGATAGGAGTGATGCTTCCACATGGAGCATCAAAGACTTCCATCCAAGCACCAGAAACTAGGTAAGGGATGTTCTCCCTCAGAGCTCTCAGAAGGAGTTGACTCTGATGACACTTTGATCTTGGATTTGTGGCTTCCAGAGCTTTGAGAGGATGCATTTCTGGTTTTTTAGCCACCAAATTTGTTTCAGAATAAAACACTCTTTCCATCAGCACATAGAAATTTCTCTAGGATACACAAAATGTGAGTCCACGTGTCAAGTATCAAAACATTTTAAAAAATGAAATAGCAACCTATTTTTCTGATTACAATGAAATAAAACTATAATTCAATAACAAAAGAAATTCTAGAAGCTATACAAATTTCTGTGTATTGAACAAGGTGCTCCAGAATGAACAATGAGTCCTTGAATAAATCAAAGGGGAAATTAAAATGTTTTTTGAAACTAACAAAAATAGAAAGCATGATACAAACTCATGGAATACAGCAATAGCAGTACTAAGAGGGAAGTTTGTAGCAATAAGTGCCCACATCAAAAAAATAGGAAGACATAAGCAAGCAAATGAAACCTAGAATTGTGTCTCAAGGACTTAGAGAAACAGTAACAAATCATGTAAAATGTAAGTAGGAGGAAAGAGCAATAAACTTTAAAACACAGTCAAAGGAAATAAAACTAAACAACCACAATAAAATATCAATGAAATGCAGAGTTAGTTCTTAAAAAGATAACCAAAATAGCTTAACCTTTAGTTAAACTAAGAAACAGGGAGAGAAGACTCCAAAAGTTAAAATCAAATATGAAAAATGAAATATCACAACTTATACCTCAGAAATACAAAGGACCATTAGTATGATATAAACATTTATATGCCATAAACTGCAAAAGCTAGACAAAATGGAAATTTTTGAATATACATAACTTATCAAATTAAGTGATGAATACACAGAAAAGCATAAACAAATCAGTAGAAAGTACTGAAATTGAATAGTAAATAAAAAATCTCCTGACCAGAAAAAGCCAAAGACCAGAAGCCTTCACTGCTGAATTCTACAAAGCTGTTTTAAAAAGTTATTTTAATTGAGAGGCAGAGAGAAACAGAGATGGAAAAATACAGAAATTTCCTATCTGTTGGTTAACTCCCCAAATACCAGCAATGGTTGAGGCTGGGTCAGACTGAATCTGGGAACTTAGGACTCAATCCAGTCCTGTCAGGTGAGTAGCAGGGACTCAACTTCTTGAGTTATCACCTGAAGTGGAAATTGGAAATGAAGATAGAACTCAGAGATACTTTGATATGGGGTGTGAACATCCCAAGTAGCATTTTAACTGTTACACAAAACACCCACCCAATTACTAAACTTTCATTGAAGAACTAACACTAATTCTCAAACTATTCCCCCAAAATGAGAGGGAACTCTTCCAAACTCATTCCATGAAGCCAGGACTAACTTGATTCCAAAACTACACAAGGACACAAGAAGAAGGAAGAGAAGGAGGAAGAGGAAGACAAAGACGAAGAGGAAGAAAAAAACTAAAAACTAATATCCCTGAAGAACACATAAGCAAAAATCCCAAACAAACTTTAAGCAAACCAAATCTAACAGCACATGAAAACAATCATTCATCATGCTTAAGTGGGATTTGTTCTAGGGGTACAGGAATGGTTTAGCATGAGCAAATCAATAAATGTAACACATAGCATCAATAGAATGAAAGATAAAAATCAAATGCTCACCTTAATAGATGCAGACAAAAGCAAAATTCAACACCCACTCATGACTTTTTAAAAAAGCACCTTGGAAAATTAGATATAGAATGAACAGACCTTTATATGTGTTAACCCACATCAATATCATATGGAATAGGGTAAAGCTGAAAGCCTTTCCTCTAATATCTGTAGCCATACAAGAATGTCCACTCTTGGGGCTGGCACTGTGGCGTTGTAGGTAAAACTGCTGTCTGCAGTGCCAGCATTCCATGTGGGCACCGGTTCGAGACCCAGCTCCTCCTCTTCCTATCAAGCTCTCTTCTATGGCCTGGGAAAGCAGTAGAAGTTGGCCCAAGTCCTTGGACCCTTGCACCCGGAGGAAGCTGCTGACTCCTGGCTTCGGATTGGCACAATTCCAGCCACTGCGGCCAGTTGGGGAGTGAACCATAAGATGGATGACCTCTCTCTCTGCCTCTCCTTCTCTCTCTGGGTAACTCTGACTTTCAAATAAATAAATAAATCTTTAAAAAAAAGAATGTCCACTCTCACTGCTCTTCCCAACATATTATTGGAATTGGCAGCCATACTTATTAGGTAAGAGAAAAAAAAATAAAACCCAAGAGACTATTAGAACTGACCAACAAATTCAATAATGCCACTGGAAACAAAATCAACATGCAAAATCAGTAATGAACTCAATGAGAAATTACAAGATCAATTGCACTCACAACACCTATAAAGAAAATAATGTGATACTTTCAAATAAATTTCACACAGTATGTGAAAAACCTCTACAATGGAAGTTACAAAGCACTAATGAAAGAAGTTAAAGAAGACCCCAAAGTCACAGTTAACAAATCGGATTATACTGACCTGAGAAGATTTTGTACAGCAACAGAAACAATCAACAAATTGTAGAGATAACCAATAGAATGGGAGAAAATATATGCAAGATATGTATCTGACAAACAATTCATATCCAGAGTTTATAAGAAACTCAATAAACATTAAAAACAAGAAAACAAATCAGTTAAGAAATTGCCAAGGATCTGAGCAGATATTTCTCAGAAAAATAAATAAGAATGTCCAGCAAATAAATGAGAAAAATAGCTCAATATCAGTATCCATCAGGAAAATGCAAATGAAAGCCATAACAAGGAGGTAGGATTTGATGCAGCAGTTAAGGTGCCACTCAGGATGCCCACATCTCCTATTGGAGTACCTGAGTTTGAGTCCTGGCTCCACTTTCAATTCCAGGTTCATGCTAATTCATACCCTGGGAGGCCGGAGGTGTCGTCTCAAAAGGTCTGGTCTCTATCACCCATGTGGAAGACTCAGATTGAGTCCCATGCTCCTGGCTTTGGCCTGGCCCAAACTTAACTGTTGCAGGCAATTGTAGAGTAAACCAGTAGCTGGCAGATTGCTCGCTCGCTCTCTCTCTCTAACTCTCTCTCTCTGTCTCCCTCCCTACACCCACCCCTTTTCAAACAAAATGACATAAACAAATACATACAAATTTTAAAAATCACACAGTGAGATATAACCTTACTCCAGGGAGAGTAGCTACTATGAAAAAGATAAGTAAAAAAAATGTTGCAAGGATATGGAGAAAAAGAATCCCGTATGTACTGAATTCAAATTAGTGGTGCCATTATGGAGAGCAGTGAATTTATCTCATTGCTGGGTAAATACAGCCACAGGAAATGAAATCAGCATGTGAAAGAGACATCTGCACTCCTAAGTTCATTGCAGCACTATTCACAATAGCCAACATTGAATCAAATTATGTGTACATCAACAGATGAATGGGAAAAGAAAAGGTGGTATATATACATAATAGAATTTATTTCAGCCATTTTTTAAAAAAGCAATGAAATCCTGACATTTGGAACAAAATGGATGGAACTGAAATTATGTTAAGTGAAACAAGTCAAACAAGAATGACGAATACCCTATGTTCTCTCTCATATGAGGAAGTCAAAAGAAAAAGTAGCCAATATGACATTAAAGCATTAATTAACACAGGTTATGGTGGAAGCGATGATACAGGGACTTTGGGTAAGAGATGCTAAAAGGCAGTCAGATAGAAGTAATACATTGTTCACTTCCTTAGATAGCACAGTAGGGTAACTTAAATTCACAATAATGCATCATATACTACATAAAGTACCCAGAAAAAGACCTGGTAGGCTTCAATCACAAGGAAAAATAGGAAATGGAAAAGTCAGTTTTCTGGTGTAATTGGTTTACACAGGATATATTTGTTATATATTTCAACAAATAACTCCAGCTCAGCTCTGGCTGCTGTGGTCATTTGGGCAGTGAACCAGCAAATGGAAGACCTCTCTCTGTCTCTCTCTCTGTCTCTCTCTCTCTCTGTGTGTGTGTGTCTCTCTTTCTCTCCCTGTGTAACCCTGACTTTCATATAAATAAATAAATCTTAAAAAAAAGAAAAAGAAAAAAGAATAACGGGCTGGCATTGTGGCATAAGAGGTTGTGTTGTCAGTATCCAAGATGGGCACCGGATCCCATCCCAACTGCTCCACTTCTGATCCAGCTACCTGTTAATAGCCTGGGAAAGCAGCAGAGGATAGCCCAAGTGGAAGGCCACCTGTCAGCCTCATGGGAGACCTGGATGAAGCATTTGGCTCCTGGCCTCAGCCTGGCCCAGTGCTGGCCACTGGGACCATCTTGGGGGAGTGAATCATCAGACAGAAGATCTCTCTCTCTCTCTCTCTCTCTCTCTCTCTCTCTTTCTCTCTCTAACTCTGAATTGCCAAATGAATGCGGAGATAAAGATCAGTCTGTGATAGTAATAGAATAAATTTATTAAGATGAAATTAATCTTTGACATTTGTTTAACTAATTCATATGAACTTCGATATATGATCTAAAAAAGCAAAAATGACAAAGAGAAATAAGCAAATCCAAGCCACAGGAAAAAATTGCAACCTAACATCAATAATTAATAGAGGAAACAGGTCCAAACCCTGGTCCAAAAAGTCAATGCTTTTTTAATTTAATTTAAAATTTGTTGAAATTATAATATGTCAAAATGTGTGGGAAGGGGCAAGTGTTGTGGTGTAGGGAGTTAAGCTGCTGCCTACAGTGTTAGCATCCAATATGGGTGTCAGTTCAAGTCCCAGCTGCTCCACTTTTAAATCAGCTCTCTTCTAATGTTTCTGGGAAAGCAGTAGAAGATGGCCCAAGTCCTTGGGCCCCTGCACTCATGTGGGAAGCTCCTGGCTCCTGACTATGGCCTGACCCAGCTCTGGCTGTTGCAGCCATTTGGGGAGTGAACCAGTGGATTAAAGATCTCTCTCTCTCTCTCTCTCTCTCTCTCCCTCTCTCCCTCTCTCCCTCTCTCCCTCTCTCTTTCTCTCTCTCCATAACTCTGCCTTTCAGATAAATAAATGATTATTTTTTTAATGTGTGGGAATTAGCTAAAGTAGTACCCAGAACAAAAAGAAATGCTGGAAATCTATGTCAAGATGCTACCCCCCCCCAAAAAAAAAGAAAGAAAAAGAACCCAAAAGAGACAAAAGAGAAATATATAGAAACTACATTAAAACATGGAAAACAAGCCTCTAATAGTATAAATATGTGTTGTAGGACCAAAAAAGCTAAAAAGAGATTTTTAAAGACAGCATAATTGGATACACAGTCAAAACACTAAAAATAAGAAAAGGGAGAGATGGGGAAGGCATAATCCACTACATCAAGAATAAGGAGAGCATCGTCAAGGGTTTGAAGACAGGAAAACCACACAGAGCCAGGAATGGCTGCTGCAACACTTTGAGGTATGGTGAGCTTAAAAGAAATTCAGGAAGAAACCAAAATACACCAAAATGATATATTTTCATAACCTACAATCATTTTACTTATTTCTTAATGTGTATTGTGGGATTTCATGCAGACCACACACATGAGTGCCATCATGTATATCTTAGCATTTGAAAATTCACAAAATAAAAACACCTTCAGAAATAGTAGTTTTTTTAAAGATTTATTTTATTTATTTTATTTGAAAGAGTTACACAGAGAGAGGAGTGGGAGAGAGAGAGAGAGAGAGAGGTCTTCCATCCAATGATTCACTCCTCAGATGGCCACTAAGGCCAGAGTTGCGCCTATCTGGAGGAGGAGCCAGGAGCTTCTTCCAGGTCTTCCACGCGGGTGCAGGGACCCAAGAACTTGGGCCATCTTCTGCTGCTCTCCCAGGCCACAGAAGAGAGCTGGATCGGAAGAGGAGCAGCCAGAACTAAAACCAGCATCCCATATGGATGGGATGGCCAGGGCGTTAACCTGCTGAGCCACAGTGCCGGCCCCCAGGAATAGTATTCTAAGTCACATTTTGTGGACTGCCTTGTTGGAATCACCAGTGTTAACTCAATAGCCTTGAGGTAATTCTAAGCTAAGTTAGACCAGGGATAGACAATTTTTGAAACAAGGGAAAAAGCCAAGATTTTGGATTCTGGAAGGCCACATGTTAATAGCAATGTGACTCTGGGAGAAAGAGGTGTGATCCCCCTGAGTCCTTGTTGCTTATTGATCAAATTGAGTGATGTCTTCCTTAGTCATAAGGTTGCTAAGAAGATGAACTGTGGTATGGCCAGTAAAACACAGTATTTGCAAATATCCAGTGTCAGTTAATGGGTACGCCTTACTCTTCATCAATGGTCAACATAAGTTCTGTCCATACTTGCACTACAGAAAGTGAATGTAAGACAGCAAGAGAAGGTTTAGAAATTTTCCCAAAAAGAAATATCATTGCTCCAAGAAGAAAAATAGCTATCAACATGAAAATCTTTGTTGTATAATAGTTGAAAGCCACAAGCCTATGGATTGAAGTCTAAGTGCCTTTAATAAATGACACCTTGTGAAACACAGGTAGCCTGAAATCAGACACAACGCAGAACAGAAATGAGGAGATTCTGGCTTTCAAAGTCGAAATTTAGATGACTCTTTTAACTTGGAGAATGTGGTTTGAAGAGTCTTAGAATTTGTCATAGAAGTTCTAGTTTAAGTCAATTAGAGACACTTACTGGACAAAATATCAGAAGCAAGTGTGTGTGGGAAGGAGTCATACCTAAGGGAGGGAGCCTGTGCAGCAACTCTTGTCTTCTGCAGGTGTTTGGTTCAAGTAAGTTCTGTAATCACTCAATTTGCATGTTCCTAATGATCAGCTTCATCTCCTTTCCCTTAGGTCATTTTCCCACACATATTTCCTTGAATTTCTGTATTTTGGTACCTGCTTATTGGACTGATCTCCAACTCAAGAAAGAGCACACAGTGATTCCTGACACAAAAAGGATCAACCAGACACTCTGTGTTCATGGGGAGCTCCATACACAAGAAGCTTGGAGTTTACCTAAAGCCGACACCATTCCCATGTAGAATCACCAAGGGGAGTCTCTTCATACAGGATATGAGCAACACGGGCAGGTGAATCACATAAGAGACAACGTCCCCTGAAACACCCAGTCATTTGTCATGACAGATTAGTCAAGTGAGTGGTGAAGACAAGTGAGAGAGTGCAAGGGGACTGCAGAAACACAACATGAAAGCAAGCAGGTTTTAAATAGGGCAGAAATGTAACTAACCAATCTGGGACATGCTGGGAGTAAAAGAGGCTATTAGTGATTATACCAGGATAACAGGTATAAACCAGTACTACTCATGGCAAATAGGACATCGGGAGCCCTCAGTTGAATGAATACTGGATTTGACACTTTTGCTATGGTGACAACGAGCTTCAGAATTAGTAACTTAATGACAAATGCTTATTTCTTGCTCACATTATATGAAGGTCATGAGCTGGATGGTCCCTCAAAGATCCCCTCTGTCTCAGTGCACTTGACTCGGCAGCACATCTTTTTAGGCTGTGAGAGCAACACAACTGGGCCTCCATGTTCTTGTGGCTGAGGGCAGAAGCCCAAAAGGTCAGAGAAACCATACACATGTCTTTAAAGCTTCTACCTTGGCGAAGTATATTTATTCTTACTCATATTACATTGTACAAAACAACTCATAAATGCAAGAAACCAACTAGATGGGTAGTTATATGTACTCTGCCTACCAGGAAACACAGCAAGAGTGGGCAAGAACTGAGCATTTGTGAGCAAATCATGCCTATCTATTTCAGGAACTTAAATCAATTCCTGATACAAAATAAGCACTTCTATTAATGTTAGGTGGTGTTATCTGCAATAAATGCACACATAAATATTCTTCAGTTCTTATTATGTGATAATACATTTGTATGCCTGGTAGTAAATATATTAAAGATGAAGAACTCGATGTTAGTTATTCCATTCACATGAGAGAAGCAATAAAAACATTCACAAGAGAAAAGTGCACTACAGTGCTAGCAGTTGATGAAAGCCGGCCCATGTGCAGAGGTAAGTGTATGTGTAACAGTTTCTGAGATCCAGTTATGTACACGTCTTCCCAGCTCTGTACTCATTACAGGAAGGGAAGAGCAAACTGGTAAGCAGTTAACTTCTCAAGTTACTCTGATCCAAGGAAGAACATTTGCTCAGGGTTTAGCAAACCATTTGGAGATACCAATGTGTGTTCCTGAGTTTCCTGAATGCTTTTTTTCGGAGACTCAAACTTCTAAACTTCCCTGGAGCTTCCCCTAAGGTGGAACTCAACAACTCATGTAGGATCCAGCCTCCAAGTCCTGCTTGCTTCATGTCCGTGCCATTTTCTCTGTATAACACTATGACCCACCACAAGGTGTAGTCCTGTGACCAAGGAAAACCCAGGTAGTATTGGTTCTCTCAGTTGAGACTGAAAACTTCATCTAAGTAATTCATTCCTGGCATCCTGAGCCTCATTTCATTCAAGCTAAAGAAGACGTCTCTACAGTCTCACAAATTCTGCTTCATCTTATTTGGTTTTGGCAGACTGGCCCCTGGGATTCTTCTGTGATCCATACTTAGCACTCAGTATTCTGACTTAACATGTGTCCATCTAAAACATTCCACTACTAAAAAATGCTTTCTGTTTTTTCCCCCATCTGTACTTGTTTTATTTTTTTCTCACTCTTTATATGTCTCCACTTTAAATCAAGTCTAAAAATAAATGACAATCCTCCCTTGGATTGCAATTCCTGATACTAAGCTATGTAAACATCGCTTGCCCTCAGCCCTTCTTCCCTCCAAAGGATGGCATCGCTTTAAGGGCAGAAGGTGCTTCATCAAAGGCAATGTTACTGAGTCACCCTAAAATACTATTTCTCTAGCCTTTCTTGTTATCAGTGTGGCCAAGTTTCCCTCAGAATTTTTAATTTCTTACACACACATTAAAATTTCAGTTTTCTTACTGTTGAGATGCCTAGAGACTAAAAACCATCTTTGTGATTATAGCAGGATAATATGAAGGATGGGGTAAAGGAAATGACCTGCTCAAGAACAGGCAATATGAGTGATCCTGGTCTTTAAGAATGGAAACATAATAATAAAACAAAATACCAAGAGCTCTGCAGTGCACTCTTGAGTGTTTAAATAGCTGATCAGAGTATTCTTAAAGAGATTGCTCTCACTTTGAGCCCTACACATTGATCATGTCATGATTCATTGTTTCCTCTGAATAAATTATACATTGCAATGTATAGTTATCATGAACTTGACCAACCTGGGTGGCTATCCATGGGCTGTGTGCGGCCCCTCAAAGAATCTCTTAGAGGATCTCTACTCCCAAGGAGATTGACAGAGCAGCGTGACTACCTGAATGACCCAATACTTGTACTTTATTATGACCGTGGAAACCCCACCAGGTTGTGAGTTATTTCCCTTCTGCACCTCCCACCCTCAAACTGCCTTTAATAACTCCACCTAGCACTCCCACACGATCCTCCCTATGCCTGTCACACATACTAATCTTTACAGTTTTGTCATGAATCATCAACCCAATGACCTTGTGAGATTCCTCAGTGATGTCCACATATTTTCAAAATTTTATAGGCCAGGTGGTGGGGAAGGGTCAAAGTGGAAGCCATTGGAGTGGCTCAGTAGGAAAGAGCAGCCTGGGACACCAATAGAGTTAAGACAAGGGAGAGCTAAGTATGTCACTGGGGACACAAAATTCAAGTAGACACCAAGAAACTCAGTAATTAAACAGCATGTTAATGCCACATTGAAAAGTAACCAACATTAAATACATGGTGAACAACATTAAGTAATATAATAAGCACACAATGAGCAAAATATTAAGATTTTTAATGAAGAAAGAATCAGCAATACTGATTTCTCTTTTCACCTCAGGTTCAGATACAATTAGATCCAGCACTGCTTACCAATATTCAATTGCAGAAGATATATCGTAGGGAATGGCTGGAAGCCAACTTGAGGTTGAGCAATCAGGCAAAGTTGTTATTCAAAGAGGTAAAATTTAAGCTGAGATCTGAAAAACAAGAAAGAGTTCATTATGCCAACGGAGAGAGATGACAAGGTACAATGAAAATCTGGTGCAAAGTGCCTAAGTGAGCAGGCACCTGGCATGTTGAAGGATTCCAACCGAGACCTCAAGTTAATGAGAAATAAGCAAAGGTTTACTCTTGTAGGGCTTTGAAAATCCAACTTCACTTTTTATTTTTAATACAGGGACATTACTAGAGTGTTATAAGCAAAGAAGTGATATGATCCGATTTACATTTTAAAAGAATGACTGGGCCAGTACCATGGCTCAATAGGCTAATCCTCCACCTGTGGCGCCAGCATACCGGGTTCTAGTCCCAGATGGGGTGCCGGATTCTGCCCCAGTTGCCCCTCTTCCAGGCCAGCTCTCTGCTGTGGCCTGGCAGTGCTGTGGAGGATGGCCCAGGTCCTTGGGCCCTGCACCCGCATGGGAGACCATGAGAAGCACCTGGCTCCTGGCTTCGGATCAGTGAAGTGCACCAGCTGCAGCACGCCAGCCACAGCGTGTGTGTGTGTGTGTGTGTGTGTGTGAACCAACGGCAAAAGGAAGACCTTTCTCTCTGTCTCTCTCACTGTCCACTCTGCCTGTCAAAAAAAAAAAAAAAAAGAATGACTGTAATTTACAATAACCTATTATATATATTTATGAACTTTAAGAAGACAGGAGCTTGATGTAGATGGAGAGTTGGTTAAGAACATGAGGCCAATTGGGTTCAAAACCAGTGAAGTTTTTCAAAACTGTGCAAGCTGGGCTGCTCTCTTTCTCCTTTTCATTGCATCTGTGATTCCAGGAGATGTAACCATTAAAGAGGGTATGAATACTAGTGTGATGGCAGTTTCATGTGTCACCATGGCTGGGCCAGATATTTAGTAAAACATTATTCTGGATGTTTCTGTGAATATATACTTACATTTAAATCTGTAGACTAAATGGTCATTCATAATACAGGTGGCCTCTTCTACCCAATGAAAGCCTGCATGGAAAAACAGGCTGCCCTCCCTGGAGTCGGAGAGATTCTGGAAGCAGGCAACATTTCTGCAACATCACAGCAGCTGTCCGCTGGTTCTACAGCAGGTGGCCTCTGGACTCTACTGCAGCTCTGTCCTCAGTCTCCAGTCTGATGCTCTCGCCCATCAGATTTCGTACTCACCAAGACTCCGCAATCCACTAACCCAACTCCAAAATAAACCTCTCCCTGTTGCTATATTTAGTTCTAGATTCATAGCTAGCAAGGTGAGATGAGTACTTGCATGGAATTGGGCATAGGAGGCCCTTATGAGGCTGACATTTCTGGAACAATTACATGATACGTCACTAATCACAATGAATCCCCACAGCCAGCATAAAGAGCCATCTGGGCAGATCTCCTTTATGACATCTTCTGATTTTTCAAGGTACTCCATGAGAAGGAAGGGGAAGGCTCATTCCAATTCAGAGGAGACAATGGAACAAACAATGGTTCTTGTGCATGCTGAAAATTGTCATCACATTTTGTTTAACTTCAGATTTGCTTAGAAATTCAGATTTGCTTTGGAAATTAATCTGTAGTGTGTAGTTTACTTGACTATTTCGAGACTAGCTCTTTATAACTAATATTTTCTCCATTTATAGATAAAACTTTAACTTAAAAGTGTACACATAAGTGTTAAAGTTGGTGCTGTGACATTATTGATCTTTGGTCAGCTGGACAGCACATTACCAAGTGATATTTTTATTTCTCATGAAATGAATACATGTATATCCCAGTTGCAAGTCTTGGTAGGACTGTGCTCCCAAGTGAAACAAATTGTAGATAATGTGGTGTGACCCAGTTTTCTGACCAGAAAGCTTCAGTTTTTAAAGTAAAGCTCCAGTACTTAAAGAAAAGAAAAAAGATATAGACAAGGACCTAAATACATGCATATGGGGACAGTAAAAAAAATAATCAGTCAACTGTATCTGAATAATATGGTACAAAAGAGGATGTGATAGGAGGTTTAAAGAGGAGTAGAATCAATGGGGACACACAAGCAAGTGTCTGTCCACACAGTTGCCTCAAAGCTAACACCGCATGGAAGGGAAACATCACAGGAACAAGGTTGCTCCAGAGTTAGCCTTTATATCTATTTGAACAGCCATATGAGTAGCTGTTGAATTCTGTTAAATTATTGTATTTAATTCATCTAAGTAGATTTAATGGGATACAGTTTTAGATGTTTGATTTTGTTTGGCCTTTTGACTAGTACATTTGAAACAAGTCTTCTTGTTAATAACAGGTTTGCCGAGTTTGATCTCACTTCCCCTGCATGGCTGAGCTTTCACTGGCAATTTTGCAAAATGAAAAATTCTCAAGAGCGTTCTCTGTGACTCTGTTAGCACCTTCAGCACTGCCAAAATTTTGAATCAGCGTTCAAAGGATGGTGGCAACTGTGGTGTGAGATTGGGAAGAGAATGGAAGGAAGTTAAAAATATAAAAACGACAAAAATAACAAAACTACAGGTGGAGAACAGATGGGTGGTTCCCAGTGGTTAGGGACCAGGAGGGTGAGGGGAGGTGGATGGGCAGTGACAGAGTCATGGGAAAGAGCCTGATTATCCAGCTGGTCAATCCCTTAACTGTGTGGGTCACTTGAACTTACACATGTGACGAAACTGCAGAGAACTAACCACACGCACAAATATCTAAAAAATAGGTGAAACCTGGATGAGTTATATGGCTTGTATCAAGGCCAGTTCCCTCTTTGTGATATTGTACTATAGTTTTGCAAGATGTTATCCTAGGAAGAAAGTGGATGAATGTTACAGGGTATTAATTAATTACAACTAACTTCATGTTAATCTACAATTATCTCAACATTTACAAGTTAAATACAAATAATACAGGTCATAATAATATAGTGTTTTCATGTAGCCATTGTAATAGATGAATGGTTTTACTTCATTATGGTTTAATTTTCAAAATTTGTACTAACTGATCATTCAGATGCCTTCTTGGATAAAGTGTCTTGAAATCAAGTTCCTGTTTTAAATCATTTTTTCTTATTCTTGATTTTGAGGAGTCAATATACATTTTGGCTACAAGATCTTATCAAATATGTGCTTTGCAAATATTTTTGTAGCCTGAAGCTTTTTTTCTCTGACTAATGTTCTTTGAAGAGAAGTATTAAATATAATTTATGCAATTCAATTTATTGATTTCTTATCTTATGTGTTATACTTTTGGTATTATATCTAAGATGTCTTTGTTTAATCCAAGATCACAGAGATTTTCTCTATACCAAAAATTGGTAAAGATGTAGGAGAAACAGAACTCCCATACACTACTAGTGGGAAGGCAAAACGTTACAATACTGTGGAAAACATTTTGGGAGTTTTAAAAAAAAAGTCACATTAATCCTTTGATATGACTCAATCATTTC
The DNA here is from genome assembly GCF_033115175.1 of Lepus europaeus. NCBI lineage: Eukaryota > Metazoa > Chordata > Mammalia > Lagomorpha > Leporidae > Lepus > Lepus europaeus. The sequence continues at coordinate 173,661,865 of NC_084827.1, forward strand.
TCTTCTAGACATTTACCAAACAGGAAGGAAGCATGTGGCTATGTAAAGACTTGTACACAGACTCCCAACATACCTTTCTTTTTAGTAACCCCAAACTGGAAACATTCCAAATGTCCACCAATAGATGAGTGTACAAAATTGTGGTATATTCAAATGATGATTTTCTACTAAACAATAAAAATGAACAAATAAATCTTAAAATAATTTTGCTGAATAAGAAATGCCAGAACATCACACACACACACACACACACACACCATGACATGATTCCATGTATATAAAAACTCTAGAAAATTCAAGCTAATCAATATTGACAGAATGCAAAGCTTCAATTGCCTGAGAAAAGATAGGGAGGTAGGTGGGAGAGGAAGATTACAAGGGGACACCATAGAGTCAGCATGTTCACTCCCTTGATAGTAGTGATGATTTCACAGGTATATGTTTCTAAAAAACATATTAAATAGCATAAACTATAATATGAGAGCACTTCTACACCACCTCGCAATAGCCCCCAAAATGATCCTATTCCCAAACTCCAGAAAAGGACTCCACTTTATGCAGAGGATGGAGCCAAAGTCAGCTCTCATAAAGGAGGTCAGAAATCCTCATGGGCACATTACCCAGTGCTGATGCAAAATTAAGAGAGGTCTGAAGACTTCCCCCTCCCTAGGACTTGACACAGAGCCAAAGCAGAGCTTGATGACAATGAGGACCAGAGAGTGACACCTACAAAGTCTGTCCTCTGAGGCCGAGACTTGCCAGGGCAGCGTAAGATTCAGGCTGAACCAGAACATGAAGAAAGATTCATGTTGAAATGTTTTTCCCTGATTTCTTTCAGAATTTAGTGCCCTTTGTAGATTTGCTAGACCCAGTGTATTTACTGAGCCATCTGGATTGGCAAGTTTTTTTTTTTTTTTTAAAGATTTATTTATTTATTTAAAAGCCAGAGTTACAGAGATAGAGAGAAAGACAGAGAGAGATCTTCCATCCACTGGTTCACTCTGCAAATGGCTGCAACAGCCAAGGCTGGGCCAGGCCAGAACCAGGAGCCAAAGCTTCTTCTGGGTCTCCCATATGGGTGGCAGGGGCCCAAGGACTTAGGCCATCTTTCGCTGATTTTCCCAGGCCGTTAGCAGGGATCAGAAGTGGAGCATTCAGGACTCAAACTGGTGCCCATATGGGAGGCAGGTAGCAGCTTTATCAGCTACACAAATTAATACTGGCCCCTAGACTGACAAGCTTTGACAATATTTCTACCAAAATGTCAGGCTATTGTCTTCTGATGCATAATGACACTATGTTCCTTTGCAGAGGTAAAAGAGATTCCATGTACAGCAGTGCCCAAAACTTCCTCCATTTGGTTACAAAGAGTGAAGGACTCAACTGCAGAAGACAGCGACCCACATCCTCTACACCCCACTGCGCACATGTTAGGTAGAGGGAAAAAGCTGCAAGCTCTCATCTATTTGAAGTCTAGAGGCATGAAGCACAATATCTTTTTCTTCCAAATGGTTTGTTCAGGAAAAAATGATTATTATTATTAATATTATTTCTGTTTTGATGATTCTTGGAGCTATTCATTAGTTGGTAGATATTAAATTTTTTTCCTCACCAGTGGAAAAGCCATTTCTGCATCATGAAATATCTTGAATAGAATAAATTGCTTTGAAAAATTGCTACACTGAATTATTAATAGGTTGTTTAATGTGTTTTTTTTTTAAATTCCCACCTTCACTTTTTGAAAAACTGTCCTGTAAATTTTTCCCTCAGAAGAGTTTAAAGCACTGTAGAATTATTGCTCAATTTGGAATTGATTTTAACAGGTCCCCTGCAACTAAAGTGTGTTAAACCCAACAATTTTTTTCCACCTTCACTATGTTTCCTTGAAATATTTCAGTCATTGTTTCTTTGGGAGCATCAAATTAATGGGTACTTTAGTTAGAAACGTTTTTAATATTACTGTTTTTATTCCTTTGCTTCTATAAAGGAGACGGATGACATGAGTTAGACAATATCCACCAGTCTGTTACTTCACAAAATATTTAACATTTGCTAAAATAAGCAAGGTATACTAAATAATGGTGGTAAAATAAACCTGAGCATGTGAGATTTCTATTATTCCACAGCAATTACAGGCAATGCCTCCTTCCACAGGATACAGAAACAGGAATCAGTTATCACATCAATAACGATGGCCCAGGTTCATGAAGAGACACCCACCAGCAGCAGTTTGGTTTGAAGGGAAGGGGCAGCCACACTTCCTCCTCTGTTAGAGTGACTGAAAAGAACCTGGGTTTGGAATCAGACAGATTCACACAACTACGCTTACCGTCACTATCTGCTCTCAGGCTACCTAAGGCAAAGGAATAGCAAGAACAATGCAAATAAGAGCTGCCCTTTATTAAACATCTATATTTACCATCTTTTACAATAAACACTTTATATGTGTTAGTTCTTCTACTTTTCACTTACCTCCCTTTTAAATCTGAAGTCTTGGAGGAGATGGACAACTTGTCCATGGAAAACTTGTGGTAGTTGCATCATAAGTGGCAAAGTTAGTGCTTTATTTGATGGCTTTACAAAAGTATAACACCCTGGTATGTACCAGTGAGAAGCTCTGCCATTCAACTCAGAGAGTAGAAGTCTGTGTTCTGCACAAGAAGACATCTGAGGTCAAGGGACGCCAAGATTGAACCAGCCTAGCAGTAAAGCAGATTTATCCATGGCCTTTAGCATGCATGATCTTAACACCAAGGCCATGTAAAACCAGGTTCCAAAGTTGGATGACCTATGCCTGCAGACCAGGAGAAATAGGTGCACCTGCCCAGGGAAGGTACAAAGAAAAGACACAGGTGGATTCTGAACCGTATGATGCAGACACTAGCCTCATCAAGACAGAAAATTCTCACTATTTAAGTTTTGTTGCCTAAATGTGATTACCTACTAATAAAGTCAAGTGATTTAATCCTAAGGAAATAATTAGCTCCTAGAAAACTCATCAATATTTGCCTTGGTTGCCACACCACTGGATCCTTTGCTTCTCACAACTTTGACTTCTAAATGTAAAGGCCCTGAAGCCCATTCCTTTACCCTCTACCATAGCATCATCTGTCAAATTTTAATGTGCTAACTCCTAAAACTACCAACTATTCAGAGTCCTGAAAGCAATGATCAGGATATAATGTGCATGGGCAGGGGCCAGTGCTGTGGCGCAGTGGGATAAGTCACCATCTACAGTGCCAGCATTCCATATGGGCACTGGTTCAAGTTCTGGCTGCTCTGTTTCCAATCCAGCTCCCTGCTAATGCACTTGGGAAAGCAGTGAAAGATGGCCTGCTTGGGCCCCTGCACCCATGTGGGAGACCCAGATGAATCTCCTGGCTCCTGGCTTCAAACTGACCCAGCTCTGGCCATTGGGGCCATTTGGGGAGTGAACCAGTGGATGGAAGATCTCTCATTCATATATTCTCTCTCTCTCTCTCATTCTTCAAATAAAATAAATAACTTTTTAAATTTTCATTTATTTATTTATTTATTTGACAGGTAGAGTTATATACAGTGAGAGAGAGAGAGACAGAGAGAAAGGTCTTCCTTCCGTTGGTTCACTCTCCAAATGGCTGCTACAGCCGGCGCTGCGCCAACCTGAAGCCAGGATCCAGGTGCCTCCTCCTGGTCTCCCATGCAGGTGCAGGGACCCAAGCACCTGGGCCATCCTCCACTGCCCTCCCAGGCCACAGCAGAGAGCTGGACTGGAAAAGGAGCAACCGGGACTAGAACCGGCACCCATATGGATGTTGGCGCTGCAGGCAGAGGATTACCCAAGTTACCTATGGTGCCACCCCCAATAAATAACTTTTAAAATGATATATGTATGGGCAAAGACCTAGCAAGCTGCAATCCTAACAGTTGCATAGACTCCTCACCTGTGAGCCTCCCTGAGGACAAGCTTTCCTATCGTTTGCTGGTGAAGCACATACTCACCACACTCAAATAAAGGCTCATATTTCCAGGCACATAGTCTTTAAGAAAACATTTGCTAACCTATATCTTCCTTAGAATAAGCCACTTCATTTTCTCACAGCCAGTGGTCTTTTAAAACAAAGCATCCTGAATAGGAGCCATAGTTCCAGTGCCTGGCAGCCTCTACTTATAGATCAACAATATGACATTTGTTGTTGGGATAGGGGAGGGAAAATTCTTCACATTTAATCCAGGCTCCTGCAGCAAGAGGAGCAGATTACACCAGAAGGAGGACGGGGACTTAAGCGAGTGTCACACTTATGTTCTTTTTTTTAAGATTTATTTTACTTATTTGAAAGACAGAGTTACAGAGAGAGGTAGAGACAGAGAGAGAAGTCTTCCATCCGTTGGTTCACTCCCCAGATGGTTGCAACCGCTGGAACTGCGCTGATCTGAAGCCAGGAGCCAGGAGCATCTTCCGGGTCTCCCATGTGGGTACAGGGGCCCAAGGACTTGGGCCATCTTCCACTGCTTTCACAGGCCATAGCAGAGAGCTGGATTGGAAGAGGAGCAGCCAGGACTAGAACCAGCACCCATATGGGATGCCAGTGTTTCAAGCCAGGGCTTTAACCTTCTGCAACACAGTGCCGGCCCCACATTTATGTTCTTATTGGCATGAGCAGTTGTCCATGAGGCACCTAAAGCCTCTGCTAAAGTGGTGGTGCCATCCAGGGACATGAGTAGAAAATTGCAAACAAAATTGCAAGCAAAACCTCAGTTAAATCGGCAAGACAGAGGTCAAAAAAAATATAATCATAATTAATTGTCTGGTTGCCTTGAACAACGGAAGTATATTTCCTTACAGTTCTGCAGGCCAAGTCCAAAATCAAAGTATTGTTCAGTTTGGTTTTTCTTGGCCCTCAGTCTCTGACTTGGAGTTGATTTCCCTCCTTCCCATACTTGCTTCTATGCTTATGTGAGCCTGGAGTCCTTCGCAGCCTCTAATCCATTTTTCTTCTCCATTTTTCCAAAAAACATTTATCACCGGACTACCTTCTTAATGAAAGTCCCTATACTTAAATGGCCTGTGGATTTATCCACTGTACTAGGCTGAACGGAGAGCAGCATCCTAACCCTTAGATGTGTAAATACCATCCTACATGGCAAAATGCATGATGAATTAAGAATTTGAAAGGAGGAGTTCACTGAAATTATCAAGCTTGGCTTCAAGCTCAGGGAGAAGTGCTCTTTTAAGAAGAAAGCAGAGGAGGATTTGACAACAGTAAGGGAGAGGGATGTATGGAGACTAAGGCAGAGACTGACATGAAGCAGCCACAAGCTCAGGCAAGCCAGCAAACACTAGGAGCTGGAATCTCCCCAGGACCTGCAGGGCAAGGCCCTGATGATATTAATCAAATGAAAGCTATTGCAGTCCTCTGACCTCCAAGACAGTAAGATAATGATTTTGTGTGTTGAAGCCACAGTTTGATATATCTATGGTAAGAGATGAATACGCCAATTGATAGCGAAGTTGAGGGTTTGTAAAAGCAGGCCACATAGGCCTCACAGGCTTCCAATATGTCTCAGCCACAGTCAGACTGTGGCACATCTCTCACTCTAAACCACGGAAGAAAGATGATGATATTGATCCCCTAGGTTGTTGTTAAACTTCCATGAGATAATCTGGAGAAAGTCACATAATAGATGCATATAAATAATCCATATGAGTCTTTTTGAAAGACACTCCTTATATTCCCATGTTTCCCATGTTTGAAAGGGATGTTTTAATTCAAGACCTTGCAGGAAAAACAAATGTATAAAGACTCTGGTCCCATAGCTGTGCCAGCCAGAGTGTCATGGATGCACAGTAACAAAAAGTGTACAATGTCTCCAGAAGCCTGCCGTGGAGGCAGTTCAGCCCAGCAAACAGCAAAAAAGCAATGTTGTTTGTTTGCTACATAAAAGCAGCAGGACATAGTTGACTATACAAAATGTTGGGAGAAGCTGAAAGAGCAGGGCAAGGCTGAGGCAAATCTAGAATTAAATACCTCAGTGAAAAAGATGACCATACTTCCCTCTATGACTTGCTTCTTGGGTGCTGCTGAAAGTCACTATCTGAGGTTGGAGTTGATATGCAACTAAAAAGAAAGCAAATTTTAAGTTTGTTCAACACACATACAAACACACACAGGCACACACACACAAAAACTAACACACTGTAAAAAGTGATGGATGTGTTAATTGAACTATGGTAATCACTATGCGATCTATACATATATCAAAACACCATGCTGTACATATTGAATATATACTGTTTCAGAGGCCTTTTGTCTTTGAATTAATTTGTTTCTAACTGACATGATTAAAGTTGTGGTAGAGGCCTTCCCAAGGTCAGAAGAAGAAAAAGGGAGGCATCTGTCCTGGGAAGGAAATGTAGTTGTTATCTGCTTACCTATGAATGCTTCAACTGTAGTCTCCCTGCTCATATTAACCATTTCAGGTTCTGCTTGTTAGCACAGAGCAATGATGTCATGCCAGACAGCAGATGGCTCCGTATGTGTGTAAAACAAAGCACATCTTCAGTAACTAAGCTCACACGCACAGTATTGCATCAATGCTGTGGCCACCATGTAACATGAGAATATCTAATCAAATATATGCATGTAACCATATAAGGGAAACAAAGAAGCTAAAGCCATATCTAAGGAAATACACTTTGTTCTGGGTTCAGGATTTTGTAGAAGAAGTTCCACCTGGGCTTTATGCCAGCATAGTAAAAGACTACTTCCTATTTAAAGGCCTTGTTGTCTTGTCTTGGTACACAAATCTTGATACATTTTTCTGAGGGCCTGTCCAGGATAAGAAAGTGGGTGTTCCACCTCCTTTGTGTCCAGAGGTGCGGGGCCCCTGACATTGGAGGTCGAGTGAATTACATTGGCTCAAATGGACCACTTATTCCATGGGGAGTGTCTCTCCCAGCGTGCAGGGTCTCCAACCCTGGGAGCAGATAGAATCAGTGGGCACAGGAGATAGTCTCAGGAGCACCACCCATGGGAACAGGTAAAAATCCAGCATTCAGTTGGTTTGGAGGACCTGCCACGGATGGCAGAAGGGGAGCCTGATCAGCTCCCAGAGTTGCCCAGGTAATCATATAAGGACCTTCCGGGTATTATGTGGCAGGTTGGTGACTTCCCAGGTCTCTCAGCTCTGAATGGCAGGATAGAGCTTGGCAAGGAACCAAGCAGGTGACAGGTGGCCTGAGGGCCACACTGGGGCTACAGCCCTCAGGGAGCAGGACATAATCAGGGGAGGCTCTGCACATTCATGGGACCTGGAAAAAAAAAAGGAAAGAAAAATCCCATCAGCCACTTCCAGTGAGTGCCCTGACATCACCGGTGTGGTGTGCAACGGCACAGTGGAGTATTTCCTGCTGGGAGCTTCTTCTGGGTGCCCATCTGTGTTGGTGCTGAATTTTCACAGATGCTCTGTTCATTGATTGGTTTGGCCTCCCACATGGAGTCAGGTTGTTCTCACAGAGCTAGAAACCCTTGCCCAGAGAGCCTTGGTGGTGTGGTACTGTCAACAGAGATGGTGAAATAGGTTTTTGTCTCCATGCAAAAGAGTTCTGATGAAAGAAAACAGTGGTAAATGGAAAGAACACACCTGTCAGGCCAAGTAAACTAGGTTCTTGTCTCTGTGAAAAAAAAAAAAAAAAGAATTCTGATGTAAGATAGAGAACTGTGGTAAAGCAGGTAACATGGTTTAATGGAAAAAACACACCTGGCAGGCCAGGTAAGCAGCTCAAAAAGCTGAGAGTTAAGCACACAGTCTGTTTTCAGACTGGGGCCTATAAGGGAAAGGAGTCCAGTTCCCATTGTTTCTTCTTCCCTGCTCCCTTGCCTCTAGGACAAAGAGTTTACTGAGTGTAAATTAAGTAAATTTACTTCTAAAATGTCAAAGGGACTACCTTAGCTCAACTGAGTCTCTTATCTTGGGACTTCCAGTTGGAGCCATAAAATTCTCAAATGATAAACAGGGTATGAAACTGATATATTTTTTATAACCTAATATCCATCAGATTATCAAACCAAACTTCTGTTGTGCTTGTATAAGGATCTAAAGGATTAAACACCACTCCCCTCCTCTCTGGTTGTCATTTCTTTGAAAAGAGAGAGACAGAGGGGGAGGGAGAGAGGGAGAGAGGGAGAGAGAGAGAGAGAAAGGCAGTTTAGCTTAAACTTTCTTCTTTACTCTTGGTTTGTGGTATGTTAACTTCACTGCTTTGCTGAGTAGATGAGGAAGGTCACCTGTCTCTCAGCCTGGGGCAATGATACTTAAAAAGTCTCCTAAATGTAAGTTAAGGATCTTCAGTAGTCTTCTTGCTCATGTGGCACACAGGCCATTGGCCCACAGTCATTGGGACCTGTCTTGCTGCTGCCTGAACAAGTGTTTGTTTCAGAGATGGTCCCAGTATTTGACTGTTGGCTAGGTGTCAGCCGAAGGTGATTGTTAGGTGAAAAGCCAGGCTCAAATTCAATCTGAAATCTAAAGAGACATACTTGTAACAATCTCACACAGGGTAATGACGCTTGTGCTAATTTGGTTCAGCTGTAACTGAGTATTATAAATATAAAATTCACTGCCTTAAGAAAAAAAGTGGTGGTGTTTTATGCAACACTGCCTGTCTTCTAGAGACTAAATAAAAAATGGCCATTTAATAGATTTTGGGTTGATATCACTTATTTCCAGTTAGAGTTGTTTTATAAAAAATAAAATAAAATTCCATATAAATGTAATTTTGACCTTAATTCAGACAAGGTATGATATAATATCAGCATCTTTAGTAACTTGTTTGTAATTGCTTAATGTAAATTGGATAATGGTAAATGAGATAAATGTGTCTAACTGTAAACTTAAGTACTCTTAACACCTTATATTCTATGAAAAACTTTGGATTTGTTAACAAATGGGTTTTCATAAACTGCCTATAAAGAAAAATAATTCAAGACTTAGAAGTAACTAAGGTTGAAATTTGGTATATTCTTTTATTTAAAAATATTGTCTTAATTTAGAGATTTTAAAGGATTATTTCAGTGTAAATCAAGAAAATCAACAGATGGAAAAGAGGTCACAAAGATAAAAATATGTTTCTTAATGAAAAAGGTTAAGACAGAGACTTTTTAATTAAAAATATAATAAAGGACATGGCTTGTAAGAATTGCTTTATCCTAATGCTAGTTTACTCTAGACTAGAAAAGAAAAGATAAAAAGGTTTAAGTAAGTTTAAAAAGGTGTGAGAGGGGCCATCGCTATGGTATAGCAGGTGAAGCTTCTGCCTGCAGTGCTGGCATCCCATATAGGCACCAATTTGAGTCCCAGCTGCACCACTTCCAATCCAGCTTTCTGCTATGGCCTGGGAAAGCAGTAGAAGATGGCTTTAATCCTTGGGCTCCTGCACCCACTTCAGAGACCCAGAAGTCCCTCCTGGCTCCTGGCTTTGGATCAGTTCAGCTCTGGCTGTTGTAGTCATCTGGGGAGTGAATCAGAGGATGGAATACCTTCTTTTCTCTCTATGCCTCTGCCTCTCTGTAACTCTGCCTTTAAAATGAATAAATAAATCCTTTTCAAAAAGTGTGAAAAAGTCATAAAAGATGAAAATTTTTATATCCAAAAGCTATCAATCCATTTTTCTTTAATCTATATCTTTGTGTTCTCTATTTAAGATTTAATTGTTTGAAAATAGTTGAGTTTTTAAAGAGTTATGATTTGTTTAAATATGTATTTATTTTAAAGTGCTTGAGTGATCACTTTATAACAATGATTAAATCTAATCTATATTATGTCTTGATGTTAAAGGATCCAGTTTCAATCTGATATTTTAAGCCTTTTTGACATCTTTGACAAACATTCAGAATCTCAGAGCTCCAAATTCTTTGGACTTTGATATTTCCAGTTGGGTCCTGGAACTGTCAAAGGATATATCTCTCATCTTGTAGAGACACCAATTAATTAGGCTTTTTATATTATATTAAAAATACTGTCAAGATGTAAAATGGTACTAAATTTTAAGTTATGTTAATATAAAATGTATTGATTCAAATGTCTGAAGTTACAAAAGTCTAATTATCTTCTTGTGTTATCAGTCATAATGGTTATCTTAATAAAATGGCCTAAATGCCTAAAAGAGATAAATGTTTTAAAAAATCCTACAGGTGCCTCTAAGATACTGTGTGTAGTAAATTGGTGTCTCATGTCATTATATTCTCTTAATGAGAGGTTTCAGACTTCCAGGACAAAACCAAACAAAACAAAATTGCTCGTACAAATTAAAATATTGTTGGTTCTGTGTTTAAGTGTTTCTTCTTCTGGGTCCCAAAGAATTTCTCTCCATTACTTTTATTGTATTCAGTACTTTGGGACAGCTCTGTAAAAAGATAAAAACTAAAATTTAACAATAAACTACAGGTTCCAACTAAAAGAGTATGGTTAATTCAGGTTACTGAAAACAAAAGGTAACTCTAATCAATAAATCATAATTTTAAAAACAGTTAAAAAGGGTCAGCTTTGTGGCTCAGTTAGTTGCCACCCCAGCCTGCATGCTACCATCACATATGGGTACCGGTTCAAGTCCTGGCTGCTCTGCTTCCAATCCAGCCCCTGCTAATGTGCTTGGGAAAGCAGCAGAAGATGGCCTAACTCCTTGAATGCTACACCCACGTGGGAGATCCAGATGAAGGTCCTGGCTCCTGGCTTTGGATTTACCCAGCTCTGGCTGTTGCAGCCATTTGGGGAGTGAATCAGTGGATGAATGCCTCTCTCTCTCTGTCTCAATCTCTCACTGTAACTATGCCTTTCAAATAAATAAAATCTTTAAAAAAAACACTTAAGAAAAACTGTTACTGAAACTGCTTTATTGTTCAGTCTTGTAATGTATGTTTTACATATGCGTGTGCAGATTGCAGGTCTATTTTAGAAATCATTAAAAAACAGTTTGATTAATTGGCTTATGGATAATAAAGCATTCATATAAGACTGCTAAATTAACACAAATATGTTTTTGTTACATGTGACTTAAGTAAGTCTCTGATAAATAGACTGCTCTAAATCTGTTGATAGAGAAAAAATAAATTTTTAAGTCATTGAGATGTTTGTGTTTGTGTTTGCTGGTCAATCAAGCTGCATTTGTGTTAGGTTTTTGCAATCATAAAGGTATAATACCGATCTAAAACTAATATGGGTAAAGATATAATACAGTACTCATTGTTCCCTCTAAAGTCCAATTTAAAGTTGTACTTTGGCAAATTAATGATGACAAAATTTATAGACAAATTGAGTAAAATGATCCTCATGTTTTGATTTTATGTAAAAGACATAGGCCTCCTCATGGGCATTGTGTTGTCTCACAAAAAATTCTACCTAAAAATGCCTGTGACTACAGACTTCTAGCTCAGGCCGCCAAAGATTAAGGCTAGAACTGAACAGCCCCTTGACTGACATCCTAGTGGCTGCCTCTGTGGTCTACTTTCATAGAGATCAAGAAAAAAAGTGAGTTAGGCAAAAGGAGCAATGTAAAGCTTGCACACCAATGAATAGCTGTTTTATACAGTGTTCTGCCACCAAATAGACCCAATGAGGCCAGTCTACCCCAAACTGCATCAGATTTTGATATAGAAAGCCAGGAGACTGGGCAATTAGCTGTCCTGAAAAAGCCAGCCTCTACAAAATCCTATCAAGAGTCCGGTAAGTGGAATTTGCCCGGGGGCCAAAGGGCTCCCAGATTAGAACCACAGACCCTACTGGCTCCAAGCTGAAAAAGTCCTCACTCTGCCCAGCTGCCCAGTCACCACCATTGTCATGGAGAAGGCATAGGGTCAGTACAGGCAGGATGGTGCTCTTCCTTTTAAATATGCCACCTGGTCTATACTAACCTCCTGTTCAAGCCAGCTCTTCTCCAGGCAGGCTATGTATTGAGAGCCACAGGGTGTCTTCCCTAAAGAGGTTCACACCTTCCTTATGATGTATTTTTCAGCATCCCATGTAAAGAGATAAGTTTGGGCTTCACATGTACCTGGTCAAGCCTACATGCCTCCCTCAATCAGAAAACTTCCTCCTGGTTTAGATAACATTTGGTAAGTACTCTAATAACGATTCAATTTTTTTTTTGTTTTACATCCTGTTGTTTTCACTTGGTTAGATCTGTTTCCTCCAGAGTTACAAAGCCACAAAGGTGGGGAAAAGTCCTTCAAACAGATAAAACAAGCCCTTACAGATAAGAGACTGTGGTTCATACAACCCTACTGTGGTCAAAGTCAACAAGATAACTCCCAGGGAGTACAACTCAAATCCAGCAACACTGTACAAGCTGACCATCTGAAACAAGTGAGCCACCAGAGATCACCAGAGATCGTTGCTACAGAAAAACTCCAGAGGCAACAGCCTTGCTTCAGTCACTCCAGGAGATGACTGCTTTACTCATGGTGGAAGCCTGAGGAATGAGGTGCCTAATAAAATAAATGGACTAATCCTTTCTTTTTTGCCTCTCAAATTAGTTTTACATTTTTAATCTAAGAAACTGTTGTATGCAAATAGATGATGAAGACAAGGTAATAAGAAAATTACTAATCAAATAAAAAAGGTCACCCATGTTCTGGTCCTAGAAATATTAAAACTCCAGAGACTTGTTTGTAGGAGGGTTTTTAACTTTTAGTGGATTCAAATCTTTGATAGGTGCTGTGATTATGTTAGGAGCTTGTCTGACTTTTCCTTCTCTTGTGCCCTTGTTTATGAAGACATTATTATAGCTTCATAAAGACCCTAGTGGGAAAAAAACAAAACATCTGCACACTTATCATAATGCTGTAAAAATACGAGTGCTTAAAGCAAGGATGATATTGTCTGAGCCAAAATATTCTGAGCATCAAAGCGGGGAATGTGGCAGAGACCTTTGTCTTTGAATTAAGCTTGTTTCTAACTGACATGATTAAAGTTGTGGTAGAGGCCTTCCCAAGGTCAGAAGAAGAAAAAGGGAGGCATCTGTCCTGGGAAGGAAATGTAGTTGTTATCTGCTTACCTATGAATGCTTCAACTGTAGTCTCCCTGCTCATATTAACCATTTCAGGTTCTGCTTGTTAGCACAGAGCAATGATGTCATGCCAGACAGCAGATGGCTCCGTATGTGAGTAAAACAAAGCACATCTTCAGTAACTAAGCTCGCATGCACAATATTGCATCAATGCTGTGGCCACCATGTAACATGAGAATATCTAATCAAATATATGCATGTAACCATATAAGGGAAACAAAGAAGATAAAGCCATATCTAAGGAAATACCTCTCTTTGTTCTGGGCTTAGCATATTGTAGAAGAAATTCCACCTGGGCCTTATGCTGGTGTAATAAAAGACTACTTCCTGTTAAAAGGCCTTGGTGTCTTGTCTTTATACACAAATGCTGATACAATACAGTATTTGTCAATTGACCTTTTTAAATTTTAAAATAGAGAGGAAGGGAGAGAGGAGGAAGGAACGAAAATAGGGAGAGAGGAAGCAAGGGATGGAGGGAAGATGGGAGGGAAGAAGGAAGGAAAGAAGGAAGGAGGGAGGGAGGGAGGGAGGAAGGAGGGAAGGAAGGAAGGAGGGAGGGAGGGAGGAGGGAGGGAGGGAGGGAGGGAGGAAGGAAGGAGGGAGGGAGGGAGGGAGGGAGGAGCAACTCCAATTCTCTAAAGTGGCTTCCTGGACTCCAGGAATCAGGAAGCCTGACACAAAGGAGCCAATGCCCCACAGTGAGCCACCACCCTCCTCCTTCAACTTTTGTGTATCCCAGAATCTGTTGCCAGTGAAACGCCAAGCTCACTGCCCGTCCCTGCTCCAGACATGGGAACCAGTGCTAACCACAGGCAGTGAGGACAGAAGCATTCCTAGGACAAGAGCTCCGTGTCAGCACTGCGTTCGTTTTCTTATCTGGGTAGCTCTGACTTTGTACTGTTCTGGTTTTATTTTGTTTTCTGGTGACTGCACGTGTAGTATCCCAACTCTGGTGCTGAGTTCTGTGACTCCTTCCTGCCTCAGTTCTGTGCTCCGTCATCTGGCTTCTCTAGGACTATGTCCCACAACTGTGGGACATGCACAACTGTTCCCGGACTGTGTCCCACAACTGTTCCCTAGAGCAGAGTTCTAACAATGCCCTGGTCAATACCTTTGAGCTTGACACTCCCCCAGCTTGGTTCTGGTGCCTAACCACCACCATTAACTTTTCTTTCCTGATGAGTGGGCAGGTTTTCCATTTTGTTGCAGATGGAGCACGCTGAACTACAAACCATCGGAATTGAGTCAGGGTAAGAGAAAACATCATTTTCAGATGCAAGAATCCTTTGTACAGTTAATAGAGGCATTTGTCAATTTTTAGAAAAATACATTTGCTTCCAGTTCATAACCGATTTAACAAATTAAATTATAATAATGGTGACTTGGATATGAGGTGGTTTGGAATAAAGAGCAGTGCTTTGAAAGTAGATGTGGCTGCAACACTACTGGGAAGAGGGCAGGACCAGGAAGCAGGATCTGCACATCAAGAGCTCAGACAACCATCCCTGAAAATTAAGGGAAAGAAAGAGAGCACTAGGGATGTGTGGGGGTTGGCAGTATTCGTATAACAAGAACAGTTTGATAGGTTGATAAAAGACAAACATTTCTATTATATATGTTTGGGCTTTTCTTTCTCACTCCCTTACTTCTGCGAAGAGCTGATCACATATTTTGACCTTTTCTTTGGTACATAAGGAAGATCTGTGAAGAGGAACTCCCTGACAACAGCCTCACAGAAAAGCAGCAGCCCAGAACTGTCACATTGACTTCTGTTGTCCTGCTGTAATAACTAATATTGCCCCCCATTGACGTTTAGTGCAGATCTGCTTGATTTATTGATGATAATGAGGCTAAAGGCACACAGTGTACTTAAACCACCATCACACCACCCAAAGTGCTTGCAGGCGAACTTAGGACTCATCCATCAATAAATCATTTTGTTATAGTTCCAATTAACCAGAGTACCATTAACACAGAGAAATAATTAACCTCCCATTAACTGGTTAACAACTTCCATTGGCTCTACTCTGTCTTTTGGGAGTTTTTTGGGCAATTCCAGCTTTTTTACCACATATAAATAATAAGACTAGATTCTTCTCGGATCTCTTCCTCACTAAGTTAAGCCATCCCATTTTCTTGCTCAGTTGCCATCAGTTGTCATGGATCATTCTCACCTCTCCATCTCCAGACAGCTATGTGTGACCAGATAAATTCCAGTTTGCCAAATTTCGACTCTAATCTTTACTCTGTAAGTAAATGCATGTTCTTCATTCATGGCTTGAGCCTCTTTAACTTAGAGTTACATCCTTTTGATTGCAGATGCTATGCCTACACTGATGGAGCTGATGGCAAATTCCTTTCTCTAACACCATCTGGCTGCAAGCTAACTATATCTTCCTAACTAGCTGAAAACAGCTGGATCTCCAAGTAATCCTAGATCATTCTTAATTCTAAAATTTTAAGTTTATATTCCTTTTGAAATTGAATGGAAGATTTTACAGTTAGAGTTGATGAAGGAAAATACAAGGCTGTAGGTTAAGACACCTTGGAGTTCCTTATAGCTTAGTAGATGTTTTCATGAAAACATAAATCTCTCTCTTTCCTCTCTTTTTTCTTCACTCTGACCCTACAGGAATAACTCTCTCTGAATCCTGTCAATTCTTCAAATTTTCCAGCAAATTGGCATTGTGGTAAATCATACAAGACAGCAGAAAATGGGGCTGGCATTATGACATAGCAGGTTACTCCACCACCTGCAACACCAGCATCTCATATGGGCACTGGTTTGAGTCCCAGTTGTTCCACTTTCTATCTAGGCTCTCTGCTAATGTGCCTAGGAAAGCAACAGAGGATAGCCCAAGAGATTGGGTAACTGAATCTAAAGTGGGAAACTCACATGAAGCTTCTGGCTCCTGGTTTCAGCCTGGCCCATCACCAGCAGATACAACCATTTGCAGAGTGAACCAACAGGAGGAAGATCTCTCTCTCTCTCTCTCTCTCTCCCTTCTCTCTCTCTCCCTATCTTTCTCTCTCCGCCTCTCCCTCTTCCTCTCCCTCTCCCTCTCTCAGTATGTAATTCTGCATTTAAAATAACTAAAATAAATCTTTAAAAAAAATCCCAGAGAAGTATGTGGGTATTATAGCTCAAATATAGCCATAAATATGCTTAACTATTGGTAGAAGATTTGACAAAAAGGATATTTAGGATGCCCAATGTGGGTTTCAGGAAGTCTTTTTTGCTTTCAATTTAGTCAAAGAAATCTGTTTGTTAAACAGTTACCACTACCATTATCAGGATCATATCCATTTTGTTTCAGAAGACACAGAAATGGCATCACATGGTAGAAGAAAGATTGGAAACATTCCATGTCTTAATTGCATCATTTTCTCATTAGATTCTCCATTGCATAAATTTCTTTTTTTTAAGTTCTTTTTTTCTTTTTTTGTTTGTTATATAGTTTTTTTTTATTTAATAAATGTGAATTTACAAAGTGCAACTTTTGTATTGTTGTGGCTTCCCCCCCCCCCAACCTCCCTCCCTCCCACGGCCCTCCCCTCTCCCAGTCCCTCTCCCATCCCATCCTTCATTGAGTTTCATTTTCAATTAGCATAAATTTCTTTACTGTAGAAGTTTAGGGGTTGTCAGATATTAGGCTGTTTCAAAAATAAAATTAATCTTAATCTGAGAGATCTTTTTTAAATTAAGTCAAACATTGAAGCAGACTGTAATACAATAGTAGAGTCCAATTTTAGTTTTTAATGGGGATTATATGTTATGGGAAATTCATTTTTTGTTTTATAGACTCAAAAGTCGCTAGTACTAGAAGTTGTTGTAAAGAACATGTCTGCCCCCTGCTCCATTACTCTTAGATTCAATGACACAACATCTACCTTAAAAACCATATCTAATATATTCCAATTTTCTGAAATGTGTTGCTATATTAAAATCATATTCTCAACTGGAGGTCATCCGGTCTAATATCAAAGATGAATTTTGAATACTCTCTAACAAAGCTCTATAGTAATTTATCATAAAGAATTATACTCTTGTAGATCTAGATTCAAATTTTTGAAAAAAGCACATATTTAAATAACCCATAGCTCTTAATAAAAATTCAGCTGTTTTTGAACAATTAGAATTTAACAGACATCAAGAGAACATAATAGATTACTTTAACACATTGCTTTAACAGAGCATCAGAGTTTAATTCTATGTCAAAGAGAAATTGAGCTTCCTGTGATCTTTTGCTGTGAGGTTTCCTTCCTTTACCTTCTTTCATACTGGTGACCATGTTTCTGTGTTTCTGTGTGTAAGACATCTTTAAGCATCTTTTGCAGGGCAGGATGAGTGGCAACAAATTCTTTCAGTTCCTGTTTGCTATGAAAAGTCTTAATTTCACCTTCATTCACAAATGAGAGCTTTGCAGGATATAGTATTCTGGGCTGGCAGTTTTTCTCTCTTAGTACCTGGGCTATGTCTCGCCATTCCCTTCTAGCTTGTAGGGTTTCTGATGAGAAGTCTGCTGTGAGTCTAATTGGAGATCCTCTAAGAGTGATCTGACGTTTCTCTCTTGCACCTTTTAGGATCTTTTCTTTCTGTTTCACTGTGATGAGTTTGATTACAACATGTCGTGGTGAGGATCTCTTTTGGTCATGTTTATTAGGGGTTCTATAAGCTTCCTGTACTAAGATGCCTCTGTCCTTCTCCAAACCTGGGAAATTTTCTGCTAGTATCTCACTGAAAATGCCTTCTAATCCTTTCTCCCTCTCCATGCCTTCAGGAACTCCTAGAACCCGAATGTTGGGTTTTTTAATAGTATCCTGTAGATTCCCGACAATATTTTTTAGATTTCTAATTTCTTCTTCTTTTCTTTGGTTTGCCTGTTTCCTTTCCTGTTCTCTGTCTTCTAAGTCTGATATTCTCTCTTCTGCTTCGCCCATTCTGTTTTTAAGGCTCTCTAATGTGTTTGTCATTTGATCTATTGAATTCTTCATTTCATTATGATTTCTAGTCACTATCAGAGTTTCTTGTTCCACTAGTTGTTTCATTTCATTTTGATTCCTCCTTAATATTTCACTTTCACGAGAGAGATTTTCTATCTTGTCCATGAAGGATTTCTGTAGTTCAAGAATTTGTTTTTGAGAACTTCTTAATGTTCTTATCAATTTTTTGAGATCCGCTTCTTGCATTTCTTCAATCTCATCATCTTCATAGTCTTGAATTGGGGCGTCTTTTTCATTTGGGGGTGTCATAGTGTCTTCCTTGTTCTTGTTAGCTTGGTTTTTGCGTTTGTTGTTTGGCATGTTGGAGATATTTGGTTTCTTCACTGTGGTGTTTTTTCTTGTTACACTGTGGCTCTATATTAAGTGGACTGTCTGCTTTCAGTGGAGCCTTAGAGGCTTGAGATGAGTGTGGACTGAGAGCTGTGTTTGGTTCCTCAGGGTTGAGGGTGTGTCAAGGATGACACTCCCAGGTTAGGTGTGGTAAATCTCTCTTTCTTTTTTTGATTTAAAAGGGAAGTAATTCCGCACAGCTGAACGTAATTGGAGGTAGTTAGCAGGCAAATGATATACCCACAGGAGCCAGAGATCGGAAGCTCTTTCCCAAGGACCACACAGGGAATCTCTGCTGCCCTCAGTGTGGGCTCCAATTCTCCTGCAGTCTCCCACTGGGTTGCCAAGTTAGATGCTAATCTCCTGTTATTTCACCCCTCCCCACAGAGTCAGGTTTTTCTGCTAGGCTCAGGGCTGGTGCAGACCTGAGGTCGCCCTGCTTATGACGTATGTCCAAAATGGCGCCTGCTCTGTCTTGCTCGCCTTTGAGAGGTGAACGGAGAGAGAGAAACTTGTGTCCGTATCAGTCACTTTTTTTATTTTTTTCTCTCTCTTCTAGTTAGCCTGGTGAACTTTTCCCCACGGAGTTTCAAGCCTCGTTCCCTCTAGCCTCCTCTTTCTGCTTGCCTGCTGGTATCTCGGGCTATGGAGGTTCGGCTCACCTCGCGTTCCAGCGCTGGTGCGTTGAGTCTGCCGCTGGTGTCCCGAACTTGGGCTCCCACGCTCTCCACGCAGGTCCACTGTGAATCACTAGTTCCGGAAGAGTTTCCTCTGCTGTTTCTTCCCCTACTCTTCCTTGACCCTGCAGTATCTCCACTTATATTAAACTTTCTCTCCCCCCGGACTAAGTGTGCTTCCTGCCTATTCCGCCATCTTGCTGCCTCCCCTATAGAGACAAGTTTTAAGGAAATGAAGTCATTTTATTCCCTCCTCACATCAGGAAAGATTTATAAACATGTGAATATTTGTCAAAAAAGGAGAGGGTAATAGAACATAGAGTTCCCAGATTCCTGCTTGTTTATTCTCTGCATTTCACCTCATCAGCTGTAGGCAGTTCCCTGAAGCTATCAGCCAACCAAAAACTTCATTAGCATCTTAATTTGATTCTAAACACTCAGCCTAAGTTCCTGATACTAAGCACCTGAGAATAATAGCTTAATGATTTTCATTGACAGTTAAAATTATTGTAATGATATTTGCTAAGTCCTGTGTTAATTTTGTCACCTTAGCTATATCATTTATTCTTTTTCACCATTGGTATAAAATAAATCCCATAATTATTAGATTTTATCCATGAAAAGAACACCAAGGGCTTAGGTTAAAAAATTTGCCGAAGTTCTCTTAGCTCATAAAAAATGGAATAGAATCTCAAATTGAGGTCTTGGCCCATATTCATTGAGCCCTCAACTACAGTTCTATGTTGTCAGAGGTCCTGGGTAGCTCAGTGGAATCCTTGTTAACACGCATGCCTTGGAAATCAAGGGTACACTGAGAAAGATGAGAGGGACTTTGAGTAAACCATTCAATGCCCTGGATCTGTCTTCTGGACTTGGGAGATCCCAAGTATTCACTGTCAAACTCATATCCCTAAGAGAACTAAAGAACAAGAAGCTGTTTCTGAAAGTGTAAAGGCAGAAATGGAGGACAGAGGTTCACATTTCTTACGGACATATTTGGGTATGATGGAGTCATGGTCAGAAAATATATATAAAGAGAACTCTTCCTGTCCAGGGTGCACCAATTTCATCTCACAACTATTCCACACAAATGAGGAGTTGCCTACTCTAGCACTCCCTGCATTTGTTAACCCAAATGTACTCTACTGTAGGCTAGAGAGAAGGCTTCTCATATCAAAGTGCCTGAATTTGAGTCCTGGCTTGCCTCTCATTTCCAGGTTCCTTCTAATGCAGACCCTGGAAAGCAGCAGGTGATGGCACAAGTACTTGGGTCCATGCCACCTGTGGGAAATCTAGATTGAGTTTCAAGCTCCCAGCTATGGCATGGCCCAGTTTCTGGCCTTGCCAACATTTGGGGACTGAACAAACTAGTGGGATCTCTGTGTCTCTCGCTACTTCTCAAATAATTAAATGAAAAAATACAAATAAAGTTACTAACAGGAACCCTAATTCAGAGTTTGGAGGGAAACATTTGCTTTTTTGTTTTATTGGTTTGGGTGTCCTGACTTGGGATAAATGATGAGGCATCCAAGTAGAGATGACCTAGAAGAGATATTGCACCTTATATAGCAGATTTAGAGCAATGGAATTAGTCCCAGATTTCTATATCCTTATAGATACGGGACTCACAATATACTGGCGGCTTTGTCCACGTCAGTTTTACGGAGTACCCGGTGAGTCTAGAACTTCCAAGCCTTCCATAGCATGACTACACGTTTCTGAAGAGGTAGGCAACACCAACAACAGCATAGCCCCTCTTTACAGTGTTTAAGGTCTAGGGCTAGTGACTGTGATGTTTGGAGTAGGACCTCAGCACGTGTTATAGCCATTGGCTTTAGACAAGTATCTAAAACACTTCTCTTCCTGAAAGATTTGAGACAATATTTTGTAACTGTGTTAAGGAATTCCAATGGATGCTGTTTGACCTCAAATCTGCTTTCTTACACAGTCGATCTTTTTGAAGTGCCTGTTGGGTTATAAGGAAGATGATGATTCATTTGAGAGGTGGGGCATTCCTAGGTACCCATGAATGGAACTCAGTTCTGGAAAAGATGAAGAGCTAAAGTGTCTCGGAGACCTGATTTCCCCAATATTGCTTCAGAGAAAGTCTAGTTAAGGTGCCCTTATTCATATAGAAAAATACAGAGCAAATGCCAAATATTCAGAATGCTTTCTCTTCTTTTCTAAGAGTCATTATTTAAAAAAAAAAAAAAATCCAGGCCATTCCATGAGTCAACAATTCATTCTACATAAAAACTAGAGTTTAAAGTGACTAATTTGAAGTGATGAAACCTAGAGGATGTGAGGGGTTTTGTTTTGCTTCACTTAGTCATTACTGGTTAGCTATGAAGAACTCTCCCAAATTAACTATAAATGTAAAGACAGGGACTAATAACTTTTTGCAATTAAAAAAACTACGTGTTACTGTGTTACCTGGCATTTTTGAAAATCTCACTGAGTTATTATTCTACTCTGTCTGTATACCAACTAATTAAGTAAGCACCTTTGGCCCAGTTGAAGTTGTTTCTATATATAACAAAGTGAGAATGCAGGAATGAAGCCATAATTAAATGTTGCAGCATTGTAATTTATGACTTTTTTTTTCTAAGCAAAAGGATCTATCACAGCCTACCTTCTACTTGTTGGCTATTTATATGTATTTTTTTAAAATAGCAGTATATGGCTGCCATTCTTACAAACTCCATTTATAAGGAATGCTTAGTACCACCGAAGACACTTCCAGAAAAAATAAAAGTCTGATATGATTGCTCTTTAAAGGACATGCTCGATTGTGTGTGTTCTCCTAGATAAGTGTGGGCAAAGACATGCTTAGGAATTCTAAATCAAACCTGTGGTCCCCACGAAGTCCTCAGTAGTCACGCTACTTAAAGTATGGTCCTGGGACCAGTGTCAGTCCCAGTACCACCCTTTTATAGCTCTAAGGATGTAAATGAGCGAAGAAGAACAGACATTCAGGGACTCCCAAAACAATGTGACTGATTCTGTGTGCATTGGCTCAAAGTTTTTTTAAATTACTGAAGTTATTGAAGTAAACCATTTATTTCTTCTATGTCATATCTAAGTCTGCAATAGTGTAAAAACATAATTTTTTCCCCAAAAATACTAATTTCTTTTCAAATGTTTTCTCTTCACCAATTGTTTGAGATTCCTTTCTCTACTCATGAGATGAAGGCGGAGGACATGGCTCCAGAAATGGGAGACTTCAATCATCTCAGTTACCGTTTGTAAATTTCTATTTCCTCATCTACAAAATGAAGGGCTTTAGCTCCATCAAGGGTTTAAACTGGCAATGAGACCAGGGTCACAGATGTTTTGTTCTGTTTGTTGTTGTGAATTGTGATGGTTTCCCTCGGGGTCTATTCTCCAGTAGAGATCCAGCTCCCTCTCTTTCCTACCATGTCACAGTGTCATGTGTTTATATCATGTGACACTTGAAAGGATGGATTTACAAACCCAGACTGTGACTGCTAAGGTTCCTTCTAGTTCTCTGAACTAGAGCAAGTCCTAAGATAATATGCTATTACCTCCTTTCAACGAGAATCTGATGTACAGAGTAGCTGTAGTTCTAATTTTTTTTTTTTTTAAATAGACACTAAGCAGATTGGGCTTTGAGCTGTTAGTACCCAAGTACTTTTACTCCTGAGTTAAGAAGAGTATTGTCATTTGTATCTGTTTTACGTGTTGAAATTTCATGTCAGTTTCATTTGAGAAAAGGGGTTCATAGGAGTAACTTTTTGAGAATAACTTTAAGATTTTGGATACTGTCCAGGTTTTGCTTGATCATATTGCCTATGTTCATTTGGTCTCTGGTGCTTGGCACATGTGAGTGTTGGGAGTCAAAGGAAGGAAGATTTTCTCCTATTTTACCTGAAGGGGTTGGTCCACAAAACCGTCTAGCCACTCTGTTCACGTGAATTCCCTTTATATGTTGGCATACATGAGTCAGGGAGGATTATGATTCCATAAATGGACCAATGGGAGAAGAGGAGAGGGGACATTCAATGAGACATGCCTTATCCTATGACCAATACGAGTTAACTGTCCATGGCAGTAAGTCAGCAGAATCATGACTGACAAACAAATGATTGGCATGGGTTCTAGAAATTATCCTTGCCAATGTACTTCATTCAAAGCCATATTTGATTGCCTTTGAAAGCAGGCCTTGGATAGTATCTCTTGTTTCCTAATAAGAGTCATTTTACAATTGGCCCTCTAGAGGCATGGGTTTAGGACCCACCGACTGAACCAACCACAGATAAGAATATTCTAAAAATTACTTTTCTACTGAACATGTATAGATGTTTTCCTGTCACTATTCAACAATACCATATAAGAACTACTTACACAGCATTTGCATTGAATTTTAGATATTGTAAGTAATCTAGAGATGATTTAAAATATGTGGAAGGATGTGTGTGGGCTATATGCAAACACAGCACCACTTTATATAAGGGACTTAGGTATCCACAAATTTTGGTATCCATAATGGAGGGTTCTGGAGCCAATTCCCTGCTGAAATTATCCAATGACTATATTTTTTTTCTAAATTTCTTGTTGTGCCAGAGATACCCATATACCCACCCCATATATCTTTTTTTTCTCCACAAATAGCTCTATGGAGAAAATTAAATTCAGCAGATGAATAACATCAAAATTAGGAGACACAAAGAAATAAAAAGGAATTCATTGGAGGAAACAGGTAGGCAAACCTATTTTTGGATTTCTTATATACCTCTTCCTGATTTAATCACAGATTGATTTCCCTTAGGAACTGTGATGAATCACTGTGGCAAACTAAGGTGTGAGTATGATATCAGCAGCCTAAGAAAGTGATTAAATCATGGCAAGTATACACTATTATTAGAACCTTTATTTTATTTTTTGAATTTTTTGTTGATCTGTTTTCATTTATTTGAAAGGCAGAGAGAAAAAGAGAGAGAGAGGGAGAGAGAGAGAATCTTTCATCTGCTGGTTCACCACTCCCCAAATATCTACAGAAAATGAAGACTGAACCAGGCTGAAGCCAGGAGCCAGGAACTCCACCCAGGTCTCCCCATGAGTCTCAGGGTCCCACATACGGGAACCTTCGCCTGCTTCAGGAAGCTGGATCTGAAGTGGAGCAGGACTTAACCCCAGGTACTCTGATGCAGGATGTGCTTGTGCCGAACAGTACCTTAGCCGTTGTACCACACCTGCTTCCTGAGTCATTACTTTACATTTTAAAATTTTGTTCCTATTTGCTAGGCACAAAATTTAGCAATTTACATGCTTTGTTGCATTTAGCATAATATGAGCATGTTATTTTAGCTGTTATTTTTATTATTGTATATATATATGAGGAAATTTAGCCACAACAAATTTGGGAAATTTGCCATTGTTCATCTCAGTTAGTCCATTTCTAGCCTATGCTTATCTCCAGAAGTTGCCTGAAGCCATAATGGTAACCGTTGGCCACACTAGATTGAAATTTACTATCTAACTATTGACATATTTCCATGCTGGATTCTGAAAAGTATCAAGAAGGCAGCCAACCAACTGTGTTCTAATGCACAGATTGATGGTTCATGCTGACTTTCTGTTTCACAGTTGTAATTTTTCTGTTACTTAGCCTGGCTGTAGAGTTGGCCAGAAGTCCAGGGAGGTGTTAACAAACCTGAGATGAGAGTAAGGCATTTCTGCTTGCCTTGGCAGTTCATCATCCAGTGACAAAACATATTCTGTGCGACTAAGAATGAATTTTGAAAGATGTAGCTGGAGGTGTTGGACTCCCCTGAAAATTCTCCTGCTGACCATAAGCTTTGTTTTCATAAAAACCTTATGTGAGTATACTTTGAGGAATTTTATGATTCTTTTCAGTAGTCCGAAAAGTCATATTTAGATCCGTTGATACACTTAGCAGAATTATGAAAATGATACTAGAGTCAAGTGTAATGATCAAAACTTTGTTCAGAAGGAAAGACGAAAAGAACCTTTGTTATAAATCTGGCTGCTGAGCCGAGACTAGTCTGAAATCATACAAGCTCTGAGACTGGAAAGGTCTCTCAGTAGGTATTAGAGGTAATAGATGCAGAGCTGGAGATTAGCCGAACAGATGAGGAACGAGACAGTGAATATAAAGTGGGGTTGAGAGAAATTTGAAGTGCAGAATTAAGTTGTGACTAGATGTTTTGTATGGGTAAGGAATGGAGAAATAGTCCCAACAAAGATTAAAAGTGCTAATTACCTGTTGAAACCTCATTACTAAAATAACCAAAGAAGTAGAAGTTCCCAACCGAGACACTACTGAGATCAGGAGAAATTCTACCAAGAAATGGATTTATTTGGTAAATAAATATAAGCAGCATACAAAGGAGTTTCAATGACAATAGTTTTAATATATTAATGATGTTTGCTATATTGGTATTCATTATTTATTTATATTAATTATCATCTATCATATTATTATTATTTTATTATCTCAGGACACAATGGATAGGAGGGAATGTTTAGTTCCAAATTATCCTAGTTTTGATGATTTCAAGAAACCTGAAGAAAATATAATTGTTGGATCTGTTAGACCCTCAGTTAGTATCCTCTTTGCTTTTATGCCTCTGGATGCAAATTTCCCAATTGTGGTCCCAATTTTTTAAACTGGATTAAAGAAAGAATTCAAGCAATGTTTAACTTGAAAAGAAATCTCCCTGTTCCTCCTTCATTTTGTTGACAAAGTAAAGTACTTTTCAGATAAGATGACTATGTTGTGAATATAGTCACTGAACTGACTATGCAGGGATAAAGGGAATTCCTCTGGAAAGCTGTGGGCTCCAAACATGACCCTGATATGAGAGGGGGGAATTGTGTGAAGGAGGCACTCCTAGTCTTGTTAGTTTAGTTATTAAACTAGGAAGCAGTGATATGCAAAAGACTCCAGTTATTCTGAAGAGTGACACTAACACATTTAAAAAAAAAATAGCACATTGAAGAGACATCTTGAGCTGTCTATAAGGATGCAATGAACAGGAGGAGAGGCCAACAGGATAGCTTCCAATATACGAATGGACCACTATCAAAAACAGGGTGAAGTCTAGGCACTAATGAGATTATGGCACAGCCATTCAATTTATCTTAGCCTTGATGGACTAAAGAAATCCGAGGGAAATATACAAAATAAACTCTGTGTTCCTTTCAAAGCAAAAGATATGAAGTCAAGAAAAGGACTTCAGTTCTGAGGGTCAATGACTAAGGCCTCCTAGCAAAACCCCCAGTGAGGACTGTAGACTCCACCTTTGTGTGAGTTAAAGGAACTTTATTGTATTTGTTAGTCAGTGGTGCATAATGTGTTATTATTTATAAAACTTCCAGTAAAAATTTAAATCAGTATAACTAGAGCAATACAGTGGTGTGAATGTGGAAAATGTAAATGCAAGATTATGGTTCTAAATAAAAAGAAGTTATGTGTGACTGTTGCATCACCATATCTTGATGTATTAATGGTACGGCTGTGATGTTGGAATGAGATTTTTCCCTTGCTCAAGCTTTTGTGAAAGTGGACATAAGAACATTTGTTTTTTGTACAGCTTTTAGTCAAATATGCTAGATGAGAACTACCCAAGCAGTTAATCTGAAAAATAGGATACCTGTGGGTATCAAAAGAGTTCAGTGTTCATGGTAGATGTGTGAGATGCAGTTGAACTAGGGCTTATACATTCTGTATTTAGTAGCCTTTTTGTTTAAATCCAGAGGCAGGCAACAGAGAGCCAGAGCGCCGGTGTCTCCATCGACTCTCTAAGTGTCCATAAATGCTAGTACTGGGCTGGGCTGAAGTGCTGAAAGCCATGAACACAATCCTTGTCTCCCACATGGTTGGCAGGGACCCAACCTCTTGAGCCCTGCTTCTTCCTAGCATCTGAATTAGCAGGAATCTGGAATTGAGACCTGGAGCCAAGACTCAAACCCAGGCACTCTGATTTGGGATGCAAGCGTTCTAACCAGCAGCTTAACTGCTAAGACAAATACCCACTCCTGTGTTTAATATTCTCATGTGAGTTACGGGCAGGGGAATGGTTCATGGTGGTTAACAGTGGATTATGGAAGACTGTATGAGTGGTGCCTCCCATACTACCAGCTATACCAGACAGGAGTCAAGAGTTCAAGCCATGCAGCAAACTAAGAAAGAATGGTATTAGGTGATCAATTTAGTTAAATCTTACAATTCGTACTTTGGGAAAATTGCAACATCAATTTTGATTAGGTGAGGGACTAGCATATTTACCATTATCCCACAAGAGTATTTAAAATCTTCTGCTTACTGTGTAAGTTAGTGAAAAAGGGCTTTAATTTGATGCAATTGGAAATAATTGCCCACTGTTATATTGGTGATATAATCAACATATGATTTAATGTTTGTATCTAAAGATCGAGCTAAAATGGAACCAAAGTTTTGTTTAATTAAATGAGTACCACCATGAGTGCAGAATTAATCATGCTTAAAAAAATTCAGGTCCCAGCACAAATGAAGACATTCCCAAAAGTAACTTGACTGGAGCTCCTAGCAACATGACACCGAAACCAGCAGAAATTTAGTATTTTATGTAGTAGGTTCAAAAATTAAATATGAGATTACCTGCTGTAGTGAACCTTCCCACATTTAAAGTGTCCATTTGCAAAGTCATGAAGAAAACTGAATTAAATGGTGTTCTGAATAGGAACAATTGTTACTGGAACTCAGCAAGCATATCCTGGGTTTAAACACCCAAGCTCAGCTGATTTCAGCAGTGTTAGCAGTTCCCACTTAAACTACTCATAGGATCCTGGCTGCAACCACAAGGACCACTGACCACTAGGATTTTAAATCACAAATTTGCTAAAGATACCTGCCAGCTAAACTCTATTCAATATATAGTTATTATTGGATCTGGATTGAAACTGCATTGTTACATTAAGATGTAAACATTTCTTGACACTTGAGAAAGTCATTCAGTCATAGTTTACATCAAAACATTTTTTTAAAAAAATAAGGGCAATACAAAAAAAGAGTTTTTCTTGTTAAACATGGGTCATACAACAGTGGTAACTGCATGAGATATCCACAGCATACATACAACTTCTTTAAATCCCGTGAATTCACCTAATCCCATAGGGGCTCCGGATTCTGTTCCAGTTGCTCCTCTTCCAGTCCAGCTCTCTGCTGTGGCCCAGGAGTGCAGTGGAGGATGGCCCAAGTGCTTGGGCCCTGCATCCACGTGGAAGACCAAGAGAAACACTGGTTCCTGGCTTCAGATCAGCGTGGTGCACCGGCCACAGCGGCCATTGAGGGTTGAACCAATGGAAAAGGAAGACCTTTCTCTCTGTCTCTCTCTCTCTCTCTCACTGTCCAGTCTGCCTGTTAAAAAAAAATAGTAAAAAAAAAAAATAAAAATAGTCTTATATAATTAGATAATAAGTACATTGTGTCATGAAAGTCATCATGTACATGGAAAGTGAAAATTAAAGGGAGAAGTATTTATGCTCATCAGAAAAATTCTCCCTCAATTTGGAACCGTCAAGTGCATGCCATCCTGTGTTTTCTGGAAATGATCATGGAGGAACGTGAGACTGAAAGACACTGTAGGCGCCACACCTGGGGATCCAGACCCACCCAGAGAGGGCAAGTAGACTGCGCCTGTGGCCCCAGGTAGATTCTGGTGGATTTTTACAGTTTGTACTTCCTGTATTAACTGTAAATGTTTTAAAAGCCAAAAATATTAAAGCAGAAAGTATCATCCCAGTTTGAGCCTCCTACTCATGTAACATGTGACCTTGGAAGACATTTTTCTTCAGATGCCAGAGTGTATATGATGGTTTGTGACCCAGGTCACAAAAGTGGGAGTTGCAGGACTTGAAACTAAATATTTTAAAATTTAGAGCAAGTAATTGGGGCAGAGCCAAGATGGCGGATAGTGAGGACGTGTGCCGTAGTTTGGGAAAATAAAGTCTAAAAGTGGAATTACTGTAGCCTCAGGAAAAGATTCAAGAAAAAAACTGCAGAGGAAATGCTTCCGGATCTAGTGGATGTGACACAGAGAACCTACAGGGAGCCCACCGCGTGGAAACCCAACCGCGGGAGCCGAGCTGCAGAATCTCGCCAGCGCGGGAACAAGCGGGAGGTAAGACAAAGGCGTCAGAAACCCGAGACATTGTGGGGGGGGAAGCAGAGGCCTCTCTATTCACTCACGGAGCAAAACAAAGAGCAGGCGCCATTTTACATATGTAAAGTTGGATCTCTGTCTTTAATGTGCTGTACACTCTTATTTAATGCTATAACTAGTACTCCAACAGTATTTTTTTTCACTTTGTGTCGCTATATGGGGGCAAACTGTTGAAATCGTTACCTAATATATACTAAACTGATCTTCTGTATATAAAGAGAATTGAAAATGAATCATGATGTGATCGGAAGGGGGAAGGGGAGAGGGAGCAGGAAAGGGGGAGGGTTGTGGGTGGGAGGGAAGTTTTGGGAGGGGGAAGCCATTGTAACCCATAAGCTGTACTTTGGAAATTTATATTCATTAAATAAAAGTTTAATTAAAAAAATGTACTGACTTTGTATCAAGTACTTTTGAATAAAATCTAAATAAGATTAAAAAAAAATTAGAGTGAGTAATCACTACTGGTGTGTTTCCAAACCAAAACATGCATATCAATAGAAAGGAATTTCTTATATATCCTTCAAGGAGTGCAGATCTGGTAGCTGGGAGTGTATCTGCCACTTGAGTAAGAAGACGTCACCTAAATTGGAGAAAGACGTTGATCTAATAGCAGCTCTGTGTATAATATGGTTTTTCTTACAGTGGCTCAGTTTTGGGTCATTTCTAAACTGTAGATTACTGTTGATTTAATACAATGACTGGGACCCACTGTCTACAACCCATAGCAGAATGCTCTCACCATACTCATTAGATGTTCTGTGGCATGCAATTCTATTTGATATTCATGAATTTTATTGATATTTTAATTTCAGAAAAGGCAATTTTTCAACTACTCTGTAAATTTTTAAAATCTGTAATGTTGGTGAAAATGAAAAAAATTACTTTTAATAGAGAATTAAATCAGGTTTTAGAACAAAATGTCTCATGTCTATATTAGAGATAACTAAAAGCTGCACTCACCAATATTCATCAAACACGAACAATTCCTAAATGTTAAGTTCCTAGTTTTTCAATCACAGATTTTAAAAAGTAATTGCTATAATGCTATTGAGTTATGAGGTCATTACTACAGTAAGGTGCTATATAATAACAAAGTAAATTATTGTAATAAATCATGAAACTGCTGCAGACTTTGGATTTATATAGTGGAAACACGGAAATTTAAGAGACTATTTTTCTAGAAGTCCAACTACAAAGACATTTTAAAATGGAAAATATTACTTTTGTCCAGGTGGCCTAATACAGATTTATTTCAGCGACTAACATCTATTACTGCTCTATTTTAATGTATGATTATTGCATGGGCGCCATGTGTTAGGAGTTAATCCAACTTACATGGGCAATTCACATCTTTGCTTCATAGAGTCCTTTTTATTTTGAAATACAATATTTAGGTATGATGAGAGAAGGATAGATGCGGGAATTGGAAAGGATATTGATGAATGAATTGATGTTAAAAAGTAAAAAATCATCCAAGATGTCTTCTGGTATTTTAAAAAACTGACCTTGGGGGCTGGCATGGTCGCATAGTGGGTAAAGCCACTGCCTGCAATGCCAATATCCCCTATAGGCCTTGGTTTGAGTGCCTGCTGTCCCACCTCCAATTCAGCCACCTGCTAATGCACCTGGGAAAAGCAGTGGAAGATGGCCCTGGTGCTTTGGACTCTGCACCCAATTGGGAGACCTGAAAGAAGCTCCTGGCTTTGGCCCAGTCCAGACCCATTGGCCTAGCCCAGCCCTGGTTGTTGGTGGCCAATTAGGGAGTGAACTGCTGGATGCTGGATACAAGAACACTCTCCCTCTCTTGCATGCACTTTCTCTCTCTCTCTCTCTCTCTCTCTCTCTCTCTTTCTCTGTAACTCTGACTTTCAAATAAATCTTTATAAAAAATTGGGGCTCAAAAGTGCATCACATATTAGAACTCTGAAAAAAGCATACATGTAAAATATATTTAAAATTCATATATGCCTCACATAGCTATGACATACAACTACATAACTGTTCAAACAATGCAAATATCCCATACATGCATATGCCCATGTTCTGGCATTTCTGAGTAGTAACTCCTTTTGAGCAACTTTTCAAGTCTGATCTCTGCACTCAACATTTCTTAGCATTCTGTATTGTCCTAATTGAAGTAGATTGAAGTCTCTTTCCATTTGTAAACAGTGATATTTCCTTATCAAAAGAGGTTTTGCTCCAAGACACCAGATACATGCCTGAAACTGCAGAAAGTTCTGAACCCCAGCTGTCCAGTGGTCCCCCATCACCTGCAGTTTCAGTTTGCATTGTTTCAGCTGCTTGAAATCAATTGTAATCTGAAAATATTGTGGAAAAATGTCTTTAAAACACAATCTATGAAATTTAAGTATATGTATATTTAAACATATAGAGTTGCAATTGTTCTATTTTGTTATTAAGTATCGTTGTTTATCTCTTTCTGTGCTTTAATTATAAGTTAAATTTTATCACAGGTATGTGCTTATGGGAAAAAAAGTACAGTAAAGGAGTGTATAGGACTTGTATACTACTCATGGTTTGAAATGTTCACTGTGGATCTTGGAATCTGCTCCCTCAGGTAAGGGGAGACTGTTGTATTGCGTTTGCCTATATATACAAACCTATGACACATATGATTTAGAAAGTAGCCACAGTATATGATTAGCAATAATAACACAGAACAATTATAACAATAACTTTAAAATTTAAGGGAATGTGTACTCTCTGTCTCCCCATTCCCCAAATACCTTATTGAGCTGGGCTCATCCTTCTTTTTCTTGAGAGGATGTGAATAACACAATACCAATGTGATGAGAAGTGCGGTTGTGATAGGCCTGTAATGCAATAGCAATCTATTACATAATGGTGACTTAACCACACACACCATGATACTTCAGCAGTTGATCTGATACCCAAGACAGCTATGCAGTGAATAATGAGCAGGTAGCAAATACAACATGAATGTGCTAGACAATGGGATAATTCCCATCCCAGACAAGATGGAGCAGGGAGGTCGGAGACTTTACCACCCTTAACCAGAGCGGGGCACATTTTAAAGTTTAGAAACTGTATATTTTTGGAATTATTCATTTGGTATATTTGGACCATGGTTGACCTTGGGGAACTGTAAGTGTGGAAAAGAAAACATTAGATAAGGGGGACTACTGTAATGGGTCTGTGAACCAGAAACCAGATCATGAGTTTTCTTGCTAAGAAGGAAAAGGGGACAAAAGTTTCATGTATTGACTGTGGCTCTCATCTCACAAATCATGATCATCTAGAGGATCCAAGTGGTGAGGAACACTGGGGTCGTCTTCTAGGCCAGAGGCTGATCAGTGCTGTTCTGGAATTTCTTGCATTTGGGCTGCTGTTGCAGAGGTACAAAATATGTCCACAGTGTATACATGTACTGAAACATAGCAGTCCACACTATTGATGTACAGTTACTATGTGTCACTTAAAAAATAAGGCTGAAATAAAGAAGCTTCACAATATGAGGAATTCCAAAACAGCCCTACCGAAAGAACTGATGACTATAAAATGAATTGCTCTTAGCATTTCCCATAAGAAAATCGGGTGGGGTTTGGTGAAGGTTCTGTTTCTGGCTATTTATCCTGTCAGGAGTCATAAGAAGTTGAATTAATTAACATTTAAAAATTCATTTTCATTCTCAAGAACTATAACATGTGGTTTTAACAATTATTCAATGTTAACCTTTTATTTAAATGCTGTCCTAGATTTGGGTTTTTAACTAAAAGGTTGTTTAAGTTCTGAGACACAAGGACAATCACTCCAGGAAGAGCAGTCCAAACAAAAAAACAAACAGAAAAAGACCCTTTGACTTTTTAAAGCTCTGCATTTTTCAGCTGCACACTAGGAGTCTACAAACTTGGCAGCAAACTCTTGCCTTAGTTGTAAAGACCATTTGATATCAGCTTTCTGTTTGATCCACTTCAGTGAGAATGTGAGATTTAATTGTATGATGTTTTTGTGCAAAGTTATAAAACCAGACTGCTCTGTGCATAGGCCCTGTTGTGAACAATGAAACAAGCAATCTATAGGAAGAACTAAGGAAGAAAATCCCGAAGGCTGAATGTAAACATGCTACAAAACATTCACCAATGCCAAATGCTGCACCTAAGGTCTAGAATTGCTGTTAGAAAATCTCTCCTGACGCTGAGCTTGAAGTTTACTTTGCTATAATTTTCACTGCAGGTATTAGTTCACCTGTCAGGACTATAGAGGATAAATCTAGTCTCCTTTCTATATGACAGTTCTTCAAATATTTGAAGACAACCCTTCCAATCCTCCTGAATCTTCTCTTCCAGTGAAATACATCAAATCTTTTAGCAAAATGTCTTCAGAGAGAGCATGATTTGGATTCTCTCATCTTCACATCCACTCTCTTCTGAATAAACTCTACTATTTTGTAAGTTCAAACATGTGTTCAGAGTGCTATGTTGCTGGTTTCATCTTATTCTCCTGCTATAGACACACTCCTTTGGAATAGTGCTTATTCTGTCTTCAAATTAAATTAATTTCTGAAGGTGATGGTATTGGTTGCCTGTATTAGGGCCACTGAATGTTGAAGGTTCTCAGAAAGTCTTCATAGAAGCTTTGTGCTCATAACTCAACTGAAATTGCACTTAGCCCACTTGAAGGAAGTAATTTAAGTTTTTCAGTCATATATACTTTGTTTCTCCCACTTTAACATATTGTACAGCAATCAGAAAAAAAAAAAAAACACCTGGATTTCACAAGTGATGTGATGTTAACACACAATAGGCAGGTGGCTCTTTCCTCTGTCCCTCCTTTCCTCTTGCTACTGATGCCTCATCTCCCTGATATGCTCACTTGTCCATCACAGCCTCGTCATAAGTTGTCCCTCCTCATTTCACCATCTGCATTATTTTGAGGCATCACCACCACACTGGCTGAAGCACACACATATTTCATATTTTAGGGCTCAAAAGCTAAGGTTGAACAGTTGGCTCTCATCTTGAGATTGTTGACACATATTTCATATTAAAACCTGATATTGTTCTGCAGTGGATTATGGTTCAAGTACTTGGGTCCCTGTCACCCACATGAGAGACATGGATGAAGTTCCTGGCTTCAGGCTTCAGCCTGGCCTGCTCCTGACTGTTGCAGCCATTTTGGGACATGAACCATCGAATGGAATCTCTCTCCATTTCTCTCTCTCTCTCTCTCTTTGTATGTGTGTGTGTGAATTGTGCATGTGTGTGTCCCTCTCTCTGCCATTCAAGTCAATAAATAAATCTTTTTTATTAAACTTTTTTTTGGGGTGCAGAAGACTTTATTGATGGTGACATGACAAGGTAGGGCTCCCTAAACCCCTCCCCTTCTCCAGGGGGTCTGGGATGGAAACCGTGAAGAGGGGCAGATTCTCAGTGTGGTGGGGACTGAGCGGGGGCAGGGACTCCCCAGCGGCTGAGAGCCTCTTGTCCTCCGGGTGCTCTTGCTGGGGCCGCTGGTTTCAGGGCTCTTACTTCTTGGAGGCCATGTGGACCATGAGGTCCACCACCCTGTTGCTGTAGCCAAATTCATTGTCGTACCAGGAAATGAGCTTCACAAAGTGGTCATTGAGGGCAATGCCAGCCCCAGCATCGAAGGTGGAGGAGTGGGTGTCACTGTTGAAGTCGCAGGAGACGACCTGGTCCTCGGTGTAGCCCAGGATGCCCTTCAGGGGGCCCTCGGACACCTGCTTCACCACCTTCTTGATGTCATCATACTTGGCAGCTTTCTCCAGGCGGCAGGTCAGGTCCACCACCGACACGTTGGGGTGGGCACACGGAAGGCCATGCCAGTGAGCTTCCCGTTCAGCTCAGGGATGACCTTGCCCACGGCCTTGGCAGCGCCAGTGGAGGCGGGGATGATGTTCTGGGCAGCCCCGCGGCCGTCACACCACAGCTTCCCGGAGGGCCCGTCCACGGTCTTCTGGGTGGCGGTGATGGCACGCACTGTGGTCATGAGCCCCTCCACGATGCCGAAGTGGTCGTGGATGACCTTGGCCAGGGAGGCTAAGCAGTTGGTGGTGCAGGACGCGTTGCTGACGATCTTGAGGGAGTTGTCATACTTCTCGTGGTTCACGCCCATCACGAACATGGGGGCATCC
This sequence comes from Lepus europaeus, assembly GCF_033115175.1. Classification (NCBI taxonomy): domain Eukaryota; kingdom Metazoa; phylum Chordata; class Mammalia; order Lagomorpha; family Leporidae; genus Lepus; species Lepus europaeus. The sequence continues at coordinate 173,697,241 of NC_084827.1, forward strand.
GCGGAGGGGGTGGAGATAATGACCCTTTTGGCTCCGCCCTTCAAATGAGCCCCGGCCTTCTCCATGGTGGTGAAGACGCCAGTGGGCTCCACAACGTACTCGGCACCAGCATCACCCCACTTGATGTTGGCGGGATCTCGCTCCTGGAAGATGGTGATGGCCTTCCCGTTGATGACCAGCTTCCCGTTCTCAGCCTTGACCGTGCCGTGGAACTTGCCGTGGGTGGAATCATACTGGAACATGTAGACCATGGAGTGGAGGTCAATGAATGGATCGTTGATGGCGACAACATCCACTTTGCCAGAGTTAAAAGCAGCCCTGGTGACCAGGCGCCCAATGCGGCCAAGTCCGTTCACTCCGACCTTCACCATCGTGTCTCGGGGGCGCGCTTGCACTGCACGAAGAAGCGGCTGCCTGTCGAACGGGGCGGAGCAGAGAGAGTTTTTTATTAAACTTTTATTTAATGAATATACATTTCCAAAGTACAGCTTATGGGTTACAATGGCTTCCCCCTCCCAAAACTTCCCTCCCACCCACAACCCTCCCCTTTCCCGCTCCCTCTCCCCTTCCATTCACATCAAGATTCATTTTCAATTCTCTTTATATACAGAAGATCAGTTTAGTATATATTAGGTAAAGATTTCAACAGTTTGCCCTCACATGGCAACACAAAGTGAAAAAAAAAATACTGTTGGAGTACTAGTAAAAATAGTAAATACATAAATAGAAAGGGCATATCAATCCCTTCTATTCTTATTACGGTTTTTGTTTTTCCCAACACAATCAGGCTTACACTTGGTTATGTTTCTACCTCATCCCTCCTCACAAAACTTAAATATGGATTATAAGGATCAATTTAAACAAAGAATGACAAACACAATACCTGTGGATGCCATTTCGTTAGAGAGGATCTCAAGTCAAAAGTTGGACATTTCTGGCTACTGACCAGTAGGGTCCTCCAACATTCTTTTCTATTTCTGCATCTTCTCATAAAAGAAATAGAGAAATCACTGAAAAGTAGCATGGCAAACCCTCCCTATCACTTGAAAGTTGATGAGGGACAAGCACGTCTTCTCATGTTGAGTGAACTGAGGGTCTGCCCCAGTGTCTCCCAGAGGAGTCTTCTCGTCCCAGCTCCCTGTACTTCCATGCCACAATCCACAGTGCAGCCTTTTCTTCAACATAAAGTGGACACTTTCACCCCTAAGCTAATGTCTCCAATGCAAGTAATAAAGAAACATGGGCTCCTGAGATTAGAATCAATTATGGAAGCAAATTATGATCTCTATTGCTGATAAGGATGGAACTGGAGATTGTAGCTTTGAAAAATGGGTTCCTTGATGTGGCTGATAAGATAGGCTGAGCAGGGGTGAAGGTTTGTGCCCTTACAAATGAACCTCTCATTGTTTGATAGAAAATCATGGAGGGGTTGAGACCTAGACACTGATGTTTTCCTCGAGTGTCACCTATCAACAAAGTCATTCCTCCTACCAAGGGGAGAAATACAGAAGAATTGAAATGCAAGAGAGGCCAGCACCATGGCTTAACAGGCTAATCCTCTGCCTTGCGGTGCCGGCACACTGGGTTTTAGTCCCGGTTGGGGCGCCGGATTCTATCCCGGTTGCCCCTCTTCCAGGCCAGCTCTCTGCTATGGCCCAGGAAGGCAGTGGAGGATGGCCCAAGTCCTTGGGCCCTGCACCCGCATGGGAGACCAGGAGAAGCGCCTGGCTCCTGGCTTCGGATCAGCACGATGCGCCGGCCGCAGTGGCCATTGGAGGGTGAACCAACGGCAAAAAGGAAGACCTTTCTCTCTGTCTCTCTCTCTCACTATCCACTCTGCCTGTCAAAATAAATAAATAAATAAATAAAAAATTTAAAAAATTTAAAAAAAAAAGAAATGCAAGAGAACACACGTGTTGCTATCACTTACTGCTCCTCTTAGGAAATGAGGTATCCTCCCATTTAAGGAAAAATGAGGAATAGACAATAAGCATTCTCTTTCACTGTAACATTTTTTTAGCTTTAAAATTACTTTTGAACACTCTGATAGGTAGATAAATTCTATTGGTAGTACTTAAAAAGGAGCAGATAAGAATCACCTGGAACTTGTAGAAAATAGATTCCTCAAGTCACAGCTCTTAAAAACCGAAGTGTGGATGTTAGGGCTTCATTCCTTAAGATCTATGACATTTGAGCATGTAATTTTGTGTTACTGTTAATAATGCTGAGCCCATGAATGCTGCCCTATGTAATCAGAGACTTTCTGACCAGGGAGTCTGACTTTTGCCACTTAGAATGTTCCTTCAGTTACATTTGTTGGGTACTTCAGCCAAAGAAATAGGAGGGAGGATTAAGTACAGAGACAATACTAACAACCAGCAAAGATGTTTTCAAACAGTATCAAGTGCAAGAAAGAATGATTCTCTAACCAAAGACTGCTTTCCATCTGAAATATAGTTACAATTAATATGTTCTGTTTTATTCTTCAAAAGTGAAGGGAAATGTTACTGTAGAGCACACTCAGACAGAAATTACTCCGATAGAAATGCATTGCATCTAAGCTATCCAATAATGAAACCACTAGCCACATGTCCCTGTTGAACACCTGAGTGTACATGGTGTAACTGCACAACTGAGTTTTTATTGTATTCTGTTTTTTTGTTTTTTTGGTTTTTTTTTTTTTTTCTTTTACAGGCAGAGTGGACAGTGAGAGAGAGACAGAGAGAAAGGTCTTCCTTTGCCATTGGTTCACCCTCCAATGGCCGCCGCGGCCTGCACGCTGTGGCCAGCGCACTGCGCTGATCCAAAGCCAGGAGCCAGGTGCTTATCCTGGTCTCCCATGCAGGTGCAGGGCCCAAGCACTTGGGCCATCCTCCACTGCACTTCTGGGCCACAGCAGAGAGCTGACCTGGAAGAGGGGCAACCGGGACAGAATCCGGCGCCCCGACCGGGACTAGAACCCCGTGTGCCGGCGCCGCTAGGTGGAGGATTAGCCTGTTGAGCCATGGCACTGGCCTTTATTCCATTTGAGTTCATTTAAATTTAAGCAGACATAAGCATATAATAAGCATATTTCTTCAATCTATGGATTGAAACACAATTTAGTGCTTCCTGTTTGTCAGTATTTTCTAAAAAAAATAAAATAAAATAGTATAGAAAATGTGAAAGTTCCTCACACATATCAGTGTAAAGTGATTTGTCACAGAAGCGTTGGGCTGAGGAAGGACAAAATGAGTCCCGGGGCATGTAGAAAATATGTTCTGTGTTCACCATTGACCATTGCCCTGAGGAATCAGTGAAAAAATAAGTGTAGTTTAGGGAGCAAATTAAAGGAGAAAAGAAGACGTAAAACCCTGCAGTGTTATTTTTTTTTTGTTCGCAGTGCCAGAAAATTTAGCGAGAAACTGTGTGATGATAGCTCCACCTTGAGGTTTGGTGAGAATGTTTCAAGTGTAGAAAGGCCGAAAGGACAGTGCGTAACAAATACTGATTTTCCAGCAAAGTTTGCAGCACAATGCTTTCTTCCTCCTACAGTTCCCAAATAAAGGCCCCTTAAATGCCAGACTTCCAGAACCTGAGTTGGCCACCTCAAACGTGGGTTCTACCTAGAGTCTACGTTATTGGGCACAGCTTGCTACATGATACGCCTGCCAATATTCCGGCTGAGGTTTTTGATGTAGCACTACAAAAAATCTAACTGGAATTTATCACACTGGCAGCTTAGAGGCTGCATTCGCAGGTGACTGTGAATTCACTGGAAGGCGCCCAGCACTTTACATGTCTTGTGTGAAAAGTGTGATTTCTAAGTCCTCAGAGCCTTGTGGCAGTTACACACAGATAGAAACATGCAAATCTACACTCTGTTAATTGATTATATCGTGGCCTTGTATTTATTTTTTATGTTATCAGGAACTGGGGGAAGGATTGATGAAGAAGGGAAGATTTTGTGTCAAAGAGAAATTGTTTCTCTTTATGGAGGCTGAATTTTCATAAATAAAAAGAAATCGTTCTTATGTTCTTACTTGAAGGGAAAAAGAGTGAGCAGGGTTGGGGCGGGGGTGGGTGGCACATTCCTGTCCACTGATTCATTCTCTAAAAGCATACAACAGTCAAGGCTGGCCTGGGGCTGGAACTAGAAGCCAAGCTCTCAAAGCAAGTCTCCAAAGTGGAGGCAGGAACCCAACATCTTGAGCCATCGCTGTCCCATCCTATGGTCTACATTTTCAGGAAATGAGTTGGGAGCTGGAGCAGGGAATCGAGTTCTAAAATTCTGATATGACATGAGTGTGTCTTAACTTCTAGGCAAAATGCCCACCCCTAATAATTGTAGTTGTACGTGAACATAATACTGCCAGCCAAAACAAGACAGTGAACATTCCCACCAACCCAGAAAGTTCCCTACCATCCCTTCTTGCTAATTATTGCCTCACTGTGGGCTATCACTACTGTTTTTCAGCACCAGAGATAAAACTAAACTGTTCCTGGATTCCACGAAAGTGGACTCTTGCCCTGTACATGCTACTGTGTCTGGGTTCATAGGTTCAATGTGATATCTCTGCTACTTATCCTAATCATTCAATATACAAATAATTCATTCTCTTTTTACTCCTGAGCAGCATTCTCTTCCAAAAGTTGGCCACTTTTTTTAAAACTCTCTTCACTTTCTGGACATTTAGATCACTACAATTTGGAATTATTATGTAAAATCTGCTATGAACACGTGTGTGCAAATTGTTGTAGTAATGTTTTCATTTTGCTCAGGCAAATGCATACAGCCAAATTTCTGAGTTTTTTCATAAGCACAAGTAGCTTTATAAGAAATTGCTGAATAGCTCACTGCAAGGAAGACTCCAAGCCCAGATGAATTCTATGAAACATTTTGTAGGACGCATTCTCAACACATTCAAGATGTTACTCCATTGTCAGATAGATATATGGATATGTGGATACAATATATGAATATTTTATGCTTACTCATTTTTCTTATGATCTTGGTAAAGTATACATTTAAATTTTGATGAAGTCATTTATATGGCTTTTTCTCCTTTATATAAAGATGTAAAGTTTTTTTTTTAATTTTTCCTAAATGTTTGACTCAGTTAAACCATCTGTTCTTAGAGTTATTATTGGGAAAGTTTTTAATTCAATTTCTTTTAGAATCATAGGATTATTTAGATTTCCTATTTACTCTTCTATCAGTTTTAGTGATCTGTATTTTGCAAGGAAACCAACCATTTTATTAAAGTGGTTTAATACTTTGACATAAGGTTCTAAATATTTTTGTGTCTTATTAATGTTTGTACATTAATTGACGAGTTCTATTGTACTACTGATACTATAATTCCTCTATTTTCCCTTTATAAAAATATGTTTTTACATAAGAGTGTTAATTATCAAATTAACAATAAGAGTCACTAAGCACTAACTTCCCATCAGATATCAATGTTGTATTCTTGTCACCTAACAATATGGCTTTTTATTCCCTTTACTCTCAATTAGTTTCTTCCACTGACATTATCTGATCTATGAAATTTTGGTAGAATACTGCTGCATAGCCCTCTGGATTTTTGGAAATGTAAAGAACTGAAGTCAGAGATTTCCACAGCCACCCATTGACTTTTAATCCAGCCTGGAGAGTGACTTGGGTGTGAGCAATAGCCAGGCTTGGGGAAGGGAAACCACATCACCTCCTTCTCCACCCTCACCCAAGCAGAGCACCAGACTGGGCTATGAAAAATCACAGCAGTCTCTGTTCCACTGATATCAGAAATGATCAGTCAGAACCAGCACAACTCAGGCAGCCAAGGACAAATCCCCCTGCACCCTAATAATGTGGAGATTTTGGGAAATTAGTTCCAGAGCTACAATTACTCACTCAGTATGAGCCAGGAGGATTCCCTTTAGGTTCTGGGAGCTAGCACTAGCAGTAGCCCATGCAAAATCTGCTTCCATCCTGAGAGACTTGAGTAATGACCCTACTGTAACCTGTAATGCAAAGACTGTAACAATTTTAGTTCTAATTCCCTCAATCTCCTTCGACTCTACTTGGTGGACCTAGAGAAGAACCTACCTGCATTCCACTTCTCTGGACTCACACCTGACAGAGAAGAATTCTCTTTTTATCATGTAGTCACCCAGTAGGAGTTTAGTTCACATCCCCCAATCCAAGTACCAGGATTGTTAGTGTTAAAAGACACAGCACCAATTAGACCTTCCTAACAGGACCTGCAGAAATTTCCATCTGCATCACACAGATCTAGAGCCATGGCAATTGTTGCCACAAATCCCAACAACTTTCAGGTTTGCCAGTGGTACAATAGGACAGTCACCTTTGTTTCCCACACAACAAAAACAAGACACTATCAAAATCCCCAGTGTAACTGACACCAAACTCTGTAGACTGAAGATGCACACCCATATTCATCTCAAAGCCACACTTCTGTTCCTATGAGCCGCAGCAGAATAAAACATTGTGTTATTTATAGACCCAATTGACATCAATTAAAACTAATCACTCATAGACTATACTCCTAGACTCACCTAGAACCAAAGAAAAAGCAACAAGACAAGTGATTTCCTGCATTCCAGCTAAACCAGACATTCTATTCCAACAAAACCCACTCTATAGAAAAAAAAGAGAGATGATTATACCAGATGCACAGATGTCATCTAGATCTGTGAGATGCAGATGTCAATGTAGGGACACAGGAAGCAAGGTAGTATGATGCCTCAAGAAGAGCATAATAGTCCTCCAGAATTAGTTCTTAACTGAAGAAATCTATGAAGTTCCAGAAATAGAAAAATAGAATTCAAAGTAAATATTATAGGACATTAAAGTGATACAAGAGAATACAGATAGAAAGATTAAATAAATGAGGAAATCAATGAGTGACATAAAGGAAAACATTATTAAGATAGAAATTATTAAGGAGAATGAAATAGAAATTTTGGAGATGAAATCTCTAATAAGTGAAATAAAAATAAGATTAAGAGCTTAACAGCAGACCAAGGGAGAGAAGAATTTGTGAATTCAAGGACAAGAATTTGAAATAACTCATTCAAATAAAAATAGAGAGAATAGAATAAAAAAGAATGAAGTCTATGTGAAAAATGGGGTACAATTGGTGGAGCCAAGATGGCGGAAGAATGAGGGCGCACACAACAGTTTGGGAAAAGAAATTTTAACAAGGGTGGAGTTACTACACCCTTAAGAAGAGACTCAGAGGAAAAAACTGCAGAGGAAACTCTTCCGGATCAAGTGGATGTGACACGGAGGACCTACGGGGAGAGTAAGGTGACACACTGCCGTGCCGCACCCAGCCCTGCCGAGCCCCACAGAGCCGCACGCTGAGCCGCACCTAGCAGCACCCAGCCACGCTGCACCGACCCGACCCGACCCGAACTGAGCCGCGCCACGGACACGGGGGCCACTAGAGTTGGGAAAACAATGAGCCCAGCTACAGAAGCCCACCCACAGAACTTGAGCCCCAGCACTGGAAGTACAGGTAACAAGAGAATTGGCCGCAAAGGTTAGATCCTGGTCCGAGCTCACGCGGGGGGGAGGGGGAATTACACCAGGCTGACTGGAAGAAAAAAAAAGGGGGGGGAACCAGCTGGGACACTAGCCTCTCTCTGCACTCTCCAAGATGCCAAACAAACGTAGAAACCAAGGTAACAAGAGCAGGGAAGACACTATAATGCCCCCAAATGAAAAAGACACCCCAATTCAAGATTATGAAGATGATGAGATAGAAGAAATGCAAGAAGCGGATCTCAAAAAATTGGTAAGATCATTAAGAAGCTCTCAAAAACAAATTCTTGAACTACAGAAATCCTTAATGGACAAGATAGAAAATCTCTCTTGTGAAAATGAAATATTAAGGAGGAATCAAAATGAAATGAAACAACTAGTAGAACAAGAAACAGTGATAGTGATGAGAAACCATAATGAAATGAAGAATTCAATAGATCAAATGACAAACACGTTAGAAAGCCTTAAAAACAGAATGGGTGAAGCAGAAGAGAGAATATCAGAATTAGAAGACAGAGAACAGGAAAGGAAACAGGCAAACCAAAGAAAATAAGAAGAAATTAGAAATCTAAATAATATTGTCGGGAATCTACAGGATACTATTAAAAAACTGAACATTCGGGTCCTAGGAGTTCCTGAAGGCATGGAGAGGGAGAAAGGATTAGAAGGCCTTTTTAGTGAGATACTAGCAGAAAATTTCCCAGGTTTGGAGAAGGACAGAGACATCCTAGTACAGGAAGCTTATAAAACCCCTAATAAACATGACCAAAAGAGATCCTCACCATGACACATTGTAATTAAACTTACCACAGTGAAACATAAAGAAAAGATCTTAAAATGCGCAAGAGAGAAACATCAGACCACTCTCAGAGGATCCTCAATTAGACTCATAGCTAGCTGACTTCTCATCAGAAACCTTACAAGCGAGGAGGGAATGGCGAGATATAGCCCAGGTAGTAAGAGAGAAAAACTGCCAGCTCAGAATATTATATCCTGCAAAGCTCTCATTTGTGAATGAAGGTGAAAGAAAGACCTTTCACAGCAAGCAGAAATTGAAAGAATTTGTCGCCACTCGTCTAGCCCTGCAAAAGATGCTTAAAGATGTGATACACGCAGAAACACAGAAACGCGGTCACCAATATGAAAGAAGGGAAGGGAAGGAAACCTCACAGCAAAAGATCACAGGAAACCCAAAAATGATAGGGCAAAGTTACTACTTATCGATAGTCACATTAAATGTTAAAGGCTTGAACAATCCAGTTAAAAGACACCGATTGGCTGATTGGGTAAAAGAACAAAACTCATCTATGTGCTGCTTACAAGAAACACATCTTTCTAACAAAGATGCACACAGACTGAAAGTGAAAGGCTGGAAAAAGATATACCATGCCAACAGAAATGAAAAAAGAGCGGGAGTAGCCATCTTAATATCAGATAACATAAATTTTACCACAAAAACTATTAGGAAAGACAAAGAGGGGCACTATATAATGATTAAGGAATCCATTCAACAGTAAGATATAACGATTATCAATGTATATGCACCTAATTACAGGGCACCAATTTATTTAAAAGACTTGTTAAGGGAATTAAAGGGAGACTTAGACCCCAATACAATAGTACTGGGGGACTTCAATACCCCACTCTCAGAGATAGACAGATCATCAGGACAGAAGATCAACAAGGAGACAGTAGATTTAAATGACACTATAGCTCAAATGGACCTAACAGATATCTACAGAACATTTCATCCTACATCTAAGGACTTTACATTCTTCTCAGCAGTACATGGAACCTTCTCTAGGATTGACCACATGCTAGGCCATAAAGCAAGTCTCAGCAAATTCAAAAGAATTAGAATCATACCATGCAGCTTCTCAGACCATAAAGGAATGAAGTTGGAAATTAGCAACTCGGGAATCCCTAGAGCACGTACAAACACATGGAGACTGAACAACATGCTCCTGAATGAACAATGGGTCATAGAAGAAATTAAAAGAGAAATCAAAAATTTTCTGGAAGTAAATGAGGATAACAGCACATCATACCAAAACCTATGGGATACAACAAAAGCAGTGTTAAGAGGAAAATTTATATCAATAGGTGCCTACATCAAGAAATTGGAAAGGCACCAAATAGATGAGCTTTCAAGTCATCTCAAGGATCTAGAAAATCAGCAGCAAACCAGACCCAAAACTAGTAGGAGAAGAGAAATAATTAAAATCAGAGAAGAAATCAACAGGATTGAATCCAAAAAAAAAAAAACATTACAAAAAATCAGCCAAACGAGGAGCTGGTTTTTTGAAAAAATAAACAAAATTGACACCCCATTGGCCCAACTAACTAAAAAAAGAAGAGAAAAGACCCAAATCAATAGGATCAGAGATGAAAACGGAAACGTAACAACAGACACCACAGAAATAAAAAGAATCATCAGAAATTACTACAAGGACTTGTATGCCAGCAAACAGGGAAATCTATCAGAAATGGATAGTTTCCTGGACACATACAACCTACCTAAATTGAACCAGGAAGACATAGAAAACCTAAACAGACCCATAACTGACACAGAAATTGAAACAGTGATAAAGGCCCTCCCAACAAAGAAAAGCCCAGGACCAGATGGATTCACTGCTGAATTCTACCAGACATTTAAAGAAGAATTAACCCCAATTCTCCTCAAACTATTCAGGGCAACCGAAAAAGAGGGAATCCTACCAAACTCTTTCTATGAAACCAGCATCACCTTAATTCCTAAGCCAGAAAAAGATGCAGCATTGAAAGAGAATTACAGACCAATATCCCTGATGAACATAGATGCAAAAATACTCAATAAAATTCTGGCCAATAGAAAGCAACATCACATTAGAAAGATCATCCACCCAGACCAAGTGGGATTTATCCCTGGTATGCAGGGATGGTTCAATGTTCGCAAAACAATCAATGTGATACACCACATTAACAGACTGCAGAAGAAAAACCATATGATTATCTCAATAGACGCAGAGAAAGCATTTGATAAAAAACAACACCCTTTCATGATGAAAACTATAAGCAAACTGGGTATGGAAGGAACATTCCTCAATACAATCAAAGCAATTTATGAAAAAACCTATGGCCAGTATCTATTGAACGGGGAAAAGTTGGAAGCATTTCCACTGAGATCTGGTACCAGACAGGGATGCCCACTCTCACCACTGCTCTTCAATATAATTCTGGAAGTCTTAGCCAGAGCTATTAGGCAAGAAAAAAAAGTTAAATGGATACAAATTGGGAAGGAAGAACTCAAACTATCCCTCTTTGCAGATGATATGATTCTTTATTTAGGGGACCCAAAGAACCCTACTAAGAGACTATTGGAACTCATCGAAGAGTTTGGCAAAGTAGCAGGATATAAAATCAATGCACAAAAATCAACAGCCTTTGTATACACAGACAATGCTACGGCTGAGAAAGAACTTCTAAGTTCAATCCCATTCTCAATAGCTACAAAAACAATCAAATACCTTGGAACAAACTTAACCAAAAACGTTAAAGATCTCTACGATGAAAATTACAAAACCTTAAAGAAAGAAATAGAAGAGGATACCAAAAAATGGAGGAATCTTCCATGCTCATGGATTGGAAGAATCAACATCATCAAAATGTCCATTCTCCCAAAAGCAATTTATACATTCAATGCAATACCAATCAAAATACCAAAGACATTCTTCTCAGATCTGGAAAAAATGATGCTGAAATTCATATGGAGACATAGGAGACCTCGAATAGCTAAAGCAATCTTGTACAAAAAAAACAAAGCCGGAGGCATCACAATACCAGATTTCAGGATATACTACAGGGCAGTATTTATCAAAACAGCATGGTACTGGTACAGAAACAGATGGATAGGCCAATGGAACAAAATAGAAATACCAGAAATCAACCCAAACATCTACAGCCAATTTATATTTGATCAAGGATCCAAAACCAATCCCTGGAGTAAGGACAGTCTATTCAATAAATGGTGCTGGGAAAACTGGATTTCCACGTGCAGAATCATGAAGCAAGATCCATACCTTTCACCTTACACAAAAATCCACTCAACATGGATTAAAGACTTAAATCTATGACCTGACACCATCAAATTAATAGAGAGCATTGGAGAAACCCTGCAAGATATAGGCACAGGTAAAGACTTCTTGGAAAATACCCCAGGAGCACAGGCAGTCAAAACCAAAATTAACTATTGGGATTTCATCAAACTGAGAAGTTTCTGTACTGCAAAAGAAACAGTCAGGAAAGTGAATAGGAAACTGACAGAATGGGAAAATATATTTGCAAACTATGCAACAGATAAATGGTTGATAACCAGAATCTACAAAGAAATCAAGAAACTCCACAACATCAAAACAAACAATCCACTTAAGAGATGGGCCAAGGACCTCAACAGACATCTTTCCAAAGAGGAAATCCAAATGGCCAACAGACACATGAAAAAATGTTCAAGATCACTAGCAATCAGGGAAATGCAAATCAAAACCACAATGAGGTTTCACCTCACCCCGGTGAGAATGGCTCACATTCAGAAATCTACCAACAACAGATGCTGGAGAGGATGTGGGGAGAAAGGGACACTAACCCACTGTTGGTGGGAATGCAAACTGGTTAAGCCACTATGGAAGTCAGTCTGGAGATTCCTCAGAAACCTGAACATAACCCTACCATTCAACCCAGCCATCCCACTCCTTGGAATTTACCCAAAAGAAATTAAATTGGCAAACAAAAAAGCCATCTGCACATTAATGTTTATTGCAGCTCAATTCACAATAGCTAAGACCTGGAACCAACTCAAATGCCCATCAACAGTAGACTGGATAAAGAAACTATGGGACATGTACTCTATGGAATACTATACAGCAGTCAAAAACAATGAAACCCAGTTATTTGCAACAAGATGGAGCAATCTGGAAAGCATCATGCTAAGTGAATTAAGCCAGTCCCAAAGAAACAAATATCATTTGTTTCTCCTGATCGGCGACAACTAACTGAGCACCAAAGGGTAACCTGTGGAAGTGTAATGGACACTATGAGAAATAGTGACTTGATCAGCTATGGTGCTGACTGTCGTACAATGTAACACTTTATCCATTTTAGTATTTTTTTGGTAAACTCTGTAATTAACACACAATTATTCTGAGGTGTCTAAATCTTAACTGAAAAGAGATCCCGGTTAAATATAAGAATGAGAAAAGGAGAGGGAGGAGATGTATAATAGGGGACATGCTCAATTGGATTTGCCCCAAATGATGGAGTTAGAAAAATGCCAGGGGATTCCAATACAATCCCATCAAGGTGGCATGTACCAATGCCATCTCGCCAGCCCAGGTGATCAATTTCAGTTCACAACTGATCACACTGATAGGCCTAAGAGTCAAAGGGATCACACAAGCAAGATTAATATCTGCTAATACTGATTAAAAAAAAGAGAGAGAGAGAGAAGGATCCAACATGGGAAGGGGGAGACACAGCAGACCCATAGAATAGCAGATGTCCTAAATAGCACTCTGGCCTCAGAATCAGCCCTTAAGGCAATTGGATCTGGCTGAAGAACCTATGAGAGTGTTTTAGGCATGGAAAGCCAAGACACGCTGGGGAAAAAAAATATGAAGAAGAAGAAGAAGACCTAAATGAAGGATCTCAGCGAGTGTGATCCCAGTGGAAAGAATGGGGCCATTAAAGTAGGAGGTGCCTTTCTCTGAAGGGGGGAGAGAACTTCCACTTTGACTATGGCCTTGTCGGAATGGGATCGAAGACGGCGAACCCTAAAGGCTTCCATAGCCTCGGCAACTCATGGCTAGAGCCTAGGGAGATTACTGACGCCATAAACAAGAGTGTTAAATTGTTAAAACAACATCAGGAGTCACTGTGTACTTACGTCCCATGTGGGATCTGTCCTTAATAGGTTGTTGAAGGTGAAGTAATGATATAGCTAGTACTGAAACAATATTCTTACACTTTGTGGTTATGTGTGGGTGCAAACTGATGAAATCTTTACTTAGTATATACTGAAGCGATCTCCTGTATATAAAGTTAATTGAAAATGAAAAAAAAAACAAAACTCGGTTTTTAAAATTGGAAATTACATAGAAAAATAATCAATCTTTTTTTTAAATTATTTTGCAGAATCTTGGTCATCAATGTGATGTACACTGTTATTTAATGCTATAACTAGTACTCCAACAGTATTTTTTTCACTTTGTGTTGCTATGGGAGGGCAAACTGTTGAAATCTATATATATACTAAACTGATTTTCTATATATAAAGAGAATTGAAAATGAATTTTGATGGGAATGGAAGGGGAGAGCGAGTGGGAAAGGGGAGGGTTGTGGGGGATGGGAAGTTGTGGAGGGGGGGGAAGCCTTTGTAATCCATAAGCTGTACTTTGAAAATTTATATTCACTAAATAAAAAAAGGGGGTACAATTAAACAGCCAAAATTCATATTATAGAGACTCCTGAAGAAGAAAAGGAAAAAGGCATTGAGAACTTGCTACATCAAAATACAAGAAATTAAAGGACCCCAAAAAGATTCAACCAAAAAAAAAAAAAGCCTGCCAAGGCATGTTGTAGTCAAATTGTCAAAAGTTAGGCAGAAGGAGAGAATCCTAAAGAGAGTAAGAGAACAGTGTCAAGTTACAAGTGAAAGAAAACCAATTAGACTAACATCAGACTATTCAGCAGAAACTATATATGCCAGAAGAGAGTGGGATGATATAGTCAAAGTCTTAAAAGAACAAAATTTTCAACCCAGAATAGTATATACAGTGAAGCTATCCTTTAAAATGAAGGGGAAAAATGTATTTTCCAGACTAAAAAAAAACAAAGAACACCACCAACAGAGCAGCCTCATAAGAAATTCTGAAAGGCATCCTGCATTAGAAGAAAACATCATGACACCACCAAATCCACTAACGGAGCAAAAATAATCAGAATCCAATAAAAAAATGACAGGTTTGGGCTCTTATCTATCAATACTACCTTGAATGTAAATGAATTAACTTATCTAGCAAAAAGATGTACATCATCTAAATGGATTAAAAAAATCAAAACCTCATTAAATGCTACATACAAGAAACTCACTTCATGAACAAAGATTTACATAGACTGAAAATAAAGGACTAGAGAAAGATATACCAGGCAAATGGAAACCAAAGATGAGCCAGAGTAGCTATCTTCACATCAGATAACACAGACTTAAATCAAAAACTGTGAAAAGACAGACTGAAAATCAATAAAGATACATCAGAGTCAGAGCATCTATTTGGACAGCTAAAGTACATTTAGATCAACAAGTACAAAATACACATTCTTCTCAGCACATGAAACATTTTGAAGGGTAGAAAATACATTAGGCCACAAGTCAAGTCTCAGTAAATTTAAAAAGATTGAAATCATACCATGTGTCTTTTCAGATCATTTAAGAATAAAACTAGAAATCAACTGCAAGAAGGACTATAGAACACTCATAAATACATGGAAACTAAACAACACGCTACTGAAGGATCAAAGAATCACTGAAGAAATTAAAAAGGAAATAAAATACTTTCTTGAAATGATTGAAAATGGAAACACAGGCCGGCGCCGTGGCTCAATAGGCTAATCCTCTGCTTGCGGCGCCGGCACACCGGGTTCTAGTCCTGGTTGGGGCGCCAGATTCTGTCCCGGTTGAACTTCTTCCAGGCCAGCTCTCTGCTGTGGCCCGGGAGTGCAGTGGAGGATGGCCCAGGTCCTTGGGCCCTGAACCCAAATGGGAGAACAAGAGAAGCACCTGGCTCCTGGCTTCGGATCAGCGCGGTGCGCTGGCTGCAGCACAGTGGTCACAGTGGCCATTGGAGGGTGAACCAACGGAAAAAAAGGAAGACCTTTCTCTCTGTCTCTCTCTCTCTCACCTTCCACTCTACCTGTCCAAAAAAAAAAAAAAAATGGAAACACAGTATATGAAAACCTGAAGGATACAGCAAAAGCAGTATTAAAAGGGAAGTTTACAAAATTAAGTACTTACATTTAAAAAAAGAGAAATATTTTAAATAAAAGATCTAATGAGAAATTGAAGACTTAGAAAAATGAAAATGAACCAAACCCAAAATCAGTAGGAGAAGTTTCTGGCTCCTGGCTTTGGTCTGGCCCAGCCCCAGCTCTTTCAGTCATTTGGGGAATGAACCAGCAGATGAAAGACCACTCTCTTTCTGTCTCTCCCTTTCTCTCTATAACTCTGCCTTTCAAATAACTAAATAAGAAAAAAAAGAATTAATATCATAAAATGGTTTATATTATTCAAATCAATTTACAGCTTCAATGCAATCACTATCAAAAACCAATGACATTCTTTATAGAATTAGAAAAAGCAATCCTAAAATCTAAAGTTCATATGGAATCACAAAAGACAAACAGCCAAAGTGACTCTGGGGAAAAAAAAATAAAACAACTATGCTGGAAGTATCACAATTCCTGACTTCAAAGCATATCACAAATCTATGATAATTAAACAGCATGGTACTGGCATAAAAACTGACACACAGATCAATGGAGGGAATACAGAGTCCAGAAATTAATCCATGTACAACAATAAACTGTTTTTTTTTTAAAGTCTTCAGACCAGTCAGTGGAATAAGGATAATCTCTTCAACAATTGGTGATGGCAAAACCAGATATATTTATGTAGCAGAATGAAATCATAACCCTACCTCTCAAGATATACAAAAATGAAGATGGATAAAAACCCTAAATGTAAAACTTGAGACTATGAAGTTACCAGAAGAAAATGTAGGGAAAACATTCCCAAGAAATTTGGTGTAGGAGACCACTTCTTGGCCAAGAATCTCAAAGCACAGGCAGCAAAAACAAAACTGGATAAATGGTATTTTATAAAACTCAGAAACTTCTTCACAGTGAGGAAATGGTGAGTAGAATGAAGAGACATTCAACAGAATGGGAAAAAAAATATTTGCAAGTCTCCTATCCAACAAAGGACTACCAACCAGAATATATCAGCAACTTAAAAAAACTCAACAACAACAACAAAAAGAAACAACCATTCCAGTTAAGAAATGGGTAAAGTTCTTCAACAGACAGTTCTCAAAAGAATAACTACAAATGGCCAAATATAAAACAATGCCCAACATCACTAGCCATCAAGAAATGTAAATCAAAACCTAAAATCCAAGACAGGAGTAACAGATGCTGGCAAGGATGTGGTGAAAGGGGGATGCTTATACACTATCATACACTTATCCCACTGTTAGTGGGAATGTAAATTAGTGCATACACTGTGGAAAATAGTATGACGATTTCTTAGAAAACTAGAAATAGACTTGCCATATGATGTAGCATATACCCAAAATACATGAACACACTGTATCAAAGAGATGCCTGTACTGCCATGTTTATAGCAACACTGTTCACAGTAGCCAAAATATGTTATCAACCATGGTGTGCATTATCAGATGAAAGGATAAATAAAGTGTGGCATATATACACAGTGGGCTATTACTCAGCTACAACAATGAATGAAATCTACCATCTGCAACAAAACAGATACAACTAGAGGGCAGCAGGTAGACTGAAGTAAGTTGGACATAGAAAGACAAATATCACTTGTTCTTCCTTACAATCAGTACTAAAACTAATAAAGAAAAAAAGAATGGCAGACCTGTTTGATCAGTACTGTTGAAAATACACTTTTATCAATGTTTGTTTTATACCTTTGTCAAACCAATGGCCAAGAATGTTATATTACTATGATCTGTGATTACTTTAAAATTTACTGTGTATGGGTGAAATGATCATCTTTCTATTTGATTATTATTTATAGCCTTTGCCTATATTCCTGCTAGACTAGGGTCTTTTTACTTTTTGCTTGTTAATATTTTAATTCGCTGGAGTGCTCAGACTGACTATAATGTAAATTAAAATGTTACCCCCAAAGAGAGAGAGAGAGAGAGAGAGAGTAAGAAAGGAAGGAAGGAGGAATGGAGATGGAGGGAGGGTGAGAGGAAGAAAGGAGAAGGGAGAAAGGAAAATTTGCTTAGAATTGCATCAGAAAAGTGTATTGAATCTGTTAAAAACCAAAAAACTAAACAATTTTAAAAATCATAAATTAAAAAAAAACTGAAAAAGCAGCAAATGTTTCACTGTGGCCCTCTGTAGCTGCTCCTTCTTGTTCCCTCTAGCACTGAACTCATCTTCTATGACTGTTTTTCTTCAGTCCTGTCCCTCTCTGCAAGAATTCACATAGGAGATAGGATCGAGTATATCCTTATTCATCTCCTTGTGGGGCCTACAAGGTAAAAAAACACATATTAAAAAATTAAGACTGGTTATTATTGTACAAGACTAAATTTTTCCATATAGGGTGGAAATTTTCACCTTTAAAAGTATTTTTAAAAACCCCTAACTGGCAAATTTTAGAAGAAACTAAAAGACCTGATGGCAGATGCATCCCCACTCTGAATTTCAGGAACCAGACTCACAGAAGAGAAACCCTACCAAATGAATGTCTCTCTGATTAAGCTGTTGGACTGATTTAGAAAGAGTGCATCTATTTCCTGTCTAGACAAAATCATCTATTAATGCTGTAAGGAAATGGAACACTAGAAAAGCAATCACCTTGCCTTAGCTTCCAGACTGGCTTCCTGTAAGTTCTTGCTCTTTTTACCCACACATATTGTCATCTGCCGCTACAAAACCACAAAGTCCTCTGCATGTCTTTCCCAAAGCGAAAGATAAAACACATGTCTACCATACACTTATCAGGAAGTTTCCTTGTCTTACTACGATCCTCTTAAATATCTTTTAACAACCCAGCTTTAGAGCTATTTGCAAAAATGAGAAATGGACAAGAGGTACAAGAAATACAATCACAGCTCATTCAGGCTTACTTGAATTCAGTTCTTTTCCTGAGACCTGATCTGTGCAAATAGCAGAAGTTAAAGACCTAACACTTTGTCCATTAGTTAGCTGTAAGAAGGAATATATACAAACAGCAAATATGTATTTTAGTTGGTTTTTAATTTTTTGTTAGCTTTGGACATATCACGGGCCTTTAACTCCTTCTTCATGTTATTACAAACGTGTTGTGAATATTGCCCACGCATTTTCTGTTGTAGTAGAAATCATTCTCTTGCCTTGAAGCAGATGCTGCGAGTGGAACAAACATTTGACACTGGCTTTTCCACTTATGACTGACCGACTGCTATACCAAGTCATAGTGATAGTAGTTAAGACACTCTGTGAGGCGCTGTCTCCCAGGAGCTTCACTGCCCCTAACACCTATCAAAGAAAGTAGAACAAATGAGCATCATGTTGAAAAATCGGGAAAATTAGCCAAGGAGCTTCACTGCCTAGAGCTGTAGATTTACCCTTCACTCTCACAGCTTTTAGACCCACCTCACTGAGAAGTCAGATACAACTGCCACATAAATGGATCATGAGATGTCATGGGTATCAAGAGATGTCAGCTCTTAGCCTTGATATTGATTTTTTCATAGTCTAATGGAGTAAATACAAGGATTTAATTCATCGTGGTAGTTTATTACTAACACACCCCTGTGGCTTTCCTTAAGGACAAATCACAGGAACCACGGTATCACCTTCAGCCTAGACATCCTACAACATCCTCCTCGTTTCTGTATCAAGGGGCAATCTAAAACAAAGAGAATTTTGAGCTCTCAGGAGAAAGCATCATGAAGGGACAATTCCACCACCACTCTAATTCAAATCAAGTAGCAGACAGCTGATACAGGCTACCTCCTCTCAAATTCTTGAGTCAAAAAATCTGAAAGCCAGGAACCACTTAAGGCACACCCTTATATCTCTTTCTCCTTCTTTCAGTGGTACTACCCTTGCCTCCAGTTTACTTTAGATATTTTAATTGCTAATATAAGATTATTATTTTTTTTCTGTTATCCTTGTTTATTCTTGTTAAATTAGCAAGGTGAAAAAATGTCGTGCAAACTTATCGATACCAAATCTCTTCTCTACAGACTCCTGGGAGACGATATTTTGCACTATGAACAACTGAATGTCAACATTAAGGTAACTTAGATGAAATAGATCAATTGCTGCAAAATTCCAAATCACAAAAACTGACTGAAGATAAAATAATCTGAATAGATTTGTCAAGCGAAGACATTTAGTTAGTAATTAGTAATTTCAAACTTCCCAAGGGAAAAGGCTGAGCTTCAGACTGTATTGATGGTTATTACCAGGGGAGGGTGGTTACAGGAGCAACTTTGGTGGGTTCTTTTCCTCAGCTTGGTATAGAAATAAAAAGGTGGAAACAATTTGCAAAAAGCCAAAAACTTTATTTTTGTTTTACAAAGTGACAGTGAAGTGTTGTCTTGTCTGAGATGGGACACTGTTTTTCAGGAAATGCATGGCTTTTTAAGGCTTCACTTTCTTTTCATTGGGTCTCTCTATGGGGGTGCCCATTGGACAGAGGTTTCACATACTGTATGCTGATTGGCTTGGGGCCCATGGAGACAGTAGGGGTCTCTTGGAGACAGCCTGACTGATTTCCAGTTGCATCCATTTTGTTACAAAAGACAGGATTTATTTTTTTTTTTTTACAGCTGATTAGTACTCCATAGTGTATATATACCATTATTTCTTTATCAAGTCATTAGTTGATAGACATCTGTGTTAATTCCATATCTTAGCTATTGTGAATTGAGCTGCAATGAACATGGGGGTACAGATTACTCTTTCATATGCTGACTTCTTTTGGTTTGGGTAAATTCCCAGGAGTGGGGTTGCTGGATAATATGGTAGGTCTATATTCAGATTTCAGAGGTATCACTATACTGTCTTCCACAGTGGTTGGACCAGTTTACATTCCCACCAATAGTGGATTAGGGTATGTTTCTTACTTACTTTTAAAGTCCCAAAAGATAACTTCATATTCAATAGTGAACAAACCTTTCATTCTAAGGCTAGAGGCAAGGCAAGGATATGTACCTTCTGGAGACCCTATCAGGGCAAATAAAGAAATCAGAAGAAATAAGATAGGGGCTGTCACTGTGGCAGAGTGGGTTAAGCCAAATTCTGCAGTGCCAGCATCCCATATGGGTGCCATTCAAGTCCTGGCTGCTCCACTTATGATTCAGCTCCCTGCTAATGCACCTGAGAAAGTAGCTGAAGATGACACATGTGCTTGGGCCTCTGCACTTACATGAAAGACCTGGGTGAATCTCATGGCTCTTGGCTTTGGCTTGGCCCAGTACTGGTCATTGCAGCCATTTGGAGAGTGAACCAGTGGTTGGAAGATCTTTCTCTCTGTTTCTCTGTCTCTCTCTCTCTCTGTGTGTGTGTGTGTGTCTGTAAAACTCTGCAATAATAAATATTTGTTAAAAAAGAAAGAAGATACCCTCATTGAAAGTATAAACCATTTTTTATGTGTGTGTATCACTTGTCCATCTATTGAGATGACAAGAATTTATGAAATTATCATAGGTAGTAAATTAATTTAGGAAGTTTGCTTTAGCAAAGTCAAAATACAAAAATCTATTATATTCCTATATGTTAGAATTCTTATTCATTTTTATAAGTTAACAGTAGGAATAAAATTACCATTTCCAATAACTTCAAAAAGCATGATGTAGTTTTGGAAAATAATCAAAATGTGTGTAAGAGCTATGCACTTAGGTCTACAAAACACTGCTGAGAGAAGTTAAATAGCAAAGTAAGTGGAGAGATTTAATGTATTCATATGTCGGAAGATTACATATTGTTAGCATGCCATTTTTCTGTAAATTGATCTATATTATATAGTCAATGCAATTCCAGTCAAAGTACTTGCACCCTTTCTTTGTAGAAGTTGACAAGCTGATTCTAAAATTTTTTTGAAATTATAAAATACCTAAAACAGTCAAAACAATTTTTGAAAGTAACACAGTTGGTGACTTTCATTAATTTATTTATAACTATAATTGATAGTGTTATTAACAATGGGATAGGCATGTAAGTGAACTGAAAGGAATAGGCTATTTATAAATAGATTCACAACCTTTTGTCAGTTATAGTTCTATAAACTTTCCAAGGCTAGTCAATGGGAATGAATGCCATATGAAACAGGTATGAACTACCCAACCAATTCCTCTACAAATCCATGAGCCTTAAATTTGTCAACTAAATAAGCAATTGTTTTAAACTATTAGGTTTTGGCATAGTTTTTATTTAGCAAAGGAAATGTAAAACAGGTTTTTAAAGTTTGTGTTGCTGTATATTGCAAAAGTTGCCCTCCTCTACCTCAGGGCCATAGCAAATTCTACCTGATTCACAAATGCCTCACAGGGTGAATATGAGAGCTGTGTGTGAAATTGGTAAAGCAGCTGAGTTTCCTATCTGGACTTGTTACATTTGGGACAAGAATTTGTGTGATAAAACAGGAAAGAGATGCAGCCTGAAGAAATTACAGAACTTTTGGCATGGGCTTTGTTTAAGAAATTTTCTCTAAATCTTTGAGCAAGACGGGTGAGGGCTGCTGGCATCTATCTGACATCACTGGTATTGGTTCTCCAATACTTAACATCCAGCCCCACCCAATCTGTACCATCCCTCATAGCCTTTTAAACACAGCCCATCACTCTCTGCTCTAGCCACATTCCGTGGCTCTGTCTTGGCACTTTCTCTTACCCGTGCTCTGATTGGTGGTCCACAAATTGTATTCATATCATTTTTCTATTCTTTGCCATTTCTAGACTTTCTGATTAAGCATTTAAATGTTTTTAAGATCTATTTAAATTAAATATGCCACTAAGGAATAGGAAACATTATACCTTTGGACTCATAATAATCCTGAAAAAACATAAAAACTGTCACACTTACTATTGCTTACATGTGCATAGCTCACCATGGTGCATTTCTGCTATATTCAAGACAGTGAGTGGTTAGCAACCTGCAGACTGGTACTGTGGGCAGTTGCTGGTCTGGCTGTGTAACATAGCACAAACCTCTCAGCATAGGGAGTGAACTCTTTGCAACCTGACTCCAGCTTGCTTTTCCTGAATCTCTCCCATCAGTCTTTCTACATTCACTAATGTCTAACCTTTTTATGCTGTTCTCTTCTGCTGCATTGTCACAATAACCTCCTAGCTGGTTGGTAAGAGACACATGTAGATAGCTCTGAAGAGAGAGAGAGAGAGAGAGAGAGAGAGAGAGAGAGAGAGAGAGAATCTTCCATCCATTAATTCACTCCCTAAATGCCCACAGCAGTAGGACCGGGTTGACTCAAAGTTGGGAACCAGGACTCAATCCAGGTCTCCCACATGGGTGGCATGAACCCAGTGGAGCCATCACCACTGCTTCCAGGTCCTGCACTAGCAGCAAGCTAGAGTTAGGAGCCACAGCCAGAAATCAAACCCAGGTACTTAATTTGGAGTGTTTCGATTGTTGTTAGCAAATCTTGTTTAACTCAATGGAAAAATAGGATCATTCCAGAGATAGAAATCCAGAGAGTTGCCCTTCCTAGCAGGCCACCTCATCATCCAGGACTCTCACTGCTACACAGTTGACAGCATTTACCCAGATTCCCTACCATGAAAATATGTAGGGCCTGTTGGAATGCCCTCCACAATACTTCCAACTAGATTCCACCCTGGCAGGCTTCTCCTAAATAGTGAGTGGAAGAGGATCATGTTTTCTGGGGCTCCTCTACCCATGAGTCACCACCACAAGACTCACTGGCAAGTACTCTATGGCACCAGGGGTGGACTGTCCATGCCTCCTTTGTTCCACACTGAGTCTTGCTATTTCTGCGTGCCACTGAGATAAGTTTTCCATATAGCCACCCAAATGATGATTCTGGAGCGTAAAACAATGGCTTTGTTCAAATTGTCTAATAGCGTCCCATCTCAGAGTCCTTACCACAAGCACCCAGGCCCCTGAGTAATCCCACACTTACTCATCTCAGCCACTCTCTGGTGCGTCTCAGCTCCTTCTAGTCACGTCCTCCTTTGATCCCTCCACTTCAGGTATCCTTGCCACACATGAAACTTGCTACAAACTCTCCTGCCTATAAGGCTCCTCTCTGGGTTTCTTTTACCTGGTCTTTCACTCACTTCTTTCTCAGCTCAAAGGCCCCTTCCTCTCCAGCGACCTCCCCTGATCCCTTTATTAAATTGTGCTGCTCCTCCATAGCTCTGTTTCCTTGACCTGTTAAGCATTTGGTAGCCCATTTCATTTGCTTTTATGTTATACATCTGTTGTTTATTGTACCTCCCTTGCTGTAATACAGTCTCATGAAAGCATAGGTACTATTTTGCCAACTATCAGTTGAGTCTGATGTTAGTAAGAGTTCAATTAATAACTCGTATGCTGAGAAATGCTCCTGTTCATGTGGACCCCAAAACCCAAAAACAAACTTCCCACATCTGCATGGGACTATAAAGCCCTTCCTACACTGTATGGTTCCTCTATGATTATTTTTAGATGGATACCTACCATATATTTTAATTATATTATTTTTCTGACTTCCTAACTGAAGTATGAATATCATAAGCACAAAGTCCATGTTCTGTTCATTTTTTACTTTGACCCTAGAACTGTATCTGGCATGTAAGAAAAGCTCAACAATTTTTTGGCAGAAAATGAATAAATTCCAGCACTATGACTCTTTTTAGGTTTATCACAATCTCTCCCTTAAAAAGAAAGTAAATTGCCCGAAGTGTGATTTAGAAAATTCTTGATGTTCTTTCAATCAGCAGTATAATGTCGGAGTGCCTGTGTTTCAAATTGAATCCAGATCAACTGAAATGACACCTGAAATGGTGTATGATAACGCCACCTATCAGGAATTTTATCACTTGCAAAGTGTCTTTTTTACCACTAAATTTCTGAGAATCTCCTATGTAGTCTACCCAGACAACAAGTCCTCCAAGACCGTAGATTTAAAGTTGTAATCTGCACGCCAGACCTGGCAGCCTTGTTAAAATGCAGGTGATGATTCAGGAGGGCTGTGGCGGGGTCTTGGGGTCCGTATTTCTGACAATTTCCCATTGCTAGAGATGCTGTCCGACATGGAACCACACTTTAAAGTAGTGAAGTGGTGAGCCCAGTGTGCAGACTCCACTGAAGTTTCTCCATCACTGGGGCAGAATAGTCCACTTGCTCTCTGGCAGTGACGAGTGGCAGGTTCACCCTGCACCCTGGCCTTCAGGAAGTGGCCGCAAGGCTAAATGTACATTACTTCTAATGCTTTTAAAATAAAACACCATGGGGCCGGCGTTGTGGCACAGTGGGTTAAAGCCCTGGCCTGAAGTGCTGGCATCCCGTATGGGCACTGGTTCTAGTCCTGGCTGCTCCTCTTCTGGGGAGTGAACCAGCAGATGGAAGACCTCTCTCTCTGTCCCTATCTCTCTCTGTAATTCCATCTAGAAAGAAAGAAAGAAAGAAAGAAAGAAAGAAAGAAAGAAAGAAAGAAAGAAAGAAAGAAAGAAAGAAAAACACTATGTGGTCTTGACATTGGAATTTGTACATTTATTTGGGTAAAGAATAGTTTGTTTTGTTTTGCTTTGTTTGCATTATTTCTTTCAAAGCAACATGTGGTCCTTACATATTTTAATGGGACACAATACGGTTTACACTGTATCCACTTGTAATGTACTTGATTGCACTGCAAGCTGACTTTGATGGAAGGAAATACGGGAATCTGAACTTTTCATTATTTTCTAAAAATGGAATTTGTTAAAGTCAGCACTTATGGGATGCATTGGAAAAAAATATACCATCTGGATATCAATAACACATCAAGATCCCTCAAAATATCCTGTTAATTTATGGCAGTGTACTTCTTCATGTCGGGAAATTATAAAATCACCCAGATACTGCCACAGAAGGTAATATAAAATGTGTTTGACCTGCGAGGATCATAATGTGAGACCTGCTAATTAGGACAGCTGCTTCCATTAGAAAAGCAATTTAAGGACATTCTTCCTGCTACATGAAAAATATGAGACAAGTGACTGCAACACGGTGCTATTTTGACATCATTGGCCCATCAATCACATTTACATGTGTGACAATGCTATTTGAATTGCATGTGAAGACAAACCAAATCACAAGTGTCATGTTTCAAAAGAAGGAGAGGGGGCGGGACTGGCAGAAATTTGGGCCTAGGTCCAAGAGTTGAATGTTCGTTTCATTTTACATCTGATATCCAGTCAGGGATGCCTTGCCTGCCTTTCACAGAATCCCTTGTCAAGACACAGATACTGGCAGGACGACCTCCGTGGGATGGAAAGGACTTTCAGCAGGAGGCCACAGGTTGAGAACGGATGGAACAGACAGTGGTATTGAGAAACTAGTTGAAGAAAAAAATGTCCTTTCAGAGACTGGTTGTGAATACTCAGAATAACATAGGTAAAAGCATAGATGCCTTGGGGGTAATATAATTTTGAAAATCATTTACTTCTCTTAGTGAACTTTTGCATGACATTTGCAAAGCAGTTTACTAAGCAATCCATCAAATGTTAATTCCGTTTTGGAGACCAGAAAATTGAAACAAGAAGACTGTGACTTGACAGAAATAAAACACTGGAATTATCTAGTGACCTCCACAGTCCATGATTTCCTTAATAAATCACAGTGCAGTACATAGATCTGCACATGCAATGTTTTATTTATTCCATTTTTGCTGTAATGTATGAGCTTTCCAGCACTGCAGGGATGAGCTATTAAGATTCTGTTTAAACAATCAGTGGATCAAGATTTTGGTCAGGACATCATTTATTTCTTGGAAAATGTGACACTTAAGTGAATAAATTCCAGCTATTCTTTCCTCCAAATGACTTCAGTTCCATTTCAAATCTGGCAACCGGCGTTTTCCCGAGTACTGGAACTTGAGGCAGCCTCCAGGGTCCTGATGTGACTGCCATGGGAGTGGATTCAGACAGGAGCTAGCGCTAGACGCCTGCCTGCCTTCTCCTACCTCCCTACATTCCACCAGCAGCTGGACCAAAGACGACTCATCTATGCCAACTCTGAAAACATGACATTTTGATGATCTGTAAATCATAATGCGCTTGGCGATTCAGAACTTACTATGAGCTGCTTATGGAAGCTATTCAGAATGTTTTTTGAAGAGAACGTTTCATACCACCCATGAACCATCTTATTCAATTATTCAGCCAATTCTCCACAGCACTTCCTGCAAAATGACATCTTCTATATTGAAAAAAAAATCATGCCTATACCGATACAGACAAGAGATAACTGCTATAGCAGTAAATTATTTTCCAGCCATTACAAAATTAACATGGAACTATAGAGAGAGATACAATTTTTTACTGACAATACACAGAAGTAATGGTTGTGATGTTTGTTTAAAAGTTTGCATATATTTCTACAAAAAGTAAGGCAAGCCTAAGAAAGTCCAAGAGGTAGTATGGACATTTCAAATCCCAAAGACTTAAAAAACTCTGAAGTCCCTAGAACATGATATTGGCTTAAAATTTGCTATATGTTCAATCCTTCATTAACCTTTACAGATATATATATATATACAATATATATAAATATATATATAAATATATATAAATATATATATAAATATATATATACAATATTCAAATTTCGGTAAAGAAAACAAAATAAGTAGAAGAAATTTGTAGAAGAAAAATAATATAAATTAGTTGGCTTAAAAATTGAGATGATCAATAGAAAAATTTTTCTTTAAAATAATTTCATCATCCATTGATGAAAAATAAACAAATTAATTAAACATTGAAAAAAATTAGACAAAATATCAGAAACTATCATGAAGACATACGTCAAGTATTGTATAAAATTGAAAAAATATATAAAAGAAAAAATATGAGCTGTTCTTTCATCTTGATTGTACCATTTATGGCACAAGAGTTGTTAATATTCATGGAATTTCATCCATTTATTTCTTCATTGCTACTTGTGACTCTTTTCTTAAAGATTTATTTATTTATTTGAAAGGCTGAGCTACAGAGTGAGAGAGAAAGAGATATCTTCCTTCCACTGGTTCACTCCACAAATTCCTGTGACAGCCAGGCCAAAGCCAGGAGCCAAGAACTTCATCCAGGTCTCCTACATAGATGGCAGGGATTCAAGTACTTAATCCACCATCTCCTGTTTACCAGACACATTAGCAGGGAGCTGGACTGGAAGTGGAGATGCACTGAAATGGTGCTCCAATACAGGATGCTGGTGTTGCAATCAGAGGCGTAACTTGTTGTACAGCAATACCCACCTCTGCTTGTGACATCTGTTACCAGTAACGGAGGGGAGGGAGGTTGCAGGAGCAGGATTCATGGGTTCTTTTGCTCAGCTTAGTATAGAAATAAAGAGACAAGAAGCAATTTGCAAAGAAACCAAAACTTTTATTTGACAGAAAAGCAACTTTTATTTGATTGGCAAGCAACAGGAAAAGCATCTAGTCTGAGAGGAGACCAGGCAGAGTGCCCGAGTGGGACACTGGCTTTGTGTAAGTGTCCTGGGCTTTTAAGGCAATGGTGTCTGTTCACTCGCTCATTCTATTGGGGGTGCACCTTGGATGGGAGTTTCACGGATGTGTGTTGATTGGCTTGGAGCTCATGGAGATAGCAGAGAAGGGAGGGTGCGGTCGCTTGGAGACTGTCTCCTTAGCGGCTCAGCTCCTCCTCTGCTAGCGCTGGGTAGAAGAGTGCAACTAACTTGAAGGCAGGATTTAAAACTTCAAGATGGCTGGGATCTCCCGGAGCCAGTCCAACTTTCCCCAGGGGCTCAGCCCCTTCCTCTGCCAGCTCTCAGTGAAAGATTGCATCCATCCTGAAGATGTGATTTAAAGCAGCAAGGACACACATGCAGCACAAGAAGTTATTAGTGGGGGAGATGCCGGTCGGTCTGAGCCAGGCTTTCCAGCCACAGCTGGCAGCCTGCTTGTGAAGGACTTTCTCCCTCCTTCTGAGGGGCCCACAGACGCCAGCCCCACTGGACAGCCCCAACATCTAACAAACCATTGCCTTATGCAATGTCACAACTGGTGGGTACACATTCTGCTTATAGTTTTCTATTTTTATCTCTCACACTTAGCTCTAAGATGGTGTGTAGTGTGAGGAAGCGGCCCAACTAATTTCTTCAGATATACAATTGTTTCAGGGCCATGTGGGATATAGACTAATCTTTCCTCATTGAATTGCCTGGGCACTCTTTTCAAAATCCATCAGTCATGAGTGCTAAGGGTTTATGTGTGGACTTTCAATATATTCTATTGATGGGTAGAACTATTCTTAAACCAGCCCCTCATTGTTCTGACTGCTGTAGTCCTAGACAGAGAGATGGGATTTAGGGAGCCCTGTGCCATTGGTCACCCTTACTCACTTACTGTCACTCTTAACTGAGTGTACTGGATGGGTGATGGCTCACATACCAGTGTAGAATTTCTTGAATAAATTTTTCCACATTTGCTATATACACTTAGGACAATTTTTAATGACATGGCTTGTGGAATTTTTGAAATAATTATTACCAGTTATGAGTGTTTCATTGGGGTAAGGATCTACATGCCCTTCACATCAGCATTTCAGAAATTTCTTTTTCTGTTTTTACTTTTCAGTTTTGACCATTGCTATGATTATGTTCAAGTCCACTGATCTTTTCTCCTGGAGTGTCTACTTTTCTGTTAAGTAACCAATGAATGCTTCATTTCCCATATTATATTTTTCATCTCCAGGGGATCTATTTAATTCCTTTGATTATATATTCCATTTTTCTCATCAATATACTCTTGATTTTCTTTAAATCTCTTATTATATTTAGCATAATAAAGGCTTTCATTGCTTTTGACTGCTAATTCCATCATCTCTGTTATTTTTGGTCCATTTCTGTTGATTGAATTTTCCCTTAGTTACAGTTCACATTTTGCTACATTTTTGTAGGTCTTATAATTTTTATTACATGCTGAGAGTTCCAAATATTATGTACTTGTACTTCATATTTTTTACAGAATGTCAGAATGCTTTTTCCCAAAGTTAGTTGGTACTTAATAGCTTAACCATTTTGAGGCTCATTTTTAAGCTTTCATAGAATAGGTCAAGGATAGCCTTTGCTTTAGGGACAATTTAACCCAACTACTAAGATGTGCCCTGCCTGGGGTCTCCATTGAATGCCCCGGAGACTTTCAACTTCTATTCATTATGAGTTGTCAGAGCCATGTGTGGGCTCTGGGATTTTTTTCAGCTGATAGCATCTTGGCTCTTCTTTGCTTGGGCTCAAGGAATTTCTCCTTACATATATGTACATCAACACTAGCAAAAGATTCAAGTGAAAAATATGTGGACATTTCTGAAATTCTCTTCTCCTGTCTAGGTCCCTCATATCCTGTTTTCTGATTGCTTACGTTGAAGCATAAATCTGGTCTATTTTGTGTCATATCCTATAATTGAATCATCATATAAGCTTTCAAGAAGGGGAGTCATAATATGAAAGCAACAGCTTACGAAGATGGGATTGAAAACACAAAATACAAGGAAATGCAAGCCAATCCCTAGTCTTGACTAGCTGGCAATTTAATGTAAATTTTCAACATTTTCTATTAAAATGCACTGGGAGAACAAAGTTTCCCGTTTTAAAGACTTTATTGTGTATTCTGTGTCATATATCAGAGTTACTCACACCTGTTCATAAAATGGAATCATTAAAGAATTCAAACAAATACAGATGACACTTGAAATCTACCTTCTCAGGAAATTTCCAGTATAAAACACAGCGTTACTGACTATGTTCATCATGCTGTACATTTTTCTGTTTTTAAAAATACAGATAATGAGCCCATAATCCAGTCCGTTCTGATTCAGTTAGTCCAGATGGGTCTGGGAAATTCACAGTTCTAAATCACACCCTCAGGTAACTTTATCAATGCCAAACGTGCACATTCTGAGTGCAGACCTAATTGCTTTAGATTGTCTTCTGGGAACCATCTACTACTCAGAATTGTTTCTGATTAAGTAAATACCGATCTGGCTCCATTGCTTTCCCCTTCTCTCTCCTGAGGGTATTTTCTTCCTCAGCTTCTAGCTGTGTTGTAATATTTCTTGGAAAGCCTAGGTGGCCCAAACTCTTGCAGTCTTTGTAATGCAGCCCACTGTCCCACATCAAGTCACATAAGGAGCTTTGCAGATCTGCCTCACTCCACCATCACTGCTGTTTGGGAAAGCATCGAGTGAGTTCCACTCAACACATCTCTAAAATATGTGTTTACTCCAGTGAAAGCCTTTTTGCTTTCACAGCTGGCCTTTCTGCCTGAGTGGCTGTCATGCTGTGGGACCCAGACATGTGAGGATACCAAAAAATGTGTGAAATCCATGCCCAGCTTTTTTAAAATATCTCTTTGCTATTAATTTTTAGGAAGTCTTCATATGCATGATTATTTTCTTTAAAAAATGCAGCAAAATAGCTTATCACTTAGTTTCATTTTCTACACACTTTCTGAAGACTCCTCATGTCTCCAGGACCCCAAGGGTCATCACCACTCCCAGCCCCTTAAGACTCAGTGCCTTCTTCAATGAGACTCTATTCATCTTTATTGGCACCTAACAGCCTGGACTCCTGTTTCCACTTTTTCTAAGAAAATCCCAAATGTCCCTCCTTTTGTGGAAACTTTAATGAGGGAAGACAATTGGCCTGTCTCTGGGTCCTTGGGACCGGCCAGCTGGCCTGCATTCCCCTCTCTGCAGCTGTGTGTAAGCTCCATCCACAATTCGATCTTCACACCAAAATCAGTTCATAACTGGGTGGTTGGCCAGTGTCCCTTGGTATGAATCATGTCATCTCATTTTACACATTTCATCTAAGAAATTAAGTTCAATTGGATTATGATCCCAACTCATTTCTAAGGACATCATTAAAAACTCTCCAAGCCAAGGCAATGCAGACTGGGATTCTGGATTGGTATGGTAGCAGATTAGACGTGCCAGATATATGTCTTCTGACCCTCCTTGATAGTCCATCCAGACAAACTAAAATTCAAATACCAGCATCATTAAAGGAGAAGAGGAGACCAGATGTTAATTTACTGACTGATGAAGATGTTGGGGAGTGCAGGATGAGCAGGATAAGTTTTGAATAATGTCCCCGCATTCATCAGACTCATCTATCCTTGTGTTCAGGTATTCAATCTGCAAGACACTGAGTGCATGATAGTAGGTGAGAGACCCTCCCCTCACAATGGAGAAATGAAGAACTACATGTTTTCTTCTCAATCAAATCACAACAAAGTGAAATAAAATAGAAAGCTGAGAAGAAAGAAGAAATCAGAAAAAAATGACTTGACACAAGAATTAGCATAACATAACTATAAATAGTGAGGAACTTAACAAAGACAGGAACCAATTGGGGAAAATCTACACAATGAGGAGAAGAACAAGACTGAAATGTACTTTCAAAGCAGAGTTAACAAGAAAAAATGAAATGAAAACTGAAAAAGAAAATAATTAAATTTTAAAGAAAAGGAAGCAAATAAATCTTTAAAATAGACATTGTGATCAGACAACAGATAACTGACACTTCTGAAGAAGGAACAAGAAAATAAAAAAAAAAATGGACCTCATGTGTTATATGATTCAAGTCCCCAGTGTCCATTAATTCTGGCTCTAGGGCATGCTGAAGACCAAGTGGCCATCTGACACTGAGGCCTGTATTTAGATGTTTCCCCTTGTCTGTCTGTATTTCTTAGTGATTCAGCTTCATTGCTGTTATTTCACATGCTATATTTTATTTATAAACAGCATCTATAAGTCATTTTAAAAAGGATATCCAGATGTGAAAACTGACAAGGAGAGTGAATGGGTTCTGTTGAAACAAAGAAATGAAAATAAACACATAGTAACACATAGTAAGTAGATAAAAATGAAAATCTCACTGCTAATCAAATGTAAGTTCATGAAAATGATGAGAATAACTTTCATGAACTAACCTAGTAATATTTTTTAAATTATAATATCCTGTTGAGTGAAATATATGCAGAAATAGGCATTTCATACATTGTTTGCAATAATTAATTAATACAAGCTTGCTAGAAGGCAATTCAGCAGTGTTTTTAAAAATACACCAAATATTAGCATTATTTGACCCACTTATCCTCCAATTACAGAATATTAAAAAAATTCATATACTACTCTAAAGGATAAATTTAGATTTTATAGTACCAGGCTGCCTTTTATATACTAAACACATACATGTATACACACATAGGTGTTAGGAGACAGAAAAGGAAATAACCAAATTTATGAATACCTGACTTTTCTTTTTTGTGTTATAGATAATTTATTTATTCTTTGCATTTCTCTGCCATTACCAAGTTTTCCGAAATGGACATTTAGGTATGTTATAAATAAGCAAAAAATGGAATAGCATAGAGAAAATAATTCCCAAGTAATAATGCTTATAAACTCAAGTTGATCAAAGACAAACAAGAACATGGAACATATGTTTATTTATAATATAACATATTGTAATTGTACATACTTATAAGATATTTATAATATAAATTATAGAGTTTGTCTAATAAAAACCAACCTATGGATTCTGTCAACAGAATAAAAATCTCCCATCAACTGGTTTGGTTATATTTTGTGCAACTCTGAAGCAGAGTAACTTATGCTGCTTCCTCACAAGTTGGGAAAATGCTCAGATTTGCCTTTCATTCCAGTCTCTTTCTAGCCGTGTCTGTAGTTCGCACTTCCTAAAAAACCCTAGTTTATGTTTTAGAAGTTTGTTCAAGCCTTAGTTTGGGATGTACTGAGCCATATGAAGGATCCAGGAGCCTTCTCCAGGTCTCCCACATGGATGTCAGGGGCCCAAGGACCTGGGCCATCCTCCACTGCTCTCCCAGGCACACCAGCAGGGAGCAGGATCAGAAGTGGAGCAGCAGTGACCCAAATGGCAGGCAGCAGTCCAACCTGCTACACCACAGCACCGGCCCCAGCATTGGATAAACTTGATGGGGGAGAGCAAGAGGACAAAACCCACACACATGGGAGGGAAACAAGTGTGACGAGGGTGCTTTTCAAACTAGTTCAGCTCTGGGCAACTTGCATGCAGTCTCCTGTGGAGTGATTTCTGCTTCTGGTTCACTTTCAGTCTGCATCTTATCCCAGTCGCCAACACCTTCTGGCTAACCAGAGACTTCTTGATTGCCATGCAGTTCACAGGAAGGAGGAAGAGGGGTGCTGCTGTGGCTTGGCATGCATCTCCCATGAGTTCTCGTGTTAGAGCGTGGTCTTCAGGTTGGGAGTGTGAAGAGGTGGGGGCACCTGCATGAGGTGGGGCCCAGTTGGGAGGTCATTGGGTCACTTTCGCCATACCCTTCGATGGACTTCCACATGGTTCTTGTGAGACCCTGGTTCGTACTTGTGAGACAGACACAGGGGAGTGGCCCTGGCACTTCCCTGCTATCTGACTTCATGTCTGTCTGTAAGATCTTTCCCTCCTGCACACATTCTCACCAAGATGCTATGTGTCATGACGTGATGCAGCCTGGGAGCAGAGGAGAGCCTGGCCAGAGGCCAAACTGCTGGGGCAACTCAATCTTGGACTCCCGGCCTCGAAAACGATGAGCTAGAGATACCTCTTCTGTTTAAAGAACCTGACCTCAGGCATTTTGCTAGAGCATCAAAAATGGACTAATAACTGGTGCTTTGGTGGGGAGGGGTGTCCTCAGACACTGAAGAAGACTTCTCTGTAGTAGCCTGAGGGGCAGATTGGGGTCCCACAGAAACAGGAGTCCTGGGCCAGCTCTGTCCCTGGGGTGACGGACCAGAAAGGAGTGACTAGAAGGGTGGCTTTGGGAGCACATGTGACAGCTGCCCCGTGCTCCTGGTGGAGGGGGCCACTTTAGAGTGACCAGATGCCAGCTCAGAGCAGTCATCTCCCAAGGCAGAGTGAGCTCACAAGTCCCCGTCTAGAAGAAACAGAAGAAAATGCTCTCATTTTGCGTTTTGATTAATCTTGGAGCCTGGATTATAAAACTGAATTCTCTTTTACTTAAGTCCAGTAAAGGATTAAGAGTAAGAAAGAAAATAGTCCATGAAAAGCCAGCTTTATCCTTAATGTCATAACTTTAACTGTGGGTTATAAATTACACTTGAAATTAATTTAGTCTTAAAAATTGAAAAATTACTCAGAAATGAACTCTCTGAAGCAGTGCAGGCCTAATAAACATCCTTATCCCCTATAATCCTTGGGATATGCAGGAATGATCCCTGCTTCATATTTTGTGTGACCCTTGGGAAATGATTCTTCCACTCATTATAGAACTAGGGCTTATTGAGTTTGAGTAAATCACCCAAAGTCACATAGTAAATACCTGTCTCCAGCCTGTTGATCTATTAGCTCAGCACAGACAAGAAAACAAAACTTCTCAGAAACACACAACCACATGGATCCCTTAGCATCCAAACAAGGTTTGGGTTTTAATGCCTGTCATTCACATAAAAATGATGAATGGTTTCCCCATTTTGTGAAATAAGGAGGGTAGGACTCCAAGGACATTAGTTACAATGCGGATAGGAATACAAACTTTATCAGTCGAGGCTCCTTTGAAATTAGGGTGAAAGGGTCGTCATTTTGCCTGGCAGTATTAGGCTGCCAGTTGGGACTCCCACATCCCATATAGCAGGATGTGGGTTCAAACGCCAGCTCCACTCTCAGTTCCAGAGTCCTGCTCATGCACCCCCTGGGAAGCAGCAGGTGATGATGGAGTAGATGGGTCCCTGCCTCTCACACGGGTGATCCATGCTGAGTTCCAGGCTTCCAGTGTTGACAGGGCCTAGACTCAGCTACCACAGGCTTTTGGAGAACAAAACAGCATATGGGAGCTCTGTCTGCCTGTCTGTCTCCGTCTCTGAGTCTTTACTAAATTTATAAAAATAGGGAAATTTCCTGAAAGTGAGATTTCACTTTATCTTGTTTCAGGGCACATAAGGATGTATACACACTTGTTATTTGCTTGTATCTTGTTTGTTTAATACAACGAGAAACAAGAAATGAACTGAAGCATGAGCAGCAAATTCAGGTAGGGAACATTTCAAACCAGCTTTTGTGTCCCTTGACAGCTTCCGTGGTAAGGAGCCCATGGGAGGAACTCAGTATCTTCTGAAATGAGTGCTTTGAGGACGTGAATAAAATCCGATAAAAATCTGATCCTGAAACTTGCCTGATGGTGGAACACCTGCCATGTGGTTTGCCGTGATGGCTTCTCAGGTCCCCTCCTCAGAAGCTTGGTTCAGAAGGCTTTGGTCAACAAGCGGTTTTCCTGGTTATTTCTGGAGAACCCTGGGGCGGTTTCCCAGTGAGCAGGCGGCCTGTTTAATTGTGACCGACACAGTCAGAGATCTGCTTCTGGCTCTGAGAGAGGCTTCGGACGTCAGAGATCCAACCTCTCCCATCACAGCCGGGGAAACAGGCTGAGGACGAGGAAGTGATTTAGCACCGATTTTAGTGATTTAAGCCAAAATGGATGTATTTAGGGAACTTTGTAGTATTTCCATTGGTTTAGTTTTTTTGTTTGTTTGTTTAAAAAATTGAGGCTCTAACTAATGATGAGAAATTAACCAAAAGTCTACAGTCAAGAAATATTTAAGAGAAATGAGGCAGAAAGCCTAGAGAAATGTCTAGTAATTACTTACCATTGAACAGGTTTTAAAATTTTAGTTTTAATTGAAAAAAAAAATGTTTCTCTTATTCACCTCCCAGGGTTAGGGAATGTAAGGCTTGTGGTCCTGCAAAGGCAACTTCAGGTCGGACTTGAAATTCAATAAATCTGTAGCAAACTCACGTTTAAGTTGGTAAGTGTGCATGCCCCACGAATGATGTTATCAATAGCCAATGGGCCTTGGCAAAAGAAAGATTCCTTACCCGTGGTATAT
This sequence comes from Lepus europaeus, assembly GCF_033115175.1. Taxonomy (NCBI): domain Eukaryota; kingdom Metazoa; phylum Chordata; class Mammalia; order Lagomorpha; family Leporidae; genus Lepus; species Lepus europaeus. The sequence goes on from NC_084827.1 coordinate 173,733,679, forward strand.
CACTTTGGGAAGGAGGCAGGGAAGATTCCTCATATCTGTTTTCCAGACAAGGAGACTGTCAGGAGGTTCCATCCCCTGCTCACCACCAGTGAGCAGTGAGCAGCACAGAAGAGGATGGCTCAAAACGTGGCAGACGCACCCACTGCACCTCAGTATCCAGGATGAACAAGTCACAGGTAAAGCAACGATGGCAATGAGAAATAGCTAAAGCCTGGATGGTGACAGTCACCATCACTCCAGGAGTGAGTGCATGAGCTGGCCTGACACTGTTGGAAACCACACACGCAGAGTCCCCCTGTCTGTGACTCACTCAGTTACTCCAAGTTTTGTTGTGGTAGCTCAGACCAGAGACTAGATCTGCAACAGTTTGCAGGCACTTGGTTTCCCCGACAAGTAGTCAGATTCTCAAGTTTCCTGTGGGAAGAGAAGAAAGCTAAGGAACCAATTTACACCTAACCAAACAAACCATCCCTTGTAGACACACTTGTTGGGGGTTCCCAGTAGGATTTGGAGCAAGATGGGAGGTGACTCCATTTGCCTATAAGGCTGCGGGCAAAGTAGGGCAAGAATCAAAGTACCTCCAGCTCCCGATGCAAAGAGTCCAACTGGATCTAGTCTTCAGTTTAAAGAAGCAGTAACAGGCTCCTGGGACACCCCTGCCAAGAAATGCTAACTGGGAATCCACATTAGATCACCTGGTTATCTGCCTCATCTTGAACTAATAAGACAGCCTTTTTAAAAATCCTGGTTCAGTTTAGTTCAACTTCATTGAGCCTCCTTGTGTGCCAGACATGAAGCTGGACACGTAACATTCTGCAGAGGGCTTCTGATTTATGAGTGTGGCATGGACGAAGCCAGAAGCTGCCAGTCCATGCTAACTACAAAGAAAATGATGAACAAACTGAGCAGTGTACAACTCTTTGCAAATTTATTGGGGAAGAGAGATCACAGGGCAACACTTCTGTCCCTCAAATTGGAGAGACCAACAGACAGCTGGACAAGTGATTTTAATTTACAAATAAAGAAACACACATACAGAGAACGCTGCAGAACAGGTGCACAGGCAGGGAAACAGGAACTTCCAGGATTCTGAGAGTTAAAATCTTCAGGGGCCCCAGTTATGAGAGGGACAAATTTCTTGAGTTTTAAATCCAAGAACATGATCAGGTTCTCATAGCGACTATCAGAGGCAAAGGAAGTGATCAGTTAGAAATATTCCCAAAAATGATTTTCCTCAAAGGCAAATATGTTTTTTAAAGATTTATTTATTTATTTGTAAGTCAAAGTTACACAGAGATAGGAGAGGGAGAGGGAGAGGGAGAGAGAGAGAGAGAGAGAAAGAGAGAGAGAGAGATCTTCCATCTGCTGGTTCACTCCCCAATTGGCCACAAGGGCCAGAGCTGGGCTGATCCGAAGCCAGGAGCCAGGAGCTTCTTCCAGGTCTCTCACGTGGGTGCAGGGGCCCAAGGACTTGGGCCATCTTCCACTGTTTTCCCAGGCCATTGCAGAGAGCTGGATCAGAAATGGGGCAGCCAGGACTAACCAGCTCCCATATGGGGATGCCGACACTGCAGGTGATGGCTTTACCTGCTATGCCATGGCACCGGCCCCAAGGAAATATTTTATCACAGCTTACCCTGCTGCAGTTTTATCAGAATCTAATTTTGAAAAACTTGAGCCCATGTTAACTATTTTGTTCCACCTCAGACTGGGAGGATGGGTCAGCAGCCATGAGGTTGGCAGCCCAGAGCCCCAGGCTCATCAAACACTGAAACCAGTTTGTAGATCTATAGGAGACTTCCCCTCATCCACACCCTGTCACAGCATCGCTAAAGGCCTGTTTTCTGAAGTCGCTTTGGCTGTTTCATCACGTCCAGCTATTGAGACAAAGCTACACATTAAAAGGCAAGAAAGCACAGACCAGACATCAGAACAAGACTCACATATGGCACGGATATTGGAATGATCAGACTGGGAATTTAACACAATTATGACTCACATGCTAAGAGCTGTACTGGGTAACGAAAACAGCAGCAAGAACAGATGGCTAATGTGAGCGGAGTGAAGGACATCCCAAGAAAGAGCCAAAAAGGGAGGCTAGAAAAAAAATGCTGCCATAGAAATGAAGGCTTCTCAGGGACTCGGGGAAAGTGGACTTCCCCAGCTCAGGGCAGAATCCCCGAGGTTGCAGATGTCTCAACAGAAACCTACAAAACTGAAAAGCAAACAGAAAAAGACTGAACAACCACAGCAAAGCAGAGAATATACAAGAATAGTGGGACGGGAGCTGGCACTGTGGCCTAGTGGGTAAAGCTGCAGCCTGCAGAGCTGGCATCCCATATGGGCACTGGTTCAAGTCCTGGCTGCTCCACTTCCAATCCAGCTCTCTGCTGTGGCCTGGGAAACCAGTGGAAGATGGTCCAAGTCCTTGGGCCCCTGCATCCACGTGCTCCTGGCTCCTGACTTCAGACTGGCATAGCTCCGGCCATGGGGCCAACTGGGGAGTGAACCAGTGGATGGAAGACCTCTCTCTCTCTCTCTCTCTCTCTCTCTCTCTCTCTCTCTCTCTCTTTCTCTGCCTCTCCTCTCTATGTGTAACTCTGACTTTCAAATAAATAAATCAATCTTTAAAAAAAGCCTGCTTCAGCCTGACATCTCTTTTAAAAAAAGTGGGGCAAGTACAAAAGATGAAACTTCTGTGTGATGTGACAAACAGAATGGGAAGAAAGAGGCAGGGAACAACAGAAATCCTTGAAACAAGGATGGGAAAGACGTTCCTGAAATGAATGAGGGAGGGAGGCCCCAAACACAGATCCAGAAAGCTCAGAGAAACCAAGCAGGAGACAGACCCAAACAAACAAAGCTACAGCTGGGCCTGTGGATTGCAAACTACAGAAAATCAAAGGTAAAGTCCTGATAGAGACCACAGGGAAGACCACGTTACCTGAAGAGCAAGGGTAAGGATTCCACTGTGCCTCTCTTCAGAAACCAGGAGAGCAGCAAGAAGGGGAAGTGAAATGGATACATGTATATATAAGTGAACAGAAATATAACACGTGACAGGAGGAGGGCATTAGGATAATTTATTAAAAGTTACACTGCTTATAAGAATATAGTGTTAATTGAAAATACTTGGCTTAGTTGTAAGAGTTTAAAACTCTAGGGCAATCACTAAAACAAAGGTAAAAAAAAAAAAACCTATGACTGCTATCCTCAGAAAGGAAGGAAAATGGAATACATAAATTTTCAATTAAGACAAAAAAAGCAGAAAAAGACTAAAAGACAAAAATAGGAACAAAGGGTAAGTACCTCAAGCAGAAAACAATCACAAATGTGGAAGATGTAACTTGTTTGTATCAACAGTCACTTTGAGCATAAGAATTATTCACCAATGGGGAATCCCTAATTTATGGCTATATTTTTGCCAAATTGCAGAATTATCCTATTTCCCACTTTTTTGTGTATATATGTTCATGGCCTTAGGATAATATTGACCATATTTATTGCAGCACAATTCACAATAGCCAAGAAGAAAAGCAACCTAAGTGTCCATCTTCTGATGAATGGATGAAGATTTTTCTGTGGTACATACCCACAGGGTAATACTACTCAGCCACACAAAGGCATGGAACTCTGTCACTTGCAGCAACAGGGAGGGAAATGGAGGTCATTCAGTAAAATAAACCATGCATAGAAATGTTGCAGGAGTTCTGGTGTCAGTGTTGCAGGAGTGGCCCTGGTCCCTCCAGTCTTCGTCTTGTCTCTAAGAGGTGCAGCAGATTCTTCTCCCCAGAGTCTCAGGAGCAGCCCACTCCCATGTCACATCTCTTCCTGTTGCAGCTCTCTCCTCTCTACCATGTTTTTTAAGCACTGCTGCCTTCCGGGTTTCAGCTTTTCTTCTCTGTTGGCTGCATTGAAGAGGGCTGCTACCTGCTGCATTGCTGCTTCTCTTCTCTGCCAGGATCTTTGTCTCGTGGTCATGAAAAATGAGGCATCCAAGGGAGGAGTGAGCCAAGCTCTCTAAGGGACTGCTCGCCCCAAAGTGCAGACTGCCGTAGAGGGCTGCGTGCTCAGAGCTGCCTCTCAAGACTGTGTGGCTGAGACTTTTATGCATTTTAAAGCAAGATGTTCTCCCTGAAGTGTTAATAAGACATGCTATGTGAGTCCATCAGGGAACTGAGATTGGAGTAACCTGTTTTAAACAGAAGCTTGAGAGTGCTCCATCAGATCTGTTCAGCAGACTCAACATCTAAAAATTACTTTGTTTCTTCAGTCTCCCATCTCCCTCCCCAACCCCCTGCCAGGGCTCCCAGGCTGTTTTATCCTTCCTATTTTTTGTAATTCCTTTTCAGGGGTCCCTGGAGTTCCTATAAGAAAGACAAGTATCACATGAATTCACTCATATTTGGAGTTTAAAAAGAAAAAGTGATCTCATAGAAGTTGAATGTCTAATGGTAGTTACCAAAGACTAGGGATGGGAGTGAGGAGAAGGATGGAGAAAGACCGATTGACAGGTACTAGGTTATAGCTAGATAGAAATAAGAAGTTCTGGCCGGCGCCGTGGCTCAACAGGCTAATCCTCCGCCTTGCGGCACCAGCACACCGGGTTCTAGTCCCGGTCGGGGCACCGATCCTGTCCCGGTTGCCCCTCTTCCAGGCCAGCTCTCTGCTGTGGCCAGGGAGTGCAGTGGAGGATGGCCCAAGTGTTTGGGCCCTGCACCCCATGGGAGACCAGGATAAGCACCTGGCTCCTGCCATCGGAACAGCGCGGTGCGCCGGCCGCAGCGCGCTACCGCGGCGGCCATTAGAGGGTGAACCAACGGCAAAAGGAAGACCTTTCTCTCTGTCTCTCTCTCACTGTCCACTCTGCCTGTCAAAAAAAAAAAAAAAAAAAAAAAGAAATAAGAAGTTCTGGGTTTTATTGCACAGTAGGGTGACTAGATAATGGCAATGCACCGTATATTTTTCTATTAAGAAAAAACAACCTAGACATGGGATTTGTGGTATTTCATATTAAAGAAATGAAAAGATAAATATATTTACCCTGATTGGACATTACACCATGGATATATGTATCAAAACATCACATAGCACCCTGTAAACATGAGCAGTCTGCATGTCTGCTAAAAATTTTTTTTTAATTTTTTTTTTTTTTTGACAGGCAGAGTGGACAGTGAGAGAGAGAGATAGAGAGAAAGGTCTTCCTTTTTGCCGTTGGTTCACCCTCCAATGGCCACCGCGGTAGGTGCACTGCTGCCGGCGCAACTCGCTGATCTGAAGCCAAGAGCCAGGTGCCTCTCCTGGTCTCCCATGAGGTGCAGGACCCAAGCACTTGGGCCATCCTCCACTGCACTCCCTGGCCCCAGCAGAGAGCTGGCCTGGAAGAGGGGCAACCGGGACAGAATCAGTGCCCCGACCGGGACTAGAACCCGGTGTGCCGGCGCTGCAAGGCGGAGGATTTGCCTATTGAGCTGCGGCGCCAGCCTAAAAATTTTTAACACATATTAGAATGGGAGGACTAGCTCCTTGGGCTGGGGAAGCGTGAAGGGACAGAAAGAAGCCCACAGACACCAGCAGGAGGCAGACACTCTCCTAGCTGTCATCCATCACTCCGAGGGGCTGGGGAGGGCATACAGAGCATGGTGGGGCACAGTGGAATCTCATCCAAATCTCTTTGCAAAAGGGGACTCTGGTTAGGAAGCAAATTCACCACTGTGGCAGGAATCCTAAGGCTCTTGATGACAAATGCCTGTCAATATTTTACTAAGTGTCTTGCTCTTGTCTAGGAAACAGAAGGAGAAAAAGAAGAAATACAAGGAGACAGCAACAGTAAAATAAAGATCTAGACCCCAGGACACCTCCACTGTTGATGGGGTAGAAGATGAAGTCCCCAGGAGGAGGCGTTTGCAGAGGCCTGGCTCAGTCTGAATTTTGTACCAACCATGAACCATGTGTTAATATCACCATACCTCAGACAATATTTAGGTCATACTAGAAAACACTTCTTATGTCAAAGATTGCATGGGATGTACTTATCCTAAAAAGTTGTTCATCAGTGATCTGGAACTCAAATATAACTGGAACTCCACACTTCATCTGGCAACACTAGGGGACGAAACACATGCAGTAGGTCCCAGGGCAATAAGTCCTGCTAAGAATAAAGCCCTTCAACCTAGAGAAAGGGGCGGAGGAGACAAATTCCTTCAGACTGTGGGTCCTGATCAGAGCCTGTGTCCAAGAAGGGTGAGGTTCTGAAATTAACAGCTGCTGGGGAAAGTTGCCAAGGGGGAAGTGATTTCTCTTGACTGAATAAAAGTTCAATAAATGTGTTTTTGATCCAGTCCCAAATCCCGATGACGTGAAGCAGATATCAGAGGTAAATCAGGTTTGCTAAGCATTCTCTAAACTTGGGCAATCTTGTCTTTTTGTTTTCACTTGCCTCCCACGTCCATGATAGTCAAGGTTTTATCAACAGGGTTCATCAAACTTTTCAGCTTTCTCCTACAATCATAGCATACAACTAGAATTCTTTTTAAATTTTGTTATACAAGTTTCATGTATTTCATATATACAGATTTAGAATCCTTAATTACAGACTCTGGTCAACCAGATAACTCCATAGTGAAGTTTTCTGTGCTGTTTAAGATGCTTGGGAAAGAACATTTCCGTTGTTACCCCAGTTTTGCCAGCCATTGTTCACACTGTGCATGGGGCGATGGGACCACACGGGAGTCACCTCATGGATCAGACAACTATCTTTTTGGCAGCTGGGGATAAACGTTATTAGAGGCACTGCTTCATGCTTATTTCTACTATAAGAATTATATTTTGAATCACATGTAAATAGGAAAGATTTTGAATATGCTGGAGCATATTCAATGGCATATATTGCCATTTCTGTCCTGTAAGGAACACGTATGAGATCAGCACGTATGATCTGAATGAAAAGCAAAACTGCACAAGACCATAGCCCTATGAGATTATGTCCATGAACAAAAATAATTTGTTCATTTACCTAAATAGTTGTGTGATTTGTGAGTGTTTAGTTTTACCACAAGCTGTATCTTTTTTTTTTTTTTTTTTTTTTTGACAGGCAGAGTGGACAGTGAGAGAGAGAGAGACAGAGAGAAAGGTCTTCCTTTGCCGTTGGTTCACCCTCTAATGGCCGCCGCGGTAGCGCGCTGCGGCCGGCGCACCGCGCTGTTCCGATGGCAGGAGCCAGGTGCTTCTCCTGGTCTCCCATGGGGTGCAGAGCCCAAACACTTGGGCCATCCTCCACTGCACTCCCTGGCCACAGCAGAGAGCTGGCCTGGAAGAGGGGCAACCGGGACAGGATCGGTGCCCCGACCGGGACTAGAACCCGGTGTGCCGGCGCCGCAAGGCGGAGGATTAGCCTGTTGAGCCACGGCGCCGGCCACAAGCTGTATCTTGATACTGGCTATAAACTGTCCAATATTCCAGAGGAATCTCATGGAAAAGATTCCAGAGGAATCTTATGGATTTTCCAGAATCCATTCAGAGAGAAGCCACTCAGCACTTATAATGAGGAAAATTTAACATAAAGAATTAATATCTGAAGCAAGGGGAGGGGGGATGTCATAATGAGGGATTGATTAGAAGAAGTAAGGAAAACTCTGTGGAATATAAAAGTAGCAAGCATGAGAAGTAGCTGCAACTGCAGAGGCCTGAGACAGATCCCAGGAAGAGCCCCCTGGGGTGGAGAGGTGCATGGTGGTTCACTGGATAGCAGAGTAGTCACCATGTTTCTTTGTTCTTGCAACTTGCTAGAAACATGCTTTTTGTGTTGCTAGGAAACACTGTTTCCAAGGAGGTGCTACACCTGTGGACTCACTGCAAAGCTACCTCAGAGGCTGCAGAGCAATTTCTTCGCAGGGCAGTGGCAACTCCCGTCCTCTGCCACAGTGATGCCCAGTGACGTGTTGGAGCAGTGGCTGGCTGCAGATTCCGCTGGCCAACATGTCCTGCAGGAGCTGTGGGGTGGAGCATCCTTGTAAGAAGAGTGCACGGAACCAAGGAGAAAAAGCCCTTTTCCTGCCATGTCTCCTTGTGCCAGCTGGCAACAGGGAGCTGTTGGCAGGGCCAATTCTAGTGACTGTAGAAGGGCAATGAAGGTTCACATTGGAGTAGGGAGATAATAAATTGAGGATGGTCGTGGTTGGTGTTAGCCATGTGATTTTGCTGCTTAGGAAGGAGCCACATGAAGACAAAGAAGAAACAAGGTTTATCTTGGAACTGGAGCCTTACTTCTAATACTTTAACATGCAAATGAGTCATCTGGATGTTGAAACACTGATTTCTAGACTCCCTTGGTTCTGATGCAAGAAAGCTACAACAGGTTCTGATCTTTTACATTTCTTACCAGTTCCCAAGTGATGTTGATGCTGTCTTCTCTCGTCATTAAAGAGGAGTTTCTTATTGCTTGCACCAAGTTTTATGACCAGGCCACACTTTGAGCAGCCTTACATTAGTTCATTTATTCTGGTCCAATTTAGTTATCACATAAAAAGAACAGGGAATCCTGATCTTTCTAAAGGCAATATTTGGAACTCTAAAACAAGTCTCACAGAATTATATATTTGATTATGTTTAAAAATTAGTATCTTGTGTTATTTGAGGTTTTCTAAACAAGTTAAAGGCAATGACTGCAGTAATATTTTTTCAATTATTCCAGTAAAATGTCTGCTCAGATCATGCATTAAAAGGACTGGAACTTTCAATTTCACACATGATTTAACACCAAACAATTCCTATTAAGCCTCAAGGAACTGTAACCAATGGGTTTTCCTATTGAGAAACTGCAGTGTAGAAATGCATACAAAGGTTTGAGGCAAAGAAAAGGAAACATATTCTTGGCCGTTTCTTTCCTTTTCTTTCTGTGTAGGGTCACATGTTAAGAACAAAGATAATTCAGACTAGTTCTAGCATTATTGTGTGACACCTAGACTTTATAGAACATTTTTTCCTGTAACTAAACATATATATATGTTGCATATATATACTATAACTATACACTGTGTGTACATTCATATATATATATACACACAGTAACTAAACATATATACTGTGTACATATACATATATACATTAGTTTGTAGAACATTTTAATTTTATGTATAGATATAATATATATACATAACTATATATAGATATATTCTGTATAGATATAGTACATATATATATGTCTGGTAACTATATATAAGTATATATATGTAAATATATATACATATATATATACACACACACATACTGGAGTTAGAGAACATTCTTCCTCTCTGTAGCTAAATATCCATAATGTATATACTTATTAGTTTCAGTTACTCACTTTTAATGTACATGTTACTGTAACTATGATGTACTCTCCTGCCTTGGTGAGATAGACATACATTATTAAGTTAGGTGACACTAACAAGCTGAAGAACTACTCTGAGTTCATGGCCTGTGAGACCTCCCTTTGCTCTCGAGACAGTGAACCTTGCATGCACAGGTAGTTTTAGGAGACCTTAATTCGATTCCATAAAAATAATGTTTCAGCTCATCTCATCCAGCTAATTATTTTCATAACTTGCTGACGCTGTTTCCAATAAATTAGTGAGAAAGTTTTCTTAAAGTATAAAGCCAGATTGCAGAAAATGCCTGGCTGTGAACCACAATTCCTGTGGTTTTAATCAGAATTTACCAGCTAGCTTTGAGACTTTCGTCAGACGCTTATAATATGTTTTCCCTTCTGGTCTAAGTTTTCTCACATGTAAAATAAAAAAAAATAAGTAATTAATTATAGTGAGTTATCTAGCCCTCTGACTCTATTGTTTTTTTTTTTTTTTTATCAAAATGTCTTAAAATATGCTATTTAGTTTTGCTAAACAATCCAAAAAGCCAACAACACCATTGGGATGTTCCTCTCATATTATTATTTTTTAAAAATAAGTGTGTGACTCTTTTATCCAATTTGATTAACAGTGTTGTATGGTAATATCTAGGTTGTTCTTCAGATTTTCTTTTTTTTTTTTTTCTTTTTAACTACAACTGATATGGACAAATGAGACCAGTACAACCTGTGTTCATAATAAAATCAGCCAGTAGGTGGCAGTGCCATGCAGAAAATAATGGCCAACTAGGCGAGGCTGTAATGACACCTGCTTGTCTGGTCACATCTTCAGCTTAAATCTTTTTAATCAAAATAAACCATAGCAAACTGGTACATTTTTAAAAATATTGATGTCACTTTATGACTGTTTTGAAGAATAACAATGTTGTGAAATTTATGGTAGAATTTATTCCAAGAAATAATTCTGAAATGTTAGGATTTCTAAACCCTTTAAGGATTTTATGGTATTGGGGGAGGGGGGAATGATTAGATTAAGCATTTATATATGTTTTTGAATGTACACATGAATTATTAATTTGGGGGGAAATTTTTCAAGCAGAAAATATTTGCTTATTCACATTTAACTTATTTTGATTCAAGACAGAAGTAATCTTGTTTCATAGCCACAGGTAGTGGGAGGTGCGTGTAGTGGCTCCAGGCTGGGATGATGGACAAAAACAAAGGGCGAGGCATTCTCCAAAGCTCAGGATATTCATTCTGGGGCTCATCCACCTTCCTAGAGATCTTTTGGAAGGTTCATTTCAGACCCTAGCACCAAACACCCCTACCCTTCTCCCTCCATGCCCACATATTAGGCAGGGGCTAATATTTTGTTTTGTTCACAAAACAAAGTTTGTTTTCCTCACCCAGTGGAAACATGGAGTGAGTGTTCCTCCAAAAGCGAAGATGCAGAGGATGCTGATGAAGACAGGGGAGTTGGGCACCATTGTGGTTCAGGACTCTGTTGCTGCTACAATCACAGCAGGAAACCAGGGAGTACTGAGACCCCTGGGAATTCAGCATACCCTATTTGGGGGAAAGAAGAGTTCCCCATGTGTGGCTCAATGAGCTGAGATTTCTGACTGTGCCTTTGGTACCACAGCCAAGTTCCAGTTACCAGATAATTTCATGTCAAAAGCAGTATATTGGAGGTTTGGACTTTGTGGCAATTCCACTTAAAGATGCAGCTTGAAATTCTTAGGGTTTTCATCTCATTTATAGTTTTACCTCCTGTACCTGGCACAGAAAAGGCAGTCAATAAATGACGAGCTAAAAAAGACACAATGTGTGTGTGTGTGTACCTTGTGTGAGTGAATATGTATGTGTGTGTGTGTGTGTGTTTCTAGGTCATATGTGTCAGAGTATGTGTGTGTTTCTGGATTGAGTGTGGATGAGTGTGTGTAACGTGTGTTTCTGGATTTTGTGAGTGTGTATTTGTTTCTGGATTGTGTGTTTGAATGTGTATGTGTTTCTGGGTCATGTGTGTGAGACTGTATGTGTGAGTGTCTGTTTCTGGATCATATGAGTGTGTGTGTCTGGATTGTGTGCGAGTGTGTGTGTTTCTGTATTGTGACGTTTCTTTTTCATTGATTTCCTGTGTACTGTATTCCTGAGGCAGCTATGGGTAGAATTGGAATCATTGGCAGAACTTTAGAAACCATTGGTGCTCTGATTTTCCTCCTCATAGTTTTCAATCCCACTCATATGGGGCATAGCCGGGACATTGGAGTTCACAAACTTTTCCAAGGTACTCCAAAGTGCTGCCAAGACTGAGCTAGCTTCTGGATTAGGATTTCTTCTCATTAATTCTTTCTTCAGCTGTATCTAATCTATGATCCATTCATGAGATTTTAATCACTATTAAAATCTTTAAATTTCTAGAACATCCATTATAATTTATAGTTGATATTCTCAACATTGTAGTACTTTGGTTATTTTAGACTTACTTATTTTACATCTTCTGTTAAATGACTATTTTGCATGAAATTCTGCGGATTCTGTTCCACATTTTTTGTGTTGTCTCTGTCTTGGAGGCTTGGTCTTGTTCACGCTTTCTAATTTTGGGTCAAGAACTTGACTTATACAGGCTCTATCTAAGAATATTGATGGCCTGGACACAGGTAGTTTTGCCTTTACCTTGGCCAAACAGCATGAAGTATCTCCACTGGCCTGGGAGACCTTTGTTCTGGCAAATTTCTTATGCTGTGCTTCTGGATAATGGAATGTGGGTAATTCCCCGCTGCTGACCATAGTAGTGGGGAGGTCTGTGGCTTAAAAATAACCAGGTGAGTTTTTTTTGCCCTGAAGCCAGCACAGGGTGGCAAGGTTGGCCCTTTTCTCCTTAGGGTAGATGCTTTCTTCATCTTTACCTGGCTTTTACAGGTCCAAAGCCTCCATGCCTGCTTCCGCATAGAGGGCAGCCCAGTCTCCTGATTTGTCATTGCCTCTCCATAACACCCGGCCTGGAAAGCTATTCCTCAGTGCATGTGCTTTGCCCTGAGTGGATTATTCCTGCTGTACGATTTCCTTTCTTTCTTGGCATCTCAGCTATGCATTGAAAAAAGTGTTTGTGCTATTTTCCCAATATTCCTGTGGGTTTGTCGCAACAGACTTTTAGTAAAGTCTGTCTTCTCATATAGAATAAAGCCCATCACCCCCTGACCTCACATCTCCATCAGCCCCTGCTACCTGGCTGGAGCCTTGGTCATACTGAGAGGCATCCATCAACTCTTTCCCTTCCTGATGGGTTCACTCAATTTATTTTGCATGTATTCATCTTGCTTGGAGTGCATTTTCAGCTTATTAAAGTTGCTTCTTCTATGGATGAAAGACTTTCTTACAATGCCACCTGTAGCAGGATGCCTAAAGGCCATAGAGTGATAACTTCATAAATAGGCATGAATTTTTTGAAGTTATTCCTATTTTTTAAAAAATATACTACTTTTCCCCAAAGGGCCTTGCATGAATGCAGTCTTAATTGAGTTATATGAAATATAGAATTTGCTAATATTTTAATGCACTTATAGGTGAGATATCATTCATGTCATGCACCTTACATTGTGGACTAGAATAGAGGCCTTTGCATATGCTATATATTAAAAATTTGTGGGTCTGTTGATGGTACCACAGGATTGTGCTGACTCTTTCCTTTGTTGGTTGCACATATCTTAAGGAGGCAAAAGTAGTTTGTAAAAGACATATAAAAGGGCCTCTAGAAAGAAAGTAGGAACTGTAAGCAAGAAGAAGAGGTGGTTACCCGAAGTGTTGCTGGAGAATAATAATAAAAATATCTGTAATGTAATCAGAAATTAGTTTTCAAATTGCATTGGTTTATTAGCTATTCAAAGAATAAAGAAAATAAAAGGTAATGAAAATAATGTTCATCATCGGATTTTTCAGATTACATGAAAATGTTCCTGCACTCAGTTTAAAAAAAGAAAAAAAGATCAGTATCTTTTGCATGTGATTAACCAGGCTTGGTTTTGATTGTCTCCATTAAGATCCTCTTGTTAGGGTGTAATGAGATTCAGCCCCACACTCATGAATACCCAGTGCCTGTCACTGAGCCATCTGTCCACAACTTAAAGGCATGGGCATGCCGTCTGCAGTGAATAGAGAAAAATGGAATCGGTTCTCTTTGTTCTTTGTTCATGTAGACCCACTCCACATCAATTCACTGGAACTTGGATATTTAGCAGGCAGTCTATCCAACAGCTTCAAAATGTGTCCAAAAATTGGGATTTATTTTGACATCTCATATTGGCTAATTTTTCTCCTATAACTGATTTTTATGAAGAAACGTTTTTTTAAAAAACAATAAACTGCTTCCTTAGAGTGGTTTTAGGTTTACAGAAAAATTCAGTCTAAAGAGTAGAGTCTGTTATGCCCTCATTCCCCTATTTTATCTCTCCTGTGCTGGTGTAATTCATAAGCTGCAACTAAGGAGCCAGCATTGGTAAATTATCCTTCCCTAATGGTCGTAGTTTACATTAGGGCTCACTCTTTGTATTGCACACTTCCATGAGTTTTGCCAAATGCATAACATGATATATATATGAATATATATATGTAACTATAGTGTCATTTGGAACGGTTTAACTGCCCTAAAAATCTCCTCCCTTTCACCTATCTGTCCTCCATTCCCAACCATTGATAACCACTGCTATTTTATACTCTCATACTGTTTCATTTTATGCATATCATAGAGTTGCAATCACATGGTATGTTGTAGTAACATGCATTGTGCCTGTTTCTATTTACCGTCAGAACACTTTTCACCTCAGGCCATTTGTCATCTACTATTCCACTCCATGCATTAATTCTGGGTTTTTTGATTACTTATCAGTCACATCACTAGTAATCCATCATCCAGCTTAAAATTATGTCATCAAAATGTTTATAGGTTTCTATTAATTGTATCTGAAAGGCAGAGAGACACAAAAAGATAGAGATTTTCCAGTTGTCAATTCTGTCTCAAATGCCTGGGCCAGGCGGAAGCCAGGAGCCATGAACTTCTAGATCTTCCATATGGGTGAAAGGGATCCGACTACTTGAGCCATCACTGCTGTCTCCCAGGGTGTGCATCAGCAGGAAGCTGGAATTGAGGGCAGAGCCAGGACTCAAACCCAGGCCTGATATGCAATATGGAGTCTCAGCTGACCATTTAACCACCGCATCCAAATGTCTGTCCCACAAGAAAATATTTAAATAAATTGCCAGAGTGAGATTTAAGCATTTACGTAGTAATAAGTAGCCCCACATAATACATGGAGTTAAACGTGAAAAAGGATAAAATAGAGGGTGACCATGTGGGAAGAAAAGGCAGAGGAACTTCCCCTTGAGTTTCTGAGCCTCTGCTTCTTCATCTGTGAAGTGGGGCTACTACTACAACATCCCAAGTCCTTTACCAGGGCTAAGTCTTTCTGTGATGTATACAGAAGAAAGCAAACCCAAAGTCGTCTCTCAGACTAGGCTTCCAACATCAGGCTATGAAACTCTCTTGATGGGGCTAAAATAGAAAAGTATTTACTATCCAGAAAGTCCTATGGCTATGGGAACCTAGATGATTTTCAAGGGCCATGGCCCCAAGTCAATAGAAGTTGCATTCCCATTGAAATGCAACCCTAGTGCCTTTCCCTAATAATTCTGAAAATATGTATGCAACATAGGTCTAACCATTGAGGAATAAAAACGGCAATAAAAATCACTATATCTCTATAATATTTTTCCTACTTCAACTGAGAACATTTCCAAGTGACTATCACAATCTTCTAAATATTGTGGACTAAGCAAGGGGCTCATTTCTGCCCAAAGATGATCACCTTCAGTGAGCAAGAGCTCTCTCCTACAGTACACCCTTGTTGTCTAGCAAAGACTTTGAGCAGCTGCTTCGTAGTTGGATGTCTTCTCCTGCCCAATCCTGCTACCATACCTTTCCTATCATAGGTGTTTCTCTTCCATAAGACTCTCACCCTCCTAATACCGTATCTGTGTCTACCTCCTGTGTCAGGTTTTATCTACTCAATAAACTAAACAAGTCCTTAAATGAAGAGGGTGAGACTCAAGTTGTAGCTCAACATGGTGATTAAATGATAGGTGACCAAGTCTCCTTCAACATACACAGTTACTGCATGCAATTACCTTTCATGTGGGTTTTTGCAATTCATTTTCTTATATTGCATTTAAAATTCGTCTTTGGCTACACCATTGTTCCTTTATTAATATAGCCTCCACCTACTCCAAAGCATACTTATGTACAATTACTTAGAATTGAATGTCCAAATTACAATTGTGTACATAGATTGTGCTAATTAAAATTCTCCCACAAATGCAGATTAACTACCAGCTGCTGCAGTCTCCTACCTTCACACATGAAACGGCCCCTCTGTTCTTCATCCTTCCTTGGTGTAACTTAGCATCTTTACAATCCTTTGGAGAGGCCGTGCTGAGACATTATTTCCCAAGGAAGGGATCCACTTATCACCTGGTTGACTGCCCCCTTGGCTTATTTCAGTGTTTTGGCAGCCATGGCAAATGGAAATTAGTTGTGGGCTACTTTCTCTTTGAACAAAACTTGCTGAAACTGTAAGGGATACACCTATCTCAGGGTCATGTGCAAACTAAGGAGCTCTTAGGAATGCCTAACATATCCATTCACGAACGATAGCCTTGGTTAGTTTGCCTATAAGGTGCCTTTGATACAACATTTTTATACAGACATTTCTTCATGTTGAGAGGAGGTTATTTTCCTTGTAAAAGCTATGCTGTCTCACTATCCATGAGGAGTGTGTGGAGTGGCAGAGCTGGGTATTTGGATGATCTTGCTTATCTTCTTTTTGAGGTAAAATATCCAGGCAGTCAACATGTGTGCCCTCATGTCCTGTGTACCACTCACTGTGGTTCTCCCTCTTCTGTTGTGTTTACCATGCCCAAGAGTGCAATGTACACAAAACAAGCCCCACCCACTCTCGATCCTGCAACATGGTTTGGCTCTTTTTCTCTGCATCTCTCTTCATCTAACCAAGTCTCTCCTACTTTTTCTAGTTAGACATTGTACTCTTTTGTCTTTTGAATTTTACTCTTACTTTTGAATCTTTTCACATCTTCTAACACCTAGTGACCAATATCCCAAAGGTTTAATTTTGAGATAACCAGTCTATTTTCAGGAATTTACTCCCAAGGCTTCTGAAGTCTTATAGCATTTACTGAATATCTCAACTGAAATTATATACTACCTAGTCATCTTTTAAAATTAATGGTTAATTTGGGGTGGACACAACCCACTTAGGAGTGCAGCATGAAGCTATTTATTTGCAAGAGTGGGGAAGATATAGCCCATGGATCACATAAAGCCTGAAAAATCATCTGCTCTAGCCTGCCAAGGCAACCACGGGCGGAATTGAAATTCAATAAATCTATACTAGGCTGAGTTTTAAGTTGATAATTTTGTAAGGCAAATGGCCATGGGCAGAAAACTGGTTCCTTACTAGTATTTAAAGCATGATTACCTAAGCTGAGATCTATAAAGTGTTAAGCTGGCTGTTAGGAGGGCCTGTTAACCTTGAAATTATATGCCAAATGGTGTGTGCATGTGTGTGTGTATGTATGCACACACTCAGTGAAGAAGTGTACACAGATGAATGCCTCAGATGGGTTTATCAAAAATGAGCCCAGAATTATATCTACAGACCATACTGAATCTGTTAAAACTGATTACATTTTTAAAACTATTTTTATTAAAATGTTTTTTTAAATATTTAAAATATTCATTAAAATATTTTTTGACAAATCCCCCAAATAGCCACTACAGCCGGCATGCTGCGCCGATCTGAAGCCAGAAGCCAGGTACTTCTCCTGGTCTCCCATGTGGGTACAGGGCCCAAGGACCTGGGCCATCCTCCACTGCCTTTCCGGGCCTCAGCAGAGAGCTGGAAGAGGAGAAACCAGGACAGAATCCGGCGCCCCAACCGGGACTAGAACTCGGGGTGCCGGTGCCGGAGGATTAGTCAAGTGAGCCGCTGTGCCGGCCCATTAAAATATTTTTGAAATTTATGGGGCTGGTGCTGTGGCACAGTGGGTTAATGCCCTGGCCTGAAGCGCCGGCATGGCTTGTGGGCGCCGGTTCTAGTCCCAGCTGCTCCTCTTCCGATCCAGCTCTCTGCTATGGCCTGGGAAAGCAGTGGAAGATGGCCCAAGTCCTTGGGCCCCTGCACCCACATGGAAGACCCAAAGAAGCTCTTGGCTCCTGGCTTCAGATCAGCGCGGCTCTGGCCATTGCGGCCATCTGGGGAGTGAATCATCGGATGGAAGACCTCTCTCTGTCTCTACCTCTCTCTGTAACTCTGTCTTTCAAATAAATAAAATAAATCTTTAAAAAAATAAAAATAAAATAAAACATTTTTTAAATTTAGAAAGCTGGCTTAGAACAAAGATAAAGTCACAACAGATGTTAATAGAAAAATAAAATAAATAAATAAAGGAAATGCAATGACATCCTTTTTTTCCTTCAACCAAAGCTCTTATTTAACAACTTGAAATCTTCACTGTTTTCGTGGTACCCTATTCCACAATCCTAATGTTTTCTTTGATAGAAACTTAATTATTTCTCCTTTCCTTAGTTAGTCTGGTTGGAGATGAATCAACTTTCTAGATATATTCCTGACAGAAACAATATTTTACTTTGATAACTTTATTAAATGTCCCTTTTCAATTTCATTAAATTTTCCTATTATTATTGTTGCTATTTTATTCATTTTGCTTTGATTTGTTTTGAATTTCTTTTGTTGGTTTCTTAAAGGACAAGAATGTCTTTCTTTTCTTGCCTTAAAAAAAAGCATAAAGTTATGCATCTCCCTCTAACTGCTTGCATCCCACCATCATTCAATTAAAATGTTTTCTAATTTCCTTCTTATTTTTCTATAATCTATGCAATATTATTTAACTTAAAAATACCATTTTTCCTTTTTCTATTTATTTTCTTTTTTTTAACATTTATTTAATGAGCATACATTTCCAAAGTACAGCTTATGGATTACAATGGCTTCCCCCCACCCCCATAACTTTCCTCCCACCCGCAAACCTCCCCTTTCCCGCTCCCTCTCCCCTTCCATTCATATCAAGATTCATTTTCAATTCTCTTTATATACAGAAGATCAGTTTAGTATATATTGAGTAAAGATTTCAACAGTTTGCACCCACATAGAAACACAAAGTGAAAAATACTGTTTGAGTACTAGTTATAGCATTAAATCACAATGTATAGCACATTAAGGACAGAGATCCTACATGGGGAGTAAGTGCACAGTGACTCCTGTTGTTGACTTAACAATTTGACACTGTTGTTTATGGCATCAGTAATCACCCTAGGCTCTAGTCATGAGTTGCCAAGGCTATGGAAGCCTTTTGAGTTCACTGACTCCGATCATATTTAGACAAGGTCATAGTCAAAGTGATGACCCGTTCCTTCCACTGGTATCTGACGCTCGGAGATCCTTCATTTAGGTAATTTTTTTTTTTTTTTTGACAGAGTGTCCTGGCTTTCCATGCCTGAAATACTCTCATGGGCTTTTCAGCCAGATCTGAATGCCTTAAGGGCTGATTCTGAGGCCAGAATGCTGTTTAGGATATCTGCCATTCTGTGAGTCTGCTGTGCATCCCGCTTTCCATGTTGGATCATTCTCTCCCTTTTTTATTCTATCGGTTAGTATTATTCAGACACTAGTCTTGTTTATGTGATCCCTTTGACTCTTAGTCCTATATTATGATCAATTGTGAACTGAAATTGATCACTTGGACCAGTGAGATGGCATGGGGACTGAGTCAAGGGGATCACATAAACAAGACTAGTGGAGCACTTAAGACTCCATTCTGGGAAAGCACCCCCCCCCCCACCGTGAGACTCTGGTCTGAAACTATGATCTAAAACAGTAGAACAATAGCAGTCCACTACCTCACACTTTGCAGAGCATAGGAACCCCCTAGCATAATTGTTCAAGCTTGAAAGTAAAAAGGTTGCACCTGGGTTAATAATAAAAATGTAATTTGTCTATGTCCTACATATAATTAAAACCAATACCTGGATTAATGTCAGGATTATAAGATTGTAATTGGTATTGTCAAGATTATAATTGATACTAGTTTCCCATAGGTTTTAGGTCGGCTTGACCCCGGTAACCATGTATTCCTCCCTGTTCCTAGCAACCATGAATTCCCCTCCTGATTTTGTGGTTTTTGCCTTTATAAACCCTGTTGCTTTAGGCTTCAGGGTCAAGAGTTCTTTAGGGCATGAGCCCACTCTCCACCGCCGGCAAATAAAGGACCATCAAATTTTATCAATGTGTGGAGCTCCTTTGTTCATACTCGCTCAGGTACAACAATTTCATGAGTACCGAAAAGCATTTATTTTGCAGTTATTGATGTAATGGTCTATAAATACCAATGGTAAAACAGTTGAGAAGATCATCCAGATTGCATGTTTTTAATTCTGAAATTTTCTATTTGTTCTACCAATTGCCAAGAAGTTGGAGATAAGCTCTCATGATATTGTCTATTTCTTTCTAGAATTCTGTCAATTTTTGCTTCCCATTGCCTTGGAGCTCTGTGATTAGGCTCATGCATATTTATGATTGTTTTATTTCCCTGAAGAATTAATGTTCCCCATCATTATCAAATGTCCCTCTTTATCTCTGGGACTACTCTTTGTTTTTAGCGCTGTATAATCTGACACTCCTGTGGTCACTTCAGCCCTTTTAAGCTGTTCAAATGCTACATCTTTTGCCTTCCTTACATTTAGCATTCTTGGGTTTACTTTTATTTTTTTTTTTAAACGCACATAGTTCTAACAATTCCTGCATTTTTTGTTATTTAAAAGGTGGGGGTGTGGGGAGCACTGAGAACATTCCCGTCCATTGGTTTGTTCCTCGAAGGTCCACAAACATCTGGGACTAGGCAGGCCTGAAGCTGGGAGCCAGGGTTGGGCCTGCCCTATCTTTTAATTGCACTGCTTTGGCCATAATGATTAATTCAGTCTTGACACGATTGTTGTGTTCTTTTCCTTCCATGTCATCTTCCATTCTTTCACCGATTTTTCCTTTTAAACAATTTTTTTTAAGATTTATTTATTTATTTGAAAAGTGGAGTTACAGAGGCAGAGAGAGAGAGAGAAAGAGAGAGAGAGAGAGAGAGGTCTTCCACCTACTTGTTCACTCCCTAAATGGCCTTAATGGCCAGACCTGGGCTAATCTGAAGCCAGGAGCCTGGAGCTTCTCTGGGTTTTCTGTGTGGATGCAGAGGCCCAAGCACTTGGGCCATCCTCCACTGCTCTCCCAGGTCACAGCAGAGAGCTGGATCAGAAATGGAACAGCTGGGAGTGGAACTGGTGCCCATATGGGATATCGGCACTGCAAGAGGCAGATTCACCTGCTACGCCACAGCACCAGCTCCTTTTAAAACTATTTAAGCATTACTAGAATTCTACATGAATGCTTGCTCTTTAGTTAGACTCTTAGAAATATTTTCTGGTGCATAGTTATTTGCTTTTCAAAGACCACTTAGACTTGATATTCTACCACTTCACAACAAATATAGAAATCCAGTTATCACCATATGCCTTATGCTATAGCTACCCCATGAGTTAAAATACATACCCTATGAACTCTGCAGTACAAGATACTAATATTTGCCTTTTAAATATCCATGTGCTTAAAGAAATTAAAAAGGAAATGTAGTATTTTATATTTTCCATAATTTTATTTTTGGAGATCAATTCACTATTCCTGAGTAGATAGAGATCCATCTGGTGTGCCTGCCCTTTAACCTGAGAAATTTCCTTAAGCAGATAATACAGGTTATGTCTGCTGAAAAATGTTTAACTTTGTTTTCTTTTATTTAATACATTTCTCTTTCAACCTCATCAGTGAAAGATATTTTTGCATATAGAATTTCAAGTTGCCAGCTTTGTTCTTCCAACTCTTACAGATATGTTCTGCATTGTTTAGGAATTGTCATCTTTTTGCAAAGTCAGCATTTATTTAAGACAAACTGCTTCATTTTTCTCTAGCTCCTTTCTAGACATTTCTTTTCTTTAACAAATTTGATTCTGATGTAGTTACGCCTGGTCTTATTCATCTCTGCCTTGCTTTCTATTTGTTGCACTTATTTTTTTTTTACTTTTATTTAATAAATATAAATTTCCAAAGTATAGTTTATGGATTACTGTGGCTAAAACCCCCCATAACTTCCCTCCCACCTGCAACCCTTCCATCACCTGCTCCCTCTCCCATTCCATTCACATCAAGATTCATTTTCAATTCTCTTTTTATACAGAAGAACAATTTAGTATATATTAAATGAAGATGTCAACAGTTTGCACCCACACAGAAACACAAAGTGTAAAGTACTGTTTGAGTACTAGTTATAGCATTAATTCACATTGTACAACACATTAAGGACAGAGATCCTACATGGGGAGTAAGTGCACAGTGACTCCTATTGTTGACTTAACAATTTGACACTGTTGTTTATGGCATCAGTAATCACCCAAGGCTCTTGTCATGAGTTGCCAAGGCTATGGAAGCCTTTTGAGTCTGCCAACTCTGATCTTATTTAGACAAGGTCACAGTGAAAGTGCAAGTTCTCTCCTCCCTATCTCCTTCTTTGATGGCCCCTTCTTTCCACTGAGATCTCACTCGCAGAGATCTTTCATTTAGGGTTTTTTTGTTTGTTTTTGTTTTTTTGCCAAAGTGTCTTGGCTTTCCATGCCTATAACACTCTCATGGGCTCTTCAGCCAGATACGAATGCATTAAGGGCTGATTCTGAGGCCAGAGTGCTATTTAGGACATCTGCCATTCTATGAGTCTGCTGTGTATCCTGTTGCACTTCTTGAATAGCTGTAATTTTTAACTTTTGCCAAATATGGAAATTTTATATTCATATTTTTAGTAATCCCTCTATCACTTTCTCTCTTTTCTTCTTCTGGAATTCTAATTATCATACATGCATGTTAGGCCTTCATATTGTCCCAAAAGTCTATGAGGATATTTCAAGGATTTTTCAATCTTTTTTCCTCTTCCATCTTCATATTTGATAATTCCCATTAACTCAACTTCAGGTTCATTTTATTTTTCCTTTTTTGCTCCATTCTACTTATAATCCTTTCCAATAAGTACCTGTGAGTAATGTGTAACTTTTCCATCCTAGAATTTACACCTAGTTCTTTGATTTTTTTTTATTTTTATTTTTTTGACAGGCAGAGTGGACAGTGAGAGAGAGAGAGACAGAGAGAAAGGTCTTCCTTCTCCATTGGTTCACCCCCCAATGGCTGCTGTGGCCGGCGCACCACGCTGATCCAAAGCCAGGAGCCAGGTAGCCAGGTGCTTCTCCTGGTCTCCCATGGGGTGCAGGGCCCAAGGACTTGGGCCATCCTCCACTGCACTCCCAGGCCACAGCAGAGAGCTGGACAGGAAGCAGAGCAACCAGGACAGAATCCAGCATCCTGACCGGGACTAGAACCCGGGGTGCCAGCACCACAGGTGGAGGATTAGCCTATTGATTACGGCAGCGCCAGCTGATTTTTGTTCTCTATTAAGATTTTGCTTTTATTCATTGCAAGTACATTTTCTTTTAGCTCATCAAGCATAATTTTAATTCCTGCCATAAACATTTGAATGTTACTTCTCACATCTGATCATTTTGAAGTCATTTTTATTCATTGTTTTTTACCTTGAGAATGGCTTCTATTCACTTGGTTCTAATCATGTCCAGTAATTTTGGATTGTATCCTGGCACTGAGTTCCACAAAAGCATTTTTTGTTGTTTTGTTTGCTTTAACAAAAAAAATAACTTCACTGAATTTAAATGGAAATTATGTGGCATCTGGTTAAACATTAGTTCAAATCTCATTTCAATACATTCATCCTAAGTGGTGTTGGTAGAGTCCTCTATGTATATACGCATATACACAAATAACCCTCAGGTTTTGCTGGAATTCTATATAAAATTGGAGGCTTCCTTTTTCTAAAGTATTTCTTACTGATATCTTACCCCACTCAACAATGGCTATTGCTGCTTGAATTCTATTATATGGATTTTCAGGACAAAGAAATTGTAGCATTTTAAGAATAGTTCTCCAACTTTTTTTTTTTTTTTTTTGACAGGCAGAGTGGACAGTGAGAAAGACAGAGACAGAGAGAAAGGTCTTCCTTTTGCCGTTGGTTCACCCTCCAATGGCCTCCGCGGCTGGCGTGCTGCGGCCGGCGCACTGCGCTGATCTGATGGCAGGAGCCAGGTGCTTCTCCTGGTCTCCCATGGGGTGCAGGGCCCAAGCACTTGGGCCATCCTCCACTGCACTCCCTGGCCCCAGCAGAGAGCTGGCCTGGAAGAGGGGCAGCCGGGACAGAATCCGGCGCCCCAACTGGGACTAGAACCCGGTGTGCCAGCGCTGCAAGGCAGAGGATTAGCCTAGTGAGCCATGATGCCGGCCAATTCTCCAACTTAAAGTCACTGATTGTGCCCTACTGAATGAAAATAAAGTCATAAAGTGGGAAATAGATCCCACACTGTGCCCTTCTTTCAAGTGTAGAATTGCTGTCTGTGCTTTGCTTACTTTTCAATGCTCTCTGGAGCTTTTATAGCACTGTGTTATTTAAATCATTTTCAGAGTATGTGGGTATTATCTGTCAATCTAGTAAGTGGTTAATTGGCCATATTAGAAGAAAACTCTGTGTAGCAACTGATGTTTTGATTTCCATCTGATGGACTCTACTCTCTGCATTTTTAAGTAGCGTATAATTGTAACTAGATATTAAGATGTAGCAATGATCTTGATAAAGTAGATGGGACTGAACTGGAACAATTTTAAAAGGAATATAAAGAATAGATGAATTTGAAATTCTGCAGAACATAGCATCAACTGAATGTAAAAAAAATTAATATGAGAAGGTTAAGAAATGTTCCTAATCTAGTAGTTTCCTTAGGTGAAAAAGCAACTGTAGATATTTCTTAATCCAAGAATGTTTGAAAGGAAAAAAAAAAAGTACTATACATTGCTTAAACCTGAGAGATGGATGAGAAAAAAAATAGATTAAAGTCTGAACATGTTGTACCTGAGGTGCCAACTGTGGAGATAAAAATTTTAGGTTTAATCATGCTGTAATAGCAGGGAGAATCATGCTTTTGTGGATCAATATCAATATTTAAGCTAAAGATTAGAATGGATGCTACAAGGATTCTATGTTAGTATGAAATTATTATATTTGTGCTTCAAAGGCAGCAAAATATTGGTGATTTCATATGACTCAACTAATTAAACTGGAGTCCAAGAACAGGAAGATAGAGAGTAATAATCTCATTTAAGGAGCAAATTATTCAGCAGGAACATTGTGGGGACGTGTATTAGAAGAGGTCAGATGAATGTGGAAGCTGATCTGTGACCAAAGCAGCACTAAAGAGTAATGAGAAAACTTAAATTTCTTCTGGGACTATTCACTAATTATATAGAACATGTAAAATTACATTCTTAAAATGCAGACACTAATAACTTCTGTATATAATAAATCCTCAAAAATAAAATGGAAACTTTGAAACTCTAAAAGAAAATATTGGAGTATATTTAGGATTTGGGGCATAAAATCACAATTTGATAAGCTTAAGTCCTGTAAAATTAAGGACTTCCATTCATCAAAGGACACCATGAAGTAGGTAAAAAAGAGTCTACAAATTGAGAGAATCCCTTGTAATTCCTAAAACTAGCTAAGGCTAAAGACCAAGAATATGTAATGAGCTTCAAAAAAAATCCCTAAGTAGACAGAACAAGAGAAAAGGGATTAGATCATATGAAATCATATTTCACAAAAAAGGGAAATATGAATTGCTCATAAGTAAATGAAGTTACACTTTGCATCCCTAGCCATCAGTATATTGTACATTTAGGTCGCACTAAACTAATAATTTACAGTCACTAGATTGTCAATAGGAAGCTTCTATACCACGTGGTTGATGAGAGTATGACTCAATAAAACACTTATGCACTTCCACTGAGGTTATGAAATGGTACAATTGCTTTGTAATTCAATACATTATTTGTCATTGTAAGCATTTGTATAACTTATAAACCAGGATGCTATCTCTATTCTATACTTACAGGAAGCATTTTACATATGTATAACTGCAGATATGGGTAAGTACTTTTTGTATCACAAAAATTGAAATTATATAAAAGTATGTAGACAAGACTATACATTAACAAATTATCATATAAACAAAACTGACTACTATAGATTAATGAAAATTGAACTATAACTCCATGGATCAATATTTAACATTTAGTGACAAAACTAAGTTACACATACATTTCCATAAAGCCTCAAATATGCAAAAGTGTTTCAGGATACATATCAATGTGATTGAATATAAAAATTTAAAAGTTAAATGAAAAAGAATAAGGGGAAGAAAGGGATAGTATTTCTACAAAGCTCACTGACTGATAGATCTGTAACTATTCATTAACTTGGATAGGAAGTTCATGGATATTTGTTTTACTATTGTTCTTTACAAAATTTTCATTCCAAAGGAATTTTTTATTAAAGGAGAACGCATAAAATATCTACATAAATACAACATCAAATCCATAATTCTCACTGTGATATAGTACATTATTATACCAATTTAAATACATTGTGATATACATTACAATATATAGTATACAATAAAATAATATCCATCATAATACACAAATTGTGTGTCTCACATTACAGTATATTCTGTTTACCACAAAATCCTTCATTACCATAATTAATTTTGAAAATAATGTCTTAAGTTCCATGAAAGATGTCTCTATATATTTAAAAATTATTCTGAATTTAACAAAAGAAAAACATTGTGTTGAGGTTTATTATATAGCATAATTAACTTCTCATAGTTGAGGAGACTGGACAGATAACTTCTTATCTGGATAAAAGCACATACGGGAGGAACAGAAACTAAGGGATCAAACTATGTCAGTCTTCTCCGGCTCGATGAAACAGCTGGTGTCCCAGAAACCTTCCTGTTTTTCCTCTTGGGAGCCAAAATACTGACCATATATGTTTTTCTAGACTAAAAATAAATATTAACCTTTTGCTTCCACTGAGTCCAATAAGTCCTGAAGGAAGTCTAAGCACAGATTTGCAGGTTTCAGTGAAATGTATCACCTGTTTCTATGGCTTCCTCGAAAATTTGGTTGTACCAGGGAATATATTTGCAAGAATATTTGAAGATCTCTACATATATAAAAAAAGTAAAAAAAAAAAAAAAAAACCAGAAGAATGAGAATGAGCCATTGATCAGCAAAGCTTATTTTCTAAGTTGAATAATGTGAAGAGTACACAACATAACATTTTATACCTTGCAGATGTCTATCAAGTAATGATTAATTTTGCCAAGGTTTATTATGTAGCTGTATGGTCTAGCCTCTGTGACAGACAGTTTTTCCTATAGGAGATTCAAAATTTGAACTTGAACTCTGTTGGAGGAATGGGGTTAAGTATCCAAATATCCCTTCATGATGAGTTGTATGTGCCTAGGTAGCAGTGTGAACATTCTTGGACATTAAACAGGAAGTTGTTCTTCCGATGAGAAAGGGCCAGTTGTGAAGTCACCTGGGAATTGGGGATGAGAACATTATTCACAAAAATAATTGACTTTGGAACGATTCCAAAGGAGGCTTAACAGAGCATTTGCTTTCACTAGCATGTGTTTTGTAGGGATATTTGTAAAGCAATATTGAGAGGTATGATTATAATGTAGGAAACCCCTAGAAAGTGTCATGTTAGTGCATAAAAATCAGGGTAGTTGGCATGAGGTGACCTGGGTCCCTCTCTTGGTCAAGTCACTTATCAGAGTTGTGGCCTTTCACAAGATACTCAGCATTTAGGAAGCACATGTAAGGACAGGGGATGCTGGAAACTTCAGGTGATTTTTTAAAGAGAGAATAAATCAATATCATATCAGGATATGTTAGCTTTCATCCTTTCATTTAGAAAGGAAGTCTGGAATATAGATGTGGTCATTTGGTGGATGGCTATGCAGAAACAAGCTGTACAGATTTTCATGATTGAAAGCAGGGAGAAAAGCCACCGATGAATGAATGGTAATGAACAAGGTTAATGATAGGTTAATACACTGGGATTTTAATGGCACAGAGAAAAACAAGGTGATGGTTTGAAGGTCAAGATAATGAGCTTTATGTTAAGCCTGTTGAATTGGCGATGCCAACTCCTCTCAACTTCCTTACATCAAAGGTCTTCAGCGTCCCAGAGATGTGAACCCCAATCAAAATGACTGTGGTTATAAAATGTGAAGAGAGATCATAAAGAGGGGTATAGAGATGTCACCATCTAAGGAATATTCCAGTTAGAGGAAAAATAAGCAAAAAGTAAAAAAGTGAGAGAGGCAGTGCTGGCACACAAAAGATGGAAATGAGCAGCTGAGGGGATAGAGAAGGGACTTTGAAAACCCAACAGAACATGATCCGCAGATTACACTACATTACAAACGCAGGGAATTTCTGAGAGGTTCTTTAATCTGGTGATTTATGCGAAATGCTTCAGCTGGTTCACATCAGTGGAAGTCAGATTGCAACATCCTACAGTGCAGGTAGGTGGCTGAAGAACATTGTGATCATTGTTTCAGGATTGATGCTGATGTTATCAATGGATACATGTATCACTGATGGTAGGGTGAAGGTGATGGTGGCAATATTCATGGAACAGGGAACTGACTCATTAGGAAGCTATCGGATAATCCAGTTTCCTGTCTTCTTTGTTTCTGGGAGCATGGAGCACAGAACTGAAAATGTTTAAGGAGAACAATGTGGATTTGTTGATCAAGTGCCTGTTTTCAGAGACATGCTAGTAATCTTACAGTTAAATATTATCGGGACATTGGATCTCTGTATATGCATACTCTTCAATAGGTAATTTTTAGATCATCTTTTTTTTTAAGGATTTATTTATATATTTGAAAGAGCTACACAGAGAGAAGGCGAGGCAGAGAGAGGGAGAGATAGAGAGAGAGAAAGAGAGAGAGAGGTCTTCCATTCGCTGGTTCACTCCCCAGATGGCCTCAACAGCCAGAGCTGCGCTGATCCAAAGCCAGGAGCCAGGAGATTCCTCCGGGTCTCCTACGTAGGTGCGGGGGCCCAAGGACTTGGGCCATCCTCCACTGCTTTTCTAGGGCATAGCAGAGAGCTGGATCAGAAGTGGAGCAGCCAGGACTTGAACCGGTGCCCACATGGGATGCCGGAGATTTTATCTGATACACCACAGTGCTGGCCCCATTTTAGATCATCTTAAACAAAGTCAATGTAAACATCAGTAATTCAGTATCCTGGTAGATACACTTCTGTTTTTCTACTCATTGTCTCTGTTGAGCATGCAAAGTATGATCTCAGGAGATGTGATCTGAGCAAAACAAAACAAAAGAAAGCCAAGAAATAATCAAAGACTTTAAAGAGACATTTATCTCCCTAGAGCCTTTGGGGGAAGTGGGTCCTTCTGAGGCTTCCAGTGCAGGACTGTGAGACAACAAATTCCTATTGTTTCAGAAGCGGCAATTTCTAACAGCAGTCCTAGGAAACTAACGCACTGCGTAATTTGTGGGAGTCCCTCAATTACTGACAGAGCCACACATGGGTTCCAGAACTTTCATTTCAAAGCCTAGGCCCTGTGTGAGTAAGACTTAGCATTTCCAAAGGAGAAGGAGAGGCTTGAGATGGATGGGTCACTGAGAGAGAAACAGTAACAGGTTAATCTTTCCTTCACCCAACCAGTATGGTATCTACTACTCAGTTCTCCCCTCTGGGAAAAGTTACACTAAATGGCCCTTTTTCCTTCCTCTCCTCTCTGCCATTTCTATTTCAGAACATCTTCAAAGGAATCTAAGAAGAGCATAGCATTAAACCTAATTCCATGCCCGTTGATTCTACATTCATCCTCTTTGAAATTAGAGTTTGGGAAGCACCAGAAATGAAGACTGCAATCTAAATTATTGCTTTGGTTTGGAAGCATAGCATTGAATGAAGACAAAAAGCGATATTATTACTTCAGAGAGGCAGCTATACTATAAATATTTTTACCTAACTGAAAAAACATGCTTGTACAGGTATTTACTTTGAAACATGTTTCTAGTCCCTGTGCTGCGTGGTAAAGACATCGATCACATGCTCTCCCAGTTCCCAGCTATAGAAAAATTTTTGGTGAATTGTTTTGTTTTAACTCAGGTGCACAAAATCTTTGATACAAATGATTGTCTTGGTCCTGAATCCAAATGTGGTGTTTCTAATGTTTCTGCATGTAGGAAGCAGCATATGGAAAATGATTCATAGATCTGCTATATGAAATAAAATATGAATTTCTGTTAACTGGAATTATTGTCATGTATTTATGATGAAGTTTATCAAGTGCATTTCTGCAGCTATTCATGTATAAAGATGCGTAAGATATTCTCTTTTGTTATTGTGATAAATGTTTAGAATTTTCTAAAATTAAATTGTTCTTGCATTTCTGAATCATGCCTAATTTGATTTTGTGTATTATATTTTTTATATGTTGTTTGATTTGATTTGTAAAGTTCTGTTTAGGAATTGTGTATGTATTTTTAAGAGTTAAATTCCTTTTCTCAAACTGGATTCTTTATCTTTGGTTTCAGATTTATGCTGAAAGAGATGAGGAGAGAATTCTCTCTTTTCTATTTCCCAAGGGGAATGATTTAAAACTATAACTGCTTGTATACACCTACAGCACCATCTGGGTTAAGAATTTATTTTGAAAGACAAATTTTTTAAATTAATATTTATAAAATTTAGATTTTCTACTGCATATTGTATTTTCTTGGAACTCCTCTTTTTGCCTGTTTTGATATCTGTTGGTTAAAAACTGCTCATGACACTCTGTTATTACAATTTACATGCCACCTGTACCCATAGTTCTCTCCTGTGTCCTTTACAATATCATGTATTAGTAATGTCTTTTTTCTTTGTCAATTGACGGTCTGCTTAAAAAGCCAACTTTTTTTTTTTTTTTAAATTTTTGACAGGCAGAGTGGACAGTGAGAGAGAGAGAGACAGAGAGAAAGGTCTTCCTTTTGCCGTTGGTTCACCCTCCAATGGCCGCCGCGGTAGCGCGCTGCGGCCGGCGCACCGCGCTGTTCCGATGGCAGGAGCCAGGTGCTTCTCCTGGTCTCCCATGGGGTGCAGAGCCCAAACACTTGGGCCATCCTCCACTGCACTCCATGGCCACAGCAGAGAGCTGGCCTGGAAGAGGGGCAACCGGGACAGGATCGGTGCCCCGACCGGGACTAGAACCCGGTGTGCCGGCGCCGCAAGGTGGAGGATTAGCCTGTTGAGCCACGGCGCCGGCCAAAAAGCCAACTTTTGGTTTATTGATCTGCTTAACCCTTTTCCATTTTCTAGGTTATTGATCTCCATCCTTAATTGTATATTTCTTACAGTTTCTTAGAGCATATTCTGTGTTCACTTCCAGTTACTTACTCGCTTCAGCTCCAGGTGATCTTCCCAGCACCCCACTCCCACCCCTCTGACCATCTCCATGGGTTGACTCTGCTTCATCTTCCTTCCCTTCATAAGGTGGCAGGCATGCTCCTGCCTGAGGCTCGTTGGTAACTCTGTCTGCATTGCTTTAACCTTGATCACCCTTACAATAACCTCCGCCCTTTACAGTTTCTGCTCGGTCCTGTCTTCTCAATGAGTCCTTTCTCTCCTATTAACTATGACCTCCTTCTACCAGAGCACGTAGTCACCTGAAATACACCATGTGTTACATTGCATAGTAAACTATTAGCCTTGCATAGATCACATTGCCTTTTCAGTCTCAGTTTCTAAGTCACTAAAATTAAAGGATCTGACCATAATATAGTAGCTCCCCTCTTTCACAACCTTTCTTCATTTAGTTGCAATTTCCCATGGTCAACCAAATATGAGAACATAAAATGGGAACTTCTAGAAAATAAGCAACTCAAACATTTCAAATGAAATTTATTATAAGATATTTTATAACCATTCTATTTATTATCAGTTATTATTGTTAATCATTTACTGTGCCTAATTTATAAACTAAACTTTATCATAAGTAAATGAGGAGTATTTTAAAAACTCATAGAAAATGTGTATTGTGAAAAAGTTATGTATGTATTCCCAATTTTTTCATACCAAAATAAACTCACAGCAATGTGTTAGAACATGGCTGAACAGAATCTAGCTTGAGGCACCAAGAAGGATAAGATGTTAGCTTGAAAACAACTCCAATAAGAGCAATATGAATTCTGCTAAAATTGAACCAAGAACAAACATCAGTTTATGGCAATGCTTGAGTGTAAAAATGGTGAAAATATTAACACTCTATGGGAAGCTTTTGGGAACAGTGCTTCAAAGAAATCAGCAATTTACAAATGGTTAACTTGACTTACAGAGGAAAGAAGCCCACAGTGACAGATCACTCGCATCAGTTTGCAAGAAAAAAACTAATCTTGTTTGTGCCCTAATTAAAGAGAACTGAAAATTAATAGATGAAACAATAGCTAACGCCAATAATGCCTCAACTGGTTCAACTGGCAAAATTATGATTGGAGAAATTAAAGTGGAGCCAATTTTGTGCTTGGTGAGAGCCAAATCTTTTCTTTTCCGATGAGCTGGAGACATGAGTAGAGCTTTCAAGGGGAATTTTAAACAAGTTGGATCAACATGCTGAAGTATTTGAAGCATTTCCTCCAAGAAATGCAAGAAACATGACTCTACCAGTGTGGGTTTGAAGACAAAGCACAATGACAGCAGTGGCTACCAAGAAGCAAGTGGCAGAGTCACATACAAGCAGGCTGGGCAAGAACAAGGGCTGTGGCAAGGGTTTCTGGGATGCTGAGGACATTTCCTTACCGGCTTCCTTGAAGCCAAAGGATGTGAACGCCGACTTAGCATGAGAGTATTTGGAGAAGCTTGGTCAAAGCTCAGCAGAAGAACACCCAGGAAAGCTTCACCAGAAGAGGATCTTCCTCCACCCTGTTGGTGCTGCTGCACACAGGCTCATCAAACAAGGACCATTGCATTTTTCAATGGGACATCATTCAGCTTCCACTTTATAGCCTCAATGCCTCCTTCTGACTTCTTTGTTTCCTAATCTTAAAAGATCTTTAAAGGGCACCCATTTTTCTTCTGCAAATATTAAAACAAACAAACAAACAAAAAAAACCTGCACTGTCATGATTAAACCCCCAAGACCCTCAGTTCTTTGGGGACTGACTTAATGGATGGTATCAACACTTACAAAATATCTTGATCTTGATGGAACTTATGCTAAGAAATAAAGTTTATATTTTTAATTTCTGTTTTTAATTACATTTTCCATGAACTCTTTGGATTTACCTTAGGTTTCCATGTAACATCTTGAAATATATCCCCAATAGAAAAGTTTCTCTTTTCAAATGGAAAATTCTGTGATTTTATAATTTGCATTTTACCAATAAAGCCCTGCATTTTGAGCAGTGCTTGGTTCTCAATTAGGGCAATGCAGGAAGTGTGAGTCTCATCAGAATTATCCAACCAGAACAACAAAAAAGCAAACATTTGCAGGAAAGCTTATGAAAGGTGAAGTACACCATGGAAGAAGTCCCAGCAAATTGCTACAGTAGACCAGGAGTGACATTGGGTGAGGTGATGTGACATGATGTCACGTGATGTAACTGAGTTGATCTCTCATGGGTGTCATAACTCTCTGGTTGCCAATTAGAGTCATTAGCACCCTTTGCTGACACTTTGCCTTAGATAAATTCCAGTTGTCTCTCTGTGTGTTAAACATGAACTTTAAAAACCCCACAATGTACAAAAACTATACTCTTTTAAAATAAAACTCTCATGGGGAAGTTATTTGAAATAATGTTTGTATTGCCCACAATGCAGTCAGAGTGCCTGGGTTTGAATTCTGACCCCAGTCCTGATTGTACCCCCCTATTGATGCACTCCCTGGGAAGAAGCAGGTGAGGATGCAGGTAGCTGGGAGACCTCAATGGAGTTCCAGTTCCTAACTGTAACCTGGTCCAGCTTTGGCTGTTGTGGACATTTGAGGAATGAACCAGGTGATGGAAGATTCTCTCTCTCTCTCAAACTAAATAAATACAAATAAAAAGTTTAAATAAGACTATCAAGAAATTATCCCAGTAAAGAATCTGTTTCAAGATTCATGAAAGAGGGCCCAAAAAAGATTGCAATATTTCCAGGGGTAGGCTTTGGCTGAATAAAACCAAGACACTGTGGCAAAAAATGATCTGCATGAAGGATCTCTGTGAGTGAGACCCCAGTGGAAAAAATGGGCCATCAAAGGAGGTACTTTTCTCTGAAGGGAGGAGAGAACTTCCAGTTTGCTTATGGCCCTGTCTAAATACAGACGGAGTTTATGAACTCAAAAGGCTTCCATAGCCTTTGCAGCTCATGTCAAGAGCCTTGGTTGATCACTGACGTCACAATTAAGAGTGCCAATTGTTAAATCAACAACAGGAGTCACTGTGCACTTACTTTCCATGTAGGAACTCTATCCCTAATGAGTTGTACTATGAGTAGTAACAGTAAAACTTGTCTTCAAACAGTACTTTATACTTTGTGTGTCTGTGTGGGTACAAACTGTTGAAACCTTTACTTAGTATAGAGTTGGTCTTCGATATATAAAGATAATTAAAAATGAATATTAATGAAGAATGGAATGGGATGTAGGAGGTGGGATGGGAGTGGGTGTGCAAGGGTGGGTATGGGGGGAAGATCCACTATATTCCTTAAAGCTGTACCTATGAAATTTGTATTTATTAAATAAAAGCTTTCTAAAACCAAACAAACAAAAACACATCTCATTGCTTGAAGAGAAGACAGTGGAGAAGATAGTTACGAGCAAAGTATCTGCTGTCAGACCCCTGATTGCCATCCAAACTTAATTGATACAAATTACTTCTTCTCATTCCTGTTGTCTTCGTCTCAGATATATCTGTTGTGATACTCTCTGACTCATGCAATAATTCATGTAAGTTCCAACTGCAGTTCCAGGTACCCAGGATACGACAAGAATAACACATCATATGCCACTCCTCATGGAGTTCAAGTTGTACTCAGGGAAGAATCAAATGGGCTCCAATTTGTGAGCAGGCAGTGGCTTCATACACTGGGATGCTCTGACTCACAGCTAGATGTACAATGTATTAGTCAGTTTTTTTTTTTTTAATTCTGGTAAGTTGTTGATGTGATGTCTGCAATTTGGCAAGGAAGGGGGCAAATGAAAATTATTTCTAGTTATTATATTCTAATGGAAACACTTATAATCCCAAAAATACTTAAAATGCTTAGAGCCATTAAGCTAGGTACAATATAAGCACTAAGTGATTTGAAGTGAATTTGGCCTTGAAGTTATGTGACTACTAATTTCATCATGAATTACAGCAAGATGTTCTTCATTACTTTCAAGCAAGAAAGCAATCTGAAATGTTGATATGTATTGAGAGTATCTCAATCTTTTGGGAGGTGTGTTTGTCATTTTCTCACCCAGTGCAGCTGTAAAATGTAAGTGAAGAATTTTTGTTTATTCTCTTCATTTGAGACATCTGAAGGATGTGGTTTTAGGGGAAAGTGGATTCAGCTGTAGTATTGTTGTCTTTAGCATTTTTGCTGAGTGTACATCTCAAAAGGACCACCAATCAAATTAGCTAAGTCATAAAATTGAAAGCAAATTTTAAGTAATTGCTTATCTTTCAGAGCTAACCATTTCCCAAATTATGTTTGTGGCAGTAAGTCAAATGGCCATAAATCTTCTCATTAGAAATCTGTCTCAAATATATAAAAAGATCATAGGTTCATAGTGGGGGCTGGGGTGGAATAGTTAAAAGGCTCTGAAATTAAAACACACACACACACACACATATGCATGCATGGTAACCTAAGGGATACTCGTTACATGTATCATGTCAGGCCAGGTTGTTACTTGACTGGGTGTGACCTCTAAATTTCTTTTATTTTAGCATTTATTTATTCAAAAATAGTGGTTACAAACTGGACATGAGTCTTATCCTTGGAAAAAGAAACCAAATGGGAAATGGGCTCTGTCTTTTAGTATCACAGTATTTAGAGGAAGACCCACCTGGAAATAGATAAAGCAAAGACTATAAGGGTGTTCCTCTAGAGGAAATGCCTAACAATGCCTAAAAGAGTCAATGGAAAACTTTGCAGATGATAATATGATTAGGTAGAGTCTTCAAAGAAGTGTAAGAATAAACGTGTCTGTAAAGAAGAACATTTATCACAGACAGATGGAACAGGTTCAGAAGCACAAGGCCATGGATAGCATTGTACATTTTAGAGTGTTCAGGCTGGCATTGGCTGCTGTGATAGAAGTTCTGTGTGTGGGGTGGTGTCATGTGATGAGATGTGAGCTATGACTTTCACATTAATGTCTTCAGTGGCTAGAATCATACTTGGCGCATAGAGGTTCTTGGTAGTGTTTTTGCAACATAGAATTGGAAAAGCCTTGGGCAATGTGTAAGAAATACAGGTTCCACACTTGGTTGCCACTGAGGTATCCAACTGGTGTCCACTAGTGACCAACAGATATCCTTAGGAAAATTGTTTATTCATGTAACATCTACTCCAAAGGGTTTGATTTTACAAATGGTTGTGAAATATTATATAAACTTCTAAAATGTTCAAATTGTTTTCTTTTAAAATGCAAAACATACATGCAACTTCAGTATAGAAGATTTTTTTCCAGAAGAAAACTTCTATTTAAGGAATATAAATTTCATGCATTTCATAAGTACAACTTTAGGAATGTAGTGATTCTCCCACCATACCAGCATCCCCATCCACACTCCCACCCCTCCTCCTGTCCCATTCCCAGTCCCCTTTTACACTAAGATCCATTTTGAATTAACTTTATACATAGACGACCAACAACTCTATACTAAATAAAGAGTTCAACAATATGCAATTTCAATATAGAAAATTTTTAAAAACTTAAGGAACTCTCACAACCAGTGGAGAAAAGACCGTCAATCTAATATGAAATTGGAAAAAAGCATAATTATGTGGTACAGAGAGTGTAAAGCTAAATAGCAATAACAAAGACAATTCTTGATATCATTAGTAATCAGGAAATTAAAATTAAACAACTAGAGGATTTCATTTAGCATCCATCCAGTTAGTAATAAATAAAACTTGCACTATTACCAGAAATTTAGGAAGATAAAGACTAAAGAAAATTCTTTGTTATCCACTGTCCATGGAATTAATGTATCAATACGATGACATTGTATAATGGGTTTTTGTTGTGACATATCAAATACAAAGACACTCATGCAATATGAATTCCAGATATATTTTATTTATCCTGGCAGAATACTCCAAGGAATTATATATGTGAAAATTCCCAGCAGTTTTATCTTCACTAACAAAAAGTAGAATAAATATCTATAAATATAGGACTGAATAATGCATGTGTGATTTTTTTATATAGCAGAACATTATAAAGAAATGAAGTTGACTCAAAGCTACATCTAACAGATGATTTTCACAGACTTAGTGTGGAAATAAAAAAGCACAAGAGAATAGTTTCAAAAATCTATCAGAAAGTAATAATCAGAGATATGATCTAAGTTTTTTGGACAAGAATATGCATTGTTATTGATGGAATTAAAATCATAATAAAGTAAACATTTGAAAATATAAGTAATATTTATAAATACATCCAACTTCAAGTATTTGAAAATATTTTGAAAAAGGCAAAATATGTATGCTCAACTTTTTATTACTCATACAGCATAAATCCAACTTTATTTACTTATTTTTTTTTGACAGGCAGAGTGGATAGTGAGAGAGAGAAAGACAGAGAGAAAGTCAACTTTATTTTTTAAGAAACGAACAAAGACTACAGGATAAAGTCTTATGCTGACACGTTAACAGCGTTATGATATTATGGGTGATTTTATTTTCTTTAAACACTTCTAAAAATTGTCAGATTTTCTTAAATAATCATTATAAAATAAATATATTAAAAGTTACATTATATAAAAAGAATAGACTCATTGTAATGCTATTTACATACTCCTACAATATCCCAAACACTATTATATATTTCTTTGGAATATAAAAGAGAGGACTTCAAGAATTTCCATTTTCCGGGGACAGCATTCAGCTGCAGCCCTGGCATCCCATATGGGCACCAGCAACATTTTCCAATTTTGGGAGTGAACCAGTGGAGGGAAGATCTATCTCCGTCTCTCCTTATCTCTCTCTCTGTAATACTGCCTCTCAATTAATGTTCCATGAACTTTTTGAAACCACCATGTGTATGTGTGTTTATAGATGTGTATATATTTGTATTGTTTATGTGTATATGTATCTATATAGTAAAAGCAATGAATGAGAATAGTAACCACCAAGTTGAGGAGAGAGTTTTATCAGGATGAAGGAAGAGAGATAAGATCAAGAAAAGTTACACAGGGGGCTTCAATTCTACATTTAAGGTAGGTATTGAATACACAGCCTTATATTATTTTTTTAAAGGTAGAGTTACAGAGAAAGAGAGAGATCTTCCACCCACATGCCCCCAGTGGCCGGGGCTGGGCCAGGCCAAAGCCAGCAGCCCAAAGCTTCTTTCATGTCTACAACGTGGGTGCAGGGGCTAAGCCCTTGAACCAGTGTGGGAGACCTGGAAGAAGCTCCTGGCTCCTGGCTCCTGGCTCCTGGCTCCTGGCTCCTGGCTCCTGGCTTTGGATCAGTGCAGCTCCGGCTGTTGCGGCCAACTGGGGAGTGAAGCAGTGGGTGGAAGACTTCTCTCTCTCTCCTTTTCTCTCTGCCTCTCCTTTTCTCTCTGTGTAACTCTTTCAAATAAATAAATAAATCTTAAAGAAAAAATAGAAAAAAAGTAATCCAAATAAGTAAATATAACAGACAATGGAATGTCAAGTGTTTTTAAACAGAATGGCAGGAAATGGCACCCTACCATGGAGTCTCCACTTCTCTCATTCCACCTATGTAGCCCCAGAGACACAAACTTTGCTAATACACAATTAAACCAGAGCTACATGACATTCAGCTTTCACACCCTATATCTTCACTGTTTTCATTTTTTTCCTAAGAGAATAAACTGCAAGAATCTTGGTTATGGTCTAATTATGCCTCCATCATTTTTAAGCCTTCAGGTGGTAGACACTACCATAACTGTAAGGTAATATATTCTCTTTGACTATGGAATATGTAGACTACGAGAAAGACCATAAAGCAGATCTTATTTCTGCTTCTGCATCTTCTAATTACCAAACAGGTTGATTTGTTATGCATAAAAAGAAGGGATTTAGCAAAATGTCTTCAAATTCTTAACTTTGCTTTTTTTTTTCTGTCGAGATATACTTTTTTTTAACTTTTATTTAATGAATATAATTTCCAAAGTACATCTTATGGATTACAATGGCTTTCTCCACCCCCTCATAAGTTCCCTCCCACCCCCTGCTCTCTCTCCCCTTCCATTCACATCAAGATTCATTTTCAATTATCTTTATATACAGAAGATCAGTTTAGTATATATTAAGTAAAGATTTCAACAGTTTGCACCCACACAGAAACACAAAGTGAAAAATACTGTTTGAGTACTAGTTATAGCATTAAATCAAATGTACAGCACATTAAGGACAGAGATCCTACATGAGGAGCAATTGCACAGTGACTCCTGTTGTTGACTTAACAAATTGACACTCTTAAATGAAAGATCTCTGTGAGTGAGATCCCAATGGAAAGAACGGGGCCATCAAAGAAGGAGGTACCTTTCTCTGAAGGGAGGAGAGAACTTCCACTTTGACTATGACCCTATCGGAATAAGATCAAAGCCAGCGAACTCTAAAGGCTTCCATAGCCCTGGCAACTCATGACTAGAGCCTAGGGAGATTACTGACGCCATGAACAGGAGTGTCAAATTGTTAAGTCAGCAACAGGAGTCACTGTGTACTTACATCCCATGTGGGATCTGTCCTTAATGTGTTATCTAATGTGCAGTGATGCTATAACTAGTACTGAAACAGTATTTTTACACTTTGTGTTTCTGCGTGGGTACAAACTGATGAGATCTTTACTAATTATATACTGAATCGATCTTCTGTATATAAAGATAGTTGGAAATGAAAAAAAAACCTGGTGTTAAATTGGAAATGGCATAGAAAATTAATTAATTTAAAAAAAAATATTATGTAGGATCTCTGTCTTTAATGTGCTGTACACTCTTATTTAATGCTATAACTAGTACACCAACAGTATTTTTTTTCACTTTGTGTTGCTATATGGGGGCAAACTGTTGAGATCGTTACCTAATATATACTAAACTGATCTTCTGTATATAAAGAGAATTGAAAATGAATCATGATGTGATTGGAA
Organism: Lepus europaeus; assembly: GCF_033115175.1. Classification (NCBI taxonomy): domain Eukaryota; kingdom Metazoa; phylum Chordata; class Mammalia; order Lagomorpha; family Leporidae; genus Lepus; species Lepus europaeus. The sequence continues at coordinate 173,773,501 of NC_084827.1, forward strand.
GGGGAGAGGGAGCGGGAAAGGGGACGGTTGTGGGTGGGAGGGAAGTTTTGGGAGGGGGAAGCCATTGTAACCCATAAGCTGTACTTTAGAAATTTATATTCATTAAATAAAAGTTTAATAAAAAAAATTGACACTCTTGTTTATGGCATCAGTAATCACCCTAGACTCTTGTCATGAGTTGCCAAGGCTATGGAAGTCTTTTGAGTTTGCTGACTCTGATCATATTTGGACAAGGTCATAGTCAAAGTGGAGGTTCTCTCCTCCCTTCAGAGAAAGGTACCTCCTTCTTTGATGGCCCCATTCTTTCCACTGGGATCTCACTCGCAGAGGTCTTTCATTTAGGGTTTTTTTTTTTTTTTTTTTTTTTTTTGCCAGAGTGTCTTGGCTTTCCATGCCTGAAATACTCTCTTGGGCTCTTCAGCCAGATCCAAATGCCTTAAGGGCTGATTCTGAGGCCAGAGTGCTGTTTAGGACATCCGCTATTCTATGAGTCTGCTGTGTATCCCATTTCCCGTGTTGGATCGTTCTCTCCCTTTTTGATTCTATCAGTTAGTATTAGCAGACGCTAGTCTTGTTTATGTGATCCCTTTGATTCTTAGTCCTATCATTATGATCAATTGTGAACAGCAATTGATCACTTGGACTGGTGAGATGGCATTGGTACATGCCACCTTGATGGGATTGTATTGGAATCCCATGGTATGTTTCTAACTCTACCATTTGGGGCAAGTCCGAATGAGCATGTCCCAAATTGTACATCTCCTCCCTCTCTTATTCCCACTCTTATATTTAACAGGGATCATGTTTCAGTTAATGTTTATTGCAGCTCAATTCACAATAGCTAAGACCTGGAATCAACCTAAATGCCCATCAACAGTAGACTGGATAAAGAAAGTATGGGATATGTACTCTATAGAAAACTATACAGCAGTAAAAAAAAAAAAATGAAACCCAGTCATTTGCAACAAAATGGAGGAATCTGGAAAACATCATGCTGAGTGCAAAAGCCAGAGTCAAAGGGACAAAGATCATTTGTTCTCCCTGATCGGTGACAACAAAGCACCAAAAAGAAAACCTGTTGAAGTGAAATGGACACTATGAGAAATGGTGACTTGATCAGCCCTTGCCCTGACTGTTGATGAACAACTTAATACTTTATCAGTTTTGGTATTTTTTTCTGTTTGTTCTACTTAATACTATTGGTTGCATTCCATAATTAATACACAATTATTCTTAAGTGTTGAAACTTAAATGAAAAGTGATCCCTGTCAAATTCTTAACTTCTAAACTTTTTTGCCTCTTTATGAAGAAAAAAAAGATGTGTATGGATTTGTAGCAGAGTATGCTAAAACAACAGTGAAGACAATAAAAGAGAAAGTGCTAGAATCTCATTTGTAAGAATGACCTTGCTATGGAGCAGCTATCCAACAAATAGAGTCAACAGTCAAATCTATCTCAAATTGGATGGATATATTCAAGTGGAATCTGACTTCTGTTGGAATCTGCAGGAGAAAGGAGCTTTTTCTGGGCAGTTCAAATCAAAAGATTTTAGTTCCAGAATGTCAGACGATCCTGATCAAAGCCACCTCTTCCAGACTTCTAGACAAGTAGAGTAGATACAGGCACAGAAGGTTTTCAGGGCCCCAGGCTTTCACACAGTTTGAAAGTTTGAACAGAGCTTTGAGGGGGACATAAAGAAGCATAGAAGCCTACTTTACGCACTAGGCCTAGGAATATTCCATGGAGGATGGAAAACAAAACTTGTGCCTAATGTGCATGTCACAGTGCTCACTACAGGGGCCACCTTCTTGCCTTCTTTACTGGCAGATTAGAATTTTTATGTACAGCCAAGGTGAGATCTCATAAGATCAGTGACAATGTATATCTAGGTCAATATTCTATGCTAGAGGTTCTCAACTTCATTTTGTCTAAAAATCACCCAGGGCAAAGAGAGTGTTTTCTTTTTTAATAATACATTTTGGAAGTATCACTAACATATACTAAATATGTGCATATGAAATGCAAGATATTTTGTTTCTCTTATAAAATGAAAAAAATAATTTTCAGAAGTTATGATTTTATTCCTATGCATTTTTTAGTATTTTGTATTAATGGGCTCATATCAGAGGAAGCATATGATATTTGTTTTTTGAGACTGACATTTCACTAAGAATAATTGATTCCAGTTGCATCTATTTTGTTGTAAGATAAAATTTCATTCTTTAATGTATATATACCACATTTTCTTTATTTTTTTCTTTTTAAAGAAGATTTATTTATTTATTTGATAGGCAGAGTTAGAGAGAGGTAGAGGCTGAGAGAGAGAGAGAGAGAGAGAGATATCTTCTACCCACTGGCTCACTCCCCAAATGGCCACAACAATCAGAGCTATGCAGATCTGAAGCCAGGAGCCAGGAGCTTCTTCCAGGTCTCCCACATGAGTGCAGGGGCCCAAGGACTTGGGCCATCTTCTACTGCTTTCCCAGGCCATAGAAGAGAGCTGGATCTGAAATGGAGCCATTGGGACTAGAACTGGTGCCCATATGTGATGCTGTCATGGCAGACATCAGCCTTAGCTGCTATGCCACAGAACCGATTCTCACATTTTCTTCTTCTTCTTCTTCTTCTTCTTCTTCTTCTTCTTCTTCTTCTTCTTCTTCTTCTTCTTCTTCTTCTTCTTCTTCTTCTTCTTCTTTTTGACAGGCAGAATGGAGAGTGAGAAAGACAGAGAGAAAGGTCTTCCTTTGCCATTGGTTCACCCTCCAATGGCCGCAGCGGCCGGTGCACTGCGGCCAGCTCACCGCACTGATCCGAAGGCAAGAGCCAGGTGCTTCTCCTGGTCTCCCATGGGGTGCAGGGCCCAAGAACTAGGGCCATCCTCCACTTCCCTCCCGGGCCACAGCAGAGAGTTGGCCTGGAAGAGGGGCAACTGGGATAGAATCCAGCGCCCCAACTGGGACTAGAACCCGGTGTGCTGGCGCTGCAGGCGGAGGATTAGCCTATTGAGCTGCGGCGCCGGCCCACATTTTCTTAACCACTCATCAGTTGATGGGCAACTGGATTGATACCATATCTAAGCTATTGTACATTGAGGGGTAACAAACATGGAAGTACAAATAATTCTTCCATATGCTGATATTATTTATTTTGGGTAAACTCTTGGGAGTGGGATGGCTGGGCCCTATGGTAGATCTATTTACAGATATATTTGTTATCTCCATACTGTCTTCCATAATGATTGTACTGGTTTACCATCCCACCAACAGTGTATTAGAGTTCTGTTTTCCCCATATCCTGACCAGCATTTTTGCTTTTTGATTTTTGGATGATAGCCACTCTAGCTGGGGTGAGGTGAAACTTTATTGTGGTTTTTACTTGTATTTCCCTGATGGTTAGTGATCTTCAGCAATGTTTTATGTGTCTGTTGACCATTTGCGTGTCATCCTTGAAAAATGCATGTTCATGTCCTTTTTCCACTTCTTAACTGACTTGTTTGCTATGTTGTTGTTCAGCTTTTGAGCTCATTGCATTAATTCCTTATTAGTTTCATAGCTTGCAAAATTTTCTCCCATTCTGTTGGTTGTCTCTTCACTTTGTTGAGTGTTTCCTTTGCAGTGCAGGAGACTTGATGTAATTGATGTAATCCCACTTGTATAATTTGTCTTTATTGCTTCTGTTTGTGTAGTCTTTTCCAAGAAGTCTTTGCCTATGCCAATGTCTTCAAGAGTTACCCTTCTTTTTTCCTCTTGATGGTATCAGGCCAGAGGTCTAAATCCTTGATGCACTTTGTGTTGATTTTTGTATAAGGTGTAAGGTAAGGGTCTTTTTCATACTGCTGCACACAAAGATTCAATTTTCCCAACATCATTTGTTGAAGAGACTGTCCTTTTTCCGGGGAATGATTTTAGTTCTTTTCTCAAAGATTAGTTGTTTGTTGATGTGTGTATTAATTTCTGATGTTTCTATTTTGTTCCATTGGTCTACTTGTCTACTTTTGTGCCAATATCAGGTTATTTTGATTATAATTGCCTAGTTATTTGTCTTGATATCTGGTATTGTGATGCCTCCAACTCTGTTTTTGTTGTTTAAGATTGCTTTAGCCATTTGGGGGTCTCTTGTGTTTCCATATAAATTTTAGCATTGGTTTTTCTAGATTTGAGAAGAACGTCATTGATATTTTGATTGGAATCGCATTAAATCTGTAAATTGCTTTTCACAATGTGGACATTTTGATGATATTACTTCTTGTAATCAAAGAACATGTAATATTTTTCATTTTTTGTGTTTTCTATTTCTTTCTTTAATATTTTGTAGTTTTCAACATAGAGATCTTTGACAACCTTGGCTAAATTTATTCCAAGGAATTTAACACTTTTTGTAGCTATTGTGAATGGGATTGATCTTAAAATTTCTTTCTCAGCCATGGAATTATCCATATATACAAAATTTATTGATTGTTGTGTGTTGATTTTATCTCCTACCATTTTATTAAACTCTTTTATGAGTTCCAATAGTCTCTTAATGTTGTCTTTGGGTGCCCTATATATAAAATCATGTCATCTGCAAATAGGGATAGTTTGACTTCCTCCTTCCCAATTTATATTCCTTTGGTTTCTTTCTTTCTTTCTTTTTTTTGTGTGTAATGTCTCTGGCTAAACCCTCCAGAATTATATTGAGTAGCAGTGGTAAAAGTAGGCATCCTTTTCTGGTTCTGGATTTCAGTGGAAATGTTTCTAACTTTTTGCCCTTCAATATGATGTTGGTTATGGATTTGTCATATACTGCCTTGACCATGTCAAGAAATATTCCTTCCATGCCCAATTTGCTTAAAGTTTTTATCATGAAGGGATATTGTATGCTTTAAATGAGTTCTCTGAATCTATTCATATAACCATATGGTTTTTATTCTTCATTTACGAATATGGTATATTACATTTACTGATTTGTATATGTTGAACCATTCCTGCATACCAAGTAAAATCCAATTTGGTCTGGGTGAATGCCTTTCTGATTTGTTGTTAGATTCAGTAGGCTAGTATTTTGTTGAAGATTTTTTTCCTCTGAGTTCATCAAGGATATTGGTATATTCTTTCTTCTTTGTATCTTTTTCTGCTTTTTGAATTAAGGTGGTGTTGGCCTCATCAAAGGAGTTTAGGAGGATTCCCTCCCTTTCAATTGTTTTAAATAGTTTGAGAAGAATGGAATTAATTCTTTAAATGTTTGGTAGAATTCAGTGGTGAAGCATCCGGTCATGGGTTTTACCTTTTTAGGAGGGTCTTCATTACTGATTCAATTGTGTTTTAGTTAATGGTTGATTTAGGTTTTCTATATCTTTATGACTCAATTTGATTAGATTATGTATCTATCCATTTCCAATTTGTGGGTGTATAGCTGTTTTTAGTAATTCCTGATGATTCTTTTTATTTCTGTGGTATATATTGTAACATCTCTCTTTTTCATCTCTGATTTTACTGATTTTGTTTTTTGCCCTCTGTTTTGGTTAGCTGTGCCAGTGGTGTATCAATTTTTTTTTTTTTCAAAAAGTAACTCTTAATTTCACTTACCATTTGTATCTTTTTGTTTCAATTTTGTTTGTTTCTTCTCTAATTTTCATTATTTTTTCCTCCCACTAATTTTGGGTTTGCTTTGTTCTTGTTTTCCTAAGTCATTAAGAAGCATTGATAGCTGATTGATTTGATGCCTTGCCAGTTTCTTGATGCATAGGCACTAATTGCTATAAACTTCCTTCTCAACATTGCCTCAGATGTATCTGGTAAGTTTTGATATGTTGTGTTGTCATCTTCATTAGTTTCCAAGAATTTTTGAATTTTTCTTTTGATTTCTTCTATGACACACTGTTCATTCAGGAACATGTTTTTCAGTCTATATGCATTAGCATATTTTCTAGAGTTTCTTTAGTTGTTAATTTCCAGCTTCATTCCATTGTGGTAAGAAAAAGTATCTGGTATGATTTCAATTTTTTATTTAATTTGATGAGATTTGCTTGATAGTCTAGAAAATGGTCATCCTAGAAAAGGTTCCATGCACTGATGAAAAAAATGTATATTTTGAAATTTTGAGATGAAACAGTCTGTATAAATCAATTAGGAATATTTTGGACACAGTGTAGATTAGCTCTGTTGTTTCTTTGTTGATTTTTGTCTAGTAGATCTGTCCATTGATGAAATGGGTATTGAAGTTCCTCCATTATTATAGTATTAGAGTCTATGTCTTCTTTTAGATCCATTAACATATCTTTTAAATAGCCAGGTGCCCTAGCATTGATTATGTATACATTTATTATAGTCACATTGTCACATTTTCCTGTTGAAATGATCCCTTAACCATTGTATCATCACCTTCTCAGTTCTTTTAACAGTTTTCTTTTCTCTTTATCCTTCTCCCTCTCTCTCTCTCTCTCTCTTTTTTTTTTTTTTTTTTTTTTTTTTTTGGTTAAAGCCTCCTATTTTATCTGATTTTAGGATGGCTACACTTACTCAGTTTTGCTTTTTATTAGCATGGAATATCTTTTTCCATACTTCACTTCCAGTCTGTGTGTATCTTTGTTGGTAATATGTGTTTCTTGTAGGCAGAATATAGATGCACCTTGCTTTAACTATGTCTCTTCATTCTCTCCTAGCATATAAGATTCCTGATGAGAAATTGTCCACTAGTCTAATTGAGGATCATCTGAAGGTAATCTGGCATTTCTCTTGTGCACATTTTAGAATATTATTTTTGACTTACTTTTGAAAGTTTGACTATAATGTGTTTTGGTGAAGATTTTTCAATCATGTCCAAAAGGGGCTCTATGTGTTTAATATATTTGGGTGTCTGTTTCTTTCTCCAAATTAAGAAAGTTTTCTTTTTTATTTCACTGAATAGGTCCTCCAATCCATTCTCTCTTTCCACACCTTCAGGAACTCCTAATGCATGTATGTTCAGTCTTTTGATAGTATCCCATAAATCTTGAATACTATTTCAGTTTTTTCCAATGGTTTCTTTTGCTTATTTTTTTGTCTGACTGAGATATTTCCAAGGATTTATCTTCTGTCTTGCATATTCTTCCTTCCCTCTCACGAAGGCTGTTGTCAAGGATTTCTACTGTGTTTTCTATTTGACATATTGATTTCTTCATCTCTATGACTGTCATCTTTAGCCCTTTATTATACTCCCATGGAACTATGATCTTCCTACTTTTTACTTGTTGAATATTATGATTAGTGGCAAATTAAGCTTGTGAATATACGTGGATTAAAATTATATCTTTGTAAAAACTGGTAAAGAAAGCAGAAGGAGGGAGTAGGAATGGGTAGGTACCAGGGGAGTGAGGGAAGTGCAGTTGTCTTCTTTGAAGTGTACCTATGGAATGCATGAAGTCGGTTTTTATATAAATACATTTTTTTAAAAAAACTAGATCCAAAAATACCTTATGATTTGGTTTACTGCAGCTAAAGGGGATGGAACTGAAGCACAAACCCACAGCTACAATGGCAGCATTTGTAAAGAAGTTCAGAGAAGCTGATAAAGTCTATAAGGGAACTTCGAAACATGTGTGAGCAGTGCACATTACAAACAACTATGCCTTGATTTAAAAACCATTTGCACCAAATAAATATATCTTGTAGTTCCATGTTTCCACAAAATGTTTGAGGTACCTTCAGATATATTACACTCGAGCTAGTGCCTGAATTCTCAGCTATGTATATATAAAGTGAGAGTCTAAAGCATTTAAAAGCCGGTAGGAATGCCAATATGGCAATGAGACTTTGATAGTAACATATACTAGGGAGACTGAGGTTGAAGCTGTAAGATTTTCTGTGCTTTAGAAGGTTTTTTGTTTGTTGGTTTTAAGATTTATTTATTTGAAAGGCAGAGAGGCAGAGGCAGTGAGAGATAGAGAGAAAGAGAGAGAGAGAGAGAGAGAGAGAGAGAGGTCTTCCATCCACAGGATCACTCCCCCATTGACTGCAAAGGCCAGAGCTGAGCCGATCCAAAGCCAGGAGCCAGAAGCTTCTTCCAAGTGGCCCACGCAGATGCAGGGGCCCAAGGACTTGGGCCAGCTCTGCTGATTTCCCAGGCTTTAGCAGAGAACTGGATCAGAAGTGGAGCAGCTGGAACTCATACTGGTTTCCATATGGGATGCCAGCACTGCAGGGAGTGACTGTACCCACTATGCCACAGCACTGGCCCCAGAGAAGTCTTTTTTTTTAACAAACCTTGTGAATTTTTCTTTTTTTTTTTTTTTTTCTCTAAGGGAAAGATTTACTGTTGGGTGGGGGAAGCCTGATTGGCTGGGGGGAGAGGGGGAGACAGTAAGAGGGAAAGAGATCAGGAGAGAGAGCATGTTTGCAAGAAACAGGTCCTGATAACAAAGATATAAACCTTTGCAGGGGCCAGGGAAATAGGAGCAGTGAATCTCATTAGGGTGGGGGTAGAGGTGACACCTGTGCTTGGGCCATTTGGTCACCTGGCTTCTAGCAATAGTCAGGGGCTAGAGCCTAGGATGGTGTCCAGGATGTAGACTGCACCACAAATAAGACCTGCACCATTTTACTAACATTTCTCCCTTTTGTTTTTATAAAGCAGTTGTTGTATGGGATTACATTGGCCTCATAAGTCCAGGAGAGGTCGAGGGATGATGATCTGTCTTTTAGAACTACTTCCTTCTGACATGGGGCAACAAGTTACTCTCCGCTGGCATGGGGCAATCTCTCAAACTGTGATCTCCTCAGTGGGGAGCTGAGTGTATCCCTGCAACAGCATCTGGTTGACCACCTGGTTGGTGAAGGCTTTGGTTGGTTCCATTATCACCTCTTATAAACACTTAAACAGACACGGTAGTATAAAAGACAGGCTGAGAATAGCAGCCAATGATCCTAACAGTGACATTACCCAAGTAATGAGATGAGTTTTTCTTTAAGATCTTAAAAATTTCTTGCCATATACATAAGTCCTATACTTAAGGACAAAAGCTTAGGAATAGAGGGTATGGCCTAAGAGTAAAAGGAACTCTGAAATAGACCATTCCTATTTATAAGAAATGGACCATTCCTATTTATAAGAAATGTCATGCTACAGCAGAATGATCTGTTGTATTGTACTACCAAATTCTTTGGATAAATTTGAATGCTAAAAATATAATGTTGATTATTAAGTGAAAAGAGATATTGAACTATTTCTTGGTTAAGTACTTCTTGTGTCCTGGCTAATTTTTGCCCACACCAAGTTCAACAAGATACTTTCCAATTGTTTTCTCCAGAAGTTGTGTTGTTTTTAGCTATCACATTTAGATCTAAGAAACATCTAGAGCTAATACTTACATATGACATGACTTAGGGATGTAGTTGGTCAAGAGTCATGAGGATTGAGTGGAAAGGGGCACAGATGGATGTGTAACTTTGAGAGCCTCAGCCAGGCTTACGAGAGAACTAGTACAAAGACCACCTGTGAAGGAGTCCTGTTTTCAGCAAGTGTCTGACTAGTATATTCGGTGATTGGGTGACAGCATCTTGGAGAAGGCCTGACATTGGAATAAATACTGCAGCAGATCCTAAGGCTGTTCAACTGGAGCCTGTCGTTAACTACATGCCTCACAGCAAGTTCTGAGCATCACAATTTCCTGGTTGCCATGATCATAGATGTATTGATTCATTTTTCCTCATATGAGTTTTTGTCTGGCTACTCCTATCTGAATTCACTACAGGTTTGTTTCTACTGACAGTTGCTTCTTGTTCTCCCACGTGGGTGCAGGGGCACAAGGACTTGGGCCATCCTCCACTGCTTTCCCAGGTGCACTAGCAGGGAGTTGGATCAGCAGTGGAGCAGCAGAGACTAGAACCTGCGCCCATGTGGGCTGTCAGTGCTGCAGGCTGGGGCTTTCACCTGCTGCACCACCGCACCAGCTCCAATCCTTGTTGCTTTAAAACAAGGGGATGCTCGGTGATTTCCCAGATGTTACCGTTTTGTGAGTTTTTCATCACGGTTGATTTTGACCCTCAACTTCCAACCCAGTGAAGTGACGAGAATAATTGCTGGTGCTGTAAGATGGATGTGAAGACCAAATCAACTCACCCATTTCAATAAAAGCTGAAAACATAGAAAAATTATTGTGGAAGGCCTAGGAGACCCTGATTATGAAGAACATGCTTACCTATGACATAATCAAGAGACGTGCTATCAGGAACCATTTCAATTTTCCATGACTTTGGGACAATGGCTTTTCTTTCTTGACAGAGTAGGATGACCTGTGGTATTTTCTCTTATAACAATAGGAAGATTCGACAAGGCACTTTACAGTAGCTACACAGTCCTTTCCTGAGCCATAGTATGTCCCTTCATGCCACCAATACCAACACCACCTCTGTACTAGTGGAGTCATCTTGGCTCCAAACTGGCTTCTACTCTAATGTGGTTTTCTGTGCCACTGAGAATGCTTTCTCTAAGTACATCCTTCCCAGAGAATTAACTGGGGCAGCCAGTTGGACTTTTAAAGCACACTTGACCCAAAGAAATGGGTGTTTGAAATCAGAGCTGAGACTCCTTCTGATGAGCGGAATATAGATTCTTCATAGACAGGGGATGAGCTTTGAAGCTGTTGTTGGACAGGAGAGAGAGGAGCCAAATCTTGTCTTCTGTGCCAGGGATGCCAAAACAGCAGAGGAGCAGCCATGACAGTCTTATGGTTAGTGCCAGTCCCAGTTCCCAAGCTGCCCGTCTGCCCATCTTGACTTCTGAGAGATAGCTATTTGCTCTGAATGAACTCCCATTTCACAGTCAACAAGCTAGCTGGCTTCTGTTTCTTGCACGTAAGATTCTTGACTAGAATTCTCAGGATGTGTTTTCCCGAGTGTTAAAATATAAAACAGGTAATGGTAATAGGATAGCGTTGCTCCTTCCATGAACCTTCACACAGTTTCACATTCTTCCTTTGAGAAAAGCGGGCTCAAGTTTCCATGACTCATCTATTTTGAACAATTTACCTTTGAAATATGACAACTATCTGTTCTATTTTTTTGCTATTAATTTGGCTTAGTTGTAAACAAATACACATACTAAGTTTTTTGTTTTTCTGCTTTATAAATGACATAGGAGGTAGAACTAATGCTTCTATCTCTGTTCTGGTGATACACCTTGGACAGAATCAGGGCTTCTGTGACTCATGTTTTTCTAAGAGTTGTTGAAGTGGTAGTTAAAATATTTTTAAAAGAGAGAGAATCAAAGTAAAATTTATTATGAGTGTTGAAGGATCTTTCATTTTTTCCCTCTAATTTCACAGTAAAATTTCAAAATAAAAAATATTGATATTGTACCTGTTTTTTTTTTTTTTTTCCAACTGTGTCTTTCCAGCAGAATGGAGCTCCCTAGTGAGTAATGTCCATTTAAGTAATTTGACTGAAGGACTGCATTCTTCCCATGCTTCCCATAATTCTCCAGCTTCCCACCTACAGGGGCTCTTGTTTTGGACTCTATGAAGCCTCACTCATTCCCGCAACCTTCCTGCCTGCTAGCCAGAAGATTGGCTGAGTCACCTCTGGCAAGGAAGTACCTGTTCCCAATGCTGCCCCAAGCTGAGCACAGACTTGTGAACTCACTTGAAATATTTATTACATTTTATGATTTGAACTCATTTCCTGCTCCTGTGATATTACCAGGCTATTTGTTGGAATTTAAAAGTATTCAGGGGCCTTCCAAGTATGAAATCATGTAATATTTCTGGTTAAAAAAATCTCAAAAGAGTTTTCCAGTTACACACTACTTGAAAAAGAACATTCTCTCAATGGACACTGAAAACTTGCAAATCCTGCTAATAGCACTTAGGCAAAATGCAAAGTTTCTCAAAGAATTTTTGAAGGGCTTGGGTAAAAGCTCCCTTGAAAGAAATTACTTTTATGAAAATTAAAGATTAAAGTATACTGATTTCATTCATAAATATATATATATATATATAAAGATGGATACAGACATGCAATCTTTAACCCACACTACTTGCAGACCTGTAATTACAGTCTGTCCAACCTGAAGACCATTGCAGACCATTCCCTCAAACCCTTCTTTTCATTAAAAATGTGTTATTTTTATGAATATGTGTAAAGAAATAAGTAATTATTTTTTGTAATTTCAAACAATGAAATTAAAGTAAAACAAGAACAAGTTTAGAAAATGCAAACATTTCATAGTCAAGTACAAAATAAGAGAATGAAACCTCTTTTCTGTGTTCATTCTGAATTCCCATACTATAAACAATTTGGATCTCATGAGAAGCATGGGGACTATTGATATCATTGCCGAGCATGTGTATCTGAAATTTGGTTACACATTTCACTGTAAGACAAAGCAAACCATAAGTGAGGGGTTAGTTTTTTTTTTAAATAAGTTAATTGTGATAATAATTTCAAAAAACATTTCAAATCATCACATTGTACACCTTGAACTCAAGCAGTGTTATTTATTGATTACTTCAAAAAATCAGATTTTTTAAGAAAATCACCTTTAAAAAACATAGTTAATACATATTTGAGTTTGCTGGTAGCTACAAAAGAAGTATATATTTTAAGAAAAAGAAAATAACACTTGTTTAAATGTACTAACTTATCTTGTATATATTACTATCTTAATGATTTGTAGGAAAACCTTATAATCCATGTACTTGGTTAGAATTGAAAAAACTATGATTGCTGAAGTGTATTTAGCTAAGTCAGATAATGTGAGTGGTATCTTAAAGTGTCTCTAACTATGCTGAAGTTACCGCTTCCAACATTTATACAAAACAAATGTTTAATAAATACTTGTTGAATGTTAGAATAAATGAAAACAGTAAATTTGTAGGATGGAAAATCAACATTAAAAAATTACAAACTATTTTAGGAGCCAACACTGTGGTGTAGCAAATGCCAGCATCCCGTATGAGCACTGGTTTATGTCCTGGTTGCACTGTTTCTGGTCCAATTCCCTGCTAGTGGTCTGGGAAGAGCAGTGAAGATGGCCCAAATGTTTGGCCCCTGCACTCCTGTGGGTGACCTGGATGAAGCTCCTGGCTCCTTGCTTTGGCCTGGCTCAGCTCTGGCATTTGCAGCCACTCTTGGAGTTAATTATTGGGTGGAAGATCTCTCTCCCTCTCTCTGTGTCCTCCCCCCATAAATCTGGCTTTCAAATACATAAATAAATAAATAATTCTGTTTTTAAAAAGTTACAATCTATTTTAATTACTATGCCTTGAAAACATGTTATGTTAGGCACAGTCACCATCAATTAACTTTTTCTTGAATTTTCCTCCAGAAATCTCCTGTAAATTTCCACATGCTTATTTTTAAATATAGATGTTGGTATTACTTTGTCAAGTCTGAACTTTCCACACCAAATACAAAACAGTTGTTATTCATTGTAGAAATGGAATTAAAAGAAGTTAATTTGAGTACAAAAATTTATAATCCGTGTGTACTAACCTGCATTATAAGAAGTATAACTATAGATATATAACATATATAATCATAAATATGAATAATTTGAATTTTATGTGATTAAAACTCATGCCGATGTTTCCATTGTCATTGGTGAATATTGTTTTATTTTTTCTGTGCTAAGCTTGGATCATGAGTTTCTTTTTCTTTATTACACAGCCAAGGGTTCTCAGGTGATGCTGAATACAAATGTGATAAGCATTTTCAACTTGGCAGCAAACTGGAGAGAAAAGCGTGCAGTCCTCCCACATTGACTGTGATGCAGGATGAAATTTGTGGTAGATGCAGTTTAGTAGGTTAAAGGAGTTTTCTAGCTTACTGAGTTTTAATATTCAGCTTTCCTTGTTTTTGTTAAGATTTATTTATTTATTTATTTGAAAGGCAGAGTTACAGAGAGAGGGAGAGGCAGAGAGAGAGCTCCTCCATCTGCTTGTTCACTCCCCAAATGGTTAAAATGGCTGGAGCTGAGCTGATCTGAAGCCAGGAGCTTCTTCTGGGTTTCCCACACGGGTGCAGGAGCCCAAGGACTTGGGCCATCTTCTAGTGCTTTCCCAGGCCATAGCAGAGAGCTGGGTCAGAAGTGGAACAGCTGGGACTCAAATAGGTACCTATATGGGATGCCAGAACTGCAGGTGGTGGTTTTACCCACTATGCCACAGCACCAGCCCCAATATTCAGCTTTCTATCAAGATGACCATATGGTGTGTTTCCTTATGCTATTAATGTAGTAATCTACATTTATTGGCTTTTAAATGTTATAATAATCTTTGGAAGGTTTTTTGAAATAAATCAAGTTGATCATGATACATTATCCTTTATATAAGGTTGATTTTGATTGATTATAAACTTTAGGATTTTGGCCTAAGTTCATGAGAAATATTACTTGGAATTTTTCTTATAATGTCCTTTCAAAATTTTACTGTCAATATCATGCAGACATCAAAAATGAAGTAGAAAACCTCATACATTTTAAAAAGATTTATTTATTTATTTGAAAAGCAGGGCTAGATCCTTTCTGAAGACATGTCTTTTGTTTAACTATCCTTTTGCCATACTCTTTATGGTCCTTTATTCCAGTTGGATAATATAGTTTTAGTTTCAGTCTTCTTTTTTATCAGTTATAATTGCCATGTGATGATTTCGAAGAATTCTAAGCCTCTCCCACAATTCCTTATCTTCCTTATCCTCCTCCAATTTGTTGGCATGTTAATCTGAATTATTTTAAATCCCTTAACTGAAACACAATAGCTGCTCCTTCTATGGATTTTATTGTATCTACTTTGATTTACTTTGAGAAAACATTCCTAAGATATGAAGGAAGGCTTTAGAAACAGGAATAGGTGAGGAGACGAATAGTTCTCTAGAACAGACAAGAAGGAATCCTTCCTTTCTGACTCCTTACTTTTAAGTCAGTGGGAATCTATTTTAGACCTCTGAGTTTCTGAAAATTTTCATTTTTTCAAGTTTCCAGTTTTGTGATAATTTTTTGCAAAGGTGGAAATTTGAAAAAATGAAAATTTTCAGAAACTCAGAGGTCTAAAATAGATAATTGTGATAATTTGTTGCAAAGGGAGGAGGAAACTAAGATCCATTTCAGTGGACTAAATTGTGTCCCACACATCCCTCAAATCTGTATGCTAAAGTCCACACCCCCGATGTGACGATAATTAGAATGTGGGGCCTTGGCTAAGTTGCTAGGTTTGGAAGAGGTCATGGGAGTAAGGCCCTCATGACAGCGTTGGTGTAGTGCCTTTATAAGAGATTCCAGGAAGCATGCTGCTCTGTCTTCATCCTGTGAGAACACAGAGAAGGCTGCTATCCACAAGTCAAGAAGTGAGCCCTCGCAGAACCCAAACACGATTGATACCTCAGACTCCAAAGCCATGAGACAGATTTCTCTGTGTTGTTCACCTAGTCTTTGGTATTTCCTTACAACAGCCTGAGCAGACTGAAACACCCATCAAGTTAAATGGATTTAGCTTCTCATTCTCCAACATCACATTGCTATTAAGATCTCTGCTTAGCTCTTTAGCCTTCTAAACTGTTTTCCATCTGGCTGTCTTGGAATCCTGCATCGCACACATATAAACACATTGAAGGAGGCTGTTGCTGGCTTGAAATGAATTTCTTTATAAATATTTTTGTGCTTCCCCTGATCTGGTGCCCTGCTGTCCATGATATTCCTTCTCAATGCCCAGCTACTCTGATAGACTTGCCTCTAATTTGCACAACCTCAGTTCAGTTCCACTACTGTTTGGCTTGAATTCCCTTCCCCACTGCTGAGTGAACTGAAAAAACACCTTCAAGGAAAACAAAGGCAAATGTGGAGCTCATAGCTTATTCTTCCCTCCCCTTTAGAATACATATATTTATTTGATGGGGTTGGAAGGATGATAATGAGGGAGGCAAGCAGACAGAAACAGAGGGCTCCCTTCCACTGGCTCACTCTCTAAATGGCTATAAAGTCCAGGACTTTGCCATGGTCAAAGCCAGGAACCAGGAATCCAAGGCAGCTCTCCCACATGGGCGGCACAAACCCAATTACACGACCTGTCATGGCTGCTCTTTAGATCTGCATGGAAGAAGCTGGAATCAGGAGCTGCAGCCAGGAACCACATTGGCATGGCACACAAGCACCCTAACCCCTAGACCAATGCCTGTTCCTCCTCCCCTACTTTAAGGTTCTTGTTTGTTTTGATTCGTCACCAATCAATTCTTTCAATACTTGTTTTTCTATTGTATCCATATTTTATAATGTATCAGTGGGTGGCTAAATTCAATTTAAGCTACTTTGACATGAATTGAACTCTGATCCAAGCGAATCTAATTTAAAGCATCAATTTTTTAATAGATTGTAAGTCCCAATTAGACCAAGAGGAAAGAATAGTTGCTCAGAGGAAAAACTAATATTGCACTTTAGGATGAGTCTATTCCATTGATTTTTTTTTTTTTTACCATTTTTAAAATAAAATGAATATGTCTAAACTTGTGAAATTTATTTTCTATTCAAGGATTGGAACTTGTACCTGGTATGTTAATTAATCCTTTTCCATGGATGCTTTTTAGTTTTTTAAAAACTGGTTATATAAACTCATACCAAAATATGGGGCCTAACTTCCAAATGATTACTATTCATAGAATTCCTTTTCATTGGAACATTGTATTAGCTAATAAAATAAAAATGTCTGGAATGATCACAACTAGTAGGAGGTATAGTTCATCTATTAAGAAATATCTTTTCATTATAGAATGCTGGGTGCAAAGAGAATGGGGGAAAATGAAGAAAAATTATGATTTGATAATGGAAGGGAGAGCTGTTTTACATTTTCTCAGGAAACATTGGTCCAAGTATTTTTCTTTTCTGAAACATTATGGATATTATCATAATTTTGGGAGAGGGATACCTAAACTGGTTTCACAGCCATACAGGACTATTCACTAAATAGCTGTGTAACTTTTCCATATTTTCTTGCTTCTGTGTTTTATTCATTGAACAAATACTTGATGAATTATTCCTATTTGGTACTACTACTGTTTTCTAAGGATAAGACAGTAAATAAGAAATTTAATACTACAGTACAAAATCAAGCAAGAGGGAATGTTGTGTATTAGAACACATGCTACAGACATAAATTCTTTTGATTTTAAATATTGCTGATGTCTCTAAATACATCATTCTGGTATTTTATTAATTCAGATGAAATGCACCCTGTATTTTGTCACTTTTTACCTGAAGAGAGTTAAAGTACAGTAAAGCCATTTTAAAAATGAAGAAAAATGATCTTTAATCATCCTTCCAGCTGAAATGACATGTTACTTTCAATAAATGTCAAGATTCATGTCAAACTGAGATCCTAATGTCCTATAATTGCTGCATAGCTCCCCATGAGGAGGTACTTGTCTTTGTTTTTATTTCTTTGCTAAGAAAATAGAAGAAATAAAGTTATTAGTAAAATATACATGTTGTGTTATCCCAGAAACCAAATTCATCTACATTTATTCTCTGTTGAGGTGAAAAGAAGGTGGCTTCTAATGACTGAAAATGGGACAAAGATAATCGTTCTGCCCCTCACACCAAAGACTTTGTGCACCCCTATCCACACTATTTGGATCCTGGTTAACTTAGTAGAATTAGTCACCCGTTGCCTTGAGCCATTTCCACGCTTCTCCTCTTCTTGAAGGCAACAGACAAGCAAAGGTCCAGCTGTAGTATCCCCTGGTTCATTCTGCAGATCGGGCCAACCACATCTTCAAGAACATGGATGTCCTGCAGTGTCCTTCTAAAGATTAACACTTGACTGTAGTGCAGACTGACATTTCAACTGTGCCTTTATGGGAAAAATTTTTAATTCATGAATTAATTTACATTTCACGTGCAAGGCAGACAGAGACCTTGAATAGACTCCTTCACTCCCCAGATGCCCACAAGAGCAAGGGCTGGCTAAGCTGAAGCCAGGAGCCCAAAACCCCATCATCTCCAGCATGGGTGGCAGTGAGCCAAGTATTTGAATCCTCAGCTGCTGCTCTTCAGGGTCAGGAGGATGGCTTGGAAGAGGAGGTGAAACTGGAAGCCAGGCACTGCAGTAGGGGATGAGGGCGTTCTGAGCAGATCTCAACTGTGGAGCCAAATGCTCACCCATCCACAAAGAAGGTGTGACTTATGTTTCTCTTTTGGAGACGTCCAGAACAAATAGCAGGTTAGATATATAGAAAACCTCACTCCAGCAGAATCCATTTTCATATCATTAGAATTTGCCAACATGTGCTAGTCTATCTCCTGCCAGGTTTTGTTTTGATAGAATATGTGCATTTTTAAATGAATTTTTAAAGCTTTCTGAATTGGTGTAGTTCCATGTTCCTCCCTAAGATACCATAGTAAGTTTCATTCTCAGATCACACTCCTGGTTTTAAATAGGTTGTTTCTTCCAAAGACTTGGCCCATTTTCACTTCAGTGGCCTCACTGAGTAAGATTTAAAACAAACTTTCCCATTTTATAGCACCTCAAGATCAGTAAATTGAAATCAGAATTCTAGAGATTGAAGCTAATCTGTTTTCAGTACTTGACACGCAGTTTCATCATTCTGGGATTTAGGGAGAGTAAACATTTTCCCACACAATTGAAGTCTGTGTGTGCGGGGTGTGAGGAAGAGATTGGTTTCTAATTAAAAGCTTTCAGGCCATTTAGTTATGGTGGAGTTAGATGGAAGATACAATGAGGTGGCCGGCGCCGTGGCTCACTAGGCTAATCCTCCGCCTTGCGGCGCCGGCACACCGGGTTCTAGTCCTGGTCGGGGCACCGATCCTGTCCCGGTTGCCCCTCTTCCAGGCCAGCTCTCTGCTGTGGCCAGGGAGTGCAGTGGAGGATGGCCCAAGTGCTTGGGCCCTGCACCCCATGGGAGACCAGGAGAAGCACCTGGCTCCTGCCATCGGAACAGCGCGGTGCGCCGGCCGCAGCGCACCAACCGCGGCAGCCATTGGAGGGTGAACCAACAGCAAAGGAAGACCTTTCTCTCTGTCTCTCCCTCTCACTGTCCACTCTGTCAAAAAAAAAAAAAAAAAAAAAAAGATACAATGAGGTATAGCAGCAAAAAATAGCAAGAACCCAAATGTTATAGAAAAGAACTTTAATAGTTCTCTAAGTGGAGTTTTTTTCCTAATGTGTTTAAAAATGAAATTCTATGAAGGGCAATAAATAAAGTATTACTTTCATGAACATAAATATGAACCATAAAATAACACCAAAAATGAGAAGTGGTGCATATATAAAGCACTTGAGGCCAATAAAAAGCATTCATATGCTTCTCTGATGAGATTTTTGAGAAATTGAAACATTCTAGTGAAAAATTATAAAATAACTCTAGTAACACATAACTTAATTTTAAGTATTAAAGCATTTTAAATAGCCTTTTTAGTAATTTGAATATTATTTGTACTCTAGGGCATTACAAAGTTTGCCATCAAGAGTAAAACACACCAGCATTGTATCCACGTTGAAACACCGGAGAAGACAGTGAGTTCCTAATCTGTGAGATTCACAGAACTCCGGGTCTCTCTGTCAGTGAGTCCTTGACCTACTTAGCTGAGGAGAGAATAACCTTCATCAAAGACCAAGAAACTACTCTGAAGTTATAGAAGCCTAAGTGCAGCCCCTACTCTCCATTAGAGCTTGACACCATAGTTATCAATGGTGGCTTTTATTATAAGATATCCATTTTTCCTTAGTAAAAGAACTGCATGACTGTATTTACATTGGATTATGCTACTCTACATATCAATATATATTCCTACATTATCCATTACAACTGAGAGAAGCTCATTTTCATTTCATTCCAAATTGTGTGTCTATATTTTTAAATCTTAATCTTTTAAAATAGTTACTGTTGTCTTGTTTACAGCTCATATTCCTCTTCTTCATTTCAAATTCTTACTAAAATAAATGTGACATTTTTCCTTATCTCT
The DNA here is from genome assembly GCF_033115175.1 of Lepus europaeus. Taxonomy (NCBI): domain Eukaryota; kingdom Metazoa; phylum Chordata; class Mammalia; order Lagomorpha; family Leporidae; genus Lepus; species Lepus europaeus. The sequence continues at coordinate 173,793,421 of NC_084827.1, forward strand.
TTTCTAGAGTTTCTCAAGTAGCAATAAATGCATTCAGTTTCAGTTTCTATGTATAATATATAGAGATACAAATATACATCTCTATTTTTCTGGATTTATCACTAGTTGTAATGATTCAGCTTCTCTAATAATCAAAGGTGAGTAGATTTTTCTAAATTGTATTTCTGTCACAGCATGAGAAGAAGTTTAATTTCTCTATTCAGAGAGAGGTATGTGTGGAGGGGGACATGGGGGCAAACTGTTGAAATCGTTACCTAATATATACTAAACTGATCTTCTGTATATAAAGAGAATTGAAAATGAATCATGATGTGATTGGAAGGGGAGAGGGAACGGGAAAGGGGAGGGTTGTGGGTGGGAGGGAAGTTTTGGGAGGGGGAAGCCATTGTAACCCATAAGCTGTACTTTGGAAATTTATATTCATTAAATAAAAGTTTAATTAAAAAAAAAAAAAGAAGACGGACAGTAAAGGAGCATTCGCCCTGTTTTCTGCCAAGAGGTTCTAAGCACCTAGGACAGGCCATGTCTTCCTTCCACAAAAATCTCTCCTTTGTAAAGGCAGAAAGCGAACAAGTTATTAGCACCCAGGGGAACCTAAGTTTTTGACCATCTTTCTGGGCTCCTGCCTCCCACAGCAACCACACACCTTTCATGATAAGAGGAATCTCCTACCCACATCCTCCACCTTCCTGGGACTGACTTTAAGGGAGCCCCTGCCCTCTGTGGGTAAGGTGGCCAGAAATGTGTTCCCAGAACCTAAAAATGCATGTCTTATAAAAGTATTAAATATGAGACTTTGCATACAAAATTGCTGTATCAACATTATATTCCAGGCACAATACTGTGAATAGTCATTTTAGACTACCTTAAGGATCCAACCAATATTGATCACAATATTTCAAAGGAAGTAATTACCTCTAAGGAAAAGTGAGTCCCCTCTCCTACAAAATTATCTAAAAATTGACTTTTTAAACACAAAATATGTTTAAAGACTCTTACACCAGTGTCTGCATTCATTCTGTCTTCGATTACTTATTTAAAAATCAGATACATGGGAGCCTCTCCATTTTGCTGCTGTGATGTAAAAAGTTTGGTTTTTTATTGTAAATGTGATGTACAAGATGCAGCAACACCATGAAGAATCATTGTTAATTTTCTTCTAGAATAACAAAAGGAAGACACTTGTATCTACTACAGAAGCACCTTTTTTTCCCTCTCTGCCTTTACCTGTTGATGATTCTATTACATTTCTTCCTACATAAAAGCACAATGTGTTGCAAACCTCCTGGACACCCTCCATTCCTAAATTCCATTGACATACTTCTGTGGCTTCTATCAAGTGAAATTTGTCATTTATTTCCCGAAGCTCACAGCAGAAATGGCTTCACGGATATGCATCTATGCAGCTGTGCAGGAGCCCAGGCTTGAGTTAAGGCTCTGCTGGTGTGGTTTTGACTTTCTTAACCATTTTCTCTTGGCATTGATGAGATACACTCAGCATGCGTGTCCCCAGATCTTTGATACCGTATTTGCATGGAATATTCATCATGCCTTGTGAGCACAGTTCTCTCCAATGAGCCCACATGTTCAATTTTACTCAAGGAGAGATCAGAACAAGTAGCTGTATCTAGGACTGAGCTAGCAGAAGCACCAACAGCCACAATTTCTATGCAAATGAACACGTTCCCATAACAAAGTAATGAAATTCTTAGAAACACCAAGTGAAGATTTCCATCTTACCCATGTTGCTTCTTCATTAGCTCACTACTTAGGTAACAAATGATAGTGTAGAGGAAAAGGAAAGAAGGGGCCACACACAGCTTCTTTTTTTTTTCCTTTGTGTTCTTTCCTGTTCTTCAGGAAGCTAAAGGTAGGACAGTGTTGGCAGAATGTGAGCATATGGAAAAATTATGTAAAAATGGTAGAGTTTATTTTGAGCATTGTCTCTATGGTTCTGGTGAGAACGAAAATATAAATTTTAAATAAAATTTAAACTTTCAACTCTTAATTATTTTCGATCATATCAATCAGTAAATGAAAACAAAATAACCAGTCAAGAGAGAAATCAGCAGAAGAAAGGAAAAAGCTTGATGGATTAATACCTTGCTGGCACTTTTCCCTCTATTTGGAGTAAGGGGCTCCTGCATTACTCCTTCTTTGGACCCTTCTCCCCCAGTTATGTAGCAAAGCAGTCATATATGACAATGATTTTGTCTAGTACAGTTGTGATGGATAGCACACCTTCACTGGTTTTCAGGCAATTAATACAAAAGCTGTGAATGTAATACTTTATCCTTTTTAGTATTTGTTGTTGTTGTTGTGGTTCTAGTACTATTGGTTGAACTCAGTAATTAACACACAATTATTCTTAGGTGTTTAAATTTTAACTGAAAAGTGATCCCTGTTAAATCTAAGAGTGGAAAAAGAGAGGGAGGAGATGAAGAGCTATGGGTTATTTAACTATGTGCTTATTTTCAAAGACTTGAATAATCACCTTGTAACAATGATCAAATTTGGTCTACGTTATGTCATGATTTTAAGGAATCTTATTTCAACCAGATATTTTGGATTTTGATATTGGTCTATTATGCTATGTTATATGTGCGTACATATTGTATGTCCACATGGGGAAATTTTATTAAGAGTTTTATTTTAAATGGCTTTTAGATAAGATTGTCCATAAATTTAAGCTGCTAAAATCAATCAAAGATACATTTTAATTTGTATGACCTGAATCTGTGTATCATATGTTTTAAACTTGTTGGTAGAAAGAAACTAAAAACATTTTATATGGTTGTGCTTAAGTTTACTGGTTAAACAAACTACACCATGTTAGATATTTAAGACGTGTTTTCAAATACATGATTCTTAAAATTTATAGAAGGCATTGGACCTTCCGGTAAATGTTTTATTAAGTTCTTATCTAAGGGTTGAAACGGTTTGCTAAGTATTCATGTAATATTGCTATTGTCAGCAAGTGATCTAGGACTTGTTCCCTCATTTCTCTATTCTAAGCCCAACTTGTTCTTTCACTTCTCTATTCTCTTCAAGGTAGGGAACTAATTCTATTATGAAGGAATCTGTAGGACGCACAATTTAATCTTTAGACCTTATAAGAGATGGCTGACATTTTTCTGTAATAGCATAGCCAAAATAAGAACTTAACTAATAATCTCATAGCTAGATTCACATCGCCATCAGCGAAGTATACAGTAAGTAAAAAAAAAACCTCCCTTTCAGACCAAAGGGAAAGAAAGTTTTAAAGTGAGAATATAATTTTCCTCATGGGCATTGTCTACTTTAGAAAAACTACTACAGAACATGCCTGTGACTATAGACTTGTAGTTCAGGCCACCAAAGATTAGAGATGGGACACGGGCACTCCCTTGACTTGCATCCTCTGGTCTGCTTTAACACAAACCAGGAGGAAAAGAAAGCTAGGCATCAGAAGCAATGGGTGGCAGGCCTATTAATGGCTGATCTGTACAGTGATCTGCCCTCAAGGAGACCCAACAGGCCAGTCCACTGCAGTGGCTTTCAATGTGGTAAGCCTGGGCTTCAGCAGAAGTCAGCTTGTGAAGAGCCCTGGCAGCTCTGCCAAGAGTTGGGTCACTGGAAATGGACCTGCCCTGGACTCGAAGGATGCCCAGGTCAGAGCCACAGATCTTATTGGCTCTAAGCTGAAAAGCCCTTCACTCAGCCCAACTTCCAAAGTGACCACTGCAGTTGAGGGGACAGCCAAGTAGGGTCAGCAACATTGCAGGCAGAACTGTAAATTTCTTGTTAGAGATGCCCCCTGCCTTTACCTGGCCAGCTCTCCTCCCAGCCCAGCCAAGTCATGAAAGTCAACAGAGTGCCTTACCCTAGGAGGTTCACACCTCCCTTAGGATATACCCCATATGAAGAGATAGATAGGTCTGGGCCTCTTAACTTACAAGGCCTAAAGCCCACCAGATTATTATCAAGCCCCTTCTATCAGGTTCTATTTGCCTCTCAATCAGAAAAATTACTGGTAGCTTAGACAGCACCTTTCTTAGCTCCTCTAATAATGACTCTGTCCTTTGTTCTAGACCCTGTCTAGTGCACTTGGGCCTCATTCCTTTGTAATCATAACCTCTACTCTACCACCAATGGCTCTACTCCCAACCTGTGTGTACTGATGGTCCTCTTCCCCACTTAATGCTGTATAATTGTTCAGACCTGGTTAAGGCCACTCTTAGGATCATTGGTTACTATCCTCAACCTGTCTTTTATGACCTTGTCTAAAAATGATCAGAGTTGGCAAACTTGGAAGGCTTCCATGGCAACTTCCTTGGCAACTCATGACGACAGCCTAGGGTGGTTACTGGCGCCATAAACTAGAGTGTCAATTTGTTGGGTCAACAACAGGAGCCACTGTGCGCTTGCTCCTGATGTGGGATCTCTGTCCTTAATGTACTGTACATTTTGATTTAATGCTATAACTAGTACTCAAACAGTATGTTTCACTTTGTGTTTCTATGTGGGTGCAAACTGTTGAAGTATTTATACTAAATTGATCTTCTGTATATAAATAGAATTGAAAATGAATCTTGATGTGAATGGAAAGGGAGAGGGAGCGGGAGAGGGGAGGGTTGCGGGTGGGAGGGAAATTATGGGAAGGGGAAGCCATTGTAATCCATAAGCTGTATACTGGAAATTTATATTCATTAAATAAAAGTAAAAAAAAGAAAAAGAAAACATAGTGCAAGGTGGAAGATGGATGCTATCAGTGGAAACTTAATATTCTGTTCATTGTGGTGTTCAATCACACACCATGTATTTATTGGGTGACAATAATATCATAGACTCTAGGAACATAATGGTTAGGAGAGCAAACAAAATGATATGTGCCCTGTCTTTGTAGGACTTACAGTCTAACACTATGAGATATTTGAACTGAAGACACAAATATGTAGTTGCACGCCATCATTTTCAAAATTATTTCTATTCCTTCCATGAGGGAAAGAGTGAACATATAAAAGCAAAATCATAAAAGCAAAACAAAAACCCACAGAGCTGAGACACAAAGCTGATTATGTTAATTTCTCCTTGGAGGACCTCACTTGAAAAGGAGAGATTTAGATCGAATCCAAGATGGCGGAATAGGAAGGGAGCACATTGATATTCTTCGGCAAGACACAGGTTAATATAAGTGGAGATACTGCAGGGTCAAGGAAGAGTAGGGGAAGAAACAGCAGCGGAAACTCTTCTGGAACTAGTGATTCACAGCGGACCTGCGTGGAGAGCGTGGGAGCCCAAGTTCGGGACACCAGCAGCAGACTCAACGCACCAGCGCTGGAACGCGAGGTGAGCCGAACCTCCATAGCCCGAGACACCAGCGGGCAAGCGGAAAGAGGAGGCTAGAGGGAACGAGGCTTGAAACTCCATGGGGAAAAGTTCACCAGGCTAACTAGAAGAGAGAGAGGGAAAAAAAAGTGACCGAAACGGACACGAGTTTCTCTCTCTCCGCTCACCCCTCAAGGGCGAGCAAGACAAAGAGCAGGCGCCATTTTGGACATACGTCATAAGCAGGGCGACCTCAGGTCTGCACTGGCCCTGAGCTTAGCAGAAAAACCTGACTCTGGGGGGAGGGGTGAAATAACAGGAGATTAGCATCTAACTTGGCAACCCAGTGGGAGACTGCAGGAGAATTGGAGCCCACACTGAGGGCAGCAGAGATTCCCTGTGTGGTCCTTGGGAAAGAGCTTCCAATCTCTGGCTCCTGTAGGTATATCATTTGCCTGCTAACTACCTCCAATTACATTCAGCTGTGCGGAATTACTTCCCTTTTGAATCAACAAAAGAAAGAGACACTTACGACACCTAACCTGGGAGTGTCATCTTGACACACCCTCAACCCTGAGGAACCAAACACAGCTCTCAGTCCACAACCATCTCAAGCCTCTAAGGCTCCACTAAAAGCAGACAGTCCACTTAATCTAGAGTCATAGTATAACAAGAAAAAAAAAACACCACAGTGAAGAAACCAAATATCTCCAACATGCCATACAACAAACGCAAAAACCAAGCTAACAAGAACAAGGATGACACTATGACGCCCCCAAATGAAAAAGACACCCCAACTCAAGATTATGAAGATGATGAGATAGAAGAAATGCAAGAAGCGGATCTCAAAAAATTGATAAGAACATTAAGAAGTTCTCAAAAACAAATTCTTGAACTACAGAAATCCTTAAAGGACAAGATAGAAAATCTCTCTCGTGAAAGTGAAATATTAAGGAGGAATCAAAATGAAATGAAACAACTAGTGGAACAAGAAATGGTGATTGTGACGAGAAATCATAATGAAATGAAGAATTCAATAGATCAAATGACAAACACATTAGAGAGCCTTAAAAACAGAATGGGCGAAGCAGAAGAGAGAATATCAGACTTAGAAGACAGAGAACAGGAAAGGAAACAGGCAAACCAAAGAAAAGAAGAAGAAATTAGAAATCTAAAAAATATTGTCGGGAATCTACAGGATACTATTAAAAAATCTAACATTCGGGTTTTAGGAGTTCCTGAAGGCATGGAGAGGGAGAAAGGATTAGAAGGCATTTTCAGTGAGATACTAGCAGAAAATTTCCCAGATTTGGAGGACAGAGGCATCTTAGTACAGGAAGCTTATAGAACCCCTAATAAACATGACCCAAAGAGATCCTCACCACGACACATCGTAATCAAACTCACCACAGTGAAACATAAAGAAAAGATTCTAAAAGGTGCAAGAGAGAAACATCAGATTACTCTCAGAGGATCTCCAATTAGACTCACAGCAGACTTCTCATCAGAAACCCTACAAGCTAGAAGGGAATGGCGAGATATAGCCCAGGTACTAAGAGAGAAAAACTGCCAGCCCAGAATATTATATCCTGCAAAGCTCTCATTTGTGAATGAAGGTGAAATTAAGACTTTTCATAGCAAACAGAAACTGAAAGAATTTGTTGCCACTCATCCTGCCCTGCAAAAGATGCTTAAAGATGTGTTACACACAGAAACACAGACACATGGTCACCAATATGAAAGAAGGTAAAGGAAGGAAACCTCACAGCAAAAGATCACAGGAAGCTCAATTTCTCTTTGACATAGAATTAAACTCTGATGCACTGTTAGAGCAATGTGTTAAAGTAATCTATTATGTTCTCTTGATGTCTGTTAAATTCTAATTGTTCAAAAACAGCTGAATTTTTATTAAGAGCTATGGGTTATTTAACTATGTGCTTATTTTCAAAGACTTGAATAATCACCTTGTAACAATGATCAAATTTGGTCTATGTTATGTCATGATTTTAAGGAATCTTAGTTCAACCAGATATTTTGGATTTTGATATTGGTCTATTATGCTATGTTATATGTGCGTACATATTGTATGTCCACATGGGGAAATTTTATTAAGAGTTTTATTTTAAATGGCTTTTAGATAAGATTGTCCATAAATTTAAGCTGCTAAAATCAATCAAAGATACATTTTAATTTGTGTGACCTGAATCTGTGTATCATATGTTTTAAACTTGTTGGTAGAAAGAAACTAAAAACATTTTATATGGTTGTGCTTAAGTTTACTGGTTAAACAAACTACACCATGTTAGATATTTAAGAGGTGTTTTCAAATACATGATTCTTAAAATTTATAGAAGGCATTGGACCTTCTGGTAAATGTTTTATTAAGTTCTTATCTAAGGGTTGAAATGGTTTGCTAAGTATTCATGTAATATTGCTATTGTTAGCAAGTGATCTAGGACTTGCTCCCTCATCTCTCTATTCTAAGCCCAACTTGTTCTTTCATTTCTCTATTCTCTTCAAGGTAGGGAACTAATTCTATTATGAAGGAATCTGTAGGACGCACAATTTAATCTTTAGACCTTATAAAAGAGATGGCTAACATTTTTCTGTAATAGCATAGCCAAAATAAGAGCTTAAATAATAATCTCATAGCTAGATTCACATCGCCATCAGTGAAATATACAGTAAGTAGAAAAAAAAAAAAAACCTCCCTTTCAGACCAAAGGGAAAGAAAGTTTTAAAGTGAGAATATAATTTTCCTCATGGGCATTGTCTACCTTAGAAAAACTACTACAGAACATGCCTGTGACTATAGACTTGTAGTTCAGGCCACCGAAGATTAGAGATGGGACATGGGCACTCCCTTGACTTGCATCCTCTGGTCTGCTTTAACACAAACCAGGAGGAAAAGAAAGCTAGGCATCAGAAGCAATGGGCGGCAGGCCTATTAATGGCTGATCTGTACGGTGATCTGCCCTCAAGGAGACCCAACAGGCCAGTCCACTGCAGTGGCTTTCAATGTGGTAAGTCTGGGCTTCAGCAGAAGTCAGCTTGTGAAGAGCCCTGGCAGCTCTGCCAAGAGTTGGGTCACTGGAAATGGACCTGCCCTGGACTCGAAGGATGCCCAGGTCAGAGCCACAAATCTTATTGGCTCTAAGCTGAAAAGCCCTTCACTCAGCCCAACTTCCAAAGGGACCACTGCAGCTGAGGGGATGGTCAAGTAGGGTCAGCAACATTGCAGGCAGAACTGTAAATTTCTTGTTAGAGATGCCACCTGCCTTTACCTGGCCAGCTCTCCTCCCAGGCCAGCCAAGTAATGAAAGTCAACAGAGTGCCTTCCCCTAGGAGGTTCACACCTCCCTTAGGATATACCCCATGTGAAGAGATAGATAGGTCTGGGCCTCTTAACTTACAAGGCCTAAAGCCCACCAGATTATTATCAAGCCCCTTCTATCAGGTTCTATTTGCCTCTCAATCAGAAAACTTAATTGTAGCTTAGACAGCACCTTTCTTAGCTCCTCTAATAATGACTCTGTCCTTTGTTCTAGACCCTTTCTAGTGCACTTGGGCCTCATTCCTTTGTAATCATAACCTCTACTCTACCACCAATGGCTCTACTCCCAACCTGTGTGTACTGATGGTCCTCTTCCCCACTTAATGCTGTATAATTGTTCAGACCTGGTAAATGCCACTCTTAGGATCATTGGTTACTATCCTCACTCTGTCTTTTATGACCTTTTCTAAATATGATCAGAGTCGGGGAACTTGGAAGGCTTCCATAGCCTTGGCAACTCATGACGACAGCCTAGGGTGGTTACTGGTGCCATAAACTAGAGTGTCAATTTGTTGGGTCAACAACAGGAGCCACTGTGCGCTTGCTCCTGATGTGGGATCTCTGTCCTTAATGTACTGTACATTTTGATTTAATGCTAAAACTAGTACTCAAACAGTATGTTTCACTTTGTGTTTCTATGTGGGTGCAAACTGTTGAAATCTTTACTTAATGTATACTAAATTGATCTTCTGTATATAAAGAGAATCGAAAATTAATCTTAATGTGAATGGAAAGGGAGAGGGAGCGGGAGAGGGGAGGGTTGCGGGTGGGAGGGAAATTATGGGAAGGAGAAGCCATTGTAATCCATAAGCTGTATACTGGAAATTTATATTCATTAAATAAAAGTTTAAAAAAAAAAAAAAAGAAAGAAAGAGAGAGAGAGAAAAAAAAAATCTCGATGGTGAAGTTAACAAACAATAATTTAAAAAAAAACTGTGTTGCAGAAAATAGAGGGAGAATTAATAGGGTGGATAAAAAGATGAAATATTTCAACATAAATTAGTCTCTATTAAAAGCAATTAAATGAACATTCTAAAAGTAAAAAATTCAATATTTGAAACTGATTATGTTTAAAAGCATGCTGATCACAATAGAAGATGTGATTATTGAAACTTAAGAGATTATAGAACAAAATTGGAAGAAATGTGTGAGATGAATTAAATTATTTAATACACATGCAATGGCAATATAAAGAGAAGTAATGGGAGGCCAGTGTTGCGGCTCACTAGACTAATCCTCTAAATCCAAATGGCCAACAGACACATGAAAAAGTGCTCAGGATCCCTAGCCATCAGGGAAATGCAGATCAAAACCATAATGAGGTTTCATCTCACTCAGGTTAGATTGGCTTACATACAGAAATCAACCAACAACAGATGCTGGCGAGGATGTGGGGAAAAAGGGACACTAATCCACTGTTGGTGGGAATGCAAACTGGTAAAGCCACTATGGAAGATAGTTTGGAGAGTCCTCAGAAACCTGAATATAGCACTACCACAGGATCCAGCCATCCCACTCCTTGGAATTTACCCAAATGGAATTAAAGGGGAGAAAAAAAGAGCCATTTGCATCTCTATATTTGTTGCAGCTCAATTCACAATAGCTAAGACATGGAATCAACCTAAATGTCCATCAACGGATGATTGGATAAAGAAACTATGGGATACGTACTCTACGGAACACTATACAGCAGTAAAAAACAATGAAATCCGGGCATTTACAACAAAATGGAGGAAGCTGGAAAACATCATGCTGAGTGAAATAAGCCAGTCCAAAAGGGACAAATATCATATGTTCTCCCTGATCGATGGCAACTAAACGAGCATCTAAAATGATACCCATTGAAGTGAAATGGACACTATGAGAGACAATGACATGATCAGCCCTTGTCTAGACTGTTGAGGAACAACTTACTATTTTATTCCTTTTAGTATTTTTGTTGTTGTTGTTGTTGTTGTTGTTGTTGCTCTGTTTATTCTATATAAGACCACTGGTTGAACTCTGTAATCAATGCACAATCATTCTTAGGCGTTCAAAATTAACAGAAAAATGATCTCTGTTAAACATAGGAGTGGGAATAAGAGAGGGAGGAGATATATAGGTTGGTACATGGTCACTCGGACTTACCTCCAATGGTGGAACTAGAAATGTGTCAGGGAATTTCAACTCAATCTTACCAAGGAGGCAGGTACCAATGCCAGCGCACTTGGTAAAGTGATAAGTATAAATACACAACCGATCAAAAAGATAGGGTATGTGTCAAAGAGATTTCACAAATAAGACCAGTGTAAGCAAATAATGAAGGATAGAATTAAAAGGGAGAGAATGATCCTGTGGGGGAAGCAGGACACACAGCAGACTCATAGAATGGCAAACACCCAAAACAGCACTCCGGCCTCAGAATCAACCCTTGGGACATTCAGATCTGGCTAAAAGGTCCATGAGAGTCTTACAGGCATGGAAAGCCATGACACGGTGGCAAAAAACAATCTAAATGGAAGATTCTGGTGAACAAGACTCCAGCAGAAGGAGCAGGCCATCAAGGAGAGAGGCGCCTTTCTCTGAAGGGAGGAAGGAACCTCCACTGTGATACAGCCTTGACTAAACAAGTTCAGAGTCGGTGAACTCAAGGGGCTTCCATTGCCTAGACAGCTCATAGCAAGAGTCTCGGGTGATTGCTGACGTCATAAACAAGAGTGCCAATTGTTAAATCAACTACGGGAGTCACTGGGTACATGCTCTCCACGTAGGATCTCTGTCCTTAATGTGTTTTACTATGAAACTTAAAAACACTACTAGTCGAACAATACCCTATACCTTGTGTGGTTGTGTGAGTGCAGCCTGTTGAAATCCTTGCTTAGTATATACTAAGTTGATCTTCAGTATATGAAGGTAATTGAAAATGAAACTCGATGAAGGGCGGGATGGGAGAGGGAGGGGGAGAGGGGAGGGCCACGGGAGGGAGGGAGGTTGGGGGAGGGAAGCCACAACAATACAAAAGTTGCACTTTGTAAATTCACATTTATTAAATAAAAAAAACTATATAACAAACAAAAAAAAAAAAGAAAAGGAGAGATTTAAGTACCAATTTTAAGAAAAGATTTGTTTCATGATTCCATTCTGGGTGGCAGTCAAAGAAAGCTGAGGAGATGAATAAGCTTTCAGAGGCAATATAAGAGCAGTGACAGCATCCTTGAAGGTAAACAGAGCTAACTCATTGGAGTCATTGGTTAACTTTGGCTTCTCAGTGTTCAAGCCCCCGACTCAGTTCATGGAATCCCATATTATGCAAGTTTTGGTGGGACCATTGTATTTTTGATGCCCTTAAAAAGACTTTTGGGTGCAGAAAAGACAAACTTTTTTTAAAAAAGAATACATAATACTCCAGTTCCAGAAACCTATAGGCATTCATTAAATGAAATTCAAATTGCAAACTTTATAATTCTATTTAGAAATCAAAAAACTTCTGGCAATCTTTCTTTCTTTCTTTTTTTTTTTTTTTTTGATGGATCTTTTGGTAACTATTTGGTCTTATTAACAAATTTTATTCGTCATATTTCTTAAAACAACTCTACCTGAATTGATAAATTCAGGATCAATGATTTTCTATTTTAAACACTGCATTTTGAACACAGAAAAGTCTCAAATGCGGGGAAAACTTTTACAATCTAATGAATTAAATGTCAAGATGCTTAAAGTGACAGAGAAATTGATTCAGAACCTGAGTTGAACTAAGTTTCCCTAAAAGGGAATAGGAATTCTAAGCAATAAAAAGAATTTGCCTGGGTAGATGCATTTTGCAGGGGAAAGTGGTTAAATATTTAGACTAGTTTTGAAATTCTTTTTAAGAAGACATTGCAAGACTGATTAAGGTTCTGAGGCATTTCACAAGGCAAAGTGTCAGCTTGGGTGTTCTTTAAAGGTTCTTAAGCTAATTAATATCTATCAGGACATGTTCCAGGCATTTTTCATGTATGGTAATTAGTATGTCCCGGAAGAGACTTCTGATCACATCACATGGCAAAGTCCTGCCTTTACTCTGCATTATCTTGAGATACTGAGTCTTAAACTAACATCAGATACCACAGAAAATCTCTCCTTAAAACATCAAACAAATAAATTACCCAGTTAAAGTTTTAATATGAAATGTTCTATCATAGCAAAATATCTTTGATGTTCAAATTATTTAACATGCTAAATTGCTCAGAACCCTTCTTAGCACAAAATGCTAATATTACAACTTTGATTCACTAAATGTTCCCATAAAAAACTAGATCTTCCTAGGGTTAAGAACTTATGCATTAGAGAGACCTTAACTCTGCTGAGTCTGGTTGTTCATTGATCAGGCATTCAGCTACATTTGAGGTCTGGGGTTTCATATACACTGTACAACTTTTCCTCCAAACTTGCTGGGCCCTTTGTTTATAATTACTGTGTCCAAATCTCTAGAAGGCTGCTCTCCTGCCCCACACTGTCCATGTCCCTACATTTAAGACTTAGAATTACTCAATTCTTCCATCAACCAGTGAAAGTCTGAAAGTTCAGCTCATTAAGATTGTACTTAACTTTGTCAAATGGTTTTGCACTTCTTCAATTCGTTTTCATGTAATGATTTTCTGCCCACCTCTAAGAATGCACTGAGGCCATCTTGGTAGACTTATTTACATTATGAAACAGTTCTATACTGTGTCCTCTTTGACATGGATGTGATCTTTTCATGTCCGATGTGATAGTGTCATTTATCCCATGACAGCAGAAATATTTTCTGGAGGCCTTATCGAGTGGGAACTGAAGTGGTGGTAGTCATGGTAGTATCCGACGTGCAGTGGTGGTGGCCTGAATATAGACCTACCATATGACTCAGACATCCCATGCCTGAAAATTTACCCAAACAAAATGAAATCAGTATATGAAAGAGTTATGTGTACCCCAGGTTCATTGCAGCTCAATTCACAATATCTAAGATATGGAATCAACCCAAATGTCCATCAGCTGATGACTTTATAGAGAAATTATGGTACATATACACTATGAAATAGTACTCAGAGATTTAAAAAAAGAATGAAATCTGATCTTTTGCAACAAAATGGATGTAACTAGAAACCATTATTCTTACTGACATAAGCCAGTCCCAAAGACAGATACTGTATGTTTTCCCTGATATGTGGTAACTAATAGATAACCTAAAATGTCATGTTTTTGAGTGAAATGGGCACTTGAGATTGGATGACTGTTTACAGCCCTTATATCTACTGTTGAGGATAGTGTTTTTTCTTCATACTGTTTCTTGAACTCTTTACTTACTGTAGAGTTGATCTTATGAGTACAAAATAAACTGAAAGTAGATCTTTGTAAAAATTAAAAAAGAGATTAGGAGAGGGAGGAGGAAGAAGTGTGGGAGCACTTCGGAGGGAGGATATGGTGGGAAGTATCACTACACTCCCAAATCTGTATATATGAAATATGAAACTATGTTCCCAAATCTGTATATATGAAATACAAGGCATTTGTATAACTTAAATAAAATTTTTAAAAATTAAAATAAAGTTTCATGTTTAAAAAAGAGTATATAGTTTCATTTCCAGGAAGCTGAATTAATTGAAAAATGTAATGGTAACAAAAAGACAAAACAACACTTTTATTAGAAATAATTGTGATCTTAAAGGAGTTTGAATACAAACTCTATGGGGATATAATATGCCATCCCAAAATGTAATTCTTTGGTTTATCTGGAACAATGCTAGAAGCAAAAAATAGCCAACAGTCCTGAATGTATGTTGTCAATTTTACATTTTTGTTGTGAAATGCAAGCCTCCGACTGTTTCTTTCCCGACCTCAGAGCTGTCCAAACCCTGTGTTCTGCTGCGACCTGCAAGGTCCTGACAGAGTTGGCCTGCAGGATCGGATCACTTTCTACTGTTGTAAAGCCCGGTGGGGTAGGGACTGAGAGAAATGACCCAAGGCCCTATAGATTAGCCTCCACCCTGAGGAGATGCTCATCCGTGAGAGCTTTCCCTCCTGTGAGAACCCACACTCTGGGAGCACTGGGTCAGACAAACAGGCCAGGACTCTAGGCCGGCAGAGGCCCTGGTGGCTGCTTGCTGAGAGAATCTTTAATGTGACGCTCACCCTATCCACACCAGGGCCATGAGGACAGGCTCCGCCCTGTGTGTGGTCAGTCCACAGCGGATCCCATTTGCCTCTGACCAGAATTAATCTCAGTAAATATGGAGATGACAGATTACAAAGATGGAATTTGCACACTGGATATTTTAAGCATTTGTAATATGAAGGAGACGTCAACCAGCGTGTGTCCAAGGTTAGCTTTATAGTTCCTCTTCAGAATGCAGAACTAAGGAATGCGTTAGGACACTATATTTTAATGCATTCTATATTTTGGATGAATTTTAGATTTATAGACAGTCTAAACTCCATATACACCCACACAGAAGCACCCCTATTATTAATATCTTATATTTGGATGGGGCATTTGTCACACTTCCAATAGACACCCTTTATCTGTGAGGGATATGTTTCAAGACCCCCAGTAGGTGCCTTGAATTACAGATGGTACTGAACTCTATCTTTGCTATGTTTTTTTTTTCTATACTTGCATGTTTGATGCAATTTACCACATAAATTAGTCACAGTGAAAAAAACATTAATAATTACTAATAATAAAATAGAACAATTGTAACAACATTATACTGAAACAAAAGTTTCATGAAGGTGATCTCTCAAAATATGTGGTTCCTTCATGTTTTCACTTAGAGGACTTCACTGCTCCCCTATAACCCTCGTGCTGTGGAGCCATCCTTAAGTCAAATTAGGGTTCCTTGAACATAAGCCCTGTGATACTCTGAGGGTCAATCTGATAACCAGTGATGGTGACTACAGGTGGGTACTTTATTCAGCAGGGAGGTGCTGGACAAAGGGGTGAGTGACAGCCCAGGCAGGGCGGAGGCACCACTGCAGAAGATTTCTTCATGGGACTCAGAATGATGTACAATTCAAAATTTATAAATTGTTCGTTTCTGAAATGCTCCATATAGCATTTTGAGACCCTGGTGAACTGTGGGTAAATGAAACCATGGAAAGCAAAGTCATGGACGGGTGTGGGGGGAGGGAATAATGCAATGAGTGATGCTGATAAATCTTCTATTGAGATCCAGGCTTTTTCAGGTTTCCTTAATCTCTACCCCTTCCTTTTATTGTTCCAGGATCCCATCCTGATAGCACCCTAAGCCTAGTTACTGTATCTACTTGGAGCCTCAGTAGAGAGGACTTTAGAATGGGGTCAGAGATATCTCACTTGCTTGGAAGCAGACAGCCTTTAGAGATATGATTGTATCTAATGCTGAGTCAATGCGTGGGAGCCACGGAGGAAGGGCTTCTGCTAGTCAAAGCAACTGACTGTGTTATTCTGAAGATCCTTTGGGCAATGGATGGGGAGCAGGACCCCACAGTGTCTAAGCCTTGAAGATCTACAAAGGAAACCTTAAGGCTGTTCAAGTCCCTGGGACCCAATAGTCACAAAAATAACAAGAACGACTTTTTCTGATGACACTTTGTTTACTAGCACTTTCTGCCCTCTTTCAATGCTGTAAAGAACATTTATCAGCCTAAAGATTGGGTAATACAGTAATGCTTACTTAATTGGGCTTCACATATGGATACATTTTTTCCTAAAGTATATGTTTTTACTACCATTGCTTGTTATCTGAAATATTTGGAATGAGAACCAGTTCCAGTAAAATGTTGCTGCTGTTACACATTGCACAACAACTTGCAAAGAATGTGCTTGTGTGTGTTTGAAATACAGGGTGCATTTGTACTGTCCCCTTTGAGTTGTCTACAGGCAGAGCTCATTCTGCTTCTGCACAAAAAATCCGAAAACCCTAGATCACTCTAAGGATTTGCTATTGAAAATGGTGCCAACCCAAAGAATATCATATAACTTTGCATATCTACAGTCTGGGAATATGTAGGAAAGCATGAGTGAATGTTAACTTGTATGTGCGTCAAGATTGCCTCTGGTTGACAATGTTTGCTTTTGAGGTATGTGTGACATATTAAGGAACATATTATATATGAACATGTTATATACATTTATATTTTATAGTTTACGTGTGTTCATATAGTTTCGGTTTATTTGTTGTTTGTACCAATGATAATTTGTTAAGTAAGTATTTAGCTGTCCCCAGCACTGTGCTAAATATATTATTATGGATTTTCTCATTTAAGAATCCCTGTGACTCAATGGACTGGGGCACCACTCTCTGGCTTTCAGTGGTGTGGAGGGGTAAAGTACCATCACCAGCATCTCAGATCTAGAATTCGACAGAGAGAACAAAGCCCAAATCTAATGAAGAACAAGACTGGGTTTTTACCACATAGGTCTGTGTGTTCTCCTGAGCTTACACAAAGACATTTCCAGGCTGACATGGGCACAGACAAGAGTATGGAAGTCTACATACAGTATCTAATCCTTCCTTAGTTCTTTCCTACATTTGAGCTTCCAGAGAAAGCTCAGGCTGTGGGTCAACTCGCATGCTTCTCCTTGCCCCTTTGTGTGAAGCACATCTGTGCTCACCCAAACTCTCCCTGCAAAGACACACTGCTCACCAGTTGCCCAACTCTGGGTCTGCCTTGTCAGCTACCCTGCTTGTTTGCACTGGTGATTGTTTGTGACTTTATCACATAGTGTTCAGTTCTTTTTAATTGTGTTGGACACATTTTCCTAACAGCGCGTGGGTGAGTTTGCTCATTTCTAGAAGTCTTGAGAACATCTGTCCCTTGTAATTATCTTGTCTCGATTTTACTTTTCTCTTTCCTCACAGAAAACAGAAAATAAAAACAAACAAGCTGCGTGAGATCTGCATCTTCCCAAATCTGGCAGCCACTTCCTTTCTTGAATCAGGAGACCTGTTGCCATGATAGTTACTTCCTGACCGGTCAGTGTGGCCCAGAGGACAGCGTTCCACATTAAACTGCCAAGAGCATTTTTTCACTTTGGGCCTCTCCTAGGAGCTGTTAATGTCTTCCCTCCTGGAGCACTGATAATTCTTTAAAACAGGATAAGCAATTTTCTTTTTCTGTTTTAGAGCATAATCAAAACACCATTTAACTCTGGACAACTGTGTGCTGCCGACATCTGGCCCATATCCACCCTCAGCAGGAGCGCACCCTCCTTCAAAAAGCACAGTCAATTATAATGCACTCCCCGGTTTCAGGCTCCTGTCTCCATCTGGCTCACTCAAAATTCATGCTATAGAAAATGGGAATGAACATTTAGAATGGGAGGGAAAAGAGTCACAAAGGACGTAGATGACCGGCCTCACACAGACTCACCCTGTGTCAGCACAGGCACCAGAAATGAAGTAACTCAGCCCCGGCACAAACATAAAAGCAAAATCGATTTCATTTCACAGGCATTTAAGATCTGCACTTCAGAGACAAAGCTATCCTCACAAAAAAGCAAACAGAGATAATCACAAGAGACTGGATGTGCATCACACAAATATTTTCCTTTCGGTTTTATGTCACAGCGCTTAGAAGACCCAGGACTCTCTACCAGGATGAAAAATGTTTGCAAATTAGACACCATGTCTTTTTCTTGGCAGGATGAATGAGGGTGAAACCTGGCCATGTATGGAAGCCTAACAGTTCTCCGGAAACCATGGATGAAAACAGCTTGAATTGCTACCAAAATGAGCATTAGAAGCACTGCAGGTGTCTCTTCAAATGAACTCTCATTTTCCAAGCAATTAATGCTGAATTAAGCCGAAAGGACAATAAGAGGGGGCCACACCTCGAAGAGCCTGCTGTTAAGTACAACAGTGTCTGCTAAAGCAGTCAGACCACTAATCCTGAGCCAGAGACATCCTGGGGAAAAGGAGCAGCATGGGGGAGCTGAAATCCTGCCCTCCCTGTGAGTCTCCGGTCAAACAGTGACAATCACTCATTCTGCTCATTAACTCCCAGCTCCCTGGAAAGCCAGGGCTCTCTTCTACTTCAGACATCGCACACACACACACAATATAATAATTAATAAAATACTGAAACCACTAAGAAGGAAAATAGTAACTCTATAGGAGGAGCAGTCCAATTATAACTAACATCAGGAGACATAGGACTAGGAAAATGAGGCTGCACCAGATACATCTGAGTTCTTAGGACTTTATAATAAGTAGTGTAGGTTTTGATCGCTGATCCTGGCTCCTTACACAGGGATCCTGATTCCTTGTTTTCCCTAGGTGATGGATGGAGCAGCTTTTGTTTCAAGAGGTGACTCTTGGTGAGCTGCTGGATGAGCCAGTCATCAAGAAGACCAAATCAGTTAAGAGCTTCCCTTTCCTAGTGCCTGCAACCTCTGCCAGTATCTTCATCTAGCTATTCTTTTGCATTTATCTATTTATTTATTTATTCACTTATTTGAGAGCCAGAGGGAAACAGAGACAGACAGACAGACAGAAATCTACTAGTCACTGCTTCACTCCCCAAATGCCAACAACAGCCAGGTATTAGCTAGGCCAGGCTGTAGCCAGGAGCCAGGAACTCAATGTGGATCTCTCACATGGGTGGCAGACACCCAACTGCTTGAGCCTTCACTGCTGTGTCCTAGGATCTGCAATGTCAGGAAGCTGGAATTAAGCTGTGAATTAAACCCAGGCACTGCAATCTGGGATGCAGGCAACCCAAGAAATGTCCTACATGTGAATAAAACCCCTGCCCCACAAAGGATATTTTAAAGGGAAGGACATTTGGCACAGCAACTAAAGCACACCTGGAAGGCAGTAGTGTTAGCTCAAGTCCTTGGATTCCTGCCATGCATGTGAGACACCTGGATTGAGTTCCTGGCTCCTAGATCTGGCTTAGCCCATTTCTAGCTGTTGTAAGAATTTGGGAAGTGAATGACTAGGTGTTGGGAGCCACTGTGCTGGGTTCCCTGTATAGGCCTTTGTTTAGAATAACCTTCAACTGTATTCCTGTAATGAGGATTCACTAGAAAATTCCATGTGTACAGCTCACTGATGTGGTTAGCGCCTGGCCATGTGGCTTCAGTGCTCTCTTTCTTGTACCTTGATAAGCATATCTGCTAGCTGTAAGACCTCGCTGTAACTCCCTTTGTCAAATTGATACTGATTCCTGTGAAATTATTCCTTTGAACTATGTTGTGAGATGACCCCTGCTTACCCTCGACTGTTACAATCCTTGCCTTGCATTATATAAGCTGCCTCCTTCTCCAATAAAGTGAGACCTTGATCAGAATACTGTCTTGGTCTCCCTTCTCGTGTCTGGTTTGTCTCTCCATTCAGGTCTGCCCTCCTCGTGTCCTAGTTGATTACCCTGCAGGCCAGGGCAACTAGGTGGGAGATCTCTCTCCATCTCTGACTTTCTCCGTTTCTGTCTCTCTGCCTCTATAAATAAGTAAATCTTTTTAAAAGACGTTAAAATCAGATATTACCTTTGAAAATAAATTTTAAAAATATCCTTTGTTATTACTGGTGATAGTTAGCAAGCTGTTGTCCTAGATTCAGTGAGCCAATCTAGTACTGTCAAACCTGAAGAGGCAGTCACAGAAACCTTCAATTTGTAACCACGGTGGCCAGAAATTGTGGTTATGCTGAGGACACACTTGTGACTGGAGTGGTGACAGTCTCGTTAGATGTGGGCCCAGCACTGTCTTTAGTTAGTGTCAGATTGAGTTGAATGGCAGAACACCAGATTAGTGAGCTCAGGGAACTTTCTACTGTAGGGAAATCTTCCTTACCCCACAATACACATGCACACAAACTCACACACATACATTTGGTGACCACAAGTATGACAAGGGTGTGGAAGCCTGAACAGTTTATTTTTCTATATAGATCCAGTATTGAAGCAAAATATTGAGAGTAGTGTGGGCATAGATAGAAAAGCACTAGGTCTGGGGCTGGCGCTGTGGCATAGTGGATATAACTGCCACCACCATATTGGTGCCTGTTTGAGTCCAGCTGCTCCACTTCCGATCCAGCTCTCTGCTATACCCTGAGAAAGCAGTAGAGGATGGCCCAACTGCTTGGGCCCCTGCACCCATGTGGGAAGATCCAGAGGGAGCTCCTGGCTCCTGGCTTTGGATCAGTGCAACTCGGGCCATTGCAGCAAATTGGGGAGTGAACCAGCAGATGGAAGACCTCTTTCTCTCTTTGCCTCTCCTTCTCTTCATGTGTAACTCTGCCTTTCAAATAAACAAATCTTTTAAAAAAAAAAAGAAAGAAAGAAAATCACTTGGTCTTTCCTATCTCACAACATCACAACTCAATTTAACTCCTTTTCTGACTGTAGGATATAATATGTAAGAGAAGGTTCCCACTTTGAGATTAATCTCAACAGTAGCAGCAGCAGAACCTATGATGCAGTGGTCAACAACTATTTATTGAACTCCTAATATGCTTGTGCAGGTATTAAAGGCACTGGGAATGAACAGTAATCAAAAGTTTGAGACTAGACTGGACCAGTGGGAGAGCTACAAAAGTCAATGCAGGCTGAGGACGCAAAGAGAGGTCAAGCAGTAGGGGATAAGGGTGTGGATGGGGAGAGAGATACAAGGCACTGCTCTGTCAGCCTTTGTGAACATCTTGGACTCACTCTGTAAGTAACATGGAAGTCAGTCATGGCACTGTACACAGAGGGGCATGGCCGGATCCAACCTCTTGTGTCCCGTGTAGTAGGATGATGGAAGCATTAAAATCTAACACCATGGGAATGGAAGTAAACTACCTCCCCTCAGGTATAGCTCCAAGTTTTGCCTCATCTGAATTCATACATTCCTTTGTTTGGGGGATGTTTATGATAAAACAGGGCATGCATTTATGAACCAAAAATAGATATAAAAATCTCAATTTTTGGAATTAGAAACTACAATGTCTTTCAAACCTAAAAAAGATTTTAAGTAGCATGAATATCACAGAAAGTTATAAAAACATGGTTTTCATTATCTCATGCCTGACATACCTATTTGCTTGTTTTTCCTCATTCTATTTTTTTACTGAATACTCTTTATCACCTGTCCTTAGAACAACAGTTTAGGAACATTTTCTCTATGGACAGAATTAAGGTATTTACAGGTTGAGTTGTGCTTCCTGCCTCCCCCTGACCCCACCCACCTCATCCTCTGTCAAAAAAAAAAAAAAAATGGGTTGGCATCCTGATGTCCAATATCTCAGAAGATGACCTTATTTGGAAATAGTATTGCTACCTATGTAACTGGCTCAGATGAGGCCATCCTGGAGCAGGTGATCCCCAGTTCTGCATGATTAGTGTCTATGTGAATTCACAAAGACACAGGAAAAGGCCATGTGAAGGCAGAGCAGAGACTGGAATGATGCTGCCCCACAATCAAGAAACATCTGGGACTACTAAATGCTTGAAGAAACGAGGAAGCTCCCTCCTTTGGAAGATCTGGACAAAGGGAGGCCCTGCCAACACCTCAGTTTCAGACTCCTAGAACTTCTCCACAAGTAGGAGATAATAAACTTCCACTGTGTTAACTCACTCAGTTTGTAGAACTATGTTATCGCCACTTTAGCGAACTGATGGTTTGAGTAAGGTTGATCATAATTTGCTTTCTGTTACACAGAACTTAGAAAACATGTTTTTGAACTTCACATCTTGTTATTGGTAACACAATGGAAATATTTAGAATTGTTGACTTTGAGCAAATGTTTACCAAGTTTTTCTTAAAATGAGCTGCTACAGATGATTTTATGCAGCTTGTTTATTTAAAATTATACACTGCATTATTGAATATTGTTGACCAAAAAAAAGAACTTCTGTTTTGACTGGAGGTCAATGAGAAACAAATCCTCCACTTAAACTTTTGCATGTCTAGTGACTGGAAGGGTTTTACGCAGATTAGCTTCAGTATCTGTGAACTTCAAGTTTCGATTTCTCTCCTCCTTCTACTTTTCCGTTGTGTCAGGAGCATGATTCTCATTCATATTGCAGTACACCCTTAGGAAATCAGGGCAGTTTTTCATAACACACATTTTCATGAACGTTTTGAAGTCCCCTCAAATGTATGGATTTAATTTTTTTTGCACCAAAATAAACTTATCTTTTAATTCCACTTCCTACAAACTTTCAGAAGTGCCCTCATATGTATCTCTAATTTAAAAGACCCTTAGCTAGGTTTCAAAATTTTCTCTGGCAACTCTGATACTTCCAAGAAATAGGAGCAATATGACTGAGGGTAAGTTAGAGCGAAGAGTCAGCAGTCATGTCCCATCTGAATTACCTACATTACTGCTAAAACTTAAACAAAACCTTGTGAAGACGTTGCTAGGGTACTTCCTGGATCTTTGTCAGGATGCTCATGCAAGTAAGGAAGGGTGCATCTTGTTCTTTCTTCTTCTTGGCTTTGTGATAAATTTACTTTTGTGCCTTCCATTTTCTGTTAGGAACCTGACAGTTGTTTTGAAGGTGTGGTCCAGCTGCCAAGATTGTAGATTTGCCTAGTCCTTCATTCGAGCACAGTAGTCCTTGAGATAGAGTATATATAAGAATCACTGCCAAGAGTTGAGTGCATGGAACATGTACTTTGAAAGGAATTGGAGAAATGTTTCCAGGAAGTTGTCAAAAAGCAACTCCCATCACAGAGAAGAGTAAATTCCGAAGAGGCTCCCTTCTAACATCAGAACTTTCTCAGAATACTGAGAATGTGATGAGTCCTCTGAAAGAATGATATTGATCCACACACTGTAACATAAAGTTCAGGAAAGAAAATCTCCTCCTTACCAGTAGAAGAAGGTGAAGTGTTCTTTGCACATCTAAGTGCCACAATTTAGGTTTTAGCATTATGTTACCGGAGAAGCAAATGGTCCTTGTCTTTGCACAAGAAAGAATTCAGGCGTGAGACAGAGAGTAGTGGAAAGCAAAAATAGCAAGGTTTATTAGGGTAAGGACAACTGTAAGAGCAGATGGGCACCTCTCCAGACAGGACCTGAGAGAGATTGTTCAGTTTACATTTAGGCTGGAGCTTTTAAGGGGATGGGTCTTGCCTTCCCTCCCCTTCTCCTTCTCCTTCTCCTTCTCCTTCTCCTCCGAACAAAGGACTTGTTGGATGCAAATACAAAAAATTCCCTTCTGAGTTTTTCCACCTGAATTATCAGACAGGGGAAGCCTGGCTGGTGTTGCCCCACCTTAGAGGAAGGATGGTTATCGTTATGCGTAGAAGGGGCAGGACCCCCTGGAAGGTCTTCAGGATCCAGGCAGGACTTTTGAAGCGCAGATACTGGGCTGCATCTGGAAGGTTATCAGGATGATTTTGAGATGCAGATGCTGTACCGCTGTAGATGTCAATTCCTTAGAACGTTGTCACACACACATAAGCTCATTTCTGACTTCCTACCTAACAATAATACTATAAGAAATATTTAACTCTAAATTCATTTTTGATAAATGAGAAACTAAATAACTTAAATAACTTTCCCATGGTCAAATGCTGAAGTTATTTGTTTTCTTTTTTTCTTTTTTTTAACTTTCATTTAATGAATACAAATTTCCAAAGTACAGCTTATGGGTTACAATGGCTCCCCCTCCATAGCTTCCCTCCCACCAGCAACCCTCCCCTTTCCCGCTCCCTCTCCCCTTCCATTCACATCAAAATTCATTTTCAATTCTCTTTATATACAGAAGATCACTTTAGTATATATTGAGTAAAGATTTCAACAGTTTGCCCTCACATAGCAACACCAAGTGAAAAATACTGTTGGAGGACTAGTTATAGCATTAAATCACAATGAACAGCACATTAAGGACAGAGATCCTACATGATATTTTTTTAAGAATTGATTAATTTTCTATGCAGTTTCCAACTTAACACCAAGGTTTTTTTTTTCATTTTCAATTATCTTTATATACAGAAGATCGATTCAGTATATACTAAGTAAATATTTCATCAGTTTGCACCCACACAGAAACACAAGGTGTAAAAATACTGTTTCAGTACTAGTTATAGCATTACTTCACATTGGACAACATATTAAGGACAGATCCCACATGAGACGTAAGTACACAGTGACTCATAGAATGGCAGATGTCCTAAATAGCACTCTGGCCTCAGAATCAGCCATTAAGGCATTCGGATCAAGCTGAAGAGCCCATGAGAGTATTTTGGGCATGGAAAGCCAAGACACTCTGGAAAAAAAAAAAGACCTAAATGAAAGATCTCTGTTAGTGAGATCCCAGTGGAAAGAATGGGGCCATCAAAGAAGGAGGTACCTTTCTCTGAAGGGAGGAGAGGACTTCCACTTTGACTATGACCCTGTCAGAATAAGATCAAAGTCTGCAAACCCTAAAGGCTTCCATAGCCTTGGCAACTCATGACTAGGGAGATTACTGATGCCATAAACAAGAGTGTCAAATTGTTAAATCAACAACAGGAGTCACTGAAGTTATTTGTTTTCAAAACACCTGCTAAGGCTAACAGACAGAATCATAATAACAATTAAAGAAATTAGGTAAGTCTTGGCAATCATTTAAAAGGCACCTTCTACCAGAGGGAACATTAGACTGCTAAACTTAAGGCAGAATGGCCAAGGCACCTGTAATTACAAGGACTCATCCCTTAAAATGCTCCTGTGAATAATCACTGTTCCTGCAATAATGCACTGATCATTGCTTATAAAATTACCCCAAGTCAAGTTAGAGGTCATGATTCTGGATACAGAGAGTATAACATCAGGTAAATTCAACACAGTGTTCCAACACAATAGATTTTATTTTATTTTTAACTTTATGAACATTGCTTCAGCTCTTTCTTATAACCACATTGTTCAATGACACATACTTACTTCTATTCAGCTGAAATCACACACCTCATGACTTACATTATGATCTTACCAAAGATAAAGTAGAATGCAATCATTGGATTCTGAAAGGAATCTTAGAAATAAAAGTGGTCCAAGCTCTTAAGTGATAAAAACAAAATAAAACAAACACAAATAAAAACAGCTTCCCCCAAATTTTGTTGTGGAAATTGGCCTAGGACTCAAGTCATTGGTATTCTAATGTCTTTGCTGTGCTCGGCTGCTTACCTCTGTTAGACAGAAAGATCAATCTCCCTACAGCTTTGCTTTCATACTGTCATCCTCCTTCCCTCCAGAATAAAATTTAGACTCTTCAACCGGACATTCAAGACCCACACTTGATCTTGGTTGAAATTATTTTGCTAACAATATTCCCCAGTACCTCTGAGCATAAATGTGTTACTAAAGCCAGGTTGATCTTCTTCCTGTTCACAGACCATGCCATGCTATCTATGCTAGTATACAGAATAGAGCACAAAGATCTGTTAGACTAATGGAGATGCCATACACACAAGAGGTAAAAGTGCAGGATTGTAGTTATTAGATCAATTAAGTTAAAAAGGAATATGTCCATCAACTGATGACTGGATACTGGATACTGGATACTGGATACTGGATACAGAAAGTGTGGTATATATATACATGATGGAATACTACTCAGCCATTGCAAAGAATGAAATCCTGCCTTTTGCAATAAAAATGGAGACCATTATGCTTAGTGCCAGGCCCAAAAAAAACAAATCTCACATGTTTTCTTTGATTTGTGGCATCCAATCTATAGAAAAAAAAAATTAATCAGTATGAATAATATTGACATCTTGTGATTTGATTATTATTTATAGCCCTTGTCCACTTATTGAACAAATATCACAAAAATTAAGAAAGAAGAGGAAGAAAAATAAAGGAAGGAAGGAAGGCAGGAATGAAGGGGAGGGTGGGAATTATTATATTCTTAGAGTTGTATCTATGAAGTATGTGAATCTGTTCCCTTTATATTAATAAAAATAGCTTAAAAAGACGAGTATGTCCCAAAAATCCCCAAATGAATAGAATCTGAGTCAGAGATACCTGTAATGTTATAAAGTAGAATATGAGAGGTAAATAGTTATACTAACATATTGGCATCATGCCACATCCTTTGCAAAAAGGCAGGTGTCACTGGAAATGGAGCTGATTCTAAAACTGTCAAAATTAGCTTCCAGAAGGTCTGAAGAAATAGAAGAAACGTGCAGGAAGTTAATCGCTAGTGAAGGTTTCTGGATCGGCCTTCAAGAGGCGACAGAACTAAAGATGTGAAGAGAATTGTGAATTACAGATGAGGAGACGGAGTGGTGCAGGGCCAGGTCCACAGACCAATCAGCACTGTTGAGGGAACCGCCACAGCTGAGAAACAAGGGTGGTGCCCCTTTAACCCTGGTCTTTTTATTCCTTTGCAATCAAAACCAGCAGGTATTTCCTGGGGGACAGAGAAAAATCATTCTTATTCTCAGTATTTCTGGATTGTCTGTGGTAATAGCAGATGTTTCAAGAAATAAAAATGAAGCAGACACACACACAAATCCACACACAGAACGATGCACACATACAGCTGTTTCTTCCTCTCTACCCAAATCATACCCTTCTTCATTTTAGGGGAAAAGGGGATGTGTACACCTGCTTTGTACACTTGCTCTTGGTTGAGTGTTTTCATCATTGATATTTGCATTATTTTAAAATAATTAATGTAATTTCTTCTGGAAAGAGGCTCCAATCAGAATGGGAAGCTAAAATTAAACAAGAGCAAAATTCATTCACTAATTGTACTGGCTTGTAAGCTTAAAACACAGTTTCTCTAAGTTTGCCAGTTTTCAGAGACAGTATAATTTGGGGAGCATTTCCATCACCCCTTTATGAAAATACACCTAAATCCAGGAGGGATGAGCTTGATCCAGAGCCACAAAAATAGGGCTTTTCCTATTGTGATCTCTAAATAAAATTACCACTGATGGTCAGAGCAAGCATAAAGAATAAAATGAAAATGTTAGGTAGGAAGGCAGACATGTCGCCTAAGTGTGTCTGAGACAGGCCTGAAGCCCAGCACCCACTGTGGAAGCTCCAGAAGCCCAGCATCTTGCCCTTCAAAGTCCTGCCCAGACCCTGGTAACCTCCCAGGTGGTCCCAGCCCTTCGCCCTAGGAAAGCTCCCAGGAGAATTCTCTCTCCTCAGGACCAAATGAGTTACCTGACCTGATAACATGAGCCCTAAGGGAAGCCTCTCTGCTCTGCCCTCTGCCCGTGCCAGCAAATCTGGGAAGGAATTTGCTAATTTTCACCCAAGAAACCCTTCAGCCAGGACTATTCATCGTTTGTCCTAGAGGAGAGAGAGAGGTGGGTAAACAGACTCCCTTAAAAACCTAGGGAGTCCAAACAGACTGAGGGCTCAGTCCTCTGCCCCTAGGCAGAGCAGCCCATCTGGCCTGCCCAGGTGTATTCTCTCCATTCAACCAGGTAACCTCGCTCCCCCACCCCACCCTCCAGCGACTGGGTGCTCTCTCTGTAGCTTCTGACAAAAGCTGTTCCCCAACAAAGCCTTATTACTCCACTCTCTGTCTCACACCTGGATTCTTTCTCACGTGAAGATAAGAACCCCAGGGCTTCCATGGCCTTTCAGTGACAAAAAGAGAGAAAGATATTGTTCAGAAATGTTCATAAAATTGACAGTACATGAATAAAATGTATCACTTCTGCTTTAAATGGAATCATGAGTGAAATGCTATTCTAAGACATGACTAGCTAAAATAGCTTCTTAGGTGGACAAAACTGGGGAGTACCAACTAATTCTGAATAGTGTTTACTGATGAAAGTGTTGTGAACATTTCCTATTTGCAGTGCATTAAATGTCTTATAACAAAGTAGCAGCTATAATCGTACAACACAGAGCTCTTCACGTGTTAAATATTAAAGACCACTTGAGATACTTAAGTGTAATGAATAAAGGCTAAAATTCTTAAGCACCCTTGATTTCTCCCCAAAGTGTTAGAATTTAGGAAAATACCCAGTTCCACTTGAGTTAGAAAAACACATTTGTAAGCTTGCTGTAAGGTGAGAGTTTTCTATCATCTTCGTACATAAGTTATAGCTCGCTGACTCCTATAGTTACTCATGCTGTCTCCAGTTAACAGCACCTAAAGATTATTCTGGTGCCCTCAAGCCAAGCTCAGCTCATGCAAAATTAGTATGTACAAGATGAGCAGCCTCAGTGTGGTGCAAAGAGAGACTAACTCGAATATAAAAGGAAGCCACATGCTGAGGCATCTACATCAAACTGTCTGGACTGCTGGCCTTCCGTGGGTATTTGCCAAACATGTGGAAATATTAACTGAACTAAGATTTACTGCCTGGTCACTCCTCACTGTCTGCAGCACACTTCTTCCATGAGGTAAATCTGTTTTCTAACTTCAGTCTGATGAGCAGGCAAAAAGAAAGCAAAAGGCTGCAGACAGGCTTTGAATCAAAGGGAAATAGACATTCTTCACTTGATCCAAATATAGAAATTTTCAAGGGAAAGCAATAACCACTGTCTTTTTAATATCTCTTGTTAGGCATCACTTGTAGTCCTTTGAAGAAGTTGCATTTCCTTATTTACCAATTTGGCTGGTTTGAAGGGTTCTTTTTGGGTCCCTAAAAGAACAGAATGTCTCGTCCATTTACATAAACAGATGTTTCCTCCCAACAGCGCAAAATTGGGAAATAATTCTGAAACTCAATCCATTCATTGTAGCTTTGAAAACACTGGCTAATAAGAATCCCTAAAGGATGCATTGCCAGTTGTTTATATGAATGGATTATGTTATAAAAACATGTTTATGAAAGACTATTCATCTTTGGTTTCCTGTGCACTGAGTTTCAGTTTAACTACTATTTCAGAAACAAGCACTATGGGTTTCTATTATTTATCTATTTGTATTGTGATAAAACTAGGATTCATAAACAGACTGGCAGTATACCAGCCAAGCTTTCTTTTTTGTCTTGGTTTGACTCTACTTCAGAAGCTGAAAATAAAATCTGAAAATGAAATATTTTCTTCCAGAGGTCATTGTTTCACCTTCACTGGTCCCTCAGAGATCATTTTCTCTGTCTTTTACTCTGGAAATTAGGGGGAAAGTTTTCCAATTGCTCTCAGATTTTTTTTTTTTCATTCTCCTCCATTATTTTGGGAAGTCAACTATGTGAGAATTCTTTTAACTCTAAAAAACACAATGACTTGTATGTTAATGCTGAGAGACAACAGAGTCTAAAGTGCTTAAGTAGCAGTGAATACAATGCAGTACTCTATGGAGCCATCACTCAGGTTTTCATAACTTTTTATTCTTTCATTTAAAAAAATTGGCATAGCATATTTTAACAGACATTATTGGCTAAGGCTTAATGGCTCACCAAATAAAGAATTCAACAAATAAAGAAAAAATGATTATAATCAAACTAGGTTACATGGAACCTAGCAAATGTGTGTGCAATCTGCTTATAAAACTGAGCAACCATCCTGAAAGTGCCTTCCCCACCCCAGCTCTGACCATTGTCCCATCAGAGGAAGGAGATGAATCCTAGAACAAGATCAGTGGAAGTAGGTTTTTGCATTCTCAGGTGGTTCCCTAAGAAATTGTTGACTCAATAAATCACCTGATAACTATTTCATTAACTGGGAGGTTAGCACTTGCTCTCTGAGGCATCTTTAAAGATGACAAAGTAAAACTTGATAAAACCAACCTGGGATTTAGCCAATCAACTTTTAGCCTGTAAATTGTCCTCTTGCCAACACTGTTGGAAGTCTGTGAGAAGGCATCACTGTACTTTTACCAACCTGCTGCAGGAAGACTAGAACATTCTGAAGTGAAGCATCCATAGTCACATTACTTTCATTAAAATAAGTTTACAGATAATTATTAAAAAGCTACAAGGTTTTAGACAACAGTCTAAGTACTGGGAATAGAGTAGTAACCAGAACAAAAATCCCTGACATTCTTGTCAGGAGAAGGTATACAATAAGTGATAAATATATGCTAAATGGTAATTGGTGCTCTGGAAAGAAACAGTGTATCAGGCAAGCAAGATACAAAATGTTGACACATGCTGGATAGGAGACTACACTGGGACAAGGACTGCTGAATTCAGCCCAAGTCTTGACCAATGTGAAGGAATACTGTGAATATCAGCGCAACAGGGCTCCTGAGAGAGGACCAAGTCCAGAATGTTTGGGTAACAATAAGGAGGTGCAGCAGCCATGAACGCACACTGGTTGGAATGGCTCACTGTTGTCCCATCTGCCACTCCTCTGGATCTACCACTACATTCATGCCAAATTGGTTTTGCTCCCAGCAACAACTGAACACGCATGGCAAGGGTACAAGAGAACAGCCCCTTCCTGTGGCACAGGGGACTCCTCTAATGGATGCCTAACGTTGGAACTCCCTGTCAGACTGGTTAACATTCCGATGAGGACTCAGGAGTCTGGGACCATTCTTACCCCAGCCTTCCTACCTTCCCTGTTCCCTTACACTGATGGCAGGCCAGCGTCATAATCACTCCCACGTTCTCCCCTAGTCCACAAGAATTCTGAGCCCTGCAGTACTCAGCATACATAATCACTCTTCCCAAACACCCATGCTAAGAGACTTGACCAAACTCAAGCATGACTCCTAACAGCATAAGGCAATGTTCCCAGGATAATCTCAGCACTACCTAACCAGTAGGTTTATTGCTTGTTCTAGTCAACAACTGACAGTAGACCCCTGACTTCCCTTTCTTAGACCATTTACTATCTCGGGTTTAAAATTATTGACACGTATATATTACAGCTCAGAAGCGTTGCTCCCAGGGACCAAAGGGCCATTCATTCATTTTGAAAGTAGTCATCAGGAAGGGCGGGGCCTCTTATCTTTCTACATCTGTAGAGGCAGAGAATCCTAACTCTGAGACTGCCAGCTAACAGACAGTTGTCTTGGTTGCATTTAAGCCCATCAGTGCTTTGTAGTTTTGCACTTCTCTGTCTCTGCTGAGCCCACAGTCTTCTCTCTCCCTCATCCTCCCTTTACCGTGTATAGACCTTCTCTGTACAGATTAGAACGGAGTTCAATTCTTTCCTGAAACACCAGCAGTTATTGAATGAAATCTCTTTTCACCACCTTAGCTAATGTGGCTCTGATTATCTTTCACAATTTCTACCAATAAATCACTTGCTCATCTCCTCTCATCCCAGTGCCTCCTTCCAGGCACTAACATGGGAACTCAGAGCACCTGAAGTCTCTAAAAGGTGGAGTAGTGATGGAGTGAATCTGTGCTAAGGACTCAAATTTTCATTTCAAGTGAACGGAGCAGGAAACAGTTTCAAGTTGAGAAGTGACATGATCTCCCTTCCTTTTTAACAGGATCCTGCTGGCCGCTCTTGGACGACGAGGTCAGAAGCCCCCGTGGGAGACTATGGAATAATCAAGAATAGAGGTGGCTTGTATCACAGCAATGTCAGGGGAGTGTAGAAAGGGACAAGCTGGAATACATTTTGAAAGCTGAACTAAAAATACTTGCTAATGGAAATGATACACATTGTGGGAAAAAATGAAAAGTCAATGAAGAAAATAAGGCCACAGCTCTAAAGATCTGGGTGAATAGAGTTATACATAAGCCTTAAAAGGGTGTTTTGGATGCAGAATATCAGAAATGTTGTCCGTTTTTTATACAGATAGAAACTATTTTGAAAATCTTATCTTTCTACTGCAAATGAAAAATCTCTGTTGGGGAAAAAATCAGATAAGTGTGAAAGCAAAAGTAAATAATGGAAGTAACTGAGGGCGGATGTTAAAACACCATGCTATTTCTCATCAGTTCTCATTGGTTCTCAACTGAAAGGTAGGTGCAGATGAAGAGACTGAGTCTGTGCTTGGGTAACACGTTATCCTCCAGGACTCTCCATCTGGATCTCAGTGTGTGAGCAATGGGTTTGCTCCACCTGGACTGCAGATGGCCTCTCTGTGCGGCCTTCACAGATCCGTAATCATTAGCATCTACACTTCCTTAAGCACAAATTAGCACATCACAGTAGCTGGTCTTAAACAGTACTTCACAAGCTCATTAACATCGATAGTTTTTGGTATCTTTATTCATGTAGTTTCTTTCCTCTAAGTTATTTTAAAATACCTTTGATTCCTCACTGTAACCTGTAATTGAATCATTTTCTTCCCCTTCATTGAGTGGTTCTTTATCATGTCCACTCCCAGTTCTTTGTTTACTGTTAAGATCTATCTGCCTAAGGGAAGCTCCAACTCACTCTGCAGCAAAAATGTCTCTTTTTGCATATTTTCTTTTCCCTTTGCCTTGACTCTGTTCTGTTGTTTCTTTGCCTTTTTCATCTTCCTTGAGGTTCTTCTCACAGACATGACCCAGTGGCCAGGGATACCAGGCAATCTTCTTTGCAGTAAAATTAATTTTCAATATTTGAGATGTTTAATTGATAATCTTTATGTTTCCTTCAGAGACACCAATATTCTGGAAGTCATTAGACAGAAAAATCCTAGATCACCTCATAATAATTCTTCAATTGGAATGAAAAAAGTCCAACAGCAATATCAAAAAGAAGCAATGCTAACTTTATAGTTCTCCTTCCTACAAAGGAAAATTATTAATACCTGGACATAACTTTTGCTAGCACGCAGATAATATGTGAATATGACCATAATTATTTACTATCCTTATAGCTAAGAGAAATGTAAAAAAGATGAATCATTGGATCCCATTTATGGTTGAGGAGAATGCATTTTATAAAGATAAATGTCGAAGAACATTTATTTTTACTTCAGGCCATGCCCACTGCACAGGAGCCAATAAAATATTCGTTTTCTGCTTTCCTCCCTTTGTTAGGGGGTAATGGGCTGTCATGAAAAACTGTAAAACATCATTAGACCAAGGAGACTTGAGACAAGGAGGGGCAACCTGCCTCTTTCTCAAGTCAGAAGTCAGTGTCCATGTGATTTTGTTGTATCCCACATGCTTGATGACTGGCCTAGCCCCGAGAAGTGGTAAGGGATGGCTCATTTAATAGGACGAGGGCAACACAACAAGAAAGAATCACCATGCTGGCTACAGGTGCTCTCTGACATCATTATAGAAAGAAGGTCCCACAGGAGACCGATTGTTCTGATTTCTCAGCTTTTGCCCATGAGTGTGAAATTTTGGATAGAGTAGAATTTTGTAAGGAGTGTTAATAAATTGTGCAGGTGGCTTGCCTTTTGGGAAAGTAAAGTTGGCAACTTCTGGTGTAATGCTGCATTAGTTTTCTATTCTTTCATAGCAAATTGCAACAAACTTACTGGCTTCAAGCAGCACTCCATTTTTAGAGAGAGAGAGAACTCCCACCCTCTGATTTCTGCCAATATGTATAAAACAGCCAAGGAGGGACCAGGGCCAAAGGCCAGGAGCCAGGAACTCAATCCAATCCCCATGCTGGTGGCAGAAGTCCAATTACTTGAGCCATCACCTCTGCCTTTTAGGGTCTGCAATAGCAGGATGCTGGAATCAAGAGCTGGCGTCAGGCATTGGAATGCAGGTACTGTGATGTGGGATGTTGGTGTCTTAACCTCTAAGCTGCCTCAGTACACATTTTTAGTCTCACAATTCCTATAGATCCAACACCCAGTAGTAGCATAACTGGAGTCTCTGTTCCAAGCATGGTAAGACTGAAAACAAGGTGTTTGCTGATTTCAATTTTCTCTGGAACTTGATATCATCTTCCAAGATCAGGTTATTGGAATTTGATTCCTAGTACTTGTGGACTCAGGAACTATATTTTTCCCCCCGCTGGCTATCTATCAGAGCTGCTTTCAGTAACTAGAGGCCACCTCTGGTCATAACTATTTGACCCCATGGACGATTCCCAACATGGCGATTAATGTTATTGCAGGCCAGCAGGAGCAAAGAACATCTCAGTGGCTTCAAATCTCTCTTTTAAGGGCCATTGTCTGCTTAGGAAGATCTCCCTTTGGATTTACTAAAAGTCAAACAATTAGAGTCCAATTACATCTGCAATTCCAGTTTGCCATGCAGTGTACTAGAACCCGGCACGAGATGCCCCATCATAGTCACAAGTCCCACCAGCTTTTGGGGGGAGGGGGGCGGATTACCCAGGGTATGGAAATCAGGGTCTTGGGGCCATCTCAAACATCTGACTCCCACACAATTCTTTTGTTTGTTTGTTTTTAAAGATGTATTTATTTACTTGAAAGTCAGAGTTACAGAGCAAGAATGAGAGACAGAGTGGGCTGAGAGAGATCTTCCATCTGCTGGTTCACTCCCCAGTGGGCCACGGTGGGCAGGGCTGGGGCAGGCCAAAGAAGTAACCAGCAGTTTTTCTAGGTCTTCCACATGGGTGGCAAGTTTCCAAACACTTGAGCCATTTTGTACTGCTTTCCCCAGGCCCATATAGGACACTGGTCTCACAGGCGGTAACTTTACCCACAATGCTGCAATGCCAGCCCCCATTCTTTTTTTTTTAAGGTTTACTTATTTATTTGGAAGGCAGAGTGACAGAGAAAGAAGAAGAGGAAGAGGGAGGAGATGGAGGAGGAGAAGAAAAAAAGAGAGAGAATCAGTCTTCCACCCGCTGGTTTACTCCCCAAATGACCACAATAGCCAGATTGGAGCCAGGCCAAAACCAGGACCTCAAACTCCATCAAGGTCTCCCACATGCATGGCGGGGACCTGAGTATTTGGACCATCTGCTGCTGCTTTCCCAATGACATTATTAGAAAGCTGGATGAGAGCAGAGTGGTTAGGACTCAAACTGACACTCCAATATGGGATGCCAGCATCGCAAGCAGCAGCTTTACACAATGTGCCACGTCATCCTGATCAAACTGGAGAGATGACCTTCAGACAAGACTCAGCTCACCACCACTGTGCTTGCTTGCTTGCTTTCTTCTTTCTTTCTTTCATTTATTTACTTATTTATTTATTTTTGCATCACTTATCATCATCTCAAACTATATTGTTTATACATCTATTCTTTTGTTAACTCCCTTTCTCCTTAGAAGGTCAACCCATGGAGCTGAGGCTCTGGCACTCTTCTCCATCTGGCTGTGTCTGCACATAATCGACATTCAATAAACACCCATTTCATGAGCAGACTTGTGCGTGAATGAGAAACTGGCTAAACGGGGACTCAAAGACGCAAGTTTTCTACATGCCTCTAGAGCACTCCTTTCCTGAGTACAGAACGCTAGAAAATGAAGAATGTCTCATTTCTCCCTCCAGACAGCAACCCTACAGACAGTTCCCTGGAGTCACATTTGGACTGGCATAGACTCCATTTCTAGTTTGCAAAACTTTGTCAGTCACCTTTCATTTGGCTTATGTGCTTCATTTTGTTTTAACTTTCAAAGCGAATTTACCTTGTTCTTGGAGTAATAAATACCTAGAGCTAACAATGCTTGATAGGACTAAAGTCATGCGGCGCCCCTCCCATACACACACACACACACATGCACATACATAGCCGGTCCCTTCCTGTTGCTTCCATAGCACCCACTTCCTGAAACAGCTTGACTTACCATAAATTTAAAAATAATGCACTTGTGTTACTCTTTTTGACAACAATTTTGGATAATATCTATGAGGTGGTTGAGGACTCAGACCCTCCTCTTAGATGGTGAATAATGCAAAGGATATTCTGTGTCCAAGACCTCATACATGCTGGTCCCCATCACCCAGTGGGCAGCTCCTTTGCCTCAGGATCCTGCAGTTCTTCCAATGTGACAGTTTATAATTGGCTAATCTGAACCCAGGAGAGGGCTGAAGCCTTAGCTCGTTAGCACTGAGTTCCTAGAAGGGCTAGAATTGTCTTAACCACCTGTAATGAGACAGTGACAGCTCTTCGGCAGAGTTGGATTGATTTGAAAGGTTGCTGTTACCAGGCTGCCATGGGAAGTAGAGGGAAATCCAAACTGACATTGAATAATTGAAGCCTTTTATTACCTGGGAGTGATTGCTGCCCTGGCCTGCCTTCTCTCCAGCTCAAGGCTTATTTTTTGCCTTCCTAACTGTCTTCCACGTTCTGATGGTGAGCTTTAACCTGCTCTTCCCAGCCCTGAGGGCGGATAACTTAGGTGTCCTTTCCCTAGCTCATCTCTGCTATTCTTGATTTTTTTTTAATCAGTCTATCATTGATATGAGTGGAATCACCATGAACACGCTGTCATCCTTTCCTTCTTGGTGTTCTGCAAGGAGCGTAACGACGTAACTTCTCACTTGAGTTTTGGCTCTGATATTAAGAGACTTTGTGACAGTGGGAAAAATTGTTTAATGCTGAATTCTCAGTTCTCTTGTCCAGTAAATCTGTGAAACAGTCCCCTAATTACTTTACAGTGTTTTTGGAAGGATAAAATAAATAACATGTGAGCATAAAATTCCTAAGCATGCAAAAATGCTTTCCTTGTAGTAGTTTTGTTTTGTTTTTTTGTTTTTTTTTTTTTGACAGGCAGAGTGGACAGTGAGAGAGAGAGAGACAGAGAGAAAGTCTTCCTTTTCCATTGGTTCACCCTCCAATGGCCACTGCGCTGGTACACCACGCTGATCTGAAGCCAGGAGCCAGGTGCTTCTCCTGGTCTCCCACGCAGGTGCAGGGCCCAAGCACTTGGGCCATCCTCCACTGCACTCCCGGGCCATAGCAGAGAGCTGGCCTGGAAGAGGGGCAACCAGGACAGAATCTGGCACCCCAATCGGGATTAGAACCTGGTGTGCCAGCGCCACAGGCAGAGGATTAGCCTATGGAGCAGCAGCACCGGCCTTCCCTGTAGTAGTTTTTTAAGATGTTTATTTTCATCCACTTGAAAGGCAGAGTGACAGAAGGATGGAAAGACAGAGAGAGATATATAGAGAGATTTCATTCTCTGAATCACACCCTAAATGCTCTCAACAGCCAGAGCTGGGCCAGAAACCTGGAACTTCATCCAGGTCTTCCACAGGGGTGGTGGGAACACAAGTACTTGAGCCCGCTGCCCCCTAGGTTTGCATTAGGCAAGAAGCTGGATCAGAAGTGGAGCACCTGGGACTCAAACTGACACTCTGATTTGGAATGTGGTCATTCGAAATGGTGGCTTAATCTGCTATACTACACTGCAACACCTGCCCCATAATAGCAATTTGTATGAACTCAAGCACAGTATAGTATTGTCTCAATTCATGACAAAATGCACACATGACAGTGTTCCCATATGAAAACAATGAAGCTGAAAAGGCACTTCTACCCAGTGGCTGTCACAGTGTTCTAGTACAACACATTATTCAGGTGTTTGTGGTGAAGCTGGTATAAAGAAACCAACTAGGGTGCGAGTTATATAAAAGCATAGCACAGTTTTGTGTGGTATTACACATTTGATAATGATAAGAAACTGACATGTTACTACTGTATTCATTTATTATACTATGTTTTTTTTTATCCTTAGTTTATGGTATACTCTTTTTTTAAAAGATTTATTTATTTATTTGAAAGTCAGAGTTACACAGTGAGAAGAGGCAAAGAGAGAGAGAGAGGTCTTCCATCCACTGGTTCATTCTCTAATTGGCCACAACAGGAGCCAGGAGCTTCTTCCTGGTCTCCCACATGGGTGCAGAGGCCCAAGGAATTGGGTCATCTTCTCCTGCTTTCCCAGGCCACAGCAGTGAGCTGGATCAGAGTTGAAGCAGCCAGGACTCAAACTGGATGCTGGCACTGCAGGCAGTGGCTTTACTCACTACGCCACAGTGCCAGCCCCTATACTATACTCTTTCTACTTGTAAATAGTTTACTGTAAAACATCATGCCATGTTACAGTGGCAGTAACCTCATACTTACATTAACTACCTCTCTTGGTTGCATCATTTCTTTTGTGTTTGATTTAATCTGGGTTGTTTTGTTTAGTGTGGCTCCAGGAACAACAAGCTATCCCATATACATATATGTACTGTCCCCTAGCTATATATCAGCTATATACCCTCTAGATTTGTGCGTACACTAATGAACCATTTCTCAGACTACAGTCCATAGTTCAGCAATGCATGACAGTATGTCTCTTCCTTTTGACCTTGAATGCTTGTGCAGCTACAGCAGTGTGATGTTCAATATTAAGTTCTCTCTGGAAACTGAATGATGAAGATGACCAAAAGCTGGCAGAAGGATGAATAGGGAAGCGAGTGTAATAGACAAAGGACAAGTAGAAATATTAAGTGACAGTCTATTTAAGCTAAAATTTTTCCAATAGACCAAGTATCTAATAGAAGTTTGCATTGTGCAGGGAGATGAAACACTTACCCTTTGTGTGTGTCTTTCACTGGAAGGCTTCAGCAACTGAAAATTTTTGGACTAGGACACTGGAGGGACATACACGTGCTTGTTAGTTTCTCAACACATAGGAAAAAGCTGCAAAGTGACCTAATGTTCCTCTCTGGTGCTAAAAGGAGAAGACACCTCACAGGAATGTTTCTGTGGAGGGGGAAGTTTCTGCTGGATGTATAGCAGAAATAGAATGCTGTCTGGGGGAAGGACAGGATCTTTCAAACCTTTTTGAACATGAGTGATTGAAAGGAATGTATTTGCCATTGCACATCACATTATAACCACACACAGTAAAACCCACACACGCACACACTGAGAGACACAAATAGGCACATAGGACAGATGCGAAGAGTTATGGAGTGATACTTAGCCTTCAGTATGTGCTCCAGACTTGCTTTTGGTATTCTGTTCTATTTGATCTTTTATAAAATATGAAGAGGATGAACTACATTGTGTGCAAGCCTCCGTTTGGACAGAAAGAGGGTCCTACACAGGGGAAACTTGTGTAAGAATTATGTTGAGTCCACTCTTTGTTACTACATGTTGGAAGAGAAGTTTCATCTGTTGGGAAGGGATGGGCTGGAATGGAGGGGCTGGATCCCAACTGATCTCCACTCATACCTTCCCTGTGGGCAGTGGTATTTCAAGGATACCAAGATATCCAATCTTTCCCTCACCATTATTCCGACACAGAAACTCATCATCACCTCCATCTATTGCTCTGACAGACGCACATTCAATGTCTTGTGTGTGCCAGGCACTTTTGTAAAGGACACATTCTGTATGCTAATTTTCTCTGTTCTGTTTTTTGATGTTTTCCTCTTTTCTCTACTAAAAAATGGTCTGAAAAGGGATTTGCTTTAGAATAATTCTCAGTGACTAGGAGGAAAGATTACATTGTTTCTATTTGTTCAGCATATTTTTAACTGATAGAAACAAATTTATGCAAATTGCAACTCTAATTTTCAGGATTTAGCTTGATATTCTAAGAAGGAAAATGGTTGCATATATAAAGAAACCCACAATAACACAAGTTCTGTCCAAATCTCTTCAAGGCTGCTTTCAAATGTGACTCATAATCTCGACAACATGTCCATGGATTCTAACCTCTTACCTCTATGTTGGAAAAAAAATACTGCATTGACCTTTTGCTAACAACAAAGGTACCAATAAACACTGACTCCTTGCTAACTATTAGAAGCTTGTTTTACCTCAATCGTTTATAGTGTGCCAAGCTGCCAGCCAGGACAGAAACAAATAAAATGATTTGGCACTTTAGTCTGTTGATTTATTTTCATGAGTATATTCAGAAAACCATTCTCAATGGCTTAGTTTACCCACCATAATGGCCTTATTTCTTCAAGGTCCCATGTAATATTCAGACTTTCTTCAAAAGCATTTCTTCCTCTCACTTCTATTACTGCGCTAGCTTGCTGCCTGGCTTCATCCACTGTAGAAACACTTTCCTACACTCTAGCCTACTCACTATTCTTGTCAAAACATGCTCTTCAAAGCTTCTTATTCACATTTCAAATTTTTTAACTCTGTACACTATTATACAAGAATACTTCAAAAAGTTCATAGAAAAATGGAATAAAAATGTTAATATTTTGAAGCAAACATTTTTGAAATCCATGTGAATAAGAAGTCTTCAGAAAATTCATGGAAAGTTAAGGGAAGTATAGGATTATTTTCTGGATTTTCATGAATAAAAACATTTGAGTTAAAACCGAGAAAAGTGAAAGAGGGAATACAGGGGAATGATCTAAACAAAGGGAAACTATACATGAAAAATCTAGAGTTCAGAGAACACAGAAACTAAAAACTCTTAACAATGCAAGCTAAAGTAAAGCAAAATTTGAGGCTGGAGAATTAAGCAGATCCAGATCAGGCAGGGACTCCAGCCAGAAGGAAATAGAGAACTTTCAGATATATATATATTTTTTTGACAGGCAGAGTGGACAGTGAGAGACAGAGAGAAAGGTCTTCCTTTTGCCGT
Organism: Lepus europaeus; assembly: GCF_033115175.1. Lineage (NCBI taxonomy): Eukaryota > Metazoa > Chordata > Mammalia > Lagomorpha > Leporidae > Lepus > Lepus europaeus. Next base: position 173,834,246 of record NC_084827.1, read on the forward strand.
TGGTTCACCCTCCAATGGCCGCCACGGTAGCGCGCTGCAGCTGGCGCACCGCGCTGATCCGTTGGCAGGAGCCAGGTGCTTCTCCTGGTCTCCCATGCTGGTGCAGGGCCCAAGGACTTGGGCCATCCTCCACTGCATTCCCTGGCCACAGCAGAGAGCTGGCCTGGAAGAGGGGCAACCAGGACAGGACCCCGACTGGGACTAGAACCCGGTGTGCCGGCTCCGCAAGGCAGAGGATTAGCCTAGTGAGCCGCGGCACCGGCTGATATATTTTTTTTTAACTTTTATTTAATGAATAAAAATTTCCAAAGTACAGCTTATGGATTACAATGGCTTCCCCCCCACCATAACTTCCCTCCCACCCGCAACCCTCCCCGTTCCCGCTCCTTCTCCTCTTCCATTCACATCAAGATTCATTTTCAATTATCTTTATATACAGAAGATCAGTTTAGTATATATTAAGTAAAGATTTCAATAGTTTGCACCCACATAGAAACACAAAGTGAGAAATACTGTTGGAGGACTAGTTATAGCATTAAATCACAATGTACAGCACATTAAGGACAGAGATCCTACATGATATTTTTAAAGAATTGATTAATTTTCTATGCAATTTCCAATTTAACACCAAGTTTTTTTTTTCGTTTTCAATTATCTTTATATACAGAAGATCGATTCAGTATATACTAAGTAAGGATTTCATCAGTTTGCACGCACACAGAAACAGAAAGTGTAAAAATACTGTTTCAGTACTAGTTATAGCATTACTTCACATTGGACAACATATTAAGGACAGATCCCACATGAGACGAAAGTACACAGTGACTCCTGTTGTTGATTTAACAATTTGACACTCTTGTTTATGGCGTCAGTAATCTCCCTAGGCTCTAGTCATGAGTTGCCAAGACTATGGAAGCCATTAGGGTTCGCCGACTTCTATCTTATTCCGACAGGGTCGTAGTCAAAGTGGAAGTTCTCTCCTCCCTTCAGAGAAACGTACCTCCTTCTTTGATGGCCCCATTCTTTCCACTGGGATCTCACAGAGATATTTCATTTAGGTTTTTTTGTTTGTTTGTTTGTTTGTTTGTTTTAGCAGAGTGTCTTGGCTTTCCATGCCTACAATACTCTCATGGGCTCTTCAGCTTGATCCGAATGCCTTAAGGGCTGATTCTGAGGCCAGAGTGCTATTTAGGACATCTGCTATTCTATGGGTCTGCTGTGTCTCTTGATTCCCATGTTGGATTGTTCTCTCCCTTTTTGTTTCTATCAGTTAGCATTAGCAGACACTAGTTTAGTTTGTGTGATCCCTTTGACTCTTAGACCTATCAGTGTGATCAATTGTGAACTGAAGATGATCACTTGGACTGGTGAGATGGCATTGGTACATGCCACCTTGATGGGATTGTATTGGAATCCCCTAGCATGTTTCTAACTCCACCATTTGGGGCAGGTCCAATTAAGCATGTCCCGAATTGTACATCTCCTCCCTCTCTTTTTCCCACTCTTATATTTAACCGGGATTACTTTTCAGTTAAAATTTAAACACCTAAGAATAATTGTGTGTTAATTACAGAGTTCAACCACTAGTACTAGAACAAAAAAAATATACTAAAATGGATAAAGTTTTACATTGTACATCAACAGTCAAGACAAGAGCTGATCAAATCACTGTTTCTCATAGTGTCCATTTCACTTCAACAGGTTTCCCCTTTGGTGCTCTGATAGTTGTCACCGATCAGGGAGAACATATGATATTTTTCCTTCTGGGACTGACTTATTTCACTCAGCATGATGTTTTCCAGATTGCTCCATGTTGTTGCAAATGACTGGGTTTCATTGTTTTTGACTGCTGTATAGTATTCTATAGAATACATGTCTCATAATTTCTTTATCCAGTCTACTGTTGATGGGCATTTGAGTTGGTTCCAGGTCTTAGCTATTGTGAATTGAGCTGCAATAAACATTAATGTGCAGATGACTTTTTTGTTTGCCAAATTAATTTCCTTTGGGTAAATTCCAAGGAGTGGTATGGCTGGGTTGCATGGTAGGGTTATATTCAGGTTTCTGAGGAATCTCCAGACTGACTTCCATATTGGCTTAACCAGTTTGCATTCCCACCAACAGTGGGTTAGTGTCCCTTTCTCCCCACATCCTCTCCAGCATCTATTGTTGGTAGATTTCTGAATGTGAGCCATTCTCACCGGGGTGAGGTGAAACCTCATTGTGGTTTTGATTTGCATTTTCCTGATGGTTAGTGATCTTGAACATTTTTTCATGTGTCTGTTGGCTATTTGGATTTCCTCTTTGGAAAGATGTCTATTGATGTCCTTGGCCCATCTCTTAAGTGGGTTGTTTGTTTTGATGTTGTGGAGTTTCTTGATTTCTTTGTAGATTCTGGTTATCAACCCTTTATCTGTTGCATAGTTTGTAAATATTTTTTCCCATTCTGTCTGTTGCCTATTCACTTTCCTGACTGTATCTTTTGAAGTACAGAAATTTCTCAATTTGATGCGATCCTAAATGTTAATTTTGGCTTTGACTGCCTGTGCTCCTGGGGTCTTTTCCAAGAAGTCTTTGCTAGTACCTATATCTTGCAGGGTTTCTCCAATGCTCTCTAATAGTTTGATGGTGTCAGGTCATAGATTTAAGTCTTTAATCCATGTTGAGTGAATTTTTATGTAAGGTGAAAGGTAGGGGTCTTGCTTCTTGATTCTGCATGTGGAAATCCAATTTTCCCAGGGCCATTTATTGAATAGACTGTCCTTACTCCAGGGATTGGTTTTGCATCCTTGATCAAATATAAGTTGGCTGTAGATGTTTGGATTGATTTCTGGTGTTTCTATTCTGTTCCATTGGTCTATCCATCTGTTTCTGTACCGGTACTATGCTGTTTTGATAACTACTGCCCTGTAGTGTGTCCTGAAATCTGGTATTGTGATGCCTCCGGCTTTGTTTTTTTTGTACAAGATTGCTTTAGCTATTCGAGGTCTCCTGTGTCTCCATATGAATTTCAGCATCTGAGAAGAAGGTCTTCAGTATCTTGATTGGTATTGCATTGAATGTATAAATTGCTTTTGGGAGAATGGACATTTTGATGATATTGTTTCTTCCAATCCATGAACATGGAAGATTTTTCTATTTTTTGATATCCTCTTCTATTTCTTTCTTTAAGGTTTTGTAATTTTCATTGTAGAGATCTTTAACATCCTTGGTTAAGTTTATTCCAAGGTATTTTTTTTTTGTTTTTTGTTGCTATTGTGAATGGATTGATCTTAGAAGTTCTTCCTTAGCCGTGGCATTGCCTGTGTAAAAGTGGCCTTATCAGAATTGCATCTGTGAATGACAGTTGTGGCTGCTATAAGGAAGTGTGGTTAAAGGAGGGAAAAGCTGGATTTAGAGTCTCTGAACAAAGTACAAATGCAAAATGATGCCAGTCTGAACCGGAGAAGTCGCTGAGAGAGACAGGACACAGAAGGTTTGAGATGTGCCATAGTGCCACACTGTCTTTGGTGATGAATTAGAGATGATGAATAATTTTAAGGTGAAAGATGGCTTTAGATGTTGGCATGTTAATTTCCTAGTATTTGTGGCCTAGGATGTAATAGTAATGCCATTGGGGCCTGAATATCACAAGAGACCCATGAGCTTTTGTTGTGAATTAGTGAGTCAACATCATTGCATAGCAAGTTAAACCAAGGGAATGAATGGTATTCACAGAGGCAGAAAATGAGAGGAAAGCCAAGAATAAACCTTGAGAAACACAAAACTTTAGCAGCTTGGAAGAAAATATGCCCCCAAACAATGATAAAAAACAGTCAGAGGCTATGAGAAAACCAGAGGGGGCTCTTGTCACAGAGGTAGTAGGAATAACTGTGCTTTGAGGCAAAGACAGATTTGATGTGCAGTCCTCTAGTGCTATCAAGTCAGGTCAGGACTGAGCTGAGCCTCTTTGTAGGAGTTCACTAACTGCTGTTTTCCCCCAGAAAGTCTTCATCTAAGCTGTAACAGACCATTATAAGTAGCCCACCTTTCACTCTCCAAAATGTTTCCTTTTACATGATAAGCGATAGACCTATCACTGCCAAAGGCAGTTTAGAGATGCAGGAAGTCCAAAAGCCAGCTGCTAGTGGGTTGCTAGTGCAGTTGTAGGAATTAAAGCAGCCACACATTTAATATAGATGGCTCTTTGATTTGTCAGAGAAAATGGAGAAAGGAAGATGAGGTAAGACAGCCTTGGAGAAGAGGCAACTTGTTTTTAAGGACTATGGCTAAATATTGATGGAAAAGAAATGTCTCTGAAGAAAACATGATGCCTAGAAAGAAATGTCTCAGGAAGCAGGAAGTAGAGTTGTCAACACAAAAGACTGAACATGAGAAAATAAAATGGGTGCTTTTCCAATGTATCTGGAGTGAAGGAAGAAAGCATGTGACACCAAATACAGGTAAGTTGGAGATTTCAGGAGAATTTCTATGAGATGACTTATTTTTTTTTTTTTCTTCAAAGGGAAAAACTAGATTAGTGCCTTGTTCTCATATTGAAACTACACTGGAGAACTGCAAATCAAAGCACAATGCCTTGGCTATTATTAGCTGAATTTAATGAGGATTGAATTGAGGATCAGCTATTTTATTTGAGTCTCCATGGCAGAGGTGCAAGAGGACAGAGTTGGGTGCTGGTGGGGACAGGAACTGTTGAAATACTCTACCATGAGTCCAGCTCCTGAGCAGTGTTACTGATATATCTGTTAAACAACAACCAGTTCCAACTCCAAGTCTTTGTTTTGAAAGTGGTGGGAGGTGGTGAGAGACGATTCCCTTTAAAGCATTTGCTTAAGAGACTCCCTGGTTTCTCCTTTGGGAATCCTTCCCCACTTTAGCAAGGAGAATAGCAGCACATTATCACAGCACTTTTCTGTTCTACAATAACCATGCTTATGTCCTCACAGTTCTAGAGTAGCCATGGAGATTGCAGTTTAATGCAGAACATTAGAACTGAACAACATAAATCAGATTTTCTGTACCGAGAATGGAAAGAATTCTGAATTTAGAGATAAAATACCTGGGCTTAGTTCCCAATTTTGCTGTTTATTAGTTGCATGTCCTTAGGAAACTTATTCAAACCCAAGCTCTTGCTTGTCTATAAAACAAGGAGATTGAGGTCTGCCCCGCTAAATGTGTAGTCTCTGAAAATCACATCAGACTGTGCACTGGAAAGCACATCTGATCAAATTGGGCTATGAAACCCAAGGAAGGACCTGGGGCATATCCATGTGCCATGAGATCTGCAAGAGCCATGAAAGGGAGGTAGCTTGCTCTGCAGTAAGAGAATATACTCACTGGGCCAGTGTTTTTATTAACGCGTGAAGGCAACACCTACAATGCCAGCATCCTATATGGACGCCAGTTCATGTTCCGTTTATACCACTTCCAATCCAGCTCCCTGCTAATGGCCTGGGAAAAGCAGCAGAATATGGCCCAAGTAGTTGGGTCCATGCCATCCATGTGGGAGACCCAGATGAAGCTCATGGCTTCTGGTTTTGGCCTGGCTCAGTCTTGGCCATTGTGATCACTTGAGGAGTGAACCAACAGATAGAAGATCTCTCTCTCTCACTCTCTCTCTCTCTCTCTCTCTCTCTTATACCCTTCCTCCCTCTCTCTCTCTCTCTCCTTCTCTCTCTCTCTCTTTCTTTCACACTCTCTGTCTCTCCCTGTCTCTCTGTAACTCTGACTTTCAAATAAATAAATAAATCTTTAAAGAAGGTGAGAATATAATCATGAATGCAGTAGAAAGTATAGGGAATTAGTCAAATTTTCATCCGATGTAATTCAAATAGTCAACAACATCAATCAATCAAGGTTTTGTGAGATTCTCCATTTTGTGTGTGTGTTTCTTTTTAAAGATTTATTTATTTATTTTAAAGAGTTCCACAGAGAGAGGGCTTTCATGCTGGTTCATTCCCCAATTGGCTGCAATGGCTGGAGCTGAAGCCAGGAGCCAACATCTTCCTCTGATCTCCCACACAGGTACAGGAGTCCAAGGACTTGGGCCATCTTCTACTGATTTCCTAGGCCATAGCAGAGAGCTGGATCGGAAGTGGAGCAGCCAGGACTCAAACTGGCACCCATATGGGATGCCGGCGCTGCAGGCAGAAGCTTTACCCACTACAATGCAGCGCCTGCCCCATTTTGTGTGTTTTATTTATTTATTTATTTTTATTCTTTGATGTTTAGGAAAAAGACACTGCTGCATCCTCCTTCTAACATATATATTCTCCTATCAAGTTCATAGGATATATCTTGGAATAATATAAAAACAGAGGCCTGAATTGTGGCTCAGCAGGCTAAGCTGCCACTCACGATATTGACATCCCATATTAGAACACCAATTCAGGTCCTGGCTGTACCAGTTCTCATTCAGCGCCTTGCTAATGTACCTGAGAATGCAGCAGGAGATGGCTAAGTACTAGGATTCTTGTCACCTACATGGGAGACCTGGATGGCTTCCCTCACCCAGCCCAGCCATTGCAGTCATTTGGGGAGTGAATGAGCAAACGGAACATCTGTCTCTCTCTGTGTGTGTCTCTCTCTGTCTCTGTCTCTCTCTCCCCTCCTCTCCCTCTCTCCCTCTCCTCTTCGTCTCTCTCTGTCACTCTACCTTACAAGTAAGTACATTAAATCGTAAAGACAACTACCAACTTAATAACTGCCTCAAAGTACCTGAGACTTACACATGGTGAACTTTAAACCACATTTAGCTGAACAATTTCAACAACAAAACATTTCCCAGGTCAGGGGAAATATAAAAGGTTATTACTAAGTTACAATGTTTCCTATCCACTAATTCTGAGATGACCAATAATGTAATGGTATTTTTTCAAGTAATTCAAGAAATTAAAGTTTTACTCCAGGCTGTCATTAGACATTTGACTCTGTTCAAGCTAATCTACTTAAATTTTTTTTCAAACAAGTGATAGATATTTAGCACTACACTTTTCAGTCATCTCACTCTGCCTGGAGAGTTTTCCCATCTAAGTGGGTCTGCTTGATAGTTGCATATGAGCACATTTCCAGCTGTGGTTTACAGGGATATGTCTGGAAATGCATTCACTTTGAGTTCATGCTTTTGCAATTTAAAAACGACTGTTGACATGTTTGTGGTAATGAGGACTGTCTAATGATCTGCTTCTCCTGGAGCTTCTCTCTGCATACACACATGAAGGTGGCAATGCAGGCCAGGCCAAGCAGAAACGAATGAAGTCCCAACGATATGGGAGTCAAATCTGAGAATCATTAAGACTAGAAGTTATTCGAAGATGTTTAAACCAGCCAGGCCTCTCTTCTCTAATGTTGCAATTTCAAATGAAAATGAAACACTCACAAGTCAGGCACAACAACAAGGTGGTCAACCCCCTCTCTCATCTGCTCAGAATGGGCCCTGAGTTCCATACCCCAATTGGATAATGGTCATTAGGTTAGTTTAGTTATGATGATTTCATTCCATTTGCCAATGATCAACATGGAAATAGGTGTATGACCAAAATTCTGATCAATGGATGTGCTCAATCAAATTCTGGTCAAGGAATGTTTTCAGGGAAATATCTTATTAATTACAGCAAAAATTGTAAGAAGAGGTTTCTCTGTATTCCTACTGCTTGCTGAAATTGTGTGTGGTGTACTAAGGTTATGATGTCTGAAGCTGTGGCTGCCACTCTGTGACCATGAGATGGTAAGTTGGAGAATGATAGCCAATGTGATGCAGATAACATGCAGGAGATACAGGATGGAATCAGGTCCTTAGTGATGATCTCACACTGCTGAGTGAACTCACTCTGTAGCCAATGCCTGTGGACTCATTGTTACTTGCAACCGAAAGCACCTCATACTACCCTTAATTAGTTTTATATGAAATGCCCTTAATCCTTTGTTCTCGTTAAATAGAATTTTCATTGATTGACTTCTGATGGGAATGAGTACCCACAGGACCACTACATGGATGCAGAGGTAGCATAAATGGGAACAAATAACAAAATATCCTTTTCTTGGGACCAGCAGGTCAGTCCCCCTGCTTGCCTCATCAGCTCTAACAACTTCCCAGCTTCCTGAGTCGGGAGCAAAGACTCTGACTCCTGCGGCTTCACCAGCCTCTCTGAACATGGCCACTCACTGCCTAGACCCCTACATTCTCCTTGACCGTTCCTGGATGTCTAAATTTTTATACAGATCTAGCTGTTTGTGGTCTCCTTCTGCTGCCATCCACATGCCTTCTCACTCATAATTTTGAAGGCATTCGACGCACAATACTTCCATGTTTTCACCCTACAACTTCTTGCATACCTGAAGATCAGCCTCCAGAACCTGGCTGACCTGGGGGTTTTATATCAATCTGACATTGCACTGCGATTAGAGCAGGACTCGTAAGACTGGCCTGTCTTTGGCTCTCAGGTCACTAGCCAATTGGAATTGTCAGCTAACACCTAGTCTTCCTTTCCTACCTCAATCTCCACATTCACGATCTATGGTAGAGAATATTAACTCAATCTTACTCTGTCTGAACAAAAATTGTGAGATCAATAATTAAATAATGTACTCCTGTTTTTTAAAATCCTGTTTAAAATTATCTGACATCAATTCCCCTTAGAGTTCCAGAAAATTCTCATACACACACGCACACACACATGAGAGGTCTTTGTGAATTATGAAAAAAAAAAAAAACTATCCATGGATTTTAGAAAATCTTACACCAAAATAACTTATCTATCAATTCCATTTTTCATGAACTTTTTGAGGTACCCATATATATATATATATATGTGTGTGTGTGTGTGTGTGATTATGTAAATATCTATATAGCTCTGTATCTATAGGTATAGACACAGATAATTGGTGGCTTCTCCCATTTCAATGGCTCCTTGGCCCTTCTTTCTTAACTAAAACCTTAACTAAACCCATTTTTGTGACACCAGAGCTTTCACTAGCACTGACAGTGCTGGGTGATCATCACACACCATCACATTTCATGTAGCACGTGTGTTCATGTGCATACATGTGTGTACTCATGCACATACATGCTTAATTAGGGGGCATGCCATTTTGAGGAAGAGGACAAGAGGAGATGGGGCTGTGTTGTCTTTACTCTCCATTTATATTACACACAAATCTCTTTTCTTTTGGAAATGCACTCATTCAGGTAAATCAGTCTTTTGTTAGTCTTTGTTTTATTTTTGTGTAAGCCTCCATAACATTTCTAAAAGTACTTCAAGTGTTTGGAATCAAGCTCATAGTTCACACAATGGACCAAGGGCCTGCTGTGCTATGTGTATGTGAAATCAATCTAAGAGTTTGAAACTTGAATTTGACTTTTAAGTTAGTCGCTGTAGAGACTGGATTTGAAACGGATTTGAGAGAGACACATCTGGGTCCAAGAGGCCTTTTGGGAGACTATATCAGTAATTCAGAAAATACGTGGTGAGGGTTTAAACTTAAGGGTACAGTACCAAAAATGAAAAGAAAAGACAGACTTAAGAAATGCTTAGGTAGGAAAATCACTGAAGGTTAGTCATTGATTAAAGACAGTAAGGAAGGTAGAATCAGAAACATTCCCCAGGCAGTAATGCCCCAAAGAGAGAACACTAATACTGAAAGAACAACAATTGCTGGCATTATTTGAGCACTTACATAAAAGGCATTCTTTAATATGATTTTCATATATTTTGTTTTCATTTCACCCTCACAGCACATCAAAGAGACAAATTTTATTATTTTCATGTTCAGAAGCAAAATGAGTGATGCAGAACCATTAAATACCTTACAATAGTAACACAAGTAGGAAATGATAGTGCTGGTTTTAAAAACAGGCACTCTGACATCAGAATCTATACTCAGTCTTTTTTTTAGAAAGCTTTTATTTAATAAATATAAATTTCATAAGTACACTTTTTGGATTATAGTGGTTCTTCCCCCCATACCCACTCTCCCAAACCCTACTCTCGTCCCACCTCCTACTCCCTCTCCCATCCAATTCTTCATTAAGATTCTTTTTTTTTTTGACAGACAGAGGTAGACAGTGATAAAGAGACAGAGAGAAAGCTCTTCCTTTTCCGTTGGTTCATGCCCCTAAGTGGCTGCTACGGCCGGCGCACTGTGCTGATCCAAAGCCAGGAGCCAGGTGCTTCCTCCTGATCTCCCATGCAAGTACAGGGTCCAAGGACCTGGACCATCTTCCACTGCCCTCCCGGGCCACAGCAGACAGCTGGACTGGAAGAGGAGCAACAGGGACAGAACTGGCGCCCCAATCAGGACTAGAACCCCAGGGTGCCAGCGCCGCAGGTGGAGGATTAGCCAAGTGAGCCGCAGCACCAGCCAAGATTCATTTTTAGTTATCTTTTTATACAGAAAATCAACTCTATACAAAGTAAAGATTTCAATGGTTTGCACCCACACAGACACACGAAATGTAAAGTACTATTTGAAGACAAGTTTTTCCATTAATTCTCATAGTACAACTCATTAAGAACAGAGGTCCTACATGGGGAGCAAGTGCACAGTGACTCCTGTGGATGACTTGACAATTGACACTCTTATTTTTGATATCAGTGATTACTCAAGGCTCTTTTCATGAGCTACCAAGGCTACAGAAGCCTTTTGTATACTCAGTCTTACTAAGCAAGATTAATAAGGATGTGGGGAGGGAAGGAATTATGGGTTCCACTTTATAGATGCTGAACTTCAGGTACCAATGTGAGATCCCAGGTAGTTCCTTAAGCAAAGAATTGGATATGAATTTGAAATTCTGGATAAATATGAATTTGAAATCAAACTAACAGAGAAGAAATTAAAAATATGGAATAGGCATGTCATACAGGGACTATAGCCAGGAGGAATAAAATGGTATGAAGACAAAACCCTGAGGAACAACATTGAAGTTATGGATAGAATAAGAGCCGCTAACTAGTAAGAAGCCACAGAAGAACCTGGAGAACACGTTAAGAAATTTCAAGAAGGAAGTTGAGAACCCAAGAAGCTGGTAGGCCTAATAAAATAAGCACTGAAAGATATCTATTCACCTCTCACAGTGAACAATAAAAATGTCTACCGAAACCATAGCAGAATGGGATGAGGTCAGAATCCATGTGACATTGGGTTTGCAAATAAGTGAGACACAGCCAAGGAAACTTAGATTAATTTCCAAAAAGGTGGGATGAGAAGAGGCGAGGGATCACATCACAGCTGAAAGATATAGAATTAAGTTTTTTTATTATTATTATCCATTCATGGGATACATAAGTTAAAGAGGCTTTTTCCAAGGAAAGCAGCAGAAAATGAAGAACCCATAAGGTCGGCTTCCACAGGAACAGTCTTCCATACACACCTTCATTTTTTGGTTTTCTCATACCAACAACAGAAATCATAGTAAGTAAACATGAAGTCAATTTTTTTTTATGAAGTTGGATCCCACCTATCTGACCTAGATTCTATCCCTGTCTCAAAACTTGGCTCATTAGTTACCCCTGCCATGCTCTATACTTGAAACCCACCATCTCTATATTATCTCCCTTTTGGTCTCTAGAATGACTCAATGGATTCTACTGTCTCCTCAACTTCACTTTTGTCTTCTGTTTCCAACCATCTGGGCTTGGTTGTTCACTGCCAACCTCTTAGAAAGACCAGTCCTGGGCCGGCGCTGTGGGGCAGCGGGTTAAAGCCCTGGCCTGAAGCGCCGGCATCCCATATGGGCGCCAGTTCTAGTCCTGGCTGCTCCTCTTCCGATCAGCTCTCTACTATGGCCTGGGAGAGCAGTAGAAGATGGCAGAAGTGCTTGGGCCCCTGCAATCACGTGGGAGACCCAGAGGAGGCTGCTGGCTCCTGGATTTGGATCGGCGCAGCTCCAGCCATTGCGGCCCTCTGGGGAGTGAACCAGCAGATGGAAGACCTCTCTCTCTCTGCCTCTCTTTCTCTCTCTGTAACTCTGTCTTTCAAATAAATAAAATTAATCTTTAAAAAAATTTAAAAAAAAAAGAAAGACTGGTCTGACACACAAAGACTACATTTTCTTCCTGTTCACTTGCCCTATAAGATCTTAGGTCCCATTACACTAATCAATTATGGTCTCAAAAGTCACAACTGCTCTTCTTGCTTCCACATCTGGTAAACTGAATCATTTCCCCTGCAAACCTTTATTTATTTATTTATTTATTCATTCATTCATTTATCTAATTTTTTACAATTGGCTTCCATTTTTTCTGCTTCTCCCATTTCTGATTGTAAACTTTCCTCCATTCCTGGTAGAAGTAGCATTGACCAAAATTTTCTGAGTACTTGCTATACCCCACAGCCTCATCTAAAAACATTAAAAATATTAAACACTAATATGCATACCCATTCATGAAGTAGATGATATTATTATCCCAGTTTTGTAACTGAGGAAACTGAGATTCAGGTTGCTTAAATAACTGATTCAAGAGGCCGGTGCCATGGCTCACTTGGCTAATCCTCCACCTGCGGCGCCAGCACCCCAGGTTCTAGTCTTGGTTGGGGTGCCAGATTCTGTCCCAGTTTCCCCTCTTCCAGTCCAACTCTCTGCTGTGGCCGGGGAGGGCAGTGGAGGATGGCCCAAGTGCTTGGGCCCTGCACCCCATGGGAGACCATGAGGAGGCACCTGGCTCTTGGCTTCTGATCACAGCTGCCTGCTGGCCGTAGAGGCCATTTGCGGGGTGAACAACGGAAGGAAGACCTTTCTCTCTGTCTCTTTCTCTGTCTAACTTTGCCTGTCAAAAAAAAAAAAATACATAAAAAAACTGATTCAAGATTGCATAGATGGTGAATGATGTGCATAGGATTTAATCCCCAGAGTCTGATTCAAATTTTATGACCTTAATTCCCAATGTTATGGACTGCCAGGTGAAGTTGCTGCCTACAACATCAGTGTCCCTTATGGGCACCACTTCTTGCCCATTTCCAATCCAGCTCCCTATTATTGTCCTAGGAAAAACAGCAGAATATGGCCCAAGTGCTTGGGCCCCTGTTACCCACATGGGAAACATGGAAGAAGCTCCTGCCTCCTGCCTTTGGCCTTGTCCAGCCCTGGCCATTGCAGTCATCTGAGGAGTGAACCAGAGGACAGAAGATTTCTCTCTCTCTCTCTCTCTGACTTTCTCATAAGTAAATAAATCTTTTATAAAATCAATGACACCTTGCAATAGTCCCTATTCATGTCATTAACAGGGTGGTCATATATGAGGGTTTCCCTGAACCTTCCAAGTTTGCACTGTGATTGCTGTTAAATTGTTAGTGCATCCTCCCCTGTTCTACTAGAAAATGCCCCAGTTTGGGTGACAAATTATGTGTTCACAATAACTTTATAGTTTTCTTTTCCTTTGTTCACCCAGAAGCTACCATTTCAGAGTGCCTATTCTCCGTGCTAGGCATATAACATCCACAATTACTAGTCCTTCCAGCAACATGTTGAGCTTGGTTTCCTATCCTCATGTGAAAACTGAGGTTTAGGTAGAGGTAATTGTCTTAATTAAGGTCATGCATACCGGCCCTCACCGCAGCTCACTTGGCTAATCCTCCGCCTGTGGCGCCGGCACCCCGGGTTCTAGTCCCCGTTGGGGCACCAGATTCTGTCCTGGTTGCTCCTCTTCCAGTACAGCTCTCTGCTGTGGCCCGGGAAGGCAGTGGAGGATGGCCCAAGTCCTTGGGCCCTGCACCCACATGGGAGACTGGGAGGAAGCACCTGGTTCCTGGCTTTGCCTGCCGCATTACACTGGCCATAGCAGTCATTGGAAGGGGGGGGGGGGGAGTGCGAACCAATGGAAAAAGAAAGAGCTTTCTCTCTGTCTCTCTCTCTCTCTAACACTGCCTGTAAAAAAAAAAAAAAAAAAAAAAAAAAAAGTGGCTCTGAACTGTCTTCTCTGTGTGTTTTTTTCCCTTTGCTTTCCAATCATCCTAGCACCTTCTTTCTAGATGTCTGCAGATCATATCTTTGCTTCTACTTTGTATTATGGTTGTATGGTTGCCTATTCCTTAGTTAATGACAGACTCACCAACAAAATGCACATGCCTCAATTATTTTTATGTTTCCCAGAGAGCAAGCATTGTTTCGTCCATGTAAGGCCTACAGTAACTTTAAAAAATTTAGTTTGCAGCCTCACTACTGTTCACCTTTATCTCAGGTGTTGAATTTAATTCCATGCTTTTCTGGATTTCCTAGAGGCAAGCTTCTCAGATATTCATTCCACATACTTCCCCATGCTCTGATATAGTCAGACACAGTCTGCTGAACACAATTTCCACACAATGATTAGAAAATACAGTGCAATCAAAAGCACATCTGCCCCAACATCCTCTGTTATAATTTGCTAGCACTTGGTGCCACAGCTTGCATTCTGAACGAAGAAACCTTTCCTGCTGGCCACTAGCCGAGCTACACAGGTAAGGATGCTTCCTCCCTGGGCAAAAAAAAAAAAAAATCCTTTTCATTTTTATGTCCATATCGAGGGAGTGGATTAAAAACACTTTTTGATCCCCTACTCAGTGTCTGATGCTCAGGATTACATGGTTTTAAACTAGTCTATGGCTGTAAGCTCAATGCTTGCTGTACAATAAAATCACCTGGGGAACTTTTAACAAAATACTGATGCCTGGGCCCCACCATGGACCAATGACATCAGAATCTCTGGGCATGCGGGTTTTATCAAAGTCTCCCCCAGGGAATTCTAATATGCACCCAGATTAAGAGATACTGAGCTAAAAGCAATTCTACTGTCCCGTTTGAGACCATTCTCAAAGAATCCCGAATAAAATAATCTCAAGATATGATGAAGAATGGGGGGGGGGGGGAAGCCATTGTAATCCATAAGCTGTACTTTGGAAATTTATATTCATTAAATAAAAGTTAAGAAAAAGAAAACCTTAATAAAAATATGATGAAGAAGCCATCCTATTTTTATGGTGTAAATTTGTTAATGTTTACTTTTGAAATTTACAGGATCAGTCTCTTCTACAATAATGCACAATTGCATCCATCCTTGTTCCACGAAATATTCAAACACAGACTTGTTCACTGCCTTGTTGGGTAAAAACTGTTCACTTTTCTCACCTGTCAGACCATCAACCATTTCTAAGGCAAATATCCAGGACTCTCTTTTTTCTACTTGCTCCACACACCTCTGCTACTTGACAGCAACACGATCCTCCCTGCATTTGGGAACACTTTTAGAAACAATCTCTTAAAATCCACCCCCAATGGGTCAGTAACTTATAACCCATGAACACACAAGGAGTTGAGTGAGTTCTCTAACGTGAGTACCTATCAAATGTTTTCTGACATTTGACACCTAGACGTGAACTGAGAAATTTGTCAGCTTGGGCAGAGCTTCTGGGGGAACTCTGAAGTTGTGTAGATTAGATTGAGCAGGCAGGAAAGACCTTGCTTCTTGTTCCACTGTTGCTTACTTGCACCATTTTGTAGTTTCCTCCATTCTAATTCCAGTGCTTCTAAAACAAGAAACTGCAAAATTTTGGTACAACGTTTCTCAGATGCTTTTGTTATTTAGTTCATTGTAAATTAAAGACTGTCTCTAGACACTAGACTATGCAACTCATCTCTGGCTTCTGCCTTATGTATGTACTTATACAAACAAGGCCAAGGATGAAGGAATTAAAAGATGCCCAATGCCATGGGAGGGTTCCTTTGTATCAAGGGTTCTTCGTGAATCAAGTTAAGATTCCCTAACTTCTTTCTGAACACTTTGTTCTTTGGCCCATTTAGAAATACAATATATGCACTGCCAGGTTCTTGTTAAGCCCAAATGAGGTAACATGTGTAAATGGGTTACATGTAGATTGTTTGTAGAACTAAAACTCCTTCCCCCCATCTGCTTTAAGCCCTAAGGATAGGAGCATACCTGGTTAAGAAGCAGAACATCCTCCTTCAAAGCCCACTTCAAAATGAAGCCAAGAGGCGCGATAACTAGTGTTGCTATCAATGGGTTTGCAGTCAAGAATTTGCCTCTTCTGTTTTGTTGTGCCTATTTTTTCTAGTGTGGCTTGGATCAGGAAGGTATACGGGGACACTATAGAAAAATTAATTGCCTCCAGCACAGATTCCTTGAATGATTACTTGGAAAGGATAAGGAGAAAACCAGGGACTAAAGGCCCATATATGGTAATCAGCTGGAGCTTCCTGGTCGTGAGCCCTGGCCTGACACACAGCCTGCACTCAGCAGGCTGCCTGGATTGGTGACCAGTCAATTTATTTTCCATCCCCTTCTTCAAGCTCTGGACCCCCAAACTCCACTGGGTGAAAGTCCATCTCTAGAGATGACCTTGGATGCAATGCTTCCAAATGACTTATGTAGCTTCCATAGTACAGGCAAGGGAACATATGCTGTCATCACACAGCAGATTCATTTGTGCCATGCAGCATGAGGTTCACTGGCTCGACTGAGACTCCCATTCGGGCAGAATTACAAAAATCATCATCCCATTCCCCAGAGGGCTTAATCCCAATTATGCATGCCTTCTAGGGCCATCCTTGAGTTCACCTTCAGAGCATGCTCGGCAAGGCGTGATAATTACGTCTGTGTTCTGAAAATGGAATATGTGAAAGCCTTCAAGATCCGTATTTCATATTAATACCTAATTACATTTCGGGTGTTTTTTTCCCCTTAGTTGAAAAAGAACTGGTGATGAAGGTTAATGGTTTAATTAAGTCCATGGCTCACTCCCACCACACCCCCACTATTACTACAGAAGAACATGGAGGCCAATGCAGCTGGCAGCAGACACTGGAAGGAAGGCATACACAGAAGAGCAGTTTGGATTTTTCAGTGGATGACAGGTTTATTATTGTATCTTGAACTAATGTCATTGGATCCGAGAGTTATAAGAGGAAAGTTCGTCTGATTGATAAGGTTCAAATACACCTGTGCTAATGAGGGACAGAACTACAGGTGTTTCGCAGGGATATTAAAACTCTTCTCTTTGATAGTAACACAGGGCTCAGTCTGTACATTACTGTACCTTTAATCTAATAGCCCAGGGTTCAAGGACATTTTGTAGTCAGTGCTGTATTCAGGGCCAGTAGAGGTGGCTTAGGCACTGGCTGGCTTTTCTATTCAGCTCCCCTTGGTAGAGCCTTTTCTGCAACTAAGGAGTAGATGGTAAAAGACAATTTAAATGCAAATCTTAGCTTGGCTGCTCACTTGCTATGTAATCATCAGCTCATTCATTCACCCACTTATTCCATTCATATAATGTTTGCTAATGTTCCTTTCATTATGAAGCACAGGTACTTAGGCTACAAAAAGCAACAATAGATTTTCGTCTTCATGGATTTTATAATCTAGAAGAGGAGACAGTTATAAGAAATATGTGAATTACATAGTTTGTAAGAAATAGTAAAATTTTCAGAACAAAAAATAGAATAGGTAAAAAAAATCAGTATTGGCAGCAGAGAGGAAAGATCATGTACACTACATTTTTTTTTAATTTAAAGATTTCATTTATTTACTTGAAAGAGTGACAGAGAGAAAAAGAGAGAGAGAGAGAGAGAGAAAATCTTCCATCTGCTGGTTCACTCCCCAAATGACCGCAATTGCTAGGGCTGGGCCAAGCTACAGAGGACCCTGGAACCCCATCTGATGGACCCCAAGTTTGGGAGGGAATCCAATGCACTCGGGTGGTTGCCCAAAGACCCAAACTCCTACCAGTAGATGCAAAGGCAAGAGGATTTTTATTAGGCATTTGTGCAAACGGGCTCCCTGTCACCAGAGGCGAAGAGAAGCCCTGAGCAGCAGTTACAAGCATCTTTTAAAGGCAAAAAACACAGGATTAACATATTTCACGGGGTTTGGCTTGATTGGCTAGTTTAAAGGTTACCATGGGTACTCATTGGGTCCTTTTAGATGGGGAGTGGCTGCCCTGGGCGGGGGTAAGGGGGCTATTTTCTTGGAATACCCGAGGAATGTTCTGCCCGTTAATCTCGGTGGAACATCTGGGAAGGGCGTCTGTGAAACCTGCCTGAGATCGGGCCCTGTTTCTTGTTTTCAGGCTCAGTTCCTTGTGTTTAGTTTGGCAACATTCTTACCCCCAAGCGTTAGCAAGCAAAGCTGATGTGTACAGAAGCAAGAGATCTGCAATTAGCTCTTAGCCACACTCGCCATAAAGCACACCAAACACCAGAGTAAGGGTCCCTCGGGTTTTTTCAATCCAGGTCTCCCACATGCATGGCAGAGTCCAAGCACCCAGACCATCTTTTGCTGCTTTCCAAGATGCATTAGCAGGAAACTGGATCAGAAACAGAACAGCCCAGACTCAAATGCTGCCCAGATATGGGACACCAGTGTTAACAACAATGACTTAACCCACTGTACCATGACACTGGCCCATACATTGCAATTTTTAGACAGGAAGGTAGGTTGGACATCATTGAGAAGGTTCCCTTTGAGCAGAGACACAGGAGGTTCCAGTTGACCTGCAGACATCGGTGGGTAGGAACAATTCACGCAAAGGGGAAGGACCTGGTGAATGTTCCACAGCTCCAATCCACAGAGCAGCAAGAATCTCCCTGAGTGGCGGGAACAGACTAGGGCAGGCACAGACGAGAACAGAAGCAGCTGGGTATTGCAGGGTTCCTATGTAGCATGGGCCGTGGCAGGTTGTGATTGAATGCTCTTCCATTTCTCTAATACGAGGTGACCTGACGGTGCCTATTAACATCCGTGGCGACAATCACTTTGGGGTTGGGCAGAGGGGAGTAGAAAGAGTTATGAGTTGCTTTCAGACTCTTTTTTCCATAATGTCCCTAAATGTCTGCTTTGTCTGATCAACAGCACCCACTGCAACCCACAACTTTCATATGTCTGAGCTTCTGTGTGGGGCCCCATGGCCCCTTCATAGTCAAGCAGTGCTCAGTACAATGTCCACCCTTCCTCCACCATATCAGGCCCCACTGACCAGACAAACTGCGGGTTCTGTCAGCCAAGCAACCCAGTTTCTCAGTTCTTTCATCCAGGCAATCTCATTTTGGTGCAGGAATCTGCAGTTCACTTTCTCTGCCAGGGTCGTATCTCATGCCCAAAAACAATCAGTCCCACAGACAAGGGAGGCTGTGTGAGGCAGAAGTCGTGTATTAAAAGAAAACAGTACAGTTAAAGTAAAGATGAAATTTAAAAGTTACTGGCAATGTCAAGAGGGGTAACTGAAGGAGAGAGAACCTGTGAGGGCTGATTGTCTAGAGGATTTTATAGGCTGTACAAAAGGGGTGTCATGATTGGTCCAGCAGAGGGACAGTTTTGATTGGTTAATGGGGTGAAAATTCCAATCCTGACTCAATAAAGACAACGAAAAACTCATGAAACTTTTCCCCCGGATGCAAAGACTTCTCATTACCTAGAGCAGTTGCAACGACACAGAAAAACCTTGATGACAGAGGCTAACAAATGACATCAACATACTTCTCAGAAGCTGATCGCTTTACTTTTCTGAGGTCCTCCAAGTCTCACCTCCAGGTTATGAGGGAGGGGTCTCCTGACCCTGTCTACTTAGCCAAGAGTCTATCTCTCTGTCAATATGACTTCATCATGTCCATATCAACACTGCTTTTCAACTACTCCTATTTTTTTAACTATAAATGATCCCCCTTTCACTTCTAAGTTCAATTCCCAAAACCAGAGTGAGCGGTAATTATTAATTTAAGAACTTGCTAGAGTATGTGACTGTGTAGAATAAATCATAATATCCAGGTGTAATTGTGAATTATGTCTGTATTATATAATTGTCCTTCCACAAATATGCATGCTCTATTTTTATCTATAAATGAAATTGGGAAGTCCAAAAGATTACACCTCTGAGAAATTTTTCATGTTTTCCTAATCTCATAGAACTCTGAAAGTTTACTTTGCTTACCACAGATTTTATGGATTCTGAGCATATAGAAATTTTGGGGAATATTATTTTGGAGTTATGGTCATCCAATACTCTTTACAATTTTTAGACAATTGTTAAGAAATAAAATCAGAGGCATGGCTTATGACTTCAGATATCTCACAATATAGCAGCAACTTACAGAGCAACTACGACAGCTCTGAAATTCTGGTGTAAAATTTCCACAAAGACTGCACTATGTCTCATCTTTCTTAAATAGCGCTAACTCTGATTTCCGAGGGAAACACAACGTGTATTATAAAGTTTCATAAATAAAGACCAGTGTTTTGTCCTACCTAAACTTAAACTATTGTTCATACTCTTTTTTTAAGATTTATTTTATTTATTTGAAATATAGAATTACAGAGAGAGGTAGAGACAGAGGGAGAGAGAGGTCTTCCATCCACTGGTTCACTCCCCAGATGGCCGCAACAGCTGGAGCTGTGCCAATCCCACGTGGGTGCAGGTGCCCAAGGACTTGGGCCATCTTGCATTGCTTCCCGGACCATAGCAGAAAGCTGGATTGGAAGTGGAACAGCTAGGACCAGAACCAGCACCCACATGGGATGCTGGCACTTTAGGCTAGGGCTTTAACCCACTGTGCCACAGTGCCGGGCGCCATACTCTTTGAAGGTAAGATTTCTTCTGGTGAAATACTTTGGACCATGTAACTGTCTTAAGAACTATGAACTTTCACTTAATTAGAAACTTAGAATGATCATAATACAGGTTATAAAATTTTTAAAACGAGATATTATCGATGGGTTATAAATTATAAAAAGTCTCTCTAATCCCACATTGACATCCCTAATGGCCAGCATTAGTGTTTGTTGACACAGAGCTTGGAAAGCGTTGTGTCCCTGACTCCTGATTCCCTGCCTATCAGATGAAAAACCCATGCAGCCTGGGATCTATCTGCAGTTTTTGTTTTGTTTTGGTTTGGTTTGGTTTGCTTTTAATGGTAGCAATGGGTTACACAGGGGAGACATGAAAGGATTTTTGTCTCCTCTAATTTTTCATCTCAACTTATCTGAAATCTGACAGGAGGGTGATGGAGGTTTTGGAACATCTGTGTGTGAACAGAGCCTTTTCCTTTTGCTGAATTTTCCACAGAGCTGCCCTAGGCAGCTAGAGAAGCATTACTGAAGCATCCCCCTCTCCTGTTGCATTAATTTGCTTTTTCATTGAGGCTTTTTATATCCCCATCCATGTGCTTTCCAGAGGTCATTTATGTGAATTTCATCATTAAATTTTAAAAAATAATGCACATTAATATTTCTTCAATCCTATTAATAAATAGTGTCCCTATGCCATTAGATAAATCCATGTGGCAGTTTCTTTCAGGGTTAAACCAGTCATATTTTCTCTTTTTTTAACTTGTATTTAATAAATATAAATTTCCAAAGTACAGCTTTGGGATTACAGTGGCTTTTTCCACCCCGTAACTTCCCTCCCACCGGCGACTCTCTCATCTCCTGCTCCCTCTCCCCTTCCATTTGCATCAAGATTCATTTTCAATTCTCTTTATATAAAGAAGATCAATTTAGCATATATTAAGTAAAGATGTCAAAAGTTTGCACCCACACAGAACACAAAGTGTTAAGTACTGTTTGAGTACTAGTTATAGCATTAATTCACATTGTACAATACATTAAAGACAGATATCCTATATGGGGAGTAAGTGCACAGTGACTCCTGTTGTTGACTTAACAATTGAAACTCTTGTTTATGGCATCAGTAATCACCCTAGGCTCTTGTCATGAGTTGCCAAGGCTATGGAAGCCTTTTGAATTCATCAACTTTGATATTATTTAGACAAGGTCATAGTCAAAGTGGAAGTTCTCTCCTCCCTTCAGAGAAAGGTACCTCCTTCTTTGATGGCCCATTCTTTGCACTGGGATCTCACGCACAGAGATCTTTCATTTAGGTCATTTTTTTTTTTGGCCAGGGTGTCTTGGCTTTCCATGCCTACAATACTCTCATGGGATCTTCAGCCAGATCCGAATGCCTGGAGGGCTGATTCTGAGGCCAGAGTGCTATTTAGGACATCTGCCCTTCTATGAGTCTGTTGTGTATCCTGCTTCCCATGTTGGATTGTTCTCTCCATTTTTAATTCTATAAGTATTAGCAGACCCTAGTCTTGTTTATGTGATCCCTTTGACTTTAATCCTATCATTATGATCAATTGTGAACTGAAATTGATCACTTAGACTAATGAGATGGCATTGGTACATGCCACCTTGATGGGATTGAATTGGAATCCCCTAGCACATTTCTAACTCTACCATTTGGGGCAAGTCTGATTGAGCATGTCCCAAATTGTACATCTTCTCCCTCTCTTATTCCCACTCTTATACTTAACAGGGATCACTTTTCAGTTAAATTTAAACACCTAAGAATAATTGTGTGTTAATTACAGACTTCAACCAATAGTATTAAGTAGAACAAAAAAAAATACTTAAAGGGGTAAAGTATTAAGTTGTTCATCAACAGTCAGGACAAGGGCTGATCAAGTCACTGTTTCTCATGGTGTCCATTTCACTTCAACAGGTTTCCTTTTTGGTGTTCGGTTAGTTGTCACCTATCAGGAAGAACATATGATACTTGTCCCTTTGGGACTGGCTTAATTCACTCAGCATGATGTTTCCAGATTCCTCCTTTTTGTTGCAAATGACTGGGTTTCATTGTTTCTTACTGCTGTATAGTATTCTATAGAGTACATATCCCATAATTTCTTTATCCAGTCTACTGTTGATGGGCATTTGGGTTGGTTCCAGGTCTTAGCTGTTGTGAATTGAGCTGCAATAAACATTAATGTGCAGATGGCTTTTTTGTTTGCCAGTTTAACTTCCTTTGGGTAAATTCCAAGGAGTGGGATGGCTGGGTTGTATGGTAGGGTTATGTTCAGGTCTCTGCGGAATCTCCAGACTGACTTCCATAGTGGCTTTACCAGTTTGCATTCCCACCAACAGTGGATTAGTGTCCCTTTTTCCCAAGAAACTCTACTAAGAGTTTTTCCCAAACAACTCTACTAAGAGGCTATTGGAACTCATAGAAGAGTTTGGCAAAGTAGCAGGATATAAAATCAACACACAAAAATCAAAAGCCTTTGTATACACAGGAAATGCCATAGTAGAGAAAGAACTTCTAAGATCAATCCCATTCACAATAGCTACAAAAACAATTAAATACCTTGGAATAGACTTAACCAAGGACGTTAAAGATCTCTACAATGAGAATTGAAAAATCTTAAAGAAAGAAATAGAAGAGGATATCAAAAACTGGAAAAATCTTCCATGCTCATGGATTGGAAGAATCAATATCATCAAAATGTCCATTCTCCCAAAAGCAATTTACAGATTCAATGCAATAGCAATCAAAATACCAAAGGCATTCTTCTCAGATCTGGAAAAAATGATGCTGAAATCCATATGGAGACACAGGAGACCTCAAATAGCATATTTTCTTATCATTTAATTGATATTGCTTTCAGACCTGCCTGAGAGTAGTGGAAAAATAATGATCATTCTTAACCCAGTAATTCAGGCAGGTAAAATTGATTACCCAGACCAGATACCTTATCCTTATGAATAAAATGAAAAATGCAAAAATGGACTGTGGTCTTCTGGCTCACATGGATATTTGGGGGTCTGGGGAGTGTGACTATTGGATGAATATAGGTTAAAAAAAAACATAGGTGGTGTTTGAATAATTGTTAAAACAGAACTGTGTGAGATTCTGACTTATTCACTGGAAACATCTATTTTGGCCCATCCAGTAGAACCGCTTCCAGAAGAAAATGCCTGATATAACAAAAGAAGAGCAATGCTATCCTTATGACTGTGATGTGACCTTTCCAGAGAGGATAAAAGTCTCCAAATGTTGATTACAGATGAGTTATTTCATGGCTTGGGATCTTCCAGAGGAATCTTATTTCTGAATCTTGACACAGTGGGACCAAGGAAAGCTGTTTCTGTTATGGAGAAGAAAGTGAATCCCAAAATGAAAAACAATCTGTGGCTTCAAAGAGAAGGAGCTGACAGAAAAGTATTTTAATTAATTAAAGAAATACAGGGTTGTTCATTGGTTGATACTTTTCATAGGCATGTTTCAAAACATCTGTGCTTGTTTCCATGGAGATGGTGGCTGGTTTATTTTGTTGTTAATGTACCATATGGGTATGAAAGAAATTAGTGGGAGCTACCTGATGGAAAACTAAATATAGACTTTCCAGACAGTTTGAGAGAAGTTATGGCTGCTGGCACAGGCTGAGGATGGTTCAGTTCCTTGATAGACCATGCCAAGCTAAATGAACATTGGCTAGTTCTGGATTGCTGACAGCTTTTAGCAATTATACCAAAGAATTGGTTTTTATTCTCACTGGATGGAGTGCTCACATTAGAAGAGTTCCAAAAATTAAGAATAAGTTCATCCATTTCATTCAAATTTAAAAATAATAGTGATGATTTTTCTAAGGAATCCAGCTTCCAATCTAAACACCTTCTTTGAAATGCTCAAATACCCAATATTTTGCTTTCTCATATGAGTGTCCACTATTCCTCTTAAGGCCACATTTTCTGTTATCTTTTACACATTTTCCCCATCAACAGAGAGGTCCTTGTGTAGCCAAAAGTATGGTTTTCCTACCTAAATTTTTATGAAGGTGAAAATACAAGTAAGAAGCAGCTTTAATATCCTGAAATGCACCTGGTGTTCTGTTCATTTCCCCTCCCTCACAATATCTGTTTTCTCTAATTATCCCTTTTTAAATTTGCATTTGGTGGTTCTATTTTGAAATTTTTCTGAAACCTCAATCATGTTTTCCATTAGGGCTGTCAGTTTACATT
Organism: Lepus europaeus; assembly: GCF_033115175.1. Classification (NCBI taxonomy): domain Eukaryota; kingdom Metazoa; phylum Chordata; class Mammalia; order Lagomorpha; family Leporidae; genus Lepus; species Lepus europaeus. Next base: position 173,859,022 of record NC_084827.1, read on the forward strand.
CCCTATAGCAATGTACAAGGGCTCTCTTTTCTCTATACCCTAATTCTTGTTGGTTTTGACTTTCATTAACAGCCGTTCCAACAGGCAAGGTTTGATGTCTTACTGTGAATCTGAGTTATCTTTTGCTGATGATTACTGCATTGCACACCTTTTCATATACTTGTTTGCTATTTGTTTCTCCTCTTTGTAAAATGTTTATTTAAGTCTTTCATTGATGTTTAAGTTGGGTTATTAGGGTTTTGTTTGCTTTGTTCTTCAATCGTAAGAATTATTTATTTTGGATAGATGGTTTACAAATATTTTTCAAATTCTTTAGTTTGTCTGTATTTTGTTGACTGTTTCCTTTGGTATATAGGAGCTCTTCAATTGGATGTAGTTGCACTGGTTTATTTTTGCTTTTGTGGTTTATGTTTTGGATATCAGATTCAAAAAATTGAATGTTGAGATTGATGTCAAGGAGTTTGCCTTGTGTTTTCATCTAGGAGTTTTGTGGTTTCAGGTTTTACAATAAAGTCATTCATCTATTTTATTTTTATACGTTATAAGGAAAAAGTTCAATTTCTTTGCCTTTCCATATATATATAATATATGTGTATATGTATACACACACATATATATATTCTGCACATCACCATCCAGTTTTCCCCTCACCATTTACTGAAGAGTCTATCCTTTCCCTCATGTGTATTCTTGGAACATATGTTTTAAAAAAAAACACAAAACTAAAAAGTAGAGACTGTGTATTTCTGGGTTTATTTCTGAGCTAATCTGTCCCTTTGGTACACGTTAATGCAGTCAAGGCCCTGATTTCTTCGAAGCAGTCATGGTCAGAGGGGATAGAACATGAAGTTCTAAGACATGGTATTCAAATTTCAGTTTATTTCAGAACTTCACAGACTTATTAGCGGGCTAACAAGCCCATATCTCCTTAACATCATCTATTGATACCATTAGCCTTTATGAATATACTGTTCCAAGCACAACAAAACACTAGTGCTAGAATTTCCCATGAGATAAACGGATATCCGCAGATGTCAAACATTGTTGGATTGTTTCATATGTAATTAACAACAGTATGATGGCACAAAATTATTTCCAGGAACTATTCTTAAAATGCCAGTATTCTCAAATATTTAATAATTTGATACTTTTCTGGTTCAAGAAACAGATGGAAGTTAGGATTTATTTCACATGCCACTTAATATAAAGCAACGGGGGCCGGCACTATGGTGGAGTGGGTAAAGCTGTCGCCTGCAGTGACTACATACCACATGTGAGGCAGTTCGAGACCCAGCTGCTCCACTTCCTATCCAGCTCTCTGCTATAGCCTGGAAAAGCAGTGGAAGATGGTCCAAGTCCTTGGACCCCTGCACCCATGTGGGAGACCAGGAAGAAGCTCATGGCTGTGGATTAGCCCCATTCCAGCTGTTGTGGCCATTTGGGGAGTGATCCAGCAGATGGAAGACCTTTGCCACTGCCTCTGCCTCTGACTCTCTGTAACTCTGCCTTCTAAATTAACAAATAATATATATATATATATATATATATATATATATATATATATAAAGCAATGACTAAACTATGAAGGGCTTTTAAATAATTATCTTCAATTGATTTTTCTCCAGACACTTATCATGCAGCTAAACAAAACATATATATAGAATGTGTATGTAGGTGAGGGAGGGTTACCAAATATGTACAAGAGGATATCACTCAAGATGCATTGTTTACTTTTCATAACAACTCTATGAAGCAGATATCATTAGCTTATTCTACAAAGAAACTGGTTTACAAGACCTTCACAAACTTACTCGAGATGTTGTTATAATAAACAACTTAATTCCTGTCTTGGTCACCAGCATATAAAATCCATGAGGCCAGGATCATGTCAGCCCCATCCACAGCTCTTTGTTTCAGCATATATATATATATATATATATATATAATTTGACAGGTAGAGTTATAGACAGTGAAAGAGAGAGACAGAGAGAAAGGTCTTCCTTCCGTTGGTTCACTCCCCAAATGGTTGCTATGGCCTGATCTCCCATGTGGGTGCAGGGGCCCAAGCACTTGGGCCATCCTCCACTGCCCTCCTGGGCCGCAGCAGAGAGCTGGACCGGAAGAGGAGCAACCAGGACTAGAACTGGCGCCCATATGGGATGCCGGCGCTGCAGGCAGAGGATTAACCAAGTGAGGCACGGCCAGCCTTCAGCACATATTTTATAAGGAATAGGCCGTCAATGAACATGTGTTGAATGAGAGTATCTGGACAAATTTTCCTAATCTTTTCATTATTGCATTGAACCAGGAGCAAATTCTGTGTAAATTAGAAAACTTTGTGGAGTTATTCATCTTAATATTCTGCTATCTCCACAACATTTTCATTAACTTTATTGTTTATAAATTCATTGTTCATATTTGAGATATATGGAAGATCAGCTCAGTGGGTGACATGACAGTTTGAGGTAAAATACCAAAAGCAGAGGTAAGTGATCCAAACTTTAGCACTGATTTTCTGTTTCATTCCCAACCACACAGCTAGATGAAGAAAACATAATTGATCAAAAGAAATATTTATGGAACTGATAAATTTTTAACATATCAACTATGCCAAACTGCTATATACCAATAAATCTTAGGATTTTCTTGATGGCACAATTCAATAAATCTAGCAGGTGATTGAATCAGTAAATTGGGTGATCTCTTACTTTTCTATTTTGCTGGATTCAATATTTTTATTTTTCATGAATAATGATATTATTTTTCTAATACATATTAACTAAACTGAAAGGAGAGGATAAAACAACACAGAAATGTGACATGAGGGATCTTCAAGTGTGTGAAAACATGAATATTGAAAAATATGCATAGATTTCAAACTCCTTTTAACCAAAATAAAATTACCTTTTAATGCTGATTTTCTCCAACCTTTTTAGAAGTATCCTCAAATTTTGTACTTAAAATGTACCAGGGATAATAATATTTTGTATGAATGGACATTTTCATCCTTTGAATAATTCAGTGAGGTATTTATTTATCCTACTTGTCCAGTGATGTAATGGAAACCCAGTCAGGTGAAGCAGATAGTGCAAGCAGATAATCTGGCAGTTGGTAGATTCATGATTTAAAACCCATCTCCAAGTTCTCTGCCATTTACCACTACATTCCAAAGCTCCCTATATAAAGGTAGAAAGACTACTCCTCAGTTCTTATCAACTTATCCCTGTTACTTCTTTTTTGTTTATAAATTGTTTATATATTTTTAATTACTTTTTATTTAATTATTTTCTCCTAAAGAAAAATTTTATTTAAGGAATATGAACTTCATGCACTTCATAAGTACAACTTTAGGAATGTAGTGATTCTTCCCACCATACCAATCCTCCCACACTAACACCCCTCCTCCTCTTCCCTCTCCAATTCCCAGTCCCATTCTCCACTAAGATCCATTTTCAATTAACTTTATACACAGAAGACAAATTCTATACTATGTATACTATACTTTATACATAGAAGACAAACTCTATACTAAGTAAAGAGTTCAACAATTTGCATGAAAAACAAACAACAGTTGAGACAATGGGTGTTCAAAGTCATTGTGTCTCAAGTTAATTTCACTTCTGTTTATTGAGAAACTTAATTAACTCTAGAGAAGCACCCAAGAATGATACATCTTTTGCCAGCACTTCTTATACGTAACTGTAACTTGTGAGAAATCAGAATATTCCCCATTTAATATATTAAAAGAAAGTAAATCTTTGAGAACAATTTTATTATTAGTTAAGGAAACACCTTAGAAAACAAGCAATGGAGTTGGTCACTTAAGCATAACTAAAACTTATGAGACATAAGAATATCCTCCACTTACTACACTAAAACAAAGTAAATCTTTGAGAAGAAGTTTTACTGGTAACTCTCATGATATAACTCTTTGAGGACAGAAGTCCTGCATGGGAAGTTAGTGCAGAGTGACTCCTGTTGTTAATGTAACAATTAACATTCTTATATATGATGTCAATGATCACGTGAGGCTCTTGACATAAGCTGCCTAGGCTATGGAAGCCTTTTGAATCCACACACTCTGTCAGTATTTTCAAGGCAAGAAGTAAAGTAGAATTCTCTTCTCCTGTCTGAGAAAGGTACATCTTTCTTTGATGACCATTTCTTTCCACTAGGGTCTCAGCCAGGGGTCCTTCATGTAGGACAATTTTTGCCATAGTGTCTTGGCTTTCCATGCCTGAAATACTCTGATGGGCTTTTAAGCCAGATAAGAATGCCTTAAGGATTGATTTTGAGGTCAGAGTGCTACTTAAAGTGATTGTCATTCTATGATTCTGTTGTGTGGACTTATTCCCATGTTGAAGCATTCACTCCTTTTTAACTCTATCTTTTTTTTTTTTTTTTGACAGGCAGAGTGGACAGTGAGAGAGAGAGAGAGAGAGAGAGAGAGAGAGAAAGGTCTTCCTTTGCTGTTGGTTCACCCTCCAATGGCTGCCGCAGCTGGCACACCACACTGATCCGAAGGCAGGAGCCAGGTGCTTATCCTGGTTTCCCATAGGGGGCAGGGCCCAAGCACTTGGGCCATCCTTCACTGCACTCCCGGGCCACAGCAGAGAGCTGGCCCGAAGAGGGGCAACTGGAACAGAATCCGGCGCCCCGACCGGGACTAGAACCTGGTGTGCCGGTGCCACTAGGTGGAGGATTAGCCTGTTGAGCCACTATCTATTATTATTACCAGACACCTAATCCTATCTATATGACCACTTTCACATTTAAAATACTATTTTTATCACCCAGCTTAAGGGGATTTGGGACCCCATGGCAACTTTTTTATCCTTAGGAGTAAGTCTGTAGGAATTCATTAAGAACTATACAGCTTTACAGTTTCAAACTTCAACATTGTTTCTGCCTTAGAAGGCATTATATTGAATTCTACTTGTATTTAACAAAAGAAAATGAATTGCACTGAAAGTGAAGTAATCATGGAAATTCAGATACATCTTTCTTCATCAAAGATAATAATTGTTCCTGAAATTGTGTCCAAATTTAAGTGAGAGGAAGTTCATTGCAGCGTTAAGGGATTGACATGTGTTTGATTTGCTGTTACGGATGATGATAAGATAAACTTCTCCCACTTCTCATCCTAATTATTGTCATTATACTTGATAACATCCAAACTGTTTAGTAATTCTTATTTCTAAAGGGATTTAATCTTTTTTAGAGATTTAATATTAATGTTATATTTTAAAGTGCTGATTTCATCCCCACTCTGCTACTTCTTTTCTGTATTTCTATCACTTACCTTGATGCAACTATTTGACAAATTTGATAACCAATTGGTTCTTTGCTTTGTTTTTGTTTCTTGAAGGTTCATTCACATTGTATTCCCTTAATTCTCACATGATTGAGAATCTGTCCTTGGCCTTTATACATGAATAAAAACTTGGCTGGATATAATCTTCTCAGCGAAACTTTCTTCTCTGCTCTCCACACCTGACCCTGTCAGATTTTGTATCTTTGAATATTTGAAATCATAGACTTTCACTGCAGATATGAAGAATTCTGCAATAAACCTGAGTGCTTCCCTCTTATTTTTGTAGCTGGTCTGCTCTTCAGCCAGCATGCTGATACAATTCTTTCCTTTATTCTTAAATTTCAGGCTATGTTTCATTGCTAACCATTCTGTTTCAATTATTTTCTCCCAGATCCTGTGCACTTTCAATCTGCATCTTAGTAAATTTATTTTGGGAAATTTTTCTCCTACTATATATTTTAGTGTATTTTTTCAGTTCCATTGTTCTATTTATCTGTTATATCCCTGGTTTATATATTCTCCATAATCATTTCTGTTCTTGCTCTTTATTCAATACTCTTTATTGGCATTGAGAGGCCAAGTTGAAAGGTTTTAATCACACTTGTGTTTTCGATTGTTTCTAGTGTGCTTTTTCATCTCTGTAATACTTTTTGCTTTGAGTTTCCTTGGCTTTGCTGTGCACAGCCAGCTGGCTTTTTGTCTCCTAGTGCTGTCTTATAATCTCTTCTTTGAGCTCTGATTCTCTTCTCTGAGCTGTCCTTGAAAAATTTGATCAATAAATCATGTAGTCTGTGATTACTTGGAGACTATGAAGTAACCATTGTTCTTAATTTCCCTTTTTTCTGAGTAATCCCCCTTTTATGAATATTTCATCTTTCATCTGACATTTGTGTGTGGTTCTTTCCTTTGTATTTGTCTTTCCATTGCCAGTGCATAGGTCATGTGACGATTCTCTCAGTGATAGAAGGAGCAAACTGGAAGAATGTGCAGCTCTTACTGGGCTTTCCTGACCCCAAAATCTCATCAATCAGACACTTTACAAACATGTTCCTTTATTCTCTTCTTTGCTCTTTAGTACGCAATTACTCAGTTTTGCACATCGAAGAACCAATAACGTTTGTGAGGCAATAGGCACTACACAGTCCCTATGGTTTTCACCTGCTGTGCCTCACCTGGGCTTCTGTGTTGAGGGTGTTTGGTTCCTAATCGAGTAGAAGTGGTGGTTTTGATGTGGGCTCTCCTTTACTTCCATATTCTTCGAAATTCCATGGTTTCTAAAAGGACAATCCTTAATTTTGCCAAAGGGTAACAGTAACTCTAGAGCTCCAAAAGCTAACGAGCTATACATAAGCTTCATGACTATAAAACTTAATTCTGCTTCCTGTCAGGGTCTGAGGCCATATATACAACCTTGACTTGCTTCACCTGTTTTGTGTAGATTTTACTTCATGTAGAAAACACATTTCAAAGAGGGGATGACTTTAGTTTATGGCCATTCCCTTGTTTTAGTATGATTTTAAAATTTTTATTTATTTCTTTATTGGCTATTTTTTGTCATTTAGTTTATGGAGTTGGTTTTAAGGAGGAGTGAATACATGTGTATTTATTCCACTGTCTTTCTTCAGAAATTGCTTTAAATTTTTGACCAAGTTGATCAATTAGTCCCTAGTAGAAGTGTGCACAAGGTTACATTTGTGCTTTCTGCCAGCCACCATTTCCCTTTGCATTTCTTCCTATTGTGTGTCTTCTGCTGTTTCCAATCATCTATTTCAGAGAACAATGCCCCAAAAATACTTCTGGCCCAAATAAACCAAGAAAGTCAATCAGTAAATATCATTCTCAGAAATTCCTCCATAATTTCTACTTAGCATGATTTAAATTGGGATCTCATCTCTGAGACATTTACATTTGGAAACACAGTTGCAATTCTAGATAAAGGACATTGTGGTGTAGGAAAGGATTCCCAGGTATCAAACAGCCACAGCGGAAAATGCAGAGGCAGGGGAGATTTTCAAGGAAAAGTAAATTCACCCCCTCACTTTTATGAAAGAGCAGCCTAGACCTCTGTTCGTCAATCTACATACAGAATATCAGCAAATACTCTGTCACATGTCCTCAGACATAAGCACTTTGTGAGAAAGAATGAGGATCAGGATAGCTTTATATGATCTTGAGCATACAAAACAAATGCATGCCAGCGCCGTGGCTCACTAGGTTAATCTTCCACCTGTCGCGCAGGTACCCCGGGTTCTAGTCCCGGTCAGGGCTCCGGATTCTGTCCCCGTTGCCCCTCTTCCAGCTCTTTGCTGTGGCCCGGGAGTGCAGTGGAGGATGGCCCAAGTCCTTGGGCCCTGCACTCCATGGGAGACCAGGATAAGCACCTGGCTCCTGGCTTCTGATCAATGCGGTGCGCCGGCTGAAACGCAATGGCCGCAGCGGCCATTGGAGGGTGAACCAACGGCAAAAGGAAGACCTTTCTCTCTGTCTCTCACTCTCACTGTCCACTCTGCCTGTCAAAAAAAAAAAAAAAGATTTCAATGCACCCAATACTCTGACAAGCTTAAGACTGCTTTCATGTTGCTTAGAAAATCTTCATTTTGTTGAATGCAAAGCAAAGATAATCTTTCTAAAGTAGAAATGATCAGACTCAAAATAAATGATGTACAATAGCTTGGTAATAAATACTATGTCAACATTGTATTTTACCTTATTATGACTAACCTAAAGAATTCACAGTATGTCTCATCATAAATATATTGAATAATAAATATGTAACAAGATAAATTTTAGTTGTAGCATGCTTTATAATTCATGGCACTAGTATTATTTTTCTATGTAAAAGTAACATGTTCAGAGTAAAAAATACTAAGAAAGCACACAAAAATATATAACAAGTAAGATTACATTAATTATTAATCACATATTAATCACATATTAATCACATATTAATCACATAAGCCATGTGTAATCATCATTAACATCTTGAGGTATAATATGAGAATTTTTTCCATTTTTATGATTTATTATTATCAAGCACATGAAAAATAAAAAATGTCTGGCTAATTTTATGAGGCTGAACTCAATTCAGGCTTTTGGAATGTGTGTTCTTTTAATCACTAAGAAATGTAGTGAAAAATAGTTTCCAATAGTTTGGAAGTAAATCCAAGGCAGGAGGTCGAGATGCCGCTTGAAAGTTCTTAAATTAATGCTTAAATATCAAATAAGCATTTGCAATCTTAGAGTTGTTTTGAAGGAACCTTATGGGGGAGAGGGACAAGAAACTAGGCCTGGGCAGATATCGGGGGCTTCTTAAGAGGTTAGATGTTCCCCAGGGTCCAGCGGGCACGTTCTCTGGGAAGGAAAAGTCTATCCCCTTTAGAGAACCTCTAGGCATGCCCAGAGCAGAGCTGCCACTCCCCCTTCGAAGAGTCTCAGTACTCTCCTCAGCATTCTCTTCAGCTGGTTCCCTCAGTACTCTCCTCAGCATTCTCCTCAGCTGGTTCCCTCGGCACTCTCCTCAGCATTCTCTTCAGCTGGTTCCCTCAGCACTCTCCTCAGCATTCTCCGGTATGTTAATTATCCCTCTATATAACCTGTGTGAAACTGCCGCTCAGGGCTCCTCACCGCCTTAGGTGGGGGCCCGTTTGCGCAAACGTACAATAAATACCTCATGCTTTTTGCATCAACTGGTCTGGAGTCTGGATTTTTGGGCGTCCTCTCGAGCAAGTGGGCATCTCTACAACTGAGAGGTCCAACATTTTGGCGCCCAACGTGGGGCTCGAGGTCGCCCTCAGACCCATTCTCTGCAGGACCAGTTGGAGGTATAATTAAGTGTTTTCTGTCTGTTGTTCTTTGTCTTGAGTATTCTGACTGGATTCTGACTGAAGTATTCTGACTGGCCAGTATCTGACCTGACTCTGTGGGACCAGTGGGGGAGGCAGGCGTGCCCTGCAACCCCTGGTCCGTTCCGGACCAGTGGGGGAGGCAGGCGTGCCCAGCAACCCCTGGTCCGTTCCCCGGAGGACGCTCCGGGGTATGAGGGGAAACCCTCGGTCTGTTCCCCCGGAAGACGCACCCGGGGTGGTCTGGAGGTGGGTCGGAGACCAAGTCTCCCTCCTTCCCGGGGAGGGCTGGTCAGGTAGCCGCTCCCAAAATTAGCGCAAGCCATGGGGTTTGTCTTACTTATTGTATATGTTTGTGCATTGGCTGTTCTTTTTGTTTGGGCTAAAATCCTTGCACACATGGGTCAACAAATAACCACCCCTTTAAGTCTCACTCTAGATCACTGGAAGGACGTTCGAGAACGCGCGCGCCACCTCTCATTGGAGGTTAAAAGGAAACAATGGGCAAAATTCTGTTCCTCAGAGTGGCCGGCCTTCGAGGTCGGCTGGCCAAGGAACGGCACTTTTAACCTCGATATTATTTTACAGATTAAGGCACGGGTCTTTCAGCCAGGATCAAATGGACACCCTGATCAGGTGCCCTACATTACTACGTGGGAGGATCTTTCACGTAATCCCCCTCCCTGGATAGAACCCTTCTCCTTCCCGACGGAGCCCATACGGACCCCGTTACCCCCTCCTCCTATCCCGGTTGTGCCAACCTCCTCCCTATACCCTCTGAAGGAGATTCGAGATCCAAAACCTGACAAGCCACCGGTTCTTCCGGCTGATCAGGACTTTCTGCGCTTTGACTCTCCCCCACCCTATCTTCCCGGCCAGCCTGCTCCCCCGCAGGAACTTCCACAATAACCAGAGCGGGATGTGCAACCTTCTGCACCACCCCTTGATTCCACGAGGGCAGGGGAAGAAGTCTCAGCGCCTCCCCCGCCCTCCAGCCGCCTGCGCCTCCGTCAGGGGCAGGCAGGGGGCTCGGGAAGCGTCTGGAATTCGCAGGCTTTTCCTCTTCGCTCGGTGGCTGGCCAGATGCAGTACTGGCCATTTTCTGCTTCCGATCTTTATAATTGGAAAACCCATAACCCCTCTTTCTCTCAGGACCCCCAGGCTCTGACTGGGCTGATTGAGTCAATTTTATTGACTCATCAGCCCACCTGGGATGATTGTCAGCAGCTCCTGCAGACCCTCCTCACTACTGAGGAAAAGCAGCGTGTCTACCTTGAGGCACGGAAAAACGTCCCTGGAGCAGATGGCCGACCGACCCTACTGCTAAATGAAATCGAGGAGGCGTTTCCCTCAACCCGTCCTGATTGGGACTACACCACCGTTGCTGGTAGGGAGCGACTTCGTCTTTACCACCAGATTCTCCTTGCGGGTCTCAGAGGGGCTGGAAAGCGCCCCACCAATTTGGCCAAGGTATGTGCAGTAGTACAGGGGGCTGAGGAAACGCCGGCAGGCTTCCTAGAAAGATTAATGGAAGCCTACCGTATGTATACCCCGTTTGACCCCCTGGCAGAGGACCGGCAGGGAGATGTAATCATGTCCTTTATAGGACAGTCAGCGCTGGACATCCGCAATAAATTGCAGCGGCTAGAGGGGCTTCAGGGGTATACTATACAAGATTTAATAAAGGAGGCAGAAAAGATTTACAACAAAAGGGAGACCCGAGAGGAGAAGGAGGAAAGGATCCGCAAGGAGCAGGAGGAAAGGGAAGACAAAAGAGACAAAAAACGTAATCGAGAGCTTAGTAGAATTTTGGCCACCGTAATACAGGATACAGAAAGGAGTAGACCAGGACAGAATAGGGACTTGGGAGACAAACGAAAGCCTCGGGTGGAAAGAGATCAATGTGCCTATTGTAAAGAAAGAAGACACTGGGTCAAAGACTGCCCGAAGAAAACACAGGGACCAAAGAGGAGACCAGTTCCAATCCTGTCCCTGGAAGAAGACGACTAGGTGAGTCAGGGCCAGGAGCCCCCCCCTGAGCCCAGGATAACCCTTGAAGTGGGGGGCAGACCGGTAACCTTCCTGATTGACACGGGAGCCCAGCACTCGGTACTGACTTCAGAAAAAGGGCCTTTAAGCTCCAAGATTTTCCTCAGGCCTGGGCAGAGACTGCGGGAATAGGGCTGGCCGTCAACCGGCCTCCCTTGATCTGAAGCCCACGGCCATTCCCGTGTCAGTTCGTCAATATCCGATGGGCAAGGAAGCTAAGGAAGGTATCCGGCCACATATCCAGAGACTGTTACACCTAGGCATTTTAAAACCTTGTCGTTCACCTTGGAGCGCCCCCCCTACTACCAGTAGAGAGGCCTGGTACGGGTGACTGCCGCCCGGTACAGGACTTGCGGGAGGTTAACGGGAGAGCGGAGGATATGCATCCCACGGTGCCCAACCCCTACAATCTGCTAAGAACCTTGCCTCCGACCCACGTATGGTGCACTGTGTTAGATCTAAAAGGTGCATTCTTTTGTTTAAGACTGAGCCCTCAGAGCCAATCCATCTTTGCTTTTGAGTGGAAAGACTCAGAGACCGGGTTTTCAGGACAACTCACCTGGACAAGGTTGCCTTAAGGATTTAAAAACTCGCCTACCTTGTTTGATGAAGCTCTGCACCTAGATTTGGCCGACTTCCGAGTCAACCATCCGGACCTGGTCCTCCTGCAATATGTGGACGACCTCCTCCTTGCCGCTGAAACTGAGCAGAGCTGCCACTCTCCTCAGCATTCTCCTCAGCAATTCATTGCCCCGGGCACCAACGAGGAGACGACTCCGTAGCAAGGGGAAACAGGATGGCAGACGAGGCCGCTAGGGCGGCAGCCCTGAGCCAACAGGTGCTCCCGTTAAAGACAATTGAGCCCACCCAAGTATCGAGGGAACCACCTTTCCTCTATTCGGACCAAGACTTAGATACGATTCAGCGGCTCGGTGCAGAGTATGATGAACAAATAAGGGTTTGGAGGCTCGGAGAGAAAATAGTCTTGCCACATCAATTGGCTAAAGAAATAATTACCAGCCTCCATCAATGGACTCATTTGGGATACAAAAAGCTAAAAGCAGCCTTACAGGAAGATAGGCAGTCTTACTACATCCCCGGACTTGACTCTTTAGCCCAGCAGGTGACTGAATCCTGTGTTCCGTGTGCCAAGGTAAATGCCAGACACCTCAAGCTCCCGGAGGGAGCTAGGGTAAGAGGAGACCGACCAGGAATCAACTGGGAGGTCGATTTCACTGAGATAAGGCCGGGCAGTTATGGGAATAAGTATCTTCTAGTTTTTGTAGACACCTTCTCCGGATGGACTGAGGCATTCCCCACAAAACGGGAAACCGCCCAGGTGGTCGTCAAGAAGATCATAGAGGAGATCTTCCCCCGGTTCGGCTTGCCTAAGGTAATCGGGTCCGACAATGGCCCAGCGTTTGTCTCCCAGGTAAGTCAGTTGGTGGCCAAAGTATTAGGCATAAATTGGAAATTGCACTGTGCCTATAGACCCCAAAGTTCAGGACAGGTAGAAAGAATGAACAGAACAATTAAAGAGACCTTGACCAAATTAGCGTTGGAGACTGGTGTTAAAGACTGGGTCCAACTCCTCCCTATGGTGTTGTTCCGGGTCCGAAACACGCCCTCTCATTGCGGGCTGACACCATACGAAATCCTTTATGGAGGGCCCCCACCAGTAGCAGGCTTGCTTGACCTTGCCAGTGACTCCATTGCTGATGCCCCTAAGTTACAGGCCCGGTTGAGAGCACTCCAGATCATCCAGAACCAGGTCTGGAAACCTCTTGCAGCAGCCTACCAACCCAAGACGACAATCATTCCACATCCTTTCCAAATCGGTGATGCTGTGTATGTCCGAAGGCACCAATCTAAGACTCTAGAGCCCCGGTGGAAAGGCCCCTTCACTGTGCTGTTGACAACTCCCACCGCTCTCAAGGTCGACGGAATCGCTGCTTGGGTCCACGCCTCACACGTGAAGCAAGCACCACCTCCCCAGGGCCCCGAGGATCCAGATAGACCAGCCAAATGGAAGCTCCAGCGCACTCAGAACCCACTCAAGCTAAGACTTTCAAAAACTGTTTAATATTTATGATGTTCCTGGCCTTTCCCCATTGTTTTTCCAATCCCCATGCTCCGCAATTGTTAACGTGGAACCTAACCCAGTCCAGTAAGAACAGAGTTTCCTCCCTCCAGTGAGGCAGGTTCTCCCCAGGCCGGTTCAATAGATTTTAAGATTAAAATCCTGGCAAAAAGAAAAGGAGGGAATGAAGGACCCTTATGGGGGAGAGGGACAAGAAACTAGGCCTGGGCAGATATCGGGGGCTTCTTAAGAGGTTAGATGTTCCCCAGGGTCCAGCGGGCACGTTCTCTGGGAAGGAAAAGTCTATCCCCTTTAGAGAACCTCTAGGCATGCCCAGAGCAGAGCTGCCACTCCCCCTTCGAAGAGTCTCAGTACTCTCCTCAGCATTCTCTTCAGCTGGTTCCCTCAGTACTCTCCTCAGCATTCTCTTCAGCTGGTTCCCTCAGCACTCTCCTCAGCATTCTCCGGTATGTTAATTATCCCTCTATATAACCTGTGTGAAACTGCCGCTCAGGGCTCCTCACCGCCTTAGGTGGGGGCCCGTTTGCGCAAACGTACAATAAATACCTCATGCTTTTTGCATCAACTGGTCTGGAGTCTGGATTTTTGGGCGTCCTCTCGAGCAAGTGGGCATCTCTACAACTGAGAGGTCCAACAGTTTTTGGAATAGAAACTACTGAGTTTGCCTACAGCTAATTTTATATGGACAGCTTTCTTGTCTTCCATTTCACATAGTACTTGTGATTACCTTCCCTGAGCAAGAAATAGACCCTTGAATCTGTTACATAGATTTTTTGTGGTTCACACGCTGTCAGAAAAGTCACATGAAACCTTCTAACACTAGATCATTTTAACAGATCATTTTATTTACCATGAAACCATATAGGCAATAATGTGCTCATTAAATTCTAAAGGCACATAGGTAAAAATTATGAATTATAATTTTTGGTAAGATACGAAGCATAACAAAAGCCCCGGCCGGCGCCGTGGCTCAACAGGCTAATCCTCCGCCTTGCGGTGCCGGCACACCGGGTTCTAGTCCCGGTCGGGGCACCGATCCTGTCCCGGTTGCCCCTCTTCCAGGCCAGCTCTCTGCTGTGGCCAGGGAGTGCAGTGGAGGATGGCCCAAGTGTTTGGGCTCTGCACCCCATGGGAGACCAGGAGAAGCACCTGGCTCCTGCCATCGGATCAGCGCGGTGCGCCGGCCGCAGCGCGCTACCGCGGCGGCCATTAGAGGGTGAACCAACGGCAAAGGAAGACCTTTCTCTCTGTCTCTCTCTCTCTGTCCACTCTGCCTGTAAAAAAAAAAAAAAAAAAAAAAAAAAAAAAAAAAAAAAAAAAGCTCCTCCTAAGAAATGAATAAGAAACTGTACTGAGAGCACTACTCAGGAACTTTGGGAGGTCATTTTGAGTCTTTCACTTCAAGCATGTAGAACGCATTAAAGTTAATGTGATAGAAAATACTCACAGATAGGCCAGCCATTGACTCATTTGGAACACTCAGGATTAAGCCCAGCTGGCGTTCAGCTCCTGTTTCAGGAAGGACAGGCACTTAGGAGGGAGAATACCTCACTGCCTGGCCTTGCAGAGACCCAAGTCACAGCGTGGTCATCAGACAACATCTGCTCTTTCTAACTGCTCTGGCTCCCTGCCTTCACTGAGAGGTGAGCACATGCTACAGGCAGCAGGTTCATTATGGGACAGCATGGTTCCTCCTATTTTATAGAAGGTAATCATCGTTAAATTACTGATGGAGTGTTCACCAAGCATCTCTCTGTTTCACAGCAAAAACAGCTCCATCAAGCAATTTAATATGACTAAGTATATGGTGAAACTTACTTTCACTTTGTTAAATATTTATTTAAATTTGGAATAGACTTACACTCATAGAAAAATTGAAAAAGTACACAATTCCCCCACACCACACACAGTTTCCGCTTATGTTAGCCAGCTTTTTGTTACTAAAATGAAAGACCTGAGACAAGCTAACTTATGGAATAAAAGAGGCTTATTTGGCTTATGGTACTAGATGTACAAAGTCCAGGGGTCTTATCTGGTGATGGATTTCTTGCCGGCAGACCCCTGAGGTGTGTAGAGCATAACATGAAGAGACAAGGAACAATTACATCTGTGTCTGTGTCTGTGTCTGTGTCTGTGTCTGTGTCTGTGTCTGTGTGTCTCTCTTCTGCTTATTAAGTCACCTAGATCTAATAATGAACACGCCATCCACAACACCGGAATCAGATTAAGTTGTTTCTTAATCTTAACATCATAATCAGCAACTTTGGTGATGAAGGTCCTGCATGCATGAGGTAAGGGGCAAGAAACCACAGCATCCCTAAATTAACGTCTTATCCTTGTCACAATTAATGAATCCATAACTGTACATTATTAACTTTTAGAGAGTGTTCTAGTTTTCACCTCATCCTTTTTCTGTTCCAGGATCTTATCTAGGATAACATATTACATTTTGTCATCATTTCTCCTTAGGTTCCTCTTGATTGTGAAAATTTCTTTATTTAAAAATAAATAAATAAATATACATATTTGAGAAGGCAGAGAGACACACAAATGGAGATAGATAGAGTGTTCCCATCTGCCATTTCACTCCCCAAATGCTTGCAAGGGCCCCCAGCTGGGCTGGGAACCAAAGCTGGGAGACAGGAATGTAATCTGTGAGTAACAGAAACCCAAACAATTGAGTCATCACTGTTGCTTCCTTGGGTCTTCTTTGGCAAGAAGCTGGAGTCAGACATCAAACCTAGACACTCTGGGAGCTGGCACGGTGGTGCAGCAGGTTAAATGGCCACACTTGTAATTCTGGCATCCCATTTTGGAATACAAGTTTGAGATCCAGCTACCCTTTTTCCAATCCAGCTAACCCCATAAAGTGCCTGGGGAGGCAGAGAAAAACGACCTGAGTACTTGGGACCCTGACATCCATGTGGAAAAACCAGATGGTGTTCCTGGCTTCCGTCTGACCTAGACCTGGCTGTTGCAGCCATCTATTCGAGGACTGAACCAGCACATACATGGAAGAGTTCTCTCTCTCTCTCTCTCTCTCCTTCTCTGTCTCTGTCTCTCTGCCTGTCAAATAAATAAAATATTTTGAAAAAAAAAATTAACTTCACCATTTGCGGCAAGTCCTATTGAGCATGTTCCAAATTGAACATCTTCTCCCTCTCTTTTAAATTTAACAGGGATCACTTTTCAGTTAAAATTTAAACACCTAAGAATAACTGTGTGTTAATTACAGAGTTCAACCACTAGTACTAGAACAACAACAACAACAAATACTAAAAAGGATAAAGTATTACATTGTACATCTTAAGTCAGGACAAGAGCTGATCAGTTCATTGTTTCTTATAGTGTCCATTTCACTTAACAGGTTTCCCGTTTGGTGCTCAGTTGTCGCCGATCAGGGAAAACAAATGATATTTGTCTCTTTGGGACTGGCTTAATTCACTCAGCATGATGTTTTCCAGATTGCTCCATCTTGCTGCAAATGACCGGGTTTCATTGTTTCTTACTGCTGTATAGTATTCTATGGAGTACATGTCCCATAATTTCTTTATCCAGTCTACTGTTGATGGGCATTTGGGTTGGTTCCAGGTCTTAGCTATTGTGAATTGAGCTGCAATAAACATTAATGTGCAGATGGCTTTTTTATTTGCCAGTTTAACTTACTTTGGGTAAATTCCAAGGAGTGGGATGGCTGGGTTGTATGGTAGGATTATATTTAGGTTTCTGCGGAATCTCCAGACAGACTTCCATAGTGGCTTAACCAGTTTGCATTCCCACCAACAGTGGGTTAGTGTCCCTTTTTCCCCACATCCTTTCCAGCATCTGTTGTTGGTAGATTTCTGAATGTGAGCCACTCTCACCGGGGTGAGATGGAACCTCATTGTGGTTTTGATTTGCATTTTCCTGATGGTTAGTGATCTTGAACATTTTTTCATGTGTCCCATCGCACTAATCCAAGTGATCAATTTCAGCTCACAATTGATGGCCCTGATAGATCTAAGAGTCAAAGGGATCACAAAAACAAGACAAGTGTCTGCTAATACTAACTGATAGAATCAAAAAGGGAGAGAAAGATCCAACATGGGAAGCGGGATACACAGCAGACTCATAGAATGGCAGATGTCCTAAACAACACTCTGGCCTCAGAATCAGCCCTCAAGGCATTCGGATCTGGCTGAAGAGCCCATGAGAGTATTGTAGGCATGGAAAGCCAAGATACCATGGAAAAGAAAAAAAGACCTAAATGAATGATCTCTGTGAGTGAGATCCCAGTGGAAAGAAAGGGGCCATCAAAGAAGGAGGTACCTTTCTCCGAAGGGAGGAGAGAACTTCCACTTTGACTATGACCCTATCGGAATATGATCAAAGTCAGCGAACTCGAAAGGCTTCCATAGCCCTGGCAACTCATGACTAGAGCCTAGGGAGATTACTGACGCCATGAACAGGAGTGTCAAATTGTTAAGTCAGCAACAGGAGTCACTGTGTACTTACACCCCATGTGGGATCTGTCCTTAATGTGTTGTCTAATGTGAAGTGATGCTATAACTAGTACTGAAACAGTATTTTTATACTTTGTGTTTCTGTGTGGGTACAAACTGATGAGGTCTTCACTAATTATATACTGAATCGATCTTCTGTATATAAAGAGAATTGGAAATGAAAAAAAACAACCTGGTGTTAAATTGGAAATGGCATAGAAAATTAATTAATTTTTTTAAAAAACTATTATGTAGGATCTCTGTCTCTAATGTGCTGTACATTGTTATTTAATGCTATAATTAGTACTCCAATGGTAGTTTTTTCACTTTATGTTGCTATATGGGCAAACTGTTGAAATCTTTACCTAATATGTACTAAACTGATCTTCTGTATATAAAGAGAATTGAAAATGAATCTTGATGTGAATGGAAGGGGAAAGGGAGCGGGAAAGGGGAGGGTTGCGGGTGGGAGGGAAGTTATGGGAGGGAGGAAGCCATTGTAACCCATAAGCTGTACTTTGGAAATTTATATTCATTAAATAAAAGTTTAAAAAAAATTAAGACACTGTTGCGAGACACAAATGTTTTAACAACTCTCTTAACCACTAGGTCAAATGTCTATCCCAGACCTTCTTCTTTCATTTTTTTTTGTAAATTTTATTTATTCCCTATTTATTTATTTGTGACAAGGAGAGCACTCCCATTTGCTAGTTCACTCCTCAAATTTGCTGTAATGACTAAGCTGTGGCAAGTTTGGAGCCAAGAACTCAATCCAGGTTCCCCACAATGATAGTAGGAACCCAACCACTTGATCTATTACCTACTGTCTTTCAGGACAAGAAGCTAGATCCTGGAGCAGAGCAGAGACTTGAACACAGGTACTACCATATAGGATGAGTATACTTTAGACTTTAGTCAGTAGGCCAAATGTCAGCATAACTTGCCCCTCTTTTTATGACAGCTTGCTTTAACGTATTTAAGAGTACTTTTCACACATTTCCTAGCATCTCAGTTGGAGTTGGTCTGATGTCTTCTCATGGCTGTAAGATTGGGGGAGGGAGATCACAGAGGTGAGTTGCCATTCTCATCACATCCTGTCCACCCACCATTAACATAACACATCTGTGAGCACTGATGGAGGCAGTGGGTTTCAGCATTCTGCACTCTGAGAGTCCCACTTCTCCCTTCATGAAAGAGAGTCATTGTGTGCAGCCCACACTTGAGGAATGGGTGGTCAAACCCCACCTTCTTGTGGATGGGGACCTACATAACTCATTTGGAATTTCTGCCCACTTGTAATTTACTTCTTAAATTTGCATCTCTTAATTATTATTTAAAATAGAAGTAGATAATGACTTGAGACTGGAGTTAATAGACATTGTAAACTCCCTATTCTTTTTCTCCAAAGTTGTTTAATTCTTGACACTTCAGGAAGATTTAAGCACCAGCCATATTCCACAGTGGGTCCCAGCTGACTGAACTTGTTGAACACTTAGGGAGTTTGCTCTCTGCTTTTCCATTTGCTCTTCCTGTGATGGAGAGCGGATGAGCAGGTTCTTTCTGCTTACAGGACTTTTAGTTTTCAACAACTGAATGTAAAATGTTCAGATCAAAGACATATTTATTCATAGTCCAGTTTACCTGCCGCAAACGAATTCTATAAAGAAGTAAAAATAATCTAGATGGACCTATGAAAGACTCTGAATCTCTCTGGGCCTCAGTTCTCCTTTTGTAAACGGGGCCAGTGACAATCCATAAGGTTAGGATGAGACCTAACATAAGTAATTTATGTAAGGTAAATGATATATATCAATAAATACTATAATTAATATAACAGTATTTTAATACTTTATTTTTTCAAGTTTATTTATTCATGTTCTTATTTGAAAGTCAGAGTAGCAGAGACAGACAGCAGATCTCCCATATATAGGTTCACAATCTAAATGCTCAAACAGCCAGGGAGCTGAAGCCCACAGCTAGGGACACGATCCAGGTCTCCCACATGGGTGGCAGGAAACCAACTCGTTGGACCGTGGCTCCCTCTCATGGTCTGGATTAGCAGGAAGTTGGAGTCAAAAGCTGTAGCAAGGGGCTGAACCCAGAGGTTCTGCTCTGGGATGCAGGCACCTTATCTTGTGCCTTACCTTCCAGATCATACATCTGCCCTCCTACCCCTTAATACCTTTAACGCATGATGCTTTCAATAAAATTTTATTGATTGTTTCCATGCCAAGTCTTGTGCTACAGAGGGGTCATAAAGAGGAATAAGCAGAGCCCTGCTCCTGAGGAGTGCAACACTCCTAGGAATTCCGTTTAGGCAACAACTTCTCAATCAACCTCCAGCTAGTACGAGCATCTAGAAGCCATGACTGCATTTGCTTTCATCCTATAGTGCAGTTATCTGTACTGTTCCCAATTATTTCTTTGAAATCAAAGACAAAGAACATAAAAATAGATGTTTTTAGTTTTCACAAAATAAAAATTTTGTATATCACTCTTCTAAAAAGGGACAGAAACACAAATTTCAGCTTACACATGAATAAATTATAAGTTAATTAGAGGTTGAAGAAAGTGCTGTTTTTCCCAACACAGAAACCTGACAGAATTTATTATGATGTGTAAGTGCTTTGAAATGGAAAGCTGAAGGATAAGAACTGAGGGATGCTGGATTATTGTGCCCTTTCAGTGTGAGTTCAAACCATACCTCCTCAGGCATTCCAACAGAGCTTCCAAGTCCTGCAAGTTACTCTCATAGTCTAATAATTCTTGCTAAAATCTAAGTGTCTAGCCTCAGATTCAGAATGAGAATATAGATGCTCCTGCTGTCTGCTGTGTTTCTATATTGTAGCACCATAAACAGGCACTGAAACATTTCTCCCTCCTCTCCTGGCCCTCCTTTTCCTTGAACCTAGAGTTGGTGACCATCAGCCTCATGACTTTCCTCTCTCTTAAGCACCTGTTTGGTCACTCATTTCTCCAACTCCTCAGTACCAAAGATGACACCCAGCATGGTCAGCTATATAATTTTCCAACTACAGTGAAAAATAAACACAAAGGACCCTTGTTTGCAAATATTAACAGTTCCAAGGGGCTGACTTTGGCACATCTGATGTTATTTGGGGTGCCTGCATCTCATTTCAATATGCCTGGGTTCAGTTCCTAGCTCTGTCCCTTATTCCAACTTCCTACAGTTGTGTACCCAGTGAAGCACCAGAAGATGGCTCAAGTATGTAGCTACCCATCATCCATATTTGAGAACTAGATTGAGAGGCTACCCATATCTTAGAAGCTTCAGCCTGATCCAGTCTTGGTTATTGCAGGCATTTGGGTGAGTGAAAGAGCAAGTAGGAGATGTGTGTGTGTGTGTATGTGTGTGTGTTTTTGTCTGTTTCTCTTTTTTGCTTCCGTCTGTGACTTTCAAATAAATAAAATAATTAAATGTTTTTTTTTTTAAAAAAAAGGATTTCAAGATGGTAGCAACAGATCCTTAAACTAAGGGTCAGGCCTTTCTGAATGCGTGTAGGATTGTACAGTCACATGCCCTTAAGGAAGCCTTGCAGGATGGATATGCAAAGTTTTCCATGGGGAGAATTTTATTCTTCAGAATATCAGCTTGCCTGTCTTTTCTGGAAAGCAACTGTAACTGATGAAGAACTACAATCCCCAGGTAGCTGTGCCCTGTGGGAAGTCAGGTGCAGGAAAATTACTGTAACCACCAGCCACTGGTTGAGCAGCATGACAGTAAGGGGTGCGCATGGCAAGATTTAGGAGAGCACCATAGCTGGGCAGGGGAGATCTGGAGAAGCAGAGGGAAGATTACCATGGAGAGAGGTAGTTGTTACATTGTCGTTTCTTTTTTAAAAATGGGAAAGTTGAGACAGTAAGAAAGATTGAGAGTGGAAAAAGAGTAAACAAGGGGAAAAGCAAGCTTCCATAGCAAAATATTTTTCAAAGATTTAAATATTATCAATTCTATAAATTCAGGCATTGTATTACATGGAAGTCTCCAGGAATTGGTTTCCTTAACAAGACAGGTCATGTGGAGTCCTGAGTTTCACAAGTTGCATAGCAAAACTGCTATTGCTTAAATTCCTTTACATGAACATGCCCTAAGAAAAGTTCACTTGATGGACTTAGACGTGCAAGTCACAAATTACATCTTATTAAGTCAAATATCCAGTGAAAGGGAGGGCATCATGTGAAGATATTCAACTGCAAAGTTTCCAAGAAACTACAAAACTTTATTCTTGTTGAGGCTGATGGTAACAGTGGGACAAATAGATAGTTTGTGCTCACAATGACATGTTTCAAACTAGATAACAAAGCAGTATCTAGCCTATGACAAAGCACTTTCAGTGTTAAATAGGTTTACTAGTGTCTTGATTTAATAACACTCTCTGGGATAGAGTATAGAGAAAAAGATTCATATTGTCCAGGAAGTTCTCAAGTAAGATTCTCTGACCTAAGCACTGAGAGTCAGTGAGCTTAGGGTTTTAGTCCCTGAGCAACACGTAGAAGACAGCAGAGTTACAAAGCCAATCTGTATCTTTCAACTATAGAGTCGAGACCATTTACATTTGAGGTGACTATTGGTAAGTAACGACTCGGCCTTGCCATTTTTCCATAAATATTCTCATTATTTACTTTGGATTTCCTTTGTACTTTTCCCAGGAGATTGTCTTCCTTCACCTTTCATAGTGATGACCATGTTTCTATGTTTCCGTGTGTAGCACATCCTGAAGCATTTTTTTGTAAGACTGGACTAGTGGTGACAAATTCTTTCAATTTCTGTTCGTTATGGAAGATCTTTATTTCACCTTCACTCATAAATGAGAGCTCTGCAGAGTATAGTATTCTGGGTTTACATTTTTCTTTTCTCTTAAGATTTGGACTATATCTCACCATTCTCTTCTAGCCTGTAGAGTTTCTGATGAGAAGTCAACCGTGAATCTAATTGGAGATCCTCTGAAAGTAATATGGCATTTTGTGCACATTTTAGAATCTTTTCTTTATGTTTAACTGTGATGAGTTCAGCTACAACGTGTGGTGGTGAGATCTTTTCTGGTCAGGTCTATTAGGAGTTCTTTGTGCTTCCTGTACTTGGACTTCCCTTTCTTTTTTCCAAACTAGGGAAGTTTTCTATAATTATTTCATCAAAAAGGCCCTCTAATCCATTCTCTCTTTCCATGCCTTCAGGAACTCCTAAGACCTGTATGTTTGGTTGTTCCAACACTGTTTTTTACTTTTCTTCTTTTTTTATGGACTGACTGTAAAATTTCCAGAGATTTGTCTTCTAATTTAATATTCTTTCTTCTGTCTCACTGAGTCTGTTGCTAAGGCTTTCCACTGCATTTTTTTTTGATCTATTGAATTCTTCATTTCAAGTATTTAATTTTTGATTTCTCTTTAAAATTTCAGTTCCATGGGAAAAGTGTTCATTCCTGTCATTTATGGATTTCTTTATGGATTTGATTTTGATTACTCCTAAGTAAACCTATGATCAATTTTTTAAAATTTCATTTCGAGCATTTCTACAATCTCTTCATTTTCACACTCTATTATTGAAGTGTTATTGTGTTCCTTTGGAGGCATCATGTTGTCTTCCTTATTCTTTTTTCTTGAATTGCTGTTTCTTTGTAGGCATTTGTGGAGATGCTTGTTGGTTTTTTCCCCTGTGATGGCTTTTATCTTTGGACTATGCCTCTGTGGATTAATGGAGTGTCTGCTCTTTCAGTGAATATCTTGGGTGTGGCCAGGGAGCTCTGCTCAGTACTCCAGGGTAAGGGTACTGTCCAAGGTGACACCCAAATTGAGTGTGGTGAAACTCTCTCTTTTTTTAGTCAGAGGGGAGGTTTGATCTGCTCTATTGTCATAGTCTCATGCTCGCCTCTCCTCCAAGGAGACCAATGCCTGGGCAGTAGCCTCAGTGGGTGTAATATTTGTTCACATTGCCACAAGAACCACACAAAAGTTCTGTACAGTTCTCAGTGTGAGCACAGATATGACAGCAATGACCCTCACCAGGGAATCAGGGAGCCCTGAACATTGGAGCCATCCACAGTGACTATCCAAAGACCTGGTCACCCCCTGTGCCCTCTCACACAGCCACAGTGTTTTCACAGTCCCAGCCCATAAGGCTCCTAGAGTCATGAGCACAAAGCCCCCTGTCAATTCTCCCAACCAGATTCAGGTGTCTCCTTTTGGCTGGTTGCTGGGTGTGTGAACATGAGGTGGAGCACCTGTTACATATGTCCAAAATGGTGCTTGCCCCCTCTCAGCTAGTTACAGGATGCTGGTGCTGGGTGGCTGGGGAGAGAGAGAAACACCCCCCCATTTTTGCCCCCTCTAGGTTGGCAGGTATTCTCTACCCCACAGGGCTCCAAGCCAGACTCATGCCAGGCTCTTCCTCAGCTTTATTGCTGGTGTTTTGGGCTGCTGCAGTCTGGTCCCACCTCACTCTCCAAAACTGGTGCTGAGGCTCTCGATTGCTGGAGTCCTGAGTTGTGCATGTCCACCCCCTCCTTTTAGATCCATAGTGTCCCTCTAATTTGTGTAGAGTTTCCTCTGTATTTTCTCCCTTACTCTTCCCTGAGATTGCACTCTCTCCTTGTGTTTTTTAACTATCTTCCCCTAAATTAAGCTCCTTCCCTATTCCACCACCTTGGTGTCTCTTCATATCCAATATTTAGCCATGCCTCACGCTGTGGTTCACACTCGGTTGTCAGCATCACTCACAAAGACTCAGGCCCCACCTCAGTCCTGGGAGTGGGGCCCAGGAAACATCTTGTTTGTCCAGGTGATATACATTGGGATTTGGGAAGCAAAGAAAGATAGTTGGTCCATAACTCGTGTGTGTTATGATCACGTGACTCAGCCATCCAAATTAGAGCAGGCTGTCCAGAACTATGGGATCTCAAAGGAACTGACAAGGTGAAACGTTGTTGAAGCTTTGGCACAGGAATTAAGGAAATAATCATCATACACATCTAAAGAAAGACACTTAGTGTAAGGGAGAAGAATATTAAGATTTGGTGATTGCCCAAACATCTCAGGAAGCAACACCTTGCCAGAGGCAGATGTGTTAGGGTAATGAGTTCTTTAATATAGTTATAATGCCTGCTAGATGTATTTTAAAAACATAACTGGCTTCACCAGAGCTTAAGAAAAGGCTGTTAAGAATTTGGTGCTTGTGAACCCAAAAAAGCAAAACCTGAATTTATTAATTTAAGAGATATTCAAAAGCCTCAATTTCCCCTTTTGAGATTATATTTTACCCAAAGTTGAATAGGCTTGTATCATAAACAGCTGAGCACTCACCCAGAAATTGTGAGGAATGACTGCCAAAAAGAACTTCCTGTTGTGTTTTTCATCATTGCTGTTATTGATCATTTGTGAGTAATTGCATAAAATGAGGGATTATTCTAAACACAGGTTTGGAAATTCATCTGTCCATAGGGTTCCAAATGCAAATGAGACAGTTGAGGCACAGACTTGAAGAGGGAAGAGGCAGAGACAGTCATTTACCTGAAGCAGTCAACTATATGCTCTACAATATCTAAAGCAATTGGTCCATTACCTATGTTTTCCTTAATTCAAGTTTGCCAATGTCTTTGAATGCTAAACTGTCCTCCTTGTCCTCGTCCTATTAGCACTTACATGGCTTTGAAAGTTATTAGGCATTCCTTACTACTGTTCAGTGTGGTAATGAAAAAGAATTGCAAACCCTATTTTGCTGGTAAAGGATCCAAGACATGGACAGTGCAAATAAAGGATGTGTTTCTGAAACAATTAGCAATGCATAGAAGTGTTGATTTTGGAACTCTTAACTTCTTTTATAATGAATTTTGAAAAAAAAAGATTTATTTATTGTGAAAGTTAGAGTTACAGAGAAAGAGAGAAGAGGCAGAGAAAGCGATATTCCATAAGCTTATTCACTCCACAGATGGCCACAGTGGCCAGGACTAGACATGCCAAGTTTGGGAGCTTCATCCATGTCCCCCATGTGGGTTGCAGGAACCCAAACACTTGGGCCATCTTCCACTGCATTTCCAACTCCATTAGCAGAGAGTTGGATCAGAAGTGGAGCAGCAAGGACACAAACTTGTGCCTATATCAGACACCAGTGTCTCAGGCAGAGGCTTTGCCCATTACACCACAGTGCCAGCCCCAGAGTCCTAACTTGTTTGCTCAGCATCTCCCATCCTAGATCACAGCAGATTTTGTGTACAAAATACTTACATCAATTCAGTGATGGAAAGAAGATTTTTATAGACTGTTATAGTCAGTTCAGGCTGCTGTAACAGCAATACTGCAGGCAAGGTGGTTTGAACAATAAATACTCATGTCTTCTAGTCCATTAGACTGGAAGGTCAAGATCATGGAGTGGTTCTTGGTGATGGCCCTCCTCATGACTTACAAATACTCATCTTGTCTTTGTATCTTCATATGGTGAAGAGAGAGGGAGATTCCTTTGTCCCTTTTCCATAAGCCTACAAATCCCAATCACAAGAGTTTCACTCTCTGATATAATCACCTTTCAGTTACTTCCACGTTCTAATGCCATCCCACTGGGAGTTAGAATTTCAGCATAGGAATTCTGGGAGAACACCAATATTCAGTCTCTAATATTAATGACCCTTCTGTCTGCTTATGTTAGAGCAGAAGATTTAAGATCAAAAATCCAATTTCTGGCTGAATAATTGAAAGCCAAAGAGCCATCTTCTGTCAGTTGGTCTTATGCATTGTACACCAACCCACAATTTTGTTTTGGCACAAAGCTTTCACTGTGCCAAGAGATGAACAGCACACTGCATGTTGCCCCAAGCCTGGTGGGTGGTGGTGGATATGTTCCCCTTTGGTCTGTTTGGGAAAGGGTTTAAGCTCTGGCAAAAAATGTAAGACGAAATTCACTTAAGCTAACCGGGGAATGTATTAATGCTAATACAAAAAATAAATAAATAAATAAGAGGAAAACGACTGTCTTGTCACTGTCTTGTTTTCCTGCTTGAGGCACCATCCAGGAGAACATGTCCATGGTTGAAGAATGTGCTGAGAGTATTGGAACATACCTTCATAGATAACGAGGTGCTATACATGAGTTAGTAAGAAGTAGGACTGTCTTCAGACATCATATGAAGAACTGCAGAATCATGTCATTTTAAAAATTAAACCAGGAATTTCCTATATTTTTGTTAGTCTCCTCTTAATATTTATTTCATCCTGGTCTCTTTGTGGTTTCAAATGTTCTGCCTGTGCCATTAGAAGTGATACGCTTCCTTATGCACACTAAGTAGAAACAGAGACATATAAACATGTTGCCCATACACAAAGTATAAAGACATGGATTCTGTGTCCACTCCTTAACCACTCACCATCACTAGGAAAATGCCAGATAACTGAGTTCAAGAGATGCACAACACCATCTTTGCCTAAAGACTAGGAGAGAATTGTGAAACATGGTACAAGTCTTAAGAGGAAAAAAATGTCCACCCAGAATACAGTACCCTGCAAAGCTCTCACTTATGAATGAAGGTGAAATACAGACCTTCCATAACAAACAGAAATTGAAAGAATTTGTCACCACTCATCCATTCTTACAAAAGATGCTTAAGGATGTGCTGCATACAGAAAAACAGAGACATGGTCATCACTATGAAAGAAGATGAAGGCGGCTGGCGCTGTGGCTCAATAGGCTAATCCTCCCCTGTGGTGCTGGCAGACCGGGTTCTAGTCCCGGTTGGGGCGCTGGTTCTGTCCCGGTTGCCCCTCTTCCAGGCCAGCTCTCTGCTATGGCTCGGGAGTGCAGTGGAGGATGGCCCAAGTGCTTGGGCCCTGCACCCACATGGGAGACCAGGAGAAGCACCTGGCTCCTGGCTTCGGATCAGCGCGGTGCGCCATCTGCAGTGGCCATTGGAGGGTGAACCAAGACCTTTCTCTCTGTCTGTCTGTCTCTCTCTCTCACTATTCACTCTGTCAACAACAACAACAACAACAAAAAGTGAAGGCAAAAAAATCTCTCAGTAAAATACAAAGGAAATCCAAAGTAAACAGTTGGAATATTTATGGAAAAATGCCAGGGCTAGTTGTTATTTATCAACAGTCATCCACAACGTAAATGGCCTCAACTCTCCAGTTAAAAGATACAGAGTAGCCAAATGAATTAAAAAACAAGACCCTTCTCTTGGTTGCCTACAAGAAGCACATCTCAATAAGGATACACGCAGACTGAAAGTGAAAGGATGGAAAAAGATATTCCATGCTAATGGAAAGCCAACAAGGGCAGGCATTGCCACTCTAATATCAGACAAAATAGATTTTAACACAAAAACTGTTGAAAGGGATGAAAGGCATTATATAATGATTAAGGGATCAACAGGACTATCATAAATATATACACACCTAATTACAGAGAACCTGGCTATTTAAAAGAAATGTTAATGGATCTAAAGGAGACTTAGACTCCAATACAATAGTAACAGGGAACTTCAACACCCTACTTTCATCATTGGACAGATCAACTAGACAGAAAATCAATGAAGACACAACAGAGCTAATCAACACTATGGAGCAAACGGACCTAACTATATATACAGAACTTTTCAAACCACACTTGCAAAATACACATTCTTTCCATCAGTGCATGGAACTTTCTATAGGATGGACCATATGCTAGGCCATAAAGCAAGTCTCAGCAAATTCAAAAAATGGAAATCATACCATGTATCTTCTTCTGACCATAATGCAATGAAGCTGGAAATCAATAACTCACAAACCTCTAGATCATATGCAAACACATGGAGACTGAAAAGCATGTTCCTGAATGAATATTGGGTCACATACTAAAATCAAAAGAAAAATAAAAAAGTTTCTGAAAACAAATGAAGCCAAAAATACATTGTATCAAAGCTTATGTTGTACAGCAAAAGCAGAGTTAAGAGGGAAGTTTGTAGAAATCAGTGCCTACATGAAGAAATTGGAAAGGCACCAAATAAGTGAGCTATCAATGCATATCAAGGACCTACAAAAACAACAAACCAAACCTCAAGTTAGTAGGAGGAAAGTAATAATTAAAATTAGAGAATAAGCAAAATTGAAACAAAAATATAAAAGATCAGTGAAATCAAGAGCAGCTTTTGAAAAAATAAACTAAATTGATATATCAAAGGCACAATTAACCCAAAAATAGAGGGAGAAGACTTGAATCAATAAAATCAGAGATGAAAAATTAAATGTAACAACAGATACCACATAAATAAAAAGAATCCTCAGAAATTACTACAAAACGCTGTATGCCAACTGACTGGGAAACCTAGAAGAAGTGGATAGATTTTCAGACACGTAAAACCTACCAAAATTAAGTCATGAAGACATGGAAAATCTGAACAGACCCATAGTAAAGATGGAAATTGAGTCAGTGATAAAGACCCTCCCAGCAAAGAAAAGCCCAGAACTGGATAGCTTCACTGCTGAATTCTACCAAACATTTAAAGAAGAACTAATTTCAATTCTTCTCAAGCTTTTCAAAATATTTGAAAGGGAAAAAATCCTCCCAAACTCCTTCTATAAATCCTGCATCACCTTAATTGCTAAATCAGAAAAAGATACAACAGAGAAAACTATAGACCAATAACCCTGATAAGCATAGATGTATAAAACCTCAACAAAATATTAATTGAATCCAAGAACTCTTCAGTAGGTCATTCACCCAAACCAAGTGTGATTTATCCTGGTATGCAGGGATGGTTTAACATTCACAAATCAATCAATGTGATACATCACATTAACGAACTGAAGAAGAAAAACCTTATGATTATCTATCTTTTTAAAGATTTTTTTTTCTTTTTTTAACTTTTATTTAATAAATATAAATTTCCAAAGTATAACTTTTGGATTATAGCAGCTTTTTCCCCCCATAAGCTCCCTCCCACCACAGTCATCCCATCTCCCACTCCCTCTCCCATCCCATTCTTCATCAAGATTCATTTTCAATTATCTTTATATACAGAAGATCAATTTAGTATACATTAAGTGAAGATTTCAACAGTTTGCACCCACACAGAAACACAAAGTATAAAGTACTGTTTGAGTACTAGTTATACTGTTAATTCACATAGTACAACACATTAAGGACAAAGATCCTACATGGGGATTAAGTGCACAGTGACTCCTGTTGTTGACTTAACAGTTGACACTCTTGTTTTTGGCATCAGTAATTGCTGTAGGCTCTTGTCATGAGTTGCCAAGGCTATGGAATTCTTTTGAGTTCGCCAACTCCAATCTTAATTAGACAAGGTCATAGTCAAAGTGGAAGTTCTCTTCTCCTTTCAGAGAAAGGTACCTCTTTCTTTGATGGCCCGTTCTTTCCGCTGGGGTCTCACTCACAGAGATCTTTCACTTAGGTCATTTTTTTTTTTTTTTGCCAGAGTGTCTTGGCTTTCCATGATTTTCAAGATTTTTTTAAGATTTAAATTCCATCCATTGGTTCACTCCCCAGTAGACCACAACAGCCGGAGCTGCACTGATCCGAAGCCAGGAGCCAGGAGCTTCTTCTGGATCTCCCACGTGGATGTAGGGGCCCAAGGACTCGAGCCATCTTCTACTGCTTGCACAGGCTATAGCAGAGAGCTGGATCGGAAGTGGAGCAGCCAGGACTTGAACCAGTGCTCATATGGCATGCTGGCACTGCAGGCAGTGGCTTTACCCACTATGCCACAGTGCTGGCCCAATGATTATCTCAACAGATGCAGAGAGGGGCCAGCACTGTGGCATAGGGGATAAAGCTGCCATCTGTGGCACTGGCATCCCGTATGGGCATTGGTTCAAGACCTAGCTGCTCCACTTCCAATCAAGCTCTCAGCTTCGGCCTGGTAAAACAGTGGAGGATGGCCCAAATTCTTGGGCCCCTGCACCCACATGAAGCTCCTGGCTATAGGCTTCAAACTGGCCCAATTCTGGCTGTTTTGGCCATTGAGGAGTGTTCCAATGGATGGAAGAATTCTCTCTCTCTCTCTCTTTGCCTCTGCCTCTCTGTAACTCTGCATTTCAAATAAATAAATAAATCTTTTTTTAAAAAATAGATGCAGAAGAAGCATTTGATAAAATAGCACATCCTTTCATGATGAAAACCTTAAGAAAATTGAGTATAGAAGGAGCATTCCCCAACATAATCAAGGCAATTTTTGACAAATCCAAGCTAGTATCCTATTGAATGGAGAAAAGCTCAAGCATTTGTCCTAGGATCTGGAACCACACAAGGATGGCCACTTTCACCCTTGCTATTTAATATAGCCCTGAAAGTTTTAGCCAGAGCTATTAGGCAAGAAAAAGAAATAAAAGGGATACAAATTGGGAAGGAGGAAGTCAAAATGTCCCTATTTGCAGGTGAAATGATTATATATAGGGCATCCAAAAGACTCCAGCAAGGGACTGTTGTAGCTCATAAAAGAGTTTGATAAAGTGGCAGGATATTAAATCATCACAGAAAAATCAATAGCCTTTGCCTACACAGAATGTCATGGCTGAGAAAGAAATTTTAAAATCAGTCCCATTCAAAGAAGCTCCAAAAAAAAATCTATGAATAAATTTAACAAAGGATGTCAAACACCTCTATAATGAAAATTATAAGACACTAAAGAATGAAATAGAAGACATTAAATAATGGAAACATCTTCCATGTTCATAGATTGGAAGAATTAACATCAAAATGTCCATACTACCCAAGCAATTTATAGATTCAATATGATCCCAATGAAAATTCCAAGAACATTCTTCACAGATCTAGAAAAAATGGTGCTAAAATTCATGTGGAATCACAAGAGACAAAGACTTCATGTGAAAGATCCTAGAAGCATAAGCAATCAAAGCCAAAATTGACGAATGGGGTTATATCAAACTGAGAAACTTCTGAACTGCAAAAGATATACTCAGCAAAGTGAAGAGGCAACCAACAGAATGGTAGAAAGTATTTGCCAACTATGCAACAGATAAAAGGTTAATATCCAGAATCTATAAAGAGCTCAAGAAAGTAAAAAAAAAAACCAAATATTCCAGTTAGGAAATGGGCAAAGTACTTGAACAAGCATTTTTTCACAAGTGAAAATCCAAGAGACCCACGGACACTTGAAAAAATGCTCAGGATCACTAATCATCAGGGAAATGCAAATGAAAACCACAATGAGATTTCACCTCACTCCAGTTAGAATGCCTCACATACAGAAATCAACAAACAACAATGTTGGTGAAGATGTGGGAAATTTTTTGTACCTTGGTCCACTCTTGGTGGGAATATAAACTGGTGTAGCCACTGTGGAAGACAGTATGAAGATACCTCAGAAATATAAATTAGACTTACTATAAGACCCAGCCATCCCACTCCTTGTCTGTTTCAATGGGAAACCGTGTTTTCTTCTTCATACTATTGAAAAAGGATCTTTGTAAAAATTAACAATGGGAATGTGAGAGGGAGGAGAAAGAAGGGTGGAGTGTGGGTGGGGGGAGGAATAAGGGGGAATACATAAGTATGAAATACTGAAACTTTTATAATGTAAATACAATTTTTAAAAATAAATATAAAAAAATTGTATTGCTGGTGATCCTGGTAGAACTTGAATTGAAAAAAATAGAAGCAGCATTGGAGACTTTCTTGTTTTTCAGAAGGGAGTATTGCCTGGTCAAACAGTAGTCCCATCACAGCATCCATCTGACTCCTGGGCCCAGGGGGCGGAATTTTGTCTGATTGTAGCTCTGTTTTGTTGGTTTGCCTCTTCACCTACATCCAGAAAACATGTTGAGAAGTGGATATTACAAGGGCAACATCGTGCTACGAATACTAAAAGGAAACAGTCTGAAGGACATGGCTTTATCTCAAAACATGGTCAAGGTGAGCGGTGTTTGTAGGTGATATGTTTCTGTTTCTCTGTAGTATACAAGCAGTAAATTATGAAATTAAATGCTTACATCTTTACATTGAAAACCATATCTAATATTAATATTGATTCAATGTTAACCATTCACTTATTTTTAACTAAATATTGAATTTCTGACAAATTACATTAAAATAATGAAGTGTCAAAATAATAGAAGTTTTTTAGTGAATGTATTGCAGGATATTTTTTAATACAGTGACTAATGTCAGTACTGATTTTATCTATAAGCAAAGACACTGAACATCTATAATATGTGACTCTAAAATGTTCTTTTACCACATGATTCCTATATTTTTCTACTTAAGATTGCTTTACAAATATCAAGCTATTTGTGCTCCTAATCACTCCTCATCATAATATTGCTTTGCATAAACAGTGATTTTCATTCTATATTGCTTGCGACTCAAACGTTCTCTATTAGCTGTCCTTCTCAGAATAATATACAACATCTCACATGATACATCCCTAATATCCTTTTTAATCACATCATCCATTGCTTCTTGCTTTCTTGCTCTCTCCATTGCAGCAGCCAGACTGGCCTCCGCTCTATCCCCCAAATGTACCATGTACTCTACAGCTCAATGGTCTTTGACCTTGTCTCCCCTCTTTTGTCTCCCCTTTTCCCCAAGATAAACATGTGGCTCACTACCTTACTGCTCTAGCCTTTTAATAAAATACAATTTAGCAGGGAACCATTCTTGAAATGCATGTGCATGTGCGTGTGTGTGTGTGTGTGGGGGGGTTGTGTGTGTGTGTTATAGATGAATAGTTGTATCCGCTAAGATCCATGTATTAAAACTCTAACCCCTAATGGGTTGGTGAGGGGCTTTTCGAGCTATAATCAGGGTTAAATAAGAAGAGTAAAGTTCTGATCTGATGTGCCTAATGCTCACTATCTCTCTCTCTCTCTCACCACTCTCCAACTCCTCTGTGTGAGTACAAAGTAGCAAGGGTCACTTGTAGGCCAGGACGGAAACCCTCATGAGAATTCAACCATGTTGACATTCTGAGCTAAGACTCACAGCCTCCAGAACTATAAAAAAAAAGGGCTGTTGTTTAAGCCCCATAGTCTATTGCAAGTTTTTGCTATGGCAGCCAGAGATAATACAATAGATAAACAAAAATGAATGACTTCAAAAATATTCATGTAAAGATGATATTAAAAGATAAAAAGGAAAAAGTCAACTTTCATTTTGAACGTAATTTTCATCAAGTTTAAGATACTTTTCTAAGTAATGATACCTTTAAGTTCACCCCTGAAGAAAAGAGGATCTTGGGAAGTTAACCATATTAATACAGTCTTTTTATATATTTAACTGATGAAAAATTGTGTACCCTTTAAAGATTTTTTAAGATTAGGTAACAGAGAGGGACCAGCACTCCGGCGTAGCAGGTAAAAGCTGCCACCTGCCATGCTGGCTTTCCATATGGGCTCCGGTTTGAGTCCCAGTTACCCCACTTCCACTCCAGCTCTCTGCTATGGCCTGGGAAAGCAGTAGAAGATGGCCCAAGTCCTTGGGCCTCTGCACCCATGTGGGTGACCTGGAAGAAGCTCCTGGTTCCTGGCTCCTGGCTTAGGATTGGCCCAGCTCTGACTGTTGTGGCCATTTGGAGAGTGAACCAGCAGATGTAAGACCTCTCTCTGCCTCTACCTCTCTGAAACTCTGCCTTCCAAATCATAAATAAATAAATCTTTTAAACAAAAAAAGAGCAGGTAGCAGAGAGAAGCCAGAAGGAGGAAAATTAGGACTAAAATGTGGAATCTTAATCAAAACTCTCATGACATTGCCCTGTTTGAAGCGAGGAAGGCTGTGGAGTATTGCAATGGTAGAGAAGGGCTCTCTGGTGAAGGTTTCCAGGTGTTTTTCTGCCAAAGCTTTGACTTTATCAAAACACCTAAAAGGCAGACACTATTATTCAATGGGCCTCCAGGAATCCAACAAACCAAATGCCTTGAGTACCCCGAATAACAGTTACATGATCTCTGCGCATTGGTCCATTTTTGGTCTGACTGGGCCAGTTTCATGTGGTAGAACATGCTTTAATCATATCATTGTAGCCTTTTAGGCATATGCAGTATGACCTAAGTAGTTGCTTTTTCTGAGCTCTGGAAGACAGAAGTCATATATTCAAGTCCTTCCCATTAGTTTAAAGTAAGAAAAAATATCATACTCCCTATTCTATATATTTTTTTGACAGGCAGAGTTAGACAATGAGAGCGAGAGAGAGACAGAGAGAAAGGTTTTCCCTGCGTTGGTTCACTCCCCAAATGGCCGCCACAGCCGGCGCGCTGAGCTGATCCGAAGCCAGGAGCCAGGTGCTTCCTCCTGGTCTCCCATGCGGGTGCAGGGCCCAAGCACCCGGGCCATCCTCCACTGCACTCCCGGGCCACAGCAGAGAGCTGGACTGGAAGAGGAGCAACCAGGACAGAATCCAGTGCCCCAACCAGGACTAGAACACGGGTGCTGGTGCCGCAGGCAGAGGATTAGCCTATTGAGCCGCGGTGCCAGCCGTCCATTCTATATTACAAGTGGGGAGAGCAAAAAGTACCACAAAGCCAACAACCATCTCCAAAGAAATTATTTTTCATTTCTACTTCCAAGTTAATCTCTTTTTACCTTTAAGGTGGGATACTGGGTTCAGGAAGGAAAATAGGTCTTCACCAATTTGTTAGAAATCCTATAGGTGTGTCTGAGCACCTCAGTTTGTAAGTTATGTACCCTATGTTCACCCTTGGTCTTTGGTAGGATTGTTGAAATGGAGATAGAGTACTATGTAAACATTCCATTAACAGAAAGGTTGGTTATAACAATAAACAAAAGCGATACAACCATGTTTAATGGATTTAATTTTAGAAATACAAGAATGACTCTATATGAAGAATTTTTTTTATTTTTTAAATTTATTTGACATAGTTAGGCAGAGAGAGAGAGAGAGAGAGAGAGAGAGAGAGAGAGAAAGGCCTTCCTTCCGTTGGTTCACTCCCCAAATGGCCACTACAGACAGAGCTACGCCAATCTGAAGCCAGGAGCCAGGTGCTTCTTTCTGGTCTCCCATGCAGATGCAGGGGCCCAAGCACTTGGGCCATCCTCCACTGCCTTCCCAGGCCACAGCAGAGAGCTGGACTGGAAGAGGAGCAACCGGGATGAGAACCCGGCACCCATATGGAATGCCGGCACCGCAGGCAGAGGATTAACCAAGTAAGCCACAGCGCCAGCCCTAAGAAATCTTTTAACATGCGTTATCCATAACATATAGAAAGCTTTCACAAAACAGCAGAGAAAACATGCAGAGTCTCAGGGGAAACAGGCTAAAGACATAAATGACAAGTCATGCAGATACACAAATATAAAAAAACAAAGAGGGAAATCTTTAACCTCATTAAATAAAAATTATTCAATTAAAGCAATCACTATTTTTAACTTACCCAATCATAGAAATGAAAATGATAGAAAATATAACAGCTCCCTTTCTCTCTGTCTCTCTCTCTCACACACACTATCCACTCTGCCTGTCAAAAAAAAAAAAAAAAAAAGGCCGGCGCCGTGGCTCAGCAGGCTAATCCTCTGCCTTGTGGCGCCGGCACACCGGGTTCTAGTCCCGGGTTAGGGCGCCGGATTCTATCCCGGTTGCCCCTCTTCCAGGCCAGCTCTCTGCTATGGCCCGGGAAGGCAGTGGAGGATGGCCCAAGTCCTTGGGCCCCGCACCCGCATGGGAGACCAGGAGAAGCACCTGGCTCCTGGCTTCAGATCAGCGCGATGCGCCGGCCGCAGTGGCCATTGGAGGGTGAACCAACGGCAAAAAGGAAGACCTTTCTCTCTGTCTCTCTCTCTCTCTCACTATCCACTCTGCCTGTCAAAAAAATTTTTTTCGTAAACTTGAAAGACTTTCCCTTTTGTGTATATTGCACATCATGTGCATTTTTTCCCAATTCCAAAGTAAAATGTGAGCATAGGACCAGCTTACGTTTAAGAACTCTTCCAGGTAAATGTTTCTATTATTTTAAGCTAAGCCTTTTTTTGTTGTTGTTGAATTAGCTTAAGTAGATCTGATCTCTTGGTCCTAAAGCATAATGTCTCACTGCTAACAAAAGAAAATAAAATGTTTTAAAATTAAAACCCAAAGTCTCTTAGTCTTACTCCAGTATACATTTCCAGTTTCAACTGTATGCTCCTTAATTTGCCAATGTGCAACTTACTCTCCTGAGAGGATTTTATGTAATTTTCCACATCACGCTCTCCAAGCTCTCTGCAATGCGTTCTCCCAACAATTCAATGATGCTTAAATACTTTGCCAAAACCCAGGTAAATAAAGCCATCAGTTTATCAAAGCTTTCAATGATTCCCACAAAGAGATATCATTTCCTTCTCCCAATTACCCGAGCATTTATTTGATGTTGTTCTCGTAGAATTTTCTATTTAGCTATCTGTCCCTAGATCTCAGCTTTACTAGCAGATGGCAGATTTTTTGAAGTCAAGAACCACGCCTTATTATTTTGTGTCCCTAACAGCAATTAACCAAATACCTGTCCCAATAACAAAGACCAAATAGTGTCAGCAATAAGTCTGTTATTGCTTACTCCGTGTCCAGCATCGTACAAAGCACTTGATGGGAATCACTTGAGATTCACAACCTCTTGGCATAGCTACTGTTATTAGCCCAATTTTAGATTAGAAGTCAAAGTCACAAAAAGGACGAATTATCTGCCCCTGTAAAATCCTATCTCTTCACTTGAGCTGTGTTCTTTTCCTTAGCGATCTATCTGTGGAGCAATCCTGGAGTTCTCATAGTATTGTTTCAGCACATAAATGACAGAGGAAGAGAAAAGGAATATCTCCAAAGAATTAAAACCAAAGCAGGCAGATTGTATAAATATTCGATGGAGGTATCAAAGATTGGATTCTATAATGACTGATAATAAAAATTGGGGAAATAGAAGAGAATAAGGGTAGCATTATTGTGTCCCCTGGGACCCTGGCTAGCCTGCTCTAAGCTCTTCCATCAATGCATGAAAGATTTCAACATGGAAGCACAAAGGTGTGCAGGGAAGCAGGATTTGTTTAAGCAAAGGAAAAGTGAAAACAAGCTCAAAAGAGAGAGCACAAACAAAAACTTAAACACCAAGAAGACCCCAAAACAAAACCTAAAGTCTTCCTTGAGATTCACCTTATCCTTTTATATCATTGAGAGGCATGGTGGTTGTGCCTGGAATAAGATATAGTGAATATTCAAAATGTGTGGGGCTTGAGACAGGGCTTGAATATCAACAATTTCCACATCCTTTCTTGGAAATATCTGAAGTTTCATTGCATCAGGTACATGATGGAAGTGAGAGTGTCTGCCATGACAATGTTATTATAATTACATTATGATACAAAGGTCATTGTGGGACTACATTCTGCAGTCATATTAGATATTTCCAGCTAGTGCTGGTTCTACATTTGCAAGATTGTGGAACTTGAAGTTTCCACTATACAGTAAAGGGATGTGGAGAGCTTCCTAGTGCACAGGAAGGCAGGTTTGGATGGTACACAAAAAAGGGAGGTTGAATGGTGCAGACTGGGCTGTCATGTGGGCCAGGTCAGGCTGTCATGCAGAGCCCAACAGCAGCTGCTGCACCAGCCATCCAGAGCTGTCCCATGGCTGACCAGAGATGTCAAACCACAGGTCAGCTGGGGCAGTCTAGTGGTGGCCTGTGCTGCAACATGTGTCAATGGGGGCTGTCAAACAATAGCTGCTTTCTGCCAGCTAACATTATCTACCTGCCCACATCAGTATCTTAGCTCACTTCACACTCCTATAAACTGGGTTCTTTATGATCAATAGAAGTGTATTTGGCTTGCAGTTCTAGAGGCTGGGAAGTCTGAGATTGTGTGGTAAGACCCTTCTTACATCAAAACACGGCAGTAGTCACAGGCAAGGGAGTATGTGAGACAAAAAGAGTAAGAGAGATGTTATGTCATGATTTTAAGAAATCTTATTTCAACCAGATATTTTGGATTTTGAGCCTTCTTGGCATTCTTGACAGGCATTCAAAAAATCAAAGTTTCAAACAATCTGGTCTCTAAAATTTCCAGTAAATCCAGGACTTTGGTTTTTCCAGTTTGGGCCCAACTGAAAAAATCGAAGGACCTATGTCTCTCATCTTATAGAGACACCAACTAATCAGTCTATTTGGAGTATATTAGAAGTACTGTCAAGATGTGATGTGGTACCAGACTTTAAGTTTCTATAATGGAAAATGCTATTAATACAAATGTTTGAGAATTAAAAAGTCTAATGAATTTGTGTTACTAGACATGATAGTTATCTTAATGAGAAAGCCCCAGAGGCTTAAAGGGTTAAATACTTGTAAAATCCTACAGGTGCTTTCAAAAATACCGTGAAGTAAGCAAGTGCCTCTTGTTGGTTGATGAGTTTATAATTTTAAACATGGCGACTTAAAGTCTTTTGTCATCCACAGTTATATATGATTTGCTGCTCATAAAACTAAAGCGTTGTTGGTTCTGTGTTTAACTGTCCTCCTATAGGTTCCTATGGACTTTTTCCAGCCACTTTTATTGTATTCAGTACTTTGGGATGGCTCTGTAAACAGATGAAGCCAATAATGTATTAACAGTACCAACTGAGAGAAAGTATGGTTAACTGAGGTTACTAAGAAGAAAAAGCAATTCAAATCAATTGGCAATCTACAAAAAGAGTTAAAGATTTTAAAAGCTATTATTAAAATTGCTATATTGGTCTATTATGCTATATTATATGTGTGTACATATTGTATGTCCACATGGGGAAATTTTATTAAGAGTTTTATTTTAAATGGCTTATAGATAAGATTGTCCATAAATTTAAGCTGCTAAAATCAATCAAAGATACATTTTAATTTGTGGGACCTGAATCTGTGTATCATATGTTTTAGACTTATTGGTAGAAAGAAACTAAAAACATTTTAGATGGTTGTGCTTAAGTTTACTGGCTAAACAAACTACACCATGTTAGATATTTAAGAGGTGTTTTCAAATACATGATTCTTAAAATTTATAGAAGGCATTGGACCTTCTGGTAAATGTTTTCTTAAGTTGTTATCTAATGGTTGAAACGGTTTGCTAAGTATTCATGTAATATTGCTATTGTCAGCAAGCGATCTAGGACTTGCTCCCTCATTTCTCTATTCTAAGCCCAACTTGTTCTTTCATTTCTCTATTCTCTTCAAGGTAGGAAACTAATTCTATTATGAAGGAATCTGTAGGATGCACAATTTAATCTTTAGACCTTATAAAAGAGATGGCTAACATTTTTCTGTAATAGCATAGCCAAAATAAGAACTTAAATAATAATCTCATAGCTAGATTCACTTCGCCATCAGCGAAGTATACAGTAAGTAGAAGAAACCTCCCTTTCAGACCAAAGGGAAAGAAAGTTTTAAAGTAAGAATATAATTTTCCTCATGTGCATTGTCTACCTTAGAAAAACTACTACAGAACATGCCTGTGACTATAGACTTGTAGTTCAGGCCACCGAAGATTAGAGATGGGAAACGGGCACTCCCTTGACTTGCATCCTCTGCTCTGCTTTAACACAAACCAGGAGGAAAAGAAAGCTCGGCATCAGAAGCAATGGGTGGCAGGCCTATTAATGGCTGATCTGTACAGTGATCTGCCCTCAAGGAGACCCAACAGGCCAGTCCACTGCAGTGGCTTTCAATGTGGTAAGCCTGGGCTTCAGCAGAAGTCAGCTTATGAAGAGCCCTGGCAGCTCTGCCAAGAGTTGGATCACTGGAAATGGACCTGCCCTGGAGTCGAAGGATGCCCAGGTCAGAGCCACAGATCTTATTGGCTCTAAGCTGAAAAGCCCTTCACTCAGCCCAACTTCCGAAGTGACCACTGCAGCTGAGGGGATGGTCAAGTAGGGTCAGCAACATTGCAGGCAGAACTGTAAATT
This sequence comes from Lepus europaeus, assembly GCF_033115175.1. Classification (NCBI taxonomy): domain Eukaryota; kingdom Metazoa; phylum Chordata; class Mammalia; order Lagomorpha; family Leporidae; genus Lepus; species Lepus europaeus. The sequence goes on from NC_084827.1 coordinate 173,899,671, forward strand.
TCTTGTTAGAGATGCCCCCTGCCTTTACCTGGCCAGCTCTCCTCCCAGGCCAGCCAAGTGATGAAAGTCAACAGAGTGCCTTCCCCTAGGAGGTTCACACCTCCCTTAGGATATACCCCATGTGAAGAGATAGATAGGTCTGGGCCTCTGAATTTACAAGGCCTAAAGCCCACCAGATTATTATCAAGCCCCTTCTATCAGGTTCTATTTGCCTCTCAATCAGAAAACTTCATTGTAGCTTAGACAGCACCTTTCTTAGCTCCTCTAATAATGACTCTGTCCTTTGTTCTAGGCCCTGTCTAGTGCACTTGGGCCTCATTCCTTTGTAATCATAACCTCTACTCTACCACCAATGGCTCTACTCCCAACCTGTGTGTACTGATGGTCCTCTTCCCCACTTAATGCTGTATAATTGTTCAAACCTGGTAAATGCCACTCTTAGGATCATTGGTTACTATCCTCACTCTGTCTTTTATGACCTTGTCTAAATATGATCAGAGTCGGCAAACTTGGAAGGCTTCCATAGCCTTGGCAACTCATGACGACAGCCTAGGATGGTTACTGGCGCCATGAACTAGAGTGTCAATTTGTTGGGTCAACAACGGGAGCCACTGTGCACTTGCTCCCCGTGGGATCTCTGTCCTTAATGTGCTGTCCATTGTGATTTAATGCTATAACTAGTACTCAAACAGTATGTTTCACTTTGTGTTTCTGTGTGGGTGCAAACTGTTGAAATCTTTATACTAAATTGATCTTCTGTATATAGAGAGAATTGAAAATGAATCTTGATGCAAATGGAGGGGGAGAGGGAGCGGGAGAGGGGAGGGTTGCGGGTGGGAGGGAGGTTGTGGAGGGGGGGAAGCCATTGTAATCCATAAGCTGTACACTGGAAATTTATATTCATTAAATAAAAGTTAAAATAAAATAAAAAAAAAGAGTAAGAGAGGTCAGACTTTCATAACAAAGCTACTCTTGTGATAAGCAACCCATTCCCACAATAAAGGCATGATTCCACTCCTGAGGGCTCTGCCTTCATGATCTGATTGCCTCCTAAAGCTCCCACTTTCAACATTAGAGAGATCAACTTTCCAAAACATGAAACTTGGGGGTCACATTCAAATCATAACAAATAGTAATTGTATGAGTATTTGCTAGTTAAATATTGTTATCTTAAGAAAATGGCTAGTTATATGACTTTTAAAAATATATTCCTGGGGCTAGTATCATGGCATAGTGGATTAAGGACAATATTTGTAATGTTGGCATCCCATATCAGAACACCAGTTCAAGTCCAGGCTGCTCTGCTTCCAATCCAGCTGCAGACTGATGCATGAGGGAAAGCAGTGGAAGATGGTCCAGTTATGGCCGCCCAGTTATTTGTATTTCCTTTTTATTTTCCCCCACAGGTAGAGTGGACAGTGAGAGAGAGAGACAGAGAGAAAGGTTTTCCTTTGCCGTTGGTTCACCCTCCAGTGGCCACCATGGTTGGCGCACTGCGGCTGGCGCACTGCACTGATCCGAAGCCAGGAGCCAGGTGCTTCTCCTGGTCTCCCATGGGGTGCAGGGCCCAAGCACTTGAGCCATCGTCCACTGCACTCCCGGGCCACAGCAGAGAGCTGGCCTGGAAGAGGGGCAACCGGGACAGAATCTGGCGCCCCGACCAGGACTAGAACCCGGGGTGCTGGCACCGCAAGCAGAGGATTAGCCTATTGAGCCGTGGCGCCGGCCTTGTATCTCCTTCACCTGCATGTTCAGACCTGGATAGAGCTCCAGGCTGCTGACATAGGACTGGGCCATTCTAGCCATTGTGGCCATTTGGGGATTTAAGCAGCAGAGGGGAGATCTCTTTCTCTGTCCCTCTCTCTGTCACTCTGCCTCTTAAATAATTAAAATACACCGTATATATTTTCCTTAATATAATGGCTGGAAACCTAATTTACATATAGATCAAATTGTTACTAGAGTGTATTTTGTTCTCAAATTCTTCTTGAATGGATATTCAAATGGAATTTCTCTGTGGTTATTGATTATAGCTTTCTACAACACCCCCCCCATCTTCACTTTTAAAAGAAATATTAGTATAATAAGGATTAAAATGGTGGGTACTTTTCTAATTGACTTGGCCATCATTCAAACCTCACAGCCCTAAGACTTCAAGGATATTGAATGTGGGTCATTCAAGTGGCAAAAGGGCATGCTGGAAGAGGTTAGTTATGGCCTCATGAACTGAATGGATGCTATGCTGCTAGTTCCAGAATAACAGAAAAACCTGGCTATTTCTGCTTAGAAGCTCATGGGCTCAGAATTCTCCAGACCATTGAAACAATCACCATGCTCACATTGTACTGGATCAAATGAAACATAGACTCACAATTGAGTGTAAGCCTAAACCTCTATGAATACAAGCAGCTAGAATGTGTAATTCAAGGCATAACCTTGAATTTGACTAAGAGGAATGTTAGAAGTAATAAAAACAAGAAGAAATGAAGTGAGAATCCCAGAGCCTTCCTTGCATGCCAGAATAAAGCAGATGATGGTTACATTTTTTCCTTCTGAGGGTCCCTTCCACACCTGTTGTTGCTTTCCTGGGGAATAAGCCAAAGTGATCCAATTTCTAAGTCTTACTGGAGAGAAATTATTCTATCCTAGAACAAGAGGCCAAGATTCACATTTTTAAAACATTTTCTTACTTTTTAATATCTTTGATATAGGAATATTGATTTAGTACAATCGTTCAGGCAAGGCAAAAGTCACCATTGCTTGCACACAGTAAGTGAAAAGTTGGTTAATATGTTTATAAACTGAATTTGCAGTACATCCTCTCTTTTTTTTTGTTTGATTCTATTTTGTTTGATTCATCATTTAATTGGTTGTCTGATTTGTTGAACTTGCTTTCCGGAAGTAGTCCTAGAACAGTGAGTAAGCTCTTTCTCTGGACGATTTTATACAAGCTGTCATACCTAGTTGAAAATGGATTCTCCACTGGATTCTTGGTCCCTAGAAAAAGCACAGGTTCCCATTTCATAGAGTTTAAAAATTGGCAAAAATTTGGTAGATGATATAAAGAGAATTTTTGTGCATATACACTTTTACCAATTCCGTTTTGAGCAAATATGTGCCTAGCACTGAGCTTTAGTGAAAGATTAGAAAGACAGCGCTTAGCCATGGGAAATATAAAAACTGGTGTAGGAGATAAATGAATGATGAAAGCCATAGATGATTTACTTGAGACTGTCCTCATAAGTATTACCAGCAAAATCATAAAATGTGCTTATTTTCAAGTATGGCAGTTTGACAGTATATTTTTCTCTGCCATGGTGGTATTGAAAGCACAGTAATTTCTGCATTTCCTGTTAACAGGAAAAAGGAAGTAGTTTCACCTTCTCCAGGTTACTTAACCTCATCAAGCCTCAGTTCTCGTATCTATGTAACAGGTACTATTGATAACACCTACCTCTTAGAATTGGTGTGAGAAGGAAATGAGATGAATCAAGCAATACCGTTCCAGAAATATTAACATATTGGTCCTTTCCAACCATGCAAGCATATTTCTATCACTAATGCATAGACAGTGGCACAATGTAAGACACAGTTCTAGCAGTCAAGGTTTCTAATGACACTAAGTGGCACTGGGCACTCATGACACTGCCACTGGTGATCCCCAAAACATGACCACTTTGATTATTTACTGCAGAAGAGATCCAACCATTCCATCTGTAGTTGGACAAATTGACTTACATGATTCCATTGTTTTTCCCTATTATTGATATCTTTCCCTTCTTCCTGGATGAAGTTTCTATTTATTTTTTCCTACAATGAATAAAAATCAAAATCACCAATAACTTATACTCTCCACACAAATACTCTGTAGAAGGCCACCAAGCTGACCCTTATGAAGTACTCAACCTATGCATCTGGATGTTCTAAAAGAATTGGGTGCTTCTAATCTCCTGCCAACCCGATTTACTAGTCCCACACCAGCTCTTTCTGCCATCAGAGCCTTGAATTTCTGCTACACATGGATACCCAAACGTGTCTGTCCACTACCATGCAAAACAGGCTCAGCTCAGAAAGGCAGATAAGAATTCTTGGCCTACGAACTCAACTTGACAAATGGTCGCTAACCAACATTTAGCACAAAACCTGATTTCTACCTACACATAAATAAAACATGGTTGGGTGCCCTGGACCTTAGCCATGCAAACAAATGGGATATGCTCTCATTTCTTATTTACAAAAATGCCCATGCTCGAAATAGTTTATTGAATTTACATATTTCCTGACAGATTTCACATATAAAAACACCAGTGAACTTAGAAACTTCTTTATCTCTGGTCTATGATGAGCCTGGGCACTATGGTCCCAGCTGGAGATAATCCTGAGGCAGAGCAGGGCTGGGTGAGGGAGTGCAGTTCCTCTTGGTCACACTTTGAATTCACAGAATTGGGATATAATTGACATAAACAATGTAATGGAGGTTGGTGATTCGAAATAAAGTTAAACAGTATGAATTAGACTAATAATTAGACCATAAAAGAGACTCAAGAAACCAGGTGTAAGGAGGGGAAACTGACACATAAGAAGTTTAGTTTAGCAAGAAATTTAATTCACATGGAGAAATATCGTTCTCAAATTCAATTCAGCTGGAGCAAGTCTCTGCTCTTGTTATTAGTTTTTCTTTTCTTTTTTTTTTTTTTTTTTTTTGACAGGCAGAGTGGACAGTGAGAGAGAGAGAGAGAGACAGAGAGAAAGGTCTTCCTTTTCTGTTGATTCACTCTCCAATGGCCACTGCAGCCGGCGCGCTTCGGCCGGCACACAGTGCTGATCCGAAGGCAGGAGCCAGGTGCTTCTCCTGGTCTCCCATGCGGGTGCAGGGCCCAAGCACTTGGGCCATCCTCCACTGCACTCCTGGGCCACAGCAGAGAGCTGGCCTGGAAGAGGCGCAACTGGGACAGAATCTGGTGCCCCTACCGGGACTAGAACCCAGGGTGACAGCGCCGCAGGCAGAGAATTAGCCTATTGAGCCATGGCGCCGGCCTAGCTATTAGTTTTTCTTAAGCAGTGCTTATGGTGTGCAATTCTTGATTTCCCTCTATATCTGGCTAATTACTACCAATTAAACAAAATATTACAATTCCCTTTCACTTCCCTTGCCCCTTTACTTTCAGCAGCTACTATACAAGGTCGTCAGACTAGCTTTGTCCAATGAAATATGAGTGGAGGGTGTATGTCTTTCTTCCAGGCAAGCTTTGTAATCATTTTTAGTGCCTAACTTTCCAACCTCTCCTCCACTGTCAAAGGGAAACATGATGATGTACTTGGAGTTTGTGGACGATAAAACTGTGTGTAATAAATACACACAGAAGAGCCTCCCACCAACCTGCAGTGAACAGATACGCGGCATGAGGGAGAAACACATGTGTCTGTTTTAATCAGCTACATCTGTCACCTCTCTGTTACCTCGTTGGTCCTGATTGACACAGAGCTCATGGGATTAATGAAGAACTACTTAAGGAGGTTTTACCAAATGGGCTACAACAAGTTTGCAACTTGATACTTATTTCTCCAAAGTAGTAAAATGCTAGAGGAGATATCAAAGCTCTGTAATGCGCTTGATTCACAATATAGCTATGCCTATTGTAATACCTGTGATTAGATATGCATTAAATTTTGTTTTCTTTTTTTTTTTTTTGCAGGAATGATGATGACATTTATATTTACAGATGTCCCAATGCTAAGCAGAGAACTTTAAAAATGACAAATATTTACCAAGTAATTACTGACAAAAAAAATTCTTACACTAGTCTGTTCCTTCAGAGGCAAAATTCCCTCTATTCTTATTTAACTTTCTAACTTAACTTGGTTTGAGTCTGATGTGTTCCACCCACTTGAAATGCATTCCTCTTCCCTCTGAAGAATTTCATACCACATCGTCCAAAATCCTGTTGAAGAATCATCCCAACCAGTTCTCAAGCCTTGTGGTCTCAGAACTGTTTTACACTACTTAAAACGACTGAGAATTCAAAAGGGCTTATGTTGACACAAGTTATGGTTATTTATATTAAAAACTGAGCACATATAAAACATTTATGTATTAATGTATTTAAAAGAACAATAAACTCCCTACATGCTATGTAAAGAACATACTTTAATTGTTTTGAAAACTGTATTTTCCAAATTAAAAAATGTTTACTGAGAAGAAATATATTGCTTTAGATTTTCACAACTATCTGTAATGCCTGCCTTGAGAGAGGCAGCTGGATTCTCTTATCGGATTCTGTATTCAATTGGTTGCAATATCCCGCATCACATATCTTCTGAAAAACTCCATTGTATGCTCTCCAGAGCATGAAAGCAAAAATAGAAAATGCTATTTTATTGTTATTATCAAAATAGTTTTGAATTTGTGTTTCCTGAAAGGCTTTTGGGGACTCTTGGGAGTTCCTGTCTTTCTTCTTTGAAGTAGGGTTGCACAAAGAAGCCCTGAGGCTGAATTTCCTACTTGATTATTTTCCAGTTGTTTTATGTACAGTAGACAAGGATCCCAACCTGGATTGCAAATGCCATGAAGGCAGGGACAATGAATGCTTGCAACACACAGAGAAAGACAAAGCCTGCTCTAACCAAGAACCACAGAACCCAGACATCCTGGATGAGCCTGGATTAAAGTGCTGTTACTTTAAAATGACTGTGTCGTTAGAGAGTAATCTAAGCCAATTTTATCTCATTTTACCCTTTCCCATCTTCAGAGACAACCAAAATCATTAACAGGGTCATCATCATAGTTTCTATACTTTAATACAACCTTTCACTCAGTATTGATTTGCTTGTTTCCCCTACATACATAAATAGCATTTTGTTCATTTTACTTCTTTTTACCTCAGAATCATGACTTTAGGATCTAGCCACTTTGCTATTTATAAACCTCGTTAATTCACTTAAACTGCTAGATGAGATGCTTTTATGCTCTGTCCTCTTTGCTTCTTTCCTGGTGATAGACATTTGAATTATCTCCAAGGAGTCACAAATATAAGTCATTTTAAAATGAAGGTCACCATTTATGTTTCTTCAGTCATTTGTGCAATAATTGCTCTAGATTACATTTATTAAAAATGGGCTATCAGGACACAGTCATTCTAATCCATATTCACCAATTTGCAGTACTACCATTAGTGCACAGGAAAGTCATTTGCCTCATATTTCATGTTGTCATCCTTTACTTATGTTGTAGTGTGCCCTACTGAATCTAGCACGGTGTATGGACATAGGAGGTGTTAGCAAATTCTTGTTAACTGCAGCAGCTCTGGCCCAAAGTTGGGGCATGAGATTATGGGCAAAATTTGCAGGCACAGGCAAATGGCTCTCTCCTTGTCCTGTGTAGGAGACTCAAGAGCTGTCTCTTAAGTAGGCAAATATAAAATAAACCAAGGTGCTTCTTTTAGTTTATTCCATTCCAAGAAACACTTTGTGTCTCACATACTTTCAGTTCAGTAGCTCTACCCCTTTTGATTGTCCACATGCTTAGCCTCCAAGGTAGCTACCCTGTCTTGGAGGCTACCATTACCATAACGCTGAGACAAGTGCAGCTGAAATGCTTCATGCTGGTTGGAAGCTGCCAGAACTCTGTTCTGCAAACTGTACTGCGGGATGCATAGTTATGCAGTGAGAGACGGCGTTCTGCGTTCAATTACACTGCTGCTAGGCTAATGTAATTGCTTCAAGACCCTACAAATTACCAGATGTCGACAGTCAGCTCAGATGTGTTTCCCTATCCCCATAAACTAAAGGGAAATTCAAAAACTGTGGAGCAGGGTGGTATCTCCTTGATGCCTCAAATATGTATTTTTTTCATTTGAAGGAAGTCTTGGACGTGCTTATAGTGAAATGTGATGATAGCACTGTCATAACGCAGCTTGTCTTAAATACCCATCACAGGCTACACTTGCAAACATGGGTACATTTTATGTCAGATACGCATATTACAGATATAAATGAGCTATGTGGAAGGACACGCCACAGGTAGTCCAATGAATTAGGTAAAACTATTAGTTCTTACATGCTTTTAATTCTCATGTTAGATAAATCTTCAACAACAACAAAATATATAACCACAAAGCCCATAGGCCGATGAGAAAGTACTAATGCCATCATTTGAAATATGAGCATAAGCGTGTTTGTCAGAAAACCTGAAATATGCAGTGTGAAAGTTGGCACTTCACAAGTCAGTTCACTATAATGTTCAGAACTCAGTTGTCCTTGCATTTCTCCCATTTCCATGTTTTCAACAGAAAGTTCTGAAGTTCATTTCTGCTGAGCACAGCCCTGTGATCACTTCCAGAAAAGTCAAATTCAGAGAATTTGCAAGTCAACCCAATGATTTACATATTCGGAGTTGTTTTTGCTATTATTAAGTACCCCATTGCTACTTCCTCCTGCACATTTAGTACATAAAAATCATTTCTGGACTTCAGATATTTCAAAATTAGGACTTGTTTTTATTTCTTTCAATTTTAAATCTCTTTCTCCCTCATGCTAGAACTGGATATGTATGTTCACTCACCCTCTCCTATTCTGAAAAGTCTACTGTAAGTAGTAAAAGTACTGTAAGTAAGTAAAAGAGTATCTATTTTTAACTCAATCCACAATGGCATCCAAGTCTGAAAGGCTAATAATATTTGCCTTTATTACTATACATAAATATTTACAAATAATTTGTCATTCTTCCCTGATAGAAAATAGGGCCTTATCGGTATTAAGCAAATTTGGGGTGACTCTACATTTAAGTTTATGAGTAAATGTATCTTTGTACCCCAAATATATATATATGCACATATATATATATATATAAAATGTTTAAAATATATTTCCTTCTTGATAGGAATTAAGGAAGACACTGAATTTTGGATTATGAAATTCATGAATTCTTTGAATTTTTGCAGTGGTAAGCATATATTCCTAGAGATTTATCACAAAGACAGATAATTTGGGTATGAAACACAAAAACATTAAAAGGATAAAGCACATGCCAAAAATGGTAAACTCGTTAGAAGACTATAAATAAATTTCATTTAACAAAAACAAACAAGAAATGAAAAGGAACAAATATACCCTCAAGCTGGGAAAAATCATTGTAAACTCTCAAACGTTTATTTGATATTATCTTTCCAAGAATAATGGAGCAAAAATAATCACATTCCTTTTCCTTTACATACTTTTGTTCAGAGATTCCAGACACAGAATGAGGCTTTGCAACACTGCCAAACTGTCAACTTTGTTTAATATTTAATTTTCATACAACATAAACGATAGATGCAAGATTATTGTTAGTGCTGGGAGTTCCAAATTTGAATAATGAATCACTTTATCCCAAAAATAGGCATGGCACTCCATATTCCCCAGATCTTCTAACTGCTAACCCACTGTGCAGTGGGGTGTTTTGCAAGGGTGGGCATGTTCAAGAGTTTCAAGTGGTCAAGTTTTCCACTATTTAAATGTATTCATTTTTTTGAGGATTATTTTTATGAAGAAATATTGTAAGGCTTCCAAAAAGATATTCTTCCTCAAGTTGATTGTGTTCATATTCAAAATCATGACAACTCTTATCTGCTAAGTATCTACTCTAAGCAAGGCACTGATCCAATGTCTTTGCCCATATCTGTTCATTTAATCTTGAAACAATATTTTGATGGCAGTACTATTTTCACCTCCATTTTAAACACAGAGAAACACAGTCATAGAGACATTAAGCATTTTGATCAAATGTGTAGGATTTGTAGGTTGCCTACTCTTTTTCCTTACCCTCTTTCCAAGCTCTATTGAACTGGTGTTGAAAAGTTGTATTATTTGTTCACAATTATTATTCTTTGTCCACATTTCTGCCCCACCGTGGCCGTGCTTCTCTCCAGATGTCTAACTCCTTTGATAACCTTGGAATGGCCATATGATTTTCTTTGGCCAATGGAACACAAGTGGAAGTGTGAATGACACATTCTGATCTGAAACTTAAAATGGGCTTATGTGGCTTGACATGGGCTCCCTTGTGTTCCTGTTCTCTGTTCTAGGAACAGCATGTCCCAGTTAGGTGCTGCTCCTTTACTCTGGACCCCACAATCAGTAGGAACAGGGAGCCCAGCCAAGCCCAGCATTGCCAAGCAGAGCAGCTGCTGACCCAGAACCCTCACATGATATAAATGGGAAATAAATCTATGTCGTAAGCCACTGAGGTAATGTGGTTGGTGGTTACTGCAGCAAAAATGGATTGAAAAACAACAATAAAGGAGGAAAGTACTATAAACCTACAAAAACAGAAGAGCTAGAGAGAGGTCCTTTGAGGACAAAAAGACTCAAAAGTTTCTAGAGGATGGAAAGTTATGAGAGGAATTTTGACTGGAGCAGTTTGGGTGAAACCACGACTTACAAAACATGCAGGGATGCTACAGCCAGGGTGGAAAGCAACCTGCCCTGCATACACTGGGAGAGACCTTGCACCTGTAGACACCAGACAGAGCTCAGCCCGGGAAGCTTAACCTCACTGACATCACTTTCTAGCACTCACTCTGCACTGAGCCCACTGGTTAAACCTCACTTACCATATGGTTCTAATGATTATCTCTTACCTCATCCTTGTCTACCAGGAGATATTAGTGAGTTGGATCAGACCTGCAGGAAAAGCAAGAAATAGACCAGTAGTGTCATATTGAACTCATATTTAAGAAGGAAAGAGAGTATTCATGAATAAAGAAGTATTTAAAACCATAATTTCAGTTCTCAGAGTTACTTGAAGAGAAACTACATTTATAACAATAAAAAGCAAAACTGGGCATTGAGGTAAAATAAATGACAGGAAATGAAATATTGTGGAAATGTAAATACTGTTCCTAACATTGGTGATGCTAATTTGATTAAAATGTGGAACAGTGGATATATCTATTGGGGAGGTACGCCTTCCTTCCCTGGTCTAATTAAGAAGCAATGTGCAAGGTGACTTTTTTTTCTTTTTTTTATTTAGTAAATATAAATTTCCAAAGTACAGTTTAGGAATTACATAATTTCCCTCCCACTCGCATCCCTCCCATCTCCCACTCTCTCTCCCATTCCATTCACATCGATTCATTTTCAATTATCTTTATATACAGAAGCTTGATTCAGTATATATTAAGTAAAGATTTCATCAGTTTGCACCCACACAGAAACATGAAGTGTAAAAATACTGTTTCAGTACTAGTTATAGCATTACTTCACATTGGATAACACATTAAGGACAGATCCCACATGAGAAGTAAGTACACAGTGACTCCTGTTGTTGACTTAACAATTTGACGCTCTTGTTTATGGCGTCAGTAATCTCCCTAGGCTCTAGTCAGGAGTTGCCAAGGCTATGGAAGCCTTTTGGCTTCGATCTTATTCTGAAAGGGTCATAGTCAAAGTGGAAGTTCTCTCCTCCCTTCAGAGAAAGGTGCCTCCTTCCTTGATGGCCCTGTTCTTTCCACTGGGATCTCACTCGCAGAGGTCTTTCATTTAGGTCTTCTTTTTTTTTTTTTTTTTTCTTCCCAGAGTGTCTTGGCTTTCCATGCCTAAAATACTCTCATGGGCTCTTCAGCCAGATCCAAATCCCTTAAGGGCTGATTCTGGGCCCAGAGTGCTATTTAGGACATCTGCCATTCTATGAGTCTGCTGTGTATCCCACTTCCCATGTTGGATCGTTCTCTCCCTTTTTGATTCTATCAGTTAGTATTAGCAGAAACTAGTCTTATATGTGTGATCCCTTTGACTCTTAGACCTATCAGTGTGATCAATTGTGAACTGAACTTGATCACTTGGACTAGTGAGGTGGCATTGGTACATGCCACCTTGATGGGATTGTATTGAAATCCCCTAGCACATTTCTAACTCCACCATTTGGGGCAAGTCTGATTGAGTATGTCCCAAATTGTACATCTCCTCCTTCTCTTATTCCCACTCTTATATTTAACAGGGATCACTTTTCAGTTAAAATTTAAACACCTAAGAATAATTGTGTGTTAATTACAGAGTTCAACCAATAGTACTAGAACAAAAAAATACTAAAATGGATAAAGTATTACATTGTACATCAACAGTCAGGACAAGAGCTGATCAATTCACTGTTTAAAACACACTTTCATGATGAAAACTCTAAGCAAAATGGGTATGGAAGGAACATTCCTCAATATAATCAAAGCAAGTTATGAAAAACCCACAGTCAACATCCTATTGAATGGGGGAAAGTTGGAAGCATTTCCGCTGAGATCTGGTACCAGACAGGGATGCCCACTCTCACCACTGCTATTCAATATAGTTCTGGAAGTTTTGGCCAGAGCTATTAGGCAAGAAAAAGAAATTAGAGGGATACAAATCGGGAAGGAAGAACTCAAACTATCCCTCTTTGCAGATGATATGATTCTTTATTTAGGGGACCCAAAGAACTCTACTAAGAGACTATTGGAACTCATAGAAGAGTTTGGCAAAGTAGCAGGATATAAAATCAATGCACAAAAATCAATAGCCTTTGTATACGCAGGCAATGCCACGGCTGAGGAAGAACTTCTAAGATCAATCCCATTCATAATAGCTACAAAAACGATCAAATACCTTGGAATAAACTTAACCAAGGACGTTAAAGATCTCTACGATGAAAATTACAAAACCTTAAAGAAAGAAATAAAAGAGGATACCAAAAAAATGGAGAAATCTTCCATGCTCATGGATTGGAAGAATCAATATCATCAAAATGTCCATTCTCCCAAAAGCAATTTATACATTCAATGCAATACCCATCAAGATACCGAAGACATTCTTCTCAGATCAGGAAAAAATGATGCTGAAATTCATATGGAGACACAGGAGACCTCGAATAGCCAAAGCAGTCTTGTACAACAAAAACAAAGCCGGAGGCATCACAATACCAGATTTCAGGACATACTACAGGGCAGTAGTTATCAAAACAGCATGGTATTGGTACAGAAACTGATGGATAGATCAATGGAACAGAATAGAAACACCAGAAATCAATCCAAACATCTACAGCCAACTTATATTTGATCAAGGATCCAAAACCAATCCCTGGAGTAAGGACAGTCTATTCAATAAATGGTCCTGGGAAAATTGGATTTCCACATGCAGAATCATGAAGCAAGACCCCTACCTTTCACCTTACACAAAAATTCACTCAACATGGATTAAAGACTTAAATCTATGACCTGACACCATCAAATTATTAGAGAGCATTGGAGAAATCCTGGCAAAGACTTCTTGGAAAAGACCCCAGAAGCACAGGCAGTCAAAGCCAAAATTAACATTTGAGATTGTATCAAATTGAAGTTTCTGTACTCCAAAAGATACAGTCATGAAAGTAAAGAGGCAACCAACAGAATGGGAAAAAATATTTGCAAACTATGCAACAGATAAAGGGTTGATAACCAGAATCAACAAAGAAATCAAGAAACTCCACAACATCAAAACAAACAACCCACTTAAGAGATGGGCCAAGGACCTCAATAGACATTTTTCGAAAGAGGAAATCCAAATGGCCAACAGACACATGAAAAAATGTTCAAGATCACTAATCATCAGGAAAATGCAAATCAAAACCACAATGAGGTTTCACCTCACCCCAGTGAGAATGGCTCACATTCAGAAATCTACCAACAATAGATGCTGGAGAGGATGTGGGGAGAAAGGGACACTAACCCACTGTTGGTGGGAATGCAAACTGGTTAAGCCACTATGGAAGTCAATCTGGAGATTCCTCAGAAACCTGAATATAACCCTACCATGCAACCCAGCCATCCCACTCCTTGGAATTTACCCAAAGGAAATTAAATTGGCAAACAAAAATGCTGTCTGCACATTAATGCTTATTGCAGCTCAATTCACAGTAGCTGAGACCTGGAACCAACCTAAATGCCCATCAACAGTAGACTGGATAAAGAAATTATGGGACATGTACTCTATAGAATACTATACAGCAGTCAAACACAATGAAACCCGGTCATTTGCAACAAGATGGAGGAATCTGGAAAACATTATGCTGAGTGAATTAAGCCAGCCCCAAGGTGACATTTTGAGATTACCAAGGTCTTAATTCACAATCACTTTTAGTCTGGCTTTGTCATTCATTGACAATCCTGGCTTAAATTCAATCATCTTATTGAGAGTAGTAAAATGATGCTTTCAAATTCTGTCATTCCCATTCGCTCTCTCTCTCTCTCTCTCTCTCTCTCTCTTTCTCACCACCTCCCCTTCAAATAATACTAAGTACTCATGGATTTTTATTAAATATATTTTTATCTGTTGTTACCATTTTTACATCAGACACTCAAATTGTCCTAAATTTGGCTTCTCAGAGCTTCTGCAAACCGGTTCCTATGAATGACACATCTTGAGATTAAAAGAATATTATAAGTTGTTCAAAACATAAACCAGGTACATCATTGTGAGATAAGAACACTAAGAGTAAAGAGTCTAAAATCTTCCAGATTAAAATACAAAGGAGAAAAACGAACAAACAAGCCAATTTCCTATGAAAAAATGGAATATATACTTTTATAATATTAGCAATATTTGAAGAAAATGTCATGGGAAAATATTTTTTATCTATAATTCTTCATCTATTCAAACTATAAAGAATGTGAAGGCAAAATGGAGGTAAAGTCAACATTCAAAGACTAAGAAAATCTATCTTGAAAATTCGCATTTCCAGGAAGCTACATGAGGATGTATGTGAGCATATTTGAGAGGAAGTCAAGAGGGATGGCATTGGGATTTTGGAAACCATGGATCCCATGCATGACAGCAAAGAGAGGAATACATATCAGTGGTCTGGGAAGTCAATGTTTACAGCATGGAGTTAGGAAAAAAAGCTTCCAGAGGCAAAAATCCAGGGAGAGAGTAGATATTAGTCTGCTCAGGTTGCAGTGAGAAAATCCCACGGACTGGGTGGGTCAAGTGGACAGAAATTTAGGGCAAGTATTTGGCTGAGCAGTTAAGACATCAATTTAGGACGATGCCTGTGTAGCACATCAGTGTCTGAATTTGACTCCCAGTTCTGGCTTCCATCTATAGCTTCCTGCTAATTCAGATCCTGGGAGGCATCAGTGATGACTCAAGTAGTTGAATCCCTGCCACATGAAGACCTGAACCGAGTCCCTGCCTTCTGACTTCAGCCTTTGCACAACCCCAGCTGCTGCAGGCATTTGGGGAGTGAATCCCCTTATGAGAGCTCTGTTTATCTAGTTTTTTTCTCTGTATCTTCTCTTTTTTTAAATTTATTTGATAGAGTTAGACGGTGAGAGAGAGAGAGACAGAGAGAAAGGTCTTCCTTCCGTTGGTTCAGCCCCCCAAAATGGCTGCTATGGCCAGTGCTGTGACAATCCGCAACCAGGAGCCAGGTGCTTCCTCCTGGTCTCCCCTGCAGGTGCAGGGGCCCAAGCACTAGGGCCATCCTCCACTGCCTTCCCAGGTCACAGCAGAGAGCTGGACTGGAAGAGGAGCAGCCAGGACTAGAACCTGGCACCCATATGGGATGCCGGTGCCACGGGCAGAGGATTAACCAAGTGAGCCATGGCGCTGGCCCTTTTCTCTCTATCTTCAACTCTGTATCTCTCTCAACTTCTTAAATAATTATATTTTAAAAACATATTTTCTTACCATTTTGAAGACTAGCAGTTAAGGCGTCACTTGTATAATAAATAGCTTATATGGTTACAGTAATGAAAATATTATTTATGGAATTTCAAATTTTGAAATAAAGCTGTAGGCATATCATGAAAAGCTTAAAGATGTTTATAAATAGGATATAAATGGATCACCCTTGGCAATTTAAAATAAACACAGACAACAAATTGGGAGAGAGTGCTGGGCTCTAAGAATGTATGACCATGATATTACAAAGTGGAGTGTCCAGAGAGAATTTCTAACCTCAGTTGTACAGGAAATAAAGTCATAATCATTGTTATACATTAAGTTGCCAAAAGCAAAATACCACAATGTGTTGGAGTCTTATCTCCCAGAACCTCAGAATTTGACCTTATTTGAAAATAGAATTTATGCAAAGATAATGATGCCAAAGCAAAGCCATTAAGATATCCCTAATACAGTACAACTAGTGACATCATAAAAAGAGGAAATCAGGAGACAGAGACAGACACATAAAGAGAATATGATGTAAAAAGACACAGGAGAAGGCAGATGTCTAGAATCCAAAGAGCAAGGGCTTGGAATACATTCCTTCTTCCCAGTCCTTGGAGGGAATCCATCTTGCTGACAACTTGGTTTTAGACTTCCAGTCTGCAACACTCTGAGACAATAAATCTCCATTGCTTATGCCACCCAATTTGTGACACTTTGCTATGGCATGTCTGGGAAGTTAATATGACCTTAATTCCTAAAGCCACATATGTATCCAATAAAGAACCTTGAAAAATATGATAACGGTATTGGGAAAAGAAATGAAAAAGAAAAAGTGTGTTACTTTCACTCAGCCCTTTTCTATCAAAATAGGAAGGCAGGATGTATGTCTAAGATTGATCAATAAAGAAGCCATGCTGCACGCATGTTTAGAGAGATGAGAGTAACTTCCTGAATTATTAGAAACAGATTCAATTAATTTTTTCTAGACTTGGGACCGGGATGGGAAAGAATGAGGTAAGGGATGGATGCTTTTCATTAAAAAGTTTTTCTCTATTAACAGATTTTTAAATAATAGAATATATTTGAGTGTTCTTTTAACATGATGAATCATAAACAAAACTCACTTCAGGATTTGTGGAGACAGTTCTATATTTTAGGTCTAATCTTATATAATCAAATCTCAGTTCAGTAAAATTGATCTCTATAACATGTATAACTGAAAGTTACAGCTTTCTAGTAATCCCAACAGAAACTTATCAGAGTGATGATTAAGTTTGTCCCAAGCAAAGTAAATTCCAGGCAAGTGAGGCTCTGAAAGTCACAAAATTATTTAAAACAGACAGTGAGAATTATTGCTGACTATTGTAAATATATGAAACAATAGTAAGAACAGAACAAGATCTGTGCAGCTGTTATTGGAAAAGAAGAAAATGAAACAATTTTGAGAGAGAAGCATGGGGTGATAGGTACACTATTGTATACAACATAGAGGGATGGGTGGAGCTGGTTTCATTTTATTCTATTCTACAATTCAATTATATGTGATTCAATTTCCCACCCATACTAGGAAGGTAGCCTGATGGATTAATGGGGGCAATGTTCAAAGATTAATGGAGTCATGTCAAAAGGACATAGGAGTTGTTTTGTAGGGCTCTCACTAGTCAAATGGGAGAATAGAGAAGCATCAAACAGAATGACAGTGATGGATTGCATCACACATAACTTTTAAAGGCACATGAGTGCATTGTTATAATCAGAAAAAGAAGAGGGTAGAGAAAGGGAAAATGATGTTCTTTTTTTCAGAAAAATCTGAAAAGGTTCGCCTTAGTCTCAAATAGAACTCTTTGGAATGGCTTATCTTGCTGTTAAATAGGAAGATTCAACAAGCCTGACATCCATTAAAATGCCAATTCTTCAAATCATCATTATTTTAACCTACAAAAGAACACAAATAACAATGTTAATGCAAAAGGATTTAGCAACATGGTGTTGTTTAGCTAGAATAAGCTGATAAGAATTCTAAAACATGGGAAAATAGCACATGGCTAACCCTTTTTAAAAATTAATCAAAAACTATAGAAATTAAAATTTATATATATTAACATGAATACACACTGAAATATACGACCAAGAGTGAATTACAGAAGTACATCTGGGGCTTGATTATGTTGTAGTTTGCAAATATTGCTATGGGTAATAAATTGTTTACTAAGAGAATCTGGGACAATGTTTAACCATTTGAGGTTAAAATAAGCAGCAGCTGGATTCCCAACTTCATTTCTCATTTCCAGATAAACTCCAAATTATTTTAATATTTAAAAGATTTGGAAGTAAACCATAAAAGCAGTGATAGTAAAAAAAGTGTCAGTGTGTATACTAAAAAGATGGAGTGTAGAAATGCACTGGATAAGTGGTAAAGAAATAACTGTTTTGTAAAATAGTGGTTGAGAACTCTAAGAGTCAAGGGCTGAGCTAGACCAGGAGATCCACAAAATGAGCAAGAATAGAAGAAGAGCAGCCAGATGGGCACTGCCACGTTCATACCACAAAACCAGCCTGGGTCATCCCTGGTACCACCCTAAACCAGGGTGTTGGCACTCCCTTACTCTTAAATAGAAGCACATGGAAGAGTTTACTTTGCTCTCAAGGAGGCACAGGTCATGGGCTCTCCCAGTAGCACCTTGGCCACTATTGACTGGGCTAAGAATGGTGCTACAGCTGCTATTTCTGTGAGTCCATGTGTTCACATCATGACCATCTGATGCAAATCCCTGAATGGGAGGCTCAAACTGACCAAATCACCAGTATTTGTTTCTTGTTGCAAAGAGAACTAGGAAAGCAAGGATCTGGACTTCAGAACTTCAGGTCAAAAAGTAGGCTCTGAAGGCTGGCATTGAGGTGTGGCAGACAGAGCCGCCACCTACATCACTGACATCCCATATGGACACTGCTTTGTGTCCTGGACATTCCACTTCTGACAGAGCTCTATGCTAATAGCCTGGGGGAAAGCAGCAGGAGATGGCCCAAGTACTTGGGCCCCTAACATCCATGTGAGAGACCCAGATGAAGCTCCTGGCTACTATGTCAGTCTGGCCTAACCCTGGTTGTTGCAACCATCCAGGGAGTGAACCAGTAGATGGAAGATATCTCTCTCTCTCTGTCTCTCTCTCTCTCTCTCTGTCTCTCTCTCTCCTCTCTCCCTCTCTTCCTCTCTTCCTCTCTCTTTGACTTTCCAATGAATAAAGAAATCTTAAGAGACAAATATCATTTGTTTTCCCTGATCGGTGACAACTAACTGAGCACCAAAGGGGAAACCTGTTGAAGTGAAATGGACACTATAAGAAACAATGACCTGACCAGCTCTTGTCCTGACTCTTGATGTACAATGTAATACTTTATCTTTTTTAGTATTTTGTTGTTGTTGTTGTTCTAGTACTAGTAGTTGAACTCTGTAATTAACACACAATTATTCTTAGGTGTTTAAATTTTAACTGAAAAATGATCCCTGTTAAATATAAGAGTGGGAAAAAGAAAGGGAGGAGATGTACAATTTGAGACATGCTCAATCTGACTTGCCTCAAATGGTAGAGTTACAAATGTGCCCATCCCATCAAGGTGGCATGTACCAATGCCATCTCACTAGTCCAAGTGATCAATTTCAGTTCACAGTTGATCATACTGATAGTTCTAAAAGTCAAAGGGATCACACAAACAAGACTAGTGTCTGCTAATACTAACTGATAGAATCAAAAAGGGAGAGAAAGATCCAACATGGGAAGCGGGATACACAGCAGATTCATAGAATGGCAGATGTCCTAAATAGCATTCTGGCCTCAGAATCAGCCCTTAAGGGATTTGGATCTGGCTGAAGAGCCCATGAGAGTATTGTAGGCATGGAAAGCCAAGATACCCTGGAAAAGAAAAAAAAAAAGAAGACCTAAATGAAAGACCTCTGCGAGTGAGATCCCAGTGGAAAGAACAGGGCCATCAAAGATGGAGGTACCTTTCTCCGAAGGGAGGAGAGAACTTCCACTTTGACTATGACCCTATCGGAATAAGATCAAATTCGGCAAACCCTAAAGGCTTCCATAGCCTTGGCAACTCATGACTGGAGCCTAGGGAGATTACTGACACCATAAACAAGAGTGTCAAATTGTTAAGTCAACAACAGGAGTCACTGTGTACTTACATCCCATGTGGGATCTGTCCTTAATGTGTTATCTAATGTGAAGTGATGCTCTAACTAGTATTAAAACAGTATTTTTACACTTTGTGTTTCTGTGTGGGTGCAAACTGATGAAATCTTTACTTAGTATTTACAGAATCAATCTTCTGTATATAAAGATATTTGAAATGAAAAAAAAAAACAAAAGTTAAATTGGAAATGGCATAGAAAATTAATCAATTTTTAAAAAATATCATGTAGGATCTCTGTCTTTAATGTGCTATACATTGTGATTTAATGCTATAACTAGTACTCAAACAGTATTTTTTTCACTTTGTGTTGCTATGTGGGGGCAAACTGCTTTTCTTATATATACTTAATATATACTAAACTGATCTTCTGTAGATAAAGAGAATTGAAATGAATCTTGATGTGAATGGAAGGGGAGAGGGAGCGGGAAAGGGGAGGGTTGCGGGTGGGAGGGAAGTTTGGTGGGGGGGAGCCATTGTAATCCATAAGCTGTACTTTGGAAATTTATATTCATTAAATAAAAGTTAAAAAAAAAAGAAATAAGAAAGCAAGACCTGAGCTCTGCCTGCCTAGCAAAAGTATACAATCTGGAATTACTAAATATAAGAAGGGGATTCAGATTCTGGGCAGCCTCCAAACTAGAAATACTGTGTAAGAGGTGCATGGCACCCAGATCATGTTGAAGAAAAAGACTGTCTCACTTATGTACCAATATCTTAAAGCTATAGGGAGAAAAATCATCTAAATGCTGTGTAAGAAAATATTATCTTGTTTATATCAAAATATTTTAAAGTTGTGGGAGAAAATCAAAATTAAAAGATAAAGTCCATAGATGATGTCTACCATACATAAAAATTCTATGTATTTAGTGTAATACAAAAATATATTTCAAAAGCATGTAACAACCATTTTCATGCAAACATAGGCCTTCAAAAGGAAAGAAGACAAGGGGCATAAGCTGATATTTCAGGAAAAACAAAGGCATGCAAGTGACTGATCAAGATGAGAAAAACCAAAGTGTTTAGACTCTCAGATCCAGTGACTGGCCGAAAATTATGCATCATGTTCACTTTTGAAATAAGAGGACATTTATTTTTTTTGGATAAAATTCTGAACAGAAAAGAATAAAAGAATAAGGAGAAATAATGGCTTTCCACAGAGCAGCCACTTAAAATGAGTCTACGCATAATATGTAAACAATACCTCAATAAAGTTCATTTCTATAAATTCAACTTCTTAAAGAAAATGTGGATCTTCTGAGTTTGAAACACTTTAGTGCCTTCTCCCTGCTCTTGAAACCATTCCTTTTTAAGGGTCCTTGATGTTAATAAGATCTGTCCTTGCCCCAGGTCACCAAACTCAAGGCAAGACACCTTCAGTTCTAATAACTTTGATTGCTTCACTCACTTCCTTTCCTTCCAGTCCTAACATGTGTAACCACCCATACACCATGTTTGTTTGTTTGTTTGTTTTTAATAAATAAGAGACCGAATATTTGACCAAAATTGAAACAGAATGAGTAAACACAAGTAATAGCAGGCTGTTCTCTAGTGCATGGTGAGGCAGCCTGTCAGTTTCCCCCACCCAACAATAAACCTGTTCCCTTACTCCAGTGTTTGGTGTGTTTAGTGGTGGCCTTTACTTTCACTGGGGCCAAAACCCAGGACCAGGCTGTCTGGTTAACCTTGTTCTTCCCTCGGGGATGTGAGCTGCTTTGGGATCCTGGATTTCTGCCAACCACAAAAATCAGCCCCTGGACCTCCTTCTTTGCCACTGAATGCTTTGCAATCTCCATCCACACACTGGCACTCCAAAATTCCAGAGGTAAGATGGGGCGGGTGGAGGATCCTCGCATTGTGATGCTGTGGGTTGTGGTTCTACACGACTTTACCCCAAAGTCCTGGCACCAGGCACCACAACTCCTATGGCCTGTGCCTCTAAGAGCTCTGTGTCTGGGCAACACTAGGTGTGGGTAACAACCCCATTTCCCTTCTACTGGCTATGCCCTGGGCTGCAGTGGGTACATGGGTGACAACCCACCCTCTACTCCTGATATCAGAAATGAGCCCCTAAAATTTGTACGAAAACGTGCCCCTTAAAATTCCCCAGAAGTGCCATCTAGGGTGCCACATATATTACTGGAATTTGGGGTGCCATACGATATTACCAAATGCTTATAAATAATCCTCAATGTTAATAAGCCTGAGAGGATTCTTGCCTAATATTTAGAGAAGAATTCTAAATACTAGCATAAATAAATGAGGCAGCATGGTACATTTTAGGCTTTTATTTAGTGAGAAAGATGCATAGGAGAGTGAGAACTTTATCTATAGGAGAGAGGGGTAAATCTGGGTTCATACCGAGTACCAGGAATCAGCCACATGGAGGAACATCTAGGCCAGGAAGCATAGGGCAGGTGGTCCGAAGGCTGCGGGCCCTGGAGGCACAGGGCTATAGCCAGCCTCTTACTGGCAAGAAGCCAGGGAAAATAAGAGGGGAGAGCACACCCTGTTCCAAGCTTTTAACCTACTTTCAAAGGGGAGAGGTTAATTAACCTGATTGGCATGTAGGTACTCAGGTGTGGCCAGGTAGGGACATGGCAAAGGTATCAGGTAGGGCGTGAAGTCACACAGGGGCATGGCAAAGGCATGGTCTTCCAGTTCACAAACCTAATCAAGTTTAACATGTAAGCCTGCCTACTTCATTCCCATATCCTCCTATCAGATGGCAGTGATCTCAGGGACACCCGATAAATGCCAGTCCAACTCTACAGTTAGCTTCGACCTGTGTTCAGTCTGATCCTCCTCTCAGTTGTCTCCTACCTCAACAAAGACCGAATGGCTGCTTAACAGCATGTTTAACCCCAACATTATTGGGATCTCTACCACTTCTGTGAGCTTTCTAAAAAGTGGAAGGAGATTTCCTATGTCTAAGCCTTCTATCTCCACTCACATTCTCTGGCTCAAACTCTTTTAACTTCCAAAGCTCTCACTAAAATGCCAAAACTCCAGCTCTCACTGTACCTCCTCCTCCTGCCCAGGATTCCAGGCTCTTGCTCTCCCTCATCTCAGAACCAGCCTTTGTTCATGTCTACCACACCTGCCTTATCTATGATCATCTATAACACCCTTTTCCCAGAGAAGCAAAGGCAGGTTTGGAAACAGCTGGGCCATCTCCATGCCATCACCCTCCAGCCCTGGCCCTCCACTGGTCTCTGCCCCTCTCCTTCCTGATCCAATTTTACCATAAAATAGCAAGGGAGTGGTGATTCCATCCTTTTGAACCCACAACTGCCAAAAAGTCACCTATCCCACCCTTCTGATAGCTCTTTGTTCTATCCCTGGGCCAGCCAGTCAGAATAAAGGATTGCGAATTAAGACTTTTGATGGGTTTTGTCCTTCCTTTGTAACTGAATGTCAAGCTGACGTAGGCAGGTCTCCTCAATTCCTACAAACTTGTCCCATTAGCAAGCGTTTCCTAGATATTTTATTCTTTAGCTCCAAGTTAAAGTCTAATTATCCCATTTTCAGACAGGCAGTTTTTCAATCCAGACAACCCCTGGATAGAGTCCCCATGTGGCCTGAACTTGTGAAGACAAGTTTCAGCATATCTCCGGTATCCCCCCTCTCTTCCTTCCTAAGTTCCCTCTTTTGGGCCTCTTCTGTCTGGCCCTCCCTATGTAGTATATACCTCAGAGGAAGTTTACTGGGGAGAATTTTATTCCTCCAATGTGCTTCTTTGTAACTTCACCTTCCTAGCCACCAACCTAGGTGGTAACCAGAACTGGCACTCTCTAGCATAAAAACACCTTTGCTAAAACTCTTGTCATGAAGGCTCATTGTCGAAATCAGGTCTATTAGATAAGACTCAAGGTTAATGAAGTAGGCAGTCATACAGGTTAAAATTGATTAGGTCTGTGAGCTGGAAGACCATGACTTCGCCACGCCCGTATGTGACCTCATGCCCCTACCTGGCCATGCTTAAGTTCCCACCAGCCAATTGGGTTAATTAACCACTCCCCTTTGAAAGTGGATTAAAAGCTTGGAATAGGGTGTGTCTCCCCCTCTTTTCCTCCATTTCCCTCGCCCTGGCTTCTTGCCAGTAGGAGGCTAGCTGTAGCCCTGTGCCTCCAGGGCACATGGCTTTTGGGCCAACCTGCCCTATGCTTCCTGGCCTAGATGCTCTTCCATATGGCTGGTTCCTGGTACTTGGTATGAACCCATATTTACCCCTCTCTCTTAGATAAAGCCCTCACTCTCCTGTGCATTTTTCACACTAAATAAAAGCTTAAAATATACCATGCTGCCTCATACATTCATGCCAGTATTTAGAATTCTTCTCTAAATATTAGGCAAGAACCCACTTGGGCTTATTAATATTGGCTCCCCAAATCCCAATAACGTATGTGGCACCCCAGATGGGATTTCTGGGGAACTTTAAAGGATCACATTTTGTATATATTTTAGGGGGCCAAATTCCGATAACATATGGCGACCCAGATGGGACTTCTGGGGAACTTTAAGGAGCCACATTTTTAGGGGTCAATTCCAATATCAGTTAAGAGGTATAGAACAACTATTTTTCTTCATGTAGAGGAACAAACAGACAGTATATATTTTACCAGGCAGAGGCCCAGTCTAGCACACACTGCCAGTAAAGGGAACTGACCACTCCCTGTGGGTGCTATTCTGACAAATATTTACCTGAGGTTACAAGCATGGAAGGCTGAGTGAACATGGGTAATAAGTGCTAATCCCAACTCCCCGCCTTCCCTTACAGGCAGAGTTTTGAGAAACATCTTGACTCCTGAGCTTAAAGAAAAATGCCTCTTTTCCTATACCACCTCTGGCCCGGTTGATATTTGATTCATTAGCTCTGGGTTAACAACAAAAACTGCCTCTCTCTCTTCCTAAACCTTCCTCCTCTATTCTGCCTCTCTCTTTTAACCTAGCCACTTTGGCATCTCTTCTGTCCTGAACCAAGGGGGTCATAAAGCCCTGAGAGAAATTTTAAAAATTCTACATCTGTTAGCCGTCACAAAGCACATCGAACACCAGAGTAAGGGAAAGGGTTTATTGGGGAAAACCAGCAGACTGGAGGGAAGGGGAGAAGAGGGAAAAGGGAGAGGAGAGCATAAGAGAGAGAGAGAGAGAGAGAGAGAGAGAGAGAGAGAGAGAGAGGAGAGAGAAGAGAGACGAGAGGAGGAGAGGAGCCAAGAGAGAGGGCCAAGAGAGTAAGAGAGAAGAGAGAAACCAAGAGAGCCACGTGTTCAGGAACAGGTCCTTTTAAAACTTTGCCGGAGGGCGGGCAGAGAAGCAGGAGCAGCGAATCCCATTAGGATGGGGGTTCAGCTTGACGCTGGCAGTTGGGCCATGTGGCCACCTGGCTTTCAGCAATGGCGGGGGGAGCCAGGGCATAGGATGTAAATCTGGGTGTAGATCACACCATAGATAAAACTGTGCCAGTTTTCTAGCAACATCCATATATCTCTTTCAGCCTATGTGAAATAATGATCAAGACTACTGCCCCTTCAGGTTCACTGGACTAATTACTATTCCCAGACATTTGTCCTTTTCCATAATTGCCCCTTATTCCATTGAAATTGGAGAAGACCCCCTAAAATTTAACTGAAATGTGGCCCCTTAAAGTTCCCTAGAAATGCTATCTGGGGTGCCACATGTGCTACCAGAATTTGGGGTGCCTTATGATTTCACCAGGGGCTTATTACTAAATCCCCAATATTAATAAGCCCAAGAGGGTTCTTGCCTAATATTTAGAGAAGAATTCTAAATACTGGCACAGATAAATGAGGCAGCATGGTACATTTTAAGCTTTTATTCAGTGAGAAAGGTGCGTAGGAGAGTGAGAGCTTTATTAAGAGAGAGAGGTAAATGGGTTCATACCAAGCACCAGGAACCAGCCACGTGGAAGAGCATCTAGGCCAGGAAGCCTAGGGTGCGTGGCCCAAAGGCCATGCGCCCTGGAGGCGCAGGGCTACAGCAAGCCCCTTCCTAGCAAGAGGCCATGGGAAAAGAGCAGACCGGGCCACATTGTGTCCCAGCTTTTAATCCACTTCCAAGGGGGTGGTTAATTAACATAATTGGCTGGTGGGCCCCCAGGTGTGGCCAGGTAGGGGAATGAGGCCACTCAGGGGCATGACAAAGGCATCAGGTAGGGCATGAGGTCACACAGGGGCGTGGCAAAGGTGTGGTCTTCCAATTTACAAGTCAAACAATTTTAACCCGTATGCCTGCCTACTTCATTCCCCCCTCAGAGACTCCAGACCTTATTCTTAAGGGGATGGTGATGGGCATCGAGTCTCCATCTCCTGTAGCTACTTCCTGCTGATTAGGGGTGCAGAGCCTGCCTGTTCTTGGTCTGGAAGTCTCTGTCTATCTCATCTAATGAGTTCACTTCGCGAGCTGGATCTCCTTCAGTCACCACCATCCTCAGTGTCTCCTGCATGGTCATCATTATTCTCAGAAGCCGCTGGGCTCTGCTGGGTTATTTTAGATATAAATGAGGGTCCATTGTCACTCTGGAGTGACCATGGGAGTCCAAAGCGTGGCACGATGTCTTTCAACACAGCTTTAAACACCTCATGTGCTTTCTTCATTTAGGTCGGAAAGGCCTCTATCCATCCTGTAACATCCTGTAGAAGTATTAATAAAGACTAGAAGGTACCTATAATTGCTTGTTGGGAGCATATTGGTAAAGTCAACCTGCCAATCTTCACCTGTTTATGTTCCACTCCTCTGCACAGGGGTCAACAGGGGAGGTGGCCTTACATGGTGAGGGTTATTCTGTAAACATAGTGGCCAAGAGCGAGTCATTTCCTTTATGACCATATTTGGTCCCTTTCCTCCAAAAGCTTGGGAGACCAGTTGTACTAAGGCATCTCTTCCCAAGTGGGTAGAGTTGTGTATCTCCTTTATAATTTTCCATTGAGTGGCCATTGATAGCATAATTGCATAATTCTATGATTTAACATCCACCATCCATTTGCATTTTTAGTATAGCCTCTCTGTTGGGCCCATTCATTCTCAGGCTCCATATAGTGAGATTCCTTAGCTACTTCCACAGATTGACATATAAGGGCCATTTCCAAACTTTCCTGTGTAGCTGCTCTATCTGCTAACGCATTTCCCTGGTTAACATAATTATCTCCCTTCTGATGTCCCCTGCAGTGGATGACAGCCACTTCTAAAGGCTCCAGTACTGCCTGAAGTAGAGCCAGTATCTCTTTTCCATATTTAACAGAGGAATTCTTTGCAGTCAGTAAGCCTCTCTCTTTCCAGATTGCTGTGTGTGCATGTAACACAAGGAAAGCATATCTGCAATCTGTATATATTAACACACTAACCTTTTCCCAGTTGTAAAGCCCTAGTCAATACAATAAGCTGCGCCTTTTGGGCTAAAGTATTGTGTGGTAGTGTTTGGGCTTCTATTGTCTGAGTAAGATCCACTATGGCATAGTCTGCCTTTCTAACACCTTCCTTCATATAGCTGCTGCCATCAGTAAGCCATTCAGCATCTGGATTTTTCAGGGGCTCATCTCGTAGGTCTGGCCTACTAGAGTACACTTGCTTAATTCATTCCCCACTCAGAGACTCCATCCACTTAATCCTAAGGGGAGTTGATGGCCATCAAATCACCTCTTCTGTAACTGCTTCCTGCTCATGAGGGGCATAGTGCAGGCCCTGCCTATCCAGTGTCTGTAAGTCTCTGTCTATCCTGTCTAACAAATTTGCTCTGTGGGTTGGAGCAGTCTGGATCATTGCCAAGGACTGTGTCCCTGCGTAGCCAGTTACTCCCAGAAGTCGAGTTCTAAGGTTTCTGATTGGCTTATAGGAACAGTCAGGAATGTCTTTTACGTTCACCTGTGAAGTCTTAAGAGGTAGAAGTTTAATCCTAATTTCACAGAAGTAGTCGTGTTCACTAGCACCTGGGAAGGTCCCTTTTATTTAAGCTGAAACTGATCTGAAGAGGATCTTCTTATGAATGGATTGCTCAGGAATTTCTAATGTTGGAGTTGTAAAACTCCTTGATTCCTTGGAACACCTTTGCAGCTCCCCTGTCCAGCACAGTGTGTGTTTCAGAGGCTTTTAAGAAAACACAGGCTTAGAATCCAGATCCGGGAATCCATAACTCTTGTAGCTACCCTTTTTCAGTATGGGGTCTGCATCAGGGCTTCTTTAAAGCTATATAGAAATGTTTGGAATCCAAATCTTGGAATTCAAATTCCATAGAATCCTGTCATCAGTAATCCCCAAAACCGGAGCTTTCATTTAGAAGCTCCTTAATTCTCTGGAACAACTTTTGCAGCTACCCTTTTCAGCACGGAGACTGCATCAGGGCGTCTTTAAAGCTATACACAAAAGCCTGGAATCCAAATCTTGGAGTCCAAAGTCCATAGAATTTTGCCATTCTAAGAAATCTCCTTGGCTGCCTTTAAATATCTGACCCTATGTTAAAACATACTAGATAGGAATTTCACAGAGAGACATGTATGTGATTTCCCATTTGAGGCACTTACTAAACCTTAAATAAATACCTAAAAACACAGGTAATGGAGTCTGACATTGAGACATAACTAGAAGATACAATGCATAATATCTCACAATAGAGCAAAGCCAATCTTTGGGATTAAGTTTTGCCATTAAAGTTAATACTGCAGCTCTTTTGAGAACAGAGGTCCTGCATGGGAAGTTAGTACACAGTGACTCCTGTTGTTAATTTAACAATTAACACTCTTACGCGTTATGTCAGTGATCACCCGAGGCTCTTGACATGAGCTGCCCAGGCCATGGAAGCCTTCCGAGTTCCACAAACTCCATCATTATTTGAACAAGGCCATACACAAAATGGAAGATTTCTCCTTGCTCCGGAGAAAAGTACATCCTTTGATGGCCACTCTTTTCCACTGGGATTACACCCAGGAAGGTTCTCCAGATAGAGACACTTTCTGCACAAGTGTCCTGGCTTTCCATGCCTGAAATGCTCCTGTCGGCTTTCTAGCCAGACCAAAATGCCTTTAGGGCTGATCTTGAAGTCACTGAGTGCTGCTTAAAGCCATTGCCACTCTGAATCTGCTGTACAGACTGCTTCCCATGTAGGAGCATTTGCTCCTCTTTAACTATATTATTATTAATAATAAACACTTAATCCTATTGACATGATCACTCTAACACTTAATCCCACCAATATGATCACTTTAAAACTTACGATGTTAACATTACCATCTAGCCCAAGGGGATTTGTAATCCCATAGCAAATTTTAAACTGTACCCTTAGAAGTAACTCCATAAGAATGCATGCAGAGCTGTACCATTTTACAGTCTCTCTGTAGGACCTGGGAAAATAAAAACAGACATAGCTCTTCATGAGCTTAATTATTCTTAAGCATTTTAGATGGATATATTGTATTAGCTATAATTCTTTAATCAGATCTAGCTGAAGGGTCTCCCAATTATTAAGTGTAGATCTTTGAGGGAGTCTCCAAAAGAACAGATGTAGAACTGCCCATAGTTAAATTACTTTGTACCCTGGGGAGACAAAAGGTAAATAGGGCTAAGCTTTGGCCTAGTTACATTTCTGATCATTTACCTTAACCTGTAATCTGTCATTTCAGTGCTACTATGCCTGTTATGGGGTTTAGTGTATATATCACACCAAGGAGATATAAACCACTCAGTCTGAGAAATGTCATTTCATGCTGTAATAATCCTGCCTCAGAAACAAAAATAACAAAAAAAAGGTAAAAAAAATTGTCTTGAAGTAGAAAATAAAAACAGCTAATTTTGCTAATACAGCCTCAGGAATGAAAATAGCAAACAAAGGAAGAGAACCGTCCTGAGGTTGAAAATAACAAACCAGCTATGTATGCTAATACTGCCTCAGGAATGAAAATAACAAATCCAATCAATTTTAACCTGTATGCCTGCCTACTTCACTATCACCTATCAGATTCGCCTTTGGAATCTCTGGAGGGGCATGCATCTGCTCTGATGGATACCCTCTACCATTAAATCTAATATAACGGTAAACAATAACTTGCCAAACTAATTTTGCAATTTGTTTTAGCAAGTTTTCAATGATATATCAATGGGTAATCAGTACTCTTTATAGCCCCTAAAAAGTCTGTGCAGTCTCTGGTTTAATGTCACTCATTTATAGAGTGTTATAAAAGGAGTAGAATCTCACATGATCGCAATTTTGACCTTAATTTAGATAGAGGTATGGTATAATACCAGCATCTTCACTCATCTAGGTGTTATTTCTAGATGTAAGTTGGGTAAAGCAGATGAGATAAAATGTATCTAAATGTAAACACTGGTATTCTTATGTGAGGAGTCAGATGGGTTAATAGTCAGGGGATTCCAATGGAATTTTGGGTGTAAAATACTTGCTTCCTTCTCCAAAACTTTATCTTTAGCAAGAACAAACAGGCTGCTCTTCTTCCTTTGGAATCTTCAAATTTACCATGAGAATAGCAAGGAAACTCCTCCAGAGCTCACAGCTTATTGTGAAAACGAGTTATCTACCCCACCCTTAGAAGGCCAGACAGGATGGAGAATTTTAAATGAGGTCTTTTGATGGTTTTTTGTTCCTGCCTGGTAACTGAATGTCAATCTAATGGTCAAGTTTTTTTTTTTTTTTTTCTTGAAATTGTACTTAAAGCTGATTGCCACCAGTTCCCTTTGGGTTTCCTCTCTTGGAAGCCCCCCTCCTTGCCACTCTGGCTGGAGGTCCTGGATTCTAACAAATACTTTTAAATCTCGTTACCCTCCACTTGGAAATTCTTCTTCCATGTGAGACAAAGAACTGAAGTAACAATAATTTCTCCACCACTGATTTCCCATAACATTTTCACCTTATATTCTATAGAAAAACCATTTGGGCTTGCAAACACATTTTCATGAATTGTCCATATGAAAATAATTCAATGCCACTTGAAAGTAATTAAGGTTGAAATTTTATGTGTTATCTTATTTGGAAAATGTTATCTTAATTTGGAAATTTCTAAAGGGTTATTTCAAAATGTAAATCAAGAAAATCAGCAGGCAGAAAGCAAAAATTATTATATGGCATAGAAATAGAATCTGATGTTTTTATAATATTTTGAAATCATCTTAAAAATCTGTTTAAAACCTGTAGCATGTCCTTTTAATAGTTTTGTTGCACTGGTGAATCTCAGTTTTCTAGCCAGCTCCAATAAGCTATTTTCTCTTCCCTACTTCAGACTCTATTAAAAATGTTCCAAGTTATGGGATATGATTCCATACACTAGCACTAAATTTAAGGTTTTATTTCTGATTTTTGGAATGACTAAAGAGACAGAGATTTTTGTGTTCTGTTAAATCAATCTATTATGTTATCTTAATGTCTCTCTTAAATTCTGATTATTTAAAACAGTTGAATTTTTATTAAGAGTTATGGTTTGTTTAAATATATGCTTATTCTAAAACAGTTGAGTAATCACCTTGTAACAGTGATCAATTCTAGTCTATGTTATGTCATGATGTTAAGAGATTCTATTTCTACCAGATATTTTAAATCTCCTTGGCATCATTGACAGGCATTCAAAAATCAAAGTTCCAAATTCTTTGGACTTTGATATCTCTAGTTGGGCCCCTGGAAATATCAAAGGATATATGTCTCTCATCTTATAGAGATTGTTATCTATTTCTATTAGGCCACCACAAAACACACCAAACACCAGAGTAAAGGAAAGGGTTTATTGGGGAAAACCCAATGGACCGGAGGGGTGGGGCAATGAAGGGGAAAAAAAGGGCCATGTGTCTGGGAAGGGGGTCTAATATACCTTCTCCAGGGGGCGGGCAGTGAGGTAGGAATTAGCCAATCCCATTAGGTTGGGGGTAGAGCTTGGCACAGGTAGTTTGGGCCATGTGACTACCTGGCTTTCAGTAATGGTGGCGGGAGCCAGGGCATAGAATGTAAATCAGGTGTAGATCATGCCACAGATAAGACTGCGCCATTTTCCTAACAGAGATGCCAACTAATTAGGCTATTTGGATTATATTACGGGTACTGTCAAGATATGAAGTGGTGCTAAATGTTAAGTTATACAATGCTATTTATTTATACAAATATCCAAAAGTTAAAAAGTCTAATGATCTTGTATTACAAGACATGATGCTTATCTTACTGAGAAAGGCCCACAGGCCTAAAAGTGATAAATATTTTTAAAAATCCTACCATGGACTTCTAGTTTAGACCATCAAAGATTAGAGATGGGACTTGAGCACCCCCTTGACTTGCATAGTCTTAAAGTCTGTGTCCATGGTCTACTTTACCAGAAACCAGGAGGAAAAGGAGCAAGCTAGGTACCAGTAGCAATGTGAAGATAGGTGTCAGGCCAATTAATGGCTGCTTTACACAGTGATCTGCCCTCAAGGAGGCCAGTCCACCGCAAATGGCATTGATTTTTCATGTGGAAACAAAGAGCTTAAGATGGACACAGAAGTCAGCCTTTGGAGAGCCCTGGCAGCTCTATCAGCCAAGGGTTGGGTCCCTGGAAATGGAACTACCCTGGCATTGAAGGACACCCATATCAGAGCCACAGATCTTGTTGGCTCTAAGATGAAAAGCCCTTCACTCTGCTGAACGTCCAAAGTAACACCACTGCTTTGTGGATGGCCAGTTAGGAGGGTCAGCAACATTGTAGGTAGAACTGTAAATTTCTTGCTTGAGATGCCACCTGCCTTTACATGACCAGCTCTCCTTCCAGGCCAGCTAGTAATAGAAGTCAACAGGGTGCTTCCCCAAGGGGATTCACACCTCCCTTATGATGTATCCCATGTGAAGAGATAGGTAGGTCTGGGCTTCATAACTAGCAAGGCCTTAAAACCCACCTGATTATTATCAAGCCCCTTCTGTCAGTTTCAATTTGCCTCTCAATTAGAAAATTTATTCGTGGTTTAGAGAGCACCTTTCTTGGTTCCTCTAATAATGACTCTGTCCTTAGTTCTAGACCCTGTCTAGCCCACTTATGGCTACATTCCTTTGTAATCATAGTTCTAGACCCTGTCTAGCCCACTTATGGCCACATTCCTTTGTAATCATAGTTTCTACTCTTACATCAATGGCTCTACTCCCGACCCATGTGTATTGGTGGTCCTCTTCCCCACATAACATTGCATTGTTGTTCAGAATATTTTGACAGGCAGACCCCTCTACCCACAAGAGACAAGCAGCCTTTCTCCCAGTCTTGATTGGGATCAGCTTCACAGCCTCTCTCTCCTCAGTAGTCTCAGGAACAGCTTCATGTCACAACGTCATCTCGACCAAATGACTCATAGCATCTCCAACAGTTACAAGAGATCACTAGGTCCATTGAGACCCCAGCTGAAGCCATCCGAGGACTCAAAAGCCAAATCACCTCACTAGCAATTTTACAGGAGGTGATAGTAAAATAAACCAAAGCTTTCACCAACCAGGTGGTCAACCAAGTGCTACTACAGGGATATACTTGACTTCCCACCAAGGACATCACGACTTTATACATCACCCCATGCCAGCAGAGTAACTTGTCACCCCATGTCAGCAGGAAGCACCCCTAGAAGACAGACCATTGTTCCTCCACCCCTCTTGGATTTTGGGGGCCAATGTGATTCCATACAACACTTGTTTTATTAAAAACAAGAGGTGAGAATGTTTGGAAGATCTTCCTAAACCCAGCCTGGCTTGTTAGAAATCAGGTGACCAGATGGCTCAATCACAAGCATCAGCTCCACCCCCACCCTAATGGAATTCACTGCTCCCACTTCCTTTCCTCTGCAAAGCTATGTAAGACCTGTTCTCCTAGTAGAGGCTTGCTGTTCTCTCATGCACGGGGAGGCAGCCTGTTAGGTTCCCCCCATCCAACAATAAACATTTCCCTTAAAAAAAGTGATAGTAATTTGTAGAATTTCTTCTGCTGCTGTAAGAGCAGGAGATACTCTTTGATGACAAAGTTGGGTCAATCCTTCCCTGTCCAACACCCACCCTTCAATATGCCTACTGTAAAATAAGGGTGAGAAGAAAAGATTTTATCAAGGCAAGCAGAACGTATACTTCATGAATCCACTATTTAGAGAAGTATTTCATAAATTGTGTTTCCCCCAAGTACAATTCTCAAGAAGTTTTCCACAAAGAAAATGTTTATGAGAAAATATTTTGCAAAAATGCATATCCCTGGCTCAAGAAGCTGCACTTACTCTTTTTAAAGATTATTTATTTATTTGAAAGGCAGAGAGAGAGAGAGAGAGAGAGAGAGAGAGATCTTCCATCAGCCGGTTCACTTCCCAAATGGCCACAATGGCCAGGACTGGACTAGACTGAAGCTAAGAGTGAGGAGCTTCTTCCAGGTCTCCCATGTGGATGCAGCAGCCCAAGCATTTGGGTCTTCTACTGCTTTCCTGGGCACATTAGCAGGGACATGGATTGGAAATGGAGCAGCCATATGGGATGCTGGCATTACAAACAGTGGCTTTATCTGTTATGGCACAATGCCAGCCCCGAGAAGCTGCTCTTGTAAACAGATGCTGATGCCGCTGGTCTGGTACCACATTTTGTTCCATACCTTTACAACACAAAAAAAAATTTTAAACAAGAGTAAAACAGGAAGAATCTTGTTTTAGAATATACTTCATACTCTAGTGGCAGATTATGTGAAGGATGCAATAAGTCAAGAGAAAGAATTGATAGTTTTTGCCAGTGGTCCAAAGTGAGAGATAATTAGGGTCTGAACTGGGTTTGTTCTTGGGGAATTATAACACAGAATTTTTTTCTGCTACATGTAAGATACACAGATCATGACGAAATGAAAGGGTGCAGTGAGAAACAACCCTAGGCTTCTAGACTTTAATGATTAGGTTGTTTTCTGTTGTCCTTGACCAAAAGAAATCAGACAGCAGATAGATAGATGCTAGATGGACAGACAGAAAGACAGGTAAATGAATGATTAAGGTAGATATATAAATGATATGTAGTAGATGATATGTACAAGCATACACACCATACAGATGAACAGATGGATAAGCAGATATAGAAAATTAGATATGGTGGGAAGTAAACTTAAAGTCTAGTTGCCTTTTCAGTATTGTGGACCTAGGGTAACTGTAAATTAACACTACTTGTCTGATACCATTCACAAATCTGTCCAGGCTCTGGGCATCAAAGGATCAAAATCTTGTGAATTATAAACTGCGGATATACAATGAATGACCTGGAAAGTCAACTTTGAGTTAGATAACTGGAAACATTTAGCAATTCACCTATACCACATTGGTGAAAGACAGCTCTGATCATCTTTGCAGATCCCTAACACAGCCTCAGATGCTCCCAGGCCAGCCCTTCAAAGACCTTTGCTGTTTAGACCTGGCTGCTAAGTTGAAAATAATTTGTTAAACTTGATCTGTAGCTAGCTCCCTCATGAGAATTTCTTCTGAATAGTATCATCATATAATTTACTATCCAACCCAAAACATTACAAAAATGAAATACGGCCCTATTAAGAATATACAAGAACAACGTGAATAAATATGGTCTTTTACAGACCAACCAAATGGTAAGATCATCCCGACCTCTGAACACCAAGACATAATCTGCAATCTAAGCATATGAATGTCCATGGCAGATTCCCTTTCTTACTCCCTCATTACAGGTCAGTCCCTTTTCTTCTACACTCACTCATCCAGCTGCACCCCAATTCTTGCCAAACAGAGAAACATGCCTGAATTGCTACAGATACCCTTCAACACTAAGAATGAAAACTTCACATTCAAAGCGATCTATCAAGAAATGTGATTTGTCTTTCATACCTGCAACAAGTGCCATACATGGACAGTGGGAGAAGACCAGAATTTGTGGAGAGGGGAGACACCAGGCTGTTTCATCTTTTGGGAACTATGAAAATGTGGGGAGGCAACGAATCTCCCTGGATTTTTTAATGTGATACTGAACATAGGAGATTTGAGGATGTGTCAAGTCTTAACTTTGCAAAGTATCAGGACTTGTAGAGACCTAGCCAGTGCTGCATGCATAAAGAGAAAAGCAGAATAGGTATATGGGAGAGGGCCAAGCTGAACCCACAGAGCTGTGCTTGTTCAGCTTCCTAGGAGTTTCTGAGATTCTGGGTGAACCTGGGAAGTTGGAAAAATTCTGAGTCAGCTCACATCCTATCAGGAAGCCATCAGGATTTGCAGGGGATGAGAGACAAAAATTCTCTGAGGAAACCCCCACCCAAGCGTTCAAGAGCCTTGCTAAGTGATGCAAGTCATTTAAGGGGCCCAATGCAAAAGTGAAAATCAGATGCCTGCCT
Organism: Lepus europaeus; assembly: GCF_033115175.1. Classification (NCBI taxonomy): domain Eukaryota; kingdom Metazoa; phylum Chordata; class Mammalia; order Lagomorpha; family Leporidae; genus Lepus; species Lepus europaeus. The sequence continues at coordinate 173,935,838 of NC_084827.1, forward strand.
ACTTGGTCAAACCCAAGAGAGTACAGGCTGCTATATTAATACCAGGAAAGGTTCAAGAAAGCTAGGGATTGAATATTGTTCTGAGGCAGACTGGAAAATATGTGCCAGATATTTCTAATCTTGAATTGGGATTATGTCCCAATAAGCATAAATTGAAAATAATCTGTCTGGGGCCAGCACTGTGGCATAGTGGGTAAAGCTGCCACCTACAGTGTCGACATCCCATACAGGTGCCAGTTCAAGTCCTGGCTGCTCCACTTCTGGTCTAGCTCTTTGCTATGTCCTAGGAAAACAGTGGAAGATGGCCCAAGTCCTTGGGACCCTGCATCTGCATTATAGACCCAGAAGAAGCTCCTGTATCCTGGATTTGGATCGGCGCAGCTCCAGCCATTGCAGCCCCTTGGGGAGTGAACCTGCAGATGGAAGACCTCTTTCTCTCTCTATGCCTCTCCTTCTTTCTGTGTGTAACTCTGAATTTCAAAAAATTAATAAATCTTTAAAAAAGGAAAATATTCTGTCTAAAAGATATTTAATGCACCTCACATGCTAATTTAACCTAGACAATCTTAAACATGATCAGAACATTCACATTAGCCTACAGCTGGGCAATATCATCTAACACAAAGCTAATGTTACAGTAAAATGTTTAATATTTTGTGTAGTTTATTGCATATAGAACACCATAGAGTGCAGTATTGGTTGTTTAACCTGGTGATTCCATGGCTGACTAGCAGCTGTCATAAGAATTGATCCCACTATGTATCACTTGACTGGGAAAAGATCAAACTAAAAATTTCGAGTGAGCCGGCACTGCGGCTCACTAGGCTAATCCTCCGCCTGCGGCACTGGCACCCCGGGTTCTAGTCCCGGTTGGGGCGCCGATTCTGTTCTAGTTGCTCCTCTTCCACTCCAGCTCTCTGCTCTGGCCCGGGAGTGCAGTGGAGGATGGCCCAGGTCCTTGGGCCTGCACCCACATGGGGGACCAGGAGGAAGCACCTGGCTCCTGGCTTCGGATCGGTGCCACGCACCGGCCGCAGCGTGCCAGCGGCAGCGGCCATTGGGGGGTGAACCAGTGGAAAAGGAAGACCTTTCTCTCTGTCTCTCTGTCTCTCTTTCTCTCTCACTGTCCACTCTGCCTGTCAAAAAAAAAAAAAAAAAAAAGACACCACTGAGGCATAGCAGGTAAAGCTGCTACCTGCAGTGCCAGCATCCCATATGAGCTCTGGTTCTAGTCCCAGCTGCTCCACTTCTGATCCATCTCTCTGCTATGGCCTAGAAAAGCAGTAGAGGATGGCCCAAGTCCTTGGGGCCTTGCATCCACGTGGGTGACCTGGAAGAAGCTCCTGGCTCTTGGCTTCTGATTGGCACAACTCTGGCCATTGTGGCCACTTGGGGAGTGAACCAGCAGATGGAAAGCCTCTCTCTCTCTCTCTCTCTCTCTCTCTCTCCCCTTCTCTCTCTCTGCCTCTCCTTCTCTCTGTGTGTAACTATGACTTTCAAATAAATAAATAAATCTTGAAAGAGAGAAAGAAAGAAGTATACCCCAGAAGCACAAGCAATCAAAGCCAAAACAAGCAATCCAGTTAAGAAATGGGCAAAGGACTTGAATAGGCATTTTTCAAGAGAGGAAATTCAAATCACCAACAGAAAGGAAAAAATGTTCAGGATCACTAGCCATCAGGGACATGCAAATCAAAACCACAATGAGGTTTCACCTCACCCCAGTGAGAATGACTTTCATACAGAAATTAAAAAACAACAAATGCTGGTGAGGATATGGGGGAAAGGTACCCTAATGTGTGGTTGGTGGGAATGTAGACTTGTGCAGCCACTGTGGAAGACAGTATAGAGATACCTCAGAAATCTTAATATAGACATATCATATGACCCAGCCATCCTACTCCTGGGAACTAATTCAAGGGAAATGAAGTTAGCATATGAAAGAGTTATCTGTATCCCTATGTTCATTGCAGCTCAATTCACAATAGCTAAGATATGGAATCAAATCAGATGCCCATCAACTGAATACTGGATAACGAAATTATGGCATATATACACTACGAATACTACACAGTGGTAAAAAAAATGAAATTATGTCATTTACAAAAAATTGATGTGAAAGGAAACCGTTTACTTAGTGAAATAAGCCAGTCCCCAAAAGATGAATACCGTATATTTTCCTTGATCTGTGGGAACTCATAGAGTTCCTAAAATATAACATAATAGAGTACCTAAAATGCACTTAACTGATTTTTAACAGCTCTTGTCTTGACTGTTGAAGAATAGTGTTTTTTTCTCTGTACTATTTGTTGATCTCTTTACTTAGTGTGTAGAGTTGTCTTTTGAGTACTAATAAACTGAAAATAGATGATTATAAAAATTAAGAATGTGAATAGAAGAGGGAGGAGGAAGAAGTGTGGGAACATGGGAAGGAGGGAAGTTAGGGTGGGAAGTAGCACTATGTTCCTGAAATTGAATATTGTATATCTTTAATAAATTTATTTTTAAAAATAATAAAAGTTAAAAATCCTGAGTTTCATGTCTCCATTCACTGCCAGGACTGACTTGGCTAGTGGACCTGACTGGAAGAATCTTTGTCTCTCACCCTCAATATGTTATTTATGTATGTAAAAGACTGGTCCTCATTGAAAGAAAAGAAATATTTCTTCTAAGTTAAAAAAATTTTTTTCAGCTGATGATGGGTCGATTTATTCCCATACTAGACCTCCTAAAAACCAATAGATTTTTATAACAAGTATAATTTGGAGTTAAAGTCTTCTATGTAAAGCTTAGTGAAATCAACCCTCTTCATTTTGAAAACCTGATTTATCAATGGTATTTTGACTTATCAATACTATTAGGAAATACCAGAAGTGTCTGTTACAACAACAGTAAATGAATACATTCGCTGTAATCTCTTGATGAATTAAAATCATATCCTCAAGATGCACCAGCCAGATGAAGCTTGCTGTAAGTCAAATTGTGTTTCAGTCTTAATAAAAGATAATTATGATTTAGTGAAAACATCTGTTAATTTAAACAAGCTGAACACCACCGGCAAACATATGAGACCCAATACACAGTCCTTTCTTTCTAAAATGTCAGATTGGGAAGATGATAAAAGAAAGCACACAATACAAAATACTTCATCATGTACCACGCAGATGTGTATCACATACCCACATTTACAAACAATCCACAGAAAACATTTGCAGTGTTCTAAATTACTAAGATAGCTTTCAAAAATGCTTTTAAAATACACTGGAAGAAAGGAATTCAAAACAGAACCCAAATAACAATAGAATCCAGCTGCTTTTATTTTGATGGTTAATATTTTAGTAGTCATGAGTTCCAAGGTTACCAATGGGATTCTGAATTCTGAGTTGGTTTGAGTGTCAACTCTTTTCTTTGATTTGGGGTGTCTCCGAGGACAAGGCTTTCACATTTTATGGTGTTTCTTTGTATGTAGAGATTTCTGGTGGTTGTTAGTGTCTTGACAGTGTGAGAACTACAAGGAAGTCTTTCACAGCTTTGGAAATGAGCCCTGTTGTCTTGTATGGGGCTGTTCCATGATTAAAGTTTATGGGACAACCTCATTAATGAACCCTGGACTGCTAGAATAGGATGAGGGTTTACAGACAGGGAGTCCAGGACTGTCATGTCACAGACTGCATTTATACTCAAAGAAAGAAGTAGACTGGTAACATTCTAGAGTCAGAGTCTAAAGGAGAAACCAGGTTTCCTAACCCTGGAAGCTTTGTTATTTATAATGTATCCTTATGCCTCCTTGAGTTGATGACAATTATAACTGAATTAATGCTGGAATAGGAATGTAAGCTGTTCCTGTTGTTTACCTAGCAGAAGAGTAGGCTGAAAGTCATTTAGCCAAATAGTTGTAACATTAGGGAATCTTTAAGCTCATTGATCTTCTGTTTCTTCCTTCATGAAATGGTTACTTCATAATTTTATAAAGTGGCTATTTAGTGTTTAATATTGTAAAATGAGTTAATATTTGACAAAACTGACTAAAATAGGATAGGAGGTAAAGAATGTACTCACTTTCTTATATCGGATTATTAGTTACTCTCAAAAATAAATCGTCAATTAAGTGCAGAGAGATTAAGTTCAAGAATTGGGACAAACGAGTCCACTTATGTCATCAACCAGATGTGAGTCAGGAGTCAGAGTACAGTCCAAAGATCCCTGGCTGGGGAGAACTCCAGGAGTGGTGGGACAAGGAGGACTCACAAGAGGAGCACCTGCTGAGTTCCCTGGAAAAGAATGCTCATTGCAAGAGTGGTCTGCTCAACAGAACAAGACCAAAGCAGAGAAATTGAAAGCTTGTAAAGGTCAGAGCTCTAGATCTTATTAACTTCATCCTAGTATACATTAATGAGTGATTTGAATTAAATACAAGAACTACTTAATTCACTGGACTCATAAGAACTCTGTTCTCTAAGAAGCTACCTTTTTTCACTCATTCAATAAATATTCATTTTGTTGTGCCAGCAAGCAATTTTAAGGACTAAAATAATGGTGTGGGGGAAACATGAGGCAACAGAGATCCCTTTATTCCTAAGCTTATTTTTGATGTATTTATTCCATTTCTGTCCCTAATCTTTTTATGCATGCCTTGTAATGTCAGAAATGATGATCAGTGTTTGCTTGTGGATAACCTTGTTGGTTTATATCTGGGGATACGACCTCAGGTGTGAGGTATGGTAACCACAAAATCTAGGGACACTGAAGCTTTTGGTACATATAATCTAGAACAAATCCAAGCCGACTCACCATTTCAGAGTTGTAGCCTCCTAAAACCTTGGTGAAATGTCTCTTTAATTGTTAAGCTTTCTGAGCCTTGAGTAAGTGGTTAGTAAAAAATAAAATGCAGGACCTTCTTCTATAAGCTAATGTGCCCTTAGAAGAAATCCTAGTAAGTATGACAATGTTCTTTTTCTTAAAGGTCATTTCTTCACCAAGCCTGTAGGGCTCAGCTCTTCAATGGAGTGGAAGATAGTCCCATTTTGTAGCTCTACCCTCACGCATCTTCCCTTCTTTGAAAGAACAGCTTAAGCTCCAAAACCTGATGGCATTTTCCTGGGTCATTCTCCTCTGCAGTGACTTCATGCCCATCTAAACTCCTAAAGCACTTATTTTGTTTATTTTTCTCAATGGCAATAGTTGAGTGAGTGCTTACTATGAGATATTTCACTGTATATTTATGTGCATTAACTGCTCTCATTCTCATTCCACCTATAAGGTAGATACTATTATTATCCACATTTTACCAATGCAGAAACTGCCTGCATTCCGTCTGCACTGCCTCTCCCTGGAAGATGACTGAAGAAAAACTAAACTATAGGCCAAGTATTTCTCATTTTAATAATATTGACAACTTTATCCAACTCTGAGATGTCTTTTTCCTGTTTGTATAATAGTCAGGTCACAAATTCAGAACACTGCACTTTCCAAAGCAACTGTAGCTTAGTTTATGTCATACAACTGTCCTGACCTCAAGGCCCCACTCACTGAATTACAAAAGAAGTTTCACTTGCCCTTGTGTACGATCTCAAAGTCCTATAATAGAATCCACCACTCTATATCTTTTCCATTTAAACAGTCTTTTTTTGTTGCTCTTTCTCTTTCGTTCTCTGGAAGATCTCTGACTGTGGGGAGATGGGGCTAAGGTTTCTCGCGATGGGGAGTCTGGGTAGATGTGGATCTTAGTTTTGGTCTTCACTGGGTCCTCACTGGTAGGTTCAGTGCAGCCGTTGATCAAGTTTGTTCTCTGGAATGGTGGACATGGGGGTAACTGCTCAGACCTAGCCTTGGAGATTTTGTGTGGCAGCCACTGGTAGATTCAGTTGTCCCAAACAATTGACTGTCAGCTTGAAAATTTCCACAAATGGAACTGTTTTTTCCTGACCCCATGCTCCTATTGGTCTGCTATCTCTTGTCTATCTCTCTGCATCTTCTCAGTGAGCCCTCAGTAAATTTTAAACTCTGTTCTTCCCTCACAAGTTGGCACACCTGTCTCCGGTCCATAGTCACCCATCCCTGTCAGTAACCCCAAATTTATGTTCCTATGTCCTGCTGCATGTGGCCAAGTTTGGGTGTCAACCAGAGACACTACTTTATAATTTTATAACCTGACCTTTCTTTCTAACTTCTGGCCCTTTTCTTACCACATCTCTAAGAGAACAGTTGAACTTTTCTCTTTTTGTATGACAAGGGCTGAGAGAGGAAAGAGCATACCATCAGCCGGCATAAATTAAAAAGTCTTTTAAATGTGAAATTGAAATCATACTATAGCACATACCTTTTCCAGCGTTCATTTGGTGTCTATTATAATAGATTATACTTGGAATTCACTGAGCACATAGTCTAGACATGAATTTATTACATGGGATCAGTCCAGTGATCCCATTATTCAGAATTTAAGATAAGAAATATTTTTAGGCTTTTGTTTTAGTTATTTCCTTGAACTTGATCACTGGAATTCCATATCAGCAAAGTTAATTCTACATGAAAAAAATGCAACACAGAGCCGATCAGATTCTTAATGTAAAACACAGGCTTGGTTAGCTTAAAAAAATATCATGAGAGCAATGGGGATAAAAGAATTCATTGCTTATGACCCAAGTAAATACTCCCTGGCATAAATAAATAAGTAAATAAATAAAATGGAAAGTAAAATGTCCAAAAGAAGGTTTGGAGATGCTATCTAGTCTAATCTGATGTAAGAATGGCCCAAAGGAATATACTGGTAGAAGTAAGGAAACCATGCTCTCTTATAAAGATTTTGAAGGAAAATCTAAAGGATATAATTATTATGATTTAAGGATATTACTATAAATAGACACAAGCCAGTTAGATATTTTTATCAAGTAAATTTTAGTGAAATTGTCTTTTTTTTTTTTTTTCAAAAATGATTCAATGTTATTTTGTCCAGTATCTATTGGTAAAATTGAAAACAGTCATGGAATGGCAGGAGCCGTGGCTTAACAGGCTAATCCTCCGCCTTGCGGCGCCGGCACACCAGGTTCTAGTCCCGGTCAGGGCACCAGATTCTATCCCGATTGCTCCTCTTCCAGGCTAGCTCTCTGCTATGGCCTGGGAAGGCAGTGGAGGATGGCCCAAGTCCTTGGGCCTTGCACCCGCATGGGAGACCAGGAGAAGCACCTGGCTCCTGCCTTGGGATCAGCGCAGCGCACCGGCCGCAGCGGCCATTGGAGGGTGAACCAACAGTAAAGGAAGACCTATCTCTCTGTCTCTCTCTCTCTCACTGTCCACTCTGTCAGAAAAATAAATAAAAAATAAAAAAATAAATTAAAAAAAAAAAGAAAACAGTCATGGACTGAATTTTGTGACTTCAATATTTGTATATTGAAATCAACCTTTGGTAAGTCAGAATGTTACCAGATTTGGAGATAAGCTCTTTAAAGATGTGCTTAAGTTACAATGAGGTGTTTATATTGGACCTTAACCAAAGAAATTCAAAGACACACAGGGACAAACCAGGAATGGACTCACACAGAGAAAAGACTGGGTGAAGACACTGCAGGCAGACACAACTACAGCCCAGGAAAGAGACTTCAGAGGAACCAACTGAAAGGACACTTCAGTCTCGCATTTCCATCCTCTAAAATTATTGTTTAAGTTGCCTAGACTGAGGTGTTTGCCATGGCAACCCTAGGAAACTAACACATCAACCAAGAGTAAAAATCATCTCATCTCACTTTAATCTAAAACTACAGATTATCTAATTAAAAGTTCAAAGGTATTTAATGATTTTTAAACCTAGAATCTATAAGTGTTCTTCAAAGTCAGTGGTTATTGGTAAAATGTTAATGAGAATGTCTTCTATTCCAGACAAGGTAGCCCCAAGATCACTAAAGTGATCATGATTTAATCCTGCAGAGCATGATTTGTGCTGGCATCAGGACCAAGAACATAAGGACATGGTCTTCATAGAAATGAAAACAACAGTTGAGGCCCTACTAGAACCAAGCATGGCTTTATGCTTCTGCCATTTGTTTGCACAAACTTAGGACAAAGTGTGTTTGTCCCAGACAAGTCAAAACTTTCCTACACTTATAAGTCATCGATTCAAGTAAAATTATCCATCACCTGTTAAGGGCCCAGCCCTGTTTCATCATCTCTGCTGCAATCATAATTTACTTTCTTCAAAAGTTCTTGATTTTATCTATCTTCACGTCTATTTTCTTTTTATTTATTTATTTGTTTACTAATTTATTTATTTGAAAGTCAAAGTTACACAGAGAGATGAGAGGCAGAGAGAGAGAGAGAGGTCTTCCATGTGATGGTTCACTCCCCAATTGGCCACAATGGCCGGAGCTGCACCAATCTGAAGATCTGAAGCCAGGAGCCAGGAACCAGGAGCTTCTTTCAGGTCTCCCACACGTGGGCCTAAGGACTTGGGCCATCTTCTACTGCCTTCCCAGGCCATAGCAGAGAGCTAGACTGGAACTGGAGCAGCTAGGTCTCAAACCAGCGCCCATATGGGATGCCATTATTTTTGGTCAGGGCATTAACCCTCTGCACCACAGTGCTGGCCCCTTCACATCTATCTTCAAAGGAGGGCCACCTGGATCCTTATATAAGCAGTCATGTAAGTCATTAACACTTCAACTTGACTGTAGTGTTGCTGGAACATCATACAAAAGTTATATTATTTCACTTAAGTAGACAAAGGAGTTTTTTTTTTTAATTTAAATTTTATAATCTTTTTTGGACTTCTGGGTTTTATTTTGTTTTATGTTTAAGGATTTACTCTCATTACATCTTTGTGTGAACAGTATTTTTAGACAATATATAATTTCAATATAAACTTTTGAACATGAATTCGACTTTTATGTTTATATTCTTGCCTTTTGAACAGTTGTCTACTTCTTCAAAGTAGAACAAAATAAAACAAAGTACCTATTACATTACCTTTTACTCAAACCAAATGCTCAGTGAAGAGTTATTAATTTATTCAATTATATGAATGTTTTCCTTTTAGTATGTTAATTATATGGTTTTCTCTCCCATTTTCAAGGGCATGGGCTCAGTTACATATCAAGAAACTTATTGATACTCTTTAGGAATATAGCCCACTGCAGGGTATTTTATGAACTTCATTACCACATATTAAAATTGGACTTCCTCTAGTTTAGGACAATTCAAGGTATGGAAGTAGCATGCACAGGAGACATACAAACCTTAGTTTAAACCATTCCTTTACCCTGTACCAGATAAATGAACTTTAATAAGTTACATGATTTCTTAGATTGTTTTTTTTTTTCATTTTAAAAAGCAGATGATGATGCTTACAAGGTCGTTTTGACATGAGACATAGTGTTTAATACACAGTCCTCGCCTAACAAGCATATCGTCTTCCCAATTCCTCATATCCTGGGGAGTCATCCAACTGCATGCATTTCTGACCTCTTTTGATGCTTTAATTAATTCTTAAGTTTCTGAAATTGAAAATTTTCTGAATTCTTGGAAAATAACTCAACACACACTTACCAACATACACTTTCATCTCAAAGTAGAAATGTGTATCGTGTGCCCATGACAAACATAAGATTTATTTCCCTGATACAATTTTCTTCCTATTTGGGGCCAATATTTGCACTGCTTCTCATTACAGACTGCATTTCTTTTCTACATTTCTGGTAAAACAGAGTCCTTTGAGAAATAAAAAGGTATGATAGTTTTAAAATTAACATCACTGATAAACTGATCTCAAAATAATATAGTGTTTGTGACAGTTCTCTGAAGATAAAACTTTTTCATAACAGTCTGGGGCTTTAGACTAAGCAAGATAAGCCTCCTATAGAAAAAAGAAATGTAATAAGACAGAAGTAAGCTGCAAAATATGAAAAGCAAAACTTGGAAATTATAATCTGACAGCTTGGAGAACTCAAGATATCCTGGTCTATATGATCAAATGATGAAAAAATTTCCATTGACTGTTCAGATTAAGATAATATATTTAATAGATACACCGGCGCCGTGGCTCAACAGGCTAATCCTCTGCCTTGCGGCAGCGGCACACTGGGTTCTAGTCCTGGTCGGGGCACCAGATCCTTTCCCGGTTGCCCCTCTTCCAGGCCAGCTCTCTGCTATGGCCCGGGAGTGCAGTGGAGGATGGCCCAAGTCCTTGGGTCCTGCACCCCATGGGAGACCAGGAGAAGAAGCACCTGGCTCCTGCCTTCGGATCAGCGCAGTGTGCCAGCCACAGCACTCCGGCCGCGGCGACCATTGGAAGGTGAACCAACAGCAAAGGAAGACCTTTCTCTCTGTCTCTCTCTCACTTTCCACTCTGCCTGTCAAAAAAAAAGTTATATATTTAATAGATACATATTTATTATTAATGATAAATGATTAAACAAATAGCAAAAATATTAAATATTAAATTTATAGAAAATTTTCAAGTACAATACAAAGAACTTCTTCTCTAACTTTTATACAGAAAATGCTAATCTGATGCCCACCACTTCTACGTGTTTCCTATAAGCAAGGACAGTTTCCTACATAATAATAACGCCACCATCAAAATCAGAAAATTAGCACTAACAAAATACTAGTGTCTAATCCTGATCCTCTATTCAAGTTTGACCAGTAAAACCTGCTAAACGCTCTGATAGCAAATAGATCCAGCCCAGAATAAGATTTATGCGTCTAGTTGCCATGTTGTTGCATCTTATGTTTATTTTTCATGGTCTTGACACCTTTTCAGGTATCAGACTTTTCCACCATCTGAGTACATGATAGTTTGGCAATAGTAGATGGAAGTTAGGGAAAACAGGATTAGAGATGATAGCACTAGTCAGAAGCTGGAAGCCAGTTTTGTGTGTGGTATCTCATTTCACAGACCCAAGAAAGCCTAATTTTAAATCAGTAACAGACCCAGAGTGAAACCAGCCCAGAGATGATAATGAAGTCTCCAGGAGAGATATTGGGGTTGAAGAAGATATACACATGTGGACAAATCAACTGATCTTACTGACCTTGTGGAAATCTGTCAGATGAAACTATCCAAAGGTTGGAAGAATTGGCAATAAGTTCCAGGACAGTTTCCTAAGTGAGCAAAACAGCAATTATTTTAGTTTCAAGAAAAACAAATGGTCAAGAAGAAAGACAAATGAAATCATGAAAAGTGTATAATATCTGCAAGAGCTTTAAAACACTGAATGATCATTGAACTAAAAAATTATATATATATATATGTATATATATATATATATATATATATGTAAGGGAAAAAGAAGTAGAGAAGGTGGCACATGAAAGAGCTAAACTGTCAGGCCGGTGCCGCGGCTCACTAGGCTAATCCTCCACCTTGCGGCGCCGGCACACCGGGTTCTAGTCCCGGTCGGGGCACCGATCCTGTCCCAGTTGCCCCTCTTCCAGGCCAGCTCTCTGCTGTGGCCAGGGAGTGCAGTGGAGGATGGCCCAAGTCCTTGGGCCCTGCACCCCATGGGAGACCAGGATAAGCACCTGGCTCCTGCCATCGGAACAGAGCGGTGCGCCGGCTGCAGCACGCCTACCGCGGCGGCCATTGGAAGGTGAACCAACGGCAAAGGAAGACCTTTCTCTCTCTCTCACTGTCCACTCTGCCTGTCAAAAAATAAAAAAAATTTTAAAAAAAAAGAGCTAAACTGTCATCTGACATGCAAGGGAGTCAATGGGATATCCACTGATGCACGTGGTTCAGTATATGGATATTTGAAAATCCCAGCAGAACCAAATAGAAGAGGGAATCTTGAGTAAGTGAATAGTGAGAGCGACCAGCAGCCCCCGCCATTGGGGAGCTCAACCGGCATTCAGGGCTAAGAATTCAAACAACTAGGCAGGACATCAGCATCAGAGAGGGCCATGCTGTGACCACCAAGATGCTTTAAGACAAAAACAGGATCAGCCCCTTGTTATGTTCAACATGGGTAGAACAGGGGCATTGATCAAGGCAAACAAATGGGCAAACATACCACTGTCCGGACCCAGCTGGAGTGAAAGGCATCTTCTACCATTAACAACTAGTGTTACCTCCTTCTACACAGAACTTAATAAGATAGCCAGATAGAGTTGCCCCCTGCTTGGAGATAGCATCCACTCCTAAGCAAAGACCCAACACAAGCTCAGGTGATAGAAGAAGCTTCCCTCCTTGCGGATATCCGTAACATGTGGTCTCATTGAAATCACAAGTAGGTTCCTGGGGATCTTGGACTGGAGGTCATTAGTAGAGCTTTAGAAAGGGAAGGAACTGTGCTTTGTTCAAAGATCTTTTTAGTACTGCAGGGCTTGTCTAAAGTATGTTTGCTTGTCATTTGGATAAAATACAATTTAATTTTTGCAAAGCTTACGATGTATCACTTACCAAGATGGAAACCGATATACACATCCCACAATTCAGGGATTTTTCTAATTAGTTTTAGAGACGTTATCTTAAGCAGAAGCTCAAAATTTTCAAGGAATGCTGAAAATAAATGGAAAAACAGTTTTTTGTGGTCTACAAAGGGCGGTCAGCCTCAACAAGAAGTGACCAACTTGTTGGAGAACTGAAATTGAATCCCTTTCACCTTTTCTATTTTGCAAAGAAAAAACACTAACAGCAGAGAAAAATGTGTAGGGTTATTCCACAACATTTGGATTCCTGTGCAAAACAAGCTGAAAAATATTTATTCATCATTGACCCATGAGAATCAACTACCCTCTCTCAAAGCCTAATTTAAAAGATCAAGTTCTACATGCACAAAAATGGATACACTTTAAAAATACCTAGCAAGTGGCAATTTTGGCTGATCCCAGAAATCAACCTTGTTACTAAGAATCCATCTAATTCTGTGGGTAATGCTAATGCTTTATTTTAATTGCAGATTCTGATTGCTGGAGGTAATTAGAATGGCCAATATTTTCTCAACTGCCTTTAAAACCTGTCTTAAATTATGGAGGGGAAATAGAGCCACCCACAAACATAATCACCATTTAAGTAAACGCTTTGCTGTGCAGAAGCCTGTGAATAAAATGGAAGCTGCAATGTTAGGATCTGCCAACGGGTCAGAAGCCTGGGTATTCTCCTGCTAAAGTACACTCTGGGAGAAAACTCCAAAATGCCACTTTTAATATCAAAACATTCCGTGTTAATAACTTCCATTACATCATCAATCCTATTTCACTTATAATCCAAACCCCTCTTGCTCAACAGCATCAGAATACATGGGAAGAAAAACAAGATATCATATGATTTCATCTTAAGCACTTAAGGAGCTATCTATAAAAGGATAAGAATGCTTCATTTCTTTAAACATAAACTCTGCATCATTTCACATCTAAAGTTGTTGCAAACAAACTCATAACATCCTCAATATCCGTTCAGTGTTCAAATTTCTCCCAGATATCTCATGAATATTATCATACAAATGTCTATAAAGTTCATATTTTTAAATTGGGATCCAAAAATCCCACATATGGCATTTGGTTGATATGTCTCAAAAATCTCTTTAAATCTTTCCTTTACCTCCTAGCAATTTATTTTTTGGAGAAAAAAAGTTTTTTTTTATTATAGATTCCCACATTCTGAAATTTATTGTTTGAGTCCATTTGAATTTTTTTAAAGTTTTATTTTATTTATTTGGAAGGCACAGTTACAGAGGGAGAGAGGGAGAAACACACACACACACATGCACACTCATATAAAGTAGGGAGTGGATAGCTTCCCTTTGCTGGTTCATTCCCCAAATGGCTACAAAGTTTAGGGATGGGCCAGAGGAAAGTCAGGTACCAAGAGCTTCTCCCCGGTCTCCCACGAGAGTGCAGGGGCCCAAGGACATGGGCCATCTTCCTTTACCTTTCAGGCACATTAACAGGGAGCTGAAACAGAAGTGGGTCATCCAGGACTCAAACCAGTGCGCATACTGGATGCTGGCATTGCAACCGGTCGCTTTATCCATTCTGCAATAACACAGGGCACCAGTGGGGCATATTTTTTTTAAACTTTTATTTAATGAATATAAATTTCCAAAGTACAGCTTATGGATTACAATGGCTTCCCCCCTCCCATAACTTCCCTCCCACCCACAACCCTCCCCTTTCCCGCTCCCTCTCCCCTTCCATTCACATCAAGATTCATGTTCAATTCTCTTTATATACAGAAGATCAGTTCAGTATACATTAAGTAAAGATTTCAACAGTTTGCCCCCACATAGCAACACAAAGTGAAAAAATACTGTTGGAGTACTAGTTATAGCATTAAATAACGGTGTACAGCACATTAAAGACAGAGATCCTACATGATATTTTTTTAAAAATTAATTAATTTTCTATGCCATTTCCAATTTAACACAAGGTTTTTTTTTTTCATTTTCAATTATCTTTTTTTTCCATTTCCAATTATCTTTATATACAGAAGATCGATTCTGTATATACTTAGTAAAGATTTCATCAGTTCGCACCCTCACAGAAACACAAAGTGTAAAAATACTGTTTCAGTACTAGTTATAGCATCACTGCACATTAGACAACACATTAAGGACAGATCCCACATGGGATGTAAGTACACAGTGACGCCTGTTGTTGACTTAACAATTTGACATTCCTTTTTATGGCATCAGTAATCTCCCTAGGCTCTAGTCATGAGTTGCCAAGGCTATGGAAGCCTGTAGAGTTCGCCGACTTTGATCATATTCCGATAGGGTCATAGTCAAAGTGGAAGTTCTCTCCTCCCTTCAGAGAAAGGTACCTCCTTCTTTGATGGCCCCGTTCTTTCCACTGGGATCTTACTTGCAGAGATCTTTCATTTAGGTCTTCTTTTTTTTTTTTTTTCCATGGTGTCTTGGCTTTCCATGCCTACAATACTCTCATGGGCTCTTCAGCCAGATCCAAATCCCTTAAGGGCTGATTCTGAGGCCAGAGTGCTGTTTAGGACGTCTGCCATTCTATGAGTCTGCTGTGTATCCCGCTTCCCATGTTGGATCGTTCTCTCCCTTTTTGATTTTATCAGTTAGTATTAGCAGACACTAGTCTTGTTTTTGTGATCCCTTTGACTCTTAGACCTATCAGAGTCATCAATTGTGAGCTGAAATTGATCACTTGGACTAGTGAGATGGCATTGGTACATGCCACCTTGATGGGATTGTGTTGGAATCCCCTAGCACATTTCTAACTCCACCATTTGGGGCAAGTCCGATAGAGCATGTCCCAAATTGTACATCTCCTCTCTCTCTTCTTCCCACTCTTATATTTAAAAGGGATCACTTTTCAGTTAAAATTCAAACACGCAAGAATAATTGTGTATTAATTACAGAGTTCAACCACTAGTACTAGAAAAGCAACAACAACAACAAAAATACTAAAAAGGATAAAATATTACATTGTACATCAAGAGTCAGGACAAGAGCTGATTAGGTCACTGTTTCTTATAGTGTCCATTTCACTTCAACAGGTTTTCCCTTTGGTGCTCAGTTGTCACTGATCAGGGAAAACAAATGACATTTGTCTCTTTGGGACTGGCTTAATTCACTCAGCATGATGTTTTCCAGCTTCCTCCATCTTGTTGCAAATGACTGGATTTCATTGTTTCTTACTGCTGTATAGTATTGTATGGAGTACATGTCCCATAATTTCTTTATCCAGTCTTCTGTTGATGGGCATTTGGGTTGGTTCCAGGTCTTAGCTATTGTGAATTGAGCTGCATGAGGCATATTTTTTAAAATTTTCCTTGAGCCCCTAATTTACTATAAACTCATGGTGATATATTATATTCGAGCAATTTAGATTTTTTATAGCTTATCTTTTCTTTTAAAACACTGATTGATCAGTGGGTTCAGGTAGTGACAGCTTGATTCACCCATTATAAAGATAATGGTTTTGCCAGCTACTCATTCCAGTAGGCAAGATGTTTGTATTCTAATTCCATTATTACTTCTTCCTTGATGAGTTAAAATATTTTTATAACCAACTCTTGTCCTTACAATGATTGCCCTTAGGAAAATTTCATAGAGAGATAATCAATGTATGATTCTTTTTTTGTTAGTAACTAGTTTTCAGGTTGAATGGGAAATTTCACTTCCTTCAAAGATTGCATAGAAACTGCTGCGGTTTCTTTTTGAAAATGTTATTATTATTTTTTAATTATTAAAAATATTGTCATTAACTTGCACACATTATTACTATCTTACTATTAGATTTCAAGCTCCTGCAATTCTCTTTATTTATGATGCTACCTGGTCCCATGTTTTGCAGGGAGAACATATCAAGTTGACTCCCAATTACTCCTGACACAAACCAGAGTCTTTCATGGTGTGGTACCCTATGTGAGGAAATATTCTTGGGTTATCTCTTCCATTTCTTGTCCCAGTCCAAGGTACTCTGGCTTTTTGTAGAGAGAAATGATAATTAGATATCATAGTCTGGGGACTCCAAGGTGCTTGTGGCCACAGATTGTTCATTATTTCCCTGCTTTTTAATTGTATGGAGCCAAGAAAAATAGTATGCAAACACTTGAGAGAAAATAGGAGTTCATACTGTTATTTAGAATTCAATTTGTAAGATTGACTGACTTTTACTTCATGTCCTTGATTTTGTAATGTTTTTCTTACTTTGGATGTCATAGTTTTTAAAAGCATTAACATAATTCCTTACTTACTTTATCTTGTGTGTGTTTCAGATTGCAATGAGAGTAATTCATATCCATATTTACACAGTTAAAATATGTTCAATGATATGAAACAAAACAGCTACCACATACACACACACACACACACGCACGCACACACACAGCCATCTTTCAGAGATTCCAGAGAAGGAGAGGAAACTTACTTCATTTCACATAGAGGCCAGTTCATAGAAATTTTATTATATTTATAAAAAAGGAAAAGAAAAACTCAAAGAAGATAAAGGGACGGTCTGCCTGTTCAGACTTCAAGTTGGATGACCAGGACTGGTTCTTTCTACATTAAAGAGAAAAGGATAAGAAGATCAAGAGAATTCATGATGAATATTTTTTTTTTACCTACTGAGAAAGATTGCCTGCACTATACTCACAGATGTCTGAAGATTTCTGAATTAGAACAGTGAGTTAGCTGTATGCAAATAATGAAAAGAAGATCATTGACATTTAGATTGAATGTTGACATAATTTCTAGAATACAACAATTTTGGAGTATTGCCAAAGGATGGAAAAGAAAAAGATCACCGGATTTCAGGTAGTCAAGGAATGGGAGCCTGGAGTTGGATGGATTCTCTATAGAGGTGTCTTCAAAGTGGGGTGTAATCAGCTCAGGCAGTTTACCCAGCAAGACGTGGGAATAGATTATGAGAATTGCAGCACCCATTGACATTTTTACACCTTCATTCTAATGCCAGTCTTATATTATAAGTTACAGTACAGTACTCTGTTGGGAATGACTGATTCAAATGAAAAAGCAGCCAGTTAGAAATCAGAGTTGGCTTGCGTCTCTGCATTCCCTCTGAGGTTGCTGAATCAGACTCCTTGGCATGTCTATTCTACCACATAGGTAACCCATTCCTTCTTAGGTGAATGCTGGTTTTGTTTCCATTTCTTGTAATTATAAAAATGCTAAATTAAGAACTCTCCTACATACTTCTGCATAGTTATCCAATTAGTATAAATTCTTAGAAATGGTGGTCAAAAGTTATATATTTTCGGCCGGCGCCACAGCTCAATAGGCTAATCCTCCGCCTGTGGTGACAGCACACCGAGTTCTAGTCCCTGTTGGGGCACCGGATTCTATCCCGGTTGCTCCTCTTCCAGGCCAGCTCTCTGCTGTGGCCCAGGAGTGCAGTGGAGGATGGCCCAAGAGCTTGGGCCCTGCACCCCATGGGAGACCAGGAGAAGCACCTGGCTCCTGGCTTCGGATCAGCGCGATGCGCCACCCACAGCGCGCTGGAGGCAGCAGCCATTGGAGGGTGAACCAACAGCAAAGGCAGGCCTTTTTCTCTGTCTCTCTCTCTCTCACTGTCCACTCTGCCTGTCAAAAAAAAAAAGTTATATATTTTCAAATTTTAACTTCATTGAGGAATATTATATCTATTGCCAAAGTATCAGTGAACATGCTAATTGGTTTCTATGTAGGTAAAACTCTTATTGAGTCATAAATAAAAGTAACTAATAGCAGAAGGGCAGAGAAAAAAATGTTCACCAGTATAAAGGCAGAGGAATCTGTGTCAGGGACCAGCGCATGGCCAGAATCCTGCTGGAGGGATGCTTGACCAAGTCGCAATGGTAACCAGTCAGGCTGTGTTACTGGCAAAGGTCAGCTGACATGATGCTGAACCAGATGAGGAAATGCAGAGGGCTCCAGCGAACAGCAAGTGGGACTTTCACCCCAGTTAATAATTAGCCCCCTCAAAGGTCCTCAACACTGTGACTGCTCTCTATCTCAGCTTCTAAGCAAACCTGTCTTGCATGAAAACACCAAAACCCGCTATTGTTTCCTGTTTCACTTTGCTTTATAACTCCCTCATCATAAAATTCTGTTTTCACGAAACTGCACATTTTTCATGATTCATCGCTTACATCACCACTGACAGTAAAAACATGGGGTAGTCAGGCATCAGAGCCTCTGATCATGAACTGAGTCTTTAATTAAAATCTTTAATCTGAGTCCGCTTCATCATCTTATGTGACACTTTTCCTCTTTTGGGTTCACCTGCCTTGCTGCTGTGCTAAACACAGCAAATCTGATTCCAGGAAACCTAAAGAAATAAATACTTTGTGTCATCGATTGTATTTTTTTTTATTTTTATCTAGATTCTCACTTTTCCAATATTTTCTTTATGTGTATGTTTTCTGGCATTGACTACTGTTGATGACTCAACTAAGAATCTTGGTAGGCAACAGAGAAACTAGTTTCTTCTTTCCCAATCCTAGATAATGTGGTGCAGATACTGATAAAAGATAATACCAGACATACAGAAAAGAAACTGACTCTTTAACAACAAGCCACTTCCTGAAGCCTGCAGTCTAGTTTTCATTATTTTTTGAAATTATTTGATTTGATTTTTTACTGTTTGATACTAGTCAATGCTATTTAGTTTTGATTCATTCTTTCTGTTTCCACATCAGGGAAAAAGAAATTTAACTTTAATTGGAGAATCAAAAATATGCAACTTCAGTATCAAGTTGACCTCCAACCAAATGGTCAGAAATGGTGTTTCCTATAGAGGAGCCATTCCACTCATCCTTGTAATAGCATGAGAATTAGCTTCTGCTTCAATAGTTAATTAGGCATGCTCTCTTCTTCCAGACTGAAAATTCAAAAAGGAAAAGACAGAAATCTGATCACGCAGATAACAGTGCAGTGCTTCTTAAAACATGTTAGCTCAGGCATGGAATTTCTGTGGTTAAAGTCATAAATGGTCCCCAGAGAAGCCATTGATAATAGCTGTCTTGAATGGAGTTTTTCAGCTTGTGTACTGTTTTATTATTTTTCAAATCATCTAATGGATTCAATGTTTCCTTGTTGTGGTCCCAGGAGGCTTTGCCCTCGAATGTGAAATTACCTTGACCAGAATTTCATTAGATGACATTTGTTATAATTAGATTTTTTGGCTGTTAAAGATTATTATGCTAGAAAACCCACATCCCATCCTCCCGCTTCCTTTTTCCGTTACTCCTGTCCTGCTCTTGTGTTTGTATTTATGCAAGATGCAAGCCAGATGTTATATTAATAAGAGAACTGATTTTCCTCAAGGAGCCATTCATCAGAACAGAAGCAGACCCTGTTGCAATTCCTGGGAATTCCTTAAATTCTTTCCTTACTCATTTTTTTTTCTTCTTTTTAAGTTGTAAATTTTTAAGCAAACACTTGAAAGCAACAGTACTATAAGGATAGGGCTATATCTGTTTGCAGTGAGTGATAATGGAATTTTGTTCTTTTCAAAACTAAATTTTAGATTTAAAGAATTATACAATATATACATGTATCAAAACATCAGATGGTATCGCATAATATGTACAATTCCTGTGTTCAATACATTTTGGAGTTTTATTTTTATTTTGTATTACCTTTTTATTTTTTAGATAAATTTATTTATATAAATTTTATGAATTTTATATATATACACAGATTTAAGAACATAACAATACTTCCTACCTTACCTTTCTTTTTCCCACCATTCCTCCTCCTTCCTTTCTTGTTTTTCTTTCAATTTTTAAGATGATATACTTTCAATGTACTTTATAATCACAAGCTTAATCCTCCATTAAATAAAAAAGTCAACAAATAGAAAGTAGAAAGATCACTGTCCCTCAGGAGTATAGACAAGGGCTATAAACAACAATCAAATTTCAACGTGTCAATTTCACTCATATGCTTTGCTTTTCTTGTACTCTATATATTATCTACCACAAATCAGAGAAAACATGATACCTATCTTTTTGGGATTGACTTATTTCACTAAGCAATTCTTATGTGTCTGGTTAAAATTTTTCAATAAAAGCCGGCGCCACGGATCAATAGGCTAATCCTCCACCTTGCGGTGCCAGCACACCGAGTTCTAGTCCCGGTCGAGGCGCCGGATTCTGTCCCTGTTGCCCCTCTTCCAGGCCAGCTCTCTGCTATGGCCTGGGAAGGCAGTGGAGGATGGCCCAAGTGCTTGGGCCCTGCACCCACATGGGAGACCAGGAGAAGCACCTGGCTCCTGGCTTCGGATCAGCTCAGTGCGCCGGCTGCGGCAGCCATTGGAGGGTGAACAAACGGCAAAAGGAAGACCTTTCTCTCTGTCTCTCTCTCTCACTGTCCACTCTGCCTGTCAAAAAAATTCTTTTTTTCAATAAAATTTTTAAACAATTTATTTAATTGAAAGTCAAAGTTACAAAGAGAAAGGCAGAAACAGAGAGGTCTTCCATTCTCTGGTTCACCTCCCAAGTGGATTCTCTGGCTATACTACAATACCAGACTCAACAAAAAAAAATTTTAAAAATACAAATAATTATGTATAGTATATATAAAATCAGGAAATAAGTTCAATGTAAGTGAAAGTCACACGTTACAATTGAGGTGTATAAACTTTTTGAAGAAAAGGTGAACTGAAGTGGGACACAGATGCCTCTTTAAAGCTACTGCACAGTTCACACAATATGGTTCAGGTTCTTTGTTGGTTAGATGAATACTTTAAGACACAGAATTCAATGACATTTCCTTTTTTCCTCAGAAGCTACTTTATAAAATGAGTGATAGCAAAACAAAGAAAGGGCTTCTTATTCTCTTCAGAAAAATATAACTTCTGGGGCACAAAACTATTTATTGCAATACAATTTAATTATGATTCTAAAAATATTCTAAGGAAACAGACATGAAACCCTTAAAGCAGTGAACATAACCAGGATCACTCAATAAAAATATTGTTCATATACTCAAAGAAAAAAGTCCCATTGATTGTGGTTCTGTAGCTTAAATTAACTGCCCAGGCAAGGGAAGTCAGGACCACACAGGGAAGACTGGACCCTTTGGAGCAATGCAGTATCTCTCCCTTCCCATATACTGTCCAGGCACAGAAAACCTATGTGCATTGTTTATAAGTTCAGGCACCACCTTGGTTTTTATTTAGGGAAGTTTTTAAAGCAAAATATCCTGGTAGCCCCAGAAAGCACTATGACTTCTCTAGCACTGTAATAGGTAGCAACTGATAAAACTAACCCTCAGTCTCCCTTAGCCAGTTCTGTGGCAGTAAATTGCAACTAAAAATCAAGTGCTTGTCTATGCCACCACAATCTTGTCCTGACAAAGGAAAAACCACCCTCTACATAAATGGATTTGAATCTGCCGGTGACACGGCTCAATAGGCTAATCCTCCTCCTGTGGCGCCAGCACCCTGGGTTCTAGTCCCGGTCACGGTGCCAGATTCTGTCCCAGTTGCTCCTCTTCCAATCCAGCTCTCTGCTGTGGCGCGGGAGGGCAGTGGAGGGTGGCCCAAGTGCTTGGGCCCTGCACCCACGTGGGAGACCAGGAGAAGCACCTGGCTCCTGGCTTCAGATCAACACGGTGCACCAGCTGCAGCAGCCACTGGGGGATGAACCAACGGAAAAGGAAGACCTTTCTCTCTGTCTCTCTCTCTCTCACTGTCCACTCTGCCTGTCAAAAAAAAATTAGATTTGAACCTGAAAGTCATAACGTGTTCCCATGAAGAAAGAAGATTCCATATTATTGAATAATTTAAAAATTAAAGAAAATAAGAGTCCTATGCATGGACCAATGAAAATCAAAATTATAATTAATTCAGTCATAGGTACACGCTATTCAAATAAACAAGCAAATTAATGTATTATTGATTATCTCACTAGATGCCATGTATTGACAGGTGTTTCATAAATTAAAATGGTTTGAAATGTATGCATTGCAAGAAATATAAAAAACCCACATTACTGTAGCATAAATAGGAGACAAGTTTTTTTAACAAAATAAGGAGCCCTGGAGTACATGGCACTTAGTCAGTACATCCTTGATGAATCATATGTACTTATAAATACTAGTGAACACTTCCATAATGCTAACCATGCACTGCCATTATTAGTAATTTACACAAAATAGATTTAGAATATAGGAAGTTAATTCTATTATTATCTTCTACTTTAATGAAAATAAAGCACAAGTATCTTATCCTCCTGTTTAGGGCACTGAGGCACAGAAAGGCTAAGTCACAGAAATCATGTAGTTGGTGACTCATGGAACAGAGCCTTCTATGCAAGCTGGTCTGCAGCCTGTTTTCAATCCCTGCCACACAGCAGTATGAAGAAGGAAAGGAAGAAGGGATTAAGGGCTTCCAAGAGACGTCACTGTGTGCTTGACGGTTAGAGAAGTCTTTACCAAAAGAGGATGTTTGATGTGCTGGGAAGGCCTGAGAAGCTTTGGAGAAGGAGGAGGGTGGACGTGTTTGTGAGACAAGACTGACTCTGCAAGGCAGGAGAGGGCTAAGAATGTATTTGTCCAGTGTCTGCTCGCATTCCTTCAACGGGGCATTAGATCAAAACCCACTGACATTTTATCTTATAAATATTGCATGTAGGATATAAATAGCTGAATCAGTAGGGGAGAAGGCTCCTCTGGCAGAAGCCCAGGAACAGGAAAGGAACAAAATATGGAAATGTAGCTGACTGTTCAATGATTAATGAAGCAATTCTTTTATTCAGTGTGTTATATGACTGCAAAACGGATGAGACTTGGCTGCTCACACTGACAGAAAAGGCAATTTAGCTTTCACAAATGTCATTTGCCAACATCAAAACTGGTTTCCAGAATTACTAATTGGTAGCAACAACTGTACTGCTCTTGTGATATTACCATGGTGGGAAAGACGACATTGACCAACACTCCAGGAGAACAAAATCAGTATGACACACATTCAGATCTGCAGAAACCAGCAGATACATCTTCCATACCAAATAACAAAATGAAGGACAAAATGAAGTGGCATCACAGGATTTCAGGAGGATGAGAGAGCATCAGGAGATCTTGAAGCTCACAAAGCCAAGCCAACAATTCTTTGCTAAGAATGGAAATGCGAGAACAGGTTTTTGGTAGAGGCAGCTTTGAAACATTGCTGGTACAAAGAAGGTGATAGAAAACTGAGGCAGTAAGAAACAACATGCTGATACACCATATTTGAAAGAAATAATTTGCCGATGAAGGGGTAGAAGGAGAAATTGTCTATAAGTAATTCTGCTGCTACTAATTTTATTGACTTGAAAGAATAATGTTAAGTTGAATTGACTCTTCTATGCAACCAGATGTGAAAAATCGAATTTCTGCTAGCCTCAAACTTAGCCCTCATGGTCATAGCCTCCTGAAAATAGTACATAGAGGAAAAATCTATCTCATTCAAATATTTGTAAAGACTTCAAAACTACTTCCACCTAGATCAGAGATATTACACACTCCCACTCAAAAGGAAAAGAATGGAATATGACAAATAGCAAATTTGTTACACAACATAGAAATGACACAAAATGCATTTGATAAACATCACCACAAGATATAAAAACTAAAGAAATAAGTGGCATGATCCAAATACTGTCTGGGAAGATGATCTTAAAGCCAGACCTGTAAGACAAATCATCACAGAAATGAAGATAATGAGATTGCAGAGAAAAATCAGTAATACTAAATGCCTAGTGAAGAATGTGGCAGCATGGGTTACAAAAAGCAATAAGCACAATGAAATTGAAATGAATAGAATAAAATTAAAAGCAGAAACGGTCTTGCAAAATTAATGCACAGGTAATCTAACAAAGAGTTCATTGGAATCTATCAAAAAGAATCAAAGAATCAAAGAAAAAAGTATATCTACAGATAAATTTCAGGACAAGATTCCTTTAAATAAAAATGTAGACTACGTAGACTAAACTTCAAATATTTAGAACAAGTTTGGTGGGAGGTCATCAAGCCTAAGTGATCATGTTACCAGGATGAAAAATATCACACTGGCTTGAAACTTCTCCACAGCAATACTGAATTAGACAAGTGAGTGAACAGAATCCATGAAGTCCTCAAAGACTCATGTGCCCATGGCAGGTGCTTTGGCTTAGAGGGTTAAGCTGCCCCCTGCCATGCTGGCATCCCATATGGGTGCCTGTTCTAATCCAGTTCCATCCAGCTCTCTGCTTTGACCTGGGAAAACATGGGAAGACAGTCCATGTCCTTGGACCCCTGCACCCACATGGAAGACCTGGAAGAAGTTCCAGGTTCCTAGCTTCAGATCAGCACAGCTCGTCATTTGCGGCCATTTGGGGAGTGAACCAGCAGATGGAAGATCTCTCTCTCTATCTCTCTCTCTCTCTCTCTATATATATATATATATGTATATATATGTATATATACATATATATATATATATATATATCTTTCTCTCTCTCACTCTCTCTGCCTCTACCTCTCTGTAACCCAGCCTTTCAAATAAATTAATTAATTAAAAAAAAAGACTCATGGGCCCATTCAGGTATGTTGGCAACAGATCAATATGTTTTAGACATAAACAAGAGCTATGATTTCCGAGTCTTTCATAAAGAAATTAAAAAAACTACTTTCAACCATACAAGAGGTACATGTAATGACATTGATTCCATTTAGTTTTATTAATGAGATATGATTAACATTAAAATAATAACAAATTACTAACATTTATTAAGTGTTTAATAAGTGTCATGCACTGTTTTAAATTCCCATAAGTTTTCTTGAAGCGAGTACTATTATTATTTCAATTATATACACATATACAGAAATGTACATAGATGCATGCACATGATAGGCAACACAATGGGATGCAAATCTTGTCTATTTTGGTAATGTAGAAATAATAACTGGAGGAGGACACTTGCAGTTCGGTTGCCACTTGGGATGCTCATATCTTACAGCAGCGTGCCTGGGTTCAAGTCCCAACTCCACTTCTGATTCTAACTTCCTGCTAATGCACACTCTGGGAGACAAGGAGTGATGGTCATATACTTGGTTCTCTGTCACCAACATTGGAGACCCAGACTGACATCCAGTTTCTCAGCTTCCGATGGACCCAGTCTCAGGTATTTCTGACATTTAGGGAGTAAAACCAGAGAACACAAGATTTCTCTCTGTCTTTCTTTCCCTCTATATCTCTGCCTTTCAAGTAAATATATATATATATATATATATATATATATATATATATATACACACACACACATATATATGTATGTATGTATATATATTTTAAATAAATTGAGTAATTCTGCTGCTACTGGGAAGAATAATGTACATTTTTAAAAGTACCTGAAATAATTAGAAGAGAAAGGTAAAGAAGTTTATGATGTCCTCACCTCCTATAAGAGAAACATGATTTTAAATTAATAAATAAATTTTATGAATGTGATTATAGTTATGTAATTAATCACTAAGTTAACGATGAAAACCACTAAAATCAATTATTTGGAGGGATGGGAAGAATCATAATGATAATTATTTTAATTACTGATTGTAATTAAAGCTGTTTTTTCTAATTCTAGAGTTATAAAAGATATTATTAAAATAAAAAAACTTTCCAAATTATTAGAAAAATACATGCACACAAACCAAATCAAATGCTATACATGATATATAAAGAATAGTATAAGAACTAAACATGTGGGCCTGGAATTGTGGCATAGCAGGTTAAACCTTCACATCCATGCCAGCATCTTATATGGGTGTCAGTGGTTGCAGTCCCTTTTATTCCACTTCTAATTTAGCTCCCTGCTAATATACCTGGGAAAGTAGTGGAGGATGGTTCAAAATCTCAAGGAAGCTTTGAGCTCCTAGCTTCGACCTGGCCAAGCCACAGCCAATGTGGTCATTTGGGGAGTGAAGAGCAGCAGATGGAAGACCTCTTTCTCTTGCTCTGTCTCTCCTTTCTTTGTAACTCAGCCTCTAAATAAATAAATTAAATAAATCTGTGGGAAAAAATTAAAAATGAAAGGAAAATAGAATGTGTAAAAAACAGTGCTTCTAGGGCTAAACAAATCTCTCAAATCATAATTGCAACTCGGTTAAACTCATGTTTTTAAAAAACTAAAACATCTTATTGAATTTCAAAGTAAAACTACCATACATTGGAGAATAAGAAATCAATGTTACATTCAACATTATCTTCTATGCAAGAAGCATACTGAAACAAAATTATAACAAAATATTAAAAATAAAAGAGCATTCAACATAATTTCTAGAAATATAAGAAAGCAAGAAAAATAATTTTCAAATAAATCCTGAATTCAGGAAAAATGGAACTAATGAAATAAAGAACACTATATAGGTTTAAAAAACTCCACTCTACAACATAACAACAGTCTTGAATATTTATCAATTAAAAAATATATAACCATATTCAAAACCAAAAATGGAAGAAAACACAATGATTAACAAGAGATCATAATTCATCTTCCCTGATCTGTGAACAATTATTAGTGAAGAAATAGAAGTAATGACCTTAAGGAGATGCAAATAATAAATTCATATTAATCCAATTAATAAGCATATAAAAAACTACACTTCAAAAATGGAAAAAGTATGTATTTTATCATGAGCTCTTGGAAGATTAAAAATATATTAGATCACAAAGAAAATTCCAATGAATACAAAATTGCACAAATGATTTTCACACTAAATGTATACATAGCAGGGAAAGCCACCATGGGGACTTAATAGTGAACTTAATAGTGAGATTGTTTCACATGGGATTCTGTCAACCTTAATTAACCAATAATTCCAATGCTATTTAAATGATTACAGAGTAGGAAGAAACAAATATTTTCTGTAAAAGTCAACTAAGAGTTTTTGGCTTTTTGGGCTACCTAATCTCTACTGAATCTATTCAACTCCAAGTCCACTGTGTGAAGTAAAGAGATAACATACAAATGAGTGGGTATGGTTAGTTGTGCTTCAATAATTTTTTGTGTGTGTTTGAAAGCAAGCAGCAGTCAGTAATTTTTGAAGAGCATAGGGGAAAAAGCCTTTCAAATTACTTTTATAAAAATGATATAATAGTCATGATAAAATGTAGGAAACCATAACAACGTTAGCTCTTATTGATACCTATGCTAAAATCATCTGTAGAATATTAGCAAATAAATTTCATCAGTACTTTAAGACAACATTACAAAACAATCTAGCTCTTGTGATGTGAGTATGGCTCAGTGTTAGGAATCTATTAGAGACTCATTGTATTACCATGCAAAAGTAAAAATGTCAATATTTAATATTCACAAAAAATTCATAACACACAGTAATAAAAGATAAATCTTCATTGTGTTTTTATCAAACAAAGTAAAGATCAGAATTTGGCTAAATGGAAAGCAATGTAAACTTATATTTTAAAAACTACAACGTTCACTCAACAGAAGTAAAAACAAGGAATAAAAATTGTAAAGGATGATAATACAATTTTACTTTTAATAAACATTATTTGCAGAAATAATGATTATTTTCCAAGAAAACTGGAGAGAATCAATTAGAATATCATTACAAATAAAAGGAATCACTGAAATGATGTGTGTCTAGAGAGCTTTCTCTGCATCTGTTTCTGCATCCTGTATGGGGAGTTAGTCCACAGTGACTCCTGTTGTTAATTTAACAACTAACACGCTTACGTATGACGTCAGTGATCACTCAAGACTCTTGACATGAGCTGCTTAGGCTATGGCAGCCTTTAGAATCCAAAAACTCCAAGAAGGCTCAAAATCCAAAATATCTGGTTGAAATAAGATTCCTTAAAATCATTACATAACATAGACCAAATTTGATCATTGTACTCCATCAGTATTTATATATAATCATACATTTTTTGCTCTGGAGTTTGTTAATGTG
This sequence comes from Lepus europaeus, assembly GCF_033115175.1. Lineage (NCBI taxonomy): Eukaryota > Metazoa > Chordata > Mammalia > Lagomorpha > Leporidae > Lepus > Lepus europaeus. The sequence continues at coordinate 173,964,175 of NC_084827.1, forward strand.
ATGCATCACATTGATTGATTTGCAATTGTTGAATCATCCATTCATACCAGGGATAAATCCTACTTGGTCTGGGTGGATGATCTTTCTGATGTGTTGATGGAATCAATTGGTTAGAATTTTGTTGAGGATTTTTGCATATATGTTCATCAGGGAAACTGGTCTGTAATTCTCTTTCTCTGTTACATATTTTCAGGTTTATGAATTAAGGTGATGCTGTCTTCATAGAAAGAATTTGGGAGTATCCCACCTTTTAATTATTTTGAATAACTTGAAAAGAATTAGAGTTAGTTCTTCTTTAAATGTCTGGTAGAATTCAGCAGTGAAGCCATGTGGTCCTGAGATTTTCTTTGTTGGGAGGGCCTTTATTGCTGATTGAATTTCTGTCTTGGTTATGGATCTGTTTAGGTTTTATGTGTCTTCTTGGCTCAATTTTGGTAGGTTGCATGTGTCCAGGAATCTATCCATTTCTTCTGTGATTCCCAGTTTGTTGGCATACAGCTCTAAGTAGTAATTTCTGATGATTTTTTTTAATCTCTGTGGTGTCTGTTGTTACATTTCCTTTTTCATCTCAAATTTTATTGACTTATGTCTTCTCTCTCCTCTTTGTGCTTAGTTGGGCCAATGATGTGTCAATTTTTTTTTTTCAAAAAAAAAAAAAACCTCTTTATTTGGCTGATCTTTTGTATTTTTTTCAGTTCAAATTTGTTTAATTCTTCTCTAATTTTAATTATTTCTTTTCTCCTACTGGTTTAGTTTGCTGTTGTTTTTCTAGATCCTTGAGATGCATTGATAGCTCATTTATCTGGTGTCTTTCCAATTTATTGATGGAGGCACCAATTTCTTTAAACTTTCCTCTTAACACTGCTTTTGCTGTATTCTTAAGTTTTGATGTAGATATCTGTTAGATACATTTGGCCTATGGTGTTGATTAACTCTACTATTTCCTTGCGGATTTTCTATCTGGTTGATCTGTTCATTGCTGAAAGTGGTACATTGAAGTCCCCCATTACTATTGTATTGGAGTCTAAGTCTCCCTTCAGATCCCTTAACATTTCTCTTAAATAGCCAGGTGCCCTGTAATTACATGTATATATATATATATATATATGTATATATATATATATATATATATATATATAAAGAGAGAGAGATTTATCTGAAAGACATAGTTATTGTATTTATTTGAAAGACAGAGAGGTCTTCCATCTACTGGTTCACTCCCCAGATGGCTACAATGGCCAGATCTGTGCTGATCCAAAGCCAGGAGCCAGGAGCTTCTTCCAGGTCTCCCATGTGGGTGCAGGGGCCCAAGGACTTGGGCCATCTTCTACTGCTTTCCCAGACCATAGCAGAGAGCTGGACTGGAAGTGGAGCAGCCAGGTCTTGAAATGGTGCCCATATGGGATGCCAGTGCTTCAGGCCAGGCCTTTAACCCACTGCACCACAACACCAGCCCCAATGCATATGTTCATAATAGTTACATCTTCCTGTTGAATTGATCCCTAAATCATTGCATAGTGCCCTTCTTTGTCTCTTTTAACAGTTTTTGTGTTAAAATCTATTTTGTCTGATTCTAGGATGGCTACACCAGCTCTTTTTTGGTTTCTCTTGGCATGCAATATATTTTCTATCCTTTCATTTTCAGTTTGTATGATCTTTGTTGGTAAGTGTGTTTCTTGTAGACAGCAAATAAATGTGTGTGTGTGTGTTTGTTTGTTTGTTTTTTTTTTATTTAACAGGTAGAGTTATAGACAGTGAGAGGGAGAGACAGAAAGACAGGTCTTCCTTCCGTTGGCTCACTCCTCAAATGGCCGCCACGGCCAGTGCTTCACTTATCTGAAGCCAGGAGCCAGGTGCTTCTTCTTGGTCTCCCATGCGGGTGCAGGAGCCCAAGCACTTGGGCCATCCTCCACTGCCCTCCCGGGCCACAGCAGAGAGCTGGACTGGAAGAGGAGAGCAACCGGGACTAGAACCCGGCATCCATATGGGGTGCTGGCACTCCAGGCAGAGGATTAACCAAGTGAGCCACAGTGCCAGCCCAGGGTTTTTTTTTTTTTTTTTTTTTTTTCCATTCAGAGAGTCTATGTCTTTTAACTGGATAGTTGGGACCATTCATGTTCAGGGTGACTTTTGATAAGTAAGAACTTTGCCCTGCCATTTTTTCAAAAATGTTCCAATTTTTTATGGAATGGTGACAAATTCTTCCAATTTCTGTTTGTTATGGAAGGTCCGTATTTCACCTCTTTCATAAGTGAGAGTTTTGTAGTGTTCTGTATTCTGGGTTGACAGTTTTTTGTTTGTTTGTTTGTTTGTTTGTTTTCACTTAAGACATGTACCATGTCTCATTATTCTATCCTAGCCTGTAGGGTTTCTAATGAGAAGTCAGCTGTGTCTAATTGAGATCCTCTGAAAGCAATCTGCCATTTCTCTCATGCTCATTTTAGAATCTTTTCTTTAAGTTTTACTATGGTGAGTTTGATTACAATATGTCATGGAGAAGACGTTTTCTGTCATGTTTATGAGAAGTTCTGTGTACTTCCTATACTTAGATGCCCCTTTTTTCCTCCAAATTAGGAAAGTTTTTTGTTATTATTTCACAAAAAAAAAAAAAAAGGTATTCTAATCCTTTCTCTCTTTCCACACCTTCAGGAACTCCTAGAACCCATATGTTGGGTTTTTTGATAGTATCCTGTAGATTCCCAACAGTGTTTTTTAGCTTTCTGATCTCTTCTTCTTATTTTTGGTTTGACTGTATAATTTCCTGTGCTTTGTCTCCTAAATCGGATATTCTTTTTTCTGCTTCACTGACACTGTTGTTAAGGTTTTCCACTGCATTTTTCAGTTGTTATATTGAATTGTTCATTTCATTTTGATTTCTCTGTAAGATATCAATTTCATGAGAGAAATTTTCTTTCATGTCCTGTATGTATTTTAGTAGTTCATGCATTTACTTCTGATTACTTCTATTTAATCTTATGATCAATTTTTAATTCATTTCTTGCATTTCTTCAATTTCATAATCTTCACAACCTAGTATTAAAGTGTTGTATTCTTTTGGGAGCGTCATGTTGTCTTCCTTATTCTTGTTTCTTGAATTGGTGTGTTTGTTATTCAGCATTTGTGTAGATACTCGTTGGATTCTTTGTTTTTTTCTCTGCGATGGCTTATATCTTTGTAGTATGTCTCTATAGATGAGTGGAGTGTCTGCTTTCAGTGAATATCTAGAGACTTGTAGTAGGTGTGGCCTCCTGGCCAGGAAGCTCAGTTCAGTTCTCCAGGGTGAAGGGTATGTCTAAGGTGACATACCCAGGTTTGGCTTGGTAAATCTCCTCTTTTTTTTTTTTAATCAAAATGGAAGTTCATTCTGCTCAGCTAAGCTCCTCTCCACAAAGGAGGTCAGTGCCTGAGCACCAAGCCAGTGGATATCATATCTGTCCAATCTTACCCAAGGACCACACAAAAAGATCTGTGTAGTCCTTATTGTAGGCTCACATTCCCCAGCAATGTCCCTCACCAGGTAAAGGAAGCCCTGAGTGTGTGGAGTCTCCCACAGTGAATGCCCAAAGTCCCAGCCACTCTGTGTGTCCTCCCACACAGCCTCACTTTTTTCACAGTCCCAGCACACAAGCCTCCGGCATTCATGAGCTCCCAGCCCCCTGTTAGTTCTCTCCACTAGAGTCATGAGTCTCCACTCTGCTGGTTGCTGACCATGGACATAAGCTGGTGCAGCTGTTACCTATGTCCAAAATGGCGCCCGCTCTAACAGCTTATTATTGGATGCCATCTTAAAATGATCGAGAAGAGAGAAATCTGTCCCTCCTCTTTTTTTTTTTTTTTTCTCTCCTCTAGTTTGGCAGGTACGCTATCCCCCATGGGGCTCCAAGCCGGGTTCCCTCTAGGTGCTTCCTGCATTTTTATCACCAGTGGCTTGGGCTGCAATGGACGGGTTTCATCTCACTTTCCAATGCTGGTGCATAGGCTCTTGGCTGCTGGAGTCCTGAGTTATGGACATCCATGACCTCCACGTAGGTTCACCATGTCCCTCTAATTTGTATAGAGTTTCTGCCATTTTCTTCCTAACTCTTCCCTGAGACTGCATTCTCTCCACTTTTTTTAAACTATCTCCTCCTAGACTAGAGCAGTAAGCTCTCTCCCTACTCTGCCATCTTGGAAAGCCCCCCTCTAATAAAATTTAGATGGATCAAAATGTTAATCTAAAAAACAAAACAATAGATTATATGATTCCATTGCAGGAAGTTCTTTCTCAATAAGGTACAACATCTAGAAACACTGATTACTTTGATAAATAAGCTCCAAATGTATGCACAGACAGACAGGATCATAAATAAAGACAGACAAAAACTATTGTTAAAAAGCACATAAGCTATAGTCTTTAAAGTTTAAAGGGTATCATGATAAATCAGTGTAAGAGTCTCAGAATGCCTGCATGAATAAATAATTCAGCATTAAAATCCATTGACAACTGTGCTTTAGCACTTATTTCCTTTCACTTATTTTGAGCTTTGTTTTATTTTCCTAACTTCTCGAGATGGGACTTAAAATATAAATTTACTCTTTCCTCCTTTCCTTCCTTCCTTCTTTCTTTCCTTCCTTCCTTCCTTCGTCCATCTAGGAGACAGAGACACAAAGAGAAAGAGAGAGCTTCCATTCACTTGTTCACCTCTCGCTAAATGCCTGAACTGACAGGTGATGGATCAGGACCAAAGCCAAGGTCCAGTACCTCAATCTAGGGTTATAGGGACCTAATTACTTAAGCTATCTAGAAACACTGCCTTCCAGTGGTCTGCATCACCAGGCAGCTGGGATTGGGAGGACGAGAACCAGGACTAGAAATCAGATAACTTCCTCTAAGGCCTCTTATTTTTGAATTTCAAATTTCAAATTTTCCCACTAAATACTGCTTTAAATCCCTCTATAATGTTGCATTTTTATTAAAAGTTACTTAAAATATTTTAAAGTCCCCATGCAATATCATCTTCAGTTCATGAGTTGTATAGATGTGTGCTATAGCAGTTTCATATATCTCATTGTTCCTGACTTCAATGCTGTAAGTATATAAAACTCCAAAATTTGATGAGACTCTGCTTTATGGCTCTGGGTATGGTCCATATTGTGGAGAGCACATGCTTTTAAAAACAATGTGTTCGCTAACTACCAGCTAAGTCAATTTTATTAACAGTGTTGTTAAGATTGTTTATGCGCTGATTGATGTTTTGCCTAGTTGCTCTATCAGTTACTGAGAGAGAGGTGTTCAAACTAAGGTGGGCATATTTGTACAAAAATGCACTTGGAATTTATTTTATCTGTTTTAATGTTGTGGATATTTATTTCATGAGTGTTGAAACTCTATTATTAGGCAATACATACATTCATGATTGTCATGTGTTCCTGACAACTTATCTCTGAGAACAAAATGTCTCATTTTGTTTTGGATAAAACTCTTTCTTAGCAATTCTACTTTAACATTACCACAGACCCTCCAGCTGACTTATTGTATTTGCAAGCTATGCCTTTTTTCTGTCTATAGAACTTCAATCTACTCATGTTGTGATAAAGTGTACTTCCTCTGGATCCCATAAAGCTGCATCTTGCTTTTATTTTATTTAGTCTGATAATATCTCACTTCTAATTGGACTGTTTAATTCATTTGTATTAAATGTAATTATTAAGATAATTGGATAAATCTATACATCTTACTTGCTTTTCGTTTTCACTTTTACTTTCAGCCTTGGGGTTAATTTATTGTCTCTTAAAATTCTGTTTGCAAGTCTGGATTAGATATTTTTTTACTCATTTTCAGTTGAGGAGTTAGTTGAGAGCTACTCTTTTTTTCATTTCCACTATCTGCTTACAGTTAACATTACAAGTTAAATATAAGTGCTTTTTGACCCTGTAGTTCTATTTGTTCTGATTCCACCTGATTATTTTGTGTGTATCTTCTCCTGTGTTCTTGAACATGATTTTTTTTTTTTTTTGGGGGGGGGGGACAGGCAGAGTGGACAGTAGAGGGAGACAGAGAGAAAGGTCTTCCTTTTTGCCGTTGGTTCACCCTCCAATGGCCGCCGCGGTAGGTGCGCTGCGGCCGGCGCACCACGCTGATCCGATGGCAGGAGCCAGGTGCTTCTCCTGGTCTCCCATGGGGTGCAGGGCCTAAGCACTTGGGCCATCCTCCACTGCACTCCCTGGCCACAGCAGAGAGCTGTCCTGGAAGAGGGGCAACCGGGACAGGATCGGTGCCCCGACCGGGACTAGAACCTGGTGTGCCGGCGCCGCAAAGCGGAGGATTAGCCTACTGAGCCGTGGCGCCGGCCCTTGAACATGATTAAAATAGCTGCTTTATGAATCATGTCTGCTTATGCCAATATCCGAGTCGTCTTGGAGCTGATTTCATTTGAATTTCTCTTCAGTATGGGCTGTGCTTTCTTGTGTTTTCATGTGTCTAGTAACTTGGTACTCAATCCTATTAATGGTGAAGTATGGATTTTATAGACTACGATTTCTGAAGAATGATAATGTTTTGAATCAGCAGACAGTTATCACGAGTGAACTCAAACTCCACTCTGTTTCCCTTGCACTAGACACTGGCTGAATTCTTTTTTTTTTTTCACTTATTTGAACACTAGTTAGCCTAATTAAAGTCTACTGCATCAATGTGTGATTCAGGGGTCAGCCAGAGATCTGTGAATTGCTCGTGTGCAGAATTTAGGGACCCTTGACTCTGAATATTTTCTTTCCACCGTTTTCCTTTTCACTTGCTAGCTGTGGTGGTATCCCTAAACTCTCTCCTTTGATTTCGTTTTAATCCAGTGCTAGTCATGATCTAAGCTAGAATCTGCCTTTATTCATGTGTTAAACTCCAAGAACTTCAGATAGTTATACTTTTCTATATAGATGTTATAGTTGTTTTTAATCCTGAGTTTATAATTGCCACCATTGGAAAGTTCAGTCTGCTACAAGCTGTGCTACTAATAGTGGAAATGGGACTTTGTCAGCCTTTTAAACTTTTTTGTTTATAAAAAGGGGACAAACTCCAAGTATTTCATATTTCATATAAACAGTTTTAAGAACATAAAGACAATTCCCATCCTACCCTCCCTCACTCCCACTCTCCCTACTCCTTTTCTTATTTTCTTTTAAAATTTACAAGGACATACTTTTAATTTCCTTTATAATAATAAGCTTAACCCTTCACTAAGTAACAGAATTCAACAAGTAGTAAGTAGAAAAACCAATGTTCCTCAAGAGTATAGACAAACGCTATAGAAAACAACCATATCTCAAAATGTCGATTTGGCTCATATATGTTACATTTCTTTTTTCACTCTGTTTTATATTAGTTACCACAAATTACGGAAAACATATTTGTCTTTTTGGGATAGGCTGATTTTAGTGTGCCACTGGGAGATTTTATCAAATGACTTTTTTGTTAAGATTTGTCTATTTATTATTTGAAATTCAGAGTTACAGAGAGAGGGAGAAACCATCTGCTGGTTCAATCCCCAGATAGCCACAGTGACCAGGGCTGGGTAAGGCCAAAGCCAGGAGCTGGTCACACTGCCTCCCTTAATCCTGACTTTGGACACATGGCTTTGCCTTTCCCTTGCTTCTCACTTTCTGTCTATATAATAGTCATTTCAATGTCATTTCAGATTCTCACATCACAGTGGGGAAATAGAATATTTATTATTAACTTACACAAATGCAAATTATAAATGCCTATGTATTAAAACCTTACTATAAAATGTTTTACTGTAAAACCTTATTGATCTCACAAAACATCAGTTCTCAAGCTGCCCTTTCAACTTGCTGAAACCACTACCTTGCAGAGCCTGCAATTTGCTATTTTTACGAATGCATTTAGTTTGTCCCCAGCATTTTGTAAACTGGTAAATCTGTTCACTTCCAGCGTGTGAACTCGGTGCTAAATGATCGTCCAGCAGTGATCTCCTTAAAGCTTAACTTGGAAATGATAATTGCCTTCTAAAAACATCACAAAATAACAAGATCCTGCCCTAATGCAAAGGCTGAAGTATAATGAAGGATTTGCAGTACTATTTGTGAATTGCTTCAGCATTTGCCACCAGCCTAGGTTTTATGCATTCTCAGGTTGCTGAATTATACCTTTGTATGCACCATGAAAGCACTCCTAACATTTTTTATGTAGAGGAGATAAACACAGTTTGTGGGCTCTGCTATGAATGAGACTGTGCTCACTATTTGTTTATGGCCCCTGAGACTGTTCATTGAGCCTGAAATTTATCAAGTAATTATATGGTGGAAGTAGAAGCTGGAGCCACGCTTTATGTTCTATTGGCTCAAGTCAATTATACCTTCTTTAAAACTGCTCCCTTCAACTTCTACTAATTGTAGCATATATCTCCATGACAGAGAGGAACCTCATCTTTCATTGACACTGCATGTTTAAAGGCTAAGCATAGAAAATTCTAACTTGTCTCGTAAGAAATACCCCTCCCCTGACGATATGACTGCAAGAGTTAAGGATGCCCTCTTCCTCCCTCCTCATAAAAATGGAACTTTTCTTACTTCACTTAAATTGAATTTTTCTTTTATTTTATAAAGATGGATTTAATATACTAAAGTATAATTAAACACGTCCAAGTTGTTGCCTATTTGGCTACTCAAGGAGGCACTGCAGATTCATCAAAAGGAAGCTTCAGCCAGGGACAGAATAATTCCATACAAACATTTATAATTTCCCTGTGTTCCCACTTCTCCCTTCTGATCACCAAGATAACTACTCCAGGGCCCACTCAGACTGTGGATCAGTTAGATCAGTCTTACTTATCAAAGCCCACTTGCCTCATTTCTCATTCTCTCAAGCGTGCTTGGCTTTCCATTTGGCCAAGGTTAAATAAAGGCGTGAACAGCTGGTTGACTATCAACAAAAAATCTGAGTTACCATCCATCAGCAGCAGAATGGAAACCATATAATCTTTAGAATCACTACATTTTGGAGATAGAAAAGATTACTGCCTATCTTCCTTTTTTTAACGACTTATTTATTTATTTGAGAGGTACAGTTACAGAGAGAGAGGAAGAGAGAAAAGTTTTCCATCCTCTGGTTCACTCCCCAAATTGCCACAACAGCTGGAACTGAGCCAATCAGAAGCCAGGAGCCAGGAGCTCCTACTGGGTCTTTCACATGGGTACAGAGGCCCCAGTACTTGGGCCATCTCTCACTGCTTTCCCAGATCACAGCAGAGAGCTGGATCAGAAGAGGAGCAGCTGGGACGTGAACTGGCACCTGGCACCCATATGGATGTCGGTGCCTCAGGTGGAGGCCTAGCCCACTATGCCACAGCACCAGCCCCACTCCTCCTTCTTTTTAAAAGCCAAATTGTGTTCCACTGCTTGTGTTTACGTGTACATGTATGTGTGTGTCTTTGGGGGATGTGCATGTCTACATGTATCATATTTTCTTCATCTATTCATCTGTCAATTGACAATTTGTTTCCATACCTTGGCTACTGTGACAAATGATGTTACATGGAAAACCAGATGTCTTTATGAGGTGGTGAGTTCATTTCTTGTGCATGTACACCCAGAAGAGGGCTTGCTGGGTCATATGGTAGTTCCAGCCTTACTTTGTTTACTGTTTCCCATAATGGCCATACCAATATACATCCCTACCTACAGTGTCCTCGGGTTCTCTTTTCCCCATATTCTTGCCAGCTTTGGTTATCTTTTATGTTTTTGATAATAGCTATCCTAACAGATATAATACTTGATAATGTGTGTAATTTGCATTTTGTTGATGATTTGGGATGTTGAAAACATTTTGTATATCTGTTGGCCATTTTTGTGTCTTCTTTAGAAAAGTGTCTATTCAGTTGAAATCAGCCATACATGGAACAAACACTGCATGATTTTAGTGCATGTGTAATCTTTAAACATCAAACATATAAAGAATAAGATAATGGTTGTAAGAGCAGGGCAGTAGAGGAAATGGGGAGAGGTAGGGCGAAAAATACGAAGCAGCAGATATATAGGATGGACAAGCCTAGAGTTCCAATGTAAAACACGAGGGCAATAGTTAAAAATTGTATTAGGAATGTTTATTAAACAAATATATCTTAACTGCCCTTGGCATGAAAAAGGTATAACTGTGAGATGATATATATGTTAAACTGCTTCATCACTGTGACCATGTTGCCAGCCATATGTACCTTGTAATGTCACATTTTAAACTTCAAATACATACAATAAAATGCATTCAGAAAAATAAATTTGTGTTATTTCCCACATTCTCCAAACTGTGAAATTAATGGTCGGAGAGGAGTTACAGAGCTAATTAGTTGAAAATCTGGAGCCAGAATTCAGGTCTCCTTTTCTTTCCATTCCAATATTCTGACTTAAAATCCTTAGTATTTTTTGAGATGTGAACTGAAAAATAATCTAAAATAGAATCATTTCTATTAGAGTCTCCAGCATATATTTATCATATAATGGAAGATACTATAAAAGAAAATACACTTATGTATTTTTAAGCCTATATGGTTACATAATAGAATAGCGGAAGACATCTGTCACATAAGAACACTGAGTGTGGACCATGCAAGAAAAATTGTCATGTTGCATCTGCCTATGGTAGAAGAAGGCTGGTGGGAACCAGAGCCTTCCCTCCTCGGTGGAAGATATTTACACTGTGGATCAGCTTCCTGCATTTTAACCCAGCGATAACAGGTGAAAATGACCAGTGTGATTATTGCTGGAAAAAGATGCATTGCTGTGTTCAAGTAGCAACACTCAAGCTGTCAATTTAACTCTGAGAAATTGCTCACCCATTATAATTCACAATGTGCATTTTTACAAGGGGAGAATGACAAAGGAAGTTCAAAAAGTATAGGTCCTTCAGGAGGGCAGAAGAGTGTCAATTTCAGAACACAGGCATTAACATTAAATAGATCTGATTTTGAGAGCTGGCTCTCCATTTTTTTTTTTTAACTAAATTAGGTTTGAAAACTTACCCTTATCATTCAAGAAAACTGAATCACAGTTGTCTTCTAAAGATAGGTGAGATGATGAATGAAAGTGACCGGCACGATTTCTGACTTACATTAAATCCATAATAAATGCAGTATATGGTACTTTAGGATGCATGGAGGAAAGAGTAGTTCCAAGGTTTTTGTCTTTTTAATCTTTGTTTATTTGATAGAGACAAGAGAGGGAGAAAGACAAAGATATCTCCTATCTGCTAGTTCACTCCCCAAATGACCATAACAGCCAGGTGTGGGCCAAGCCAATGCCAAGGGCTGGGAACTCCATCCTGGTCTCCCATACGGGTGTAGGGGCTCAATTACTTGGGCCATCTTCTGCTGTCTTCCCAGGTGCACTAGCAGGAAGCCATAACAAAAGCAGAGTAGTCAAGATACACATCACAAGCAGTGGGTTAACCCACTGTGCCACAACACCAGGTCCCTGGAAGAAAGGAAAACATCTCGACTGGAGATTCTGACAGAACAGGACACTAGTAGGTGGGATTCTAGATGCCATGACTAATGACAATAGTAGTCACCGTCAAGATCTCCCTGAGCCTTTTCTAATCAATATTGTCACTTCATATGGTATCTCTCCAGCACCTTTCCCCATGCTGTTATGCCTGCCTATGATGCTCTCTACTGTCACTGTCATATTTCTAGCACCGTGATGCTAGACGTTCTTCATTCTCCTCTCATTATCCTTGAGCATCTCCATACCAGCACTCACCAATTTGTAATTATCTCTTTTCAAGTCCATCTCCCCAGTGAACCAAGATCTTTAAGGTAATGAACTATGACATAAGAATACATTTATTCATCTTGATAATTATACATATTTATGAGCTGCAGTACAACACTTCCACATTCGTATACAAAGTGTTATGACATTACCTTATGACTGGAGCCCAGGAGGTCCTTTCTCTTATTTGCTCAAAAATGCAAATAGGTTATTGTGAACTACAATAATCCTACCATGATATGTCACACTAGGAGCTTATTCCTTCAATCTAACCCTGACTTGTTACCCATCATACAAATTTCCTTTATCCTGCTTTATGCCTACTGGCCTCTAGTAATTATTATGCTGCAATCTGATTGCATGTTTAGTGTCCATATGGATGGCCTTTATGTTTCTGAGTCTAACTTGTTTCACTCAACATGGTGTCCTCCAGTTCCATCCATTTTGCTGCAAATGACAGAATCACATTCTTTTTTAAATGACTGAATAATATCCCACTGTGCATAGACATCACATTTTCTTTATCCATTCTGATGATGGACACTTGGTTGATGCCGTAGCTTGGTTACTGTGAAAAATGCTGCGATAAACATGGCATTCATGTTTTTATTCCAAATGCTTAACAAAGTGCCTGACACATAATAATTATCTAAACATTATTTGATAAATAATGGATTGAGTGAATCACTCTTTCTTCGTGCTGTGTGGATTATGCATCTTTCATAAATCCCCCTACCTTGTTAAGACAGTTCTCGTTAAAATGAAGAGCTGTGCAATAGGTTGTGACCCAGCATTGGGGTTTCTGAAAGCTTGTCTTTTTCAACAATCTCTTTGCTCCCACAACCACAATAAATATATAGATAAATAAAAATAAAGATAAAATCCTGGATGGGGGCCGGCGCCGCGGCTCACTAGGCTAATCCTCCGCCTTGCGGCGCCGGCACACCGGGTTCTAGTCCCGGTCGGGGCACCGATCCTGTCCCGGTTGCCCCTCTTCCAGGACAGCTCTCTGCTGTGGCCAGGGAGTGCAGTGGAGGATGGCCCAAGTCCTTGGGCCCTGCACCCCATGGGAGACCAGGAGAAGCACCTGGCTCCTGCCATCGGATCAGCGCGGTGCGCTGGCCGCAGCGCGCCTACCGCGGCGGCCATTGGAGGGTGAACCAACGGCAAAAGGAAGACCTTTCTCTCTGTCTCTCTCACTGTCCACTCTGCCTGTCAAAAATAAAAAAAATAAAAATAAAAAAAATAATAAAAAAAAAAAAATCCTGGATGGGTCCTTTATTCCATTTAGATTCAACAAAGTGCAATCTAAGAAACAACCCTTTCTAATATAGCCAGTCAATGAAGAAAAAGAAATCTAGTGCTTCACCAGTTTCGAGCAGGATTAACTGTACTCAGTCTCCAGAGTTCACCCCTTGTTTCGATAGCCTGAATGTTACATAACACTATTGTATAAGTATTAAATTTCTTGGATAAAATTATATCTTCTGTCTTCTAATACACTGAACAGTTCATTCCTAGATACTTCCTTTCCACGGCTGAGTAACTTCCCTATCTACTCCATGTCTCACTATTCTCATCCATAAAATCAAGATGATAGTAAAACGTCCTTCATAGGGAGAGTTTGAGGAACAAATGGGTGATGAGAAAAAAAAAATGTAAAACAGCATCTGCCACACAGCTTATACTTAATAGAATTTAAATGCTACTATTATATTCAAACATTATCCACTAATTTAAGGGCTCTGGGGTTACATTATGTAGAAACTTGTTTTTAGTAAGAGAATCTCGTAAACATTGACTTTATGGCAATCTACCAATGGCTTCTTGATAACTCTCTCTCCCCACTATTCTTTTGCCATTTTCTGTCCTCTTCCAATTCTACCACTCATGCCAGTTTAGAATCAAAGCCTCGTGTGATTAAGGACATAACAAAATGCTTAGGTTTGAAAGCCCCATGCATGACCTCTTGATGGAGCATCCTTCTCCCCACCTCCCTCTCCCTCTTTCTCTGTCCCTCGCACCTAGAGTTAAATTGTTCTTGGATCCCCAGCTGCCACCTTGACAGAAGCTGAGAGCCGGAGTCCAGCATCCAGACCTGTAATTTGCCACTTTATTCTTCATCTCAGCAGGCTGCTTCCTGTTGCCAAGTATTCCCTGCTTTGAAACAAAAGATAAAATAGACACCTGCAAAATGTCCGTACCACCGCTCCCCCATCCTGGGGGAGACCCAGAATAAAGCAGTGGAGAAGACGTAAGGGGTGATATAGGAATAATGTTTGGTGCTATAAAGGACTCTTGAGGTGGATACCTCGATGCTTGATTTGTTCAAAAGGCCGTTATGTCCCCAGGGAGAAGGAAGATTCTACTTTATTTTATTTGACTGGGTTGCATGTTTTTCTGCTTATTATCTTTTTTCAACAGATTTTGTTGGGTTAAGATGACAACATATTAATCCATACAGTTTGAGGTTCAAATTGGCACAGAAGTGACAATTCAGTTTTCAGGAAACTCAAACCTTAGAGGAAAATTATTTCTCACCTAAAGTTTTTGAAGACAGTAGACATTGACCCTACTCTTTGAACTTCCATTCCTTCCAAATGCAGTCATCTTGGCTCTTCATCTGCTTGTTATGCCTCATTTACAATCAGAGTTCTAGGGTACCTTCCTTTTCCTTTTTACCACTGGCACAACCACTTTCATTATATTTTGTTTTAGGAATCACACTGGATTGGATTGTGTATTACACACCATTGTAATGCATTGTATTGTATGTTCTATCACAGACAGTAGTGAGGCCAATCACAGTATTTTTGGCTGACTGCAGGCATTAAGAAATGTTTTCCAGGAGAATTCTCTCTGGTCACATGTAACAACAGGGCTTCTCCTCAAAGAGATTACACACTTACCTTCACTTTTTGCCATCCTTGTATGGTTCATTGTTTCTCTTTCTGTCTGTTTTCTCATATCTATTACAAAATTACGAATAGGAATGTTCTTCTCAGAAGAGTAAGTGAGGAAGAAAAAACACATTCATGAGGAAAAGTATTTGCTAATGCATCTAATTTTATTTGTTTATTTAGCCATAGAATGCCATGTATGGTCACAGGTACTGGTTTATAATGAAGAGAAAGGTTTCGTGTTTCATGAGTATCCCTTTTTCAAAAGAGAGAAATGGACAACAAATAAACCCACGTAGACATCAGATTTTAGATGGTAGATTTTCATGGACTGTAATAAGCTCTATGAAAGAAACAATACAGAGTGATGGGGTGATGGCCAGGGATGTGATGTGGAGAGAGAGGTCAGGATGATGAGTCATGTTCTCCTGAACTGACATTAGTTGAGCCATGGAGGTTTACAAGGAGCCAAATGTCTGAGGTCCAGGCACAGGGTGTTCTCAATGGAAGGGACAACAAGGGAAAAGCTCTGAGGAAAGAAAGATCTTGGCTCTGGTGTCCAGGCTGGAACCCGCCATGGAAGGTGGTGTGGAAAGAAATCTGAGAGGTAGCCATGAGCCGCATTGCACAGCCCACAGGGAACACAGGGTCGTCGCCTATCCCTGACCTTGTTTGTGGAAGGACAGGAGGGCAGACAGCTCTGCATGGCGTGGGGAGTTAACAGCCTGAAGGTATGGACAGATGTAGAACCCTGAGGGAAATGATGTCATAGGATACAGCTCCCGCCTTGAACCTACCCTGAAATAGGACAGTGCTGTCTGGAGCAAGCTCACTTCACAAATGTGCAAACTTCCACGTGGCTATTCTAGCCTCTGCGTGCTGAGTAAAACATACATATATGGAAAAATGTGTAAAGTAATCTACAAAATAAAACATTCCATTCAGATGGTAAGATAAGGAAAAGCTAAGTTTTCTTCTTTAATGTGGTTAGAATAATATTATGATAGTAATAAAAATCCATTCTTCACTTTTAGGATATCAAAGCATACATTTCCAACCAGGCACATTTAAATCTTTAAAAGAGAGAAAGTCACTCTGAGTTTTATTCAAAGTATTTCATTTAAACTGGGTCATATAAGGCCCTATGAGATAAAATGCTGATGAGCTGAATTAATAGATACCACTTTACAGAAATCTAGGAGATTTCAAGAGGTGGGTAGGATTAAGTAACACCCAGCTGCTCAACACTAATTGAGTTCCTTAAAATATTCAGTCAGTGTTGGATGCTGCTGTAACAGTGCCCAGCATTGATCAGCCACAGGAACATAACACACAGGATCCCCTGCTATGAATTTTGAGCTCAGCATGTTTTAGATTATTAATACTCCTTAGGAAATCATTTGCCCCCAAATAATTAAGCAGTTATGTCTTTAATGTCTTTTTTGCAATCTGGCCTGATGATGTGACAAAGAGAATGGGCGAAGTGTCATATGGCCTATGGATATGAAAACTCCCCCTGTGACCTGCCATCCTTCTGTCCAAACTGCTCTAAACTGTACATCAACTTCTGTGTTTGCTGCAATCGTTTCTGGATCACTCTGTTGTGGAAGTTTTTTTTTTAAAGTGTTTCTCTCAGGAATAGAAGTCTGTCACAGACATAAATCTTTGAGAAATGCTTACTTAAATATGACCTAAAGAGCACAAGCAACAACAGGAAAACTAGATAAGTTAGACTTTGCCAAAATTCAAAATTTTATGCTTCAAAGGACAGTGTCAAGAAAGTATAGAAGCAATCCAACATCTG
Source organism: Lepus europaeus (assembly GCF_033115175.1). Classification (NCBI taxonomy): domain Eukaryota; kingdom Metazoa; phylum Chordata; class Mammalia; order Lagomorpha; family Leporidae; genus Lepus; species Lepus europaeus. Next base: position 173,980,639 of record NC_084827.1, read on the forward strand.
GGGAAAATATTTTCAAATGATAAAGAACTTGTGTCCAAAAGATATAAAGAATTTTTACAACTCCAATAATAAACAGACAAATAACACAATTTAAACATGGAAAGATTATCTGAATAAACATTAGCCATAAACGAAATGCAAAGCAAAACTAAAATGAGGCATCTACCGCTTTATTATCAGTATGTTGACTATTACTTGAAAGAGAGGCAATAGCGGTGTGCGGCGGAAGCGGAGCCGAGTGCGGCGGGGGCCAGCCGTGTGCGGCGGAAGCGGAGCCGAGTGCGGCGGGGGCCAGCCGTGTGCGGCGGAAGCGGAGCCGAGTGCGGCGGGGGCCAGCCGTGTGCGGCGGAAGCGGAGCCGAGTGCGGCGGGGGCCAGCCGTGTGCGGCGGAAGCGGAGCCGAGTGCGGCGGGGGCCAGCCGTGTGCGGCGGAAGCGGAGCCGAGTGCGGCGGGGGCCAGCCGTGTGCGGCGGAAGCGGAGCCGAGTGCGGCGGGGGCCAGCCGTGTGCGGCGGAAGCGGAGCCGAGTGCGGCGGGGGCCAGCCGTGTGCGGCGGAAGCGGAGCCGAGTGCGGCGGGGGCCAGCCGTGTGCGGCGGAAGCGGAGCCGAGTGCGGCGGGGGCCAGCCGTGTGCGGCGGAAGCGGAGCCGAGTGCGGCGGGGGCCAGCCGTGTGCGGCGGAAGCGGAGCCGAGTGCGGCGGGGGCCAGCCGTGTGCGGCGGAAGCGGAGCCGAGTGCGGCGGGGGCCAGCCGAGTGCGGCGGGAGCCGAGTGCGGCGGGAGCCGAGTGACAGAATCTCACCAGCGCGGGAACCAACGGAGGAGGGTAAGACCTCAGAAACCCAAGACATTGAGGGGGGAGGGAAACAGAGGCCTCACCCTTCACTCAACAAGCAAAACAAAGAGCACTGCGATCTTACATATCTAAAGTGCAGCCAAACTCAATAACTTTAGCAAAACTGGAGAACACATTGAGGGCTGAATAAACTCTTGGTGTGGTCCCAGAGGTAGATCAAACGAATACTCACAGAGGCCAGATTTCAACTACCCTCAACTCCACTCCCAACTGAGTCAAAAAAAAAAAAAAAAAAACCATAAATTATCTCCAACATGCCAAACAATAAACATAGAAGCCGAGGTAACAAAAGCAAGGAAGACACTATGACGCCCCCAAAGGAGAAAGACACGCCAAAGCAAGATTATGAAGATGAAGAGATAGAGGAAATGCAAGAAGCAGATCTCAAAAAAGTGATAGGAACATTAAGAAATTCTCAAAAACAAATTCTTGAACTACAGAAATCCTTAATGGACAAGATAGAAAATCTCTCCCGTGAAAATGAAATATTAAGGAGAAATCAAAATGAAATGAAAAAACTAGTAGAACATAAAATTGAGATACTGACAAAAAACCTCAATGAAATGAAGAACTCAATGGATCAAATGGCAAACACACTAGAGAGCCTTAAAAACAGAATGGGTGAAGCAGAAGAGAGAATATCGGAATTAGAAGACAGAGAACAGGAAAGGAAACAGGCAAATCAAAGAAAAGAAGAAGAAATCAGAAATCTAAAAAACACTGTCAGGAATCTACAGGATACTATTAAAAAACCCAACATTCGGGTTCTAGGAGTTCCTGAAGGCATGGAAAGGGAGAAAGGATTAGAAGGCCTTTTTAGTGAGATACTAGCAGAAAATTTCCCAGGTTTGGAGAAAGACAGAGGCATCCTAGTACAGGAAGCTCATAGAACCCCTAATAAACATGACCAAAAGAGAACCTCACCACGTCACGTCATAATCAAATTCACCACAGTGAAACACAAAGAAAAGATCCTAAAATGTGCAAGAGAGAAACGCCAGATTACTCTCAGAGGATCTCCAATTAGACTTACAGCTGACTTCTCATCAGAAACCCTACAAGCCAGGAGAGAATGGCAAGATATAGCCCAGGTACTAAGAGAGAAAAACTGCCAGCCCAGAATATTATATCCTGCAAAGCTCTCATTTGTGAATGAAGGTGAAATAAAGACCTTTCACAGCAAACAGAAACTGAAAGAATTTGTCGCCACTCGTCCAGCCCTGCAAAAGATGCTTAAAGATGTATTACATACAGAAACACAGAAACACAGTAGCCAATATGAAGGAAGGTAAAGGAAGGAAACCTCACAACAAAAGAACACAGGAATCTCAAACCAGATATCAGAAAATATCTTTGGTAAATGGCAGGGCAAAGTTACTCCTTCTCAATAGTAACATTGAATGTTAATGGCTTGAACTGTCCAGTTAAAAGACACCGATTGGCGGATTGGGTTAAGGAACAAAACCCATCTTTTTGCTGCTTACAAGAAACTCATCTTTCCAACAATGATCCATACAGACTGAAAGTGAAAGGCTGGAAAAAGATATACCATGCCAACAGAAATGAAAAAAGAGCAGGTGTAGCCATCTTAATATCGGACAACATAAACTTTACCATAAAAACTGTCAGGAGAGACAAAGAGGGACACTATTTAATGATTAAGGGATCCATTCAACAGGAAGATATAACAATTATCAATGTATATGCACCGAATCACAGGGCACCAGCTTATTTAAAAGACTTGTTAAGGGACTTAAAGGGAGACTTAGACCCCAATACAATAGTACTGGGGGACTTCAATACTCCACTCTCAGAGATAGACAGATCATCAGGACAGAAGATCAACAAGGAGACAGCAGATTTAAATGACACTATAGCTCAAATGGATCTAACAGATATCTACAGAACATTTCATCCTACATCTAAGGACTTTACATTCTTCTCAGCAGTATATGGAACCTTCTCTAGGATTGACCACATACTAGGCCATAAAGCAAGTCTCAGCAAATTCAAAAGAATTAGAATCATACCATGCAGCTTCTCAGACCACAAAGGAATCAAATTGGAAATTAGCAACTCGGGAATCCCCAGAGCACGTGCAAACACATGGAGATTGAACAACATGCTCCTGAATGAACAATGGGTCATAGAAGAAATTAAAAGAGAAATCAAAAATTTTCTGGAAGTAAATGAGGATAACAACACAACATACCAAAACCTATGGGATACAACAAAAGCAGTGTTAAGAGGAAAGTTTATATCAATAGGTGCCTACATCAAGAAATTGGAGAGGCACCAAATAGAAGAGCTTTCAAGTCATCTCAAGGATCTAGAAAATCTGCAGCAAACCAAACCCAAACCCAGTAGAAGAAGGGAAATAATTAAAATCAAAGAAGAAATCAACAAGATTGAATCCAAAAAAACATTACAAAAAATCAGCCAAACGAGGAGCTGGTTTTTTGAAAAAATAAACAAAATTGACACCCCATTGGCCCAACTCACTAAAAAAAGAAGAGAAAAGACCCAAATCAATAGGATCAGAGATGAAAAAGGAAACATAACAACAGACACAACAGAAATAAAAAGAATCATCAGAAATTACTACAAGGACTTGTATGCCAGCAAACAGGGAAATCTATCAGAAATGGACAGATTCTTGGACACATACAACCTACCTAAATTGAGCCAGGAAGACATAGGAAACCTAAACAGACCCATAACAGACACAGAAATAGAAACAGTAATAAAGGCCCTCCCAACAAAGAAAAGCCCAGGACCAGATGGATTCACCGCTGAGTTCTACCAGACATTTAGAGAAGAACTAACTCCAATGCTTCTCAAACTATTCAGAGCAATCGAAAAAGAAGGAATTCTCCCAAATTCTTTCTATGAAGCCAGCATCACCTTAATTCCTAAGCCGGAAAAAGATGCAGCATTGAAAGAGAATTACAGACCAATATCCCTGATGAACATAGATGCAAAAATCCTCAATAAAATTCTGGCCAATAGAATGCAACAACACATCAGAAAGATCATCCACCCAGACCAAGTGGGATTTATCCCTGGTATGCAAGGATGGTTCAACGTCCGCAAAACAATCAACGTAATACACCACATTAACAGACTGCAGAAGAAAAACCATATGATTCTCTCAATAGACGCAGAGAAAGCATTTGATAAAATACAACACCCTTTCATGATGAAAACTCTAAGCAAACTGGGTATGGAAGGAACATTCCTCAATACAATCAAAGCAATATATGAAAAACCCACGGCCAACATCCTATTGAATGGGGAAAAGTTGGAAGCATTTCCGCTGAGATCTGGTACCAGACAGGGATGCCCACTCTCACCACTGCTATTCAATATAGTTCTGGAAGTTTTAGCTAGAGCTATTAGGCAAGAAAAAGAAATTAAAGGGATACAAATCGGGAAGGAAGAAGTCAAACTATCCCTCTTTGCAGATGATATGATTCTTTATTTAGGGGACCCAAAGAACTCTACTAAGAGACTATTGGAACTCATCGAAGAGTTTGGCAAAGTAGCAGGATATAAAATCAATCCACAAAAATCAACAGCCTTTGTATACACAGGCAATGCCAAGGCTGAGGAAGAACTTCTAAAATCAATCCCATTCACAATAGCCACAAAAACAATCAAATACCTTGGAATAAACTTAACCAAGGACGTTAAAGAACTCTATGATGAAAACTACAAAACCTTAAAGAAAGAAATAGAAGAGGATACCAAAAAATGGAGAAATCTTCCATGCTCATGGATTGGAAGAATCAATATCATCAAAATGTCTATTCTCCCAAAAGCAATTTATACATTCAATGCAATACCAATCAAGATACCGAAGACATTCTTCTCAGATCTGGAAAAAATGATACTGAAATTCATATGGAGACACAGAAGACCTCGAATAGCCAAAGCAATCTTGTACAACAAAAACAAAGCCGGAGGCATCACAATACCTGATTTTAGGACATACTACAGGGCAGTTGTTATCAAAACAGCATGGTACTGGTACAGAAACAGATGGATAGACCAATGGAACAGAATAGAAACACCAGAAATCAATCCAAACATCTACAGCCAACTTATATTTGATCAAAGATCCAAAACTAATCCCTGGAATAAGGACAGTCTATTCAATAAATGGTGCTGGGAAAACTGGATTTCCATATGCAGAAGCTTAAAGCAAGACCCATACCTTTCACCTTACACAAAAATTCACTCAACGTGGATTAAAGACTTAAATCTACGGCCCGAAACCATCAAATTATTAGAGAGCATTGGAGAAACCCTGCAAGATATAGGTACAGGCAAAGACTTTTTGGAAAAGACCCCAGGAGCACAGGCAGTCAAAACCAAAATTAACATTTGGGATTGCATCAAATTGAGAAGTTTCTGTACTTCGAAAGAAATAATCAGGAAAGTGAAGAGGCAACCGACAGAATGGGAGAAAATATTTGCAAACTATACTACAGATAAAGGGTTGATAACCAGAATCTACAAAGAAATCAAGAAATTCCACAACAACAGAACAAACAACCCACTGAAGAGATGGGCCAAGGACCTCAATAGACACTTTTCAAAAGAAGAAATCCAAATGGCCAACAGACACATGAAAAAATGTTCAAGATCACTAGCAATCAGAGAAATGCAAATCAAAACCACAATGAGGTTTCACCTCACCCCGGTGAGAATGGCTCACATCCAGAAATCTACCAACAATAGATGCTGGAGAGGATGTGGGGAAAAAGGGACACTAACCCACTGTTGGTGGGAATGCAAACTGGTTAAGCCATTATGGAAGTCAGTCTGGAGATTCCTCAGAAACCTGAACATAACCCTACCATACAACCCAGCCATCCCACTCCTTGGAATTTACCCAAAGGAAATTAATTTGGCTAATAAAAAAGCCATCTGCACATTAATGTTTATTGCAGCTCAATTCACAATAGCTAAGACCTGGAACCAACCCAAATGCCCATCAACAGTAGACTGGATAAAGAAATTATGGGACATGTACTCCATAGAATACTATACAGCAGTAAGGAACAATGAAACCCAGTCATTTGAAACAAGATGGAGGGATCTGGAAAACATCATGCTGAGTGAATTAAGCCAGTCCCAAAGAGACAAATATCATTTCTTTTCCCTGATCGGCGACAACTAACTGAGCACCAAAGGGGAAACCTACGGAAATGAAATGGACACTATAAGAAACAATGACCTGATCAGCTTAGGTCCTGACTCTAGATATAGAATGTAATACTTTATCCTTATACTTTGCGTTTCTGTGTGGGCACAAACTGATGAGCTCTTTACTAATGATATACTGAAGTGATCCTCTGTATATAAAGAGAATTGGAAATGAAAAAAAAAAATAACAACCTGGTATTGAAGGGGAAATGGCATAGAAAGTTAATTAATTTGAAAAAAAAAATCATGTGGGTTCTCTGTCTTTAATGTGCTGTACATTGCTATTTGATGCTATAATTAGTAATCCAATGGTAGTTTTTTTCACTTTGTAGTGCTATATGGGCAAAATGTTGAAAACTTTACCTAATATATACTAAGCTGATCTTCTGTATACAAAGAGAATTGAAAATGAATCCTTACATGAATGGAAGGGGAGAGGGAGCGGGAGAGGGGAGGGTTGCGGGCGGGAGGGAATTTACGGGAGGGGGGAAGCCATTGTAACCCATAAGCTGTACTTTGGAAATTTATATTCATTAAATAAAAGTTAAAAAAAAAAAAAAAAAAAAAAAAAAAAAAAAAAAGAAAGAGAGGCAATAGCAATTGTTGGCAAAGATGTGGAGAATTTGGGCCCATCATATATACTGCTGATGAGATTGTAAGATGAACCTGCTTTGGAAAACAGTCTGATGATTCCTTAAAAGATTAACCACAGAGTTATGACACGATCTAGAAATGTCATTTTGTAGCCATCCACCCTAGAGAAGTAAAAACATGTCCACACAAAAATATAAAAATATCTATGTTCATGAAGTATCTTTATAACAATCCAAAGTGGAAATAATCCCAATGTCCCTTTAAAAATGGGTAAACAAAATATGGTATATCATATAGTAGAATATTATTTGGCAATAAAAATGAATGAATAATGATTTATTCTATATGGATGAACCTTGAAAATATCAACCTAAGTGAAATAAGACAGCTGCAAAATACAAAATGTGTATGATTCTGTTTATATGAAATGTCCAAAATAGATGATAGGCATAGAAAATATATTAGTGGTTGCCTAGAGATAGAGATGAGGAAATGGAAAGTAACCACTAATGGGTACAGAGTTTTCTTGTGGGATTGTGAAATGTCCTCATACTGATTGTGGTTGGTTGTTATATAAGTCTGTAAATATATTTAAAACTTTTAAATGGCACACTATAAAAGATGAATTATATGATCTATATGGTACATGAATTGTATCTCAGATTACTTTTAAAAGATAAAAGCTTTTAACAGAGATGACTGCATTCTATGATCTCCACCCTTGCATGTCCTGCCCTAAATTGTAATTATATCATTATGCGAAAGAATAGTACAGTAATAAGGCCAGGATCAACTGACCTTTCAGCTGCCTAATCTACAAACCCCAATCCTGGATGTAAAAGCAAACAGTCAAAATCCAAGCATTTTTAAAAATTCATAATGGGGACAAAAAATAAAATTTACTCATGCAGTATATTAGCTCAATTATTGCATTTATTAGAATTTTACACCTACTAGAATTATAGCATCAGAAGATACCTAACTGGTGATGTCATCCAGCATCCCTATTGTAAAATAAGGAAGCAGCGCTCCAGAAAGTTAAGTTTTGCACTTTGGAACCTGCTGCTCAAAAAGTAAGCAATACACAAAACAAAGAACAAAATCTAAATCTCGACTTCCAATCCAAAGCAATTGGTAAATTTTTCTAACACATAAGAATCTTAGATAGCAGTTTCAGCCATTAATTATAAAATAAAATTGTCTTCCCTAAAGTAGTGATTATCTGAATAACAGACACTAAATTTATTGCAGAAAATATATTAAATTTGGTGCAAATGTCTCCACTGGGACTTGTCAAGAATGTCATTCTGGTGAATTCCACATATAGGATTCAAGCCAACAATGAAAATTTATGTCCCTGGAAACAAATATAAGCCACATTTTGTCATATTCTTCCTAAGGGATAAGAAATGGGATTGAAGTCCCAGGGAGAATTTTTCAGGCCTTGGACAAATTATCACTTGTGATCCTTGCCTGCTACCCTGCCCTTTACATCCTCAGGTTTTCCAGGAAAACTCAAGACATCAATACATCAAATGAGACACAGGTAGCAAAAGGCACAAAGGAGGTATAGAAGTTATTGAAACCAGGGCCTGGCATTTTTCTGTCACCTGGGATGCCAGAAGCTTATATGGGCACCATTTCTATCCTGGCTGCTCCACTTCTGATAAAGCATCCTGCTAATGGCATGGAAAAAAACAACAGAAAATGGCTCAAGTAGTTGGCCCCCTGTATCCAAATGGGAGACGCAGATAAAGCTCCTGGCTACTGGGTTTTACCTAGCTCTGCCCTGGCTCTTGCAACCATCTTGGAAGTGAACAAGTGGGTGGAAGATCTCTGTCTCCTTCTCTTTCTGACTTTCAAATAAATAGATACTATTTTTAAAAAGAAGTTGATAAGAACTCTCTTTCCTACTCATGTTGGAGTTGGGCAAGGAAGGAGTGGGCATGAATGAGTCACCAGGTTCTCCTCCCTCTAAGATCTAGATTGCTACTCAGATAAGGACCAGCATCATTGTGTTGGAAGTGAAGACTCCAGTCCTACTTCACCCTACAACCATCAGAATCCGCATTTTTACAAGATTCCCAGGTAATTATCCTTTGAGAAATGCTAGATTGCCAACTAGTCTCCATTGTTTCTCTGGGGCTCTACTCAGTTTTCCTCTGGGGGACCCAAGCGCCCATGAATGCTCAGTCAATTGGTTAGCACTTCTACATCCATGGCGAGCTATCATTTCTGGGCTCTCCTGAAAGGCATTTGTTTTGTCTCCAGCCAGAAAATAAGCTATGTCAGAAGTGTTGTCAGTCAGCTGCTAAAAAATCTCTTCTTCAAAACCCAAGTCAGTTTTCCAGCGTTGTCTGTCTTGTCAAAAACTCCTGACAAATTCCTGTGGCATCACTGGAGCACCTTTTCAGATCATTTCTGAGCTTCCATCCACACAAAATGTCAAACTCTTTCTGTTCACAAGTTCAAACTAATTATGGCTGAAGATGGTACTGCTAAATCAAGTTCTCTGTTGCTGACACTTAGATCAGAATTCCCAATAGAAACATTCATCTTGCGGTAGAAAACTGTTACTGGAGGGCAGTTGAGTTTTCAAAGTCATGTTGGGGAGTCCTTGATCTTAATTTTGTTCCATAGCAAGGTTCACTGTTGAAACTGGTAGGCATGCTTAAAACTATCTCATCAGTTTTCTTTTGCCTAAATGGTAAGGAAGATGCTGTCGTCACAGTAACACTTAAACACTACCTGTCTTGTGATAGAGGAGCAAACAACAAAGTTGGTAAAGTTACATCCAAGTTCCACTGGCTGACTCTGAATGGATGCTCAGTTTCCCCATCTCTTCTTTCAGATGCTGTCTTATAGCAGTCTTACTACCGGCCAACATCTCCGCTACACGGTTAGCGGCTCAGAGAGAAGAAAAAAAGAAATAAAAGCACCTATTGTTCTCTATGAAAGACTACATTTCTAAATAACAGTTTACTGTAGAAAGTTAAGCTCAATAATTAAAAATGCATGTTTGGATGGTCAAAAATTCTCAATCGTTCTTTCTTTACTCTGTCCTGTTAATTGTCTATGACTTAAAAATAGCATCAATGAATCTAAATTATATGATATTTCAGGCATAGAAGCTCATAATTTGGTTTTAGCTTTGGTTTGTGTTTTATTTACATGTGATAAACCCAACAAGAGCATGAAAACTATGTACAATGGGAGCTCCATACAAAAAAAAAAAGTTCACAATTTTAACATTACTATATAAACAGATAATTTTCAGATTCAGAAATTACTGATATTTTCCAGAGTTTTATTTTCAGTGGAATGGAGTTGAATGTAGTGAGAGAGAAGTGACTATTTGTAACTCAGGTGGAACCCAACTCCAGTCAGTATAAAAAAGCTATATATGGGCAGTGATCAGATGATTTCCATTTTTTTTTTTTTAACCAGAGTGACCACTTGTTTTCTGGCTATACCACGAGCACTACTATTACAGTTTCTGTCCCCAGGATGGACACTTGATACCCACACCAAACCTTTTAGTGTGACTTTCACAAGATCCACATTAGTTCATTATGTTCTCTCCTTGCTGGTTCCACATTCTCTGGGAATATTTCTTAGATATTCATTCACCAAATATTGGCCATCATCCTGCTAGAGATGTGAATGTGGTAAGTCCAAGAACTTTTTAATTTTATTTCACAATGTCTTTGTTTTCCCTCACAATAGTTAACAATCAATAGCAATGCTGTGTAGTCTGAAGAGAGAATTGATTGTGTCTCATTCAGTGAGAGTCAAGCCACCAGGAGTTTCCTCATTATTTGATTTTTTTTGCTTTCAATTTACCTTATAATTACAAGCTTACTCTTCCACTAAATAAAGAATTTGACAAGTAGTAAGTAGAAAAATTACTGTCCCTCAGAAGTATAGACAAGGGCTGTAAACAATAATTGAATCTCAAGCTGTCACTTTCACTCCTATACAATTACATTTTTGTACTGCAAAATATTAGTTACCACAAATCAGAGAAAACATGGCATTTGTCTTTTGAGGACTGGCTTATTTCACTTTCTAAACAATCACCCATTTCTCTGAGTTTCAATTTCCTGTTCTGCAAAACGGGTGTAGCATTAAAGCGGGAAGGGCTCCATCTGCCTCTCTGGCCAAACATCTCACCTGACTCTTGGCTCAGCTATTCCCCCAGGGGGAACTCTGGACAAATGACAAAAATTTCCATGCATTTCACCATAACAGAAATTTATGATCATTGGTAACAATATATAATTGCCACATTACACTACATGTAAAATACTGTGTTCTTCCATTCAAAAAATACTCTTTAGAAGTTAGACATTTTGTATGTAGTTCATTTTAAGTAACTGAAATACTGTACCCTTATCAAGCTCTTTAGGTAACTTTTTTTAAAAAATATTTATTTATTTTACTTGAAAGTGAGAGTTACACAGAGAGAGGAAAAGCAGAGAGAGAGAGAGAGTGGTCTTCCATCCACTGGTTCACTCCCCAGATGGTTGCAATGGCCAGAGCTGAGCTGATCCGAAGCCAGGAGCTTCTTCTTGGGTACAGGGGTCCAAGAGCTTGGGCCATCTTTTACTGCTTTCCCAGGCCATAGCAGAGGGCTGGATCGGAAGCAGAGCAGCTGGGACTCATACCAGTGCCCATATGGGATGCCGGCACTGCAGGCGGCGGCTTTACCTGCTATGCCACAGCACTGGCCCCTAGGTAGCTTTTCTTAAATTGTGCATACAATTTGAAAACAAAGGGAGACTTATCTTCATGTAGATTCATGAATGAGTTAAAAAATTTTCTTGTGCATGCAAAATTATAAATCTACACATAGATTTCTATAATCATCTCAATATCTGTTTCTGTCCCTATCTTTATCTCTATTTCCATCAACTCTATTTCCGGCATCTTTCTGTGTATGTACAACTGCACCTTCTTGAAACACGCAATTCACGCTTTTATCTAGATTTTCACATTATTGCAAGGGTTCTACCTGGAAAAACCAAGATCAAAGAATTAACAGAACATTTATGTAGGAGCACTTTTTACTGCTAGTGAAAAGATCAAACCTTGATAATGTTTGAACCAGAATGTAAACCCCACTCACTTCAATATAAAAAAAAAAAGATTGCTGTTAAATTTTATTTCAAAGGCACAAGCAACAGAAGAGAAAAGGGATGCCTAGGATTTCTGCATAGCAAAGAAGACGATCAATAAAGTGGAGTGGTAACATACAAAATAGAAGAAATTATTTTGAAATCAAACATATGAAAAAGAGTTAGCATAGAAAACATAGAAGATATACAAATGTCAGAGATATATGAAGGATTCTTTAATACAGTAATCATCAGAGAAATATTAATTAGAACCACAAGGAGATGTCACTTCAACTGTTAGAATGGCTATTATCAAAAAGACAAGTGGTAGTAAGTATTCTCAAGGATGTGGAGAAAAGGCAACCCTTGTGTATTGTTAAAAAGAACATAAATTAGCAGAGTCGTTATGGAAAATATTATGGAGTTCAATTAAAAATTAAAAATAGAACTATCATATGATGCAGAAATGCTATTGGAGATATATATATATATATACATCTATATGTATATATATACATACATACTTATACATATATATATACACACACACAAAATAGATGTTAAGTAAGTATGTGGAGGATATATCTGCACGCCAATGTTTATTGTACAAATATCTGATAGGCATGGTATGGGATTAACCTAAGGGCATGTGGGTGGATTAATGGATAAAGAAAATATAGTATATACACACAGAGTGGGATAGTATCCAGCCTTTTAAAAAAAAAAAAAACAAGATAATTTTGTCATTTGCAAGATGGACAAATCTAGAGGCTATTACATGAAGTTAAATAAAGCAGGTACAGAGAGACAAATATACTATATGGAATGACTTATAAGTAGAATCTAAAAAAGTCAAACTCAGAGAGCAGAGAATAGAATGATGGTTGCCAGAGTCTGGGAGACAGAGGATTTACAGAATTGTTAGTCAAAGAACACAGACTTTCAGTTAAGAAGAAAAAGCTCAAGAGTTCTATTGTATGCCACAGTGACTTTAGGTATTAATAGTGTGTTGTATATTCAACAACTACACAGAGCAGATTTTCAATGTTTTCACCAAAAATAGATAAGGATGTGAGATAATTGATGTATCAGTTGGCTTGATTTTTCCATTCCACAGTATGAATATGTATCTAAACAACATATGGTATAGCATAAATAATTTTTGTCAAATAAAACATAACTGCAAATAATTTACAATACAAATAAAATTTTGCATTGTTCTGAAAATATAATTTTATTTATTGTGTTTGATGTGGTCCCTGAATATAAGTCTCAAGAATAGATGATTAGGTTGAACACTTGAGATTTTAGACATATTTCTGGGTTCAAGCCTATTCAGCAAGGTTTTAAACCTAGAAGAGCAACACTAGAACAATATTTAAAGAACAATAATATCATAGGTAGTTGATAGGTATTAAATTATGAACCCAAAAATGCTTATATTGAATCCCGAACCCTATTGTGAATATATTTGACCTTTTAAATTATGGTTAAATGAGATCATAAGGGTAGGGCTCTAATCCAGGATGACCAGTGCCCTTATAAGAAGAGTAAGACATACAGACTGTGCTCTCACAGTGGAGAGAACTTGTGCAGACCCAGCCAGAAGGTGGCCCCTGCCATTCAAGGAGAGAGGGCTCAAGATAAGCAAGGCTGTACAACACCCTGGCCTTGGACTTCCTGCCTCCGGAAATGTTGGGAAATGCATTTCTCTTCTTTAAGCCACTCAGTCTGTGGCATTTGATTTTTGGTAGCCCTAGCAAATCAAACAGTAGGTTAGTCTCAACTTGGAGTAGAAGGGAAAGTTGAGGATGTGGATTCATTTATTCTAGTGCAGACTGAGAATGAAATTTGACGATCTTGAGCAAGTCTTACCTGCTTATCAGAAGAAATAAAATCTTTATTTTAAAAACCTCTGCTGTTTCTTCTTTCTCCCATATTTTTAAAAGATTTATTTATTTGAAAGGCAGAGTTACAGAGAGATAGATCTTCTACCTGCTGGGTCACTTTCCAAACGGCCACCAGAGCTGGAGATATGCCAGGCTGAAGTCAGGAGCCTGGAACTCCATCTGGGTCTCCCATGTTAGTAGCAGGGGCCCACGTATCTAGATCATCTTCTGGTGCTTTCTAAGGTTCATTAACAGGAAGCTGGATGGGAAACGGAGCAACCAGGATTCAAATGGTGCCCATGTGGGATGCTGGTATTACAGGTGGCTGCTTAATCCACTGAGTCACACCTCTGCCCCATTGCTCCTATATTTTGTCTGATAATAATGACAATGATAATGTTATCAGACAAGGTTTGTTTAAATTTTTCTCGATGGACCTGGTATTCTCCTACCAGTGCATAATGGAGGGAGGATGCTGAAAACATGGCCACCAGCTTTCCCAGTCATCCAAGGGCAAGACTGTAGAATTATCCATCATGGGTTCTGAGCATGTGTAAGGGAGTAGAGTGCTATTGCACTGATTCTATCAACTACAATTCTAGAAGATCTGCTTACACTGTTTTAGGACCACTGCAGGTTGCAGAGAGTTTATTTATGTGATTATATTTGCTTTTTAATTATTATATGGTTCCCTTAATCATCTGCCCCTCAATGTGTGCCAGGAGAGTCTGAATAATTTTATTCTATTATTTTAAATTTCCTAAGCTCACTTGCTCGCTCGCTCCCTCTCGCACACACACACATATACACATACTCCCTCACATTATTTAAACATGAGTCAGTATAATTCATTTTGAAAAATAATCTGAACCTATTCATAATGGTTATAAATAATATTTCATGTACTGTAAACTTTATTAAGCAATTTGCATGCATTATTGGCTCTCTGAATCCTGTCAACAATAAAATGAGTTAGGTGTATCATTAAATTCATTTTACAGCAAAAGAAACCAATATACAACTAGAGCAATACAAAGGAAATTTAGCCAGAAAGAGGAGAACAAGAAGTGAATCCAGAGAACCTATCTGAAGCCATTCATGCTAATACATTGTGAAATTCTGCTTCTGTGGATAGCTACTAATTTCTGTGCTGGACCACTTTAGATTAATATGAAGAAACAAAACATCAACAACACTAAGGCTCAACAAATTCCTTCATAAAACTACTTCTTCCAAAAACATGTTTATGTAAACTTTCCCAAGCTGTGACAGTTATCATTTAAGACACACCTCACCAACAACGATACACACAGACTGAAAGTGAACAGATGGAAAAAGATATTCCATGCAAACAGAAATAAAAAATGAATGGTAGATCTCTTAATATTAGACAAAATAGACTTCAACACAAAAACTGTTAAAAAGAGACAAAGAAGGGCAGAGGATAAAGATTAAGGGATCAATTCAACAGGAAGATGTGATTATAATGAATATATTTGCACCCAATGCCAGAACACTATTTAAAACAAATGTTAGTGGGCTAAAGGAAGACATAGGTTACAATATAAAAATAGTGGGATATTTCAACACCCTGCTTTCTTTAATGGGCAGATCAACTAGACAAAATATTAACAAAACAACAGAGATAATCTATACTATAGACCAAATGGATCTAATTGATATCTAGAGAATATTTCATCCCACAGCTGCAGGATGCACTTTCTTTTCATCAGTGCGTGAAGCTCTTTTCAGGATAGACCACTTGCTATACCATAAAACAAATCTCAACAAATTCAAAAAACATTGAAATTGTTCCATGTATATTTTCTGAACATAATGGAATGAGGTTGGAAATAAACAACTTAAAAAATGCTGGAAAATATGCAAACACGAAGAGAATGAACAACATGCTCCTAAATGAACAGTGGGTCATAGAAGAAATCAAGAGAGAAATTGAAAAATTCCAAAACATTAATGAAGATGACAGCACAGCATAAAAAACTTGTGGTATACAGCAAAAGCAATGTGAAGAGTAAAGTTTATGGCAATTAGTGCCTACATCAAGAATTTGGAAAGGCATCAAATAAATGATCTAACAATGCATCTCAAGGATCTAAATATCTGAACCCCCATGATTAGTTCAGCTCAATTCACAATAGCTGAGATACAGAATCAACCCATATATCCATCAACTGATGAATTGATGAAGAAATTGCATTGTATATATAGTATGAGATGCTACTCAGCTGTAAAGAAGAATGCAATTCTGCCTTTGGCAACAAAATGGATGCACCCGGAAATCATTACACTTAGTGAAAAATGCCAGTGCCCAAAAGATAAATACTGTATGTTTTCCCTGATCTGTGGTAACTAATATAGTACCAAAAAATTTAATGTATATGAGTGAAACTGACAAAAAAAGCAAGAACAAATCAAACCCAAAATTAGTGGAAGGGAATAGCAATAATATAAACTAGAGAAGAAATACAACTGAAATTTTAAAAAGATATAAAAGATCAGTGAAATGAAGAGTTGATTTTTTTGAAAAAATAAATAAAATTGATTACACCATTGGTCCAATTAATGAAAAAAGGGAGAAGACCCAAATTAATAAAAATCAAAAATGAAGAAGGAGATATTACAAGGGTTACCATAGATATAAAAAACTCACTGGGAATTACTAGAAACAGCTATATGCCAACATATTAGAAAAATCTGTAAGAAATGGATAGATTTCTGGACACATATAATTTACCAAAATTCAGGTATGAAAACATAAAACCTAAATAAACCAAAAACCAAGACAGAGATTGAATCATTAATAAAGACTTTCCAACAAAGAAAAGCCCAGGACCAAATGGCTTCAATGATGAATTCCACTAAAGTCTAACTGTGGGAATCTTCCTAAACTCTTCCATGAGGCCAGCATCAACTTAATTCTAAAATCATAAAAAGATATTACAAAGAAAGAAAACCATAGATCATTCTCCCTGAGGAAAGCAAAAAACTAGCTAACTGATTCAAATAATGCATCAAAAAGGTTATCCCCAGAAGCAAGTGGGATTCATCCCAGGGATTCATGGATGGTTCAATATCCATAAATCAAAAAAAGTGATACATCATGTTAACAAATTGAAGAATAACAACCATAGGATTGTCTCAATAGATGCAGAAAAAGCATTTGATAAAATATACATCCTTTCATGAGGCAAAACTTAAGCAAACAGGGTATAGAAGGAACATACCTAAACACAATCAAGGCAGTATATTACAAACCCACAACCAGCATCACACTGACTGGTGAAAAGCTATAAGCATTTCCACTAAGATCTGGAACCAGGCGAGGATGCCTACTCTCATCATTACTATTCAATACAGTTCTGGAAATTGTAGTTAGAGTCATTCGGCAAGAAAGGGAAATCAAAGGGATATCAATTGGGTGTTGGTGCTGTGGTGTAGCTGGTATAGCCTCTGCCTGCAATGCCAGCATTTCATATGGGCTCTGTGTTGTTTCTGAGCTGTTCTACTTTCATTCTTCCCTGTTAATGGCCTGAGAAAAGCAGCAGAAGATGGTCCAAGTGCTTGGGTCCCTGTTACCCATGTTGAAGCCATGGAAGGAGATCTCGGTTCCTGGCTTCTGCTGGTTGTGATCATCTGGGGAGTAAATCAGTTGATAGAAGATCTCTCTCTGTGTGTGTCTCTCTCTGTCTCTCTCTCTCTCTCTCTCTCTCTCTGTAACTCTAACTTTCAAACAAAAATCATTTTTTTAAAAAATGGGGATATTTGTTGGAAATGAAGGAATCAAATTATCTCTGTTTACAGATGACATTATTCTGTATATATAGGGAAACCAAAAGTTTCCAGTAAGAAACTACTGGAACTCATAAAAAGTTTGGTAAATTGGCAGGATATAAAAATACACATAAATCAAAAGTATTTGTATATACAGACAACTCTATGACAAGAAAGAAGTTGTAAGATCAGTCCCATTCACAATAGCTACAAAATACATACATACATACATACATGCCTGGGGATAAATTTAACCAAGGACATGAAATATCTCTACAATGAAAATCACAAAGCAGTAAAGAAATAGAAGATACAAAAAAATGGAAAAATCTACCTAGTTCATGGATTGGAAGAGCGAGTATCATTAAAATGTCCATACCACCCAAAGTGATTCAATGCTACCCCAATCAAAATGCCAAGGGCATTCTTCTTTGACCTAAAAGAAAAAGCCAATAAATTAATATGGAAACACAAGATACCCTAAATAGCTAAAACCATCTTAAGCAATAAAAACAAAGCTGAAGGCACACAATACCAGGATTTACGATATATTACTTGGCAGTTAAAATCAAAATAATCTGGTATTGGTACAAAAATAGATATGTAGATCAATGGAAAAGATTAGAAATCTCATAAATTAATCAATGCATGTACAATGAACTAATCTTTTTTTAATTTTTTTTTGACAGAAGAGTGGACAGTGAGAGAGAGAGAGAGACAGAGAGAAAGGTCTTCCTTTGCCGTTGGTTCACCCTCCAATGGCCGCCGCGGCTGGCATGCTGCAGCTGGCGCACCGCGCTGATCCGAAGCCAGGAGCCAGGTGCTTCTCCTGGTCTCCCATGGGGTGCAGTGCCCAAGGACTTGGGCCATCCTCCACTGCACTCCCAGGCCACAGCAGAGAGCTGGCCTGGAAGAGGGGCAACCAGGACAGAATCCGGCGCCCTGACCAGGACTAGAACCCGGGGTGCCGGCACTGCAAGGTGGAGGATTAGCCTATTGAGCCGCGGCGCCAGCCACAATGTACTAATCTTTGATATATGAGCTAAAAATGCTCCCTGGAGAAAGGACAGTCTCTTCAAGAAATATTGTCAGGAAAACTGGACCTCCACATGCAGAAGTTTGAAAAAAGAAATTTACCATATACACTATTCAGAAACCAACCCATAGTGCATGAAGCATTTAAACCTAAAACCTGAAATCATCAAATAACTGGAGGGAAACACTACAAGACATTAGCATTGGCAAAGACTTCTTGGATAAGACTCCAGAAGCACAGACATTAAAAACAAAAATGGACAAATTGGATTACATCAAGTTTAGAATGTTCTGCACAGCAAAGTAAGCACTCAATAAAGTGAAAAGGCAATAGACAGAATGGAAGAGGGCCAGCGCTGTGACTCACTTGGTTAATCCTCTGCCTGCATCCCATGTGGGCACCCAGGTTCTAGTCCCGGTTGCTCCTCTTCCAGTCCAGCTCTCTGCTGTGGCCCAGGAGGGCAGTGGAGGATGGCCAAAGTGCTTGGGCCCCTGCATCCACATAAGAGACCAGGAAGAAGCTCCTGGCTTTGGATCGGCGCAGTGCCGGCCATGGCAGTCATTTGTGGAGTGAACCAACAGAGGGAAGACCTTTCTCTCTGTCTCTGTCTCACTGGCTATAACTCTACCTGTCAAATAAAAAAGGAATGGAAGAACATATCTGCAAATTATTTTTCTGATAAATGATTAATATCTAAAATATATAGAGGCCAGCACTGTTGCGCAGCAGGTTAAAGCGCCAGACTGAAGCACCAGCATCCGATATGGGTACCAGTTCTAGTCCCAGATGCTCCTCTTCCAATCTGGCTCCCTGCCTGGGAAAGCAGTACAAGATGGCTCAAGTCCTTTAGTCCCTGCACCCACATGGGAGACCTGGAAGAAGCTCCTGGCTTCAGATCATCTTATCTCAGCTCCATTTTGGCCATTTGGGGAGTGAACCAGAGGGTGGAAGACCTCTCTCTCTCTCTCTCTCTCTCTCTATTGGCCATTTGGGGAGTGAACCAAAGGGTGGAAGACCTCTCTCTCTCTCTCTCTCTCTGTCTCTACCTCTCTTCGTAACCCTTTCTTTCAAATAAATAAAAATAAATCTTAAAATACTTTAAAATATATAAAGAGCTCAAGAAACTCAACAACAAAACAAATAATCCAGTAGAGAAATGGGCAATCGATATGAATAGACAGTTTTCAAACTATGGCATGCAAATGGCCAACATACACATAAAAAGATGCTTAGGATCAATACCCATCAGAGAAATGCAAATAAAACCACATTGAGGTTTTTCCTCATCCCGGTTAAAATGGCTATCATCCAAAAAATCAATAAATAACAAATGCTAGTGAGGATGTAGAAGAAATGGTGCCCCAATATGCTGTTGGTAGGAATGTAAACTAGTACAACCATTATGGAACACAGTATGGCAACTTCTCAAAAATCTGAAAATGGATACCATAAGACCCAGGAATCTCACCCCTGGGAATTTACCCAAAGAAAATGAAATCAGCATATGAAAGAGTCATCTGTACCTCCATGTTTATAGCAGCTGAATTCCCTATAGCAAGGATATGGAATCAACCCAGATGTTCATCTACTGATGATTCAATAAAAGAAAATAAGGCATATATTCACAATTGAATATTATTTAGACATTAAAAAATAATTAAATCCTATGTTTTGCAAGAAAATGGGTGCAACTAGAGACCATCACACTTAATGAAATAAACCAGAGTAAAAAAGACAAATATTAATTGTTTTCTCTGATTGTAGCTAATATAACATACAAAATATAATGTATATGAGTGAAATTTACATCTTGAGATTTGGTTGTTGTTTATAGGCCTTGTCTTTATTCCTGTGGAACAGTGGACTTTCTGATCTCTACTTTTTGAATTCTTTATTTAGTGGAAGATTAAATCTGTGACTATAAAGTAGGTTGAAAGCATGATATAGCAAAAATTAAAAGGGAAATAAAAAGAAAGAGAGTAAGGAGGAGGGAAGGAGCAAGGGATGATTGGAAGTATCATTATGGGCTTAAACTTACATATATTCAATACATGAAATCTGTTATCTTTATATAATTTTTTAAAAATTTAAACAGAATCTAAAGTAAGTTCATATGCAGTTTCTTCTACATCCTCTTCACACAAAGCCAAGCCTTCACAGCTGTGATTTCCAACAAAACCCCAAGCTGGCAGTTGTGTTTAGCACTTCTCTCCAAACAGTGTAGGCCCTGCTCAAATTCTGATTAAACTAAGTTCAGAACTTGCCACTGAATGAAAGTATGCCCTTTTTACCCACCAGTCAAGGCCATATTTGGAGTAAAATTGGCACCTGTCATTTTATATGTGGAATAAAAGTTGCCTACTCTTACTATGACTTCCCCAGAAGAAATATAATGTCCCCCAAAATACAGTATGTCTTAGGTTAGCACACAAGTCATTGGAAGAGATTATGTCTCTTTGTGGTCTAGTTAAGAACGACAGGTTGCTTGGTTCCAGCACTGCGACACAGTGGGTTAATGCCCTGGCCTGTAGTGCCAGCATCCCATATGGGCACCAGTTCAAGACCTGGTTGCTCCTCTACCAATCCAGCTCTCTTTTGTGGTCTGGGAAAGCAGTAGAAGATGACCCAAGTCTTTGGGACCTTACACCTGCGTGGGAGACCTGGAAGAAGCTCCTGGCTCCTGGCTTCAGATCGGCACAGCTCTGCCAATTGGGGAGTGAACCATTGGATGGAAGACCTCTCTCTCTCTCTCTCTCTCTCTCTCTCTCTCTCTCTCTCTCTCTTTCTCCTTTCTCTGTATAACTCTGACTTTCAGATAAGTAAATAAATCTTTAAAAAAATGACAGGTTGCTTAAGTAAATATGAGTGTAATAGTACAGTCAAAATGTTGTTTTTCTTTTAAGAGAATAATTAAATTATTTTGTCTACTTAGGGATACTTTAAATCTGCACAATAAAAAATTTCTAATCTACCCAAAAAGTGACATTCCCTTAGCATCATGGCCCTGGACTTCCTTTTATGTTAATGCAGTATTTGCTTACTGTTTTAAAAATAGTTCAAGGCTAATAAAGTAAAAATTAATATAGAATTATTTATAATAACCCATTCTACTTCCATTCTGGGAAGCATATACTGTATCTAGATTTTTTTTCCCAAATAACTTTTTTACATGTCTAGCACTTCTCCATTCTACAGTTTCAGACATTATGCAGGATTTTCTGTTGCTAATTCAACACAACCATTACTGCACTCCTTTGAGGCCAAAATCTGCGTCTCAAATCAGCGTGTCCTTTCCTATCTTTCCTAGGTGATAGCTGGACATCAAGTGAAACTCAAAAAGCCAAAATGTAGCAGGCCCTATGATTCTGGGGAGGCATGAGTGGTAAGACGCATGTGCGCACATTGGCTTCACAGTGGCTTGTAGAATGTACTACCCCACTGCCGTTCTGCGCCTTATGAAAACTGCTGTCCACCTTTCACAGACGCTTTCCCCATGATTTTTGGTCCTCCGCTAAGCCCAGTTTTTCCAGTTATACTGTAACCTCCTAATCCCATAAAAATATTTTATGTATAGGATTCAGAGTTTGGTTTCCTTTCCTGACCAAATTCTCACTGATATAGTTGTTGATTCCAGAAATGATTACAGGGACATGTAACTTTAAGGATTAAAATTTGGATTTTTGTACTATGATATGACTAGATTTAAAAGGAATAATGACGTATGTCCAGTGGAAAGCAGAAAATTTTGTGGTGTGCAGCGCAAAGTACTACATTTATCACCTGTAGTCACCTGAAAAGAAATGCTAACGAGAAGACCCACCTTTGAAAAATAAAACAGCTAACTCAATAGACTGTTATCAAGGAAACAATAAGTATAAAGACTGTAATGGTGATCGATTGCTTCTGGCTGAGTCTGATTATGAGGTAAGAAAAGAATAAAAACAGCATTTAGCATTCCCAAGTCAAGATTCAAACAAAGAACTTTACTCTTCGGTGACTTCTCTAATTGATTCTTATCCTCAATGGCCATGGGTCAAGATTCCTGAAAACTAAATTCAAAAGATAATCCTGCAGGTAGACAAGTTAAAACAGAATATTGCAGATTCTTATGTTGAGGTTAGTCAGTGTTTTGGTTACAAAGGAATCGGTTCTGAAAATTGGGGTGGAATATATAGATCAATTCAGATGAAAATGGAAATCTTGCACATCTAGATCTACCATGTTTTCTTTAATGGAGGAATCAGCATCTTCTTTCTTATCCTATGATATCAGCCTCCCTTGTCTTAAAACCTGTGCTATGGCCGGTGCCGCTGCTCTCTTGGCTAATCCTCCGCCTGCGGCACTGGCACCCCGGGTTCTAGTCCCGTTTGGGGCACTGGATTCTGTCCTGGTTGCTCCTCTTCTAGTCCAGCTCTCTGCTGTGGCCCGGTAGGGTAGTGGAAGATGGGCCAAGTGCTTGGACCCTGCACCTGCATGGGAGACCAGGAGGAAGCACCTGGCTCCTGGCTTTGGATCTGTGCAGTGCGTCGGCCGTAGCGGCCATTTGAGGGGTGAACCAACAGAAGGAAGACCTTTCTCTCTGTCTCTCTCTCTCACTGTCTAACTCTGCCCGTCAAAAAAATAAAATAAAAAAATAAAAAAAATAAAAAAAAAACCTGTGCTAAACTTCACTGCAGTAGAGGACCTGAAGGGGGAGTAAATGAGTCTCCTCAATACCCATCCTCACTACCACTCTGGGCTCTAGACTCATAACCAGCAAGTCCCTAAGGAGAGAAACAACATAAGAGAGCAGGGGAGTTCACATGCATGAACAGAATTTTTAAATTTTGTCAATTCATATTGACACAAACCTGGATAATGTGTAGGGAAATGAATCTTAAAGATGATAGACTACGGTGAGGAAAATGTGAACATTTAGATTCAATTGAATTTATTGATATAGGATGTGCTGGTTCAATGATATAGGGTGAGTGGCAGGAACCTGTTCTAACAGTTTTTTTATTTACATATTTTTCATTTTTATTTAAAATGCACAGAGACAGAGAGAAAAATAGACTTTCCATCCAAGGGTTCACTCTTCAAATGCTCATAACAGTCAGAGGTTAGTCAGACCAAAACCAGAAGCTAGGAACTCAATTTGATCTCTCACATAACTGGCAGGGACTCAAGTACTTAAACCATCATCTCCTTCCTCCCGGGGTGCACATTAGCAGGAAGCAGAATCAGAAGTAGAATAATTTGACTATATAAGATGTAGGCATTATAAGTGGTGTTTTAGGGCCGGCTCTGTGGCGCAGTGAGTTAAAGCCCTGGCGTGAAGCGCTGGCATCCCATTTGTGAGCTGGTTCTAGTCCCAGCTTCTCTTCCCATCCAGCTCTCTGCTATGACCTGGGATAGCAGTAGAAGATGGCCCAAGTTCTTGAGCCCCTGCTCCCAATTGTGCGACCCAGAAGAAACTCCTGGCTCCTGGCTTTGGATCAGTGCAGCTCTGGCCATTTCAGCCATCTGGGGAATGGGAGACCCAGAGGAAACTCCTGGCTCCTGGTTTTGGATCAGTGCAGCTCCGCTGTTTCAGCTATCTGGGGAGTGAACCAGCAGATGGAAGACCTCTCTCTGTGTCTCTATCTCTCTCTGTAACTCTGTCTTTCAAATATAAATCTTAAAAGAAATAAAGTTTATATTTAAAAAAATAAGTGGTGTTTTAAATACTGTGCCAAATATGTGCCCCTAATAGTTTTTTTGTGACAGCAGTGTCCTAGACTAACTGAAGTTGCAATGCCAGAAATTGTTTCGTATGTCCTCTCTAAAGAGAAGTGTATAACATTTTAGGAATGTGTCTAAAAATTGGGGATCTAAAGTGTTGGAGTAATGGCATTAGATATCTAGTCTCTTGTATTTCAGCCGTGTACCTTCAGAAGATTCCAGAAGATACTACCCCTTCACTAGAGTTTTGAGAAATATATATATATATATATATATATATATATATATATATGAATGGAGCATCACAATTCATAACGTGCTATCTAGGGAGTGATATTTTAAGGTAGACATTAGAGTAGAAAATACTGTGATAAAAAAGGGGTTTGATGGTATTTCAGAATGGTAGGGGACAAATTGTGTAATTTAGCCTAAAGAGACAATGTGGACGCAAATACAGTAATGGGTAGCAGAACTGGAGCAATAATAAGTATGGTTTGCATGAGAAGATAATTGGTGGTATCTGAAGGACTGAAATACATGGTCAGTCCATTAATGTTTTAATTGATTTCTACAAGGAAAGGATTCATGGAAAGAACTATGACTTGAATCACCACTACGAAACCAAGACCTCTCAGTCCATTCCTAGGCTTGATTTATTTCAGGGTATTAGAGCCTGGAAATCTGGCCTCTCTCCAAGAAATCTCTGGATACAATGCCAGAAATTTGCACTAAATGTTTTCTTTTCCTTTAATCCAATGAGATCTTACTTGGTATCACTTACCAATATACATTGTGGAAGAAAAGAAAATATTCATTAAAAGAGAACTTATTGAACACTTTTAATTGACTCAAAGTCATAAAGACTCAAACATGATTAAGATCAACTAGTGAGAGTAGGAGCTTTGAAACCTAGCTTACTAATGGAATTTGCCATTTGTCCGTCTAACAATGGGTCTTCTGGGCTCCTAATGCAATAGGTTGTTCTTTTATTAGTCTGGAAAGCATGGTTGAAGGA
This sequence comes from Lepus europaeus, assembly GCF_033115175.1. NCBI lineage: Eukaryota > Metazoa > Chordata > Mammalia > Lagomorpha > Leporidae > Lepus > Lepus europaeus. The sequence goes on from NC_084827.1 coordinate 174,005,847, forward strand.
GGCATACCCAGCAAATAGAAAAATCTACAAATTGTTTTCTTGATCAATGACATAGGAACTACTACAGTAGGAAAAGCCTCTAAAACTGCTTTCATCTGACAAAAGAACAAATCAGAATCAATACTGCCCTCCAGAAAAGAATGTTAGAGGGTAGGGGTACCAAATACATTCAGTTATCATATTTAGTGTATATGGAGGAGAGATGTCTTTTGAGGAATTTCAAGAGATTTCTGCAAATTTAATCACATGGCAACTTCAATTGCAAATGTTTTTGGTGTACTTTCTTTGATGGAGACAATCAGCCCAGTCTGTATTACCAGGTACTCAGCTACTATTCTACTATCTGCTTTTTCTCTAAATCTGTTGGCATATAATACTAGACCTCTACCATGACAGGTATTACCCTGCCTTACATCTTTTGTTAATGAACATGTTCTTGTTCTCATCCCCAATTTTAGAGAACATAACTAAAAGAGAAATACAGAATCTGCTATTTTAGTATTATAAGACTAAACAAATTACTTGAACTCACTGTGAACCTAAATTTTTTGCTTAAAGAGTAAATGACCATACTTTTTTCTACAAAGCTGATATAAGTATTAACATAAGATAATGCACATTAAATGTTCTGTGCACACTAGTCCCTTAGTAAGTACAATGTATGGGTCCTTGGAATATATTGGATGTGGACAACACCACTGGCTGCTGCAAAGAAAAATTCTATAAATTCTCTTTGCTAACTAGCTACACCTCCTGGGAATCATCTAATAATGAATTAGGATGATCAAAGCAATCTGTACATATCACTGGTCCTTTGGCTGGAAATAGCAGCAGCAACGAGAGATCCACTGCTAACCCCTAGATAAGGCACAATAAAGAATAAAGAAAGGGCTCAACCTTCTCAGTTTACAAATAGCTAACAGTCATGTACACCGAAAAAGGAGAAGTGCTTTCAAACCAAAAGGAATAGGTCAGTAGGCTGCCAGCTAATGGGAATTTTAATATTAAAAAATATTAAATATCCATAAAAATGCTGTCAGCTCTGAAACTGTATGTAGGGAGATAGAAAATCACTGCCAAATTTGAAATTATAGAAGAAGTTGTAGGAAAAGCCTCATGAATATATTTTTAGCAAATTAAATATTTTAAGATTTGAAAAAATGAAATAGGACTAGTCCATTAAAATCTATTGTTAGAAAAAAACAGCTGCTGACAATTTGATAAATTATTCATCCAAGAGTTTCAATAATCTAAAACAACTTCTCCAACATATGTTGACAGGGGAAGAACTATCTACCAAAAATGATGAAGCAGAATAATTTTAGAACAGTTTTAAAATGATTAGAAAACTGGTTTGTCTTCTAAAACTCCATTGGCTCTTAATTTTAAACTAAAATTGTTCAACATTCTCAACAAGGATTTGATAGAACTTTTTAAAAATAAAATTTGTTAGATAAAAAATATTATTTTAGCAGGACAGCAGAATTTAACAGATATAAGTGGTTTTTTGGTAACAGAAATAGAAAGCCTGGTAGAAACAGAATAATGTGATTATGGCATTGCCTTAACTAAGCTTTTGGAAAAAATAAAAAGCAAGAGACTTGATGGACATAGATATACACAATCCAGATCCCCCTACTGGAAGGAGTTTCCTGCCAGTTTCTCTGGGTTCCCTCAACCCAAAGAGCCATAAGAGCCAGACCACCACTCTCACATGCTGGTCTGTATGCAGTGATGGATGGAAGAAGTGTATTAAGGCCAGGCCATTTCATTTAAATGTGGGACAACTCTGACTGTCAGTTTTGCTTCACAGCTCACCAATCCCTAGCCCAATCCCACTTCCTCCCCCGCAATACCAAGAGCACGTTATATATCCTGTCTATTAAACTCTACTTCCCAGGCAAACAATCTGTAATAAGGTTCAAATGTCAGATGCTAAAGAACAAATTATTCAGGGCCAGCACTGTGGCATGACAGATAAAGAATTCCAACTTGGAGCACCAATTCAAGTTTTGGCTGCTTCGCCGATCCAGTTCCCAACTAATTTGCCCGAGAGGGCCACAACAGGTGGCCCAAGTATGGGGGCTCCTGTCACCCATGTGGGAGACCAAAATGCAATTGTAAAAAGAGGCCACAGAATAGGAAAGGTAAAATATAATACAATCCAAACACCTGTTCCCAAGGAATGAGGATAAGGAATATGATATAAATCAGAAACAGCCCAACTAACACAAAGTAACAAGGAAAGGGATCCTGGCTTCTAATACTACTATGCTGAGTAAAACAGAATTGTGAGAGTCCAAGGATCCTGATACAAACTTGAAGAAAAGACTGGGCATTTGTTAGGAGGACTAGATTCAACAAAGCATTCAGCAAGTGCTGGAAGCGCCTCTAGACCTAGACATCCAGGAAAAATTCATCTCTTCCAAATAATATGACATGGTCATGATTTAGTACACCTGCAAGTTCTAGAAAACAGGAAGAACATCCAAAGGTTCAGATCAACCTGGATGGAGCATTATTAATGGAGCCTGACAATGAGAAGTTGAAATTATTCTTCCCAGAGGAAGTATAGCAACCTAGGAGGAATTTGGACAAAGGAGGCATAATTGAGGTATGATTCCACACCAGACTAACTCCATTTGCTGAGAGGTGGGGAAGCAGCTTGCAACAGCTGGGTCACAGTGGATGCGTGGCAGGAGTGGGTAGTCCACACCCTATGAAGCTCTTCAACTAGGGATGGAAGTCAGAATAAACTATTAAGCACTCCAAACCCATGTTATTCCTTGAAATGTAACCTAATGTGGAGGGCAAAGAAGTTCAGGTGGGAAATATTGAACTTACTGATTAAACATAAAATTTAATGATAGCCAGCCGGCGCCACAGCTCAATAGGCTAATCCTCCGCCTGCAGCGTCAGCACACCAGGTTCTAGTCCCGGGTTCTAGTCCCGGTTGGGGCGCCGGATTCTGTCCAGGTTGCCCCTCTTCCAGTACAGCTCTCTGCTGTGGCTGGGAGTGCAGTGGAGGATGGCCCAAGTGCTTGGGCCCTGCACCCGCATGGGAGCCCAGGAGAAGCACCTGGCTCCTGGCTTCAGATCAGCGCAGTGCACTGGCCGCAGCGGCCATTGGAGGGTGAACCAACGGTAAAGGAAGACCTTTCTCTCTGTCTCTCTCACTGTCCACTCTGCCTGTCAAAAAAAAAAATAATAATGATAGCCAAGATGTGGAAATAACTCAAATGTTTACCAGCTGGTGAATTGCTTCTAAATGGCAGAGTACTAGTTGGTAATGAAAAGCAACAAACCACTAATGTATGTGACAACATGGGTGAGCCCCAAAAATATTATATGGAAGCCAAAGAAGCCTGACAAAAGACCACAAGTGGATGGCCCACTTATATGAAATGTTCAGGAAAGGCTAATCTTTTCATAGAAAGATTTTTAGAAATAAGAGGTTTCTCAGCGCATGAGGTGGGAATTGGAATTGATTGGAAATGGACTACAGAGTCTTTACAGGATAATGGAAATCTCCCAAAATTGTGGTGACAATGCATAATTCTCTAAGTTTGCAAAGTTCACAGCATTTTACACTTGAAATGGATTTTGAAGTTAATTTTGTGGCAAATTGTATCGCAGTGAAGCTGCTAAAAGACATTTGACATTTTTTGTAAGATTTGTTTATTTAATTTTTATTTGAAAGCTATAGTGACAGGATGAGAGAGAGCGAGAGCGAGAGAGACTGAAATTCTCCATCTGCTGGTTTACTTTCTATAAGGCCATAACTACTAGGGCTGGGACTGGCCGAAGTCAGGAGCATGGAACTCTGTCCACGTATCACACATAGGTGCAAGGGCCCAAGGACTTCAGCCATCTTTCACTGCCTTCCCTGGCATACTAGCATGGTGCCAGATCAGAAGTAGAGCAGCCAGGATATGAACTGGTACCCATATGGGATGCCCACATTACAGGTGGCAGCTTCACTCACTGTGCCACAATGCCCACTCCTGCATTATTTTTGAATTACAAATAATTTCTCAATTTCTTCCTCCTGATCCTCAAAACCACCAGAGGAAAATTTATGCCTTACAGAGAATGAACTGATTCTGTCATATCTAGAACACCTGATAAGAAAGAATAGTAAGAATTATTAACTAAAAGCAAAATGTTTCCCTACTGGAAAACTGGGCGTGTAATTGACGGACTGCTCATTCTCAACTAGCAGCCAAGGTGACCTTAACACGGTCCCCAGCGAGGCAATGGGCATGCTGTCTTCCCAGGTGAGGCCTTGAACAGAAGCTGTTAGTTGTTCCGTGTCTCAGCTGTAATTCCCTTCAGCTTCTCACCTAGGACCTATCAGTACAAAGAATCCGTCCTTCCCTGAGGAGGCTTTAAAAGAGAATATGAAATCTGATGTATTAATTGATTCTGCTAGGAATTATTCAGAACCACCTGTATGCCATAAATTTAAATCTAATGACAGCTAAAAGAAAAGAGAGCATTTTACATATTTAGTGAACAGAGTTTTATTTTTTTATAAGACTTTAGGGAAATGAAATAACTTTAGGGAAATGAAAATACAGTCCATCACATCAGAAAAAAAAATTGTTTAAGTAGAATATTGCTTTGCCTGATACTCTTAATCTCTCAGTCATAAATAAACTCTGGTACCTTAATATACTAAAGAAAATTTCTGACTTCCCACTACAAAGGAGGTGCTATTGCTTAATATAGAAGACTTTATGACATTTTCTCTGACTTCCAAGAGTATTCAACTTAATGATCTAATTTTAACACAAAATCTCCTATGAGGAAGCATATGCATAGATCACCTTAAAATCATTCTATTGGAATGTGATTAAATGAATTTTCATGGTAAAATATTAGGAAAATTTCAAATTACACCTGTCTGTGGCTACTTTTCCTAAGATGATATTTAGATTTTACTTTGTATGGACTTCCTTATTAATAATATCAGACATCTGTATCATATTCTTTATTTTACAAGAGATTTTATAGTATTTGTTTTACACAAAGCATTATTTAGCTGTATTATTAAGAACAAACTGAGTCTCAGAATGAGAGCTAAATTCCCTCCTTCCTCATTGACTTTCTTGCTCTCTTCCCTGTTACATTTGTTCTTCTCTGCCGTCCTCTCAGCTGATGACATGGAAAATTGAAGCAATCAGGAGAGAATGCTGACAGCTTCCACTACCACATCTGTATACGTTGCAGCATCTTGACACATGAACTCATCATCCCTTCTGCTATTAGCAATTTACTTACCACGCTGCAATCTAAGGCAAATCCCTGGATCCTGTCCATTCCTACCATCCTGGTGGCATTGTTCCAGGATTTGGTCCATGATTTCCTTATATTATCCATGGCTCCCTCTGTCTGATCATTCCTATCCATATCCAAACTTACTACAATTTCTCCCATCATTCAAAAGAAATCTTGACTTCTCTTACTGCCCAGTTCTCTGCTCTTTCTTACTCCCCACAATGCTGTTTACACTGAACTCTCTAATTTCTCTCCTCTATTTCCTCTTAATCTGACACCAAAAAGACTTCTGTTCCACCATTTCATGACAAGCATCCTTGGTCCACACGACCAGTTGCTTTTACATTACTCAATCCAAAAATTAATTCTTAGTTAATTCCTACTGGATCTTTTGTATTTCATACAGTTGATAAACAGTTCTTTGAAGCACTTCATTTATTGGGATATCAAGGATTCTTTGAGATTTGCTCCAACTGTACTGATTGTTCCTTCTTTGTGTCCCTTGTTTCAAAGTCCCTGAATCCTGATGGGAGTATCCCAGTACTGGGAGCACTATCTTCACTCACTCTGTTGTACCTTTGCTGGTTATTTAGTTACTTGGTCTCTTCTTCAAGTTGGTCTGTTATACTCCATGATGCTAGGACTCTGCAAATCACGTTCTCCTTTTCCAGGATCCCATTTAGTCTCTGCCAATAGGGAGTTCAAGAGGTAAATTGGAAGACGGAAGAAGGAAGGAAGAATCGGATGGACAAGGGCTCCCCATACTGGGAAAGAGAGTTGGAGTGGTGGTTATTCGAGCTGTCGCTGAGGAGTTTGTAGTGTGGCTCTCACCCCACATTACCAGAATCTGTCTCATTCGGCCTTACCAAGAACATCAGGCAAGTGGTATTACCTTCCCAGGGGTCCATTCTCTCTCCCATGAATCTTTTCTCCAAGCCTTCAATTTTCATGAATCCCAAGTCTTTCATTTTGTTTTCCATGTCTGGGTGTGATGACTTGTTCCTTAAGTAATTAAAACGGTGACACCTTAGGGTCATTTTGTCTTCTTATTTCCCTTTTAGATTTTTTTTTTTTTTGACAGACAGAGTTAGACAGTGAGAGAGCGAGAGACAGAGAGAAAGGTCTTCCTTCCGTTGGTTCACCCTCCAATGGCCGCTACAGCCAGCGTGCTGTGCAGAACTGAAGGAAGGAGCCAGGTGCTTCCTCCTGGTCTCCCATGCAGGTGCAGGGTCCAAGCACTTGGGCCATCCTCCACTTCTTTCCCAGGCCACAGCAGAGAGCTGGACTGGAAGAGGAGCAACCGGGATGGTGATACCCCCTGACAACTCCTCTGTAGCCTACATTACCATTATTCTCATCAAAACACCCAAATTTCCTTTCAAATCATTAAGACAAATGATGCCACTCTTCTGTTCAAAACCCTACATTGGTTTGTCATTTTTCTGAGAATAAAAGCCCACTACCAGTGGTCTCCATGGGGTGACTTGAACCTATCAGGTACATACCTGCCATCTAGCCCTTATATTGGGGTTATGAGGGTGTTCTTCCCTGAGATATCTGCTGGAAATTTTCCTTGCTTCTTTCAAGACCTTGTGAAATATCACCTTATGGACTTAATTGTGGACCCTCAGAATTCATATGACTTCAGAATTCATGTGACTTTGTGATCTACAAACTAACATCTCAGTCCTCAAAAGAAGCCAAATTTGGTAACACATTGAACTTGGACTTCTAGACCCCAGCATTGTGAGAAAATGAATTCCTGATAATAATTCACCAGCCTGTCAAATTTGTTGTGTCATTCCTAATAAAATAATGCAGTCACCATCTCAATAAGGCCAACTTTAAGCACTCTAATTAAAATTGCAGTCATTCCATATCTTGGTGTTCCAACCCATTCACCTTGCCTTTTTTGTTTTTCCCCTTTGCAGCCAATACCCTCAGACTTTGTTACACTCAGTGGATGTTTCATACCTTTGTTCTCTTCAATGAATACTAGCCTGCAAGTAGGGAAATATTAAATGTAAAAGAAGACAAAAATATGTAAGAGATTAACACAGAATTTTATTTGTCACTCATGGCATAACACAAAGCTGTGTTTCCAGAGAACAGCTTTTTTAACATGGGTTTCAATGAATTGTTCTTTCCATTCTGTGACTCCATAATCCCTCAGGGCCCCGTGGTGTACAACAATCCTGTAATCCCACTATTATGCATATATATAAAACACTTGAAGTCATCACAGCAAAGATATATCTAAAGTAGCAAAGATATGGTCATTGCAGTACTATTAAATAGCCAACACAGGGAATCAACCAAGTTGTCCACCATCAGATGAACTGATAAAGAAATATTGTATATGCACAAGGGAATATTATTCAGCTATACAAAAGATTGGAAACCTGTCATTTACAGTAAAATGGATGGAATCAGAGAACTTCCTGTTACATGAGATAAGATAGATTCAGAAAGACAAATACTGCATGTTCTCCCTCATGTGTGGAAACTAAAATACTCAGTTTGAACCCAGAATAGTAATTACTTGAAGCTAAGAGGAATAGGAGAATATAGGGAGTATTGATAATGGGTACCAAATCAGAAAGAGTAAGTTCCTAGTGCTAAATAGCATAGTGAGTGATTGTGGTTCCCAGTAACCAATTAAATGTTTTATGAGTAAATAGAAGGAAGGAACACCAAGACTCTAATCATAAAGTAATCTGAAATAAGGAGAAATGTTGACCTCCCAGCTTACTCAGTACACGTTGTATACATGCTTCGAAATGACGCATTGTAGCCAATAAATATGTACAATTATTGTCAATTTTTAAAAGAAAAGGAAACCCTTTCATTTGTGACAACATGGGTGACTGGAGAACATTATGCTAAGTAAAACAGCACATAGGGTACGTAAGACAGAAAGAAACAACTTCATGTTACTACCTAGAAACAGACAATGGAATGGTGGCTATTAAGAGCTGGAAGAGTGGGAGAGAAAATGGAAGGTATTCTTTTCAAAGGGTATTTATGGTTATTTGAAAAGGATAAGTCCTACTGCTTCTGTGTTACAATACTCTACTGTGGGCTTAAAAAATTGCTCAGAAGCTAAATCTTATGCTAAAGTGCGCTTATCACAGTTAAAAGCAATAAGAAACTACTAGAGTAGATGGAAACTTCAGGAGATGAGAGAGAGGTTTAGGGCATAGACTTAGGCGATGGTTTCATAGGTATATATACTTACGTTCAAACTCATTGTGCTGTATATATTAACATGTAAAGCTTTTGTATATTGATAATACATCAGTAAATTGGCTTAGCTGAAGGACAGACCATGTAAGTGTGGGTAGGCCCATTGATAATGCTGCATGTCACATAGAATGTACTGGATCCAGTTGCTTTAAAAAAGCCTTCATAAAATTGATTTCAGATGAACATTCTTCTCCTCCAGGAAATTAAAAACACATTCATAGACCATTTCATTTCCCTTCAGAATTTCGCAGTAGGCAGGCACTTCAAAGACCTCACTTCCCTCATCTTTTTTTCTGGGAATCTGAAGCCTGGCATCTGAGGTCTGATCCCAGGATACCATTTAAAATGCAACTTAATGCATAGCAAGTGGCACACCAATATTGGGTTTTCTGTGTGAAACAAAATATTTTTCAGAAATATATATGTAAAGAAGCAGTGCATTTCTGGAACAAAATGTGAGCCTCCTTTGGGCTTTATACCTTCTTTGAGTAAGATCAGACTTAGAGCAGGGCTAGAAAAATGTTGTCACATTCTTTCCTCCTAGACTGCACAAGGGCTCTGTGTGACTAGGTCTTAAACAGCACCACACAGCAGAACCTAGAATGCTAGGGATGCATTTTCTACTTTCAAAAAATTTCGTTGACATTTGCCATAAAAATGGTGCTTTCTTGAGTTACAATGAGGAGCAGTAGCCTAGTTGCAGAGAAAGCAGAATAGTGGCTAAAAGTCATACTTAGAAGACTAAAACTTCATTTATTTGGCTTACAACAATTAAAGGATTTGATGAAAAGACAATGTTTATCTGATGTTTAATCTCCTGTAGATCAGGAATAATTTATTAAGTAAATTTAAGGTTAAAGAAACATAGAGGGGCTGGCACTGTGGCACAGCAGGTTAAAGCCCTGGCCTAAAGCACCAGCATCCCATATGCACGCCGGTTCTAGTCCCAGCTGCTCCACTTCTGATCCAGCTCTATGGCCTCAGATAGCAGTAGAGATGGCCCAAGTCCTTGGGCCCCTGTACCCATGTGGGAGACCTGGAAGAAGCTCCTGGCTCCTGGCCCTGGGTTGGCACAGCTCTGGCCATTGTGGCCAATTGGGGAGTGAACCAGCAGATGGAAGACCTCTCTCTCTGTCTCTACCTCTCTCTGTAACTCTGTCTTTCAAATAAATAAAATCAATCTTAAAAAAAAAAAAGGAAACAAACATAGGGACTAATCAAACTCCATAAGAAAACACACTTCTCTCAAATGCATGAAATGTAAATAATGGACATGCCAACTATGAATCATTCTTACCTATGCACCTAGATGGGTTCCTTTGGAACTGTGGTAGTTTGAACAGTGTTGATGACTATATCTAATCAGATGTCATGTGATTTTAAACTGTTTTTGAGTATTTTCTTAAGCTTCTGGCGTTATATTTGCATTCCAGCTAAGAGTAAATCCCTTCCTTTTCAGTATAATTTCTGTTTTTTTTATTTTCCTTTATTATCCCCCCAGAAATCATGTATTTAAGGTAAACAAACTTCATACATTTCATAAATACAATTTTTGGAACATAGTGATTCTTCCCCCCAAACCTGACCTCCCACCCACTCTCCCATCCTTCTTCCTCCTGCTCTCTCCTATTCCAATTCTTATTTTTTACTAAAATCTATTTTCAATTAAATTTATACACAAAAGATTAACTCTATATTAAGAGTTCAACAAATAGTAGGAATAGTTTTTTGGTTTCTCTTTTGATGTCTTCTGTGACCCTTTGTTCATTCAAGAGCATGTTGTTCATTCTCCATGTGATTGCTTATGTTCTAGAGATTCTTGAGTTGTTGATATTCAACATTGTGGTCACAGAAGATGTATGATATGACGTCAATGTTTTTGAATTTGCCGAGACTTGCTTTTATGGCCTAGCCTGTGGTCTATTCTATAGAAAGTTCCATGAGCCTTCTTCGGTTGCGTGCCTTAGTTGCACCACGCCTCCGGGCACCAGGCCTTATGGCCTTACCCTGCCTCTGCTTTCTTGACTGCATTTGTTTGCTCTATGTGGCAAACCCCTCCCTGCTCTCTGCCTAGTATGGACCCAACTTAGCTTCTAGACTACTTTCTCCCCTAATTAAAGCCCTTGCTTTCCTGTGCATTTCTCTCACTGAACAAAAGCCTTATCTGGTCAATTTGAGCCAGTATTCAGAATTCTTCTCTGACTAAATGGCAAGAACCCACAGAATTAATATTGAATTATTAATAAGGCAGGATGACATCATAATGGCAATCCAGATGGAGCCCTTAATAACGGAGAACTCCACAATATTTATTAGTATAGGTTTAAAAAGAAAAAAAAAAAACGGTGACATGGTAGGAACTGGCTTCCTGTGGTTTCTAACTTTGCTCATCTTTTTGCACTCCAGTGCTCCCCTATCCGTGCTCATGGCTTTCCCTTAGATCAAGGAGTGTGCGCTTACCCTGCACACCTAGCCTCAGCCGTGGCTGGGAGAAGGAGTGGTTTTCAACTCTGGCGTGGGGCCTGGGTTGTGCTCAACACCCACTGTTGCCCCCACGGAGAGTGAGCGCTCCGGCTTGGCTGGTTGTGCACTCTCACTGCCCACCTTGCTCCAGTCCCATGTGGCCCAGCTGCCGCAGGGTGTGCATTCCTGGGAGGGTGGGGGGAGTTGAGTCAGACGAGAGGGGTTCAGAAGCCATGGTGCCCTCTCTCCATAGTCACTGGCCTACTCAGGTGTGCAGGGGTTGGGCCATTCCTAAAACAGCCACCAGCAGAGTCTCAGCTGTGTAAGCACATTGGCACTGGCCACCCCAGCCTGCCTCTACTATGACAATGGGGTCTGCCAGAGAGACGTGTGCTGCCTGCTCTGCCAGCTGCCTACAGCTCAGCTTCCAGTGGGCCCCCAGGACACATACTGACTCCCTGTTGGTGTGAAACTCCATGGGAGGGGGCAGTATCCTTTTGACTCCTGCTTGGGCCCATGTTCATCGTTGCTTTCTGTAGCTCCTGCATGGCACCACAGCTCACAGCTCTAGCTAGCCCCTCCCTGCCCCAGCTGCCTGAGAAGCCAGCAGCCACTCTGGCTGGCATTTCCATTCAAAACGGGCAAACAAAGCTTAGGTGACTTTTCTGGTTTCCCTTATTGCTTGTGGCTTTCATAAATGCATGGATTGGTTTCTTTTTTGCTGTTTCTTGCTTAGAGAATGTGCTGTTAGTGCTAATAGAATTTGTGCAGAGAGATGAGAAGGATTTTCGCAGTGGGCTAGTTTTTGAGAGTTTGTGAGAGATTATCAGTATGTATAAAAGCTTCTAAGTTGTTCATAATGTGTTTTAAAGACAATTTACATATTTTTTTTGACAGAGTTAAAAAGTGAGAGAGAGAGAGAGAGAGAGAGAGAGAGAGAAAGAGAGAAAGAGAGAAAGAGAGAAAGAGAGAAAGAAAGAAAGAAAGAAAGAAAGAAAGAAAGAAAGAAAAGAAAGAAAGAAAGAAAGAAAGAAAGGTAGGTTTTCCTTCTGTTGGTTCACCCCCCAAATGGCTGCTATGGCCGGCGTGCTGTGCTGATCTGAAGCCAGGAGCCAGGTGATTCATCCTGGCCTTCCATGCAGGTGCAGGGCCCAAGCACTTGGGTCATCTTCCACAGCAGAGAGCTGGACTGGAAGAGGGGCAACCGGGACAGAACTGAAACCCCAACCGGGACTAGAACCCAGAGTACTGGTGCCGCAGGCAGAGGATTAGCCTAGTGGGCCATGGCACTGGCCAATTTACATATTTTCTAAGGTTAGAATTTAAAAGGATTTTTTTTTTAATTTTACAGACATGTTTAAATGGTTCTGAAAATTCTGCTTTGCCTCATGATCACTGAGTTTCAAATCAAGCATGCTTTCAACTGTTAATTCCCAGCTGAGGAACTGGTTTTGTTGCCTCGGAACGTGGTAGCATCAGGGAGGCAGAGCATTAAATATGGCGGATACTCCCCTCCCTGCCACAGAGGGTGGGACTTCCATTCCAAGATGGCAGCCTCCATCAGAGACATGTGGTTTCCAAGATGGCAGCTGAGCTCACCAAGATGAGAGCTCACCAAGATGGTGGCCCCCATGAGAACTTCCACCCTCACCAGAAGATAGTCAACAGACTCCGCCCTAAGATGGTGCCCTCCATGTCCTGCCACATACCACATGCCTGAAACAGAGCAACTTTACTTTAATAAATTGTGCTTTGTTATTTTGGTTTTTTGAGCTGGTTTTTATTTTAATTTTTTATTTCAATTTTTTGTTTTGGGCTTAGGCCAACTCTCTCGGTCTCCTGAGATTTGATACCCCAGGGTTGGTGTGACAGTCTGAAATGGCTAAGTGGTGTTTAGAAAATAATTTTAAAAAGGGCAAAAATATTTTTAAAACCCCCTCACTGGGCTTGGTAAAATAATGGACCCCATTTGTTATACAAATAGAGACTCTAAATTGTCAGAATTATAACTGTAAGATCATCACAAAATACACCAAACACCGGAGTAAGGGAAAGGATTTATTGGGGAAAACCCAGCAAGCCAGAGGGAAGGGGCAAGGAAGAAAAAAGAGAGAGAAGAGTGTAAGAGAGTGAGAGACAGAGAGGAGAGGAGCTAGCAAGGAGAGAAGAAAGAGCAGAGAAGAGTGAGACAAGAGAGAGAGAGAGAGCTGGTGAGAGAGTGAGAGAGAGAAGATGAGAGAAGAGAGAAGACAAGAGGAGCCAAGAGAGAGCAAGGAGAGAACCACGTGTTCAGTAACAGGTCCTTTTAAAACTTTGCCGGAGGGTGGGCAGGGAAGCAGAAGCAGCAAATCCCATTAGTGACATTGGTGGTTGAGCCATGTGGCTACCTGGCTTCTAGCAATGGTGGCGGGGGCTAGAGACTAGGATGGTGTCAGGGTGTAGACTGCACCATAGATAAAACTGCGCCATTTTCCTAACAGTAACTAATAAAATGCATCCAGGTCACATGCTTGAGGGATTATAACTAATGCAATGTAACCAGGTCACATGCTTAAGGACAATGAAGCTCATGAAGAGCTGTGTCTGTTTTTATCTTCTCAGGTCTTACAAAGAAACTGTAATGCTGTATAGTTCTGCGTACATTCCTATGGACTTACTTCTTTTTTGTTTTTAAAGATTGGTTTTTTATTCATTTGAAAGACAGAGTTATAGAGAGGCAGAGAGAGGGAGAAAGAGAGAAAGAGAGAAAGAGAGAGAGAGAGAGAGAGAGAGAGAGAGAGAGAGAGAGAAAGGGAGGTCTTCCATCCACTGGTTCACTTCTCAGATGGACTTACTTCTAAGGGTACAGTTTGAAAACTTGCCATGGGATCCCAGATCCCCTTGAGTTGGATGGTAAAAGTAACATTGTAATTGTTTGAGTGGTTAATATAGATAGGATTAATTGTTAAAGTGATCATATAATAAGATTATGTGTCTAGTAATAATATTGGAAAGGATTAAAGAGGGGTGTATGTTCCAACCTGGGAAGCACTCCATACAGCAGACTCATAGAATGACAGTTACTATATGTAATGCTCAATGACCTCAGAATCAGCCCGAAAGGTGTTCCAGTGTGGTTGAAAATCCCACGAGAGCATTTCAGGCATGGAAAGCCAGGACACTCATATGAAGTGTCCCTACATGGAGAACTTCCCTGGGTGAGACCACAGTAGAAAGAAGTGGTCATCAAAGAAGGATGTCCTTTTCTCTAATGGGAGGAAAGAATTTCAACTTTTCACATGGCCTTGTCTGAATATGGATGGAGTTTGCGGATTCACAAAGCTTCCATAGCCTGGACAGCTCATGTCAAGAGCCTCAGGTGATCACTGATGTCATGAGAAGAGTGTCATGCAGGAGTCACTGTGTACTAACTTCCAATGTGGGACCTCTACTTCTGTCCTCAAAGAGTTATAGTATTAGAATTAATGATAAAACTTGTTCCCAAAGACTTACCTTGTTCTAGTGTGTTATATTCTTATGCATCATAGGTTCTGGTTATGTCTAAATGTCAAACTCCATTGCCTATATTCTTAGGTGCTTCTGTAAAGTTAACTAAGTGTCTCAAACATATCTCCCTGTGATATTCCTGTCTCATATGTTTTAAAACACGGTTAAATGGAGAGTACAAAATGGTTAAAGTTCTCAGGGTGCCTAAAGAAACAGTTGTTTCAGTGCATCTTGTTGTGTGCTAAACCTTTGCATAAGGGATAATTTCTTCTGTATCCTACTAAACACAGAATCTGAGAAAATGAGGATACAGAATTTCCCAAACAAAACTCAAGTTTCTAAACAAGAGGTTGATTCCCTGGGATATGTTGTAACTCCAGGAAAGTGTGCTCTCTCAGTCAAGAGAAAGAAGCTACTCTCTATGTATCGCCATCACAGTCTAAAAAGCAACAAATGATATTTCTGGGAATGGCAGAAGTATTCTGTGGAATATAGATTCCAGGACTTGTATTCCAAGCCTTTGTATAAAGCTTTGATGAAAGATCCTGACAGACACATGGTGCTGGACAGGGGAGATACAAAATTTGTTTCAAAGAATTAAGGAGCTTTTAATGGAAGACCCAACGCTAGGAATCCCTGGTGGCAGGATTCTATGGAATATGGATTCCAGGATTTGGGTTCCAAGCCTTTGTATAAGGCTTTACAAGGTCCTGACACAGACACACTGTGCTAGACAGGGGAGCTATAAAAGATGTTCTGAAGAATTAAAAGAGCTTCTAACAGCTCCAAAATTAGGAATTCCTGAACAAGGCATTCATGGAAAGATCCTCTTCAAATCAGTTGCGGCTTAAATGGAAGGGACCTTACCAGGTGCTACTGAGCATGACTACCTCAGTGAAATGAGAGTTAAACGCCTACCTCTTAAGTCTTCATAGGTGGAATCAAAAGATATGCCTGATTATTCCTGTAAGCCAGTTGAAGGTCTTATGTAACTCTTCAAGAACAAAAGGACAAGTAAAGCTTTTGCTTTCATCACATCAAGACTGCTGAAACTTAAGGCAGACATGCTGTACCTACCCCCTCTTTTGATTCTCTCTGGGAGCTGTTATCAAGGATAAACTCCTTAGTGGGTTCTTCTATCATAATTCTCTATGGTCAAGCTAAGTGGTTTCATAATCTGCATAATGGTAGCCTATCACCACCCATTCTCTGGGAGTCTGTAAGATAAGTTCTTTCCATCTTAAAGGGTACATCATTTGCAATTGGTTTCATTCCAGTTTTGTTTATGCTAACAAACGTATATGTTTCATAAGTCAACAACTTCTAAGAATAACTGACTATGCAGGGGACATAGCCATTGGTGGTGACCAAAAATTCTCCAGCTCATAAAGCAAATTCATTCGATGAGATAGGCAGACTTTCAGGCCCAGGACAGGTAGGGCCTGTGCTATGCCCCTCATAAGCAGGAAGTAGCAATAGAAGATATGATGATTCTATGCCCTTCAGCATCCCTTAAGATTAGGTCTGGAATCCCTCTGAGGAGGGAATGATGCAGGCAAGCAGATAGGATAAAATTCATTAGATTTGTAAGCTGGAGCCCACACCCCCTGTGTGATCTCATGCCCCTACCTGATCTCACCTGGATGCCCACCTGCCAGTCAGGCTACATACCACTCCCCTTTAGGAGTAGATAAGAGGCCTAGGGCAAGGTGGTTGTGCACCCTTGTTGGGCTGCACCTCCAGATGTGAGACCTTATGGCCGCTGCCCTGCCTCTGCTTTCCTGCCTGCATGCTTGCTCAACATGGCACCTGGCCTACTCTCTGCCTGGTATGGACTCAACTTAGCTCTAGACTTCTTTCTCCCCTAATTAAAGCCTCACTTTCCTGTGCATTTCTCTCACCTAATAAAATCCTTTAAAAGCTTAAAAAAATTAGTTCTATGCACTGGTGAGAACAATATGTATTCTGCAACAGTAGGATGAAAACTTCTGTAGATATCTGTTAGGTCCATTTGGTCTGTAGTGTCAATTAACTCTTGTTCCTTTGCTGATTTTCTGTCCAGTTGATCTGTCCATTGTAGAAAGTGTGGTATTGAAGTCCCCCACTACTATTGGATGGTAATCTATGTCTCCCTTTATATCCCACAACATTTCTATTAAATATCCAGGTCCCCTGTAATTAGATACATATACATTTACAATAGTCATATCTTCCTGTTGAACTGATCCCTTAATCATTGCATAGTGCTCTTCTTTTTCACTTTCAACAATTTTTTTGTTAAAGCCTATTTTGTCTGATATTAGGATGGCTATCTCAGCTCTTTTTGGATTTCTGTTAGCATGGAATATCTTTTTCCATCCTTTCACTTTCAGTCTGCATGTGTCTTTGTTGGTGAGTTGTGCTTCCTGTAGGCAACATATAGATGGGTCTTCTTTTTTAATCCATTTGGTCAGTCTGTATCTTTTAACTGTAGAGTTGAGGTCATTTACATTCAAGGTGACTTTTGATAAGTAACAACTTAAGCCTGTTACTTATTTTTATCAATATTCCTATTGTCTACTTTGGATTTTCTTTGTACTTCTCCTAGATTTTCTGCCTTCATTTTCTTTCATAGTAATGACCATGTGTCTGTGCTTCTTTGTGTAGCACATCCTGAAGCATCTTTTGTAAGGCTGGACAAGTGGTGAAAAACTCTTTCAATTTCTGTTTGTTATGCAAGGTCTTTATTTACCTCCATTTATAAGTGAAAGCATTGTAGTGTACAGTATTCTAGGCTGATAGTTTTTTTTTTTTTTCACTTAAGACTTGGAATATATGTCACCATTCTCTCCTAGCTTGTATGGTTTCTGATGAGAAGTCAGCTGTGAGTCTAACTGGAGATCCTCTGAAAGTAATCTGGTATTTCATTCATGTACATTTTAGAATCTTCTGTTTATGTTTCACTGTGGAGAGTTTGGCTACAATGTGTCATGGTGAGGATCTTTTCTAGTCATGTATATTAGGAGATCCATGTGCTTCCTGTACTTGGACATCTCTTTCATTCTCAAATTAGGGAAGTTTTCTATAATTATTTCACTAAAAAGGAATTCTAATCCATTCTCTCTTTCCACACTTTCAGGAACTCCCAAGACTTGTATGTTGAGTCATTTGATAGTATCCCATAAATCTCCACATCTGCAATGCTGTTTTTAGTTTTCTATTTTCTTTTTTTGGCCTGACTATAAAATTTCCAGAGATTTGTCAAGTAACTTGGATATTCTTTCTTATGTGTCACCAAGTCTGTTGTTAAGTCTTTCCACTGTATTTTTAATTTGATCTATTGAGTTCTTTATTTCCAATATTTCATTTTGATTTCTCTTTAAAATCTCAATTTCATGGGAAAAGTTTTTATTCATGTCATGTGTGGATTTCTCTAATTCATGGATTTGCTTTCTGATTACTTCTAAGTAATCCTACAATCAATTTTTAAATTCAGCATTTCTTCACTCTCTATTATTGAAGTGACATTGTGTTCCTTTGGAGGCGTCATCTTGTCTTCCTTATTCTTGTTTCTTGTTTATTTTTAGGCATTTCTGGAGATGTTTGTCGGTTTTTTTCCCCTGTGATGGCTTTTGTCTTTGGACTGTGCCTCTGTGGATTAGTGAAGTGTTTGCACTTTCAGTGAATACCCTGAGGCATGTGCTGGGTGTGGCCTGGGAACTCTGTTCAGGGGAGTGTCCAAGGTGACACCAAGTTTGTCATGGTAAATCTCCTTTTTTTAATTTTAATCAAAGGGGATGTTTATCTGCTCTGTATGCATTGTCTCATGATCATCTCTCCTTCAAGGAGAGCAATACCTGAGTGCTAGCCCCAGTATGTATAATATTCATTTGTTGCCACAAGTACCACACATAGGATCCATGCAGTCCTCAGTGTTAGCATGGACCCCATAGCAATGACCCTTACCAGGAAATCAAGGATCCTGGAGCATGTGGAGCCACCCACAGTGACTGCCCAAAGACCCAGCCACACCCTGTGCCTTCACCTGCAGCCAGTGTTTTCACAGCCCCAGCACATAAGGCTCCCACCGTGATAAGCATGTAGTCCCCTGTCAGTTCTCCCCTCCAGACCTCGGCATCTCCTCTCCGTTGGTTGCTCATCATGCAGACACAAGCTGGTACAGCTGTTAAGTATGTCCAAAATGGCACCCACACCCTCTTGGCTAGTTACAGGACACTGGGGCTAGGGCTGGGTAGTCAGGGAGATAGTAATGTGCCCCCCTCTTTTTTTCCCTCTAGGTTGGCAGGTATACTGTCCCCCACAGGGATCCAAACTGGACTCATTCCAGGCTCTTCCTGAAGCTTTATCACCAGTGGTTTGGGCTGTTGCCATCTGGTTGCACATCACTCTCTAAAGTTGTTGCTGAAGCTCCCAATTGCTGGGGTCCTGAGTCCTGTGTGTCCACACCCTCCATGTAGATCCACAGTGTCCCTCTAATTGGTATGAAGTTTCCTCTGCCGTTTTATCTCTGCTCTTCCCTGAGATTGCACTCTCTTTAACTATATAGTTTCTTTAACTATCTTCCCCTAGACTAGAGCAGAAAGCTCTCTCCCTATTCTGCAATCTTGGTCTCTCCCAGGATATCTGTGTGTTATGTAAGTTTGTGAGCTTATACAGCAGTCTTCAAAAAGTTCTTGGGGAAAATGTAATATGAGAAAGTGACAAAGATTTCATAACTGTTGTTGCTTCAAAATAAACTAATATTTTCTTCTAATAACTTATTTATTTGAGCAGCATGGGGTGGAGAGAGAGAGAGAGAAGGAGAGACAGAGACAGTAAGACAGACAGCAACCACTCCCTAAATGCTCTCAAGCTGGCTAGGCAAAAAGTGAGGAGCCAGGATTTCAGTCTAGGTCTCCAGCTTGCTTTGTAGGGACTAAACTACTTGAGCCATGAACTGCTGACTTCTGGAGTGTACATTAGCAGGAAGCTAGAATTGGAGCAGAGCTGAAACTTGAACATAGGTACTCCGAAACTTATTCAACTCCATTTTTCCTAGAACTTTTTAAAGAACTTTTTAACTGACATTCCCACATGATGGCTGTGAATCTCTATTTTGGGCTGGCACTGTGGCAGAGTTGGTAAAGCCACTGCTTGCAGTGCCAGAATCCCATATGGTACCAGTTTGAGCCCCAGCTCCTCCACTTCCAATCTAGCTCCCTGCTAATGGCCTAGGAAAGCAGTGGAGAATGGCTCAAGTGCTTGGGGCCTTATAACCATGGGGGAGACCTGGAAGAAGCTCCTGGCTCCTGGCTTCCTATCGGTCCAGCTCTGGCCATTGCGGCCATTTGCGGAGTGAAACAGCAGATGGAAGATCTCTCTTCCCTCTCCCCCATAACTCTGCCTTTCAAATAAGTAAATAAATAAATCTTTTTAAAAAGAAATCATTATTCATTGATTTCTTGTAGTAACCCAGTAACTCATGATGGGAAAGCTGAAAATACTTGAATCTTTACCTATCATCTTCTTCCAGCTTTTCTGACTATCTGCTTTGCACTGAGCCCAGAATCAATACCTCATTAGATCTGGTCAAGTCAGTGAAGCAACAGACACATCATTTCTGCTCTCCTGCATCAGAATGACTAAATACTCTGTAAGGAAATATGCCTGGCTGGCGCCATAGCTCAATAGGCTAATCCTCAGCCTGCAGCGCTGGCGCATCAGGTTCTAGTCCCTGTCAGGGCGCCGGATTCTATCCTGGTTGCTCTTCTTCCAGTCCAGCTCTCTGCTATGGCCCAGGAGTGCAGTGGAGGATGGCCCAAGTCCTTGGGCCCTGCACCTGCATGGGAGACCAGAATCACCTGGCTCCTGCCTTTGGATCAGCGCAGTGCACCGGCCGCAGCGCACCGGCCGCAGCAGCCATTGGAGGGTGAACCAACGGTAAAGGAAGACCTTTCTCTCTGTCTCTCTCTCTCACTGTCCACTCTGTCTGTCAAAAAATTTTTAAAAAAAATATGCCATCATCTTTCCCATTATTTTAAGGGCCTATTCGCAAAAAGTCAATATATGTTACTAAAGACTTTATACTCATTTATCTTTTAATTACAGCTGTAATGTGTAAATACTCTTAAAAGAAGACCTGAATGCTTTACTCCTCATGTGTGTCTGCCATATCTTATGCTACTCCCTCTTCTCAGGGATCTTTGGATTTTCAGTAGAATCTTACACAAAGAATGTTTTAAAATATGGACCATATGCAGCTGTTGCAAAGAATTCCATAAATCACATTTGCTGGTATATGGAGGTGATATCATATGATAAAAGAAAATAGCAGAGCTTTCCAAGCTAGTACAATATTTGGATACATGGTTCATGCCAAGTGGTACCCAGCAAATAAACAAAATTGTTGACAAGGAAAAGATTTCTGTAATGAAAATCTTGTACTTGTAAAACAATCATAGCTAAGTGTGGTTAATCGAGGTCATTTGGTTAGATTTGTCTGCATTTCAGTCAAAAAGAGTCATAATGTTGTGTTTTTGTTTTTGTTTTTGTTTTAGATTTTATTTATTTGAGAGGTGGAGTTACAGACAGAGACAGAGAGAAAGGTCTTTCATCTGCTGGTTCACTCCCGAAATGGCTGCAACAGCTGGAACAGGGCCAATCCAAAGCCAGGAGCTAGGAGCTTCTTCCAGGTCTCCAGTGCAGGTGTAGGGACCCAAGCACATGGGCCATCTTCTGCTGCTTTCCCAAGCCATAATGGAGAGGAAAAGCAGCCAGGACTAGAACCAGTGCCTATATGGGATGCCGCAGGTGGAAGCCTAGCCCGCTAGATCACAGCGCCAACCCCAGTCATAATGCTTTTATGTCTTTACTCACTCTCTCAGGGATTAGGAAAAAATACAATTAGTGAATGCATTTATTGATTACTTAGTTGACTCATTAGGGAACCATTTATAAGACAATTGAAATAAAAACTTCAATCTCTAATATCAAAGTATGTTTGATATGTCCACTTTGTGTTCTAGTCATTTGCTTGAGCCTGCAATCTACACTCTTATGTTAGTAAATAGCTCCCCTTTTAAGATACCCTCATGATCAGAAACTCGTGATAAACATGCGCTTCCATATGATGACATTGCAAAATGAGAAAAATTCAACTGAACTTACTCATCCAGTCAACAGTGAAGGCTGCAATTTTCTGGAAAACGTATGTGCCAATGTGTGGTTGGGTTGATCTCATGTGACATTTTTAGCAAGACATTAGTCATGAGTAAATTAAGTTATATAAATATGGAAGGAGAAGGAACAAGAAAACAAAAGCTATCTTTTGTTTCATGTATTATAGCACCAAAAATCTGTTTGTTCATGGAATAAGCATGACAACCAGAACTGTATTATCATATTCCCTCTAAATGAGTTGTAGAGGGGAAAATTATTTGTGTTGGTGAATAAGTCCCTCTTGCTCTGGGAGAAAGCCAGTGGGTGGGGCAAAATCCACAATACACATCAGCACATAACTTCCATCTTCAGAAACAAATTGGTTTGAGAAAACTTAGTGTTTAGAATCATAAAAATGAAGTAAAAGATAAATCATACAAAACAATCAGCAAATGAAAGAAGTTTAGGAGATGTCAGTAATGAAATCCACTTGCTAACTGGGATGAGGGACTGAGGAGAAATGAAAGGCCACTTTGTCCTGCTTTTTACTACTCAGGAGTTCCCAACATCAAGGGAAGCAATGTCCAGCAGTTGTGTAGTTCTGAAGTTAGGAGCCTGATCCCAGCTCTGTCAGTTTTTAGCTGTGTAGTGCTGGCTGTGTAGGAAAACCTCTCTAAATCTCAGCATCCTAGGCTATGAAATGAAGTGATGCCAGTATCAGGGATCTCACCCCATCTGTCATCTACTGTTGAACATGCCAAGGGCCCTTTTACCCAGGAATATTGCTCTTTTGTTCCATCAGCATGAAATGTCCATCACCAGGAGCCTAAAGCTTCACCCTTCAGACTTCCTTCAATGTCTGCTCAAATCTTACCCACCTTGTGGAATGCAGCACATTTTTCTGTTTCCCATCCTCTGAGTTATTTTCCTCCATAATATTCTTCACCATTTTTATTGCCTGTTTTCTCTGCTAGAACATAATTTCCAAAGGGACATGGACTTGGCTGTGTTCACTGCTGGAGCAGTGCCTGGCCCATCACATGTGCTTGGTACACATTTGCAGAATGAATGAATAAAAGGCTGGTGGATGAACCAATGAATAAATCAAAAGAATGTTGTAGGCCTGGGGAGAGTTCCATCATTGCAGAAGACAACCATACAGGCTTCCTAGACTAAGTTAAGGAAGTTAGTCTTCCTCGCATAAAAAAGGAAGGTTGTTGTACAGATTAAACAGCAGAGAGAAAGCAATTCAGCCCAGAAAGAAAAATGGTTTTGCTCAAAACACGTGTATTAGCATCCTATTATTAATGAATGGCCCAATTAAATCATAAAATGGAATCATTATTCAGGTGTCCAAGAAAGGTGCCACTTCTTACAGAACCTTAGAGATTTCATAAGAAAAGGGAGGTATGAATTCCTTATGCCATTTGAACTCCAAAATCCTTTTCCATTTTCAACCTTCTAGTCTAGCTAACTTAAGTGATGATTTTATAAAACCCTATCTCCAGGGTGCCTAAAATCTCAATTAAAATTATTTTTGCTGATGTATTGTAGTCAGACTGTGACTTTTATTTTCCTTGATAAGCCACAATCCAGTAGGTTGAGTACCTATCATCTTCCATAAATGGTTCATTTAGTGAGTGCCAGGCATGGTTTTAAGCATTTTAAAATAAGATTGCATTTAGCAATATTAGGAATATAACTCTCACAATGACCCTCTGAGATTAGGATTATTATTATCCATGTTGTAGATGGTGAGGCTGAGGGAATTCTGTTAGAGTAGCTCAATGAAGTATTTTTTTTTTCCTCAGAGCATCACAGTTAGTAAGCCACAGCAGGTAGCAGAGCCTGAATTTGCATCTAGTACCAGCACCTGCTAGCTCTTGAGTATGCAGCGCATTTCTCCAAGAAAAGAGAGTGGCAGATTGCCTGTCATGAATCAGTGAAGAGAATCAGCCTACATTCAAGTCCATGTGCCCAACAGCAGAGCCCATATTGTCAAATTATCTCATTGCTATATTTCATTGCATTGGCAATTTCTCGGCATTTCATTACAAGGATGGTCTTCCAGTGTTGTATGAAGTAAGAATCTGTCTACAGATGAAATTTTCTGAACTCTGGACCTGGGAAGATTATATGTCAACTTTTGACTTATATAATGTAGGAAGATTTTATTTTCATTCCTTGTTATGTACCATAATGCTTGCACATATATTTGAAACTATTGCACAGCCTATAAATGCTTGGTTTTTTTTTCTTAAGGTGGTATTTCTTCACTGAAAGCTTCATTTTTTTATATGAAAGCTGCAATTAATCTTGGGCATGTCTTTCTTAAATGGTGCTAATATACATGAAAGAAGAGGGGGAAATGTCAACTCTGGTTGAAAGAAGCTACTAACTCAAGTTGTTCTCTCTTTTCAAGCCAGAAGGAATGGTTTATAGACTTAGAGTCAGCTTCTCAAACACATTTGCTTTCAGCGTTCCTTTCCAGGCCCCATCTGCTCTTTACTGGTTAAGGTATATCCAGTTGCTACTGACAATTGTCCAAAAGTCTTGGAAAATAGCAAGCTACAAGCCCAAGGAGACAAGAATTGAGTCAACTTTTTCGAAGTGATACATTACCACTCCCTTTGAAGTGTCATTCCATGAGCCCACCATAAGTTGTTGGTTCTCAAGGCATTACCAAGCCAAGCTAATGCTCCAGAACATACGCTAACAATTAAGGAATTGAGTCTTCTCATTGCACACAACTGCTATTACCTCATCTTGTCTAAATAGAATGTTGTATTTTCCTTTGATGAAAATAGTGCCAAGTATCTCAGTCTAGCAGATAATATTGCTTTTCCACTCCATCAATTGATATTAGTCTACTAAAAGGAGTTTGATTCAGATTCATAGAATGGTGATAGATATAGCTACCACTGAACCACCAAGTCAAGATATCATATTCTATATGGAGCCAAAACAAACTTCCAGCTACAGAGACCATCTTATACAGAATAGTCAGTCTCTCAGTATCTCATTTCTCTTGATTATTCTCCAGAATACCCTGAGAGGCTCATTGTAACAGAAAGGAAGAAAAAACAGAGACAGCTTTCATGTGTATCAAGATATGCTTTACAGCTTTGCAAGCAAGGCCTTCTACACTCTAACTTTGGTGATACCAGGGTAGGAGCTGGGCTGTAATTTTTCATTTTGTAAATATCTGGAATTTGATACTTTTTAAAGGAATGAGCATTCCATCAGCCCTAATTACTGTTGGAAACGATTCTGCTCGAACTAGTTGGTAATTCAATACAGAATTGCTCTCCAGACCACCAGTTCAGAATTGGCTCCAAAGAGAAAGAATTCAGTTATTATCTGATGGCTGTTTGCCTGCCTGGATGACATAGGTTAGGGGAATTGACTGGAATCTCAGGGGCACAGGGCCATGTGAATCAAATGTCATTAGCATCAATGCTTCATCACTCATCCTCTCCCCTTCATCTCCCACTACCCTTAGTGGCATCAAAGCCAAGAAAAGGATTGAGATGAAGACAAAATCATTAGTTTTTCTCCATATGGGGTCCCATCTTTCAGACATAACTGCAAGTCTGAGGAAAGCAGTGTTAATGGTGAAAACTGCTGTTTAACTCACAAGAAGGTGGTTTTGCCAAGCAAGTGTGTTGGTACACGCAAGGTCATATCTGTATCTTTAGAGTTTAAGGACTGAAAAATACTGCAGTGGCATCCACACGTATAGCAATTACAGTGAAAACAGACAAGACTAAAAGGCAAATGTAAAAAGTTTAACACAACAAACTTTGTTGGTTAGAAGCCAGACATGGGAGGCTCGTGCTGTGGCATAGCAGGTAAAGCCGCCACCTGCCATGCCGGCATCCCATATGGGTGCCAGTTCGAGACCCGGCTGCTCCACTTCCGATCCAGCTCTCTGCTATGGGTTGGGAAAGCAGTAGAAGACGGCCCACGTCCTTGGGCCCCTGTACCACATAGGAGACCCGGAAGAAGCTTCTGTCTCCTGGCTTTGGATCAGTGCAGATACAGCCATTGCGGCCAACCGGGGAGTGAACCAGTGGATGGAAGACCTCCTTCTCTCTCTCTCTCCCTCTCTGCCTCTCTTTCTCTCTCTGTGCATCTCTGACTTCAAGTAAGATAAATAAATCTTTAAAGAAAAAAAAAAGAAGCTAGACTTGGGCAAGACTCTGAACCTCAAGTTACCTCCATTTTCTGAATGATAGGAATTTGATGTCACTTGCCACAAGGATATTTTCTATACAAAGGATATAGCATTATATAAATATTACATCACAATGACTAGAATTGAAATTGTTCTCTAAAGAAGATGCTGGTGAAAGGATGCAAAATTTCAGTTGGTAGAAGGAATAAGTTCAAGAAATCTGTACAACGTGGTGACTGTAGTCATAGCAATATTCATATACTTGAAAATTACAACAAGAATAGATTTGGAAGTTTCTCACACAAAAATGATAAAAATGTAGTGCTTTTTGCTAAAAAAATTAATATGATTTTTGATAAAATTTTGCTAATTTGCTGAACTTATCCATTCTACTATGTAGGCAGATTTCAAAGAACCATGTTGCACACAAGAAATATATGCAAATTTTGTCAATTAAAATGGATTTTAAGAAAGAATATCTTATTAGAATTAAATGTATGAAATACATGAAATGTGTTCTCTTTATATTAATAAAATTTATTTAATAAGAATGAATGTTATTTCAATGTTTTCCAGCTAATGACCCAATATTCTAAGCAATTTTTAGGCATTTAAATAAACTTTTGTTGAATTCATTTTAATTTACCCTTAGTAATATTAATACTAATAGTACTACTATTACTAATATTAATCTCAATGATAAGTACCATGTAACAGATAGCATTCTCTTTTCACTACTTCTGTTAATTCCAATAACTCTAATAACAGCCCTATAAGAAGGATATCATTATCGTTTTTTTTTTTTTGAAAATTGAGACACAATGAGGAAATTGAGATGCAATGTGGTTCGGGAATGGGTCTGAGGTTTTACAGCCAGCAAGAGCAGAGAGGGGATTTGAATTCAACTTTCATTGCTCCAGAAGACTCATAGGTGTTAGCGACTGAAATGCATTGACTTTAAGCAACCGGGCAGTTAGGACACCACTTGGGATGTTTACATCTCATGTCATCGTGCTAGGGATCAAGAGTTGGCTCTGCTATCAAGACTATCTTTGTGTGAATGTGTACTCTGTGGGAGTAGCAGTTGACAGTTCAGGCACTAGGGTCTCTACCATCCATTTGGGAGACTTGGAATGAGATCCTGGCTCCTGGCTTCTGCTGGCCTTAGCTGTTGAAGCATTGGATAGTGAACCAGCACTGGGGAATATTCTCTCTCTCTCTCTCTCTCTCTCTCTCTCTCTCTCTCTCTCTTTCTCCATTTCAAATAAACCAAATGAGCAAAAAATAAGGAGCATGTTTTATACACACATATATTTATATATATATATATATATATCTACATATATAGTGACTTTCTATCAGATGTAAATTTAAAAATAAAGGATTAGATGAGAAAAAATGCTATTTAATGTTTCCACTGATGTACTCATTAATGCACCTAGGATGCTGTCACACTGCTCTTACTGGTGGGAGAAGAAACATAAGCAATCAGAAAACAAATAAACAAGAACGAATTTAAGTGCCACCAGAAAAACACACTGGGGTGACATGGTAGAGAGGGATTGTTCAGTTGAGTAAGGTTTCTCCAAGAAGATGCGATTGGAACTGAGATGGGAATGTGAAAGGTGATTCCATCAAGTGAAGACTGGGGCATTCCAGGCAGAGAACTCTGAGTTGTAATGAGCTTGGTCAGTAATCCTCAGTGTAGGTTGAAGGATATGAATAAAGGAAGAAAGAGGAGGGAGTTGAGGAAGAGCAATACCTTTTGTGTGAAGAGAGTCGGAGTGAGATTCTGGAAGGGCAGGTGGAGCCATCCCAGTTAGAGTTCTGTAGGTCATGCTGCATGCGCTCTTTAACACCACAGAACAATGGGAAGGCAGGCTTATGTTTTTCCAGCTGCTGGTAGATATGACCAGACACATTGGATGTTATGAAATCTACTCTGCAAAGTAGATTAACAAGAGAAATCATAAGACTGAGGAAAAAAGAGCATCTTAGAGACCATTGCAATAACACAAGGCAAGTGACAGCTTTTTGGACCTGGGAGGTAGTGTCAGACATAGAAGGAAGGAGATGATTTGAGATGTATTTTGGATGTAAAATTGATAGGATTTGGCAGGAGTGAGTAAAAAAGATGACAGAGAAAAACTTCAAATTTCCTGGCTTTTAACATAGAACAGGTATATCATCCTCTGAGAGTATTAAATTATAGTAGAATATTACCTGTTGTATTTGAGACATTTTGAGGTCAAGAAATTTGTACCAATGAAGACTAAATTTAAAAAAATCTTACAATTTCATTAATATATTTATCAGATAATTAACTTAAGCTATTCTCCATTTTTTTAAAGATTTTATTTATTGGCCAGCGCCACAGCTCACTAGGCTAATCCTCTGCCTATGGCACCAGCACCCTGGGTTCTAGTTCCTGTTGGGGCACCGGATTCTGTCCCAGTTGCTCCTCTTCCAGGCCAGCTCTCTGCTGTGGCCAGGAAGTACAGTGGAAGATGGCCCAAGTGCTTGGGCCCTGCACCGGCATGGGAGACCAGGAGGAAGCACCTGGCTCGTGGCTTTGGATCGGCACAGCGTGCCAGCCATAGCAGCCATTTGGGGGGTGAACCAATGGAAGGAAGACCTTTCTCTCTGTCTCTCTCTCTCACTGTCTAACTCTACCTGTCAAAAAAAAGATTTTATTTATTTATTTGAGAGGTAGAGTTACAGAGAGAGGGAGAGATAGAAAGGCTTCCTATCAGCTGGTTTACTCCCCAAATGACCACAATGGCTAGAGCTGAGACAATCCGAAACCAGAAGCCAGGAGCTTCTTCCAGTTTCCCACACAAGTGCAGGGGACTGAGCATTTGGGCCATCTTCAACTGCTTTCCCAGGCCATAGTAGAGAGCTGGATCAGAAGTGGAACAGCCAGGACTAGAACAGATGACCACATGGGATTCTGGCACCACAGGCAGAGGCTTAGCCCACTACACTACATGGTGGCCCCTCCATTTTTCTAACCATGGGTCACAACTAATGACACAGACTCTCACACACATACACACAAAGTTTTATATTGAGAAATTATTGGCTAAAGAGGAATTTAATGCATTGGCAAATTCCAGATACAATTTAAATTCATATTCATGGCTGGATGACTTTATTAGAGATATCAATTGTCACCCAATGGAATTATCTATACCTTCTAAACATGGCACTATTCAGAAAATTCCTACTCTCAACCCATTTGTCTCTACTTCTAGAAATGTCAGAGAAGAGATCTGGTCTCTCAGATTGGAGATGAAGAGAGGAAAAATATCAGTCTCTATAAATTAGTTTCAGCTTATCCAGAGAAACTCAAGATAGTTTGGCTGCAAAATATATCTCTTAAGGATCATCTCTACTGGCTTGAACAATCAGACTAGTCATGTGTTTCTACCTAGTACTCTTTACTGGTTAAACATTACTCAATTGAACAAAAATATTGCTCACAGAAGAGCAGTCAGAAAGGTTTTTCTGTAAAGGACCAAGTAGTAAATATGTTTGGTTCTGTAGGCAAAACCGTCTCTGTTACAATTGCTCAATTCTGTTTTTTTTTTTTTTAGAATGTCATTTACTTATTTTTTTTATTAAACTTTTATTTAATGAATATAAATTTCCAAAGTATAGCTTATGGGTTACAATGGCTTCCCCCCTCCCATAGCTTCCCTCCCGCCCGCAACCCTCCCCTTTCCCGCTCCCTTTCCCCTTCCATTCATGTAAAGATTCATTTTCAATTCTCTTTGTATACAGAAGATCAGTTTAGTATATATCAATTCTGTTTTTGTAGAGGAAAGTAGTCACCGTTAGTAACTGAGTGGGTGTGGCTGTCCTCTACTGGGACTTTACTTATAAAAACAATCAAGCTGTGGGCCACAGTTTGACAATCCTTTTAAGAGAACATTATTTTGATTGATACCATATCTCCAGATAACTTCACAAGTACTTTGTACATAAGATACATACTTAAGGCGAAGGATGGACTTGTGCATGTTGCCATGTCTTTTGTATCATTACACGGCATAACTCATGTACATAATCATGGAGTTATCAGTTTACATCATTTCTAGAATGACTGTCACTTTTCTGGTGAAAGTCCCCCAGTTTGCCTTTGAAAAACAAACATGACTCATTCCATGTGTCCAAATTTGGCTCTCATAGTTTGCCTGCCATTATCCCATGAGTGACCTACTCAAGCCAATCTAAGCACTCTAATTTCTCAGCACACATGCACACAGGCACACTCACACACACACACACAATAACGTGCAGATAAAGCCAAGTTACAAAGATTTGCATATAGGTAACAGGAGAAATTGTTCTTCCTCTAAAATACTAAGTCATAAAGTTGATGTCACTTGATTCTCTTTTGAATAATCTTCCAAGACTGCATAAATGGAGTCATCTTCAGTGCCAGTGAATGAAATCAATGAAATGAGACCAAAGTACACAAAGAACATCCAGCATTGCAATGACAGAATCTGAGGTCCTGGATCAAGCCCTCAGTTACAAAAGCAAAAATAAATTATCTTTTAAAAAATCCACATCAATTGAAAGTGGATTTCTAATGCTTGCAAGAAGAAGGGTTTGATAAAATAAAATTCACTGTTGGGGGGCTAGTGCTGTGGCGCAGTGGGTTAAGACCCTGGCCTGAAGCACCGGCATCCCATATGGGCGCCGGTTCAAGATCGGGCTGCTCCACTTCCGATCCAGCTCTCTGCTATGGTCTTGGAAAGAAGCACCAGTGTGGGAGACCTGGAAGAAGCTCCTGGCTCCTGGCTTTGGATCGGCCCAGCTCCGGCCATCATGGCCAATTGGAGAGTGAACAAGCGGGTGGAAGACCTTCCTCTCTCTCTCTCTCTCTCTCTTTCTGTGTAACTCAGACTTTCAAATAAATAAATAAATCTTTAAATAAAAAAAAATTCACTGTGGTAACACAAAATCCTAATGAAATCATGTAATTTCAAAAATTAAGGCACGCCAAATCATGATTGGATCAATCAATGGCTGACTTGATTAAGGAGACAGTAATGAGTATTTAGGAGGTAGGCTCATCAGAAAATTGAAGAATGCTATGCAACTAAGGAATTGCACGGTGTATATACTACGGCATCTGAGTTAATATTTAAACACCCCAGCCTACTTCACAAGCACAATAGATGGTAGATAAGTGGATCATTTCTCATGGTAGTACAGCACCACAAATGGGAGAAAACGAAAGCTCTTGGATGCTTTTGGAAGTATACAAAATGTACAGGAAAAACAATGTGCAAATACACCTAATGAATACAGGATGATTTCTGACTCTGAAAGACTTCAATGCAGCCTGACTGATTTGAAGGATATAGCTAAAAGAAGAATGTTTTCATTGGTAGGGGATCACAGTGAGCCTTGAAGTACAGCAAATTAGAGTCAAAGGGTAAAATGGTTTTCAGCTTTCATTCAAGCACTGCACAGAAACAATGAAGATTTAACACAATATTTTGTTTTTTTGTTCCTTTGCCAAGCAATTTCAGTACTAAAAACTGTAACCAACGGACAGTACAAAAGCATCTCTATTACCAGATCAGGTGAAGCCGGAGGCCCGTGTCGGTTCAGACTATCTCATTAACTCCACTCAACCACACGCATTTTTTTTTTTTTCTGATTCAGGTTTACCAAGGAGACTTCAAATGTGCTCATTTAATTACAATGAAAAAAGGTTTACCCATAGAGATACTTGTGTGAGCATGGTAGGCTTGATGACAATAATTTCTCATTATAAATTGATGAATCAAACTTTTGATTCTGGGGGCATGTATTTGACACAGTGGCTAAGATACTGCTTGGCATACCACATCCCATACTGAAGAGCTGGGTTGGAGTCCCAGCACTGCTTTCTGTTCCAGCTTCTCGCTAATGCACTCACTGATAATGGCTCAAGTAGTAGGGCTCCTGCCATTCACATTGGAGAACTAGACTGAGTTCCTGGCACCTAATTCCATCTTGGCCAATTCCTGGATGTTGCAGGTATCAGGGGAATGAACCATGGAGTGAGAGATTTTTTTTTTCCATACCTTTGTCTCCATTTCTCAGGCTTTCCAATAGTTAGCTTTTTTAAAATTCTCATTCAATAAATCAAACAAATAGGTGAGTCTGCCCTTAGAAAATGCCATTATGCTCTCCAAGTCCATGAATTCAGGTTTGCTAGCCTTTGAGAACGAATCAGATCCAGACCCTGAAACACAGTGAATCCACAAACGCAGAAGCCTTCCTTCCAATGTTCCTTTCCCCTCAAAGTTACACAACAGGGACCTGTTTGGTTTATCAAGTGGAGATTTCCTCAGAACAAACATACGTTGTTCCATGTTCTGCCCTCTGGGATGCTGATTCCACCCTCTTGGTCAGCCTACCCTTGCTTTGAAAAATATCCTGTATTTGGATGGAGTCGTGCTCTCATTTGTTTTCCTGACTGTGAAAGTGCAGGACCCCAAGCCTCTTCAATTTTGTATTGTCTCTGCTATTACTCTACATTTGTGATGTCTTTGATTTATTTGAAAAGTGTGGATTTTCTATGATTTGTTGTTTTCAGTAAAATTAACACCCACAGATCTCTTTGAGACACTCTCTACCCCTAACCTTTTTGACACTGCTGTAGGATGATACCCTGAGATTACTAAAGCTCTTTGAATGAAAGGGGAGGGTCTGTGAGCAGTGCCCCTTGGGTGCAGAGAAGGCCTTCCTCCATTGGAAATGACCCCTGTGCACAATCTAAGTCTTCTTCCAGTTGACAAAACGTTTCTACAATCATGCCACGAGCTTCATTTTAACCCCGAGGCTATATCTTCCTCAACTTACTCTGAATTTGATGTTTCTCTTAAGATCTTCTCTTTACTTTTGCCATCTGAAGAGGTTGAGAATGAAAAATTACTTAGTTTTCCAACTTAAAGAATCATGGTTTCTTTATATTATTACTAAATTTTGGAACATATCTTTTTTTAATGTCATCTCTCTTTATCTTCTATGATATTTGACTAAGAGAAACTAGTTGGCATATTCAATATTCTGCTTGTAAACTTCGTTAGAAAACCTATCAGTTCATTAGGCATATCCTTGATTTTCTGTATCAGCACATGTAACCTTATTGTAGAATTTTTTTCCAATCTCATCATTTTAACTGATCTCCTAGACTTCATCAATAGTCATTTTGAAGTGTGAATTATTATAAATGATTTTGTTTTTTTAAAAGCCATATGGTACAATCTTAACCTCCAATGTAATTCTATTTAAAATGGGCCTTCAGAAGGCAATAAAGGTTAAATGATAACAAAAGCATGAGGCCCTAATCCAATAGAGCTGGTGCCCTTAAAAGAAGATAGAGTTCTCTTTCTTGGCTGTGTGAGAACAGAGAGAGAAGGCAGTTTTCTGTAAACAAGGAAGAGAATCTTCACTAGAAACCAAATGGGCTGACACCTTGATCTTGGACTTGTGGCCTCCAGAATTGTGAGAAATAAATATTAGCTGTTTAAACCAATAGCTCCATGGAATTTTGTTTAGGCAGCATGAGCAGAGTTTTTCTAATAGTAGCCTCAAAACCTTCCGAATTCCATTAGATCATATCCCAAAGCCAATGCAAAGTACTTTCAACTTTTCCTAACACTACTTTCAAAATCCCTCCAATTTCCATTTTCAATCAAATCCCAAGGCCAATGACATACACTTTAAGTTTTTATATGAGACCACTCTGCTCTTGGTACCAAATTCTATTATGATTTTCTATTGTTGAGTATCTATCTATTGTAACTTAGTAATGTAAAACCAGTATATAGGGGCTGGCGCTATGGTACATGCAGTAGGTTAACACTCTGGCCTGAAGCGCCAGCATCCCATATGGATGCCGGTTCAAGACCTGGCTGCTCCACTTCCAATCCAGCTCTCTGCTATGGCCTGGGAAAGCGGCAGAAGATGGCCCAAGTCCTTGGGCCCCGGCACCCATGTGGGAGACCCAGAAGAAGTTTCTGGCTCCTGGCTTTGGATCGTCGCAGCTCTAGTTGTTGCGGCCGATTGGGGAGTGAGCCATCGGATGGAAGACCTCTCTCTCAGTCTCTGCCCCTCTCTGTGACTCTGCCTATCAAATAAATTAAATAAATCTTTAAAAAAAAAATAGAATTCAAAGCGAGTCCCTGAGACCAGCATGGTTTCAAGGAGCTAGAAATTAGATTCTAGCCTTTTGTGGGAGAATAGAAAATTCACATTATTAAAGAGAAAGTCTAAGGAAATATGTTATGGACCATTCAAGTCAATTACTAAATAAAAGACTAATATGAGAAGACCTCATGTCACACACTCATGAAAAACAGAAAGGCCACTATAGACGCTAAAATGCAGTTTATCAAAGACGTTTTTGCTGGATACTCACACTCCCTGTATCCTGCCATAATATTCTTTACTTAGGAAACAAGGATACTCATAAATATCAAGATAAATTGACATAGTAGGACCATCACAGAAAAATGCTTGACATACTACATTCAACACAAATAAGCAGTTTGTGCCTTCAGCAAGAGATAAGAAAATATAAATTGGCCTGCTGTGGGTCAATTCTCTTTTTTTCTCTCCTGCACCTGGTATGATAAGAGGAATCTGGCTGATTCAAAAGGCATGCCACACTCAGAACCAAGCAAGGTCAGGAGAAAGTCCTTGGAAAAAAGAAAAATAAAATTGGTGGATTAGATATGCGTCCGATCAAGATGCTGTGCAATGACGATAAAACAGTGCAGTTTTGGGGATTCGGGAACTGTTGGAAACCGATAGTCAATCATGACAACACCTACATCACAAGGTATGCGAATGCATCCATATCATGGTAAACATTGCCTGAAGTGTTTTCTTTGTTTACTCAATGTTTCCCAACTAGATGTTTTCACTGAACACAAACGGTACACACTGTGTTATACTGCTGGGGTCAGATTGTTCCTCCCTGTCTAGACCCACACTGTGCCTTTGGCTGTCCTTATACCCTTGAGTCTTGTGCCGAATCTCTGAATAATAATGTCTGATTTGGGGCTGGCCCTGTGGTGTGGCAGGTTAATCTATCAGCTGTGACGACAGAATTCCATATAGGTGCCAGTTCATGTCCCAGCTGCCTCACTTTCAATACAGTTCCCTGCTAATGTATCTGGGAACACAGAAGAAGATGGCCCAAGTTCTTGGGCCCCTGCCACTCACATGGGAAACACAGAAGAAGCTCTGGACTCCAAGATTTGGCCTGGCCCAGCCCCGGCCATGTGTGGCCATTTGAGAAGTGAACCAGTGGATACAAGATCTCTCTCTCTTTCTCTCTCTCTTTCTTTCTCTCTCTCTGTCTCTGTCTCTCTCTCTCTGTAATTCTTTCAAATAAATAAATGAATCTCTTTTAAAAGTAATGTCAAGTATTCACTTTCCATGGCCATTTAGTCAGAACTTTCCATCAGTGACCTTTTCTCAAGTTATCCCATAATTGAGTTCCCACTCTATTGTTTACACTGAAACATGATGATGATTGAAGTAAAAACCATAGATGAATGAGAATTTGGACTTTGAGATTGTATGCTTTTAGGAATATTTTATTTCTGTAACTATAATTCCAGAAGCTTTCCTTGCTATAATGCTCTCCGCCCATGGAACATCACAGCTCTGATATTACAATTGTTTTTTTTGTTTTGTTTTGTTTTGTTTTGTTTTATTCCCTTGTCAAACTCAAATGCTTACAAAAGAGCCTAACAAAGTAACCAGACAGATAAGCTAACTGAGTTCACAAGTTCAAGGAACACATAAGCATGAATATGACAAAAATATGTTTAAAAACACATAATACCCAAATAAAAAGCTAATATCCTTATAAAAGTGTGTGGTACATGAAAAGCATTGCAGCCAATAAACTGATTATAAATAATCTGTTCTCTGTTATGAGGAAAGAAATGTTTTGCTTTTTACAACATCTCTGAAGGTTTTATTTTAAAAAATGATTATCACTTCTACAAGGTATTCATCATTGTTTTTATGATGCACATGTTTCATATTAATATCAATACTTTATTTTTTAAAATATTTATTATATACTCATTGAAAAGCAGAGTTACAGAATAAAAGGGAGACGGGAAGA
Source organism: Lepus europaeus (assembly GCF_033115175.1). Lineage (NCBI taxonomy): Eukaryota > Metazoa > Chordata > Mammalia > Lagomorpha > Leporidae > Lepus > Lepus europaeus. The sequence goes on from NC_084827.1 coordinate 174,041,789, forward strand.
GACAGAGAAAGGGAGAGATCTTCCATCCACTTGTTCACTCCTCAAATGGCCGTGATGGTCAAGATTGGGCCACGCTGAAGCCAGGAGCCTGGAACTCCATTCAGGTCTGTCATGTGGGTGACTGGGGTCCAAGTATTTGGCCACGTTCTGCTGCCTTCCCAGGCACATTATCAAGGAGGTAGATCAGAAGCAGAGCAGCAGGGACTCGAACAAGTACGCCAATATGGGATGCTGGAGCTGCAGGCAGCAACTTAGCCTACAGCTCCACAAGCCATTCCCAAATATCAGTGCTTTCTGAAGTAGGTATGGTAAAGCAAAAGACAGCTTAATAATGTCGTATAACCCATAAGAGGTCCATATCACTGTACACTATGCTTTTATACCCATCCAGATACAGATGTTTTGGCCTGTGAACAGCATTCTGTTATTGATTCTCAAAATCATAGCTGTTTTTTGAGTACTGTCCTCATGTCCTCACCAGCTCCATCTCCATTTTGGCCCTTATTAAAAATGGTCTTGGATGAATGTTCTCAGTATATCCATGAAATCCTTCACCTGAGGGGTAAATACAATGTTTCAAAGTCTTCAAGGTATGATTTCAGTGGAAAGGACCAATGCCCTACAACTAAGTGCTGTTTTCTCACCAAATGTACAAATGAGTCCTGGGGAAACTTCCAGAAACTCTTTAAAATCATTCCAGGGTGTGCATGTGTCCTAAGGAAGGAAAAGATCTTCCATCTGCTGGTTCACTCCCTAAAGGTCACAACAGCCGGGGCTAGGCCAGGCTGAAGCCAGGAGCAGGAACTCCATCAACGCCTCCCACGTGAGTGTCAGGAGCCCAAGCACTTGAGCCATCATCTCCTGTTGCCAGGATATAGTAGTATGTAGCTGGATTAGACATGCAGTAGCTAGCACTCGAACCACCACTCTGATATGGGAAACTGGGGTCCCAAACAACAACTTAACCAACCGCAAATTAACACAACACCTGCCAATCTGCAGGTATTTATTGACAACCTTCTCTTTCTCAGAAACCATTCTAAGATCCTTGCTTTCATCGTGTCTTCACAACTGCGCTAGAATGAAGTGAGGAAACCAGACACTAAGGATCATTAGGAAACCATGTGGAATTCAAGAAGATGAAACTAGGATTTAAATCAAGGTCTTGGACAATGCTGGGATGGGGGGAAATTAGGAGGTTTAAATATGGTGCTCATGGGTAGACCTTACTGAGAAGGTTGAGCTAGAAGAAAGATTCCAAGGGTTAGCAGTAAAAACCTGCCTGACATCATTAGCCACCCAGGAAATGTAAATCAAAACCACAATGAGCTATTTCTTTCCATCTACAAGGATGGCTATAACCAAAAGGACAGTAACAAATGCTGGCAAGGATAGGAGTGAAAAAAAAAAATGATTTACTGTGGGGTGGGGGAGAGTTAAGATGATGCAGCTCCTTTGGAAAACAATCTAGAATTTCCCCCAAAGCTAAACATATGTCACCATGTGTCCCTACATTTTCAATTTAGGTTTATACCCAAAAGAAATGAAACCCTAAGTCCACTGAACAAGTTGTACACTAATGCTTATAGCAGCCTTATCCATAATGGTCCATAAGTGGTAATAATTCAAATGTGCATCAAGCAATTCATAGATAAACCATGGTACATCAGTATATAGGGGTCTGACTCAGCAATAAAAACAGTACTGACACATGCTACAATATGAATGAACCTTTACAATTACATATTGAATGAAATAAACCAGTCAAGAAGGACTCCATACAGTCTGAATTCTTTTACATGAAATGACTGTAATAGACAAATTCACAGGGATAAAAATAGATTAATTTCCTGAAGCTATGAGTAGAAGGGACTAGGATGTGGCTATTAGTTTATGAGACCTCCCTTTGTGGTGATGGTTGCACAACTCCATGAATATACCAAAACCATTGACCTGTACTCATCAGATGAGTGAGTTATATATCTCAATACACCTCTCCTGGCCTGTGTTTGTGTGTACATGACTAAACATACGCACATATATGTAAAAGAATCAATAAAGTGGACATTGGAGAGAATGAGGAGAAAGCATTTTAGGCAAAGTGGGTAGCTGGAATGACAACTCAAGTCCAGAAAGGGAGTAAAGAAGGATGGCCCATGTGGCTGATATGGAGGAGTAAGCAGGACAGCAGAAGGGGCCAGCGAGGGGGCATGGAGCCAGACCATGTCAGTTTGATGGGTTCCAGCAAAGATTGTGGTTTTTATTGCCAAGAAATAGGGGGCATTTCATGTACTTGAAGAGAGGAGTGCCATGATCTAAATCATGTTTGTAAAAGGCTTTTCCCAAGGAAAAGGTCTTGGGAAAACAAACAAAGCAGATGCCAAGAAACTTGTCAGCATGCTATGAGATGACACAGGCAACAAATTCGAACCAATAGGATTTGCTGCTGGATTTAATGGGAGGCATGAGAGATAGGGAGGGATCAAGGGTAATTCCAAAGATTTTTGGTCTAGGCAACTGTCAGGATGGAAGTGTCAGTCACCTGTGGATGAAAGACATGGGTAGAGCATGGAGGGTGAGGGTGGAAACCAGGAATTTGGCTTAAGACATTTTGAGTTCCAAACACTTGTTAATATCCAAATAGAGATGTTGAGAAGATAGATGTTGAATAACTTTGACATTACTATATTTTCTATTTTCACAGTAACCTCATAGTTTGATTATTTTTGAAGATACTTATTCTGCCCCAAGTTTAAGGGAAATGACAAAGTACGTTACACTACTTTGTTAAATGGAAATACTGAGAAATACCAAAGGATGGGAAATATTACCATAAAGATAATGCTGGTACTAACATTAATTGTAGCCAAATTTAGAGTGCATGTTGAGTGCACTTCATTGACAGCTAATTCGACAGCTCCTCAGAAAAATATGAAGATGCAGAAAAGTGAGCTACCAAGCTTGCCCAAAGATATAAAACTAAATGAGTGATCAGACCATAATTTGAACTCAAGTCTGTCTAAACCTGACTAATGCTCCCATTCTCACCTAACACACAGTGCCTTACAACACAGGAACCTGACCTCTAGGCCAAAATCTTCCATTAACCACATGAGAGGCATTCACCAACAGAGACTCTTCATGAACTGTAGTACTAACCTCATGCAATGAATATAACAATGCCTGACTCATTTGTTTTTCTGGTGATTATATACAAGCTTACATCACTGTGTTTTTGAAAAACAGAATGAAACTGTAAATTTATTTTGGTGCAAAAAACCTGAAATCAATTATAATTTGCTTATTTGTTTGTTTACAATACACTATTTCCACAAACTTTTTGAAGTCCCTCCACATGCATGAATTTCAGATTTTAATTCCACCAAAATAAACTTATCTGTTAATTTTATTTTCCACAAAGTATTTGAGGTGGCCTCATATATTAAAATATAAGTTGTGTGAGCGAATTTAGTGCTTTGTATGTCCAAACTTTAATCACTGAATTTGTTGATCTTGACAACATTGCTCTTGGAGATAACAGTGGCAAAATTATTTTTAATGAAGCACCTATCTCTCCTGCTGTAAGACATCTTTTTTTTTTACTTTCTTTTTATTCTTTTTTTAACTTTTATTTAATGAATATAAATTCCCAAAGTACAGCTTTGGGCTACATTGGCTCCCCCCCCCCCCCATAACCCTCCCCTTTCCTGCTCCCTCTCCCCTTCCATTCACATCAAGATTCATTTTCAATTCTCTTTATATACAGAGACATTTTGCTAAAAAGAACTTTCAGAATATCCAGCTCCCTTTGCCAGGAAAGGGGGATTTTTTTAAAGAAGGTTTATTTATTTATTTGAAAAGCAGAGTTACAGAGAGAGAGAAGACAGAGAGAGATTCTTCTTTCTACTTGTTTACTTCCCAAATGACTGTAATGGCCAGGGCTATGTAAGAATGAAGCAAGGAGACTAGAGCTTCTTCCAGGTCTCTCACATGAGTGCAGGGGCCCAAGCAAGTGTGCCATCTTCTGCTGCTTTCCCAAGTGCATTAGCAGGGAGCTGGATGGGAAGTGGAGCATCCGTGTCTCAAACTGTCGCCCATAAGGGATGGCAGCATCTCAGGCAGTGACTCAACCCCCTAAACCACAATCGTGGCCTCAGGCTTTTCTTTTGTAATATAGTCAATGATGATGACAAAGAATTTAATAAAAACCAAAGCAAAGTTTAGGGGGAAAAGAAGAAAATCAACTGGTAGAGGAATAAAAGTAAAAATAAAATTATAGCATATATTTCAAGGAAAGTGTGTTCATTTCCAGAGAAAGTTTAAACCAATGTAAAAAAAGGAAATTTTTAGATTCCTGGAGATTCAAAAATTAAGGGAGACTGGAAGCCAAGATTTGTAAATTTAAGAACATGCTTTTTTCTATTACTGATAGTAGGATATCTGACAGCAAACTTAAACCCGAGGAACCAACAACCCAAAAAGAAATTAAGAAAATTAATGAAAAAAAGAGATCCTCAGCTTTGCAAAGACTATAAGGAAGTAGAAAAAAAGATTTTTAAGTAAGGAAATCATTAAAAAGAAGACAAACTTAAAAAGATAATCATGGGCATTAAAACTAATGCTTCCCAAAGTATACACAATAACATAAACTATAGCCTTAAACAATGAATTAGTAGTTTGCTTTTTGAAAACCTCTTAGTGCTTACCAACTGATTCTGTTTGAAAGTGCTCCAAAACATCCAGGAACTGAAAATCAATTTATGTGTGCACCTTCTGACTAAACACACCCCCCGCTGGGCATCTGGCCACTGAGTATTGATCTCATGTTTAGTTGTATGACCTCAATATTATTTTTTTTTGCTAGTAAAATGCTAATTATTTCTTGAGCATGACAGTTTCCTTAGAAAAATCTGGCTTATTATACACTTAATTGAGCCCATTTAGTTTTGATTATTTGGCTGGCATTCTCAGAATAAAACAAGTCTAGTGTGCAGATGACCCAGACTCAGAAAAATCCTCACCACCTGGTAAATATAATGAGCAAACAGAAACAATGTTTGCAAAATGCCCACATTACAATAAAGTAGAAATGGACTTGGGAATTAGTTATTATATCATTTTCAAGTTGTTATTCAATGTTGGTGGTGATAATTTCCCCAATACCTATTGTGCTGAATCAAACCCTTGCATGTAGCCCAGTAAGATGACATCCAACTACAGTCAGCTTTCTGTATCTTCAGGTACTATACCATGAATTCAACCAATCATGGATCAACAATATTTGAAAACAGATTGCATCTGTACTGAGCATGCACAGGTTTTTGGGTCATCATCACTCCCTAAATAATGCAGTAAAATTTGCATTAAATAAACTATTACAGGTAATCTAGGTGTGACCTAAAGTATGTGGGAGGATGTGTTTAGGTTATATGCAAACACAACACCATTTTATATAAAGCATTTGTGGATTTTGGCAGAGAGGAATCTTGTTATGAATCCCTAGTGGATTCAGAGGAAACACCACACTTCCTTCTGTTTTCTAATGGATGAAATTAAATCCTAATGATATTCCAGGATCTGTATGAAAGATGAGCTAATTATAACAGCCAGTCAACTTTTTAGCAATTCAGTGGCAGGAAAATCAGAAGCTAGTTCTGGTTAATTCTAGCATAAAAGTAAATTATTGAAATGGTTCTGAGTTACTCATTTGATCAAATACAAAGTTGAACAATTAGGTCTGGGAAAGGCAGGTCCCAGGGCAGGCCAGATGGTCTTAGTTTCAGAGAGTCTGTAGGAAGAGAATGTAAGTAGCACAACTTGGGTCTCAACTCTGGGGAAGGCAGAGCAACAGGAGATAGTCCTGGAATTCAATGTCCCCAAAGACTACACAGAAATGGGAACAGAGTGTTTTCCTCCAAGGAGAAAGGATGTTTTGTGAATGATCAGAAGAATAAGGTGGGAGATGCTGGCAGGAAAACAACAGGTAATGCTACCTCTCTCCTTTCACTGCCACCTGCATTTGTCAGTGACAAATTCTATCCCAACCCAGTGCCTTTACAATTTGTTGGCCTCCCTGTCTGGAAGATAGATTTTAGCTTGGCTGGCTTGCATTACATTAAGCATTCGGTGGAATGTCGCCCAACCAGAGTTCTCTTTCCTAATTATCCTAACGTAAGTACCACCCACCCACCCACCCCCACCCCACCCCATCCCCCTGCCCAATCGTTCTACAGCTCCCTTGATCTTCCTCTGTTTGCTTCATTGCACTTCCTGGCACTTGACTTGTCAGATACTGGCACACAACTGCCATGAAAGTATGGCCTGTCTGAAAAGTCCAAGATGAAGAATGAATAAACGAATGACTCATAAGAAAATGAACTATTAGAGCCATTGGACATTACAGCCTCCCTGACTTCTCACCTCCTTCTCCATGCCTTTCTCCTTACCTCTTCCAATACAAAACACAATCGGATGTCCATAGTCTTCATCCTTCCTCTGGGGATTGTTCAATGCAGGCAACGTTTGCATCTGGGTGTTCCAAGCCAGAAGTTTGTTTCAGTGGCAATGCAGCTGATGACAGACTAGGTGTTGAGTCAGGGACCTGACCCCTGCCTCTATTTGTTGATGTGCCAAGTTGGGGTACTCAACCCCTCCAGGATGCAGTCATCTCTCAAAAATGAGAAGTGCTTGTGCCCAGAGACTCTCAGGGGAGTGTACATCCCCTAGAGAGCATTTTGTGGCTTGCTAGTAACCCTGCTTCTTCCCTCACAAATATTCAAATATTAGTTATTCCAGCAGTTACATGTTGAAATACATAGTACTGAGAGCTGGCTTCCGAATGGAAATAGGCATAGTTAGTGTATGTGTTGATTTTTGAAATTATGTCTGCAGGTAGATAGGTTGCACATTATATTAATTCAGGAGAGGATAAAAAACTTTTAAAATATGTGTTTTAATATTGGCAGCTTTGAGATCAGCAGCTGGATAACCAGGTAACCTCATGGTCTTTACAATAAAACAAAAAACACCACTTCTTATCTTTTCTCCACAATATCACCTCATCACAGCATCTTGGCTTTATCCACTGCAAATTCTCAGAACAGACGCACCCAAGTACACAAACAAATGGGAGCATGTCTTCCAAGCTAGGCACCAATGCCATCCCTAAGGAGTGATTAATAGGAACACTGTTTCCAGCACAGGAATCCAGGGCCACCAGAACTCATGGGCTCCAATGACAGGAGAGGGAGTGGATGTGACAGTGGGCAAGTCCATCAGCAGATTGTAAAATCCTGTGCAACATCATGGCAGCCACCTTATCCTAGATTTCCATTCATGCTGTTCTCAGCTCCACTCCTCCACTGCCATCCTCCAGAAATCTGCAGTTTGCTCTGAGCTTCATCACCACCGGGATGCTTACCACCACTTCACCTTTTCCATTCTCCCATCCCAACTGCTCCAGATAACAGAGGAGCCAATGGCTCCACGTTAACAGCACCACAGCTTGTGTTGCAAACAGGTTAAAAGTTCTTGTTTTCTTCCAAACTTGTCATCATCCCACTGCCAGAATTTTTTTTCTAAACTTCAAGTCTTATTGGGATCATTTCTCAAAACACTTTAAGAACATGTAGCCAAGCTGACGTCCTAGTTCTTAAATAGTTTGATCAGGCGCTGCCTGCATCTCCAAACTAAACCTCCTGGTGTAAGATTTGAAGCCAAGAAAGGTTCGAGCTCTGGTGACCACTTGCAGTTTGGAATACGAGTACTAAGATGATTTTCTATATGAAAAGGAGCCCTCATTTATCTGATAGCTATAATCCCTCCAATGGTAACATGCTCTATGCAAGATCCTAATCCATTCTGTAGTTTTATATTCCTCTCCCTGATAAGCTAGTGACAAGCAGTGGATTAATCAGATTTATATCCCTTCTTGACCCCCAGAGGATGCTTATCTATAGTGAAATCATCCAAATAAAGGACAATGGTAGTATCTAGAATCTGCTCCTCCACAGACTGCCTGTCCTACACTGACCCGAAAGGCGATCCACACCCTCACACAGCTCTGAAGTGGTAATACTGAATGTCACTCAAAAAAATGTGTGCTTGCAGCTGGTGCTTCGACATTGCATGTCAGCAGAGATTTTCATTACCATGATATTGACTGTACTGTGATTAGATTTGTTCTGTGTATAAACAGGAGTCTTAGGTTATAGCAATCACTTGATAAAGACTTGTTGGCTGTTGACCAATATGAAGAAAATAGAGTGGGTTCATACAAAAAATGATGCTCTTTCCTGGATCATTCCCCAATTTGTTGAAATACCTGAAATATCTTAATGCGCGTCATATATCACAGTCAATATTAAGCTTAATATAGAAAGCATAGGCCAGGCGGCATAAGGCTTTTATCCTTTTAATAAATGTCAACCACAGGGTTCAGGTAATACTATTTAGCTGTGGCCTGGGTAGAGTCTTTTCATTTGAAGCCTTTCCTTCTCCCCATTCCCATAATGGGGCCATCAAAAAATTGATCCTATGAACACCAAATATATATAACCAAGAACATAAACATTTGATATATCAACTATTCCTAAAAATGCAAAGTAAATACTATGATTCTCTGACACAGGGAGATTTCCTGAACTGAACTATTTCATGCAACTAAATGTTTTCAGAACTGTGGCTCCTTCTTACTCTTCCCCATTATGCAGACTTGTTCTCTGAAGTGCTACCAAAACATTGAACTCTTTCCAGAAATTCAACAGTCCACCCATGCACAGTGACAAGAATTTCCCAACTATCACACACATGTGCTCCACAAATGCATTCCTATAGTATTCACAAGAGTGCAACAGAGTGATTGGAATGGTCACTCGCCGCTCCTTATTCTGAGTTGCATTCTGACTTTGTCCTTTATAAATTGCTCTACCTGAAACTTTTCCATTTTCTTCTTTTTTTTTTTGGAAAAGAGAATACTGTGAAAATATTACCTGTCTCAAAGGACTGACATGACTGTTAAATGAGCTAACAGACACAAAGTATAGAGCATAAAAATGATGGGCACAGCAAGTACTCAGCAAATGTCACTACTAGGACAAATAGACTTTGCTGTGCCAGTGCAGCCCACCTGCAGCAAAGTCCACCACAGCTATTCACACATTGCAGGCACTGCCAGCAATTGCTCTGGACCAGTGTAGCCATTCTCCACTGAATCCATCTAACACATTTTTCTCAATCCAATCAGCCAGCACTAGAAATCTCCTTCACTGTACTTGCTACAATAAGTCCCCTGTCCCTCAGTCAATCCTCATAGCTCTTAGCCAATGTGCTCCCTCCTCTCTGTACCAATTTCCTGTCTATTTTCTGGAAGATTGATGAAGAAAGAGGTTTATTTAGTTCATGGTTTCAGAAGTCCAGGAGCATAGTGCCAGCCTCTGCTTGGCATTTGGGAAGGGCATTCCTGCTGAGTCATTACACGTCAGAGAGTATCACAGGGCAAGACAGAGCAAGCATGCTGGAGAGAGCTCACTTTTATAGCAAAGCTGCTCCCAAGATCTCCTGTGAACCCACCAATCCATTATTTCATGAATGAGCTCGTCCATTCCTGAGGGCAGAGCCCTCATGATCCAATCACCTGATGGCCCCATCTGGTCCCGGCTCATAACACTTCACAATGGGGATTAAAGTTCAGCATGAGTTTTCCTGGGCACATTCAAGCCACAGCATTTTCTAAGTTACTGTTTCTGTTTCCCTTTTGCTAAACACCGCACACTGTCCCCCCTAAATCTTGAGTGTCTGATTTACAAAGATGTCAGGAATGACTTTCCCTAGGATTTATTTACTTGCTAATGCTATTGTGAAAAAGGTGAGACCTAACCTGGTTAAGACCCTCTAAGTGTAGATTATGGGACGTGAAACAGCAATTTATCTAAGGCCACACAGGCTATAAAGTACTTTAAATTTATGTGTTAGATGCAGGACACTAAAAGAAGAATTGAAGTACAGGATAACTTACACAGAATAAATGCTTGCAACCTTGATTGGCTAACACTGAGTAGATACACAAGACAAGGACTTTGATCCCAACCTTGTCTTTCAGAGTTACATTTCAGCCCTGATGACACCCATAGATGCCTCTCCCATGACCTCCTATGTGAGCTTTTTACAGTTCACAGATTTCTTTAGTCAATCATTCTATTTAATGCATCATTGCAAAGGCATTGAGTGAGTGCTTCTGAGAGCTTACAATCTACTTGCTTTCATAACTGTCACATGTCTGAGGCTATATTATGCAAATTTCACCCCACTAACCCCAGCAACTCTGGGATTATGTATCCACTTTGCACCTCCTGTGGCTCTGGCTTGAGCACCCTGCCTGTGTGTTGAAGTTCAACAGATAGTGCCCATCATGTACGTTACCTCTACATGTTCCAATTCATGGTCATGCCTCTAGAGGTTGAAGAATCTAACTTGCATCCAATCTGAAGAGAATTTGGACTAACAAGCACTAGAATGTTGAATATTAATTTTAGTATGATAGCACATATTTTAAATGAAAATTGTATGCTAATTTTGAGCAAATGAGTGAATTAAAGGTCAACTGAATTAATGAATAAGCTTATAAATGAAAATTATATAATCTCAATAGCAGCCCATACTTTGTGCCCGTCACCACATCAATGACTGAATGAATATCTCAATCAGTCTGCACACACCCTATGTTGTAGGAAAATTTAATTGTGCCCCAATTTACAAACAGAGGAACTGAGTCCCAGTTTTAAGAACTTTGGAAAATGTCACCTAGCTAGAACATGGACTTTTTGCTATAAGATTTGATTCAAAAGTACTTGTTTTTTCTATCACTTTAGTGTTTTTCTCACTGTTGACACAAGATGCTCCCCCCCACCATCCACATCATAGAAAGTGATTTTGTGTCCCCAAAGGTACTGAAAAAGAAGAGCTCAAAGCAGTTGGAAACAGGAGCAATTTCCTTTGCAATCTCATATTTTATTTAAAAAATTCATATAAATTTTGTCTTACAGTATTTCAAAATATGTTTGCATTTTATTACTATCAAGATAATGTGATTTTGCTTTTACTCTTGGTATGATTTCCTCTCAGATATTTTAATACAAAATTATTGCCTCTTATAAAAGGGCTATGTTGACACCATGGCTCCAAATATCCCTATACACCAACAAGGCACACTCCAGGTGGAAAACATGTGATACACCTGGCAGGTAAATTCTCACAGGGGATCCAGGAACATGGTGGTGAGCCCCAACAATCATGGTCCCTATGGGATGTTACACTTGGAAGCTCTGTATATCCAGGACAGAGCTCAGTGGCCATGGGATCCTGAAAAGGATGAAACACACAAAAGGAGGAAACAGGACAGAAAGGGTTTTGATTTCATTTGTGTTGCTGTTGGTAGGAGGGAGGTGTAGGTGGTTAGCAGAGATCTCCCCAGTCTGACACCTGATGAGACATCCCATGGAGAGGTTCTGTGAGGGTGGCATCTTCCTTTGCTCCTTCTTCAAGGGGGTTGGGGAAACTCATTGGTGAGGATAAGGGAGGAACTGCCCACGTACAGCCAGCCTCTTCCTCTCTCTTTGCTTTCCAGAGCCAAGAAGTGTGTGTCCTAACCATTTCACCTTGCCCAAAGTATCACATTGGTGTTCTACCTGCCTATGGTCATCTGGTTCTCCAGATGATTTGAAAGTCAGAATTACAGACACACACACACACACAGCAAGCAAGAGACAGAGAGCATCCATCCACTTGTTCACCCCCTAGATGGCCACAACAGTCAGGGTTGAGCCAGAGCAAACCCAGAAACTTTATGTCTCCCATGCAGGTGGAAAGGGTTCAAACATGAGGGTTATCTTCTGCTGCTTTTCCCAGGTCATTAGCACAGAGCTGGATTGGAAGTGAACTAGAACATCCAGGAAACAAACCACACCCATACAGGATGCTGGTATTGCAGGCCATAGCTTTCTCCACTATGTCACAATGCCAACCCACACCATCGAGAATTTTAAAACCAAGGTTTCCTCCTTCTCTTATCATGCTGTACTTAACTTATAATTATCATATTTTGTTTCTACTACTATTATTATTATTTGTAATGTTACCAATAAAATGATTTATATATTCCATAGAAAATTAATAGTGGAAGAGGATTAGCATTCATGTTTCGGATATCTAATGTCGACATGTCAACATTGGAAAATAGAGCATGAGCTCTTTGGCAATCTCTAATAGATTAATCTAAGGGTGACTAGACGTAATTTGGGATCAGAAATATAAAAGAAAGTGAAATTTTAGCCTTAAGCAACAAATGGTCATGGACTTGATGTGAATGCCATACTCTTCTACTCCTCCCCCAAACCTTCAGGGATGGGAGGATCCAGGGACAGGGATTGACTGCGGGAAGTGAACTCGTGGAGCAGTCTCACTATTCACATCATACAGCGCTACGTATTAGCCAGCCTTGCTCGATTATTCAGAAGGCATCATTCAAAAAGCCAGGAGTGAATTCCATTAGAAGTGACTGCCTCAAAGTGACTCTATTACTGGGAGCCGATTAGATTAGACATGCTTCACTAATTCTCTCCAGGAAACAGTGGTGACACTCTTCCCAGGAAGCCAAATTGACTCTGTCACCCTCCCGCATGTGCAGCAGATGTTTAAGCTCACGGCTAGTTTTTGAAGAAGAGTTATAAGATACTTGGAATTGCAACCGATCGATTAGCGGGGAGCCGTGCCACAGCTCTGGAATTGCTGTGCCCAAATTGAAGCACACCTCAAAGTCAAGTGTCTTTACAACCCACAGAACCCTCTGTCTTCTGAATGCAAGTGTCCGTTACAAGGAGGCGTGCTGACATCAGTCGGAGCCATGTCTGCCAGGTATAGCAAGTGCTCTGCTCATGCCGGCCACACAAAGGAGGGTGACCTGAAGTAGATCTAGGAATGACACAGAACTCTACCTGTATCTAAATGTCATCAGATCTGCTCAAACTGTCAAGAAACCCATCTGAAATGCTTATGAGAAGCTGTCTGTCCTGGCTTGACCGGCCCTACACAGAAACGGGCTATGTCAAACAGACAGGAAATTCCACAATATTACTCCCCCCAGTGCAGGTCAGAAACAGAACCTACGTCTTGGGTACTTTTGTGTCTGAAAGGTCGGTGTGGTCAAACAGGAATGTAAAGCAAAGGTGGGAAAACATGAGGGGCAGACACCTGCTTCTGGTGCACTCTTTACTCTTAGCATGGTGAAAACAACAGATACGGGGATAAAAGCAGCACTCGCACAAAAAGGATTACAATTAAAAAAGGGTCAGTGAAAAGTTGTAATAGCAGTGCAGCAGAAGATAAATGGGGAAGTAAATAGATATTTGCACAAAATCATGATTGTTGAGCTGAATTCACAGCTTTGGTTCCTTCTGTAATCACCGAAAAAGAGAGAAAACAACCACTTCACTACTGCAGAATTCCAGTCTGGATTCTCCTGTTATAGTCGCCAGGAGAAAGGTATTAAAATGTAAAACTTTGAACATTTAGAAAGATTCTGATGCAGCCAATCTTCATGTTAATTTTTAAATAGAAATCCTTGATTTTTTAGTTCAATGATAAATTTAGAAAATAAAAATGAGCAAATAAAAGAAAATGAATGAGCCATTTGCAGTATTCCACCATCGACACGTGCATGAGCACCCATTTTTCTCACGAACGGAGAACCCCACATACATAATGGTAGTGGTGTAACACATACCATCACTGTTTTGTTTATTTGACATTAAATCACAAGCATTTTTCATTTTTCCATGTTATCTTCCCAGCCACCATTTTTTTTTAACTTTTATTTAATGAATATAAATTTCCAATATACAGTTTATGGATTACAATGGCTTCCCCCTCCCACAACTTCCCTCCCACCCGCAACCCTCCCCTCTCCCGCTCCCTCTCCCCTTCCATTTGCATCAAGATTCATTTTCAATTCTCTTTATATACAGAAGATCAATTTAGTATATACTAAGTAAAGATTTCAACAGTTTGCACCCACACAGAAACACAAAGTGAAACATATTGTTGGAGTACTAGTTATAGCATTAAATCAAAATGTACAGCTCATTAAGGACAGAGATCCTACATGAGGAGCAAGTGCACAGTGACTCCTGTTGTTGACCCAACAAATTGACACTCTAGTTTATGATGCCAGTAACCATCCTAGGCTGTCGTCATGAGTTGCCAAGGCTATGGAAGCCTTCCAAGTTTGCCAGCTCTGATCATATTTAGACAAGGTCATAAAAGACAGGGTGAGGATAGTAACCAATGATCCTAAGAGTGGCATTAACCAGGTCTGAACAATTATACAGCATTAAGTGGGGAAGAGGACCATCAGTAAGTAAGTAATTAAGTAGCTACTTAATTGTAGCTTAGACCCAGCCACCATTTTTAATAGCTACTTAGCACTCTTCTAACAAACTTCTCCATTTCTCCTTTCATATTAAATAGTTATTTTTTCTCTTTCCTCATCATTTCCCCACTAAAACAAATACTAACGAAAATCACGCATATCTTAGTAAATGGGAGGACACCCATGCAGCCAGTGCTTTTTAATCCCATTTTACAGGTGCAGCAATCAAGCTATAGCGAATTCCCCCTGCTTCCTGAACAGATTGGGGCTGTAACCCAGGCAACCATGCCCGGGAGCCTATTTCTTTTATTATTACTCTGTGTTGCCCTTAGTCATAAACATTTTCTCTTCTTCTAAAGAATTATTTTTCTTAATATAGATTTTCTGAGAATTAGTATAAGTGGACCAGGAAGCAGGAACATTTCAAAAATTCTCAAAATATAATTGCTGAATTGCTTCTCAAAACTGTTACAAATACTGTCCGATTTTCTCCTATATCTGTACACATTATAATATGTATACATCATGAACTGCAATCAGTCCATAAAGATTCAAGACTGTTCTATCTTAACTACACATTTTTATTTGGTCAATAGAACATGGCTTCCTTGTTTTTCCTTTTGAATACTTTCTAATTAATAACTTTATGTTGTCCACTTTCAATCCTATTAGCTTACATTTGCTTGATTTTTTTTTGTTTGTATTTATATTGCCATGGTACATATTTGTTTATAATTTTTTACTTTCCAGGGTATTTTTACTTCTAACCCACTGTTGGTGGGAATGCAAACTGGTTAAGCCACTATGGAAGTCAGTCTGGAGATTCCTCAGAAACCTGAACATAACCCTACCATACAACCCAGCCATCCCACTCCTTGGAATTTACCCAAAGGAAATTAATTTGGCAAATAAAAAAGCCATCCGCACATTAATGTTTATTGCAGCTCAATTCACAATAGCTAAGACCTGGAACCAACCCAAATGCCCATCAACAGTAGACTGGATAAAGAAATTATGGGACATGTACTCCATAGAATACTATACAGCAGTAAGGAACAATGAAACCCAGTCATTTGCAACAAGATGGAGGAATCTGGAAAACATCATGCTGAGTGAATTAAGCCAGTCCCAAAGAGACAAATATCATTTGTTTTCCCTGATCGGTGACAACTGAGTACCAAAGGGGAAACCTGTTGAAGTATTTCTCAAGAGTAGATAATTGATTTTAAAAATCCAGTAAGGTCATATTGTGTTTCTACCACTGTTTCTGGTACCTTTTAGGATATTAAAGTTAATCTGATACTTTTGTCCTTTTAGATACCTGTGTCTTATTTGCTCTTAAAATTACTTTGTGACTTTTTTACACTTTCAGTGTTCTGTATCAGTTTAAACATATGAAAATAACTGAGTTACTGAATAGCTGGAAGAACTAAAAAAAACACAACTTTCTGTATCCAGAAAAAATTGGGAAAGGTAAGAATAAAGCACTTTGACAGTGATTTTTAATTTCTTTCATAGTTACATACCACTTCATATTTTTAAAATTCTTTTGTAGCAATTATAAAAGTTTGTATTTTTCTTTTTTTAAGATTTATTTATTTATTTTAAAGTTAGTGTTACACAGAGAGAGAAGGAGATGCAGAAGAGAGAGAGAACAAGCTTCCATCTGCTGGTTCACTCCTCAGATGGCTGCAATAGCTGGAACTGTGCCAATCTGAAGCCAGGAGCCAGGAGCCTCTTCCAGGTCTCCCATGTGGGTGCAGGGGCCCAAGGACCTGGGCCATCTTCTACTGCTTTCCCAGGCAACAGTAGGGAGCTGGATCGGAAGAGGAGCAGCTGGGACTAGAACCAGTGCCCATATGAAATGCCAGCACTGCAGGCCAGGGCTTTAACCCGCTGCACTACAGCGCTGGCCCCCTAAAAAATTCCCTACATAACCAAAAATTATAGATGCATGAACAGAAGTTTTAAGTAGTATTCTTTTATAATTAAGACAACTCTATATCTGTGGCTGTACCTCTTTTTGTATTTCTCGGGTTCTGTGCTTAGAGTTACTTGTTCTGTCAGCAAAGTTGGCTCTCAGTAGATTTTTGAGAGTTCAGGGACTTTCTGGCCCTGGACTGCGATTTAATTAGTCAATATGCTTTGATATTTCTTATCTTTCATTTTGTATTTACTTTGTTAATGTCCGCCATTGATCTTTGTGAATGTCTTCTCTTTCCTCTAGGGGTGTGTGCCTGCTGTTTTTCTTAGTCCCTTGACTTAAAAACTTTCCCCTTCATTCTTTATAGTTTCTAGTTAAGTATTTTTGTTTAAGATTTATTTATTTATTTAGGCCGGCACCACGGCTCACTTGGCTAATCCTCTGCCTGTGGTGCCAGCACCCCGGGTTCTAGTCCCGGTTGGGGCACCGGATTCTGTCCTAGTTGCTCCTCTTCCAGTCTAGCTCTCTGCTGTGGCCCGGGAAAGAAGTGGAGGATGGCCCAAGTCCTTAGGCCCTGCACCCGCATGGGAGACCAGGAAGAAGCACCTGGCTCCTGGCTTAGGATCAGCACAGCACCATAGCAACCATTTGGAGGGTGAACCAAAGAAAGGAAGACCTTTCTCTCTGTCTCTCTGTCTCTCTCACTAACTCTGCCTGTCAAAAAAAAAAAAAAAGATTTATTTATTTATTGAAAGTCAGAGTTACACAGAGAGAGGAGAGGCAGAGAGAGAGAGAGGGAGAGAGGTCTTCTATCCGATGGTTCACTTCCCAATTGGCTGTAACGGCCAGAGCTGTGCTGATCCGAAGCCAGGAGCCAGTAGCTTCTTCCAGTTCTCCCACATGGGTGCAGGGGCCCAAGGACTTGGGCCATCTTCTGCTGCTTTCCCAGGCCATAGCAGGGAGCTGGATCAGAAGTGGAGCAGCTGGGACTAGAACCTGTGCCCATATGGGATGCTGGTGCTTCAGGCGAGGGTGTTAACTCACTGTGCCACATCTAGTTAAACATTAAAAGCTTCAATCACAGCTACCAGTATTAATACGATTATAATCATTATTTTTAAAAGCAGTTTACAAATGGTTCAAAATATGATCCTGCATAAAATGTAAGTTAGTCTGCCTCCCCTTAAGTTGGTGCTGTTCTCTGTAACGCACTTGTGATGAGAATAGGTGGATGCACGTCTGAGCAGCTTCGGTCCTAGGAGGCAGGGGGGCGTCCTCCTCTCTCCCTGGCTCTCTCTCTGGAAGCAACCTTCAGCGGTGCTGAACACAGTCCTGTGGAGAGGACCTCGTGCCAAGGAACGCCGGTCTCATGCTCATGGCAGTGCGAGCGCGATGGTGGAGCTGACTGCCCCAGCTCCAGTCAAATCCTCAGAGCACTGTAGCCCGGACTGACATCTTCCCTATAATCATAGGAGAAACCTCCATTCTGACCCCACAGAAACTGTGAGAAAACAACTTTTTGTCCTTTCAAACCTCCAAGTTTTGGGGTAATTTGTTATACAGTGGGAGGTAACACCTCAAAAACCAGTTTTTCATTTCTTTTTTGATCTCAGATTGGAGTTCCTTTGATCCAGCATTGTTGAATTTATTTTGTGTGGTCCTTGCTATAAACTTTTCTTTAAATTCTTGTGACTAGAAAGTATAGCTAACAGAATTTCTGCTATTTGAGATCTAACAATAATTATTAAGTATATAATCAACGGTTATAAATATCACATGGGTGATAAAAAAGTCAAGCTCTTCCATGTTTATGTACCAATTGATAAATCAATCTAATAAAATATATTATTCAAATCCCATAAAATTTTATTTATATTTTACTCATCCTCAGTAGCTGAGCGTCCTCAATGCAATCTCTCATGCTGAGGGCATTTCAGTCCATTATATCTTGATTTCAAACTAATTTTTACATATGTATTTCAATGTGTTTTTTGCTTAAAAGTTTCCTAGTAGCTATAAATTCATTGTAAATTGAATCTTTTAATATTACAAGAAGGGCCTTTAAATACGGGTTTAGTGAAATATTTATATTGGTCTTTATTATGCATGTTGAATTTCTAATATTAATATTAGGAAAAATATTAATATTGTGATGTAGTACTTCATTTCAGATATGTTTGATATAGCTTTATCCATTTTACACATTTAACTTTTCAGTCCCTTTGTTATAAATTCATCTCTCATAACCAACATTTAATAGCTATACATTGATCTGAGACACTTGGCCTTTTAAATGAGGGATTTAATTATTTTACTTTTTCTATTATAATCATTTACTTCTAAGGTTTCCTCTTTTCCTCAAATTTTTCCTTGAATTTTTCATTCTGTCATTTAGTATGCTAATGTTTTATTGTTTTGGTTGTTGGTTCTTTTACTTAATCAGCATTTTTGAAGGTCTGCAATTCTTAGTTCCCTGTGCATTTTTCAGGATCTCTCCTTAACTTACATTTATCTAAGTATCAAAGATAAAAATGAAATGCTCCGGCGCCGCGGCTCACTAGGCTAATCCTCCGCCTTGCGGCGCCGGCACACCGGGTTCTAGTCCCGGTTGGGGCACCGATCCTGTCCCGGTTGCCCCTCTTCCAGGCCAGCTCTCTGCTGTGGCCAGGGAGTGCAGTGGAGGATGGCCCAAGTCCTTGGGCCCTGCACCCCATGGGAGACCAGGAGAAGCACCTGGCTCCTGCCATCGGATCAGCGCGGTGCGCCGGCCGCAGCGCGCTACCGCGGCGGCCATTGGAGGGTGAACCAACGGCAAAAAGGAAGACCTTTCTCTCTGTCTCTCTCTCTCACTGTCCACTCTGCCTGTCAAAAAAAAAAAAAAAGAAAGAAAAAAAAAAGAAAAAAAAATGAAATGCTCATTTTTGTTCTTTATATTAGATGAATATTTTATTATGCTTTTATTCTCCTTCATCTATTAATCTATTTGAAGTTTTAGATCAAGAATATCATATTTGTTTCATGACAAGCAACCACAGTGGACTATGATATAAAGTTTTCAAGAGTTTTTCTTAACTACAATCTGAATGTCACATCTTTCCAGATCCCAGCTTTTAGTCTTCGATTCGTAAGTTTTATTTTTCCCATATTATCAAGGGTTTGAGGAGAGAAGTCTGCACTTAATATTGTAAATGAGAGCTCATTTCATTTATTTGTTTTTATTGATTTTATTTTTTTAAGATTTATTTATTTATTTACCTGAAAGTCTTACACAGAGAAAAGGAGAGGCAGAGAGAGAGAGAGAGAGAGAGAGAGAGGTCTTCCATCTGCTGGTTCACTTCCCAGATGGCCACAACAGCTGGTACTGCACCAATCTGAAGCCAGGAGCCAGGACCTTCTTCCAGGTCTCCCGCACGGGTGCAGCGGCCCAAGAACTTAGGCCATCTCCTACTGTTTTCCCAGGCCACAGCATTGAGCCGGATCCGAAGTGGAGCAGCTGGGACTTGAACCGGTGCCCATATGGGATGCCAGCACTGCAAGCGGCGGCTTTACCTGCTACACTGCAGCGCTGACCTCTGTTTTTGTTTATTTTCAAAAGGAGAGAGAGAGATTCTTTTATCTGCTGGGTCATTCCCCAGATGCCCACAGCAGCCAGGGCATTGCAAGGCCAAAGTTAGGAGCTCAGAACTCAGTCCAAGTGTCTCATGTGGGTGGCAGAGAGCCAAATATTTGAGTAGTCATTAGCTGCCTCTCAGGGTACACAATAGCCGAAAGTTAGAACAAGTGGATAAAAGATGTAACCAGGCTCCTGTACAGGGTGTGGGCCTCCCAAGCCGTGTGCCAAACTCTTGCCCTGCTAAGGGTCAATGTCAAGCTGAATCTGTACTCAAGAGGGTTTCAGACCGCTCCACGCTCCCCATACTTCCTCTTCTATTGCATCCCCACTCACTCTTGGGAGATAAGCTCACCTCTCACTTCACAGAGAAAGGAAGAACCAACAGACAGGAATGCTTACCATTTCCTGTCACCACAGGGGTCTTTTTGTTTTCGTATTGCTTTTTTTTTATACTTTTAACAAAGTTATATTTTGCTTGCATTTATCTTTTCCTTCTCAAGATTGGAGGATGGGTGGGAACATGGGCAGGAGGGAGCATAGGGTGTAAAGTACCACTATGCTCCTAAACCTGTATATATGAAATACATGAAATTTGTTCACTTATGTAAATAAAAAAACTTTTTATACTTTGTTTAATACGTGTATTTCCATAATTATATAATACACGTGGAACTGATTTTAACTTTCACTGTCAGTCTTTTTTCTTCTAAAACTTCTCCATTTTTCTGGTTATTTGGTGAGCAAGTGTAACTCTTGGGGTAACTTTTTTTTGGAGTTTCTATAGGAAGTATGGTTCCAGAGAAGCTGAATATGAGCATATTCATGAAGACTAAATATGAAAATTATCCATTGTCTTCATTTGATATGGGTATTCTTCAATCCAGGGGAATTTTACAGTGACGTAATGTATGTGCTACTTGAAATGAATTTCCTTTGGTGTAGAGGTTCAGAGATCACTTCAGCTCTAACAAGTCCACTGGACAGTGGCGAATTGCTGACTCAACACTGTGGATCCAAAAGCATCAACTCCATGAGGCACAGTAGTTGGGGACTAAGAGCAGAAGATTTGCCTTTTCTTTCTATGTTGAGGTCCATTGCCCTTTTTTTCCTGTGGCATTACTAGGACTTTTTTCTGCGAACCCAGAGATCCTAGCAGTAACGATGACTGGGCCAAACCAAACAGCAGAGTAGTTTTGCGTAAATCAATATCAAATTATCTTTGTTTGTCCTGTCTTTCTTTAAAATCATGTGTTATATAAGTTTTACTTTTTCTTACTGTACTACATTAATTTTGATTTGCTAAAGAAAGTTACAAAGGTTTTGTGTGTGTGTATGTGTGTATATATGTGTATGTATGTTGTTATTCTTGGCATTGTTGGCATGAATTTAATAAGAAAACTTTTGTTGGGTCTCACTGCATCCGTATAATTATTCAAACAGCCACTTGTTCAAACAAGTTTGCCAAGTGCTTAACACACTTTATGTATTGCACTTAGCTCACAAATACCCTCCATCTTGGCTTTCATGGAATTTCTGTCTCTGTGCCAGCAAAAGGATAGACACATGCCCAGAGACCTCAGGAAGAAATGAGAGTCTGTCTCCCATGACTGTGGGAAGGAAACCCAGGTTCCTCCCTCTGCACGTCTCTGCACTTAGGAATGGCAAATTCCTTAGACCAGTCATTTGGAACTTGGGATTTGCTGTCTTTTTATGCACATGAAAAAGAGTCTGTGTAGTCAGTTTCTGCTTTGTGCATTCTTCCTGGGAATATATTTCTCCATAGTTGTCTTCAGAGTTTCAAAATAGTTCATTATATTGAAAGGTTAAGAGCTCATGTATGAATAAAGATGATGCATAAATGGTGACACATCAGTTCCTCTTATCCATATTTCATGGGGAAACTCTCAGAGACTACTGGTGGTTCAAGCAGCAGAATACAAGGAGACCCATTGAGGATGAGGGATGATTTTTCAACGCAAGTCCTTACAATCAGTCCTTTCTTGGTGTGGTTCATTTTCTTCTGATATTTATATGTATTTACTAGAATTATTGACACCCACAGAATATGAGAGATATCATAGATTTTTTTTAAATAAGAGAGTTCTTTTGTTTGCAATGAGATGATCTGAGTTTAATCAACCATCTCAGAGAATAATGGCTGAGATTTTTTTCACCGTAAGTTTAATACAGAACATCTATTTGATATTTATTAAACTCACTACCTTCACTAAGGCTTGACGTTACACAAAGCAGTCTTAATGACACAATAGAGATTTAAAAAGATCTTCATAAATTTATATGCAACATGCTTGTTTCCAAATATTTTAATATTTTTTTAAAATAAATATTAAATGCATCTTTGAAACTTTCACCTTTTTATGATCTCAATATCATAAAATTATAAACTATATTATGCAGATGTGGAAATATCTGATTGGCATATAACATAATTTTCACTATAAAGAAATATATGATAAGAAATGCACAAATTGTCTTGGAAATTCAAGCTTTAAGCCTCCAAAATATCTTTGAGACATTATTGTGTTGATACAAGTAAAAATCACAACATATAATTGAAATATTTGAAATATCAATTGCCTAACATTGAATCAAAACACAAAATAAATGTCCTTGGGCTCATACATATATTAATAATTGCATCAATAAATATATGAAGTAAATAATATGATTTTCCCATGCAGAAGAATTCCAAGTAATTTTTTTTTAAGATTTATTTTATTTATTTGAAAGACAGAGTTACAGAGAGAGGTAGAGAGAGAGAGAGAGAGAGAGAGTTCTTCCATCCACTGGTTCACTTCCCAGATGGCCTTAACATCCAGAGCTGTGCCAGTCCAAAGCCAGGAGCCAGGAGCTTCTCACAGGTCTCCTACGTGGGTGCAGGGGCCCAACGACTTGGGCCATCTTCTACTGCTTTCCCAGGCCATAGCAGAGAGCTGGTTCGGAAGTGGAGCAGCTGGGATTAGAACTGGTGTCCACATGGGATGCCGGCACTTCAAGCCAGGGCATTAATCCGCTGCGTGCCACAGTGCTGGCCCCTCCAAGTAATTTTTTTAAAAAGATTTATTTATTTATCTGAAAGGCAGAGTTACAGAGAGGGAGAGAGAAAGACAGAAAGAGATCTTCCATCTGCTGGTTCACTCCCCAATCAGCATGCCTCAAAACTATAAAAGTCATTAAAATCAAGGAAAGTCTGATAAACTATTACAGCTAAGAGAAGACTTAGGGACACAGGAAGACGAGCAAATATCATGTGGTATCCTGAATGGGACCTGAACAGAAAAAGGAATTTTAGGCAAAAACCAGGCAAGTTTGAATAAAGTATGTATGGCCGTTAGTTGATAATAGTGTATCAACATCTGTTCATTGTGACAAATACCTCAGACTAAGTTTAAGATTTTAATGATAGGGGAAACAAAATAAGGGCTGTCTTTACATTTTTTTGTATACATCTAAAGCTGTTCCTAACATTTTTTTTAAATGTGACCTGCTTATGTATTTTCAATAAAAAGAAGGTAAAATAAAAATTCGGACCACACACAGGGGAGTTCCTATCAGGCTCTAGCAATGCTTTTCTGAATAACCAATAAGGACTTTTAATTTGTGATTGGCATCATGCCCTCCCCCAGGTATCTTCCCAAATACCAAAGCATTGTTCACAAAGTAATTTTAATTTCAAATTAAAGAATTATAATGAATACATAAGCATCTCATCTTCTGCATGTTTTCAAAGCAGAATCTAGACAGCGTCTGCATAACTGGGCTTACGGCACCACTCTGGCTTGCAGGTACTGCTGCCCCCACAGCCAGTCTGTGGGTGAGTCCCACAGCTCCCTTCACCTCCCACCCCACAGCTGCTGAAAGCTCCTGTCAATGATGCACCAGATGTGTGCATGAAGTGGTGAAGTAGGGTCGGTTCTTGAACAGCAACAACGGCCAGACAGTTTGAACCATTGTGGCACAATTTGAAACATTTTCGAAAAATACTTTTCCAGAAGGGCCGGCGCAGGTCAAAAATTCTGATTGTTAAAAGTCAAGAAGAAGCCTATAAGGAAGCACGAGATGTGCACACTGAATGCCATGGCTGGAGTTTCTGGACTGGAGTTTTCTGTGCCCATGCAGAATGCTTTGTCACACGTATGTCATGTTCAGGGCGAGCATTCCGCCTGATGGTTATGCTGTTGGTCGAGACACCAACAGTATATCCAATATTGGGATCCCACACTGGAGTACCTGGGTTCAGTTTCTAGCTCTGGCTCCTGATTCCAGCTTCCTACTAATGGGCACTTCAGGAGAAAGCAGGTGATGACCAAGGAGCTGGGGCTTTTCCATACTGGATTGAGTTCCTGGCTCCCCACTTTAGCCTGGCCCGACCCTGGCCATTGGAGGTCCTTGGGAGTATATAAGCATTTGGGAGTGCTCTCTCTCTCTCTTTCTCTCTTACCTCTCTCTCTCTCATAAACTATTTTTTTAAAAAGATTGTCATTTTTGCTTAGCTGAGAAATAGTAGAAAGAGGCATCCTTGTCATTCGTGAAAGATGACCTCGTGGTGTGATAATTTGCTGTTATTTAGGATGCTCCCAGACTCACATGCCTTTGCTTGAATATGGCTTAAATGCATTCATAATCTTTGACCAAAACCCATGGAAAACGTTTCTTATATTATTTCCCATTTCTTTCCTGGACATAACAAACATTTTCTATTGAACTGAGGGAGTCATTCTCATAAGAGTGTGACAAGACCAGCATTCACCACCAACTACTGCTATCCCATTTCTCATCACTGGCAGCTTAGCTCCAGGGTTTGGACATTTGAACAGTTTCTCCAGGAGTAAATATTATGAAATGATGCTCATCAACAGCATTGATTTGGTTTCCTGTCATCATATATCCTAAGTCACTTCAAAGATAGTCATATTATCTTATCTGTTACTTATTTTTACTAAGATAACTTTGGATGCGCAATATTATTCTTTAAAAATTGCTTATTTATTTATTTGAAAGGCAGAGTTATGGAGAGGTAGAGGGGAGAGAAAGAGAGAGAGAGAGAAAGAGAGAGAGAGAGAGAGATCCTATATTTACTGGTTCACTCTCCAAATGACTACAACTGCTGGTGCTGGGCTGGCCCTGAGCCAGGAGCCAGGAGCTCATTCTGTGTTTCCTACATGGATTCAGGAGCCCATGTATTTAGGCCATCTTCCACTATCTTCCCAGGCCATTAGCAGGGAGCTGGATCAGAAATGGAGCAGCCAAGACTCAAATGAGTACCCATATGGGATGCCGGCCTTGCAGGAGGCAACTTTATAAGTTACACCATAATGCTGGCCACAATATTATTCTTTACTGAGGGAAGAAACTGCTTCTCCAATATAATGATTAATTAAGCTGAATTAAGTTTGATCCCACATAGTTATGAAGTATAGTTTATATGTGATTACTAGAATTTGAACTGCTGTCTTTCTCAACTTACTTTAGCTTTTGTTATTTTTAAATCCCCATTACAACGTGTAGAAAGTTGCCATCTTCAGGATACAGTCCAAGAATCCTGAAACAAACTTCCAATTCAAATTACACCGTGATACTAATGTCAAGGTTTTGTCTTTTATTTTCTCTTCACTAATCATGGAGGAAAGTGCAAAAGGAGAGAGAAGGGGGAAAGAGATAATGGAAATGAAGAGAAGAAACAGGGAGGGAAAGGAAAGGACAGTTAGCAGGAAAGAAGCGTTGGGGAGAGGTTCGGACATAGACTGCAGAAGGCAAGACGGGAGGGAGACATCATCACAGGGTGAACTTTCCTTCAAAGTCATTCAGACCATGAATGAACAGCGACGCCCATGGGAATTAATATTTTCCAGCTTCAGGGATCGATGTGACATCATTTACTGCTGTGGCACAAATTCATATCTAATAACAATCTTGCAAACTTCTGGATTTTCTGAACGCATTCTGATTTCAAATACTCTATACTAGAGTCTGATCTCTTAACTCATTTCTATTTGAAAATGCATATTTACCATATGTATACTTCTTTATGAAGGAGGCTGGGGTAGAATCCTGGCCTCTGAAAATTAGTTCTATAATTTGGAGAATTTGATTAGAAAATAGATGATATAATATCAGGCAAAGATTGATCAGAGATAAAGATGAATTCTTTCAACTCTTCAAAATCTTCCCCAATGAACTTTTTCAAGAAAATGCTTATCTTTATTAAACTAAGTCTATGAAGTTAAATGATAAAACTATGTGAGAGTCTTCGAGTAACACGTTTTGAAACTTTATTCTATTATCTTCATTTCATTATACCCCCCCCAGTCTCTTAATTGTAAACACTAAATGTGTTTTTTATAAGAGTAACAATTTATTGACTATTGCCAAAATTTCAAGAACTTAAATGGAATTCTTCAGCAATGCGCAAACACCAATTCCTTGCCACACCCTGTAAAGTTCCTCCTAAAACCAGTTTGCTCAGTCACAGGATGATAATATTCACAGGATGAAAATATCCCTTTCTTTCTTTCTTTTTCTTTTTCTTTCTTTTTTTTTTTTTAAAGGCAGAGTGGACAGTGAGAGAGAGACAGAGAAAGGTCATCCTTTTCCGATGGTTCACCAATGGTTGCTGCGCCAGTGCACCACGCTGATCCTAAGGCAGGAGCCAGGTGCTTCTCCTGGTCTCCCATGCGGGTGCAGGGCCCAAGGACTTGGGCCATCCTCCACTGCACTCCCGGGCCACAGCAGAGAGCTGGCCTGGAAGAGGAGCAACCGGGACAGAATCCGGCGCCCCGACCAGGACTAGAACCCAGGGTGCTGGCACCGCAGGTGGAGGATTAGCCTATTGAGCCATGGCACCTGCCCGATAATATCCCTTTCACACAACAGACCTTGCTCCAATTCAGAAATCCATAGTAGTATTTTTGCTATAGACACAAGTATGTTGTCAAAAACCTGTCTACACTCATTAAGAGCTTGATGCTTTTTTTCCTTCCACTTGTGAGTGAAAGAGGTGAGTTTTAGGAACACACATTTGACCCTCTTAGGACACTTGCCTTCTGTTTGGAGTGCCTAGGTTCAAGTCCTGGCTCTGCCCTTGATTCCAGCTTTGTACAAATGTACACACTGGGAGGCAGCAGAAGACGGCTCAGGCGCTTGGGCCCCGTGACCTGCCTGGGAGACCAGGCTGAATTCTATCTCCCAGCACCCACTTGGCCCTGTCCAGGCTATTTGGAGAATTTGGGGAGCGAGCCAAAGGATGAGAATACTTTCTCCCAATGTCTCTCTTTGTTTCTTTCCCTCCCTTTCCTCTCCATCCTTCTCCCCTCTTTTCTCTCTGTGTCTCTCTGTCTCTTAAATAAATAAATACATTTTAAAACTTGAAATGAATTGCAGAGAAGAATGAGAGCTGAGGCTATATCACTCACACCTTATAGAATGGATCAAAGATAACAGATGGCAGAGTTGCAACCAGGAGTCATCATTGGCAAACTGTCCTCTTACCCAATGTAGAGTAGGATGAGGAGAAACTCATATTTGTGGTTATCTAAACCATCTAGCTTTGTCCTGGGTAAACATCTTTGCCAGCAAAAAAGTCCTTTCAAGTTAATGGTCATATAAATGGGCATTAAGAGTTGAAAGTTTTTTTTTTTAACTTTTATTTAATGAATATAAATTTCCAAAGTACAGCTTATGGATTACAATGGCTTCCCCCCCCCCCATAACTTCCCTCCCACCCGCAACCCTCCCCTTTCCCGCTCCCTCTCCCCTTCCATTCACATCAAGATTCATTTTCAATTCTCTTTATATACAGAAGATCAATTTAGTATATATTAAGTAAAGATTTCAACAGTTTTCACCCACACAGAAACACAAAGTGAAACATACTGTTTGAGTATTAGTTATAGCATTAAATCACAATGTATAGCACATTAAGGACAGAGATCCCACATGAGGAGCAAGTGCACAGTGACTCCTGTTGTTGACCCAACAAATTGACACTCTAGTTTATGGTGCCAGTAACCACCCTAGGCTCCCGTCATGAGTTTCCAAGGCTATGGAAGCCTTCCGAGTTCGCCGACTCTGATCATATTTAGACAAGGTCATAGTCAAAGTGGAAGTTCTCTCCTCCCTTCAAAGAAAGGAACTTCCCTCTTTTTTTTTTTTTAAGGGAAAGGGTTTATTGGGGAACACCCAACAGACCAGAAAGCTGATTCCAGCCAAGACTGGGAGAAAAGTCACTCATCTTTTGTAGGTAGAGGGGTTTGTCTGTAGAGAAATTTTGAACAATTATACAGCATTAAGTGGGGAAGAGGACCATCAGTACACACAGGTTGGGAGTAGAGCCATTGGTGGTAGAGTAGAGGTTATGATTACAAAGAAATGAGGCCCAAGTGCGCTAGACAGGATCTAGAACAAAGGGCAGAGTCATTATTAGAGGAGCTAAGAAAGGTGCTGTCTAAGCTACAATTAAGTTTTCTGATTGAGAGGCAAATAGAACCTGACAGAAGGGCTTGATAATAATCTGTTGGGCTTTAGGCCTTGTAAGTTAAGAGGCTCAGACCTATCTATCTCTTTACATGGGGTACATCCTAAGGGAGGTGTGAACCTCCTAGGGGAATGCACTCTGTTGACTTTCATTACTTGGCTGGCCTGGGAGGAGAGCTGGCTAGGTAAAGGCAGGTGGCATCTCTAACAAGAAATTTATAGTTCTGCCTGCAATGTTGCTGACCCTACTTGGCCATCCCCTCAGCTGCAGTGGTCACTTTGGAAGCTGGGCTGAGTGAAGGGCTTTTCAGCTTAGAGCCAATAAGATCTGTGGCTCTGACCTGGGCATCCTTCGACTCCAGGGCAGGTCTATTTCCAGTGATCCAAGAGTTGAAAGTTTTTATAACCAACGATAATTGCAGATATGAGGACTGTAGTATGAAATATATTTCCATCTTTTTTGTGTCTCATACGTATGTATACACTCTCAGCTAGTCTCTCCTTTATTCTCTATCCTTCTCCTTTCTGTTCGCACAGGATGCATGGAACAATGTAGTGTTGGTGGCCCAGCTTTAAATATGAAGGCCAGAATGGCCTCCAGGGATGGAAGAGTGTCTTGGCTTTCCATGCCTGAAATGCTCTCATGGGATTTTCAGTCAGATCTGAATGCCTTAAGGGCTGATTCTGAGGTCAGAGTGCTGTTTAGGGCTTTTGACATTCCATAAGTCTGATGTGCGGACTGCTTCCCATGCTGGATCATTCTCTCCTTTTTAATTCTATCTATTCTTATTACCAGACACTCGGTCTTATTTATGTGATCCCTTTGGCACTTAATCCTATGTACATGATCAGTTACATACTTAATATGGTAACTTTAACATATAAGATGGCATTAGTACCGCCCAGATTTTTGGGATTTGGAGTCCCGTGTTTAGAACCTTGCTGTGAATCTCACTGCTCCTTTACAGTAGCTTTCTTTGGCCTTGAGTTCTGATTACATGATTTCCTACTCCATCCCCCTTTCCACTCTTTCATTTCTTTTATTTTACTCTTACTCTTCTGGCAGTAATAGTTCTTGCTTAATTTACTCACACCTTTTGACTTTAAGCCACTTTAAATTCTTTGGGAACTCGAAGCATACCTGTGTCTGTGCATGGGCACACTATTGCAAACAGGAAAGAACAAAGAATCATCTTGTTTCAAACAGTCTGTTATACAGGATGGTCTGATACTTCTTTCCATAATCTGTGCCAATGTATAGTAATTCGTCATTATCTACAAACTCTTTCTTATACAGTTTTCTTATGAAGAGCTAAAACATTTTAAGCCAGAATCATTTTAAAGTATACTGGGAATAGTTATACCAAAGTTAGATGAACTAGAGAACATTTAAAAACTCATCATCACTCTATCAAAACAGTGTTGTTTTTGCAAATATTTGCATAGAAGTGTGACACAAAGTTAATAGAGTTATGATATGACTATACTATTCAGGGGTTTTCAATTGCAAAAACCAGACATTGATTCTCTCCCAATGTGGCACACCATTATATTTATCTCCCAAAGTCCAATTTCTGTTTTTGCCTTAGGAATAGAAAAATCTCCCCCTCCTCAACTGTCTCGTGTGCGAAGCATCCCAGAAAGAACATTTCCTGCCCTCCCCTAGAACTCAGAGTCATCTCCTGACTAAGTTCCCTAAGATGAAATGCAAGGGAAAAGGGACCTGAGATTTTCTTTAAAAACAGATCACTTGCGTTCCACTGCTGTCCTCTCTCCCACCTTCTACAGGGTGAATCGGATGGTGGTGGCTCAGCTTCACACATGAAGGCCAGAACAGCCTCCAGGGATGGAAAAACACAGAAGGAATCCAGTTGTTCATAAGACTGGGAGCAGAGTTACCTGGCAGCTCTGATTACAAACATCTCCACTCCAACATGCAGAATAATAATGTGTGTGTGAGATTCGTTGCTACAACAGCTCAATTTGTATTTTATAAAAGTTATTAATTTAACTAGATATGGGATTCATAGGAACTGTATTGGCTATCTCACAAAATGATCAGTGATGTTCAATCCCAGGGTTGGAACACAGTCAGTGACCAAAACCCTGTCACAGGCTGCTGAGCTAATCCTGAGTGCCTGGTTCTGCTGCAGCCAAGTTCAATGCTCCCTGAATATCCTCATTTTAAAAAATCATTAATTTTTGATTTGAAGTTTAGATCCTAGATAGTTTTAAAAATCCTGCTTCTGAGAGTCAAAGTTTAGGTGGCGGGCTGAAGAATGACAATTACCCTCAGTGCGTCATAGACCTTAGAGTATTCTTTCCTTATTCCTTTCCCCATTTCCATATTTTCATAATGAAAATATCTCACTAAAATCCAGAAATCACTCAAACAACAGAAAACATGTTCAGCTCCCAGGGAGAAGATTGCAAAGCTTCATGAAGCCTGCATTCTGCTCTAGGCCCAACACCCTCTTCTGCTTCTGTGTCAATTTCATGCTGACTTCATGGGCTCTGAACAAAACAGTGACATTGTTTAATGCATCCTGTGTTAACAGAAAGAGAGAAGTGGGAATAAAAGGGAAATTAATTAAAATTTATAAATATATACCAGACACAATGAGGAAGGAAATATGGGTTCATACTAAAGTCCTCATATCTGCAACTATCATAACTACACTTAGCTATAAAAAAACTTGCAACTTCTAATATCCATTCCATATAACCATTAATTTAAAGATTTTTTTTCCTACACCAGTTTTATTTTAAAACACATATGAGTCTTTCTGTAATGGCAAATAGTTCAAATAATGCGAAACATGAATCATTGACTAATACGAGGGGTTTAAATATGAAACAAATTTTTTTTTTTAAAGCAAAAGAAAGAGGTTATATACAAAACAAGGACCTGGAACCTATAAGCTGATTCCACAAATGAAATGAATGGAAAATCTGTGAAGCCAGAACATTCCAGCCCTGCTGCAGAGGAGGGCGTCACACAGCACTCAGTCGGCTGGAGATGGGCTGGGAGAGGTGTGTCTGTACATCAGTTCCAAGTCGTGCTTGCCTGTGCAGGCACCCAGCTCTTCCCAAGACTGACGCGCAGTCCTGTGGCTTTTTTCCTTTTCCACATTCTCAACAAGGCTACAGAAGTTCAACTCTCGGAGAGCCGCTCAGAACAGCAGTTCCTTAGGAGCCAACGCGACAGGTGGGTCAGACCGCAGTCTGAGAAACAGAAGTGGCCACCTGCAGCCGAACAGCAGAACGGACAAGTCCTCCTCCTTCCAGCCCAGTGCCCCATCCCATGTGGTTCCTTCCCAAGTCGAAACCTTGAGGTGAGATGAAGGAGACGAACATCAAGAACAGAAAATCCGTCCGGAAACGAAGGGAGCTGGAAGGTATCCAATACACCCCCGAGCGTCTCGGCGCCCCGCACAGCGCACCGCCACGGGCCACAGACGTTGCTGGCAGCTTGAGGAAGTCCATTTCTCTTTTCTCTCAGCTGGTTAAAGGGCACCAAATAAATACTGGGCAAGGAGAGTTTCCTGGGCAAGTTAGAAATAAAAAAGTTAACCAATTTTCGTCCCTGTGATAATTCAGTGCCCGTAAGAGGCGAGTACTAGAGAAGGGACAGCGTCCACACTCAGAAATAGCTCCTTGAACACGTCACCGTCTCTTACAAAGAATCCAGGGCGTCCCAGAAATAGAAAATTAGTTTCAGGGGACCCCCAAGGCACTTTAAAGCCTTAAAAAATTACAGTAATAATAAATTAGCTATTGCTCTTCAGAGGCTGACGGAGCAGCAGAAGCATCAACAGCAGGTTCACAGAGCTGCGTCCCTCCGGTAGGGCTTCCGGAGCCGCTCAGCCCTCTGTGGAGCTCGGCTGAGTCTCCCAACACCTTTACAAAGACATGAAATTCAACACGGACTCAGTGGGGTTTCTGTTTAGTGGCAGCATGAAATTTGGTCCTTAATGGTAGCAGCTGTCCTCATCCATTTCAGACTCAGGTACTATCAAGTACATCAGACAATACACAAAAGAAAGGATACGACAACGGGCAAAAAGCCAAAGCTGACGAACACCTCAAGGAGCGCCCAAGTCCTTTTGCCCCCTTCCACGTGGATTCCCCACTCAGCCTCTCGCTGTGGAGTAGGGTACGACAGAACTTTTTCTCAAAGATGCCAGACAATGGCATCAAGTGGACAAAATGGTTATCAAGGGACTTTAAAAATCTGACCCCAAGGAATCCAGGACACATACAGGTAATTCAGAGGTATACTTCTGATTCGGGGCAAATTCTAGACTAAAGAGATAATCATTTCAGGTAAATATTATAATAGATGAAACTAAGTCCAGTTTTTTGGTGAGTTTTTTTTTCCCATTTTTTTTTAACTTTTATTTAATGAATATAAATTTCCAGTGTACAGCTATGGATTACAATGGCTTCTCCCTCCCATAACTTCCCTCCCACCCGCAACCCTCCCCTCTCCCGCTCCCTCTCCCCTTCCATTTGCATCAAGATTCATTTTCAATTCTCTTTATATACAGAAGATCAATTTAGTATAAAGATTTCAACAGTTTGCACCCACATAGAAACACAAAGTGAAACATACTGTTTGAGTACTAGTTATAGCATTAAATCACAATGTACAGCACATTAAGGACAGAGATCCCACATGAGGAGCAAGTGCACAGTGGCTCCTGTTGTTGACCCAACAAATTGACACTCTAGTTTACGGCGCCAGTAACCATCCTAGGCTGTCGTCATGAGTTGCCAAGGCTATGGAAGCCTTCCAAGTTTGCCGACTCTGATCATATTTAGACAAGGTCATAAAAGACAGAGTGAGGATAGTAACCAATGATCCTAAGAGTGGCATTTACCAGGTTTGAACAATTATACAGCATTAAGTGGGGAAGAGGACCATCAGTACACACAGGTTGGGAGTAGAGCCATTGGTGGTAGAGTAGAGGTTATGATTACAAAGGAATGAGGCCCAAGTGCACTAGACAGGGCCTAGAACAAAGGACAGAGTCATTATTAGATGTGCTAAGAAAGGTGCTGTCTAAGCTACAAGTAATTTTTCTGATTGAGAGGCAAATAGAACCTGATAGAAGGGGCTTGATAATAATCTGGTGGGCTTTAGGCCTTGTAAATTCAGAGGCCCAGACCTATCTATCTCTTCACATGGGGTATATCCTAAGGGAGGTGTGAACCTCCTAGGGGAAGGCACTCTGTTGACTTTCATTACTTGGCTGGCCTGGGAGGAGAGCTGGCCAGGTAAAGGCAGGGGGCATCTCTAACAAGAAATTTACAGTTCTGCCTGCAATGTTGCTGACCCTACTTGACCATACCCTCAGCTGCAGTGGTCACTTTGGAAGTTGGGCTGAGTGAAGGGCTTTTCAGCTTAGAGCCAATAAGATCTGTGGCTCTGACCTGGGCATCCTTCGACTCCAGGGCAGGTTCATTTCCAGTGATCCAACTCTTGGCAGAGCTGCCAGGGCTCTTCACAAGCTGACTTCTGCTGAAGCCCAGGCTTACCACATTGAAAGCCACTGCAGTGGACTGGCCTGTTGGGTCTCCTTGAGGGCAGATCACTGTCCAGATCAGCCATTAATAGGCCTGCCACCCATTGCTTCTGATGCCTAGCTTTCTTTTCCTCCTGGTTTGTGTTAAAGCAGACCAGAGGATGCAAGTCAAGGGAGTGCACTGCCGACTTCAGCTATCGATCATTTCCGACAGCTCAAGAAGAAGGTCATCTTCATCCTTCCCTGGGTCCAGGTCAATCTCTGCCTCCAATTTGCCTCCTGAAATCTCCCATATGAGCTTCTCGAAGTCGTCCTCCACAGACAGCCGGGGCTTCCCTGTGGAGGCGGAGCTGAGCCAGCGAGTTTTCGTGGCCACTTGGGATGAGGAGGGGCCAGAGCCTTCTGGGGGTGGGGGCTCTGAAGAGGACTGAGCTGGAGGCAGCACAAGACTGTCTCCAGGCTCTTCTGTCCCAGGCATGATAACCATTAATTTAAAAGAACACTTCTACTGATAGAGATGTTTAACCAAGACAATGCTAGATTGTCTACATCATCCCAAAGAGAGGTAGCCATTTTTACTAAAATCTCTGAGAACTCGTCTTTACAAACAGCAAACATTCATCAAAGCAGTAACTATATGCCAGGTAATCCCAAGGGTACATTGGATTTAACCAGAAGATCACACAGAGAAAAGCAGCTTTAATTGGTGCCATGTCTTGATTAAACTTACCGCTATCTATAGGCTGCTTTGCAAGGCCAATCCATTCTATCTACTTGAAAGGCTGGAAAGTTGAATGGCTACAGCTATCACCCATGCAGGTTTCAGTAAAGATTGCATCAGTTTGCACCCACACAGAACATAAAGTGTAAAATACTGTTTGAGTACTAGTTATAGCATTAATTCACATTGAACAACACATTAAGGAGAGAGATCCTACATGAAGAGTAAGTGCACAGTGACTCCTGTTGTTGACTTAACAATTTGACACTCTTGTTTATGGCGTCAGAAATCTCCCTAGGCTCTAGTCATGAGTTGCCAAGGCTATGGAAGCCTTTTGAGTTCGCTGACTTCGATCTTCTTTAGACAAGGTCATAGTCAAAGTGGAAGTTCTCTCCTCCCTTCAGAGAAAGGTACCTCCTTCTCTGATGGCCCCATTCTTTCTGCTGGGATCTCACTCACAGAGACCTTTCATTTAGGTGTTTTTGTTTGTTTTTTTTTTTTTTTTTTTTTTTTTGCCAGAGTGTCTTGGCTTTCCATGCCTAAAATTCTCTCATGGGCTCTTCAGCCAGATCCAAATGCCTTAAGGGCTGATTCTGAGGCCAGAGTGCTATTTAGGACATCTGTCATTCTATGAGTCTGCTGTGTATCCCACTTCCCATGATGGATCGTTCTCTCCCTTTTTGATTCTATCAGTTAGTTCTAGCAGACACTAGTCTTGTTTGTGTGATCCCTTTGACTCTTAGACCTATCAGTGTGATCAATTATGAACTAAGATTGATCACTTGGACTAGTGAGATGGCATTGGTATGTGCCACCTTGATGGGTTTGTCAGCTTTCAAAGGTGTTGTTTTTGTTTATTTGGCAGACACTTAATTTAGTCAGATTTAAACTGCAAATGTCTTCTTTGGACTTTGCTCAAATTTCAAATAAGAACTTTTGCTTTAAAAAAAAAAAAGATGTTCTGAGTGTTCTACACTAATGTATGGTTATTAAGTCATCCAGAAATGAAGGCAGGCACAAAACAAATAGGGCCTTTCTGTATTTTTCTCACCTGAGAATACTTTCTCTCTTTTGTAGTTAAGGTTTCATTAGTCTAATTTGTCTTAATTATTCGAGATAAAAGAACCACAATTTTCCCACTTTTAGTATCCATATAGTTTATATTTTTAACTGCACAACAGTTTGTCTTATGAATAATTCTCAACCATTATTGAACATAGAAACAACAGATTTTACTTTTAAATATTCCTTATGCTCTTTTTGGTCTTTTCAGGACTCCAATTATACATGTGTTGTTCTTACATCACTCATTTCAAGCACTTCCTTTCTGATCTTTTTTTACTCTTTTCTTTGTATAACTTTCATTATCTTCTAAACTTCTAGAGTTTTCTTGAGTGCTTTATAATCTTTTCAAATATATTTATTTTCACTTATTTGACTCATGATTTTTGTTTTTTATATTATTTCATCCTCTTAAGTTTTCTGAGTTTTGTCAACTCTTGTTTCATCGGAAGAATTTTTCTTAGCTGAATTGTATGGGTTTAGTGCTTTCATTTTTTTAGAGCACTTATAGGTAGATGCCGGGATACAGAGATTGTTATTGCTTCCATGGTCCATGGCAGAGTTGGTAGTTCAGAGTGGTTTATAAGTTCCAGGTTTAAAAATCTGCCTTCAATCAGTATAGTACAAAGTGGCTTCTTACTCATGTGAGGGTAAGAGATAATATGTGAGAAGAGGAGTACAAGGAGTCGTGTGTCCTCTTTACTTTTTTTTTGATAGCTATTTTTAGTTTACATTGCAGTCAAAGGCTTAATGCTCCACTAAATAAAATGTTCAACACATATGCAGTAAAAAGACCATAGTTCAGGGCTATAAACAATAGTGAGATGAAAAGACTAAATCCTGCAGGACACTGGATTGCCCATGGATCCTGCTTCTGCTCAGGTTCCACAACACATTGCTCCATTCCTTTTGGCCTTCTTTTCCCCCAAAACATGACTTTTCCAAAACCGGCTTCTTAGGTCTGGATGCATGGTTAGCGTTTTCCTTGTTGACTATGCTCCGAAAGGGTCCACCCTTCAGCATGTTTGTATCTTTGTATAATTTCTTTTTCATTACTGTTTTCTTGATCAATTGTAGGCTTGCCACAAACTCTGTACATGCCCTTCATGTACAGCTTACCAAGAACTCTTCCTTTGATTACCCAAAAGCTGTGTAAAAATGGTGGGATATAGCTTGCCAGGGTTTGGTGTTTATTTTTCCACTTATAAGTCATTTGAAGCTCGAATGTTTCTGTTCTCTAGTTCTGCTATGGGTGTGAGTTTTATGTAGTTTTTTTTTTCCTTTTTTGTCTTTTATTGTCTTTAAAACTTGTGGATTCAAATGCCCTCCACTGCTTCCACTATTCAGAATTTCATATATACTATATTGGTAAGAAATGAGAGCTTTTATTACAAATATATTCTCTACTCTGTATCAGCAGATGAGGGAAATAGCTGGAGGCTGAGCTCAGAGGTGATGGTCTGTGAGGCAGACTTTTATCAAAGCTTAATTTATCACTCAACCCCTTAAGCGCCAAATATGACCAAAGTTGTTTCCTGAGTCCTTCTGGGACTATGTTAAATCAGTCCTGGAATCTGTAAGCATTACCCTGTGAGGTGGCTGTGAGTTCCTCCACAGAAGACTGAATGGAGACTTACATTACAAGTGTGTGATGCTACTATGCGCCTCTTCCTCAGGGTCTCTTAGCTTTGGATCTGTGCACTGATTCATACCTGGGAATATCATAAATTAGCTGCCATTCTCAGGGGACCACGTTTATTTTCTTTATTTTGATTTTGTATAAATTATACACATCAAATAACTGAATAGGAAGCTGCCTATTATTTTAGTTCCTGGGATTTCACAATCACAAGGTCATCAATAAACAAAGATCACTCAAAATTAAGACATGGAGTTTGTCACCTTGATTCAAACGCATGAATGCTTTTTCCAGTGTCCTTCTGGTGACCACATGGGCATTGGATATGCTACAAAGTCTAATATCATCAAAATCTGAGAGTCTATTTATTTTCTAGTTTAGGGGCTAATGTTGTGGCAGAGTGGGTTAAGCTACCAGTGATGTTGGCATCCCATATCTGAGTGCCAGTTCAACTCCTGGCTGTTCCACTTCTGATTCAGATTTCTACTAATGTTCCTGGTAAGGCAGTAGGAGATGGTCCAAATACTTAGGCCCCTGTCTCTCACATCAGAGACCCAGATGAAGTTCCAGGCTCTTGCCTTTACCCTGGCCCAAACTTGGCTGTTGCAGCCATTTGGGGCATAAAACAGTGGATGGAAGATCCAGCACTCTCTCTCTTTTGCTTTCCCTCTCTGCCTCTGTCTCCCTCCCTCTCTATTGCTCATTCTTTCAAATAAGTAAGTTTTAATTTTAAGAAAATTATTATTCACTTGAGAAGCAGAGACAGAGAAAGAGATAGATACATAGAGAGAGCTCCCATTTGCTGGTTCACTCTCCAAATGCCCACAACTGCCAGCCAGCCAAAGCCAGGAGCTAGAAATTCAACCTAGGTCTTCTATGTGGTTAGCAATACCCTAACTACTTGAGCCATCTCTACTGCCTCCAAGAGCACCCATTAGCAGGAACCTGGAATCATTAGCTGGAACTGGGCACTGAACTTAAGTACTCTGATATTGGACATGGGTACCCTAACATGCATCTTAACTGCTAGGGCAAACCATCAGCCCCTAGCATTATCTTCAGCCAGCATCATCAGCATGTGGATAGAAACACTAACATTTTTTTAATAAATATAATATCCCTTCCACAAATGACTGTTTCAAGGCCTTTGAAAAGCTGTCTTCTGTGTCTTCCTATGGTCAACAGATGAATGGTGAATGCATCATTCATAAATCCACTCCAGTGTTTCTCTTTACTGCATAAAGGAATTTGAGGCATCTCAAATTATGTTGGAACAGCCACTCCACTACACCACGCAGACCTTTCTGCCCACTCTTACCTCTTCAAATAACATTGAATTCAGAATTGTTTCATGCCTTCCTTGCACATTTTAAAATAAATTAGTCTGGTCTATATTTATATTCTTTCCTATTTGTTCTGACATCCATAGAATCCATTCCCACACATACTACCTTAGATTTTTAGGCTGATACAAGTGAAGAAAGAACTGTAATGTTGTATGTGAGATTTCTTCAGACCCCTTAGGCATACTGCAATCTGGGCCTATAGGTCTGGAGAAAATGAGGGGTGAGAGGGAAGGGAAGGGAATTGGAAAAATTGAGATCTTTTTGCAAAACAGGAAAGAATGGTGTGTAAGCCAAGCTGAACGGTGGATGGTCTCTTTAGGCAAAGAAAATGAACTTGCTTCAGGTTTTAAGGTAGACACATGCAGCCTTTAAAGTTTGAGGAGTTCTAGCTTTTCCAAATGCTACTGCATATAGGACCATTCCAATTCTCAGGAGCTCATTACTCCTCAAGCAATGCCGTAAGAGATTAGAAACATTGTGTATTTAATCAGCATTGTCATTTGAAAAAGCGCAGAATCCTCTTCTCAACTGCTTCTCAGCTCACGACCCTAGCACTGAAGGTATAAAATGTATAAAATAGACTATTTTAGTCATCATAGAACATTTTTGGTTTTCAATTTGTACTTTGAGATGAGAATATAATGAATTGAGTTCATTTTTTAAGCTATTCAGTGCTATTACATGTAGCCACCCTACTCTG
This sequence comes from Lepus europaeus, assembly GCF_033115175.1. Lineage (NCBI taxonomy): Eukaryota > Metazoa > Chordata > Mammalia > Lagomorpha > Leporidae > Lepus > Lepus europaeus. The sequence goes on from NC_084827.1 coordinate 174,081,237, forward strand.
CATTCTTTGAATAATGCATATTCTTTGTAATACTGATAGCAGCAGTCACTTAGTGGCCTTCAATGAGCCTTCCAGGTTACAACAAGCAGTCAGTCAACAAATGATACTGCGAATACGTACTGGAGATGCTATATTCCCATCCTTTAGTATACCAAAATATACCAGATTTTCATTCTCTTTCTTTTTATGCAGGCCATCTGAAAATCTGAGATTCCCTGTAACTCCACAAGAAAACACAGCTCACTCCCTCAGGAATCTCCTTTCATCTCATTTAAGATTCTTTATTATCAAAAAACACAAACATTAATTTAAGCACAAAAGACCTTTGTTGCAAGGATTTTGAGAGGCTCATGTGTATGTAGTCATTATCTTTTTTTGCCCTCAATTCTTCACCTCTGCTGATATTCACTCCTGTAGCCTTTGCAGTGTACACCCCCTGTGACTTAGCAGTTCTTCCCACCAGAGGAAGTATCCATTTTCCCATCCCATGGTGATGGGCTACTCTATCTGACTGGCTTTGGGCAATTGTATGTTAGAAGGTGTGATATAACCAGAAACTTTAAATGTACTTGACAATTGTATGTTAGAAAGTGTGATGTAAGCAGAAACTTTAAATGTCCTTGGCAATGGCATGTTAGAAGATGTGATGTAATCAGAAACTTTAAATGTGCTTGGTAATTGTATGTTAGAATATGTAATCAGAAACTTTAAATGTACTCTAAATGTACTTGTTCTTTGGGTCTGCTGCCACTTACTCAAAGGATGTGTCTCCAGTAGCTTTGGGTCCAAAGAAGACTTCAACTTCACCACAGCTTGGACACAAACCCTGCCAAGTCCAACCTACAAAGGTTGATACCCTACCAATCCACATAGAAAGGAGTTTGTAACAAATGTTTGTGTTCAATGTCATTGGGATTATTTTTTGGCAGTGATGGGGGGCAGGAGGAATGTCTTACAGAACTTTTGTGCATAACAGTATTAGCATAACTACAGAACCACACCAGAGGACACAGACAAGAGTCAAAGGAAAGGAGAATGGCTAAGTCTCCATAACAGAAATTGTCTGGGATGCCACTATTGGTGCCATTGTCACTGGAGACTGGTGACTGTCCCAATATGTTCCACCACCACCCCCCCCACACACTGAGAGTCTATTATATACCTTTATTTCCAAAACCATCTCTAATAGCTTCTTCTCTTATTCACCACTCTTTCATATTTAAAATCCATTTAATCAGCCATCCAAAATCATACGTTTCTGTTCCAAATGTAGGGAAATTGATAAAAAGTAATACCTACCTCCCCGTGATTTATACTAGTTTTCTGACTCCTGTGAAAGATAAGAGGTGTTTACATACTCAACAGTCATGAAATGGCAAATGTCTATTACGTGTCTTCAGCCCTGAAGGAAAATGGTAATGCAATGAAACACAGTCCTATTCTCAGCCCAGAGCCTATCTAAACAACACAACGGCAGTACAGCTAACATCTACTATGTGAAACTAGCATGCTAAAACTACGATATATGCTTTTATGGCAGATAAATATCCCCTTTATATAAATGAGGAAAATGCAGTTTAAGACAGTGAGGTAACTAGCTCAAATTCACACAGCTCATACATGTGGCAAAGCTGAGGCCAGGCAGATTACAGAGCCCTGACTCTTCACCACCCTGCTGCCCTGTTTCTCAAGCACAAAAGAACCACCTTCAGGAAACAATGAGCCCAGCATAAGAGGAATAGAGCTGGTGACTCTGTAGCATCATCCCTTTCCTACCCCAGGTCTTTATTCCACAGCTAGTAATTATTTTAATTGCCTCCATACCATATTTTAAGCCAAGCTTCTCTTTCTGCTCATCAGGGAAATGGAAAACAACTGGTCTTTTCCAGTTACCTGAAAAGCCTACTATTAAGTTTTCTCTCTGCTTCTTTCAAGGATAGTCTCATAACTCTATTTCTGTCTAATAGAGTATGCTATTCTTTCTTTACTGTTTCTTTTAATAATTAGGGTGGTTATGTCACTAAAGGTTTTCTAAAGAAAAATACTGTTCAGTGTTGACTAAGTTCTGAATAGTCACAGAAGCTGCTTGAGGTTGAAATTCTGTGTGTGCACCAGTGCACACCTGTACCCTATTGTTGCTATTGTTGTTGCTATTTACAGCACCACTTAGAGGCCTTGCAGTTAGTTACATTGTGTCCTTATCAATCTACAAAAGAGAAGAGTTTGAAAACACCACAACTACAAATAGAAGTAATCATGCCAGAGGGGAGGGTGGAGAAAACACCTTGCTGGATCTCAGACCCATGGGGCTGAAATCTTTACTTGGTCATTGACTAGCTGTGTGGCATTGGCAATGCACTCAGATTATATGAGTATGGAGTTCAGTGTTTACATAACAGGATAAACAAAGAATGTGCTGTGTATATCTTAGAGCCCAACACAAAGTAGATATTCAGTGGTAGCAGCTGTTGTCACTATTGTTGCCACTGTTGTGGTGATGGGAAAAAATAACCATGAATCTTCCAGACACACTCATTGGAGCCCATTTCTTAGAACTGCTTTACCTGGACAACTAGTAATGATAATATTAATAAGAAAAACATGGACTGGTGTTGTGGTGCAGCAAGTTAAGCTACCACCTACAACACTGCATCCCATGTTAGAGAGCCTGTTAGAGTCTAGCTGCTCTGCTTCCAATCCAGCTCCCTGCTAATGCACCTGGGAAGGCAGTGGAAGATAGTGCACATACTAAGGACCCTGCCTCCTACTTAGAAGACTGGATGAAGTTCCAGGCTCCCGGCTTCAGCCAGGCCCAGCCCCAGCTGTTGCAGCCATTTAGGGAGTGAACCAACAGATGGAAGATCTATTTCTATTTATTTATTTATTTATTTATTTTGACAGGCAGAGTGGACAGTGAGAGAGAGAGACAGAGAGAAAGGTCTTCCTTTTCTGTTGGTTCACCCTCCAATGGCCACTGCAGCCAGCGCGCTGCAGCCGGCACACAGCGCTGATCCGAAGCCAGGAGCCAGGTGCTTCTCCTGGTCTCCCATGCAGGTGCAGGACCCAAGGACTTGGGCCATCCTCCACTGCACTCCCAGGCCACAACAGAGAGCTGGAATGGAAGAGGAGCAACTGGGACAGAATCTGGTGCCCTGATCAGGACTAGAACCCTGGGGTGTTGGTGCCGCAGGCGGAGGGTTAGCCTATTGAGCCGCGGCGCCAGCCTGGAAGATCTATTTCTTCCTCTGTCTCTTCCTCTGTGTGTGTGTGTGTGTGTCACTAGTTTTCAAATAAATGAAATAAATCTTAAAATAATAATAAAAATAATAGCCTTTTTTGATCAATGAGTTGTTGCTTCTAAAAAATAGCAATCATATTTGTCCTGGAATTTTAAAAATCACTGTCATGTGAAAATATTTTCAGGGATGCATCAAGAACTAGAAACTGATGGGCGTACTGTTTAATCTATCCCTGATGTAGCTCTTGTGTTAACATCAAATAACGATTTAGTTATAACATGTAGTAGCCTACCTGATTCCTATTAAAAGCCAGCTCCAGGGTTAAAATATGTCTTATGTTCTCCCTACTTGCCTTGCCTCTCTGTTTCCTGCCCTGAAAGGGGGAACTCTATTCCAAGGGATTCCCTGTAGTATAACCGCTTAGGCAGTAATCATAGGATGTTGAAATGAGTCCATGATGCTTAGGCTAGAAACTGCAGGGAGAAGTCATGAAGGAAACATCTACACAGCTTGGTTGGAACCATTTTCACTTGTATGATTTTCATTTTTTCCCCAGTACTTAGAGCCTAACATGTGCGATCTCTTCAAGTCTTGATGTCAGTGTATTTCTTTCTTTCTTTCTTTTTTTTTTTTTTTTTTTTTGACAGGCAGAGTGGACAGTGAGAGAGAGAGACAGAGAGAAAGTACTTCCTTTTCCGTTGGTTCACCCCCCAATGGCCACTGCGGCCGTCGCACCGCGCTGATCCGAAGCCAGGAGCCAGGTGCTTCCCCTGGCCTCCCATGTGGGTGCAGGGCCCAAGCACTTGGGCCATCCTCCACTGCACTCCCAGGCCACAGCAGAGAGCTGGACTGGTAGAGAAGCTACCGGGACAGAATCCAGTGCCCCAACCGGAACTAGAACCCAGTGTGCCGGCACCGCATTTAGCCTATTAAGCTGCGGCACCGGCCGATGTCAGTGTATTTCTAACAACCCTATAAATAATCTTGCAGACTACCCATCAGACTAAATAATGGAATTACCAAGTAAATAAGGATACAGCTGGCTCCCAATGCTTCATAGTTGGAAGAACATCATATTCTATCATGGTCAAGTAGGAAGCCAACATTGTGGAAAGTTGGAGCATTTCCTCTGTCATGTTTTACCTTTCACCTTGACTCCAGGTGTCAGAGGCAGGGAATTTGTGATGTCAGTTTGAAGAACTGGGGACATATTTTCCTTTGAATTTCATGAACCCTCAGCAATGACACAAGCAGGAAGTGAGATCATTTGTATTTATGTAGACAAACATGATGACATGTCACAGGCAGAGAAAAAAAATCGGCATGGTCTTATTACATCCACAAAGGTTATTCACTGCCTTGAGACATTTTAGAAGTCAATAAGATATAAATCTTTAATGCAATAAGAAACGAAGTATATTAGGTACCATAGCTAGCTAATAGCAATCAAGCAAGACCAAACTATTGGTAGAAATGGGATAAGGGCGAAAGAAAATAATATTGCTGAATTAGAAATAACCTAATTAGTTAAAGGATTTAATAAACAGTCTAGGCGATTCATTCTGGGATTGAAACTAATAAAAAAGAGAGAATTATAAGTAAGAGATTTTACCCAGCATATCATTTTCATTTTGTCTACTACTATACATCTTTTACTTTTATTCTTTATTTAAACTGATATACAATAGAAAAAAATGCTCTCAGATACCATGAGTATTGCTTTTGTGTAAATAAAATTATTTACCTCTAATATATATTCTACTAAGCTCCTAAAAACACTTGGGGTTACATTTCATGACCCTCAAATAAAAGAACTGGTGGGAATGAGAAATGATGGTATTCCTCCAAAGGTGGCAAAAGAAAGATATGAAAACGAATTTTTATCTTTCCTGAATATATTACTGAAGTCCAACAAAATGGCTTAGAACTCAACAGCAGAGCTCGCATATAAGTGAGTTGGGCTGATTCTTCCACAATAAATCAAATAATAATGCTTCATCAGAGATATCCAAAGAGTGTTCCTGATGCTCACTTTACTCAGTCATTTTACTTCAAGTTCTTTCGTATTACCTTTCCAGGGGACAATTTTTATATTTCCATCACTACCTGGAATTATAGCCCTGGTTATTGATAATCAGTCTATTCTACTATGACAGAAATATCAGTCAATTGCACCATTACACATGGATTAAGATGAGGCTAGATGAGATTGTCCGTGCCTGCCTTTCATGGGACTTATTGCATACTTACAAGAACAAGAGGATTCTCAACCTTTGGTTGTCCTTGGATATAAATCCAATCTGGATGGGAACAAAAATACATTCCCCTTCTTTCTGTCCCTCCCTCCTAACTATCTAAAATCCAACAATTATTTTACTTTTATTTTCATCCTTTAAATACTGTTCTAGAAATGTTGGAAAAAGAAGTGTTTGTCTCTGCCTTCTTTTACTTTTGTCTTCTTTTATATCTTTTCTTTTTTGTCCTCATTTCTTAATCACACAATTTCAATGAAACTGGGAAAACCCAGCCAGCTATGAACTTGGTTCATAGGCTCTGGTTGCCTAGCTTGAATAATAACAATATACTGTGGAATGGTATTTGACTAAATTTTATCCAAATTGCACAAGATTGTAGCTAGGACATACTAGAATGCCCTGTAGATGCTTGAGTTACTAATATGATATCACGTAGCTGAACTTTGGAAGAAAAAGACTACTGGGCACGAATCAGCTGATAGTAGCCAGTTATGTTACTCAGGAATTTGTACAGGAATCTATGATCATGTAGAGTGGCATATTTTAAATGTGCTGCAGAAAACGTACTAAATATATTCTGAAAGAGCTCAGCAGGTGTCTATGGAATAAAAGAGGTTAAGAGTCCTTGCTTAAAATCACAGATAACAGTTCTCCCTGTAGTTTCTTGAAGACATAATGGGAGGGCTCGAGAGCTCAAGGATGTACCTGGAACAGGGCCAGTTTCACTAGGCACCCATACTCAAAGTGGATTTCATGTTTTGAGGTAATTCTCTATAGTCACCATTTTGAAATTCTTAATAATTTTAGCTTTGAAATTTAACATTATAAATGAACTCTGTTGGGAGAGTGGAATGGGTACCAGGGATCTGAAGACTTGATCCAGGCTATTTCCCCACAGTTACCTTCATGGCAACACGAAAGTCCACCATATGCAAGGGCCAGGTCTCTAAAAATGCAATTAGCAGACAATCAATTTAAAGATAATGGTTGAATTTTCAAATCCCACTTTTTAAATGCATTTATTTATTTATTTACTTATTTGAAAGAGAGAGTAACAAAGTGGGGAGAAGGATGGAGGGGGGAGGGGGATGGAGGGAGAGAAGGAGACAGAGGGAGAGGGAGAGGGAGAAGGAGAGAGAGAGAGAGAGAGAGAGAGAGAGAGAGAGAGAGAGATTCTATGTGTTGGTTCATGCCACAGATAATCACAACAGCCAAATTTGAACCAGGCTGAATCCAGGAGCCAAGAACTCCATTCAGTTCTCCCAACAGGGGTGGCAGGTCCTCAAGCACTTCAGCCATCTTTTGCTGCCTTTCCAGATGTACTAGCAGGAGGCCAGATCAGAAGTGGAGTAGCCAGGACTTGAATCAGCTCTCCAATATAGGATGCTAGTGTAGTGGCATCCTAACCAGCTATACTACAACACCATCCCCTCTAATTCCACTTCTGAAAATTCAAAATTCTCTATCATCTCAAAGAAGACATATGGCAGGCTGCTTCTGAAGCAATGACGGAGAACATTGCAATTCTGAGTGAATTTTCATCAAGAAATAAACCAGCAGGTTTATCCCAATATCAAAGCTAGTTTTCCCCATTGCAAATTTTCCTTTCCATCTCCAAAGGGTTGGTGCTATAATTTATTTTATTGCCTACAGTAACAGAGTGTATCTTCAGCCTTAAATTTGTATCTTGTTGATGTCTATTCCAATTTAAGAAATCAAATCCAGATTCACCTCAATGCACCCACTCTCTTGAGCTCCCACCAATCATTAGGAGCAAGAAGCAGGACCAAGATGTCCATAGGAGCCCACATGGTATACCCAGCCTGTCTTCCTTGACTCTGCAGCAATCTGGTCATCATCTGGTCATCACCACCAGATGATGGGAATAGTCACTAAACAGTAGAATTTAAACTCAACTCAAGATCCATTCCACATTCAATATAAACTAGAAATTGTGTTCTAGCTCTAGACTTGTTGGAGGGAGGGGCAAAAAACAATTCTGACTATAGCAGTGGAAAGTGTTCTACTACATTAACTATCAATTTTTCACCTGTTGCTGTGGTTGAGTAAGGCTGACCTCTCTCATGGTTAGAAAAACAGCCAAGAAAGCTCAAGATGTGAAATCGAGTACTTCTTCTTGGGGGTTTGCTTTGAAGTTTCCCTAGCATTTCATTATCCTCAGTGTTATGAAAGCTCTCATGTTTCTTGACACTGCTCTGAATCTGGAATCCATTACATATTTTGTGGAATTTTGTGGAAAATCATTTAACAGGTAGTATTCAAAATTAAAACCATGTTTGCTAAGGCTGGCACACCGGAGAGAAGCAAAGGTGTGTAATGAAGTGGAGCCATTCAAACGAAATGCCCTTCTAAAATCATCCAGCTTTTCTTTTCCCTTTTAAATGTTTCCAAGTCATTTATTTTCCTTCCTTCACACACATCTTGCTGGGGGAGACATGGCTGAGACCAGAGGATGATGTGAGTTCTGGGAAAGGAAAGGAGACATGCAACATGGAACTCACACTTGGTAACCTTGGAGCGAGGATCAGAAGTTCCGTAGAATGATTGCCCTGGAAGAAAATATTTGCTTTGCTTTTATGTTTCCACTGAATGCATGTGGCTAAATCGGATGACAGTGACGCAAGTTGAATCCAGCGTAAGTCATGCATTATCCTCAGTGCGATGAGAGAGTAGTATCAAGCCACAAACCTAATTTAATAGTAAGAGAAAATATTTATGTCACTCTTCTCATATGGTTATTATCTCTGCAGCAGCTCAAAACATAAATTCAGAATGTGAAAATAATGTATGCTATGAACTACAAGACAGAATTTTCCAGTATTAAAACAGAAGCCTAGGCTTAGAAGTGGAATAAAGATTTAGTTCTTAAATTTTCATCTTGAAAAGGTCCCCAAAGTGTCAAGAAGAATGAGAGAATCAGTGTTAAGGTGAAATCTAAAATCCATTATCGATGAACCGTATCAAGTTGGTCACCCTGAAGCACATTTCAAGAAGGGCTGCCAGCTTCAGGGAAGACCAAATGGGGCTGGGAAGTGTGGCTGGACAAGGACCCCGTGGCAGGAAGACAGATTGCAGCTCTACAATACAAGTGGCAACTCCAAAACTGTCCTCAGCCCAGTGGTAGCTTCCTTGGAACCTATGCCATAATGTTTAGAGAGACATGGAAGTAAATATGGGTGAAGACTCACCCAGTAAATAAAATCATCCCAAAGTCATTAGACAAGAAAACCAGGTGAGGAAAGAGACCCAGCAGGTCGAGGAATCCGCCAACAGCGCAACCCAGCTGGGAAAGAGCAAAGGCTGAAAGAAATCACACACATTGCCTTTGAATTCGGATGAGATTGTCTACAGCTTAGGACATGGCCTTTGCTTCCTTCAAAAAATTTCATAAAATGTTTTCAAATTAAACAGTGTCATGGCAAAAAAATGATCTACACGAAGGATCTCTGCGAGTGAGATCCCAGTGAAAAGAAGGGGCCATCGAAGACGGAAGTACTTTTCTCTGAAGGGAGGAGAGAAGTTCCACTTTGCTTATGGCCCTGTCTAAATACTGACGGAGTCTGCGGACTCCAAAGGCTTCCATAAACTTGGCAGTTCATGTTAAGAGCCTCGGGTGATCACTGATGTCATCCATAAGAGTGTCAATTGTAAAACCAACATCAGGAGTCACTGTGCACTTGCTCCCCATGTAGAACCTCTGTCCTTTATGTGGTGTACTATGAGAATAAACAGTAAAACGTGTCTTCAAACAGTACTTTATACTTTGTGTGTCTGTGTGTGTGAAAACTGTTGAAATCTTTACTTAGTATAGCGTTGATCTTCTGTATATAAAAATAATTAGAGATGAATCTTCATGAAGAATGGGATGGGAGACGGAGTAAGAGGTGGGATGGTTTGGGGGTGGGAGGGCTAGTATGGGCGGAAGAACTACTATATTCCAAAAATTGTACCTATGAAATTTATATTTATTAAAAAGAAAAGCTTTCTAAACAAAGCAAATTAAACAGTGTCAGATCTGAGTAACAATGATATGATTATTAGTATTATGAATCAAATATTAATAATCATAAAGCAGATAAGTCATTCTATGCACCAGGAAACAAGTCAGGCATGTTACATGCATTCATGTTATATTTGCTCCCCTACACGCTAGTCCTCTAGGTTAGGTTCTCCTAACACCCTCAGAGCAGAAACAGGGAAACTTAGGCACAGAGAGATTGAATAATCTGGTAGAGTTCAGTAAGTTATCAGTGTGACATGAAAGGGGCGGGCAGAATTAGGACCTGGGCCAGGACCCATGCTTTTTTTTTTTTTTTTCTATGACTCATGTATTAATTTGAAAGGCAGAGTTACAGAGAGGCAGAGGCAGAGACAGAGAGAAGTCTCCCATCCACTGGTTCACTCCCCAGATGGCTATAATGGCTGGAGGTGGGCCAATCCAAAGCCAGGAGACAGAAACTAGGAGCTTCTTCTGGGTCTCCCACGTGGGTGCAGGGGTGCAGCCATCTTCTACTGCTTTCCTAGGCCACAGCAGAGAGCTGGATCGGTAGCAGAGCAGCCAGGACTCCAACCAGCGCCCACAGGGCTTGCCAGCATTGCAGGCAGCAGCTTTACCCACTACGCCCTGGACCCATGCTCTTAATCTCCACACTAGCAGACATCAAACATTTTTGTCTCAGAACTTTTTCACAATTTAAAACTATTGTGGTTCCTTAAGGTTTTTTTTTTTTTTTAAGATTTATTTATTTGAAAGAGTTACAAAAAGAGAGGGAGAGAGGGAGAAAGAGAGAGACAGTGAAAGAGAGAGAATTTTCCATCCTCTGGTTCACTCCCCAAGGGGCTGCAAAAGCCAGAGCTGAGCCAGGCTTAAGCCAGAAGCCAGGAGCCAGGAACTTCTGTGTCTCCCACATGAGTGCAGGGCCAAAGCACTTGGGCCATCTTCCACCACTCTTCCAGGCCATTAAAAGGGAGCTGGATTAGAAGTGGAGTAGGTAGGTCATGAACTGGCACCCTATTATGGTGGGACATTTTTATTGCAGGCATCGGCTTAATCCACTATACCACAATGCTGGACCCTGCAGGTTCTTTGATATTTATCCAACTAGAAATCAAAACCTATAGATTTAAAGGTATTTATCAATTCATTTAAAATTAACAATAATACTTATCAAATTTTAACATAAATAGGAAATTTTAATGGAATTTGTAACTGGTTTCTATGCCACCAAAAGTAAAAAAGTGTCATTGTTTTATACTTTGAATCTTTTAATGTCTGTCTTCATAAAATGTACTGGATTCTATTATCTGTGTATTTATTTTTTGTTAAGATGTGCTGTTTTGGTTAAAGTATATTAAGAATATTTGGCTCATAGAGATATGTAACTAGAGAAGGGAAAGTATTTTGATATAAGGATTTTCAATTAATTGTAGACATTATTAATATTAAATGTTGTGAAAGATTATAGTTTCCTAAAGGATGGTTACAGTGTAGAATATGAAAACACAACAGTGAACTGTTTGAATTTTAATACACTAAAAATCCTTTATTCTAACTCACACTGAAGGAATATTTTACCCACGCCTGAGTTTATAACTTGCTTTGGTCATTTGGTTCATCAAGTTTTGCAGATCTTTTAAATGTTAACAGATTTTGTTGTGCAATATTGAGAAATAATATTGTTGACACGCCACTGAACTCATCAGAAATTCAGTATGTGTTGGGAAAATGTCAAGCCCAGAATGGTAGATGAAGATTTTCCAAAATTATAATTTTGATTTGAGAGTTTGGATTTTATCATTGCAACAAATATTGTCAGTTATCGTCCTTGAAGTGACAGGCACATTTGATCCACTTCTGAGAAATACTGCCAAATACTCAACTCGCATCCTTGAGAAATGATTCATCTTGAGGAAAATTCTGCTGCAACTATGAACCTGTTAAACTAGACGAGTTATGTGCTTCTAAAATACAATGGTGGGGCAGATATAGGATAGATACTCCTATTCAAAAGAGAGAGTGGAGTGATGGGTCCCACGCAGGCCCAAAACATATCAAGGCAAAGTTATTACACCTTAAGGCTGGAAAGCAATCCTCTCTGGCTTGACTCAGGGGCATGGCAAGCTGGAAGGCCGTGTCTCCCAGCCTCTGCCAGCCAGGAGTCTCATTGCCAGAGGTCACACTCTCAAATTCTCTTGGGGGGGTATCATAGTCCCAACACTGCACCTGGTAGCAGAGAAGCAGGGACACCTGGAGAGGAGCTCGTTGCCCTCTGAACAGAATTTGAGGTTATTTTTCTTTCTTCTTGAATAAAAGCACAGTTCATAACCAACTAGTTAAAACCAAGAAGTCTGACATCCATCCTTCATTTCATCCCATTTGCTATGCTACCTTTAGTCCCAGTTGGTGATATTTGTCAGTTAAATCCCATCTAGCCTCTGTTCAGATGGCTGATTAGATCCACAGATGGTACCCACACTTGTCAATGTTGTTCAGCTACATCTTAGTGTTCTCTTATTTTCAGTATGGATGAACTGAGAATTTTTGGCTTTTCTACATCTTCAAGTTCTGGTTCCCTTTTGTTTCTTCTTCAACTCATCTCTCTCTTTTGCACTGTACTATGAGTAGTTAAGAGGAACCAACCTACTTCTTCAACACCCTGTTTAGAAAACTCCATTGCTAAATATTCAATTTCATTGCGTCAAGTTCTACCTTCCACAAAACACCAGAGCATGAACACATTCAGGCAAATTCTTTGCCATTTTACAGCAAATATTGTCTTTTCTATATTGTCAATAGCATAATCCTCATGTCTATTAAATCTTTTTTTAAAATATTCATTTATCTGAAAGAGTTACACAGAGAGGGAGAGAGAGAAAGAGAGAGAGAAAGGTCTTCCATCCCCTGGTTCACTCCCCAATTGGCCACAATATCTGGAGCTGTGCCGATCTGAAGCCAGGAGCCAGGAGCTTCTTCCAGGTCTCCCACGACGGTACAAGGGCCCAAGGACTTGGGCCATCTTCTACTGCTTTCCCAGGTGGCACTTTACCCACTACGCCACAGCACCTTCCTTTTCTATTAGATCTTCTCAGAAGATCCTTTCAAATCCTTATTTCTAGTGTTATTCTGTATGATTACTCATATACATGTTTAAGATGGAAACATTCTCTCTAGTTTTCCTATTTTGTTTTAGGAATACTCACCAGAATCCCCATTAGCATCCAAATTTAAAGCTTAAAACTCAAATTTTCCCACACCTATTCATTACCCAGTTCCAAAGATGCTCCCACATTTGATATTCATTACAGCAGCACCACGGTTGTGTTAAGATTCGTCCCAGCTAGCTTGAACTCGTCATAACAAACCTTATCGACTGAATGGCTGTGAAGAACAAGATCAAGGTGTAGATCCATGAGACTGTGAGGAATCTTTTCCCAGCTTGCAGATGGCTGCTTTCTCCATGTGTCCTAACATGACAGAGAGACAGTGTGCATTCTGGTGTCCCCTCTTACAAGGGTACTAATCCCATCATAAGAGCCTTATCCTCATGGCGCCATCTAATCAAGTTAATTCCAGGAGGCCTCATCTAGGTGAGTTAGGTCTTTAAAATGTAAATTTTAGAGGGAGGGATATAATATCTTATTACAAAATAATACAAAAACAAAAGAAGTCAAGCAAACCCTTATATTATGTATTTACAAGCCATTAAAGTCAGTAGGGAAGATTTGGATAAAAAGTGATGAATCTGAAACAGGGTAGGGGGCACTTGGCCTAGTGGTTTAGCAGTTAAGCCACCATTTAAGATAACCATGTTCTAAATCACCGTGCATGGGTTTAAGTCCTAGCTCCAACTCCCGATTCCATCTTCCTGCTAACAAAGACTCTGGAAGGCTGTAGAGGTAGATAGATCCCTACCACTTTAAGACCTGGATTGAGTTTGCAACATGCAGCTTCAATCTAGACTAGCTAAGGCCACTGCAAGCACTGGGGAATGAACCAGCAGATGAGAGTGTGTGCTCTCTCCATCTCCCTCCCTCTCTCTCTTCCTCTCCTTCTCTCTCTCACATTAAAAGAAAAAAAAAAGAGTGTTGGGTCAAAAGTAGCCATATGGTAATATGTAAATAAATCTCTACCTTATGACTTACATTAGTGAAATCTAATATAAGGGAGATTTATATATGGGATACAGTATTATACTAAACAGAGTGTGAAGACTTTTTCTAAAATTCTGCATCAGGATGACTTTCCAGAGAATTGGGGGAAGATAATGCCTTCTCCCACCCTGCAATTACCATGCTAGTGATTAACCAGTGATTACTGAAAGCAGAGAATGCCAGGAGCAAATGAGCCCATGGATGCAGTCCTTCATTACAGAGAAAACTGGAGAGCAAACAGAACATCCAGCACATTTAATGAATGGGCTGATTTGTGTCCTCTCAAAATTAATATTGAAGTCCTCTTCCTCAGGATCTCAGAATGCAAAAGTAGGGTTATTGCAGATGTAATGAGTTATGTAAGATGAAGTCATACTGAAGGAAGAGTCTCTAATGCAATCTAACTACACCTGTCAGGATTCTTGAAGCACAGACCGCTGAGTTTCAGCTCAGTAGGTCAAGGGCAAGGTCTTGGGGACGTGCATTTTTAACAAGGTTCCAGGTGGGTGACGCTACTGGTCCAGGAGCCACGCTTTTTTTTAACTTTTATTTAGTAAATATAAATTTCCAAAGTACAATTTATGGATTACAATGGCTTCCCCCCCCCCATAACTTCCTTCCCACCCACAACCCTCCCATCTCCCGCTCCCTCTCCCATTCCATTCACATCAAGATTCATTTTCAATTATCTTTATATACAGAAGATCGATTTAGTATATATTAAGTAAAGATTGCATCAGTTTGCACCCACACAGAACATAAAGTGTAAAATACTGTTTGAGTACTAGTTATAGCATTAATTCACGTTGAACAACACATTAAGGACAGAGATCCTACATGAAGAGTAAGTGCACAGTGACTCCTGTTTGTTGACTTAACAATTTGACACTCTTGTTTATGGCGTCAGAAATCTCCCTAGGCTCTAGTCATGAGTTGCCAAGGCTATGGAAGCCTTTTGAGTTCGCTGACTTTGATCTTCTTTAGACAAGTGTAGTCAAAGTGGAAGTTCTCTCCTCCCTTCAGAGAAAGGTACCTCCTTCTTTGATGGCCCATTCTTTCTACTGGGAGCTCACTCACAGAGATCTTTCATTTAGGTTTGTTGTGTTTGTTTTTTGTTTTTTGTTTGTTTGTTTGTTTGTGTTTTTTTTCCAGAGTGTCTTGGCTTTCCATGCCTAAAATACTCTCATGGGCTCTTCAGCCATATCCAAATGCCTTAAGGGCTGATTCTGAAGCCAGAGTGCTGTTTAGGCACTCTATGCCATTCTGTGAGTCTGCTGTGTATCCTGCTTCCCATGTTGGATCGTTCTCTCCCTTTTTGATTCTATCATTTAGTACTAGCAGGCACTAGTCTTGTTTATGTGATCCCTTTGACTCTTAATGCTATCATTATGATCAATTCTGAACTGAAATGGATCATTTGGACTAGTGAGACGGCATTGGTACATGCTACCTTGATGGGATTGTATTGGAATCCCCTGGCACATTTCTAACTCCACCATTTGGGATAAGTCCGATTGAGCATGTCACAAATTGTACATCCAGGAGCCACACTTTGAGAACCACTGTTACAGGAATTTTGTTGGGCTTAGGATACCAGAATTATAAAGACAGTGCATACTCAACTGGTGTAGAATGAGGATCTGAGGGAACAAAAGGGTAACCAATGTATTTAATGATGGGTAAATATTCTCAATCATTGTGAAAGGGCTCATGCCAGAGTGACCATTCAAATCTGAGTGAAGCTAGTAGGGCAGAGATGAAAAGAATCTGTTAACAGGAATGATATAAAGTAGATGGAGAGTCCAGTATAATTCTGGAAACTAATCTTTATTTGTGAGATTATTTCATTAATCCCCCCCTCTGTTATGACTCATGAGGAAATGGAGAGTAGCTGTGTACTCATGAAACAGTGGGATAAACAAATAAACTTCAAGTACTTGATTAATAAATGAAGGACTGAACAAATTCGTGAGTGAATGCATGGATAGCTGCAGCCACAGATTGGAAAACATTCATGATGATGATCTCCCAGAAGATGGCTCCACAGAGAACAATTTTCTTGACCATGAGGTTCATTAGGTTCAAGGATAAAAGATGAGCTTGTGGTCAATTCACCTTGGGGACAAAGAGAGGTGGGCATGAGAGTGACAGGGGATCCAGATCTGGGAGGAGGACATGAGAGCACCTGGGTGCACCTGAGACTTATGGCCCAGACTCTTGTGTCAAGGAAACCAGCATTGCACAGAGACTCCTAGTGGACCCTGGACCTTCAAAAAATCAGCTACAGGGAACAAAAGAGGACTGAGCTCACAACTGGCAAGGTTCTTCCAGTTTGGCTAAATTAGTGTGATTTTAAAAAGAATGCAAAGGGGAGATGAACAAAAGATAAAATTAAGTGAAAGGGGGTATAAATCAATATTTTTCTTGAAATTCCCAAAACAAGATGTTATAGATGAAAACTAAATCGAGGCCTATATTTAAGGTTTTAGGGAGTGATTTTCATGACTAGTTGGCTTCCTTTTGGTTTTGTTTTATAGTATAACAGACCCCATGCCACTATCCTACTTATTATCAGAATACTTCATATTTTTTTTCCAAATTCTACCTGAAGGATAGAGGTTTCCAGGTGATCTTTATTCCTTCCTTCCTTCATCTCTTCCTTCTTTCTGTCCTTATTCTTTTTCTTTCCCTGCCCCTGCCTTCCATTGTCCAATAATCTCCTCCCTCCTTCTCTTCCTTCTTTTCAACCCTTCCTTCCTCCCTCCCTTCATCCGTCCCTCTTTTTTTCCTTCCTTGCTTTTTACCCTTCTTTCTCTTGTTTGGTAAAAATTTTATTTGAGGGCCGGCGTCGCGGCTCACTAGGCTAATCCTCCACCTTGCGGCGCCGGCACACCGGGTTCTAGTCCCAGTCGGGGCGCCGGTTCTGTCCCGGCTGCCCCTCTTCCAGGCCAGCTCTCTGCTGTGGCCCGGGAGTGCAGTGGAGGATGGCCCAAGTGCTTGGGCCCTGCACCCCATGGGAGACCAGGAGAAGCACCTGGCTCCTGGCTTCGGATCAGCGCAGTACGCCGGCCGCAGCGCGCCAGCCGCGGCGGCCATTGGAGGGTGAACCAACGGCAAAGGAAGACCTTTCTCTCTGTCTCTCTCTCTCACTGTCCACTCTGCCTGTCAAAAAATAAAAAAATAAATAAATAAATAAATTAAATTAAATTAAAAAAAATTTTATTTGACAGACTGAGAGACAGCAGACCGTCCCAAACCTCTTTTCTGTTAGTTCACGCGCCAGATGCCCTCAACAGCTGGGCTGGATTGTGCTGAAGCCAGAATCAGGCACTCAATCTGGATTTCCCATGCAGTGACAAGGACCCAACCACTTGAACCAACCATCATTGCTGCCTCCAAGGGTGCACATTAGTAGGAATCTGTAATCCACAGCAGAGCTGATACAAGAGCTCACACACTCCAATATGGGATGCAGGCACCCCATGCTTCCTCTTAACTGCTGCAACAAATACTCGTCCCTCTTTCTTTCTTTCTCATTCACTACCAGGACACATGGAGCCAAACATTAAGCCCATGTTTACTAAAGGATTCAAAAGACTTTGGTATTGGCCTGATACGTCAGTTTTCCTTCCCTCTTATTTACTCAAGCATTTTTATGTGGTATAGTGTATGTATCTTTAAGATACTTCAAAACATTTTGGGAAAGGAATGATTTATAAACAAATAAATACTAAAGGTAATGTTCACCTTCTATAGACAATTGCCTCTAAACCAAGCCAGCCTGGGCTCTAGTGCTAGAATGCATAGATTAAAATCATAATCTTGCCACCTTAGGCTCTGTGAGACCTTGGGTGTGACATTTATGCTTTCTAGGTGTCAATTTGCCCATCTATGAAATGGCAGTAGATGATAGTGTTCCCTATAAGATCATGGTGAGTACTAAATTAGTTTCTTTATGTAACTTAGAACTGTATCTCACATACAGTAAGTGCTTTATAAGTACTACCTATTATTGACATTGAACTCCCATGATGTACTGTGCAGTATGTTTAGAAATTATGTCCAAGGAATCACACAGTTTGGGATGGAGGGTTGGTTGAGAATAACAAATAATGTGTAATTCAAAGGGTCATTATCTAGCAGAGCTCTGTTGTTCTGTAAGTAGTGAAGAAAAGTTTGAGGTCCCAAAAGGTTAAGAGGTTTGCCCAAGTCACCTGCTCCCAGAAGGCAAGGCCTATGAGTGAGTGGCCTCAGACATGCAAACAGGAGACTTAGGGTCTGGAAGAAGAGTGCTGGATTCCAGATGACCCCATCACCAAGCCCAGGGATCATGGTCAACTCACTGTCCTTCTCTACGGCTCCATCTGGGGAAAAAGCCTTAAACCATTTTCCAAGACGTTTCTTAGTTTTTGCAATTTGTAATTCTGGTCATTACTGTTCTCTTTGGGCACATGCCTGGAACTCAACTGGAAACATTTGCAGTGTGGTTGAAGCAGAGCTTCATAAAGTCAGAACAGAAGATTTAATGTTTCCTACATGCAGACTTTGACCCTCCTCCGTACTCTTGCCCAATCTTTCCAATACAGAAATCTCTTTGAAGTCATTTTGACTCCGTTGTTCTCATCCCCTAGACTTTGATCCTCACACAGCCCAGATAGTTTCAAACAGATGAAATCTCTCTTCCATAGTCATCGACCACACTCAAATGCAGCCAGCAAAGTACATCACCCCACTGGCCAGGCCACTGCTGTGCTGAAAAACTAGTGGTGAACTTCAGGGTGGTGATCCATGGCCACAGTCATCACCTCTCTCAAGCCAAGTCATTAATTCATTCAAAAGATATTTTTGGGTCCCTTCCAAGCAGCAAGCACCATGGTAGGCATTTAGGGAACTTTCAATCCAGCCATTGCTCATAGGGTAGTTTACTCATAGAAACACTGCAACAAAAGTACAATTACAACTTTGATAAGGTTATGGGAGAAAATGCTCAGAATACCATGTAAGTAGACAGCAGGTCTTTTGACCACTCCCCTTATGGCTAAAGAAGCATTACCTGTATTGAAGGAATTGGATTTAAGACTAGGAGACTAGGGTCAGGGAGCCAGCACTGCTCCAGGCAAAGGGAACAACATAAACAAATCCATTGGTGTGAATATTTAGGGATCTAGAAGATGATCTGGACACTGAATCAGAAAGTGGCTTGGGCTATGAATCAAGCTCATTTGGGGCATACTTAAGGATAATACAAAGAAACAATTTTTATAAGACTCAAGACTTACCAAGACTAAAGATGCTACCCCTTTTCATGTATTTTTAAAAAGCATTTTATTTAAATAATTTTGATTAACGTATAATAATTGTACATTTATATCCAGTGCATGGAAATTGCCCTGTAGTCTTGGTTCAGTCCCTCTTACTTTGAAATGGATGAAGCCATTATCAAATAATTTAACAAAGGCTCTGTGCAAATGCTCTACCATCTCCTGCTAAAAAACTACTTTGATGATGCAGTTACTATCATCATTAACCTAGGATAACACAATCATACAGACATGCATTCCCACGAATTGTTTTTTTGTTTCTGATGGTATATTTTCCTGTAGAAATAGCTTGCTGTTAAGCATCTCATAACATATTGTATGTCCTGGAAATAATTTTCATCAGGGAAACTGGCATTGCATTTTTATTTATTGTTCAAAACCTAGAGCAACTGAAGCAATTCTTAAATGAAGCACTGATATACTTACATACACTGCATATAATTTTCGTGTGTGTGTGTGAGAGAGAGAGAGAGAGAGAAAGAAAGGGGGGGCAGAGAGAGAGAGGGAGAGAGAGAGAGAGAGGGAGGGAGAAAAGCATTGCATATGCACTAGCAACAAGGAAAAGTTTGGAAGGAAAAATTCCCTAATCTCACCAACAAGAGAAGGCTGCTCATGCTGCTGCTTCTGATGACCTGGTAGCACTTCTTCTTTTACTCTCTATTATAAGCATGCTTTCTTAGATTATAAAATGAAGTTACACAAGAGAATGCCCCAAAATAAAGTCATGGCTATAATATCATTCCATGGAATAATAATCTAATTGTAAATTTTAACATTTACAGTTTGGAAACCAAAGATAAAATAACAAAAAAGGAGATAATCAGAAAGAATAAGAATGTATCCACAGAGAGATTTGCACAAAAATACTGACGACAGATAAACATAATGGGTCTTCAAAATTATAGGGTTTTAAAAACTGAACAATAATTATGATACAATGAGTTACATTTTTGTGAAGTTATGAAGATTAGCATTACACCCAAGGTTCATTCCAACAAATGGTACACTTGATTAAGTGGCAATGCATGAAATGACACAGTTATAATAATGAGAGGGTCTGAGAAACAATCAAAGATCCAATTATTCAGATCCAAATATGCTCAGTCTAATTTCAGCATTTTTTGTCTGCCCTAATTATTTGACAGTAGCACTAGACACAGTGTATATATGGTAGCACTCAACCTCCAGAGTCTTTGACTCATGATGGAGTCTGCATTTCCACTGCTGAACTTTATTAGATGATAAATTAACATTTTATGGAAAAGTAAAAGGAATGGGATGTATTAGACACCCTTATTAGTTTTGAGATAATTGCTGTCGTGTCAAAGAAAGCACCCTCCATACGAAGAATGAGGAGAGGTGTCTTTTTTTTAAATATTTTAAAAAATTTATTTGAAAGTCAGAGTTACACAGACAGAAGGAGAGGCAGAGAGAGACAAAGGCCTTCCATCTGATGGTTCACTCCCCAATTGGCTGCAATGGCCAGAGCTGCGCCAATCTGAAGCCAGGAGCCGGGAGCTTCTTCCAGGCCTCTCACATGGGTGCAGGGGCTCAAGGACTTGGGCCATCTTCTACTGCTTTCCCAGGCCACAGCAGAGAGCTGGATTGGAAGCGGAGAAGCCAGGTCTCGAATCTGCGCCCATTTGGGATGCCGGCGCTTCAGGCCAGGGCGTTAACCTGCTGTGCCACAACGCTGGCCCCAGGAGGGGGTGTCTTAAATCTCAGTCTAGCTCTCAGTAAAGTGGGAGAAATCAGTCTCTCTGGGTTTCAATATTCTAATCTGAATAAACGTTTTGACATCATCTGGTGTTAAAATAAGTAATATGTAACAATGTCCAAGACATTGCCGACTTATAAGTTCTTTATTCACTTTATTCCTTCTTGAGCAATAAAAGTTTTACACAGGCTCCAAGTTGTGATGTTTTTTACTGAGAAGATAGGCGCTGGCTTGACAGGAGTGGCTCTGAAGAGTCAGACACAGAAACATCTGCACGACTTCCCTGAGAGCGCCCTGTGCCACACACTGGGTCTTTCCTCACCTGAGACACTGGAGAATCCATTAGTCTCAAGGGCCAGCCCGCCTTCCCAAGAAAGATACTTAGTAAAGGCATGGCCTCTTTAAAGTTAATTTCCCTCAAGTACAAATCAAGAATAATGACAGTTCCTCTGCAGCACAGAATTAGAAAATGATAGGATAAAGCTTACAGTCTGATACATGGTAAGCACTCAGTAAAAGCTCATTTTTAATTTTATCTCATTTAAATCTTAGCATCTTCTGGGCTCAACATCCAGATTCCCAACATGCAGAGGAAAGAAAAAGTCTGAACGTATTTTCTATTAGACAATGGGTGTCAGGGACAGGACCCAAAAGAACCACTACAGTAGTCCAGGGGGAGTTAAGCATTCTGGCATCCTAAAAAGGGACTGAAATGTAATGAACCATTCTGAGGTACCACTTGCAGCATAAATGTTGGGGTGAAGCTGTGAAAAGTTCCTAATGGCTGGCCCATCGACAGCTGGCCAAGTAAGAACAATGTTCTGGGGTCTGAGGGTACTATGATCTGTTGGAAAACTTGAGACCCAACCTTAGGAGACCAAAGGGCTACAGGGGAAGACAGGTGCAGCGTGGGGCTAATTCTGGAGCCTCCACAGAGCATGTCAGAAAATCCAAGGCTCTGGGATCAGAGTGTCCTGTGGTCAGTTCAAGCCCTGTTTAGTCATTGCAGACTTCAACTATCCCCTTAATCTGTTTTGATACCAACTTCTCATGCACAATAAATAATGATTCCTAATATATAAGATACTTTTGGTATTAAATAATGTACTTAGGATATCATATATTGAATATGTGTTCAAAAGTATTACCTCTTGTGATTCTGGTTCCTCAAAACCCTCTTCTATATTTTCAAACCCTCAGCTCATGCCCACAATGGAATCCAATGGACCAACTGGCACATAGCATTGAACATAAATTAAATGAAATTTCAGTCATTATCCTTTAAAATAAAAATATATTTAGTCATTTGAGAGGCAGAGTGACAGAGAAACAGAGAGATAAAGAGATCTTACATCCTCTTGTTCACTTTCCAAATGGCTGCAATGGTCAAGTCTGGGCCAGGCCAAAGCCAAAAACCAGGAATTCCATCTTAGTCTACCATAGGGGTGTCATGGGACCCAACACTTGGGCCACCTTCTGCTGCCTTCCCAGATGCATTAGCAGGGAGCTGGATCAGATGTGGAGCAATTGGGGAACTCTGATACGGGATGCTGCATTAAGCAGTAGCTTAACCTGCCGTGCCAGAGCAGTGGTCCTTAGACACCATGTTGCACCTGTCTGTCCAGGAACGTATTCATGGAAGGCTTGTAAAGGTATTTTCTCATTTATTTTTCTAGTATTTTATAAGCCCATTTTCTTTATAGAAAATATGTTTCTTTGTAGAACATATTACTCCAAAACTGAAATCCTACATGCTTACGTACCTGCTGAGACAGCAGCCTTTGGGGATTAGCTATCTCATGATGTCGGTTTGATTCTCTTAAAAGCTGAGAGAAAAACTTTACCGATACCAAATAATTATTCAGTTGAAAGGAATTCAAAGCTCGTTAATTTTTCAGAAGAAAGAAGAAAGGAAAAGTTTTCCAAGTCCTCTTCACAGGAGCCTATTTTGGAGAAAAGGGCAATTCATAAAAAAGAAACTTTAATCATAATCTAACAAAGTCTGACCTTTCAAAGAAAGAATTGAATGATCAGTCTGGAAAATAATTTTTAGTAATAAATTCTCCCAGCTCCACAGAAGCACTTGCTAGCCAAGGGAATGTAAGTAGGGACTTATCTTCACAGAGTGGCATTGAAGCTGCTTTTTAAATGCTGGCAAAGAATGTTCTTCCACAGGGAGGCAGAGGAACATCCTTCAGTGTGGTGCAGAGGGAGACATGGCCACACGACCTGGATCTGCAGACACAGCAGTGTGCCCCAACCCTGCCCTACTGGCAAATCCCACATTCTGACCTTCAAAGGTTCCTCCTCTTTGTGATGTGGAGATTTTAGTTGGATCTTACTGAGATGCCTGGAAAATACCAATTTCCAAAGAAAACAACAAGGGGCACCCACAAGGGGAATTGTGGGCCCTGGCTTAGACAAGGGTTGGCTGACTCGGGAAAACTTGGCCTCAAACTAATTGGCTAATGGCACACAGAGAAAAGGGCCATCCTGCCTACTTTGAGTTCCTTTTCTCTTTCATTTTCCAACTGCTTTTCCCTCCCAACCTCAATTCCCTCCGCAGGCAATCCAAGCCAGTGATTGCCAGACACTAACACAACAGAAGGAAATAACTGTAATAGAGAAGTGAAAGATGAGAAAGAGGAAATTCAGGGGAATTTCATCCCCTTGCAATGCATGTGTATGTATGAACTATGTTAATTTTATTTCCCAAAGAATTTTTTTTAACTTTTATTTAATGAATATAAATTTCCAGTGTACAGCTTATGGATTACAATGGCTTCCCCCTCCCATAACTTCCCTCCCACCCGCAAACCTCCCCTCTCCCACTCCCTCTCCCCTTCCATTTGCATCAAGATTCATTTTCAATTCTCTTTATATACAGAAGATCAATTTAGTATAAAGATTGCAACAGTTTGCACCCACATAGAAACACAAAGTGAAACATACTGTTGGAGTACTAGTTATAGCATTAAATCACAATGTACAGCACATTAAGGACAGAGATCCCACATGAGGAGCAAGTGCACAGTGGCTCCTGTTGTTGACCCAACAAATTGACACTCTAGTTTATGGCGCCAGTAACCATCCTAGGCTGTCGTCATGAGTTGCCAAGGCTATGGAAGCCTTCCAAGTTCACCGACTCTGATCATATTTAGACAAGGTCATAAAAGACAGAGTGAGGATAGTAACCAATGATCCTAAGAGTGGCATTTACCAGGTTTGAACAATTATACAGCATTAAGTGGGGAAGAGGACCATCAGTACACACATGTTGGGAGTAGAGCCATTGGTGGTAGAGTAGAGGTTATGATTACAAAGGAATGAGGCCCAAATGCACTAGACAGGGCCTAGGACAAAGGAAAGAGTCATTATTAGAGGAGCTAAGAAAGGTGCTATCTAAGCTACAAGTAATTTTTCTGATTGAGAGGCAAATAGAACCTGATAGAAGGGGCTTGATAATAATCTGGTGGGCTTTAGGCCTTGTAAGTTAAGAGGCCAAGACCTATCTATCTCTTCACATGGGGTATATCCTAAGGGAGGTGTGAACCTCCTAGGGGAAGGCACTCTGTTGACTTTCATTACTTGGCTGGCCTGGGAGGAGAGCTGGCCAGGTAAAGGCAGGGGGCATCTCTAACAAGAAATTGACAGTTCTGCCTGCAATGTCGCTGACCCTACTTGACCATCCCCTCAGCTGCAGTGGTCACTTTGGAAGTTGGGCTGAGTGAAGGGCTTTTCAGCTTAGAGCCAATAAGATCTGTGGCTCTGACCTGGGCATCCTTCGACTCCAGGGCAGGTCCATTTCCAGTGATCCAACTCTTGGCAGAGCTGCCAGGGCTCTTCACAAGCTGACTTCTGCTGAAGCCCATGCTTACCACATTGAAAGCCACTGCAGTGGACTGGCCTGTTGGGTCTCCTTGAGGGCAGATCACTGTCCAGATCAGCCATTAATAGGCCTGCCACCCATTGCTTCTGATGCCTAGCTTTCTTTTCCTCCTGGTTTGTGTTAAAGCAGACCAGAGGATGCAAGTCAAGGGAGTGCCCAAGTCCCATCTCTAATCTTCGGTGGCCTGAACTACAAGTCTATAGTCACAGGCATGTTCTGTAGTAGTTTTTCTAAGGTAGACAATGCCCATGAGGAAAATTATATTCTCACTTTAAAACTTTCTTTCCCTTTGGTCTGAAAGGGAGGTTTTTTCTACTTACTGTATACTTCGCTGATGGCGAAGTGAGTCTAGCTATGAGATTATTATTTAAGTTCTTATTTTGGCTATGCTATTGCAGAAAAATGTTAGCCATCTCTTTTATAAGGTCTAAAGATTAAATTGTGCATCCTACAGATTCCTTCATAATAGAATTAGTTTCCTACCTTGAAGAGAATAGAGAAATGAAAGAACAAGTTGGGCTTAGAATAGAGAAATGAGGGAGCAAGTCCTAGATCGCTTGTTGACAATAGCAATATCACATGAATACTTAGCAAACCGTTTCAACCATTAGATAACAACTTAAGAAAACATTTACCAGAAGGTCCAATGCCTTCTATAAATTTTAAGAATCATGTATTTGAAAACACCTCTTAAATATCTAACATGGTGTAGTTTGTTTAGCCAGTAAACTTAAGCACAACCATCTAAAATGTTTTTAGTTTCTTTCTACCAACAAGTCTAAAACATATGATACACAGATTCAGGTCCCACAAATTAAAATGTATCTTTGATTGATTTTAGCAGCTTAAATTTATGGACAATCTTATCTATAAGCCATTTAAAATAAAACTCTTAATAAAATTTCCCCATGTGGACATACAATATGTACACACATATAATATAGCATAATAGACCAATACATCAATTTTAATAATAGCTTTTAAAATCTTTAACTCTTTTTGTAGATTGCCAATTGATTTGAATTGCTTTTTCTTTTTAGTAACCTCAGTTAACCATACTTTCTCTCAGTTGGTACTGTTAATACCTTATTGGCTTCATCTGTTTACAGAGCCATCCCAAAGTACTGAATACAATAAAAGTGGCTGGAAAAAGTCCATAGGAACCTATAGGAGGACAGCTAAACACAGAACCAACAACGCTTTAGTTTTATGAGCAGCACATCATATATAACTGTGGATGACAAAAGACTTTAAGTCGCCATGTTTAAAATTATAAACTCATCAACCAACAAGAGGCACTTGCTTACTTCACAGTATTTTTGAGAGCACCTGTAGGATTTTACAAGTATTTAACCCTTTAGGCCTCTGGGGCTTTCTCATTAAGATAACTATCATGTCTAATAACACAAGATCATTAGACTTTTTAATTCTCAAACATTTGTATTAATAGCATTTTCCATTATAGAAACTTAAAGTCTGGTACCACATCACATCTTGACAGTCCTTCTAATAATCTCCAAATAGACTGATTAGTTGGTGTCTCTATAAGATGAGAGACATAGGTCCTTGGATTTTTTCAGTTGGGCCCAAACTGGAAAAACCAAAGTCCAGGATTTACTGGAAATTTTAGAGACCAGATTGTTTGAAACTTTGATTTTTTGAATGCCTGTCAAGAATGCCAAGAAGGCTCAAAATCCAAAATATCTGGTTGAAATAAGATTTCTTAAAATCATGACATAACATAGACCAAATTTGATCATTGTTACAAGGTGATTATTCAAATTTTTGAACAAAGCACATATTTAAATAACCCATAGCTCTTAATAAAAATTCAGCTGTTTTTGAACAATTAGAATTTAACAGACATCAAGAGAACATAATAGATTACTTTAACACATTGCTTTAACAGAGCATCAGAGTTTAATTCTATGTCAAAGAGAAATTGAGCTTCCTGTGATCTTTTGCTGTGAGGTTTCCTTCCTTTACCTTCTTTCATATTGGTGACCATGTTTCTGTGTTTCTGTGTGTAACACATCTTTAAGCATCTTTTGCAGGGCAGGATGAGTGGCAACAAATTCTTTCAGTTTCTGCTTGCTATGAAAAGTCTTAATTTCACCTTCATTCACAAATGAGAGCTTTGCAGGATATAGTATTCTGGGCTGGCAGTTTTTCTCTCTTAGTACCTGGGCTATGTCTCGCCATTCCCTTCTAGCTTGTAGGGTTTCTGATGAGAAGTCTGCTGTGAGTCTAATTGGAGATCCTCTAAGAGTGATCTGACGTTTCTCTCTTGCATCTTTTAGGATCTTTTCTTTATGTTTCACTGTGGTGAGTTTGATTACAACATGTCGTGGTGAGGATCTCTTTTGGTCATGTTTATTAGGGGTTCTGTAAGTTTCCTGTACTAAGATGCCTCTGTCCTTCTCCAAACCTGGGAAATTTTCTGCTAGTATCTCACTGAAAATGCCTTCTAATCCTTTCTCCCTCTCCATGCCTTCAGGAACTCCTAGAACCCGAATGTTGGGTTTTTTAATAGTATCCTGTAGATTCCCGACAATATTTTTTAGATTTCTAATTTCTTCTTCTTTTCTTTGGTTTGCCTGTTTCCTTTCCTGTTCTCTGTCTTCTAAGTCTGATATTCTCTCTTCTGCTTCGCCCATTCTGTTTTTAAGGCTCTCCAATGTGTTTGTCATTTGATCTATTGAACTCTTCATTTCATTATGATTTCTAGTCACTATCAGAGTTTCTTGTTCCACTAGTTGTTTCATTTCATTTTGATTCCTCCTTAATATTTCACTTTCACAAGAGAGATTTTCTATCTTGTCCATGAAGGATTTCTGTAGTTCAAGAATTTGTTTTTGAGAACTTCTTAATGTTCTTATCAATTTTTTGAGATCCGCTTCTTGCATTTCTTCGATCTCATCATCTTCATAATCTTGAATTGGGGTGTCTTTTTCATTTGGGGGCGTCATAGTTTCTTCCTTGTTCTTGTTAGCTTGGTTTTTGCGTTTGTTGTTTGGCATGTTGGAGATATTTGGTTTCTTCACTGTGGTGTTTTTTCTTGTTACGCTATGGCTCTATATTAAGTGGACTGTCTGCTTTCAGTGGAGCCTTAGAGGCTTGAGATGAGTGTGGACTGAGAGCTGTGTTTGGTTCCTCAGGGTTGAGGGTGTGTCAAAGATGACACTCCCAGGTTAGGTGTGGTAAATCTCTCTTTCTTTTTTTGATTTAAAAGGGAAGTAATTCCGCACAGCTGAACGTAATTGGAGGTAGTTAGCAGGCAAATGATATACCCACAGGAGCCAGAGATGGGAAGCTCTTTCCCAAGGACCACACAGGGAATCTCTGCTGCCCTCAGTGTGGGCTCCAATTCTCCTGCAGTCTCCCACTGGGTTGCCAAGTTAGATGCTAATCTGCTGTTATTTCACCCCTCCCCCCAGAGTCAGGTTTTTCTGCTAGGCTCAGGGCTGGTGCAGACCTGAGGTCGCCCTGCTTATGACGTATGTCCAAAATGGCGCCTGCTCTGTCTTGCTCGCCTTTGAGGGGTGAGCAGAGAGAGAGAAACTTGTGTCTGTATCGGTCACTTTTTTTATTTTTTTCCTATCTCCCTTCTAGTTAGCCTGGTGAACTTTTCCCCACGGAGTTTCAAGCCTCGTTCCCTCTAGCCTCCTCTTTCCGCTTGCCCGCTGGTGTCTCAGGCTATTGAGGTTCGGCTCACCTCGCGTTCCAGCGCTGGTGTGTTGAGTCTGCCACTGGTGTCCCGAACTTGGGCTCCCACGCTCTCCACGCAGGTCCACTGTGAATCACTAGTTCCGGAAGAGTTTCCTCTGCTGTTTCATCCCCTACTCTTCCTTGACCCTGCAGTATCTCCACTTATATTAAGCTTTCTCTCCCCCTGGACTAAGTGTGCTCCCTGCCTATTCCGCCATCTTGCCGCCTCCTCCCAAAGAATTTTTTAATTAAATAAAAATGTCCTTCAAAGGAACTACCATCTCTGTTCTTGATAACCCAGGCTCAGATAAGAGACACCAAGCTCAGACAGTGAGGGCTTCCCCAAAGGATGGAGACCCCCACTGCCTCTCTAAGCCATGAAGCAACATTGATACTCACTTATTGTTAAGGGTTGGATTATGTTCCCACTCACCTACATTCATCTGTGGAAGTTCCAATCCTCAGAATGTGACTTTATTTGGAAATGGGGGTGGAGTGGGGTTGGACACAGGACACAGATGAAGGTGAAGGCAGGGACTGGAATGATGCTGCAGAAGCCACAATCAGCCCAAGATTCCCAGCAAACCCCCGAGGGGGTGGAGGGCTGCATGGGATGCATTCTCAGTCTCTCCAAGAAGCACCCCTGCCAATATCTTTGATAGAGACAGACTCCTGGCTACATAGATGGGGAGCCCCTTCCCTACTATCTGGAGATGAGTATCGCAGTAACTGAGAGTCAACCCGCCAGCGTCTGTGAAGGATGTTGATGTGCTGTGCTAGTCCTTGCACTCCAGGTTTTTCTGTGCTGTTGTAACTGATCGAGGTCATGAGAATTCTATGATGCTCTGCTTTCTTGTGTTTTATGTGGAGTCTTGATTGGAACTTTTATCCAATTAACCAACAAAAACCATCCCTCTCCCAGACCACTCACATGAACTTCCCCCTTTACAGTTTATAAAAGCCCTAGACAGAATGGCTCTCTCCTTCAGGGATCCCTCTTGGTGGTGTTGGGAGCTGTTTTCTTTCATTTTATCTTTTAACTTCTCTGCTTTGGAGAAACCACTTCTACTTTCCACACTCTCCCTTCTCTGTGCTCCTTGTTCTTCTGAGACATGACCCTGGTGGAGAAAACGAACAGCAATAACCACAGACCCCTGCAGCATCTTCATCTCCGGCCTGGAGTCTCCAGAGAGACCCTGGAGGACGACGCATGTCTGCTGTATAAGCCACCAAGCTTGCAAGGACTCTGTTATACAGCCCCAGCAGTCACACCGGCATCACTGACACACCCGAGGCAGTCATCCACATCCAACACTCCACTCACCGAGACAAGCATTTATGAGTCTCTCCTGCACATCAGCCACTGAGATATGCTCTGGGGATGAGAGAGTATCAGGCTGTGGTTTCCCCCTCGTGGACTGTGCCATCCAGTGTAGCTGACTATTGAGCACTTGGTGTGCTGAAGTAAAATACATACTAGCTTTCAAAGACTTAATCCAAGAAAAATAAAATATTCCATTAATTTGTTTTATACTGGCTGGCTATATTTTGAAATTATAATATTGTTGATATGTTAGGTTAAATATACTAATAACAT
Source organism: Lepus europaeus (assembly GCF_033115175.1). Classification (NCBI taxonomy): domain Eukaryota; kingdom Metazoa; phylum Chordata; class Mammalia; order Lagomorpha; family Leporidae; genus Lepus; species Lepus europaeus. Next base: position 174,111,135 of record NC_084827.1, read on the forward strand.
TTTCACACAGAAATCAGCATTGTGGTGCTGTCGCTTACAATGCTGGTAGCCCATGTTGGAGGACCCATTCAAGGTCCAGCTGTTCCTCTTTAAATCCAGCTCCCTGCTAAGGTGCCTGGGAAAGCAGTGGAAGATGGTCCACGTACTTGAGCCATCACCACCAATGTGGGAGACCTGAATGGCTTTCCAGGCTCCTGGCTTTTGTGACCATTGTGGCCATTTGGGGAGTGAACCAGCAGATGGGAAGATCCTCTCTCTCTCTCTTTCTCTCTCTCTCTCTTTTGTGACTCACCTTTTCACCTATTTCTTTCAAATGTTTAAGTTTGACTGCTGTACATTTTAAAATTAGACATTTGACAGACAACACAAAGCTACTAAACAGAAGTGCCCTGGAGCTTTGAGGCCAGTGGTAGGGCAGACGGAGAAGTAAGTCACAGTTATAATTGTGGAGCTGCCCTCACAAGACTATTGGCACCTGAAACGGAGATCCAGAGAGGCAAAGAAGGGAGCATTATGTGACATAGGAGCGGGGTGTGCAGAGGATAGGTGAGCCCCTTGGGAAACTACAAAAGCTCTTTTGTTATCCATCAGATCCCAGTGGAGCAAGGAAAAGAGAATGAGAACCCTAAGAACAGTTTCCCCACCTCAGTGCTATGGGCCTTGGGCTAAATTCTTCACACATCCACTCCTTTAATTACCATTGCACCTGTGAGAGTAACACCTCCGTCTCCAGTTTTTCAGATGAAGAAACTGAGACTTGAGATGTTAACTTCTTTACCCAGGGTAATGTAGAATCAGAGTTTGTACATGGTCCCAGAAGAGGAGATGAGAGAAAGCATGGGGAGGAAATTATGTATCATACTAAAATACAAAATTTCAAAAAGGTCAGGGAGAAGGAAGGGAGGATGTTAATTAGTTTCTCTTATGGACAATGAGCATTAATAATTAAATATTAAATAATTAAATATTTTTAAATATTTACTTATTAGAAAGACAGAGTGTCAGGAAGAGAAACAGGGAGAGAGTGGGGAGAAAGAGAGAGAGAGCGAGCGAGCGAGCTTCCATCTGATTGTGTGTTACCCAAATGCCTGCAGCAGCCAAAGCAGAGCCAGGCTGAAGCTGGGGAGCCAGGAACTCCATCCAGTCTCCCACGGCTCTGGTTGGGGCCCATTTACTTGTGCCATCCTCTGCTGCCTTCTCAAGTGCAGTTGCAGGAAGCCAGATGGGAAGCAGAGCAACCAGGATTGCATGGGCACTCCACTAAGGGATCCCAGCATCACAAAGAGCAGCTAAAGCTGCGGCATTGCTATGAGGGTCCCTGCCCTGACATAATTTAAGCAAAAGTCTGAGATAATCAGATTTGGATTTTAGAGCAGTGGAAGCCCTGGAGACGGAGAAAAATGGTGGACTGGAGGTTGATTGGTCAGATTCCCTGTCCAGAAACAAACTGGAGTGCTTCCCGTGACTATGGTCTTCGAAAAGGTATTTTGCAGAAAAATGACAGATGTAGAGTATACAGATGTGATCTGAGGGCACAGAGATGGTCGGATCTAAACCAAACTGCAGGTAACTGAGGGTTCTCCCCTTCGGTCTTTGGAGACTGTTGTCATCGGGCTGCTCCTGTTACAGAATTTCTGGACCTGGCAAAGGCTGATGTCAATGGCAGGATTGAGATAGAGGAAGTGAATGAGACTTCTGGCTCAGAGTTGCACCTTAAGGAATGAAAAGAATGCCGGCTGGTGCCGCGGCTCAATAGGCTAATCCTCCGCCTGCGGCGCCAGCACACCCGGTTCTAGTCCTGGTCCAGGCGCCGGATTCTGTCCCGGTTGCTCCTCTTCCAGGCCAGCTCTCTGCTATGGTCCAAGTCCTTGGGCCCTGCACCTACATGGGAGACCAGGAGAAGCACCTGGCTCCTGGCTTTGGATCAGCGTGGTGCGCCAGCCGTAGCACACTGGCCACTGTGGCCATTGGGGGTGAACCAACGGCAAAGGGAGACTTTTCTGTCTCTCTCTCTCTCTCTCTCACTGTCCACTCTGCCTGTCAAAAATAAAATAAAATAAAAAAAGAAAAGAATGCCAGGTTTTGCCTTCAGGTTCCAAGGATTTCTGGCATGAACCATAGAAGGCTCATCTCTGGGGCCCTCAAGAATGAATTTTGTCCTTTTCTGAGGTTGCCTAACATGTGGGTTGTGTCATGCTTTTCCCTTAAGAATAACAGAGAAGAAATATCTTTAAGGAAACAATGATTTTGAGTTCTTCAAAAGCAGTTTTTCACTGTAGCACTAAGGATGTGATGGATCAAGCTCACAGCTGTTTTGATTCTGAGGTTACAGGTGCAGCCGGATGAGATGCCTTTTCACTAGGAATGATCTGAAAGTCACCGGTGGCCCCGCAGAGCCCACTGTCGGCCTTTCCATGACTTCTTTTGGTTTGTGAAGTATGCAGGGTAAGCAATGTCCTGTGTTTGCTGTTTAATGCATTGGAGCTGGAATTCCACCTCTTGTTAGTGGGCAACACTCAACAAAGTCTTCACATTCTGCGCCCATGGCCACCACACCCTCCCAGACACAGACATTCCCTAGCACCATGCCTGGCCTGCCATGTGTGGTCCAGCAGCAAAGTCTTTCTGTCCTGCCTTTCCTTGTCTCCTTTAAGCACAGATCATGTGCATTAAAAATGGGCAATTACGACCAGCTGCTCCACTTCTGATCCAGCTTCCTGCTAATGGCCTGGGAAAGCAGTAGAAGATGGCCCAAGTGCTTGGGCCCCTGGCACCCACGTGGGAGACCCAGAAGAAGCTCCTTGCTCCTAGCTTTGGCCAATTGCTACCATATGGGGAGTGAGCCAGCAGAAGGCATCTCTCTCTCTTTCTCTCACTGTCTCTCCCCACCACCACACGCACCGCCCCTCCCTTAGATCTTTCAAATAACAAATCTTTTTTTTTTTTCTTTTCTAATGGGCAATTATAGAAGAGGGAAAAGGGCCAACATGTGGTCATCTTTAGGAACAATTGTGTATTTCTACAACACAACCAGTAAATATACAAAAACCAAGATAAGTGTAAAGTCCATGACAACCAGTTTTAAGGTAAATTATGAAAAAAAACTGCATCCTCTGGACAGAGAATTATGTAGAGACACCTCCCTTGGCTGGCGGATGTTTGACAGGGTGCTCTTCCTTTGGGCAGCTGATGCCACCCCTCCCCATTCCCAAGGCATAAGCTTTGTTAGAGGAGCCTGGGCTGATCTGCAGCACTCTGTTCATCAGAGACTCTTGGGCAGGACACGGCCTGGGTGGAGGCATTCTCAGAACCTCATACACCCCGAGAGCTAACATAAGATCCAACTGGCCGTGGGCTGACGCAGTCACAAATACATTCACGGACCTGAAAAATCACAAAATATTTAACATTAAAAATAAACTAGACCATTAAAATAATTGCCATAATTGATTTACTATATGACCTTGATATGTTACTGAGCTGTTTAATAATACATAGGGTCATAATACATAGGGTCTTGATAATTTAATGGAAAAAAAAACTAGTAGAAAACAGAAAACTTTAAAGCCTGATGATCAGAAAAATAATTTCAACTATTTCAACAGTTGTGTTTCTATGGGAAAGGGGAGGAGTTCAGACCTTTCTAGAGCTTTTGTTTTGTTTTGTTTTTGTTACTAGAACCAAACATTTGTACTAACTGAAGGAAAAGATGCAGAAAAATTATGGATATTTAAAAAGAAAAGGTATTTTATTACTTTCAAGCTTTAAATTCTAGAGTTTCATTAACCATCTGTTGCATAGTGGAAAGCTCACTTTAATATACAAAGAATAGCTTGCAAGAAGCACATCTAACTTGCAATTTCAGCCATGCCTGCATCTACTTGTGCTGAAATTACACCACCATTTCCAGTAAATTGTTATTGTGATATGTGAAAACAGGGTTTTTCCAAGTAGGAGTACTTCCAATTGCAATGTTACTCATTCTATTTATTTGCTTATTACAAATAAGCATAAAATTTGATATTTCAATGCCATAACCACAGATTCCTAATTAGTTTTATCTAAATTAATGATGTTTTACTGTACTAATTTCTAATAGTGCAGTAACGAATTCTAGGGAAAGCTATTGCAATTAAAATGAGAAAGGCAGTATGATAATCCTGCATAAGACTGAATTCAAAGTTCAGTTCCATCCCAAGCTTTGCCCGCCCCAGTTGCTTCTAAACCCATAGTGCAACTACATGAATACAATCCAATTCTGAACAAAATGAAATTTACTAGATTTTGTTTGCTGTGCAAAATTGGAATCACAGCCACTATATTCAGACCAATGACAAACCTTTCTTCATTGATCCAAAATTTACATTAAAAAGTGAGTACAATAAATTCACTACAGTCACCATGTTGCTCTTGTATCTGTTCCTCCTATCCACCTGAAATATAATACTCTTGGATCAACATTTCGTTCGCCTCCTAAACTGCTGGCCAGTGGAAACCTCTTTCTCCTTCTGTATGTTGGAAGTTTTTAGATTCCACATGTAAACGGGATCGTGTGCTATTTGTGTTCCTGTTTCTGGTTTTCCAACTACATAATGTCCTCCATATATGACCCAGGTTCAGCCATGTTATTACAAATGACAGGATTTCCTTCCTTTTTAAAGCTGTATAGTATCCATTTGTAGGCACTCCACATTTTCTTTAAGGATTCATAACTTGATGGGCATTTAGGCAGATGCCATATCTTGGCTATTGTGAATGATGCTGTAGTGAACATGAATGTGCAGTGATCTCTTCAAAATACTGAATTTCTTTAGATACCCTGGGATTGCTGGATCTATTTTTAATTTTTTAGGAACTTCCATTCTGCTCTCCATAATGGCTACATCAGTGTGTTCCCATTGGAAGGGTTCAAAGATTCCCTTTCCTCCACATTCTCAACAACACAGATTTTTCATTTTTTTTTTTAAACTGCCATCCTAATGGTGTGAGGTTGATATCTCACTGTGGCTTTAATTTCCTGAAAACTGCTAAGAGAGTAAATTTGAAGTGTTTAAAAATTAAAAAAAAAATAAGTATATAGGCATGGGCAGTGGGTTAAGACACCACATCCCATATTAGAGTGCCGGGATGACTCCTAGCTACTCTGTTTCTGATCCAGCTTCCTGTTAAGGTGGCTGGGAAGGCAGCATATGACAGCCCAAGTACTTGGGTCTCTGCCATCCACATAGGAGACCAGGTTGGAGCTCTGGATTCCTAGCTTTGGCCTACCTCAGTCTGGCAGTTGCAGGCATTTAGGAGGTACACTAACAGATGGAAGATACCTGTCTCTGTATATTTCCTTCTCTCTGTGTCACTCTGCCTTTCAAATAAACACATACAAAGTATATAATGAGGTAAGATATATGGTAATAACCTTGCTTTAGCCATTAGACAATGTATACATATTTCAGAACATCATGTTGTACACTATAAATATTGGCAGTTTTAATTTCTAAATTTCAGTCACTTTTTAAAAAGAAGTGGAATACAGGTAATACAGCCAACTCTTGGCTCCTCCTTCCAAGTGGGGATTTCCTTAAGTGTTTCTCCTATGCTGTTCCCCCAGAGGATAAAGAAGGCAATGAGGACTCGTGCTGACTGGTCTGATTCCAAGCAGGCCTCACAGAGCAGAGTTTATTTAGCTACTAGAGGAAGCTATACACATGAAAAATATTGATAATTATTGAACACATGCTTAATATTTCAGTAATCATATTTCAAATCACATAAGTGTAATTCCATAGTAGTCTCCACGCCAAGCTATTGAAAACTTAGTAGGAGCTCAAGAATGTCTTAAAGTGAAAACCATAAGTTTCCAAAGCAAAATCTCTTCAGATTCTTCTTGAATTTCCAATTTTGGGTGGATATGCAAAACCACAGATGATGTTACTGGGACATTCCAAAAGAAACATTTTGCTGAAATCTCTTTATGAATGTCAGCTTCACTCAAGTATACAAGTTCAGGCCTCATATTCATTTTCAACAAATGCAGTTTATTTGAAAATGTCCAAAATAAGACGTTCTAGATTGTTCTTCCTCATCGCAATTTGCTCTCCCCGTCTAGCTGCTTTTCTAAGACTGGGTGCACGCTCAACAGATACCTTCTTCTGGCGGCTGTTATTAGTTGGCTGCTCTTCCGAAGGAATAGCCAAAGTTTTCAGATAAATACTGCATCTCATAAAATCGTTCCAAGAGCCAAACTTTGCCATCTCACAGAAAAGCTTCTTGAAGATCTCTAAGACTTCTGAGGTTGCCTCTGACAATTACAGGAATCTTTACGTTCACTTGAGATCAGTTTTGGGTGTATTTGGGATACGGGGAGAGAGAATCATGAAGACTTCAGTCATCACCACATCCCCCTGGACAGAAAACCATACCAAACCTGCAGTGTGGAAGCCGCGGGGAGACCTTCCAGGGTTACAGGATTCTGTCCTGGAGCACGTGAGTCAAAGATGCACACAGTGGTTGTTCCTTCTGTGTGCTCCTGCTAGGCAGCTGACAGTCACAGATTGCGGTACTCCTAGGTGTTGAACTGACCCTAAGAGCTGGGGATAAAACATGAACAGAAGAGACAAAACCCCCTTCTTATGGGCCCAAGTGGCCTAACCAGACATTTGCATAATAATTCAATGAAACAAGAAATTAAAAACTATAATGAATGACACAAAGAAAATTACACGATGCTATGGAATCCTATGACAGAAGGACTTGACTGAGTTTTAACACGTCCTGGGGAAGACAAAACAGGGACGTGACTCTCTGAGAGAGGGAAATATCCGTCTCCTGCCCAGAACCAGCAAAATACTTAATGAAAATCTCATCTTGCATTATTTGTGCTACAAAAATTGCTTCAAAATGGAATAGCCGAGAAAGTTTATCTCTAACGGCTTAATGTGCTGACAATATGCTAACAGGTTTTTCAGGGGAATGGAATAAAAAGAAAAATCCAAAGCAGGTGAAGCTTGCCTAGACAGAACTACAGCCTTGGACTTGAAGCCGAATGGCTATACTTTCATCAAGCGCATGTTAGCTGTTGTCCCTTGGCCAACTTATGCAACCTCTCTGAGTCTCAGGTTCTTCAGCTGCAAAGTCAAGGCCATGCCTGCTTGGAGGAATCGTCTGAGGAGCATAAGAGTAATGTACATGAAAGTGCTTTGTAACCATGGCCACTAGCATAGAAAATATGGTACAGAAAGGGAGAATACAAAGCATTAAAACTAATGTATGGCTGAATCACCCTTTTCCAATCACCCCAAGCAAAAGCTCCTGACAATAGTATCAGAGCCAGCTACTCATTACATCATATTTAGGACCCTAAACAAACATACCAGCAAATGCTTTGTTCAATAACCACGGGATTCAACTTAAGTTCTACTCAGAGAAGAAAATAGTATGGTTTCAAAATACATAATGTCCAAGTTTTTGTTTTTTTTTTCCTTTTAAATGTACATTCAAGAACAATGAAGTAAAACCAAAATTGGGAAAAGTCCAACTTGAGAGAAATGCTGTTCAATTGAAGAGCTGGGTAGCCATTCTCACTTGAGTTCATCTCTTTAGCAGGCATTGATATTTCTACTTTTTAAAAAATATTTACTTATTTATTTGAAAGGCAAAGTTGTAGAGAGAGGTAGAGAAAGAGAGAAAGAAAGATCTTCCATCGCTGGTTCACTCCCCAAGTGGCCACAACAGCCAGAGCTGGGCCAGTCTGAAGTCAGGAGCCAGGAACTTCCTCTGGGTCTCTCATGTGGGTGCAGGGGCACAAGGACTTGGGCCATCTTCAGCTTCTTTCCCAGATGCATTAGCAGGGAGCTGGATTGGAAGTGGACCATCCTAGATTTGAACCTGCACCCATGTGGGAGGCTGACACCACAAACAGTGGCTCTATCCTCTAAGCCACAGTGCCAGACCCATATTTCTACTTTAGAAGGCTTTATATTTGTTACTGATTCCATGAAAAACATTCTTTACAACTCACAGGCTCCATGGCTTCTTGTCTTGCTTGATTAATGGGGCCACTCTGAGAAATCATGACCTGCAGGAGACATTTTTAATGAGTTCCATCAGCAGGAATCACTCAACATTTATTTTCCAGGATTTCAGTGTGGGTTCTCCAAAGATCTACAAGAGATGCTGTAAACAGCAATCGTTTGCAAAATGTTCTGGAAGACTCTATTCGGAAATCAGTTCACACTAAATAACAACTGCAACTGTTGGCATGTCACCTTCTCAGTTAAGGAGCAGGCCAGCAATTAAACACAGATTGTAGATTTGGAAAATAAAACACAATCAAGAACGTGTTACATATGACCAAGCTTAAAAATATGTCGAGATAGAATTGTCCTATTTATCCAATTTGATCTATCTTCTTCTGATTTTCCTTGCTTGAAAAAGACACATAGAATAAGAAACTCTTCAGTTTTATTAATGCAAACATATTTTTATTAAAGAATGAATGCATTTATGCTAAAGGATTGTTTACATATGTTGTAAAGCAACAAGCATTTCTTCGAGAGGCGAGTCCTCCTCAATATGACCCCATGCTTATTATACATGCTGAACACTGGACCCGCACACGAAGGGCACACGTACACACACACAACGCACACATGGACACACAGATGCACAGACCAAAAAGCCAACACCATCACTCACTGGATTAGATTAGCTCTCATTTAAGGCTTCTAAGGTGCCCCAGTGTCCCTGCCAATACCAGGGTTGAAACCAGAGTCTTACAAAGGAGCGGCATTACCTGGGAGATGCATCTGCTCTTGGCCTTAAATGTGTGTACTTTTAACACTTTCAACTTCACGCAAAGTTGACTTCTTTTGTTTACATTAAAGATTCATGAAACTGAGACATCTCAGGTTTAGGGAGAATTTTGCATTATACATCATGAGCAAATGGGCGATTCTAAGAGAACCTCAATTTTAAGGTAACAAGATTTTCCATTTAGGATAAGATGCACATAGGTTCTCTAGATAAGCTAAGTTTATCTAACTCATCCCATGTGAGTGCAATGTCCAGTGACAGGGTAAAGTTTTCCAGGTGAGGTCAAATCAGATTCGAAGCTTGCCATGAAGGATTCATCAAACGGGACCATCAACTACATAAGTTAGCAGAATCCATGGCTGGAAAGGGGGCCTGCGTGGTTTTCTCACTTGCTGATTATGTATTCCCTTTTTCCAGGGTTTCTGCTTTTGGGGTGGTGGTTTTAGATTTCAGGTTTGTTTGCTTGATTGTTTATCTCCTTTGCTTGGTTATTTTCTTCCCTTTTGGTGTCCTGCAGTGTATGTTGAGTATCCATCCCTCTCGGGATGTTGGAGGGAAGAAGGGGTGGATAGGATAGCAGGAGGGAAGGGTTATTAGTAGTTGCAAGTATCCTAAGAAAATAGATGAAGTGAATACAATAAGAGGGTACTACTTGATATATTTATGTAAAATAAAAGCTTCATCTTTAACTGTGAATTAACTGCCAACTATCAGGTTGTTAGTTATAAAGCTCAATAAAGGCTGTGCTGATTTGCATACTGAGGAGAAAGTCTAGGATACGCGGTGGGAGAGGAGCTCTCAGGACCATCAGGAGGTGTCCCTGCACCTGCCACATCCACACCAGCACCCGCGGCCCCCTCCGCACACTTGCACCAGGGATCCTACCGGTGCTGCTAACATTCGTGTTGGATTTCATAAGGCAGATTGGAATGGTCCTTCAAATAACAGCCATGGAGCATTTGCCTGAGAGTGGTGAAAATAGGCATGGAGTTCTCCCACAGGGAGGCATCAGGAAATGAGAAAAAAAAAATAGTAAGAAGAGAGTCTAGAACCTTCCTCCCCATCCACACTACCACCCTCCTCACAGTCCCAGCAGCAGCAGATTTCAATGTAACGTAATTACTTTAATGATACATTTCTTTAGATTTAGGATTGCTCTTCTGAATTTAAAAAGCATGGTCAGCCAATAGTTTGGCAGTCTTTGCAGCTCAAATTTGAATCATTGCGTCTTCATCGATCATCTTGAATTCCTTGACCAATGCTGCCTTTGCCAAAGCATCTTAAGTTCACTCAGCCATCATCGGATTCCAACTCCTGGGAAACCTCTTCAGAGGAGCTGTTTCTGTGGATCCGTCCGTCACTCTTCATACTGTGGAAAGTCTTCTTGAAGGCCTCCATCATGGCGTGTGCCAGCTTCTTGGCCTCGAGCTTGCTCTCGCACTCCACAGCATGGCAGTCCATTTGGTAGGACAGGTCGTCATTGATCTCCCTGTAGACCCAGGCAAAGATGTTGGGGCTCACGTTGTGGTCGGCAGTGCAGTAGGCGATACGGGCCACCTGGAAGGTATCCATGTGGACAGTGGCCTCACCTTTGTGGTCAAGGTGATGGAGCCACACTTGGAATGGTCGGATTTCCAGGAGGGCATTGGCTGGAAAAACATCTTCTCGAGCCAGTGTGTGCTTCTTCCAGAGCTCAATGACTGGCTTCTCTGTGCAGCCTGACAAAAACTGCATGCCTGAGGTGGAGACTTTCCCCAGATAGGTAACCTACAGAGGGAGGAGAAGAAGAAAAAGGAGTGGTCAGCAGTGGGCTCTTCATTCTAATGAGTTAAGTGGGTAGATAATCCTTAGCCAGCCCCAAGAACACCCTGGAATGGTGAAGAGGCTTCTCTCTTGCTCCCTGGACAAGTAACTATCATAAGAATTCCTACGGGGCTGGGGCTGTAGTGTAGCAGGTAAAGCCGCTGCCTGCAGTGCTGGCATCCCATATGGGCACCGGTTCAAGTGCCAGCTGCTCTACTTCCAATCCAACTCTCTGCTATGCCTGGGAAAGCAGAAGAAGATGGCTCATGTCCTTGAGCCCCTGAACCCATGTTGGGGACCTAGAAGCCAGTCCTGGCTCCTGGCTTCAGATCAGCCCAGCTCCTTTGCAACCAATTGGGGAATGAACCAATGGATGGAAGACCCCTCCCTATCCCTCTTCCTCTCTTTCTCTCTCTATGTAGCTCTTTCAAATAAATAAGTAACTTTTTTAAAAAAAATCTATTTATTTTTATTTGAAAGTCAGAGTTAGACAGAAAGGGGAGAGGCAGAGAGAGAGAGAGGTCTTCCATCCGATGGTTCCCTTTCCAATTGGCCGCAATGGCCAGAACTGTGCTGATCTGAAGCCAGGAGCCAGGAGCTTCTTCCAGGTCTCCCACATGAGTACAGGGGCCCAAGGATTTGGGCCATCTTCTACTACTTTCCCAGGCAGAGAGCCGGATCGGAAGTGGAGCAGCCGGGTCTCAAACCAGTGCCCATATGGGATGCCAGCGCTCCAGGCCAGGGCGTTAACCCGCTGCGCCACAGTGCCCAAATAAGTAAATCTTTTAATAAACAGAAAAAGAATTGCTACTTGTACTTCCCAACAAGTCGCATGCTTGGAAAATGTATTGAAATTTCTTAAACAGAGTTATATTTTTACTTACTTTCCAGGGAGAGAGAGAGAGAGAGAGAGAGAGAGAGAGAGAGGGGAGAGAGAGAGAGAAACACCCCCATCCATTGTTTCACTCTCTGGATGCCTGCAATGTAGTGGCTGGGCCAGGTTAAAGCCAGGAACCAGGAGCTCAGTCTGAGTCTCCCACATGGATGGCAGTGACCCAACAGTCTTGGCTATCACTGCTGCCACTGAGGGTACAAGTTAGCAGGAAGGTAGCATTGGGAGAGGAGCAGGAGATCAAACCCAGGCATTCAGATGTGGGTCATGGATATCTAAACTGGTGTCCTAACCACTGGGCAAACTCAAGTTTCTAGAGTTGGATTTCAAAAACATAATTTCTAGAAGACTACCTTCTTGCTTTTCACATTAAAATGACTGATTCTGATCTTTTGAATAACTTGGCATTTCTTTAAAATCATAAAGTCACTCAGTTTATTTTCAACCAAACACACACAGAATTTAATGATAAGAGGGAATCAAAGGGATTTTGCCTCTGAAAAACATGAAAAAAATGTATTAAACTTATCTCCTAGCCTAGTTCTCCTTCCAAATCTTTCAATGTTTGATTTCACTTAGGCTGATTGCTTGCAGCAAATGCCAAGGACACAAAAACAGTTCTATTTAAATTACAGCCTAAAGCATGATTGTTTTCCCTCCCTAGATAATTTTGAAAAACACAGCAATGCCAAGTTATTTTTCAACCAAACAGCTTTTGAACTGATGGGCATCTGGTTATGTGATAATAAATGAAAGATCTACACATTTGTTAAGACTAGAATGCTGGCTTATCAAATAGCTAGATAAGCAGCAATGAAACTAAGAAAAATAATTCCACTTGGTACAAATAGCATCTTTGTAAGAATTTGTTTATGAAGGGATTTTCATTGTTTCTCTATCTTCTTTCATCAAAATGGATATAATTGTTACTATTGGGGCACTGGCATTATGAAAATGCATAAAGCTTAAGTAATTAGTTATGAAATAATATGAAAGAGTATATAATTAGGTTTAAAATTAATGGCATAGATACAAATACTGTGAATGTGAAGATCCAAGACCAAAAATGGTCCATGGAAACTGTGAGAACAAAAACAGTGCCTTATAATCAATGCTCATGCTTGCAGAACTATAAAGGCTACATACCAAAAAGTCTTGGAAGACAGAAGTAATATTGCTTCTTTTTGTGTTTTGGTTATATCTCAAACAACATTTAATTGGGTAGTCTGTTTAAACAGATAAATCCTGGTAAAGATATTGAAGTACTGTGCATTCTAGAAATATTCATTGAAAACCTACTATACACACTAACAATGCACCAGGCAGGTGTGCTGGGGGGAGGGTGATGTGAATGTGGGTAGGGTCAAAATGAATCAATGAGAAGGAAACAATGGGTGAAAATGAGGTTTAAGCTCTTGCTCCATAATTCACCAGGTGGACAGGTCAGGGTAAATTCTAACCCTCAGCAGGTGCACAGACAGGACTAGGATGTAAGGTAGACCAATTGGTAGGGCAACGGGTCCAGCAAAGAATCTTGAGCATTTAGCAGGGGAAGAGAGGGCATCTTGATGATGAAGAGTTCAGAGAGGACAGTCATTGATTTCAAGACATAGGATCTCAACATTCAGAAAGGAGCCAAGTCAGTCAATGTGGTAGACAGGAAGACAGGGCAGGAGAAGCATAGCGGCAGGGTGAGAAGTCCCAACCTGTTTGTGCAAATAGGGTGCTACACTTCACCACACAGCAGGCAGTAGCATAAGACAGTCCTAGAGAAGAGCCCGGAGAAACCCCTCCAGACTCAGCTGGCCAAAAGCAGGCGGCACTTTGTGGAGTGGTCTGCATGCAGTCTTTGGGTTCCACTGCTCCTTGTGGAATGCCAATAGGATCAATGCTATAGCAGGGTCTGAGTGTGAACTCGGAGACTTGGCTGACAGAAAAAAAGGATAGAATATGGAAAAGAAGCTAGAAAGGAAGCTGGGGTTGGCCGACTAATATCAGAAACACAACCAGGAGGCAAGGGTGGGGAGATTCCAGGAGTGGGGAGAGTGGGGAAGGACAGGAGGAGACAGGTGGGAATGACACTGTCAAGATTTGGCAAAAGACTCAGAGAGAAAAATGAGCTAAACACTGCAAGTGCCTATATACCCCAAGGACACAACCAGTTGAACATCTTACTGTCACCCCAAGTAAGAGTCAAAGTACAAAGATGGATTTGGGAGAATATTTACAGTACAGGTTTACTGAATAATAATTTCCCAAAAATGTGTTTTCTGTTTATGGCAGTTTATAAGATCTTTATTATTTTTTCTAATAGCTCTATTATTTTTTGATTGAAATAAAATTCATAGTACATAAAATTAACCACTAAAAATGTACAATTCAGTAGCATTTAGTAGACTCACATTATGGTACAACTATCAGGACTAGCTCAAAAATATTTTAATCACTTTCAAAGGAGACTTCAATAACAATAGGCAATCAATCCATTTCAAAACCTACCCTTAGGGGCCAGTGCTGTGCCATACCAGGTAAAGCCACTGTCTGCAGTGCCAGCATCCCATATGGGCGCCAATTTGAGTCCCGGTGGCTCCACTTCCCATCCAGCTCTCTGCTATGGCCTGGGAAAGCAGTAAAAGATGCCCAAGTGCTTGGGGCCCTGCACCCATGTGGGAGACCCAGAGGAAGCTCCTGGCTCCTGGCTTCAGATCGGCACAGCTCTTGCCATTGCGGCTAATTGGGGAATGAACCATCGGACAGAAGACCCCTCTCTGTCTCTCTCTCTCTCTTCCACTCCCTGTCTCTCCTTCTCTCTGTGTAACTCTGACTTTCAAATAAATAAATACATCTTTTAAAAAAAAATCTCCCCTTAAACTCTTGGCAACCACTGATCTGCTTCTTGTCTTTATGATTCAATATTTTGGATATTCTATGCAACTGGAATCATACAATATGTGACCTCTTGTCTGGCTTCTTCACTTAATATATTTTTTCAAGCTTCATCCAAGTTGTAGCAGGTGTTAGTACTTCCATCTTTTCTATGCTACCTCCACTTTTGGTAGTTTAGAAGCAAAATGAATTGGGGAAAGAATTCTGGGAATATGGCAGTGTGGGAAGCACCAGGATTCCATCCCCCACCCAGACCAAACAACAGCATCAGAAGAGTCTGTCTGAAGTAACTATTTTCGAACTCCAGAATCTATTGAGGGCTTGCAACTCCTAAAGGAAATCTTAGAAGATAATTTACTTTCACTCAAGTTCAGGTCCTAGCAGAGCAGCAACTATCACTGGCCTATCACTAGCCATGTGACAGGCAATGGTGCATGTGTTTCTAGAGCTACCCACATTCAGCTTCCAGGACCCTGTCCTCCAAATACTTGAGCTCTATGCTCCCATTGCTGGTTGCTGCTTCTATCAGGGGGGTGCAGACAAACAGGGGAACTGCCATCAATGCTGTACATGCCCTCATTGCTATGAGTATCTTCCCCTCTGTGGCTAAAGTGATGTCTCGAGAATTTAAAGAGATAGAACCCTCTTCCTCCCCCTCAACTTTTAACTTGTAGCTTTCTTTTTAAAACTTTATGAGGTCTAGGGGTTAAGCCTAGGGCATTAAGAAGAAGTACCTAGGACAGTGCTGTGGCGCAGTAGGTTAATCCTCCGCCTGTGGTGCTGGTATCCCATATGGGCACTGGTATCCCATATGGGCGCTGGTTCTAGTCCTGGCTGCTCCTCTTTCAATCCAGCTCTCTGCTATGGGAAAGCAGTAGAGCATGGCCCAAGTCCTTGGGCCCCTGTACCCGCATAGGACACCAGGAGGAAGCACCTGGCTCCAGGCTTCGGATCAACGCAGCTCTGGTCGTTGCCGCTTTTTGGTGAGTGAACCAATGGCAGGAAGACCTTTGTCTCTGTCTCTCCCTCTCACTGTCTGTAACTCTACCTCTCAAATAAATAAATAAAATCTTTAAAAAAATAAAAAAAGAAGTACCTGGAAACTCAGAAGTGACTACACATGCCCTGGGGAAGATTTAGGCTCAGAAGAGACCCGAGAGGACCCTTAATTTATACCTCAGGTTAACCCACATCACAAAGACAGCCTACCACAATAAACAAAGAAACAAAAATCAATACCAAAAACTGCAACACCCAAAGATAGGAAGAGATTAAAGATCAGTAAAAAATGTAACTGAAAAATACCTAATGGCAGGTCTATTAGATAAAGACTTTAAAACAACTGTTTTGAAGATGCTCGAAGAACTAAAAAAAAAAAGTAAAGAAAGTCACAAAAGCAATGTATGAACAAAATTGGAAACAGACAGAAACCTTAAAAGAAAAAAAAGAAATTCTGAAGCTGAAAGTATTAAAATGGAAATGAAAAATTCAATAGAGAAATTCAAAGGTACATTTAAACAGACAGAAGAAAGACCAGTGGAACAGAATAAAAAGCTCCTAAATAAACAATTACATATGTTATAAACTGATCAACAGGGATGCCAAGATCATTCAATGTGAAAGGATAGTCTTTTCAACAAATAGTACTGGAAAAATTGCATAGGTTCATGGAGAAGAATGAAACAAGATTTCTACCTAATGTCATATGCAAAAGTTAACTCAAAATGGATCTAAGATCTAAATGCAAGACCTAAAACTATTAAACTCTTTTTTAATTAAAATATTTATTTACTTATTTGAAAGTTAGAGCTACAGAGTGAGGGAAAGACAGGGAGAGAGAGAGGTTTTCCATCTGCTGATTCACTCCCTAGATGGCCACAACAGCCAGGGCTGGGCCAGGCTGAAGCCAGGAGTCAGGTGCCTCCTCTCAGTCTACCTTTTGGGTGTCAGGGGCCAAGTACTCAGGCTGTCTTCTGTTGCCCTTCCCAGGCCATTAGCGGAGAGTTGGATTGTAAGTGGAGCAGCGGGGACACAAACTATTGCCCGTATGGGATGCCAACATTGCAAGTGGCTGCTTCACCTGATTTGCTACAACACCCACTCTACTTTAAAACTCTTAGAAGAAAACATAAGGTAAAACTTCAGAACATTGGATTTACCAATGAATTCTTGGATCTGAAACCAACAGCACAGACAACAAATAAAAAAGTAAAAAAATTGGACTTCACGAATTTTTTAATGTACATTAAAAGGTAGTATCAACAGATGAAAAAAAAAACACAGAATGGGAGAAAATATTTGCAAAATATACCTATAAGGGACTAATCCCCAGAATATATAGAGAACTCCTAAAAGTAAATGACAAAAAATAAACAACTCAATCCAAAAATGGGCAAAGCACTTTAATAGACATTTCTGTAAAGAAGATATACACGTGAATACTAAGCACATGGAAAGATTCTCACTAGTCACTGTGCAAAACAAAATTGCAATGAGACAACATACCTATTAACATAGCTGTGTTAAAAAAAATAAAATAAATGTCATTGAGGCTATGAAGAAATTGGAATGTCTGCATACTGTAGGTGGGAATGTAAAATAGTACTGCCACTGTAGAAAGCCATGTGGTGGTTTCTCATGAAAAGTAAAAATAAAATTATCATATTATTCCCCTTTTAGACATATACTCGAAAGCAAGGTTTCATGAGCTACCTACACACTAACGTTAATAGCAGCCTAGTTCAAAATAGATAAAATGTGGAAGCAACTCAGCCATCTACTGACAGATTAAATTGTTAAGCAAAACACAGTGTATGCATACAAGTGAGTATTGGTCAGCCTTAAAGAGAAAGAAAATTCTGGTACATGCTAAAGTATGGATAAACTCTGAAGATATCATGCTAAGTGAAATAAACCAGTCAGAAGAAGGCAAATACCATGTGATTCCACCTACATGAGGTACTTGGAAGACACAGAGACCGTTAGTAGAACAGTGGTTTCCAGGACCTTTATGGGTAAGAAAATGAGGAGTTCCTGTTTAATGGGGACAGAGATCCAGCTGGATTAGACGAAAGAAATACAGAGACGGAGGGTGGGGATGGTGGCTGCACCACCTTATATAACACCATTGAAATACACACTTAAGGTTGTTAAAATGGTAAAATCTACGTTGTGTGTGTTTTGTTTTAAAGTTGCAATAACAAGCAAGCACAAAAGGGAATCTAGTTTCAGTGCCTGAAATGAAGGTGTGTTATTTTTTTCTTATTATCCACTGAAACTAGCAATAACTGTGTTTATATTTGATAGGAAAATTCTTTGGAGGGAAGATAATTTCCTTGATTTGCTCTAAGCTCTTTATATCTTTCTCTCATATTTATACACACACATATTTTTAAAGCTATGCTGGGGCTTATATCATGAAATAATAAAAGGATACTTCCAAAAAACTCTATTAGAAGCTGCATATAATTCATTCCAACATAAAGCAATTTCCTAGTAGCAAAATTTTGAGACCTAAGAAAAATACATAACTCTTTATAATATTTATTACTTTTAAAGATGTTAAGAGAAAAAAAGGTGTGTTTTTTTTTTAATTGGGAGATGTGCTCAAGGGAAAATGGTACAGATTTTTAGTATTTCAAAGAGTTTAATAAGTTAATAACTAAAGCTAGTTAAAAATATGTGGACATCTATCGGACTTGCCCCAAATGGTGGAGTGAGAAACGTGCCAGGGGATTCCAATACAATCCCATCAAGGTGGCATGTACCAATGCCATCTCACTAGCCCAAGTGATCAATTTCAGTTCACAATTGATCACACTGATAGGTCTAAGAATCAAAGGGATCACACAAACAAGACTAGTGTCTGCTAATACTAACTGATAGAATCAAAAAGGGAGAGAATGATCCAACATGGGAAGCGGGATACACAGCAGACTCATAGAATGGCAGATGTCCTAAATAGCACTCTGGGCCTCAGAATCAGCCCTTAAGGCATTCGGATCTGGCTCAAGAGCCCATGAGAGTATTTTAGGCATGGAAAGCCAAGACACTCTGGAAAAGAAAAAAAAAAAAAAAAGACCTAAATGAAAGATCTCTGCGAGTGAAATCCCAGTGGAAAGAATGGGGCCATCAAAGAAGGAGGTACCTTTCTCTGGAGGGAGGAGAGAACTTCCACTTTGACTATGACCCTGTTGGAATAAGATCGAAGTTGGTGAACTCAAAAGGCTTCCATAGCCTTGGCAACTCATGACTAGAGCCTAGGGAGATTACTGATGCCATGAACAGGAGTGTCAAATTGTTAAGTGCACAACAGGAGTCACTGTGTACTTACTTCTCATGTGGGATCTGTCCTTAATGTGTTGTCCAATGTGAAGTAATGCTATAACTAGTACTGAAATAGTATTTTACACTTTGTGTTTCTGTGGGTGCATACTGATGCAATCTCTACTTAATATATACTAAATCGATCGTCTGTATATAAAGATAATTGAAAATGAATCTTGATGTGAATGGAATGGGAGAGGGAGCGGGAGATGGGAGGGGTGAGAGTGGGAGGGAAATTATGGGGGGGAAGCCATTGTAATCCATAAACAGTACTTTGGAAATTTATATTTACTAAATAAAAATAAATAAATAAAAAGAAAAAAAAGAGATCATATAAAAAATGTAGACATCTATAACAGCAATTTTAAAAACACTGAGATATAAACTAATATACAGGTATAATATTTTAGCATTAAACTTATGAAAGTAACCTTATTTAGTGGTCTCATTTTATTAGCAGTGCTAACTATAAAACAGAATGTCTCAAATATCCATTTACATATGAGTATGTCTGCAGCCAAAGCCCAGGGCATACACAGTAATAACTAGTATTCACAGTGTGCTCTCTGGTAAAAACCACTTTGTGTACATTAGATCCACCAACAACTCTGTAGATCAGAATGGATTATTATCTTCACTTTCACTTTCAAATCCAGTAGCTAAGACAGGGTATGTTTACAGAATCACCCAAACATCTGCGTAGTGGCACTGAGACACAGAGCTCACACAGCAAAGTGTTGGCATTGAAGCAACATTGTGATGATTTATGAAGACAATGGCGCACATGAAACAGCCTATAAAGATACCTGCTGAACTTCTAGACCATTTTTCTATAAGCTGAGAGTGACTTTTAGTTGACACCATGTTTTCAGTGCTTTATTCATTAATTTCACATTTAGAATTCCCATATTTAGACTATTTAAGAGATAAATTGGCTTTACCAGGGCATCTGCCTCCCAACGAATTAACAGAATTGTATCATCTGCCACTTTTCTAAATCATATTCTCTTCTATGCTAATGTAAGCCCATTTTTTATTAAAATTATTTTCATTTTAAAATTGCAGAAAGATCCAGAAGTTTTCTAAAACTCTGACAAAATGGAGTGCATATACATACACACACAGTATAATTTATTGAAACACAGAAACCAACGACAATCAAACTTAATCCAAAGAACCACAGACTGTGGACGTCTTCCCAGCTTTTCCCGTGAACAAAGGAGCACAAGTATAATCGGCCAGTACGAATCCTGAATATTCCCTTCGTTCCGTCTTGCCAAGCACATAGTCACTGAGCCTGCAAAAAGAGGGTTATGTGTCTACTCCTCTCAAACGTGCCACTGCTTTGGGCCAAAAGCCACACCGAGTAGGTACTGGGGACTCCCATAACTTGCATATGCTCTCGGTTGCAATCTGCAACAGCAGATACAGGAGCTCGGGTGGACAGCCAAGCCCTTGATACAAGCTCACAACCCACAAACGTGATCCTTGGATGCCAGAGAATGGTGGATTCTCTGATTACAGCAGCTCCATCTCTGCTGCTTGACAGCACAGCCTCTGCTCACCCACAGCTCTCGGCTAAATCTTCTCTATGATGATATGAGCTGGGCCTGCTCACACCTTCGTAAACAGGCCCCAGTAATGAGCTTCCCTGTGGTCCCCACAGGGTCTGACCAACACAAAATAGGTGTCGGAGGGTCTAATTTATGATGCTGGGGCAACTTTGGGAAGTCTGTGAAACTTCTGCTTTATAGCCTTTGCAGGGTTGAAAAAGTTGTCTGAAACCCATGAGATTACACAAATATAAAGAAACACGGCTCACAAGCTGGCACTTAAAGAAAAATGGGAAATGTTTTCCTAAACACAAGACAAAGAGAACTATCTAAACAGAATTTCCATAAAAATTGAAAGCAAAATGATAAAAGGATGCCCCAAGACAGCCTCCCCTCAGAATGACCCCTGTAAATCAGGCCTGCTGTGTTCCGGAATCCTGACCCAGGTCTGTGTGCTTTCTCATCTGAAGCCCGTTATCTACAGCAGGCCCACATATCTCCTGATTCTCCCTTAAGTTCTGCAAAGTTCATCATTACCCATAATGCTGACTAGAAGTCACTGAAAACCTCCTTAGGCTTTTAGAGAAGTGAAATTTGTTTTTATCTTCTTGCTCATTAAAAATTACTAATATTTTAATATTTCCATTAAAATATAATGTTATAAAAATTCATCTTATGGTTCTGATTTCCAGGGAAAATAGAGCAAAAAGATTTTTTTTTTTTAATTTGCCTGTGCCTGGCTTATTTCACTTAACAGAGTGATCTCCAGGTTCGTCCATGTTGCTACAAATGATAGGGATGTGGAATCTAAAGAAGTTGAGTTCCCTAGGCAGAGACCAGAACAACAGCTCCCAGAGCCCAGGGGCTGGGGGGCGATGGGGAGAGGATGGCTGACAGGTACAAAGCTACAGTCGAATAAGAGGAATATGTTCTGGTGTTCTATGACACAGAAGGGTGATTATACTCAACAATACTGTACAGTATATGACTCAAAAGAGCTAGAAGAGAATATTTTGAATGTTCACATCACCAAGAAATGATACCTGTTTGAGATAATGGATAACCTAAATATCCTGAGTGGTTGATTACACAATGTATAAAAGTACAGAAACATTATACTCCATAATTAGGGGCAATTATTAACTGTCAATTAAAAAAATAATTACCTTAAAATATTGGATCAGTTAGGCTACATATGCAACCATAGCCCCTGTGCAAATGGTATCACATTGTATGTAAATAACAATAAGTAGAGCAAAGGGCACTATATGTGCAGATGTCTGTATCAACAACTGTTCTGGATTAACTTTCCTCATGTAGGCACCCTCTCTTTCATACTCCTCTAGGGGCATGCCATGCCTATAAGAACACAGGGTGTGATGTGCAAGCCTGTCTCCGTAGGTTCCGCCACCAACAGAGCTGTGCACCACGGTCAGAGCCAGTTAATGAGAATCCTGTTATCCTGCCCAATGATGAAAGAGACGAATGTTTTCTAGATGAATAGGTCCCTTCTGAGTTCCATCCTTAACAGTTGCAATCTCCCAGAGCCACAAAGTAGACAGGAAACACTAAGCCACAAAATTGGTCACTAAATTTGGCCAAAATGGTACACAGACTTTTTTAAAGCCACTGCCACCCAGGATGTTAGAACAAAGAGCCTTGGAAAACGGCATGAAGAGTCTTCATGAGGAGTTACAGCAAGTTGGAAATATGTAATAAATGTGAGCACTCTCTACGGTTGCAGAAACAGGCAGAGGGCAGAAATTTATAATAAATGAATCATTCTGAGAAAAATAAACACCAAAAAATGAAAATTTTCCCCATGTGTCATTCAATGGCATAAACTGATCCCTCTAGCATGGATACTTGCAATCCGTGTAAATGGGCTTTGCCCAACCCCACTGAAGAACATATTTGAGAATACTGACAGTGTGTGTGAAAGCACATAGAGGCTCTGCAACCACAGCGCCAGCCAGAGCGTCTACAGCACTAACAGTGTCAAATCAGGAGGGACCAGTGTCCTCAGAAGCTCTCCTCCTGACCCATGAGCTTTCCAGTACCGCAGCCAGCTCTTCATTCATGAATCACTATGCCCTGCTCATTAGTGGCAAAATACTGTCTGGCATTCTGGGTGAACAGGCACTGTTCCTGCCTCTTGATGGCCAGTCCATATTTCATTCTGACTTGAAAAGCTCCTCTTTAGAACCTTCCAGAACTCATGCTAGGATGGAAATGACAATGACAAGGGCAACTAACCCAGGACGTGAGATGGGAATGGACCATCAGGTGAGAGTCCATACACCTGATTCCCTAGGACTCTCCAGCCTTCCAAGCTGCATAAACCTGCTTTCATTAGCTTCACTTCATTCCAGTTTACTACTGGGTTTCTCAAAGGTGACACATCCTGATCAAAGATTCTCTGGAGGCCTCTCTTGTGGTATAGAATATCTTTCTGTTCTTCCATTGTTTGTGGGTGACTTCCTCTCTCCCAGCTGATATAAAATGATATGATGTACATAGGGTATGAAGAAAACTCAACCAAGAATCCTAATAGCCTCTGGGTTACACGGCACAAGATGAAAAAAAGAAAAAAACACTCAACCCTGGAACAGACATCAGAGTCAAACTCTTCACTCATGTTGACCCCACCTGCACAGTTCAGAGAAAGCAGAAAGGGAAAAATACAGAGATTTATGCTCCCACGTTGAGTCCCCTCCTTCCTTGCTGGTCATGGAAGATCAAGGCCCCATGAGGTCCTCTAAAGAGTGGAGATCTATGCATCAATGACCTGATAGAGCAATATGTAAGCAGATTTGCTAATCATTACCATGAACCAGCATTATGTGCCTTAAACTGTGAAGAATGCACTGAAATACAAACTCTGTTCATGGGGCAATCTATGAAATTTTGTCAGCAAAATAATAAATTCGGAAGTTCAAGAAGAGTGGAGAGGGAAGACAGGGAAGGATCAACTGGAAGCAATGCCTGCTTTCTGGGAGCCAACAGCAACAGCAGCAAGGGCAGCCGCTAAGCCTTACCCAGGGCTTGCTTTACTCCAGGTAGTGGGCTGAATGCTTTATGCAGATCAGTAATCCCACTAACAATTCTACAAAGTAGGCTCCATGACATCAAATTCTATAGATCAGAGAGGTGGGAAGAGATTAAGTAACTTTTCCAAGACCAGAGTGACCAGGAATTGAACCTTGGCAGCAGGACCTGAACCCCTTGTCATATGTGTGGCATTCCAGCTGTCCTTTTTTTTTTTAAGATTTATTTATTTATTTGAAAGTCAGAGTTACACAGAGAGAGAAGGAGAGGCAAAGAGAGAGAGAGAGAGAGAGAGAGAGAGAGAGAGAGAGAGAGAGTCTTCCATCCACTGGTTCACTCCCCAGATGGCCACAACTGCCAAATCTGTGCCTATCAGAAGCCAGGAGCCAGAAGCTTCTTCCAGGTCTCCCACGTGGGTGCAGGGGCCCAAGGACTTGGGCCATCTTCTACTGTTTTCCCAGGCCATAGCAGAGAGCTGGATCGGAAGTGGAGCAGCCAGGACTCAAACTGGTTCCCACATGGGATGCCGGCACTGCAGGCGGCTTCACCCACTATGCCACAGCACCGGCCCCTCAGCTGTCCTTCTAATTGACAGTCCCTTTAGACTTGTGGTCAGCCTGCAAGTGTGTTCGAGACTGGCTCCTCTAGAGGTCACTGCCCAGTCCTAGCATCACCCAACATGGAGTTGAGCAGCCTTAAACAGCCCTCTTGGATCCTGGAGTAACCCACAACAAGAGCAAAGCAAAATGGTAGACCATGAACTATTTTCCATATTTCAAAAGGGCTGGAAAATGTATTTTGTGAAAATAGCTATCTTGTTGAACATTTTATAGCAAATAATTAATTCATATTTTCCTAATGTAATTTGTTGGGCAAATGAAGTAATTTAAACATAGTGTCCCTGATGGAAGATGTGTACCCATCACATTGGAAAACAATGAGCAAAATCAGCTACTCATTTTCCACTGAGAGGCCAATGACTGTCCCAGGGCCCACAACCAATAGAATCAGGCTTTGGGTTTATGTCCACCTTTCAGAAAAATGTTCCCTCCAACTCAGCATGTGACTGCCAGATCCAACTCCTCTAACAATACTACCAGGTATTGTGAGCTTTGACTCCAAATTTCTCCTTGGCTGGACCACGGTGTCGAGTTGTTTTGTCAAACATCAGTAAATGTTGGTGTTCAGGTGGTTTAATTGTGACTGAATAATGTATATCACTCTTCACTGAGTCTTATCCAAACAGCTGAAGATCTTAATTTAAAAATAAGAGATTCCCAAGAAGGAGGAATTCTGCCCCCAGAAGCCTTCACACTCAAGATTTCAACATCATTCTGTAGGCCTCCTGTTGCATGCACGCCCTAAAGATTTTTGGATTTGCCAATCCCCCAAATAGCATGCATGAGTCATTCCTTGAAAATTCCTTAAAACATTTTTCTGTGTCGCTATCTCTGTGTATTCACACACACACACACACACACACGAAGGTATTCCCAAAGTTTCATGGAAAGTGGAATGAAAATATAAGTTGGGGCCAATGTTGTGTTGTAGCAGATAAAGTCATTGCCTGTGATGCTGGCATCCCATCTGGGCATCATGATATTCCTGCTCCATTTCTGATCCAACTCTCTGCAAATGGTCTGAGAAAAACAGCAGTAGATGGCCCAAGTGTTGGGCCCCTACCACCCATGTGGGATACTTGGATGAAGCTCCTGGCCCAGTCCTGGCCAGAGAACCAGCAAACGGAAGATTCTCTCTATATATATCTCCCTCCCTCCCTCCATGTAATTCTGAATTTCAAATAAATAAGTCATTTTTTTAAAAAAAAATTTAAGTTTAAAGTGTACTTTTCCATGAACCTTCCAAAGCCTCCTTCTCGTGTGTGTGTGTGTGTGTGTTTCTGCATCTGTTGGCTCTGTTTCTCTAGAGACTCCTGACTAACCATTGTTTCAGGTGTATTTTTACTGCCTAAAAGCACAGTACTGTATCAGCTTCTCAGTGCAGAAACTGGCTGCACTCCTTCCATCATCTTCTCAGAAGGCCTCCTTACCAACGCTGTCTCCATGTAGAGACATTAAAGTTATGTTTTCCTAGAAGAAAATGGAATGTGGGAGAGGCTTTGAAAACTGATTCACGATGGCTGGTAATTGTCTCTCAAATCTTAGTCCAACAACCTCAAAGAAACAGACACTTAGGCAAATGACAGTGATAAACTTCAGACTTGAAAATCAAATTCTTTAGCATACAACGATTTCATGAATGTTCACTGACCACCTACTAGGAACCAACAGTGTTCTAAACAGAAAGATATATAGGGAACAAAATTTTTAAAACTCTCTGCCCTACTGGTGCTTGCACACTGACTGCTTACCACGAAGGTTACAGAATTCAATGTGATGTGTAAGGTTGGCTTTAAGGAGATGAGCATGCAAATGGCTTGATAAGCACCTTCCACAAACCTAGAAGACTCCCCTTGGATTCCTAAAGGTCTTTCTCCTCATCTGGCACAACTAGGATGAAAGATTTACATGATGAGTTCACTGCTTGGATCAAGCTGGGTCCCGGAAAGGCTCATTAGTCTTTATATGCACTGTAGTTTGGCTTCTTGAGATGCAGCTATTATAGACCAGATGGTTGAGGGGCTTTGGAAGTTTGCCCTGGGAGAGGGGAAGGTGGGAGGGAGCTGGGAAAACACCAAGACAGAAGACCCAAGCCAGAAGTTATCTTTAATCTTGCAGTAAAATTCCAAGTTGTGTTAGACTACCAAGTATGTGTATATGTATGTCTGTCTATCTATCTATCTATCTATCCATCCATCCATCCATCCATCCATCCATCTATCTATCTGAGAGGAAGAAAGAGAGAGTGAAAGACACTGAGAAAAATGGGGGCAGATAGACAGGGAGAGCTCGTGACTTTAGTTTACTCCCCAAATGCCCACATAGCCAGGGCTGGGTTAGGCAATGGCTACGAACTCAGTGAAGGTCTCCCTTCTGGGTGACAGGGATCCAACGACTTGAGACATCACTGCTGCCTTCAAGAATCTGCATTAGTCCACTATCTACTTTAGCTTTTTTTCCCTCTCTCTTCTTATTTTTGAGACATTAATAGCAAGTTTTCCCAGTGTTTAATTTTTCATCATTCTATTGCAACAAATTCCTGATAATTCAAGAGCCAAAACCAACTTGACTCCACTCTTTTGCTGCACAGATGATGATTCTGATACCCAGGGAATTAAGGACACATTCTAAATCACAGGGCTGGTCTCTAAAGAGCAAGACATGAAGCACAAGTCCTCCACCCCAAGGCCAAGGTTCCTTCCATGACTCCAATCTCTACCTTACAAGGGTTTGGACTTCTTCCAGGTCTCTCACATGGGTGGCAAGGGACCAAACACTTAAGCCATCTTCTGCTGTTTTTCCCAAGCCATTATCAAGGAGCTGGATCAGAACTGGAACAGCGGGACATGAACTAGCGCCCATATGAGAAGTTAGCATTGCAGGCAGTGGCTTTATCTTCTACTCCTCAACACCAGCTCTCTTTTCTCATTCTTATATTATGAGCATTTTATTCTGGCCATTTCTTCAAATGTACATGCTGAGACCACGGCCTGGTCAGGGACATGGAAAAGTGACAGATACTCTACCAGGGCTTGTTAAACGTTCTGAAAAGGCCATTTCACTATCCTTCCCCTGAGAAACATTTGCCAAGCCTAGGGATTGAAACTGTGATGCTGGCATCAATAAGTGAAAGATGGAGACAGTATGCATAGTTAATACTCAGATATCATATCCCTAAGAATTTTTAAACACTGTCTTACAAAGCAGACAATTCTTATTTCAAAGAATGTTTCCGGGAAACAAATACTCTAAAACAAATGTTATATGAGTAAGCTTGGCCCCCACCCTGCCCCTGTGCATTGTGTAGCTCACATGACATCCCTCAACAAAGACAGCTGATAGCTTAGAACCTGAGGGGACTGGCCTCAGCTTGGAGCAGAACTGGGTGTCACCTCAGACTGTAGGAGCCCCAGGCTTTCTCCTCTGCCCTGCAGGCAGGTGGTTTTGGAGGGAGACTAGGAATGTTTTCATGTGGAGTGTGTCTTGAGGCATTTCTGGGGTCTGTTTTTTCAGCAGAGCTCCTTCACCTAAATCAGGCTAAGAGTGGACCCAGTTGCCCTGTGGCTATACTGGGAGAGGGGCCAGTTGTTGTCGCTGCCCATAAGGCTACCCTTCAAACTCCCCCTCACCTTATATTTGCTCAGACAGGCTTGGTGGGCTGACCAGGAGGTAGGGAATGAGCCTGGCTACCTAGACCAACCCTACCTCTACCTTTAACAGCAAGCTTCTGTTATTCCAAAATGAGACTGTCATGACCCAGAAAGGTTTACAGACCCCTTTTTAATGTTTTAAAAATATTCTCAACAGGGGCCAGTACTGTGGTATAGCAGGTTAAAGCCCTGGCCTGCAGTGCCAGCATCCCACATGGACACTGGTTCAACTCTCAGCTGTTCTACTTCCAATCCAGCTCCTGCCAATGCACCTGGGAGAGCAGCAGAGGATGGCCCAAGTCCCTGGGCCCCTGCATCCACATGGCAGACCTGGAAGGAGATCCTGGCTGCTGGCTTTGGATCAGCTCCGCTCCAGCCATTGTGGCCATCTGGGGAGTGAGCCAGCAGATGGAAGACCTCTCTCTCTCCTCCACCCCTCTCTGCAACTCTTTCAAATAAATAAAATAAATCTTTAAAAAATACATTATTAACAATGCTAGCAGTGGAGTACAGACTTTCCAAAGTGTCTATCATCTGTAGCAAATTATGTACATGACCTGAGTGGGTGATACTCATTTATCTTAGCAGGTTTCTTAATTTCCTTACTGAGAATATTTTTTTAAACAATTGCTTAGTACTTTCCCCAAGTATTCGCATGGGTTGATAGAATCTACACACACAGGAATAGGATTTTTTTTTTATTATGTAACTGTGTATTATAGGGGAAAAAGCAAACTTACCAATTATTGAAGAATAATTTAGTACTATTTCTAAACTCTAACAAAAAGATGAACACTGTTTCAGCTATTAAGTACAGTATTTATTTCCCAATTAGGTATTTAAGTGGAAGATCCATTCCTCTTATCCATATTACAACTTATTTTTAATGATGCAGAGTGATCTGAGATTCCATGTCCCATCGTGCACTTATTAAGCAGTCCAATGTGCAATTTAGCCCGTCAATTGGCTCTGGGAGGTATGAAGCTTGGAAATATTGCCATTGTCACTGCCAAAGACGGAAGCAATTTATCTGGAATGCACTGAAGTGTGCCCCTGAAGACAAAGTCACTTAATAAAAATGACACTACACTGAAACACATAGTCCCTCATCTGGCCCTTTCTGGCGAGCCAAGCTTAAGATGGTCAAATCCTGGCTGTTCCATCCAGTGGCAGAGGAACAATTTATTTCATGACAAGTCTGATACCTCCCCCTCTGCCTTCTAATCAGTAGAGCATATGAAAGAGGCACAGGAACTCAGCAGAGCTCTCTAGGCCCTCGAATGTTCACAATGAGAAAAGTCTCTAAATGATAAATCAATATCAGGCACACTGCTTGAGAGTCATCTTGACAAATGGATTCAAGAGAAAAACACAGTGGCAGGTGAAAAATGTCACCAAGGTTAGTCCTTGTGGCACTTTATCAATTCATTTCCTTGGTGCACAACTCATTAGAAATGAGCCACAAAAGACATTAAACATTTAGAAGGAATAATGTTGAGACAACATGCCATTGGAAGTAATAAAATAAACATGGATATCTACCCGCTAGAAGTCTAGAGCTATTAATAGGAAGCCAGTGAAGGTTTTAAACAAGACAAGGAGAGGTGCACCAGGACTAACTAAACATAGGATGATTATGGATTTCACATAAATGAAGATGCGTTCAAATTAAAACCCTTACATGAATGTTCATAGCAGCTTTATTTGGAATAGCCCCAAACTGGAAGCTGTCCAGATACCCTTCAACAAGTGAATGGTTAAGTAAACTGTGATACACCATAGCACGGAACACTAATCATTCATAAAAAAGAATGAACTCATCAGACATGTGACGACTGGGACAAACCTCCCGGGAATTATGTTACATGAAAAGGCCAATCTCAAAAAGTGGGAGACTCAGATGGAGTTTTTGCCACCTGAGTTCTGTCTGGCCCAGTCTCAGCTGTTTTGTGGATATGGAAAGTGAGCAAGCAGATGGAAGATATTCTCTCTCTCGTTCTCTCTCTCTCTCTCTCTCTTTGCCTTTCAAATAAATAAATCTTTAAAGAAAAACTTAAATGGCATACGATATGATTTCATTCATATATCCTTTCATTACAAGAAAATTTTTGAAATGGAGAACAGAATAGCTTTTTCCATGGGGTGAAGGAAGGGGCACGGAGTGGGAGAGAGATTGGTGCAGTTTTAATAGAGGGATCCTTGTTGTGGTAGATGTGTTTAGTTAAAATTGAGAATCCAGACATCGTGATATGAAAGGTGGAGATCCCAAGTGATGTAGCAACCACCGTGCCAAACACCCATCCCAGAAATTTTTTAAAACTATCTTTAATTTATAATTATTTATAAATTTTATACTATATTTAGGTTTTTCCTCAACAATCAATATTGATACCAATTGCAGGATAACTCAAATCAGAGAAATATTTACATCTAAATACATATGGCAACAGAAAATAATTTTTGAAAATTTCAATTGTTTATATATTCTTCTTGCAGAGGAAATATGGTAGTATGGGAAATAACTGATTAAACAACATTTCTGAAAACCACTATCTCCCTTTATGGGAGACAAGGGAAAGCTATCCTAGAAAAGTAAGAAAAGACCAAGTCTAACCTGCTCATCAATTTGTTATTAGACCTGCTGTTTGCTAGCAGGTAAATCCTTATCTATGGAATGCTTTTTGAGGGATGCATCTGTTTGATTAGATTGTGGTAAACAAATCTGAAATGTGTATATGTAACACTAGGTTTTCAGGACAATGTCTCACAAGCTATGTAACTAAGTAAAAAAGAGAAAAGTCTCAACACTAAACAAGGCTGTCTTTGGGATCAGCATTGTAGCCCAAGTATTTGGGCCCCTGCACCCATGTGAGACTCCCGGAAGAAGATCCTGAATCCTGGCTTTGGCCTGGCCCATCCCAGCCATTGTGGTCATCTGGGGCGTGAACCAGCAAATGGAACTCTCTCTCTCTCTCTCTCTCTCTCTCTCTCTCTCTCTCTCTGTAACTCTGCCTTTCAAATAAATAAAATAAATAAAAAAACTTTAAAAATGTCTATTTTCTATAAGTAATAAATAATATATCTACATACAGTATTTCTGACACTTGAAATTACACATACTTATGCAGCACTTGTGATAGTTTGATACATGTATACATTGTGTAATGCCCAATTAGGGCAAGCAAATGCATCTCCCCAAACATTTATCATTTCTTTGTGGTGATAACATTCAAAATTCTTTCTTATGCTTTTTCTTTTTTTTCTTAGAAAAACATTCAGCACAGTATCATTAACCATTGTCATTTTACTGTGCAATAGCACATCAGAACTTTGCTGCTGCTACCTAACTATGACTTAGTGTCCATTAACCAACATCCCTAGCCCTTCCTCCCCATTACAATCCCCAGTCCCCTGTATCCACCACTCTACTCTCAACTTCTGAGATCAATGTTTATAGATTGCACATGAGTGAGACTGTGCAGTACTTGTTTTATTGTGCCTGGCATGGTTTTTGTTTTAACTTACTGATTATTTGTTTGAAAGGCAGAGTTACAGAGAGTCAGAGGCAGGGAGAGGGAGAGGTCTTCCATCCACTGGTTCGTTCCCCAGATGGCAACAACAGCCGGAGCTCAGCTGATCCAAAGCCAGGAGTCAGGAGTTAATTCTGAGTCTCCCAAGTGGGTGCAGGTGTCCAAGGACTTGGGCCATTTTCTACTGCTTGCACAGGCTATACCAGAGAGCTGGATTGGAAGTGGAGCATCCAGGACTCAAACTGGCACCCACATGGGATGCCAGCACTGCAGGCAACAGCCTTACCTGCTACGCCACAGCACTGGCCCCCCCCGCATGATGTTTTTAATCAAGATGCCTGGTTGATAGTTAGGTTATATTGGATTCATTTAAGGGGAGAGCGAGTGGGAAAGGGGAGGGTTGTGGGTGGGGGGGAAGTTGTGGAGGGGGAAGCCTTTGTAATCCATAAGCTGTACTTTAGAAATTTATATTCACTAAATAAAAAAAATTTAAAAAAAATTAAAAAGAAAAAGAAAAAAAAGTCATCTAGTGAATTATTTTAAAACAAATATTCAAAACACACTAGAAATAATATTCTTTACAACTGTTCAAATTTAAATATTTGACTTATATAGTCAGCTATTAATGATGGGATATATTCTGAAAAGTGTGTCATTAAGCAATGTCATCATGGTGCAACCATCATAAAGTATATTTATACACACTGAAATAAATAAGACAACTACTAAATCACTAGGCTATCCAATCTTATGGGACTAATCATTACATCCACAGTCTGTCATTGACTGAAATGCCACTATGAGAGAATGATTATACTAAAAAATGTGTGGTCAACTAGACGACTAATATATTCTATAGAAGACTAAATAAAGCCTCTAGATTATGTCTCACCTGATTCTTACTTAAAGTATCTACTCAAAATTAGAAGTGAATTGTCAATATACAATAAAACCACACATGTCTTTTGACTTAGCAATGATATGCCTAAGGATTTTCCAAGAAGATTCTCTCCATCAGTATGAAAACACATAATCACAAGTTTATCCACTGACATATTATTTGTAATTATAAAATAAATAAAACAACCAGAATGTTTACATAAAAGATGGCTGAATAAATTACAGTACACTCATCTAATGTGCAGGAGTAAAAAAGAATGAGAAAGAATATGTACTTACAAGAAATGACTTATGGGGTATGTTGTTATGGGAAAAGAAAAATAAGAAACCCAATATTGTGTACACAAGAAGGGGAAGTAAAAGAATGTTATTTTATGTATCTGCTAACTTATTGAAAAAATAAGAAACCAAAGGAAAAAAGAACAGAGAATGGTTGCCAACCGAAGGTGGCTGGAAACGAGGTTGAAGCGATGGGAATGTTGGGCTGGGGCCAAGGAGAAGAAGAAGTGGTTCCTCTCTAAGAGTATCTTTGTGTAAAATTGTGACTTTTAGAATGATGGAAATAAAATTACTACAATCAGGTGAGACAGGGAGAAAAACAAAATGAAACAAACAAAAAGGAGCACATCCAACTGTATTGCAAGCAAAGAACAGAACCACAGAGAAGAGAGGAAAAAAATAAAGGAACATTTTAACATGATACTTTGACAATAGCCTTCAGTCAGAACAAAAGGACAAACTGTAATCCAATATTGAACTTTGGTTAGCAGGTTTGCTTTTCACAGTGATGTAGACTTGCAATCATGAATTTCCTTCATGTGTATTACACGTTAAAGTTACAAATGTCTCACTGTCAGAGAAGGGAGTTAAACATGGAAAGATGGAGGGCTACAAAGAACCCTGGACATCACAGTAGAACCGACATAATTAAATCTATGGCTTTTGATCTGTATAGGCAGGTGGACACTGACATCAATATACAGGTAGGTTGAGTATACGGGCATATCTAAATACATGCATACATGAATACATATAACACATGCATACATATATTCAATAGTTACGCCCAGCATCCTGTGAATACTAATATGCCAGTAGCAATGAGTGTACTTAAAGATTATATTTTGGTTTTTCAAATATTCTCCACTGAAAGCAACCAGCCCTCCTTGGAGACAGCTGATTCTAGGGCTGACAAGTGAAAAGTATGAGATGATGCTGGAACACTGTGCTATGCCAGAGGGAGAAATCACTCAGAGAAAGACAGAAGAAGGGACTCCTCTTGGTCAAACTGGAGAGACAATTTGACCATAAAATAAATTATGCTAGGAACAACTGCAACCTACAGAACAAGTCACAATCCATGGGTCAGTGCTGATATAAATGCATCAGTCAATAAATGGATGAAAAAGAACTATTCTTATAATAGAATGCAAACTAATTAAATAGAAGAGGTGATGAGTTTAGAAAATCACCCTTTGGCAACCTCCGCAGCAATGTTTCGGGCCAGAAGCATCACTGGATGCTGTAACTAGGGACTTAGCATTTGATGAGAAACTGGAAGAGCAAACGCCCTGAAATCTCTCCCCACAAGACACTGATTAATTACAAATGGAGAGCAATACGTTATCACTGGAAAAACCTCTCAGACACCATCACAAGCAGGTGATGAAGTAACACACACTGTCAAGGATACAGCATCATTTCTGCTCCCTGCCTATTACCTGGACCTAATTATGTGGAAGTGTTGGACAACAGCGATGCAGGGGCAGTGCTTGAACTTCTAAACACAAAGGTCAGAAAGAGATGAAGAAAGAGGATCTTCTCCAGATTAAGCGACATTAAAGAGAACAACAATCCCAGGCTTTATTCTATTTCTCTTTTAGTGTAAAGTCCATTAGTTCACAGTTTGTAGACCAGGTACTGGTATCATATAATTGATTTTGATAATTACATTCTGTTTAAGAGAACATTCTAGTTCCCAGCAATGGAGACATCACATCTGCAGCTTACTGTCAAATAATCAAAAAATGTTAATTGTGTGTGTGTGTGTGTGTGTATGAAACAGAGAGACATCTGGCCGGTGCCGCGGCTCAATAGGCTAATCCTCCGCCTAGCGGTGCCGGCACACCGGGTTCTAGTCCCGGTCGGGTCACCGATCCTGTCCCGGTTGCCCCTCTTCCAGGCCAGCTCTCTGCTGTGGCCAGGGAGTGCAGTGGAGGATGGCCCAAGTGCTTGGGCCCTGCACCCCATGGGAGACCAGGAGAAGCACCTGGCTCCTGCCATTGGATCAGCGTGGTGCGCCGGCAGCAGCGCGCCTACCGCAGCGGCCATTGGAGGGTGAACCAACGGCAAAAGGAAGACCTTTCTCTCTCTCTCTCTCTCACTGTCCACTCTGCCTGTCAAAAAATTAAAAAATAAATAAATAAAAAATAAAATATAAAAAAAGAAAGAGACATAAACACACAGAACATAAATGATAAAGTAAATAATTTGGGGAAATGGGCAAATGGGTACACATGGAAATACTTCATTATAACTTTTCAACATTTTTGTGTTTGTAATTATTTCACAATAAAATGTCTACCCTGAAAATGTTCAAAAGAAAATCAATGAAGACATTCTCCTCTGGATAAATGCTAATTTTAATGGAAAATAAAGCATGGGTTTTTGAGAGGGATGGAAGTGGATGTTTGGTGAAATGGTTAAGATGCTGCTTGGGACTCCCACATCCTAGACCAGAGTACTTGGGTTTTAGTACTGGCTCTGTTCCTGATTCCAGCTTCCTGCTAATGTGCACCCAAGGAAGAAACAGGTGAGGGCTTAAATGGCTGTGTCTCCGGCATCCATGTGGGAGCCAGACTGAGGCCCCAGATCTTGAATCAGCTTAACCCAGCAATGGCTACTGTAGGCATTAGGCGAGTGAACCAGTTGATAGAGATCCTTGTCTGTCTCTCTGCTTTTCAAGTAAATATGCAATTTTAAAACGTTTTCAAGCATATGTAATTGACTAAACAATGTTCATACTTTGAAGAGTGAATTCGGTTTTAAGATACAAACAGCCAAAGACCTAGTTGTGCTCAGAGTACACCCCTCTCACGCTGAGAGGATCAATTTATTTCAGTGATATGTGACAATTCCTACTCTATTTTTCCTGGGGTGTACTGTGTGTGTGTGTGTGGGTGGGTGGGTACATTCAGAGATTTAAGTGGAAATATGACAGGTTCAATTACTTTCCATATGCCAAAGCAGCAGCTCTTACAAAATAACACTCTAGCAATAAAATATGCAACCACTCAAGAGCTTTCCATGTCATCTTCTGTTTACAGAGCAAAATGCAATGCATGATGTGAAAGTAATTTTTAATGGCTATCTCTATTATATTTTTATGTTCTTGAAGCCATCTTGGAATCACAGCTTTCCTGCTGTTAAAGACTGAGCTGGCCTAAGGAAATCTGTGACTACTTGATACTATTATTACTACTGGTCTGCTTTTTAGGATTATTACACTGAACAAAAACCTCACAGAATTGCCCTACTATATTTCCTTTTAGGAAAGGTGAGTGACATAAATATTTAGAAACACAGAATCAAGTATTTATAATATAAAGACTAATGTATCATGGCTTGGAGGGGATCTGGTTAAAGTCATTGCAGAAGTATGTATTCTTAAGGGAAGAAAACAGAAAAGGCTTTTTCCTCTTTGAATGTTCGTAAAACAAGAATAAGGAATTAAGCAGACTTATAGGATGTTTTGAGATAAATGGCCACTTCAGCAAGTACAATTATTTTTAGTGAGACCACATTTGCACTGTAGCAAGGGTTTCAAATCATGATGGATTAAGGGAAAGCAAGAAGCTCCTATGTTATTTTTCAAGAAGCACCTGCTCAGCAGTCCAGAGAGTGTTCTTATTTTCTTATTTTCAGCAACAGAAGTGCCTTACTAGAAGGGCAGAGCACGCAATCACCACCCAGTAGACAGATTCAGTATTGTTTCCCTCTTATTCATTCAGCAAAAGCAAAGAGCTGGGACTGGCCAGCCCCGGAGGCCATCAGGGCAGGGAAGTGGGAAGTGCAGACCTACAATGCAAGGTGCAAACCTGTGAATGGCATCAGAGGGAAAGGCTCTGCAACCAGCAAAGGATGGGCAAAGCAGACATTCAAGTTATCTCCTCTGACATTCCTTAAAAGTTCTTTAAAACCCCTGACTGTCCTCCAAACGTATTTTAGAACCTCAGACACAGAAAGCAAAAATACAGATACCATGACTCACAGATTTAAGACAGGAACACAGACCTTTTTAAAGAACTTTGCTCTCATTGTTTAAGGAAATGCATATGTATGAAACTAAGTCCTAATCCCCATAATGTCCCCGGATTTCACTGGATAGGTTTCTACACTTGACAGTTTTGATTAACCTTTCCCCAATATTCTCCAACTGGACTTCCAATTTCTCATCTTTCCCCCATCACCTGCTTCACAGCGTGTTGAGTTGTTTTATGTGGTAACACTGACAAGGACACAGTCCTATGGGGTTGGTACAAAGTCTGTCATCGACAGAGGTCATCCCTGCCCATCCAACCAGAACGCAGGTGGGATCCACTGCTCCACTGCCACCTGTCCCTTTTCCCCACACTCCCAAATTCTCTTTTAACGTCTCCTCTCTTTCCTGTTTCAGAGAGACAGCCCTGAATGTTTCCAGCTCTCAAGCTCCACAATAACGATTCTATACTTAATCTAAGCTGTGAAACCTTTGAAGTGAAGTAGACAATGAAAATTTGCTTTCCCTTCACCAATAAGTTACACGTGGGAATATACTGAGGACGTGTGTTTGTGCTCGTCATTTGCCAAGACTACACCATCACAGCCTTGCATAGGAAGTGGCCTCATTCTGTCCCAATCCTCAGGACTATTTCTTGGTGCCTCTTGTAAGGCTCCTCACTTTTTCCTGTGTACAAACATCTAGAAATGCATAAGAGCCCATATGCTGGAGTGTAAACGCCAGTGCATCACTGTATGAATCACTTCAACAGCACACCACATATTGCTTGAAGTCTATAAATACTAAATGAATAAAAATGAGTTCTGTCTCCTTAACTTCCCACATTATAATAGCATAACAACCTCCTGAGTATTATAAATTTTTTAAAAATTTACTTATTTGTTTGAAAGGCTGAGATACAGAGAGAGAGAGAGAGAGAGAGAGAGAGAGACCTTCCATCTCCTGGTTCACTCCCCAAATGGCTGTGATAGCTGTAATGGCTGGGGCTAGGTTGGGAGAAAACCGGGAGCCAGGACCTTCTTCCAGGGCTCCCATGTGCGTACAGGGGCCTGAGCACTTGAGCCATCTTCCAATGTTTTCCAGATTCATTAGCAGGGAGCTGGATCAGAAGTTAGGCAGACGGGACACAAACTGGCCCCAGCATCACAGTGGAGGCTTAACCCACTATACCACATTGCCACAAGTATTATAATCGTTAAATCTCTTACAATTAAGGCCAGTTCATGTGAAGAGTTTATTTTCCTTTCTTACAATGATCTATTTGTAATATGAATGAATGAAAATAATTAATGATAATTTCAATGAATAAAATGAATGGCTTATATGATAAAGAAGTCAGCAAGACCTGAAATGCTTAAGGTTTTTTAATACTAATTTTCCATATTTATTCATTGAAAGGAACAGAAAGAGACAGAAAAGGTTGGTGGCTGGTGGTGGTTCTATTTGTTTTGATGGTGCTATTGATTTCTTCAAGGTGTCTCTACTGCCAGTCTCTATTATCACGGATGGCAATGATGTCTTACTATGCTTGCTTGGTGAGTGCTTTTCACAAAACTCGTGAACAAGCTCAGAAGGTAGCAAGTGAGTGACACTTTGTATGGCAATACAACAAAATGAAAGGTGGAGACTGGAGTTTATGGACAGGAGTGTGAATGCACTACTATACCAGGAAATAGCAGGAGACTTCCATTCTACAACCAATGTCTCAAGTTATATGGGTGCTCTGCCTCCCTGGCATCCTCTCTCATAGATCAGCTCTTCTCAGCCATCTCCCACAGCCTTCTCCATCAATTGTAGTCTCTCAGGTTAAGAGCAGCAAACCCCTGCATGTCACTTACCACGCTTTGAGTTTTCAATCACAGAATTACCTCAACAGGCGAGGCTCATGCTATCACAGACAGGCTTCTGCTACCTGCCTCAGGTGCTGAAAGCCCAAATCAAACGATATTGCCCATCTCTGAGCAGAATCACGGTCCCCAGCTGGCAGCAATTCAATCCAGGGACTGAAGGGGAAAAATGGCTCCTGGAATATCTCACACATCCTGTCAAAGGACCTCCCAACTCTACCAGTAACCATGCTGTAACAAGCAGTATTTCTCCTCTTCAACAAGTAGAGTCAGTAAAAAATAAGCAGGCTGAAGAAATACTACATTCTCTCAAGACCAACATATATACACACACTACTCACTTCCTAGAGCTCCTTCCCTCCAAAATGGTGGTGGGATTTTAGTGAATGCTGAAACTTTAGCATCCCTAAGTTATGGGATGATGAGAGAGAGAGAGAGAATGCTATGAAAATGCACTTTGAAAACATGCTTCAGTTTTTCTTTTGTAGAGGTATGTGTAGTGGGAAAATTAATAGGCTTGGCTAATCTTATGGGGGATAAACCTTAATTTCTGCTTCACATACCTTCATTTTCTTTCAGAAAAAGCAGACAATTAAAATATAATTTAATACTCAGATAATGAAAAATTATCCTTAAACTAGTTAAATTCTCTGCAAACCCCAATCAACCTTCAAAAAGCTGATAGATGAGAATTTATTTTTCCAACTAGAAGCCTACATTCAAAGAGTGACTCAAAGAGAGTCATTCCCTGCCCCCCCAAAAAATTGATCTGTTAGATCTTGGTCTAGACAAAAAAATCAATTTTCATCTTGCTTTCAAAATGCATAGGCCCAAAAATTTATACCCTCTGATGTAAAGTTCAGTGTCTACTTACTCTTGATCACACATGAAACTTAGATCTCTCAATAACACCATCTTCATCTGTAGTTATAAAAACAGTATCACTCTCAGCTAATGTGTACCCAAATAATGTGCCAAGATCTCCTTCAACCTGATTGCTTGAAAAATAGCTTCCAATAAGGCGGTGGAGGATGACCCAAGTGCCTGGGCCCCTGCACTCGCATGGGAAACCAGGAGGAAGCTCCTGGCTCCTGGCTTCAGATTGGTGTAGCTCTGGCCATAGCAGCCATTTGGGGGGTGAACCAATGGAGAGAAGACCTTTCTCTCTGTTTCTCTCTCACTGTCTAACTCTATCTGTCAAATAAATTTAAAAAAATAGCTTCCAATAAGAATAGACAGTTATTTGGGAGTGTTCTCAAAGAAATGACCCCTTCAATCCCCACAATGTCTGCAGCAACCCCATGGTCTTAGTGAGTGCTTCCTCCCTGCCTTTGGTTGCCACTGGCTCATATTTGCTGCTATTTAATGAACTTATAGCTGCTTCACATCCACTAGAGTAAAACACCAATGTTCATGCCAAGGGCACAACCCTTGCCTTCAACCTTGGGCTTTTGGAACCACACTGATTTAGCATCAATCTGGGAAGAAGGCTCCTTCTCAGCCCTGGGCCACCTTTGGTCACTTGGACCTGTGCTGCTGCAATTTGTGTTTAGAGTGGCCCAGTTTCTCTTCAGTTGGTCCTTTCATCTTCCCAGAAAAAGGAGCTGAAATACAGGCCACAGGTGTGGATAGTAAGTCCAGTTCAGTCAGGTACGGATGATCTAGTGACCTCCTCATGAGGTAAAAGCTAAACAACACAGAATCCTCTGTGCTGGAAGCCAACACCACACCAAAAAGAGCCCCTTCTGGACCAGCATTGTCAACATGTCTCAGCCCACTCTACCACCATCCCTCTACTACCATCCCTTCTAGCGCCTTGTCCATTCTCACTGCAGCCCCTACTCACTGAAAGAATTAACAAAAGTCTGTATCTGACCCTTGCAGGAGAAACTCTCTGAAGGGAGCAGGTTTTCCTCTTGCACTGGCATTCATTTATTTTCTTACAAATAGAGAAGAAGAAAAAAGACAAAATGTGTAACTTGCAGGCGTTGGCCAGGGCAGAGAAGCAACCTATAAGTTGGTTCTTGAAGCTTCACTCAGTGTTCTAAGTAACTAGGACAGGAACCGGCTAACATTCCACAGTCCCACAGAGGCTGCAGCTCTGGTGGGCAGAAGTCAAAGGCAAGGGCAGGCAACAGGGCTAACAATGTGTAGCAAAATTATCATGTGCACATTTCATTTTTCTAAATGTAAAATTTAACTTCATGCATCTTACTATTTACTAAAGATTTATTTATTTGAAAGGCAGAGTTAAAGAGAGAAAGAGAGAGACTTCCATCCGCTGGTTCACACTCCCCAAACAGCCACAGCATCCAGGACTAGGCCAGGCTGAAGCTAAGAACCTAGAACTTGATCTAGGCCTCCCTTGGGTGTCCTGAGTACTAGGGTCTTTTTCTCTTGCTTTCCCAGGCATGTTAGCGGAGAGCTGGATGGGAAGTGCAGCAGCCATGTCTCAAACAAGTACTCACATGGGATGTCAGGGACTCAGACAATAGCCCAATCCACTGAGCCACACCACCAGCCCCTATGCATTATTTTTATAATCACACATAAAATACAAAGTTTCATAGATTTTATTTTATGGAGTCTTTCCAATTGTTAAAGTAACAGGATTGTGAGTGGAAATGCGAATTAATAGCATGTAATATAATGTATGGTTGTTTTCCCAGGGTATGGCAATCATATGGAACCTGAGAAATTAAACGCAACCTTGCTTGTGCATTTGGATTTTTTAAAGAGAGGATTTATCACTCTCATCCGATTCTCAAAAGGATTAGCAATGCAAAAGAAGAAAAGAAACACTGCCTACCATAAGTTCCTACAAGTGGAGCTGTGGTGGCAGGGAGTATGAGAGTTTTTGAAATTTTGATATGTCTATTAAATTGCCTATCACAAACATTTGGCCTAGTTTTATTCCAAATAGCTACACATAAGACTCTTTCCAAAGATATCTTTCAATAATGGCAATCATCATTTCTACAATCTTGGCCAATTTGCCAAATGAGAAATTTTAGCCTGTTATTTTCCAATTGCCTGTAACATTCTATTTTTTTATGTTTCCTAGAAATCTGTATTGCTTCCTTTGTAAATTACCTGTGTAATTTCACTGATCCTTTGTGTTTCTACAGGGTCACTTTCCTGTAGGGTTGTTCATCTTCTTTGTAATATTTACACTTCTTTTTTTAAATTAATGTTTATTTTTAATCATGTATTTTCATTTTATTTGAATGGCAGAGATCAACAGGCAGAGAGACAGGCAGAGAGAAAGAAATCTTCTGTCTAATGGGTCAGTCCTTAAGTGCCTTCAACATCCACAGAAGTCAGGAACTTGGATTTCAAATGAGGTCTCCCACACAGGTCACAGGGACCCAAGCAGGTGAGCCATCATCTGTTGCCTCCCAGGTTGTACATTAACAGGAAGCTGGAATAGGAAGTAGAGGTGGGATTCAAACCCAGGAACCCAGATATGGGATGTGGGTGTGTCTAAAATGCTATGCCAGATACCCTCTGCTATACTTCACTTTTTCCCTCATTTTCCTTTACATCTCACATCACTGGCCAGAATGTTCACAACAATGTTAAATACTAACAGTGATAAAGGCAATACTGGTCTGTAATCTGAATTTATTTGAAATGTAAGGCAAAACAAGAATATCAGAAACAGCCTATGAGCAAATACAAGCACCTAAATGCATTTCATCAACTTCTCTGTTACCTAGTAACTGAATATCAGCAACTCAGATAACCGATAACCAAGAGCTTACTGTTGCATACGATGATTCAATAGACATGTTCTGGTTTCTTCCCTAATTCGAATAGCTAGAAATCTTGAGGTTAATTTCCTGCACTCAGAAGATCATAAAAAGCTTTCTCACTGCACTCATGCTATTTTTAAATTCAACCAGAGCAGAAACCACAGAAGGTCAACTATACAGAGCATACATAACTACAGTCAGCAGTCTGCTGCATACCGGGGTCATGGTATCGAACAGCATCTCCCCAGAAGCACTCCATGTTGCAATAAACAACCTAACTCATCACTATCTTGGAAGTTTATACAACAAGCTATACATACACAAACACATATGAGAATGCTTCAGAAGTTCATAGAAAATGGGATTAAAATTAAGTTTATTTTTGTGCAAATAAATTTTGAAATCTATGCATGTTTTTTCCATAACACATTATTTCCATGAATTTTTAAGGCTTATACAAATACTTAAATGCATCCATTCATATAAATACATACTACTATGTATAATTCAGCTTACACTGTCAAAATTCTGTAAGCACTGATCACAGAAAGGGAAAAACATGAAAAAAAATGCCCAAATAAGAAGTCATTTGTCTCCAGAACTCCAAAATGACAGCTCCTGAATCTATCTTTTTGTGAATCTCAACAGATGCGCGATCCCTGAAGCAAGACAGAGACCATGAAATCACGGTCAGCCACACAAAGCCACCGCAGTCCTTTCTGTGAAATTCCTCATTAGAACACAGTCATTAGCCCCACATCTCTCTGTCATGTCACAATGCAAAGTGAGGGCCATGACTATGGAAACCTTGGTGATTTCTCGGCTGTCAGAATGGATGGCCTCTCCAGCCAAGGGCTATATGGCATCAGACCTAAACTGGAAATCCAGCATCCAGGACTGCTGCAGCCTCAAACCCATTATGCTGAGGTGAAACACGCTGCACACATCTAGGGAGGTTTTAGGATTTGTAAACTGAGTCAGAGCTCCCTTTACGGAGCTGTCAAATAATGGGCAGTTTGGGAAAGTCACCTGAAGCTGTGGACATGATCCATGAGGTTGTGTGTATGCTGGCAAGTGCAAACAGCAAACCTACACAGGGCTCCAGCGGAGGGATGCCTGTCCCACCTCAGATAGTGGTGAAGCCTGGATACAGGCCACTGCATGCTACGCAGTGAATAAGCCACAATACCATTCCACTATCTCGACAGAGGACCAATGGCCATAATGTAACACACACACACACACACAAATCGCATGTCAAAAGACCAATCTTTGCCCTTCAAATGATATCTCTTGTGGATTTGCTAGCATTTTCTATGAAGAAAACAACCATTTGTTACCTACAATAGAACAGAAACCTGTCAGGCCAGCAACACATACAATATAAGAGAAAAGCTTATACAGAAATGAAACACAAAAGGTATTTGACTCCAGTATCCCTGTGTTCCTAACTCTCTTGAAGAGTTCTCTATGAGGAATCTCAATTATCACCACAACTCCTACGTACTGAAGGAACTCAAGCCCCACTTAGTCACCATTCGAGGTGCAAACCCCATTCCATTCCCTTTCCCCACGGCATGGAGGAAATAAACACAAGTTTTCCAGAGTTTTATAAGAAGAAAAGGAACAAAAAATAAACAAAAAGAAAATGTTCATCCATGAAAACTGATAAATATGAAAAAAAAAAGCTCTTGGATCTTAAGACATCTGATTTGTTTTTATTATTTGAGTCATGGACTTTACAGTAAGTGGTTGGTTTACCACACTGGAACAAGGTCTTGGGCAAACTAGTCAGTCTTATTTTCTTCATCTGAGAACACCAAAGTGCAATAAGAGACAACTGGGACTAATAGTTCATCATGTGATAAAAATACAGTGGTCTTTTCTTACCTGCTGTTTCACTCTCTATCATTCAGCTATCATGTTAAACAATGGTCCAAAAATAGAGTGGGAAATTCCAGAAATAAATAACTCCTAAGTTTTACATTGCATGCCCTTGTATGTAGCATGATGAAATCTCACATCACCACATTCCACCCCACTCGGGCATGAATCACCCTTCTGACCAGCTTATGCTTTGTACCCATTATTCATTGGGAAGCTGTCAATTTGGTTGATTGACAGCCTTGATATCTCAGTGCTGTGTATAGGGTCCAGTATTATCTGTGGTTTCAGGTAGCCACCAGGAGTCTTAGAATCTATCCCAGCAGATGGGATGGGGACTACTATTCTAACAATACATTTGGTATAGGATTATTGCAGGAAGGAAACTAGCGGAGATGATATGCATTGAATGTTCAGTACAGTAGCTGCCTTATTGTAAAGTCTCGATAAGTGCTTTTGAATTGTTACACACTGAGGTGGCCCAGCTTTCTACCAGTCCCCAATTCTCTTTCTCCCTACATCAAAGGCCACTGGTAGGTAACATG
Source organism: Lepus europaeus (assembly GCF_033115175.1). Classification (NCBI taxonomy): domain Eukaryota; kingdom Metazoa; phylum Chordata; class Mammalia; order Lagomorpha; family Leporidae; genus Lepus; species Lepus europaeus. The sequence goes on from NC_084827.1 coordinate 174,155,461, forward strand.
TTGCTCCCCTAACACTGGTATAAATCCTTTACATCCTGTCTAAAGCCAGACATGGACTCAATATCTCCCTCCAGAAAAGTCATGGCTTCCTAGTTTTCAACTAGAATTTAGCCTAATTGCAGGACAGGAGAATGCATGGGCTCAGAGTCCATAGAAGCACAGAATCTTCCTGGCTTAGATTCTTTCTCCCTCCCATTGCTAATACAAACCGTGAGTAGTTGCAACCTCCCATGACCCTCCAAATTTTTCTCAAGTAGTTCTATAAAATTATAACACCGAAATATTCAGTAATAAGAGTACACAATGTTTATATAGGGGACCCAAAGCTTACATCTTTTTGATGCTACTGGAAAGTTGACAGAGAAATGTGCACCCAGGTGGGCATTTGGCTCATGTGTGCATTCCATATTGGATTGCCAGGTTTGAGCTCTAGCTACTCTGCTTCTGATCCAGCTTCCTACTAACGCATACCCAAAGAGGCAGCAGATGCTGGCTCAAGTGCTTGGGTGCCTACTACCCATGTGGGAGACCCACACAGAGTTTCAGGTTTCAGCCCTCCAACAGACATGATTGGCTCAGGTATTTGGGGAGTGAATCTGTGGAAGGTTTCTCTCTCTCTCTCTCTCTCTCTCTCTCTCTCTCTCTCAAATAAACCTTTAAGAATTATTAAAAGTGAAATTAGTCAGCATGGTTAAGCATTATAATGGTGGCTGTGGGTGGACAACAGGGCCATCAGAGGAAAGGAGATCAAAGAACTAAGAGACAAGGGTACTGAAGGAAGTAATTTTAAGCAAAAAGATATAAATGGGGGGTGGGGGCAGGAGACAGCATCATAAAACTATGAGCTCTATGAATTTTTAGTTTTCTGAAGCTAGGAGGGTGGCAAGTGACATAACTTGATGACATGAGTTCCAAAGTTAGGAGTTGTAAATAAATAAATGAATATAAATAAATTTAAAATTTTTCAAAAGGAGGCTGCCTACAGCATTTGTACCAAAGAAATTTCAGACTTCCTTAAAATCTTGGATAACAGAGAAAATTCTCCAATTAAATATTTCATTTTAAAGGAAGTTCCATTCCAACATGTTTAGCACTAAGATTCCACAGCAAGTTTTTACTCTGCTAAGGGCTGATTGATCATTGCTTCTGCCTCCAAGGACCTTCTTGCCTAATTGCTATTTTAGATGGGTCTTGGCTAAGTGAGTGCCTTTTTCAACAAATGGCGATCAATAAGGCCCTTGCTGTCTTCAAGACAGATTTATGTGATGGTCCATTTTCTCCCTCAGAAGCCTTCATGCACGAGATAAATTTGCTTAGCACTCCATTGTCTAATTTGACCTGGGGGAAATGTTCATTTCAAGCAGGAATTTTTAAAAAATGGGCTGAGATTTACCTGGAGGCTACCTGGCATCTGGCTGACAGGAGGGGAAAGGGCATTGGATGATAATTCCAGGGCTAGTTCCATGTGAACGTTGATAGTGGATTAAAAATAATGAAAGCAGGAAAAATTTTACATTGTGCCATTTCAAAGTTTTCTTTGTAAGTAGGAATTTTATTTACTAAGACTACAAGACTAAAACATAGCTTTGTCCCAAATGACTTTGATTCTCTTATATACGTCACATATAATTCTTGTGAAAACTGTATTTGAGTAAGTAAATGATGTTGAATGACATTTTAGTCAACTATGATTTAGAGCAACAAAATCCTGTGCCACAAAATATTGAATAGAACGCCCTTACACATAATAAACCACTTATAGGTGGATGATGGACTTCTATCAATTAAAACATCTGTGAGGCACAGCACTATATTCAAATATATAATACACCTGTGCCACATTCTGGTTCAAATTATATTAACTTCTCTTTTTCTTGACGGGTAATTTCTCATATAATTGGATTTCCTGTCTGAGTTTCTACTTCTATTAGGGAAAACAATTTAATTTGAGTATCAAGAAAATGAGGTTTTTCAAAAACTGTAAATTCTAAAGCCATAAATGTTACACTAATTAGAGAATGAAAAACAAGCATTTGTTTATTCAGAGTCAGTTACAGAGAATTTCTATGCCAGACACTGTAGTGGGCATGTAGACACAAAGGTGAATAAGACAGACAAATACTAATATCTCTGCCTTCACAAAAGAAGAGAGAAACACTATTGTCTCATTGGCCATGTGCAGTTGGAACCAGTGACACCTGCCAGCCCCAGGTCTGCACTAGGTTTCAAGGCAGGTCCCCCAGGGAGAGTCTCAATGAAAGACTCCTTGCACCTTCTTGCTCTACATGGGGTTCCCATTTACTTGACTTTGTGCTGAAAGAAAGTAACTTATTATTTTCCAACTGAACTATTGCTTTTGGACATGATAACAGAAAGTAATTTTATCATTCATATTTATCTCAAATCGTTGCCATGAAATGACTTAATAATAAAATACCAAGTAACCTTCTGCCCTCAAGAATTATACTCTTTCTAAAGGTAAACCAGCAGTGACAGGCCAAACCATCACTCAAGGCAAAGACATGACCATCATTTCAAGACATCCTGGGGCAAGGCTGTAGCGTTAAGATTCAAAGTAATTCCTCTGAATCATGGAACAACTTTGAGAAATAATTTTTCCCACATTTCTCCACTTAATTCATGTTTTAGTAATATGAGTAGATAGTAACTAAAGACTGGATAATTAAAGATATATTAAGGTATATATTCATAATAGTACTAGATATGATATGGTTGGCTGTAACAAAAAAGACAAAGAAAGGAGTTTACAATCAAGTTGGAATCAACACACATGCAGTGATCACCAGTAGTGCAAGATAGCTGTAATTAAGAGATGGGTTCAACACCTCCAACAGGAAGTCAGAGAAGACACAGCCTAGGGAGGTCAAGGTGAACCAGTCTCGAGAAGGATTGTGTACATTTAAAAGGACAGATTTTTGTATATGGCTTGGGTGAGCAGTCATGTACCAATGTGCAGTAGAGAAGCTCCTCTGACTGCAGTAAGATTTGTGTTTGGGAGAAAGTGGAAGGAGATGTAAGAGATTATGTAAGTGCTGGAAGGCTGGCAAGTGACCAGACTAGTTAGAATCCATGATGGAAAAGTCAAGGAAGATAGTGTTCATAGTTCCTCCGCTGGCAGTGGTCAAAGTCAACCAGCCAGTCATACAGAACAGTGCTATGTTGTGCCTCAGTGGAAAACCACACGTTGTCTAGGCTCTAAATAGTCCCTCAGGGTTACCTGCTTGTGGTACTGGGGAGTACTTCACAATCCCTGCAGCTCCATAATGTACAGGTAAGCAACAGCAACACAAAATAATTCTTGAATATAGATGTGCAAATTCGGTCCTGCTCAGAGCAGCATTAGTGACAGCCCATTCCATGTCTTCCCCAAAGGGGGAATAATTTCCCTTAATTTGTACATTCTCTTTAATATTCTTGGTCATGAGTCTGTTCTTTGGATTTTCTTTTGAGAACTGGTTATAACATTGCCCTGGCCCCGTTGTTGACTGATATAACTAGAATACATTTCTAACACATGTTCAATTTGTATCTGTAGGAAAGGATTTTGCATTTTTATGAAAACTGTCTTTCAGCACCTACTGCAGGGTAGTCACAGTGCATGGCACAGACATGAGTTTCTCAACAGGTGTATCAGGGCAAATGGATAGATAAAGCAGATTCTCCAAAGACATTGAATGGGTGCTATAAGCAGTTCCCAGCTCATCCGCTGTAGTCTCTTATGCTTACCATTCCTGACTGGTGCTTTTGCCCTCAAAGTGTACAAACCTCAAAAAACAGTGAAACCATGAACAGGTGCCTGATGCAAGAGAGAGGCAAAGTAGTCAAAGAACTCAGACTCTTCAACACACACTTGTTACCATCTTTCCTGTTACTCAAGGACACATGACCTCCTAGCATTCATTTCAAACACCAGTGTCTCTACCTGTGATTCCTAACTCTACTCCGATTTTCCCAACAACGACTGTGAAGAGGAAAACACATGTACTTTAACATGTTTAAAAGTTTTCCCTTTTGCATTGATAAGCTTATTTAAAGAATAGAGGAGAAAATGACAAAATGTGGATCTTCTTCAGGTATATGATTGTTTAACTACTTGATATGTGGACAATTGGAAATTGATTCTATGGCTTTTCCTAATTATAGAAACAAAATAAAATAAAATCAGATATTGGTATTTTTACCTGTACCTGTATTTTTAGTTTGTTACACAAAATATGGCATAAGCTTACAAACGTATCTACCCATTTTGATCTAAAAATGACAACGTCTGAGAATATAGCCAGAGAGGCTGAACTTTTACTCTTAGTCACCCCACCTGATTTCAGAACAATTACCCATTCACGGCACTTAAAACATTTGCAAAACAGTTCCACATAGGTCATTATATTCAATCTTAATCATGCAAGTCCAGGTTTCTATTTCTCATATGGGCAAACTGAGGTTGGACTGCCTGCCTAACTGAACACCACTGGTTGTTTAAAGCTGGAATTCAAATCCAGAAAGAAAGCCTAATTTCCAGTTAACCCTTCATTAACAAGAAAAATCAAGTCATGTGTGTACTATACCTTATCTGGTTATTGGGAATGGAAGAGTATATCTCTTCCTGGATACTATCCCTTATTTCCAAATGAAATCTCAGTGACTGATCCCAGGAATCTTTTCCAAAGCTCTTGATTTCAGATTAGCCAAAGAATGAAATTGTTATGTAAGTGTGAAAGCTGGAGAGCAAAGATCCAACCCAGTCACTCATGCCCCAACTAATAGCCAAACACTTTTCCATTTATGTCCATGGAATTGTCATATAACAAGCCATTAGCTTTCAGGGTGATTTGGTAGGCAGTAGTAATGTGCCCATGATACTGATACTCTCTGACTTCCGCTGGACACACTGCCCACCTGTCTTGGATCTCTGAAAATATCCCTCTTGAAAGAACAACTTGGATGATTTAATGGTCTGTTTTTAGGACACTAAACTCTGAAATGCTGAATGTAGGACATCAAAACAGCCTCAGCATAATGCAGCATAAAAAATGTCTTTCAAAAAACAAGTCTTTCTCTCTGACTATAGCCTTGAATCAAATCTTTTTTTTCTCTCCAATACAACCAGCAAGCAATCTGATCATCAAAAATTGTTCATATGGTTCTTGCTAGACTCAATTTCCATGTTAATAAATTGCACTGCTGGTGTGATTAGAATAATTTTACCCGATGTCCCTCGTGGTTCATCGTCTAATATACTATAATATTAAAGACCCATATTTCCTTCTTTTTCATTCCCTGAAGTAAAGAGAATAAAAACCACCTGGCCCTTATGTAGGCAGAAGGAGACACAAAGTTATCTATACCAACAAAGGATCACCAGCTTTGTTGGACATAGTATTTTTTTCTGATTTTTTTTTTATAAATTGAAAGTAATAAACACAGCTTAATCATTAACAGACAGAAATTATTAATTTTGTTGACCTCAAAAAGTACTGAATGCCACCAAGGAAAAAACAAACATACAAAAAATCTACAACAACCAAGAACATAAAAGTTAATAAAAAAAAAACACTCATTTTTCATCTTTGGTTCTGTTTAGTGATCCTTCCTCCTACAAACAAGTCATGGCTGGCTTTTTGTTTCGTCAATGTAAAGGCACAGAGAATTGAAAGAGTTTGAAAACACTTGGCACTATGGTAACTATGCAAAAATCAGAATTAAGCAAGCAAAGATGCTTCTACATATTACCACTAATGAATGAAAGTCTCAAGGAAATTCTATTAGTTGCCAGAACTGCTCAAGCTTAAAAGCTATCTGTGGATTTTTGTTTGAATTTTCCTGAGAGATACCGAGAAGCCATCTGAAATTATACACTTAAGAACAAAGCCCTCATAATATGATTACAAAGAGAATGGACACAGTCTTACCCTATATTTATTAAAAGCTAGACAGCAGCAGAACACTTGAAATTAATATTCAATATGCATTGGAAATGGGACAATAATTTTTTGCTGCCTTGTTTACAAAAGAACTAAAAAGCAGTTCGAAAGGCAGAGTCTTTCTTCTTTCGAGGCAGGACACAGCAGGGCCAACTGCACTGGGTGAACAGATGTGTGTGGGAGAGTGGTCAGAATCCATACAATTTCCACCCACTTGCACTGAGTTGCTTCCCTCCAGAGACACCCGAGTATCACAGGACTCTCCCAATCCAGCTCTTCACTGCATCATCCCGGGATACAATAGAATGCTTAGAAATCTCCATAGAGAATCCGTAGAAACACACTCAGTCTCTTTACTCACCACTTTTAGTTTGCTCTTTTTCCTGGGTGGGAAATATCCCACTCTGAAAAAGAGATGAGTTCATAGCAGGGACCCTTCAGTAGTCTTCTTTCACGTGCCTTGGCATCTTGTAGCAGCTATTGGTTTTCCAGCCGAGACCACCCCGTCAGATCACTACTGATGATGACTGTGGTACGTGCTGCTATGGAGATAGAGGACACCATTCTAAACGAACAAACCGGCTCTACTGATGAAGATGCCCATACAACACCACTCCTGCTGACATACATCCTGGAACTCTCCCAGTGGTTCTTGGAGTATATATTTTAGAAACACAGCTCTTTGCCAGCCACTCATGTTTATTCGACCTTAGTGTCACTGCACTTTCAAAGAAACTTGATAAGAACACTAAATCAATAGATATGCCTTTAATCACATTCATGAAGTTAATTAAATTGAGAGTAATATGTTTTTAAAAAGTGAGATCCATGAGGGATGTGAACTGAATCTGTTTTTTATCTACCCCTGTTTATAAAATGCCCTTAAAACAGGCAAGTCTTTCCAAAGGGTCACAGGAAATGGAATTAAAGGATGCTTATTTTGGTGCAAAAATTTTTAAAGTCCATTCATGCAATGAAGAGGTCTTCAAAAATTCATGGAAATGGGTATTACTGAAAAACTCACATGCATTTCAAAAAATCTTTGCAATGGCTAGACCTGTGCAATGGCACTTTTATTGCATCTTGTAATGTCCCTAAAAGTAAACTTTCCTTCATTCAGTAAAAATCTGTGGAGCACAATCCACATGCCAGGCACTACCCTTGGTGGAACAGTTTCTGGTATTACAGTTTACTGGAGTGGACAATTCAGAGATACCAGCAACCCATACAGTCTATGTGTTACAGGTCATTTGCTAGGGGAAACCAGGTGGTGCCAAGGAGCTCAGACAAGGGTCCTAAACCCCAACTTGGGATCAGAGATGTATCCTAAAGGGAAGGGAAGGAAAGTTGAAGTCTGACAGGCTACTTCTCCTGGAGTAAACTGAGAAGAACATGATTTTCCAAAGTGGTAAGAAACCAAGCTGAACCATGACTGACCAGAGGCACACGATGATGGGGGGGCGGGGGGTGACGCCCAGCAAGATGGCCTCCAGGACACCTGAATGAGTGGCAGAAGTGCAGAAAGAGCAATGTAGGAAGGCAAATGATGAGTTCCGCTCTGTTAAAACAGTTTTACCTCTACCACACTGTTGAGAGTACAGGAGAAAGGCCTGGGCTGCACTATAAATTACTATGCCTTTCAAGAAACGCTTCTGAATGGCAGTGAGAACTGAATTTTCAACTTCCTTAAAGCATGAAGTAATTGTCTCAGGATTCATTCCTCATCAAGGAGTCAGCCTGAACTTCCTACCAGGAGTTCTGTTTGCTGTGTAGTGACAGGAGGAGGCGGTGGCTCCAGTTGCTCTGGTCCCCGCTTCTGCCCAAGAGCTGTGGCAGAGTCTTGCTTTCACCCGATTCTTCAGGAATAGCACAGCTCTTGTGTTACAGCTTTTGTGATGCAAGCTCTCTTCTCTGCTTCTCCTCTCCACCTGGTTCACTGGGCATTGCTGTCTTCTGTGCTACAATTTCTCCTCTCTGCTGGATTCTTTGTCTCATGACCAGCAAGGAATGAGGCACATGGACAAGGAAGAAGTGAGCAAAGTGAAGGAAGTTTATCAAAAGAAGCAAAGAAAGCTCTCTTGAATGCTGGGGGGGCTCCCTGCAGGCTGCAGCCTGTCAGAAGAGCTGCTTGCCTTGAAGTCGGCCTGGTTTGGACTCTCACGTGTTTCTAAAGCAGAAAGTTCTCCCTGATTGGTTGAGGTATATGCTAATAAGGCAGTCTATGTGAACCAATCAGGGGACTGACACTGGAGTGTCTGCTTTGCACCGAAGTTTGTAGGGTGCTCAATCAGGTGAGTTGGGCAGAAGCAAGAACTTCTGAAGACTAAATGGTATGTGCTTCTCCAATCTCCTTCTCCCTCAGCCTTCCAGAACAGCTAAGACATGTATGTTTTTCCTAAGTTTTTTCCTTTCTTTTCCAGGGGCTCCTGGAGTCCCTATCAATAGCTGGAAATATTTAAACAATTATTATTCTCTTATTCTTTCTTTCTAAACGATAAATTTGAGAAAGTCACAGGACATAATCATATTAGAATCTTTTGAACTGAAGTCTTGGAAGAACAGCATAATTAAAGAGAAATAAAACCTAATTTCATTGGATGCTGATTCCAAAGAGAACCCATATAATGAAGACCTTATAAAACCAGCATAATGGAAAATATGTGGGAGTCATGGAACAGTATGGAAATTCCTTATAGTGAACAGATGGTGGCTATGAAATCTCTGAAACTTAATGAGCCTAGATTAGCCTTTTACGTGCACCAAGCTCAAGAGGGTGATAACCAGATGCCAATCACTGGCCCCATATTGATAGTTCGCTTCCTATTTTAACAGCTTGCCTGGAAGAACAGTACATTCTCAAGGTGCCTGGAAACAAAGACAGAAACATGGCTTTCAATTTAAACTATTCATTTGAGTATGTGAGGGAAACTCTTTTGAACAACAGCAAAAAGCCAAGATTCCAGAGCCACCTTCCTTTGACAAATGGTATAAAGTTTGGGGTAGAAGGAACCCTTTTTTCAAAGTAGAGTATATACAAGAATCATGATAGGCTATACTGGTGACAATTTTTCTCACCATTGTGAACAAGTAGATCCTGCACAAAGATTTGGGAAAAAGTAGAAATTGTTGACTTTTTTGTGTGCTGGAAGTCTCTGTTGCCAAATGGAATATTTCAATTCCATTTGTATTACAGTTTCTTAAATGCTTCCCCACATTACAATCCCCTTCCAAGAAAAGCACAAACGTAAGCACACACAGACACATACATACACAGCAATGTTTAACTAAAAAGAATTAAAACCATAAGTAGGATTTCCCAAGTTTATTGAGGTCACAATTTCCTCTGCAGGAAAGTGGTTTTCATTATATATATATATATATATATATATATATATATATATATAATGTATGTATATATATATATAATGTATATATATATATACACACACACACACAAAGACTACACATGGATGTTTTGTAATTCAAAAGAAACGGTAAGGAAAAAAAATCATTCAAGGCATGAAAGTGAATTATAAATTCAGCTAACGGCAGTTCCCATTTTCACCACTGTATAGTCTCTTCCAATGCATTTCCGAGGATTCTGTTTCAGTGCTCAAATGTATTTACCACTGGTTGATGAAAGTAATCCGTGTGCCTCAGAGTAAACTGTTGGTGTAAACATAAGCTCCAACTAACACACTCCACGAATAGAGAAATAGGATCATTTATACTTTTCTCTGTAATCCAAGGAGATCCACATGATTCAGACACAATCTTACCGCCTCTACCACCATTGCAATTACAAGAAAATAAACAATAGAGTTATGCTGTAAGCTACATACACACAAAAAAACAGAAACAAAAACACTAAAGAGAACTAAATTGTTAAAATGAGTGTAATAGGGCTGACATATGGTAGAACCCAAGATTCTAGCCATTCATTAACTTATCTAATGTCTAACCTATGCCAAGCATTGTTGTAAATAATGAAATTACAAAAATTAAATATTCCTGGCTTTCAAAGACTTCATCATCTTCTCAGGAAGACAGGTGATGGGCACCTCCCATCAATTTTGCTAGTGTTATGTGACAGTAGGACTGTAGTAGCCAATGCAGCCTGCTCAGAGGAGGAAACATATGAGCTGAAACTTGTAGGAGGTGCAAGAGGTAGCCAAGAAATTAAAAAAGTAGTCAATTTTGTAAACCATTTTTGTTTCTATATGCATAGAGTCTAAAACACTGGCACAGTAACCATGGTAGGGGCCAGCACTGTGGCGTAGTGGGTAAAGCAGTGATGGGATCCCATTTGGGTGCCAATTCGAGTCCTGGCTGTCCCTCTTCTGATCCAGCTATCCACTGTGGCCTGGGAAAGCAGTAGAAGATGGTCTAAGTTCTTGGGACACCCGGAAGAAGCTCTTGGCTCCTGGCTTCGGATCAGCACAGCTCCGATCATCGCAGTCAATTGGGAATGAGCCAGCGGATGGAAGACCTCTCTCCCTCTGCCTCTCCTTCTCTTTCTGTGTAACTCTGACTTTAAAATAAATAAATGAATGATAAAAAAGAAAAAGGAAGAAGAAGGATGGAGTTGCCATTCCCATGCTAAAAAAAAAATTAAAAAAACAAAAAACAAACAAACAAAAAAACATGGCATTGGTGCTATGGCTGAGGGTTAAAGGTATCATGCTCCCTTCACCAAGCTGAATCCTTTGTATGCAATGTGATGATACCTGGGCTGAACTTTATCATACTCAGAATATTCTACTCCTGATCCTGTGGCTCTGAGATAGCTGTGTGAAAACACAGCAAGTTTCTATTTTGCGGCTATAGCATATGCATACCAAAAACTCCTTTCTGAATCTCAAAATGTGACTCTATCTATTAAGTCACCAAGTGGCTAAAGTTTCACCACAGCAAGCTAGTGGGAAAATCACTGTCTCAAGACTAAGTGTGGTTTGGCTAATCCACCCATTTCAGGCTCATTAACCCACAAACCTCTCTATAGGTTTTCTTTTAGCTCCATAGGAACTTACTATAATGAAATTTTACAATACATATCAGAATTGCTTTATATAATTTCTTTTCTTGGAATTTCCTTAGAATGATGAGCTTATAAAAGACCTGCAAAGATTGGAATTAGATGTGTCTGCAGATGGGGGGGGGGGGGGGGCAAGAAAAGGGAATGCAAACTTTATAGCAAATCGTTCTTCACATGCATAATGGAGGCAACTGGCTTCCCTCTCCTGCGGCGACAGGAGGGCTTGCCTACTCTCATGGCAGACCCTCAGTGCCCCTTAGCTTCAGGATACCAGTGGTTTTCTAACAGGTCACTGGTCTCCCTGTCTCCTTCAACAGCCCCCATTCCAGTCACCACCACTCCTCCATGAAGTCACCAGTCAGAGAGATCTAAAATGACTAAGATAAAATCTGACTTCCCTGGGTCAGCAAATGAGACCTTACAAAGAACCTTGTAAAGACCCATCCATAGCCTGCATCCCTCTGCTCTCGAGCTACAGCCTGCAATGGGAAGGCCTGCCCTTTCAATTGCCAGTGCAGATACTGTCCATGTCCCATCTCCTGGCCTGTGATACACTGTTCCAGCAGCAGCAGCAACCTTCCCCAGTGTGAGCAATAGTGTCTCTCTACTTACCCTTCCGAAGCCAAGGTTAGCCTCAAAGTCCTCCTGAAACTCTACTGGGCTCAGTTCACCATCCATGGGGGCATCAGGGCTACTCTCACCCGTTCACTGTATGGACAGACTCCATCTGGATGTCCCCCTACCCCACCCCACATTTCATGGGGAGCATTTGGACATGAGTGTCCAGCCTTTTGTTAATTGTGAAGCTGGCCAGCACAATGACTGCTGAGTGACGAGTGTTTCTGGAACTGAGCCCATCCTGGCTATGAGAAGGAAGCGGTAGTGAGGAGGACTCCCAGGGAGCTCAGTAGTGTAGCTCAGGGACACCCAGTGTACACAAACAGTCTCCATGATGTCAGGCACTTGGTGGCCTAGGGCTTGTCTTCAATGTGTGACTTGTGACTTTTTTCCACCTCCTCCTTTATTTGTCAAAGAGGGCACAAAGCAAAATCCAAAGTGTTTTTCAAAACTGCATACCTGACCTGTTAAAGTCAATCAAAATGAGGAAGAATCTCGAAGCAGACAAAACCTGTTAGGCCTCCAGAGTGACCCATCTTGCTTTATTTGCAAACACAAGTGAAACTTAACTTGAACCATTTTTTATAAATGTCCGTATTGAAGAAAAACTGAACCTAAGCTTAAGCATTGAGAAACAGGAAACAAACTCATATAACAAGTAATGTCCCAATGGAATAAGCCAGATAAGGCAACTGAGTCCCTGGGACCCAGCAAATGTTTTCTTTGCTTCATTTCTGCACCCATCCTATATCATCATCTCCCTCTGTTGCCACATGGAGTTTCTGAATCACTTCTGGTTTGGAACTGCCTGATTCCCAAACCCTTGTTAGTTCAAATAAACTCTTCAAAATTTTATTGTGACTTTGACTTATTTGTTTGTTTGTTTGTTTATTTTATGTATTTGGGAGAGAGAGAGAGAGAGAGAGAGAGAGAGAGAGAGAAAGGCAAGCGGGCAGGCAGTCTGACTTCTCATCCCATCTGCTGATTTACTGATTCACTCCCCTACAGCCTGCAACAGCTGGTGGAGTCAGGCAAAGCCAGGAGCCAGGAACTCAGTCCAGGTCTCCCCCATGGGTGGCAGGGACCTGACTACTTGAACCATTACTGGCTGCCTCCCAGGGTGCACATTAGCAGGAAGCTGGAATCAGCAGTGGAGCGGGACTTGCGCCCAGGCGCTCCGATATGGGATAAAGCTGCAGCAAGCAGTGTCTTAACTGCTGAGTCAAGCCCCCACCCTAGTTTACCTTTGCAACAGGCTGTGATGAAGACTGACACTTGTCTTTAAGCCAAGGTGATTTTATCTGGAAGACAAGCACCCTCTATAAAAAGTGAGACCTAATTAAATCAGGATAGCAAGGGTCCTTTCCACTGCATTATTTTGTCAGTTGTAGATATTTAGATGGAATGAGTACTTTGGTTTCTCTTCCACTAATGGAGAAAACTTAGCAATGAGATTTCTGACTTCCTTGAGGTCAGACCTGTCTGGATCTGAATGCCACCTGGCACTGAAAGGGTGAGAGAAATTATGTTTTCTGGACACAGGAGCCTGCTCTAATGGAGGAGTGGTTGGCAGGAGGTGGACTGTGTACAAAACCAGGGCTTTATGGGTATCATTCACTTTTCTCCTAACAATAACCCTGTCGGTGGGATTCAGTGTCTCTGTTTTACAGATGGAGAGGAACCTGCAGAGGTTCAATAACTCACCCACTAAGGGCCTACTGCATCCTTTAAAGCCTGCTGTTCCCAGCCAGGACTGGCCTTCAGACTCCAGAGTTTAACCATTGCCCATGGTACAGGTAAGCACTGGACCCAACACTGCTCCCTCAAGTGCCTGGAGTTCCTTGTCTTCCTCTCTCTATTTGAGAAGTAGCATCTTTCTTAACCCCAACTCCAGCTTTTAAGAAAAGTGTATCCTCCCCCAAAATCATAAACCAAATTTCTTTCCTTTCTTTAATGAGTATTTTCCATAGGTGAGATGAGGGAGGAAGTCAGATAGGACAATTATCTTTTCCCTATACCATTGTCCTGAATACAAAAGATCATTGGGTTCTAATATACTCAGCGGAAGAGTTTTTAAAAAGCTCTACCCCCAGGAGTTTGTAAGCTCTGAGTTCTAAGAGCTGACCCTTTGGCAGCAAGGCACAGAAGTGGCAGCCCAGCACAGGGTGCAGCTTAGTGGTGATGCTGAGGGTGGGAGCTGAGGCAGAGCTCAAACATCCGCTCCCTAGGAGACTTCGGAGGTGGAAGCCATCTCCCACCATGCTGTGTGCGCTGAGTTGGGAAACATAAAGCAAACGGAGCAGGATGCTTCCCGGCAGCTGTTTCTCTGGGGCACTGGCTACGAGTTTCAGACATGGTTTGTGCGAGCAGCATAACCCACATGACTGAGAAATGCCCATGTGTGGAAGCCTTCGTTAGAGCAGCTGGTGGGGAAGAAGGGATCCACACTTCAATAAGCCGCTAGCTTTTATTCTCAGGAATCACCAGCAGATGGGAAAAGCAGACATATACGCACGTGGGTGTAATTCAAGCAGCCCGTGATGTCAGCTACCACGGAAGTGGCAGGCGCCAGAACAGCATTACCGCTTATTAGGGAAACTGTATTTCCCTTTAAGTGTGTAAGTTTCTACAGTCTGATCTTTTATTCAAACTGATTTTTGAGACTAACACTTTGTCCACAAGCACGAATGAATGAATAACTTGACACGAGAAATCAAGAAGGGAGAAAAAAGACAGAAAACACTCCCATATAAACCTCTGTGTATTAGTTGCCTTCAAACACATCTGCTGGAAGTTACACTGGTGCTAGCTTCGGAAGGAAGGAAGCCAGGTAAGGAAGCCAGGCTACACTGCAGGAGGATTTGCTGGAGACCACAAAATGCAGACCGGACGCTCGGCAACAATCACCCTGCCATGAAGCAGACCACAAGGATTTCTCCCGTCTAACTGCACCTCTCTGAACGCCTTGACTATCACTGTTCAGTCCCCTCTCGCCAGCCCGTGGTAACCACTGGAGTATCCTCTGCTTCTACAATATCAACTTTCAGATCCCACATAAGAGCAACACCATGCACTCAAAGAAAGACTTTTGAATTCTTTTCTTTAAAATTTTATTTAAGTTATGCAAGTTTCATGTATTTCATATATACAGATTTAGGAACATGGTGATACTTCCCTCCTCCCCACCAATGCTCCAACCCTTTTTCTCCTTCCTCTCCCATTTCCACTGTTAACTTTTAGAAATGTCTACTTTTTTTTTTTTGACAGGCAGAGTGGACAGCGAGAGAGAGAGAGGGACAGAGAAAAAAGTCTTCCTTTTCCATTGGTTCACCCCTCAATGACTGCTGTAGCCGGTGCGCTGTGGCCAGCGCACCATGCTGATCCACAACCAGGAGCCAGGTGCCTCCTCCTGGTCTCCCATGCAGGTGCAGGGCCCAAGCACTTGGGCCATCCTCCACTGCACTCCCAAGCCACAGCAGAGAGCTGGACTGGAAGAGGAGTGACTGGGACAGAATCCGGTGCCCCGACCACAACTTCCAGTTATGGATACACTAATTATCCTGATTTGATTATTATACAATGAACATCGGTATCAAAACATTACATTTATACCATAAATTTGTACAATTATATATCAATTAAAATATAATAAAATGGGTTGGTGCTGTGGCGCAGTAGGTTAATCCTCCGCCTGTGGCACTGGCATTCCATATGAGCACCGGTTCTAGTCCCGGCTGCTCCACTTCCCATCCAGCTCTCTGCTATGGCCTGGGAAAGCAGTAGAAGATGACTCAAGCCCTTGAGTCCTTGAACCCACATAGGAGACCAGGAAGAAAAACCTGGCTCCTGGCTTCAGATCAGATCGGCACAGCTCCGACTGTTGCGGCTATTGGGGAGTGAACCAACGAACAGAAGACCTTTCTTTCAGTTTCTCCCTCTCACTGTCTGTAACTCTACCTCTCAAATAAATAAATAAAATCTTTAAAAAAATAATAAAATGAAGAATGGAGGGAGTCATATTCTTCATTACAAGTAAAAACAAACCCCCTGAAACAATCCAGATACAATTCACAGAAAAGAATTATGCCATCTATGATGACTTTCATGTTTAAATTTTGAGAAGTCAACAGCTAACTTTATACTGCAGCTATTCTATGAAGGCGAACAAATGTGTACATTAATATTTAATTTCCTTGGGTTATTTTGTTACAGATTTATACATTTATTAATTTGAAAGGCAAAGTGACAAGGAAAGGAAACAGCAAGAGAGAGAGAAGAGAAAGGAGGGGGAGTGGAGGAGAGAGAGAGAGAGAGACAAGAGAAAGAGAGAAGAGAAAGAGACATCTTCCATCCCCTGATTCCTGCCTCCAATGCCCACAAAAACAGGGGCTGGGCCAGGCTGAGGCCCAAAGCCAGGAACTCCACCAGGATCTCCCACACGGGTGGGAGAAACCACAGTGCTTGGCCGTAACCTGCTGCCTCCTAGGAATGCATTATCAGGGAGCCAGATGGAAATGGAGCAGCTGGGACACAAGATGACACTCAGGTATGGAATGCCAGCATTGCAAGCAACAGCTTAACCCCCTGTGCCACAATGACCACCCCATCCGCAAGTCATTTAAAAAAAAACTAAATATTACTGATACTATAAAATATTAGAACATAAGCCTGTTGTTCTTAGAATATATCTTCATTTTGCTTTGAAAACAAAAACCTAGAGGAGGCACTAAAGTGAAAAGTTTCATCTAAGAGACTGTCGCTAAACTGACCCTGTGGAAAGTGACAATTCCTACCTGCCACAGTCTGTTCTGTCACCCCTTAACTCCCAAAGCAACATCAAGTTTAAGTAACTACACCAAAGTGGCTTCGAGATTCTCAGAAGGTGTGGTTGTCACTGCTGCTCTTGCTGTGGTCACTGTTGAATATCCTCTGAATACTTAGTAAGCACTAGGCCCTCCATTAAAAGATTAATTGCATTATGCCATTTAATAACAATCCAATAATGATGATAATATTATTACCCCATTTCACAGACAGATGGTGCCTAGTTGGCATTCCATTGCATCTTCCATATATGCAACCAACAATGTTTTGTTTTATCATATTTCTGCTTTACCTGGATTCTTAAATATGTTAAGTTCTACATGAAGTGACCAAACCCACAGGAGGAAATTAAAATTCCACCTCTGAAAGAACAAAGTCGGGGAAAAAAGGGCCTATTGAGGAAAGGCTGTAGTAAGAGAAAACTCTAAAGCACTTCCTATGGTCATACCCCTACCATTTGAAACAATAGAAATACGACTATTTGAAACAATAGAAATGGCAGAGAATAAATAATGGCCCATTAGATCAATTTTGCTCCTCCAAATTAGAAATCTGTTTCATTTCTAAATATCTTTTCTTACTAAATGGAAAACATTTCCCACACCATCCTTACAAAAAGAACACAATTTCTATAACAGCCATAATAATCTCAATTTCTTATGGGATGTTATTGAATGGCCCTTTATCATTATGGAACCATCTACAAATTCACGATGGTGATGACCTTCTTTGCTTGTCCACAGAATCTGTATTTTCAAAGATACAAGTCACCAATTTGAATCAAACAACCCAACCCATTAAATATGAACTTGACATTTTTCTCTGCTTTCTAAAAGTTTATAAATAATAATAGGCTAAATGGAAAATAATGTATGATTAATTGACAATGGGAGTTTAGAAATATTACAGGGGTGGCTGTTTGGTCCAATGGTTAAGACACTTGCATCAGTTAACAGATTGGAGTACCTGAGTTGCATGCCCAACTCTGCTCCTGACCCCAGCCTCCTGCTAATGCAGACTCCGAGAGGCAGCGGGTGATGGGTCAAAAACTAAGGTTTCTTCTACCCATGTGGGACACCTATGCTTCTGGCTTTGGCACTGGCCAGCCCCAGCCATCATGGACATGTGAGGAGTAAACTGGCAGGCGGAAGCTCTCTGTTCGCCCCGCCCCCCAACTCTCTATCTCTCTCTGCATGTTTGTTACCTTTTCAAGTTGACTGACTAGTAATATGGCAGGTTTCACTATTAGAATTGTAATGTCCAGATGTCAAAGTGCATGAACTATGACCAGCCCAAATCTAGTGAAGGCCTTCAGACTCTACAGAACTAATGTGGGCGACTTGCAGTCCAAGGTTCCTCACCAGCAATCCACACCTCCTCATGGGTTTAGCAGTTATCCTCCTGTAGTTTTCAAAGCCAAAGTTCTTGCCAAACTTGAAGTAAGCTCTACATACATCTGTGCACACCCAAACCAGGGTTCAGTCAGGAGGGAAGAGTCATAACAAGAGTGCTTAAAGATCTGGGAAAATGAGCTTTTCAAAGGTGCGAGAGTGCTCATCTGACCTCCCGAGGGCTCTCTAGCATCTCCAGACCTACTCACACTAAACAGTGCCTCAGCAGAGTCGTGGGGCCTAAAACGGAGTTCTCATCACAAACTGGGAATTACTGCCTCCTTTAAACCAGGATTTAACTAAAATAGTCAGTGACTTCAAAGGCAATGTATTGCACAAACTCAGCTTTCTCAATCAATTGTAGGATGAGGCTGTGGCTCCACACACAGCTCTGCTCTTGAGTGTTGGAAGAGTTCAGGGTGACCATGTTTCTCAAGATCATTCTTCTCTGGTCTTGAATGTGGGGTAACACGGCCCTCTCAGAGTCGGCAGAGGATGCACACTATCCTGACTTGCAAATATTCCGTAGGCGTTCTAGACCTCCTAGAGTACAACTGACCTGGAATCAGCAGACTATGGCAGACATAAACATTTATTGGACATAATCAAAATGAAAGTTAACACAACTTAGTGAATCAAATTCTATCATTTTAGGTATTTTTTTGGAAACTAAAATATTTCAGTCCTTAAAGGCTTTGGTTACTAGGGCTAGAGCTGAAAGAAAAAAAAAAATTCTATCAAAATGAAACTTAGTTTGTTGTTTTATGGGCTACAAAATGGCACTAGGGAAATTGCTGTGGATAAATACACATAAAATCTAGCAGTTACACATTAGTGTAAGAAAAAACAAGTCCTTCAATTACGGGGCCATACTTATCTTCACACATCATCTAAATTAGATGCATAGTTGCTAAGGATCTCCAAAATAGAAACCACTAAAGCATAAATAAACAGCTTACAGACTGACAAACTGTCAGATCTACATTTTAAGTTTCACAGGGCTTATAAGATGGCAAATCAGATGGTAAAATATGTTTATAAAGACAATACAAGAAGCTTCCACAAAGATTACAAATTGTTCAATTAATGGTCAAGATATTTGATTTCTGTCAGAGGTACTTAGTATTCTAGGTTTTCTGAGAAACTGACTCACCTCTGTAAAACCTATAGCCTAATATGCCTCAAGAGGCAAGTATTCCTTAAAGGAGCAACAGTGACAGAAGAGAGATGGAGCAGCAGTGATAAGATGGTCTTAAAATGGAGGTAAGCATAAAAGGGGAAGAGAAGAGAGGGAAGGTCAAGGTTAAAACACAACCAAAGCAAAACAAAAATTTATAGGGAATTTTATACTTCAAAAATCAACGTAGTTTAATATCATTACAGTCTTAGAATTATATCTCTGAACTACATGAAATTGGTTTTCTTCATATTAGTAAAAATGTAAATTAAAGATAAAAAGAGCTCACAATAAAAAAGTCTAATATACATTAGTGCAAAGAAACAATGACTTTTGGAGGAGATAATTTTCCACATACAATACAATCCTATGATTCTTCATAATTCTTCAGTTGGGTGTGCCTCGTTAGACCCAAGAGTTAGCAGACACTCTCCTATATTTTGAAGTAGTTAGGGTAGAAATGACTTAATTGTCCTAGTCTAAAATACATCCTAGATGTGAAATAACTTTAAGGAATATAATTTTTATGATAAATTAGCTAAATAAATTATGAAAAAACAAAAAACTCTATTTCCTTTAAATAATTCATAGCCTATCAACAGACAGCAAAATATACCCTGAGATTTCAAAGTAGTTTGAGCCTGCTGCTAAAGAAACCTAAGAAAAAGCAAGGACACAATGAGTTTAACCACTACTACTCATTTTTCCTTTGTGCATGTGACTAAAAGAATTTAAAATTTTATAACATGTATTGGAAGATATTTTATGTATATTAGTATCCTTATAATGTATACTAGCATAATTTTAGGCACCATCACATTTTTCACAAAAGTTTGTCCCATCTGCCATGCTCACAACATACCTGTGAAGATTGCTTTTACAGAAAATAACTCCCTAATTTAATTAAAATGAATTTTTCATGTGTGTATTTGAAAAAGTGACAGAGACAAAGAGAGAGAGAGAGAGAGAGCTCTTTGGACAGAGAGAGCCCTTGGACACTTAAATGCCTGTACAGGCCTAGCTGGGCTGACACTGGGAGTCAGCGACTCAATTCGGGTTTCCCACATGGGTGGCAGGACAACTACTTGAGCCATCAACCCTGTTCCACAGGGACAACACAAGAGGAAAACTGGAGTTGAAATACAGCCCAGCATCCTGCCCGGGTACCCTGATATGGAACATGAGAATC
Organism: Lepus europaeus; assembly: GCF_033115175.1. Classification (NCBI taxonomy): domain Eukaryota; kingdom Metazoa; phylum Chordata; class Mammalia; order Lagomorpha; family Leporidae; genus Lepus; species Lepus europaeus. Next base: position 174,175,637 of record NC_084827.1, read on the forward strand.
TTAACTTCTAGGCCAAACACACACCCCTTCATATTTTAGATGTTTGAATTTTGTTTTACTTTTACATTTTTTAAATTTATTTATGTCATAAAAAAAAAGCTGAGAGAGAAATTGTCCATCTGCTAGTACATCCCACAAATGCCCACAAAAGCCAGGGCTTGGACAGGCCAAAACCAGGAACCTGGAACTCAGTTGGTAGCAGGAATCAAAAAGTACTTGAGCCATCACCTGTAGCTCCCCAGGTTGTACATTAGCAGGAAGCTGGATCAGAAGCAAAGTAGCCAGGACTTGACCCAGGTACCCTGATATGGGATGTGAGCATCCCAAACAGAAACTTCACAACTTGACCAAATGCCTGCCCCTAAATGCATTTTGAAGTATAAGCTCATAAACCCTGCCAAATTCTAAATAGTGACTCGAACCATATCTGTAAACAAATTGACATGGGGTACACGGGGCATCACAGAGAAAATATTGCAGGGAAACCGGCCATCACTTTTCCTAGGCTTCCCTCCACCCACTGTCACTCAAGCTGGGTCTTCAACCTTCACTAACAGTCAACTCAACTCCTAAGACCTTGCTGTTGGTCCTCACAGGTCAAGTAAGGACACTGCTCTTACACACGGCCCTGCCCTCCCTGGTAGCTTACTTGCTAGGCTCTCACCACTGGTCCTGTCTCCTTTGTGTTCATGTCAGAAACCCTTCCCCAGGGTTGAAGCCGGATCTTCACATCACTTCTCTCCGGCTTCCACCTGCCACAATTTCTATTTCCTTCCTTTTCCCAGAAGCATCAGGGTACGCTGGCTGCCTCTGGGGTAGCCGTTCTCAAAAAGTGACCTGTAGACCACCACCCACAAGTCAGAATCAAGAGGGCTGCTTAGGTATAAAACATGGCTTCACTGACCCCCATCAGCGCTCCTAAGGCAGAGCCTCCTGGAGAAGGGCACAGTAACTTGTATTTCTACTGTGTTTCCAGGTGTTTTTTAAGTAAGCATTGAGAACCACTGCTTGCCAGGGCTGGGGGCGGGGGCCGGGGTGTCTATTCCTGACAACCCTTTGAACTTTCCCCTGATCTTCAACAACTTCCCCACTGTCCAACTGCAAGCCCTTTCCCCCATCTACCCCCCTCACCCCGGTGCACCCCACTGCCCTTCGTGAGATAGTCTCTTGCCCTTGGATGAATCCAAGTGCAGGAACAAGAGCACTAGCACTGGAATTGTATTTCTCAGCCCAGAGAAGCCACTTTGGGACATTTTTTTTTTCACTTGTCACCTTTGCCATAAGTTTTATTTTATTCAAAATATTTACTGATTGTCTCTGTTTATCCCTGTTTGACAGAATTCTTCAAATATTAAGATATTTTTAAATAAAAAATAAACACTGCTATAATTTTTTCAATTTTTTTCAAGAATATATACTCTGAGGATCAAAAAGATGAGGAAAAGTCTATAGAGTTCCCATGAAAACATTTCCTTTCAGTCTGCCTGTCTTTTTATCTCTTCTAGGTCTATTTAGGATAGTACTGTGTCTCCCCTGTACTCCATTCAGGCATGGGTCATTGCTGAATGTCATGGCACTCAAGGACGACCTGCCAGGGAGCATTCAGAACTGGATGTTGCTTGTCCTCCTTGAACTTCAAGAACTACATTTTATCATCTTATGTTGTTCCATTTGAGGAGATAAAGAGTGGCATGGAAAGGAATTAGATGAGACAAATCTTTCTCTGTGTTCTTTCAAGAATCAATAAATTCAAAGCTAAAAGAGCAGAACACTGGACCAAGTGAATGAATCTATTTAGTATTTATTGTGCCTCCACTCAATTGTGGAGGGAAAAGCAGGAACGTTTAAGCAGAAGCATTTTTAAATATTGCACAGGAGGGCAGTGAGGCTGAAAGTCACAAGGAACCAAGAGAGGAAGGAAGGAGATGGTTAAAGAGTATTAGCATGGAAGCACTAAGGTCAGTCTAAGGAAGAGTCCTTGCCCAGTACCCTGTGACCAAAGGTCAGAAGGAGACAGCAGTGCAACCCAAAAACACGGGAGAGGAGAGGTGAGCTGGGGCTGGTCCTGTCTCCTCCTTCTCTATCCACCCTTCATGGGACAAGACCCAGGGAGCCCTAAGCTAATCTTATCATGTTCCTTTCTTAAAGTCTTTCAACTCTTGGTCATTGTGTAGAGTCCTATAAGGAAAGCCAAATATGTAAATACATAATTATAATGTGACACAAGCGTACAGAATTATGGTGTATAACAAATGCTGAAGTAGGGCTTGAGAGAAAAGACTGAGATATAAGCTGGCTATCGTAAAGGGCTTTAATCTAGGGGAAAGGGAGCAGTAAATTTGGCCAGAAGGCTTCAAGCTGATTTAACAGCCATCAGAGAGGAATGGTGTGCTGATGTCAGTGGCATTTTAGAACCATTTGGCAGCAACATGATGAAGTCACTGGAGCAGGGAGAAGGTATAAGATGAGATATTGTAAGATTCCTTGTCTTGAATTACAATTCTTTATCAAACTCCCTTAGATCCTGCCATTAAAAGTGTTTATATCATCAAGGGAAGGCAGATGATGCATGATGAAAAAAGGTAAATGCTGGACAAGCAAAAGGTAGTAGTACAAGCAGACGGCATTATGTGCTGGCATTGACTGGCTAGTGTAGCGGAAAACAGAGATATTTGCCAAAAACCTCAAGAAAATGCCATAAAGCCAGGGAGTTCAGTTAAGAGCAAAGTGTATCCAGGAGCATTTTTGGTCTAGTACTTCCAGCTGGCTTTTCAGAGAAACTGTTTAATCTCGGCAATACTTTAGTCAAATGAGGGAAACACAAAATTATAAGCTTACCCTAACAGAAAATCTGCACGAAACCTCAATATTCTTTAATAGGTCTCAGAATGATGCTTCCAAGTCTGGAGCTGCCACCAAATCAATCAAGATCAGCAGTCCCTGAGATATCGCCATGGCACTCTGAATAACCACTCGCATCTGCTCGTGATTCACAGCCGCCTTCAGACTCTATAAGCAGAGACGATGAGGTTCAAATGTGGGCTGTGATGCCAAACAGCGGAATGATGTTGAGAGGAGGGACACAACCTGCTGCCCAAGTGTAAAAAAGCAAATGCACATGTGCAGTTACTCTGTTATTCCTTCCCTGCTCCCTCTTTGATGAGCAAAATTTGAATGCTCAGAGCCCCCCCTTGACCTTACTCCCAGTGTTGTGAGTACGCCAGTGATTATGTTACGTTCATAACAAAAGAGACTGTGCCAGTGTCAAGAATATTCATCATGTGACCTTAACGCAGGGAGGTGATCCAGATGGGTCTAACCACATGAGTCCTTGACCTAAAAAGAATTTTCTCCTGCTGCAGCAGATGGGGCAGTCAGAGATGGCCACCATGAAAAGGACCGCAGTGCCACTGCTGGTCTGAAGTTGGAGGGGACCGGGTGACAAGGACTGAGTGGCCTCTAGGAGTAGAGCAAGGGTCATGGCTGGCATGAGAGAGAAAACAATGACCTCAGTTCCATAGCCCCAAAGAACTGAACTCTGCAGATGAGTTCAAGTGGACTCTACTTCCCAGATTCCTGATGAGAATACAGCTTGGCTGGTGTCTGGATTTCAGATTTGTAAGGTCCTAGGCAGAGGACCCAACCAAGCCCATCACCACCACTTCTGATCCATAAACCAGTGAAACAATAAATGGCTGTCATTGAAAAGGTCCAGAGTTTGTGGTAATTTGTCATAGCAGTAACAGAAAATGGATGCACGCCACCCCCAAACTGATCAAACTGAAGCACATCAATTGTCATACAGGAAGGTCTTGAAACTGAATAAATTCTTCATCCTAATGTGGTTGCATAAAGCAGGTAAATAGTATAGGGGGAAATTATCAGGAAGGAGCATTGAGGATGGAAATTTTGGGAAAGGCACCCTGATGAAAAAAAGAGGTCCTATAGTCGCAATCCTTTCCATGATCCAATTGAACAGCTGGTTTTCCAGTCACAAAAGTATTATGAATCCATATCTTCAGGTGAATATCGATTCCCACACAACCCAATGTGCACTGGAGTGTCTACTTGAGACCATGCAATGCACTGATCACCACACCCAGACCAGGAGCGCAAGGTCAAGGAAGTGCACTTGGATGTGCTATACTTCACCACTGCCCACTGCAGGCAAAGAAAGGTAAGACTTGGGGCCAGCATTGTGGTGTAGCAAGTTAAGCCTCTGCCTGTGATGCTGGCATCCCATGTGGGCACCGGTGGGAGACCCGGCTACACCTCTTCCGATCCAGCTCCCTGATGATGCAACTGGGAAAGTAGCAGAGGATGACCTAGGCACTTGGGGCCCTGCACCCATGTGGCAGACCCAAAGGAAATTCCAGGCTCTGGCCTGGCCCAGCCCCAGTGGTTGTGGTAATTTAGGGAGTGAGCCAGTGGATGGAGGATCTCTCTGGCTGTCTCTCCTCATCTCTGCCTTTCAAATAAATAAAAAAATACATCTTAAAAAAAAAAGGTAAGACTCATCATTGTTACCAGCAAACAGGATGTCCCTGTTAAATTATATAAGGAAAATGAACCTCTGCCCAAAAGCCAGATCAATGTTGGCCATAAACACTAGCAGTAAGTCAAAAAACTAGAGGCAATCAAATTAAAATAAAGAGCAAAGTGCTTTGTACTTACAATATAAGTGAAACACATGATACCAGTGAACAATAGACTTAATTCAGAACCATCCCTTCAGTAAAGCAGTCAACATATGTTGGTGTCTTATCACTCTCCTGGGATTGTCAGGGTTGATTCTGTTAGGAAATTATTTCTTTGTTGGATGAGAGTAAAATTAACCTAGGGAAGCTCTAGGGACTCAAAGATGGCCCGATCAGAGCTATTGTATTTATTCCAAATACTGTTGCTGCCCATAAACCCAGGTGAGTAGTCAAAGGAAATTCAGATCATACCACCTTTGGCTATGTGCATTAGTTCACAAAAGTCAGTGCCAAAATGTACCTGCCATGGAGGCCAACCCTCATGGTGAATGATGGGAAGAGTTGACCGAATATTGAAGAAGAAGCCAAGGCGTTCAGTGGCTGCCAGATTCTTACATTCTTCACATGACTCTAAACAGGCAGAGAAGTTCAGTAACCTACCACATGCTGTCTGCATAATAGGAAACATCTACTTCAGTAAATGATTATAAACAGAAGGCTCTTGAAACAGCTCACTGCCAATTGAACCCTTTAAATATTTACATTCTGCTGGCTGACACACATCCATTGTTTATGACTGTGGTTGCTCCAAGCAAGCTCCAAGCTAGAACTATACACATTGAATGCACTCTGGCTTCCCTGGTCATACCACCAGCCATCTCAGGAATAAAGACCTGACTGAGAAGGTCCAACTCAAAGCCAAAGGATACTTGTATTCCTACTCTTACCTCCTGTATTATTTATTATCATCATTATTATTTACCCTATGCCTATAATCTCATCATAGCATGCAAAGTGGAAATATTATCTTGGCATAGCTGCATGTCTGCATGGAAACTCTAGTTGTCCCTTATGCCAACAAATGGGGGAAAATCTTCTCTAATTGGTATTGATGTTGACAGCTCTATGTTCTACCTCCAGCTTAAGCTGAAATGATGGAGTTGGCAATAATGATTTTATTTAGCTGGGAGCTTAATGGGCATATGCATTGGAACTATCTCATCCTTACCCCAAATGTAATTACTCTCCTGATTAGTAACAAATGTGGAGACTCAAAACTAGAAGCAAGGCTAAGGCAACTAATTTGCAGCCACCACAGCGTTTGTGTTACAATCATCACAAAAAAACATTCACCAAACTCAAAGCCAAGATGGCAAACCTTTCACGAATAAAGGCAAGCGGGGCCTGCTTGGCAAACTACTTCAACATCACGTGTGAGATGAAATGCAGGGCATCAGGTCTCAGGTCACTTGAGAATCGCATGTTCACTCTAGTGCATTAAAGCCACATAACTCACAGCAAGCAAGCAGTTCATTTCTCGGTTAGGATACAGCCCAAGAAAAATATTGCTTTATTTTCCTTAGTAGTTCAAAGGAGATGATGCATGCCAGTAGGAAACCAAGTCACGTCTTTTTAAAAAGATATTTTCTCCTTTCCTTTTTCCTTATCATTTCTGGAATCTGGATCTCAAGAACTTAAGGCAAAGCTTCCTAACAAATAAAATGAAACAACACAATGTTCCATATTTTCACTATGTAATTAAACTATGATATTGCAATCACTTAATTGTAATTATTTTAATGATACAGATCTCTTTATTAACTATAATAAACTTACTTCATACACATCTCTCTCATCCTCACACTATACATCCTTGCAAAAAATAGTACTGTCTTCATGAGAATACTAGAAATTTCATTATAGCATTTGATGTGACTTCCTTAATCCTTCAGAAAGTCCATGAAAAAATCTTACAGTTTGATTATAGACTCCTTTGACCTCTGAAAGTAATGAGTCTCAAAGTCAGGAAAGCTATCCCATTCATTTTGCACTCTAACCATGAATCTCAAGCCTTTTATTAAACAGGCACCAGGAAAGGCATGTTGGACTGAACTGAACAAAGAGAGAGCTGACTGGCCAACCAACTACAGCATTCAGATTCTGACATATTTTAGCTTTGGAATCACCCGATGGAACCTTGTAGAAACATCAGTCAAAATGGGAGTCAGAAGATACTGATGGAGAAAACATTGCATAAATCCATATAATATGAATTGAGATAACTGACAACACAAGTAGTCTACAAGATAAATGGAAGCACACTTTTCACCCATCAGGCATGCCTCTTCAGTTAGTACTTCAGTTAGTAATTAAATACTTGGTCCAGCAGATCGCAAAATTCAATTCAATCTCAGTCGGTTGGTATTATACCACAGTCTATTAATCCATTTGATAATATAAACAAACTTTAAATTACTGAAAGTCTGAGGAGATAGTCCAAACAGAATTTATTATAGCTTCTGAAAAAATCAGCTTATGGAGAAGTATTTATTTCAAAAATGTTTGAGAGTACTTCAAAATTTCATGGAAAATGGAATTAAAAGATAAGTTTGTTTTGATGGAAAAATTTGAAGCCCATAGATTTTTGTAATATGCATTTTTCATGAATTTTTAGAAACCTTTTGTATATCCTACTTTGTGTTGCTTAATTATACTTAAATTCAGGAATCACTTAAAACTCTTGTATCTGGAATAAGCAATGTATCTTTATTTTTAAGAGAATTACTTTTGTTGATTTATTACTTATATTTTCTCTTACATTTATATTGCTTTTAAAGGTTTTGTAAAAATAAAGATAAAAATTAAATTATAGAACAGCTAATACAGCTGAAAATTAGATAGCTTCTTTATTCTACCAATGTGAAAAACATAACTTAAGGCTTACTCAGAGTGAGACAGAAGGTTAGGTAACAGCTAGAAAAAGACACAGGCTAACGGAGCCAATTAAAGTCTCCTGGTGCGAGTTAAGAGAGAGAGAGCGACTTTTACATAATATATGTAGTTTACTTGTTTGAACAGCAATACCACTGTTGTGTATAGCATAGTTCATATTTACAGAGCTTCTGCATGCCTGTGATACTCCTTCTATCTCAAGATCGTCCAGTATGCATGTGTGTGTACAGACACGCACTACACAAACGCATATTCCAGCCACCAACTGCTGTCAGAATGAATACTGCATTTTAGCTTTCCAAATACCTACAAATAACACCAGATTAAGTAAAGAAGACAGCTGCTGTATTTACTGTCTGAGGCATACACATTGCACTCAACACTGATCAAATTCATTGCATAACTGCTTATCAAATTACATTAGTTTCTTTTTCTTCAAAGATCATGATAATGGTTATCACAGCGGATGTTAACTCCAAAGTAATCTATTGTGGTCTAGAGAATGCATGCATTCCTCAAACCAGGTGCAGCTGAACTCAGCATTTTTTTTTTTAAGAGTCACAGCTAAGGACATGATGTTACATTTTAAGACAAACATAAGACAGTACTTGCTGTAGGATTCTATTTATATGTAGTTCAAAAACAGGTGATGCAATCTACAATGCTAGAAATCAAAATGGTGGCTAGTGACTGGTGGCAAAGAGAAAGGACACAGAATAGCGCCCAGAACATTGTAATGTGTTGTTTCCACTGCTGGCTGCATGAGTGTGTTCATTTTGGGAAAACCCAACAGGTTGTACAGTGAGCATTTCCATACTTATCAGCATGTCCATTATACATCAAAAAAATTTCTCCTGGTCGCCATTGAGTAACCAAGTCCACAATCTCTCAAATCTCCCTTTCTCCTTAAACATATGCACATCACAGCATACATTCCTATGCACCCTCAATATACAATATACACATACACCCCCACATCCTCACCACACACTATATACACATTTGTACCTGCACCCACACCCATACATAGACATAAGCACCCTATATACCCAGTACACACTCCACTCCACCACACATCTCATCTGCATGGTCTTAGTGAACAGCAACTAAAACAAGTGAATCAGAAGGGATTTTGTCCCTCAGATCTTGATTCTCAGGATGTCATGACCTGGGGCCGGTGCTGTGGCACAGTAGGTTAAGCCTCTGCCTATGGTGCCAGCATCCCACATGAGCGCCAGTTCATGTCCTGGCTGCTCCTCTTCCAATCCAGCTCTCTGCTTATGGCCTGGGAAAGCAATGTAGGGTTGCCCAAGTGCTTGGGGCCCTGCACCCATGTGGGAAGGAGCTTCTGTCTCCTGGCTTTGAATCAGCCCAGCTCCAGCCATTGTGGCCATTTGGGGAGTGAACCAGAGGATGGAAGACCTTTTTCTCAGTCTCTCCCTCTCTATGTCTGTAACCCTACCTCTCAGATAAATAAATAAAATCATTAAAAAAAGGCATGACCTTCAACACTTTCAATGGAGATATATTCAAAAACCATTTTTATGCCTTTGAATTTTTTAAATATCACAACAGTGGCTGTGACACCACAGCCCAGGCTCAGGGAAATGAAGATTTTGAATTCTTAATTGTAACCTGAAGCCTGTTTTCTGGCATTCCACTAAACATAAACACAAATATAAAGCCAAATCCTGCTCAAAGGCAGGCAGAGTACTCTGGAATCCTGTTCCAGAATAGAACCTTCTGGGGGGTCTTCTCCTCTGGGTCTGTAAGAATGGCCGAGAGCCAGAACTAATGCTCAAGAAACAGAACTAAGCTCTGTTTGGCAGCAGCTTTTTGCAAATAGCTCTGGAAGATTCTAAACATATTATGTAAAGGAGGGTAAAGATTTTTAATCAAACAGGTGTCTGTCTGAGAGGACAGACACCCAGGAAAGGTAAGTAATTACTTTCTTTGTTTTGTGAATATCTTTGCTCTTTGTACATGTCTTTGTTTAAAAATATTTCTGGTGCAGCTACTATATGCCAGGCCCTAAGGATAAAAGGAGGACAAAGTAAAGGCTTTGGAGAGAAGGAATTTTCCCCATTAAGAAGAGGATGGGCCTTTGATACCTCAATAAAGTGGTTTACAAAATGACAAAAGGAAGCAAAGTGGTGGTGGGGGAGGAGGATAAGAAAGCAAGTGAGCAGGCAATGGAGTACTGATAAAATGAAAGCATACCCAGAGCACATTCTCATAGTAGAAACAAGAGCCCCTGCACAATAAGAAATAGCCTTTTTCTCAACTTTCCATCATTAAAGAAAGGACTCTGGTATCATCAAGCTGAAATACAGAGAAAAACATACGGTCTCAGTGGCTACACACAGAAATCTGGCTGCATTTTTCAAATTCATACCAAGGCCTTACTTCCAGTTGTGTTCAATGGTCACAAACTACAAAGGAAAAAAAATTCAGACAAAAATATATGATAGACCTGTTTCCACCTTGCTCAATGATTATCCAAACCAGCTCACTACTTCCTGTGAATTCTGTGTTTGTAGGAATTCATCTGTGCCCAGGTTCCCTTCAGTTTCTGTTTATAAGCTAACATGGTAAGTAGTCTATAATATTACAGTCCAGACTAAATTCTTCCTTTGCCTTCAAAGTATTGTAGGTGATGGTGATTATGGTGATTTCCATAATTTTCTCAAGAAAATCTCAATCACTGCTGTTGGAAGCCCTTTGAAACCTCAATTATAACTTTAAACTGGCAAAAGAAAAAAAAAAAAAAAACCTCCTTAGTTTCATATGATAAGACATTCAAAAGTAAAACAAAGAATCCAGATGGAGAGAAATGTCACGATTGTTCATTTTTTTTCCTCCGTTATCAGTGACTCCAGCTGCTCGCCTTGACCCATGCCTGTAAAGTTGTATATACTTAAAGATGTCTGAAAGCAGTGGCTTGTTTACAAATGTTGAGAGGCATTGGTTAGAAGGTGTTTGGGTATGTTGCATTTAGTCATCATTTAAATCCTATGGGTTTAATGTCTACTCAAATTTTGGTTTATCAGCCTTGAGTAGACTGGACTCCCTTAGAAGGAACGGGAATTATGACACCATTAGAGTAACCTCCATCCTTAGACTCTGGCATTTCCTTCCACTGAGCAATTCTCATTGTCACACGAATTAAGTGAAAACATAAAGGTTTTCCCAAGACTTGTCACAAGGGAACTCTCCTTGCAGATTTTTTAGTATGAAAACTGAAAAATGCTAGAAGGCAAATTCATTTACAGCAGCAATGCTAAACATACATGGGCTATGTAGTTAATGACCAAATACGATACACTTAATACTTCAAGAGCCGTTTCCCAATGAATTGTCTAGAAAAGGAGGCTCTGTGTTCAAGAAAGAAAACATAGATTTCAGACTGCAGGGGTGATTTCTGTTTTGCCAGCTGGAAAATGTTCACTCTCAGCAACTGAAAGGTGTTTTTAGGAGTGGAGTGCAGTCAAGCACTACATGGTGGATAAATGAGGGCAGAGGGTAGAAAAGAAAAATAAATGGGGTAGAGAGGCTGAAATTGAGATTGATTGTGGCCTGTGGTTCTCTTTGTAAGTAGAAGACCCATCTGGTTCAGACAACTTTGCACCCCAAATATGTAACAATGCATGACAGCAGTTCCCACTGCTATTTCCTGGTCAAAGGTTATTATTTAATTTATTCCAGTTAAATCTGATCTTGACTGTAATTACCATGCAAAGCTCAAACTCAATCCAGACGCTTCACTCTGATCTCCCTAAAATGAAAACAATCGTCCCAAACAATTTGCTTATGCAGTCCCCAGTAAAGGCACCTGCATGAATTAAATAAGTTAATCAACTTAGAAGGAAAAGAACAGAGTCTATAATAAATAGTTCAAGCAGGCAACCTGGAAAAGGCAGTATGCTAGACTAATTCAATTAAATTCACATTAACTGCCTTTCAGTGAATACTTGAATACAAGTATTGAGTCGGCCGCTGATGAAATTCAGGCCCTGTATCTTATGCCACTCTCATGACACATGGGAGTAGGGTGGAGGTCACTGTCCTGAGGATTTGGCTGGGTCTCAGTGCCAGCTCGGGAAAGCAGGTGACCAACAGGTGCAACTGTGTTGACAGTTTCCATCTTCCCAATCCCCTTAACGGGTTGTTGACAGTAAAAGCCTTGAATCCTATGCCTCTGGCCCCGCTAATAATTTTTTAAGTGCTCAATTCCCTGCATTAAACCCCTTTCTGCTTAAAATACTCAATGCTTTTTTTTTCTGCAATTGATCTTGATCTTAACTGATGCACAGATGCTCAGAATTAGTAAGCTAAGCCAAAAATGACTGAAAAGTTACTTGCTGCGGGCGCCGCGGCTCACTAGGCTAATCCTCCACCTGCGGCACTGGAACCCCGGGTTGTAGTCTCAGTTGGGGTGCCAGTTCTGTCCTGGTTGCTCCTCTTCCAGTCCAGCTCTCTGCTGCGGCCCAGGAAGGCAGTGGAGGATGGCCCAAGTGCTTGGGCCCTGCACCCGCATGGGAGACCAGGAGGAAGCACCTGGCTCCTGGCTTTGGATTGGCCCAGTGCACCGGCCGTGGCGGCCATTTGGGAGGTGAACTAATGGAAAGAAGACCTTTCTCTCTGTCTCTCTCTCTCACTGTCTAACTCTGCCTGTCAAAAAAAAAAAAAAAAAAAAAAAACCAAGAAAAGTTATTTGTTGAGTCACATCTTTCAGTCACTCTTGCACTCACTGCACGATCCATCAGTATCAATATGTGCCAGGCACTGTGCTACTACCAAATAACTTTCACTTTTTAAGGAGCCCACCTAGTGATGGGAAAAAATAGATAACTGGTAACAACCACTAATGTCAACCCCGCTGACAATTGGCCTTCAACCCTCTAAATTTCACCCATTCTGTCAGCTACCTACCGTAGTTTCTGCAGTGTGACACTAAGTCCAAAGAGATATTTCTCTATAAACAGAGTATCTGTAAATACTTTTATAATTACAAAAATACACATACTGTCATTTAGACACAAAATAATACTATTACAAGGATTACAACATGTTCTGCTTCTCCAGAAAATGAGAATTAGAATTATTTTCCAAGAATGTGTAATACAACTCATAGAAGTGATTATTAGCAATAAAGATACCTGACTTCCTTTAAAAGGATCAAGGCTGGGTGGGCATTTGGCACAGCTGTCAAGATACCATTGGGATACTCGCTCCCCACATCACAGCCCTGGGGTCTGAGCCCCAGCTCCACCTCTTGCCCTAGTTTCCAGCTATCGCTTACTTTGGGAATCAGCAGATGATGACCAAGGTCTTAGGTCCCTGTCATCCACGTGGAAGTCTCAGACTGAGTTCCTGGCTTCTGGTTCCATCCTGGCCCAGTCCTGTATGTTGCAGGCATTTGGAGAGTGAACCAGAGGACAAAAGATTTCTATTTGTCTCTGTCCCTGACTTTCTCTCTCTGCCTTCCAAATAATGTTTTACTAAAGCATCAAAGTGTTTAGCATGGCATGCATAAATAAAAGGGATTCTATTCAAAGGAAGAATCACAAAAACTCATTTTGGTTAAAAAAAAAAAAAAGCACGATAGATATGTTACTACATTTTCAAGAAATATCATCAAACTCCCTGTTACAACCAGAATGATCATGTTTCTCCAAAATTTGGAAGCCAGAATTCTAACCCCCAAAAGTGATAGTGTCAGGAGGTGAGGCTTTAAGAGTGCTTAGAGCATGGCTGGAGCCCTCATGAATATGCTTAGTGCCCATATAAGAGAGGCCTAAAATGATCCCATCCCTTCTTCCATTCGAGGTCACAGCAAAAATATAGCATCTAGGAAGCAGGTCCTCAATCTGCACTTTGATCTTGGATTTCCCAGCCTCCAGAACTCTGAGCAATAAATACCTGCTGTTTATAAATTATCCAGTCTAAGATGTTTGGTTACGGCAGCCTGAAAAGATTAAGCTATCCCCACCCCAATCTGCCAGTAAGGCACATTAATCAAATCACATGAACGCCAGCCTTGCTATTTACCATGAATGACAATGTTAAGCATTTGGCCAGAATCTATTTTAATTTTTCAGAGGTCCCTCTGAGCAGCAAGTGTTCACTGCCTCAGGAGTTACCCTCATCCCACAGACTTGCTCTTTCCCTCATGAACATGCTACTCCTGGTACAAAAACACACTGAGGATGCATAACACCCTAGTACACACTCAGCTAAATCACACCTAGCTTTGGCACACATGCCAACAGGGTGCGTCCCACCTCTTCTTGAAGTTACTGCCAATTTTCCTGATCTGCACTAATCTCTCATCATTCTGAATGCTACTGCACTTACAGACAGAACTAATGAGTTTACCAGCAAGGTGTTTCTTACTTGTCTCAAGTATGGATTTACGAAACAAAAGTTTCCCTTCTGCTCGATATTGAAGCATATATTTAGTGGCTCATCAGGCAAGGGTCTTAAGAGTAAGCTGATGGTACCAGGCTGGAAGACACAGCACCATGACTTTGTCTTTCAAGGCACAGTCTAGCAAGGGAGTCAGCATGGAGAACTTGTCTGAAACTAGTTGAAAAGCATGGTGAGGGATTTAGGCAATTAATCCACCTACCTGACAAGTAACATTTTCCCTATGGCAAAGCAGAAAAAAGGGGAAACGGACAGAAAGAGGCCAGATAAGGGGAGAGAGTGCTCACTGGTTGTACGGGCCCTCCTTGAGGACTTTCTCTAGTTCCTGGGGAAAGGTGGTGCCTTCCTCTGGATCCAGTTTTCCTACTCAGCCATGAGGGCTGCGGGCAACAAGTAAGATCCAACAGTGCTATCAATCAAGTGGATAGGGGCCAGCGCTGTGGCGCAGCAGGTTTAAGCCCTAGCCTGAAGCGCTGGCATCCCATATGGGCGTGGGTTCTAATCCTGGCTGCTCTACTTCTAATCCAGCTCTCTACTATGGCCTGGGAAAGCAGTAGAAGATGGTCTAAGTCCTTGAGCTCCTGCACCCACATGGGAGACCTGGAAGAAGCTCCTGGCTCCTGGCTTCAAATCAGCACAGCTCTGGCCATTGCGACCATCTGAGGAGTGAGCCAGCAGATGGAAGACCTCTCTCTCTGTCTCTACATCTCTCTGTAACTCTTTCAAATAAATAAAATAAATCTAAAAAAAAAAAAAGAAAAGAAATCAAGCGGATGTCCTGTTTGCTCTCTTTGCCCAGTGCCTACAAGGAACTTGTTCTTCCCCTGTCTCTGGAGTTCTCATAATCCCAAGAATGCTCTTGGGAAATACTAGAAAACCAATGCACACAGATTCATGCTTAATTATGCGCTCTCACAAAATCAAAGTTAAAGGCACTGAAAGAGAGCTTCTGTATTTATTTAGAAACAGGTCTCTGCGCAGCTCTCTCATTCTTTTTCTTCCTGGCCAGCCTCTGGGTAAGCCTGGCCTACAGATCTTACTTAAACTCCCTCACCCTCTGTGTGCCCTGTTATAGCCTGACCTTAACTCCAATCCCAGTGTTCAGCTTCATTGAACTCCATTCTCTCTCTAGACTAAAAAAGATGCACAAGTAACATGCATGGTTTGTGATGTTCTCACTCCCTAGTTCTTCTTTCTATATTCTCTCTCCCTCTCTCTCTCTCTCTCTCTCTCTCTCTCTCTCTCTCTCATTTCTTGGCCATTCTTCTCCAGCCCTTCCTATATCAGCTAGCTTTTGCTTGTAACACAAGTATCCGAAGGATCACTGTTCCTGTAGCAAGAAACGCTTCCTTCTTACCTATCTGAGGAGCTCAGTTGCCTCATTCATGTACTTGCATGTCGTCTGCAGGCTCTGCTCCAGACCAGGGTACCTCTTTGTCTTTTATCTCTCTTCCTCTTGGGGACCAGGGTGCTGCTTCCATCATGTCCGTATTACGGCAATGGAGAGAGTAAGTGAGGGAGACATGCTTGGCCTCAAGACCTAGGGGCTGAACTTGTAACCATCATTTCCACCTCACTCTGTTGGCCAAAGCAAGCTAAATGATGAGCTTAGAATAAAGGAAGAGGGTAGTAAAATTCTATAGTGTCAAATACTGTAAGGAGGACATGGATATTGGAAGAGTTGAAGAACTGGAGTTCAATGCTATTAATACAATGCACTCATTCCCCTCCCCCACTAATTTATATGTGTGTATATATAATGTTTGTACATAATAATACACATATTATCTCATGTGCATATATAAAGCATATATATATGTTCACTCATATCCAGAGAGAGAGAGTGCGCATGCAAGCAGTGGATCGCCTCAACAAAGCACAATTTTGTCTTCTCCCACCAGGAGATATGTGGCAATGTCTGAAGAAATCTGTCATTGTTATGACATCATGGGTTCAGGGAGGTGCTACTGGCATCTGTGCAGAGGCCAGAGATGCTTCTAATCCTGCAACACACAAGACAGCCCTCCCCAAACAGTAATTTGTCCTCAAATGTTCCTAATGCTGAGAAGTCCTCCAACACCTGTGTGTACACACACTCAAACTCACACACAAGGACATGGGGCATGTGTGAAATTTTCCCATAAGCCTTTCCATACTTTTCGAGCACTCCTTCAGCCATCATGATCACTATACTGGGAATGGTCTGTAAATCCAGATCTCTCAGAACTGATACAACTACGTCCACCCCAATAAAATGACTCCTGGTGTCCATCACGAAAACTGGCCTTAACTGACTAGATCTCCAAACCCAAGTCCATGATCCAGGTTTCTCAGTTTCAGTGAGCAGCCTCACCTTGTCCCACTCGCCCCTGTGTGGTATAAGAAAAGCAGACAGGTTCAGAGCCAGAGCCCGAGGTGCTGTTCCATGTCTGTCTGTTACTGGCTGTGTGTTTGTGGCCAAGCATCCAGCCTCCCTCAACCTCAACTTCTTCATTCATAACATTACCATTTCCAAGGCTAATGCAAGGATCAATGAATCGAAATGTGTGAAAATCAGTAAATACCACCCCTTGCCATGGATTTATTTTTGGTCCAATATCAGACTTGAGTAATCAAGAACTTCTTCTTATTTTTGAAATCTTCACATCTTTGCATCCCATTGCATTCTGGGAATTCATTATCAGTTTTACCAAAATCTTTTGTTCTCATCATTTGGGATTTTTAAATGCACCTCTGTAAGATATTTGTGAGTATAAAATGTGCCTGTACATGCTAAGTAAATGGGAACATATAGCAAACACTCAATAAATGTGGTTGTCTTTACTGACAGTACTATTGTTGTTAATACTATGGAAGAAAAGATACCTAAAAATTACTTTTTTGCATCAAAGTTCTACCTTAAAAAGTACTACCTTAAAAAAAATTTTAGTAAACTGGTTGGCCAATTTACTGTAGGACAAATGCTATACCACACCCATTGTGTCTCCTATATTATCCCCATGACAGTCTGACAACAGATGACATGATCCCCATTCTACAGAGGAAGACAATAATGTCCAGAGCAATTAAGCATCAGGCCAAAACCACAGGGCTCCTGAGCCACAGGGCTGTCACTCTCTCTCCTTTTCCTATTCAAACAACTGCAAAGGGATACTTCCTGAGTCCTTCCCTAATCCCCAAGTCATACAAACACAAGCAGACCTTGGATTCTCCTCCAAGAGAATCAAAAATGGAAAACACTTAAAGATTAAGGTAGCAAAGATTTGGCACATTACCTCTTCCTTGGGTTGCCACATGTCAAGGCTAAAGTGAGAGAAAAATGCTTGACCCAAGGGATGAGACTAGAATCTCCAAGGACAGCATTTCAATTCAGGTTGCAGAAGATAAGCTTCCCTGAAATTATAATCTTTAAGGAAAATCAGCCATTTTGCATTTAGGGACAAAGGCTACATGGTTTCATTTCTATTGCACAAATTTAGGGTAATTTCTGATTAACAAGTTACTTTTAAGTTGTTTTCTATGCATGTTCCTTCAGAAATATAATTACAATGCCATTATTGGAGAGAATGAATTAGAAAGCAAAGAGATGCCTGCATAAAATTAGCATACCAATAGTTTTCCTTGCATTGATAAGCAAATTTCTTTTCATATCAAATCATTCATACAAAGATGCTCATTATAGACATTGGGATCTGTCAGCCCCTTGCACTCAGCAGACCTTGGTCAAAAAGCACATTTGCTCCATTTCAAATAGACTCATCCATCCTTCACTGAAGGCTACAGGATGAAAACTCCTTCCGGAGAGGAACACAGTCACAAAATGTCTTAGGTTTATAGCCATAAGGTGATCGTGTGCTCTTAAGTATATGATAACTACTAGATGTTCCTGGAAATTACTGGACTTGGTTCTACCCATTTCAATTTCAACTTGGAGATTGGGAAAGCTAAGAGAGCTCTCTGCCAGGCCAACGTAGGAGATAGTAAAGTGTAATCGCTGAAGCATGTTAAGTCATCGGAAAATCTGTAACCCTGTCAAGTGATGTTGGAGAATACATGTATGAGTAACAGAGCAATGTCTACAACATGTAATTTGTTTGAAATCAAAACTGTCTGTAAGCAAAGCAGCCATAGTCACATTACAATTACAAGTTTGAGCATTTACTTTGGAAAAGCTGAGGTTAATTTGAATTAGGGAAGGGAACCACAATGCCAGCATTTGCTAATTTACTTTTTTATATTCTCATTTTCCTGAGTAAAGGGGTTTGTCACATTTTGGACAGTGTCAGCATTAGTCCAAATAATTTGTTTTGGAGGCAATATCCTTGCTAAATGAACTGAATATAATTTACAGTCCTCACTCAACAGAAAGACTCTTCACTCAGCAATTTTCCCTCAACATATCATCAATAAAGACTCCCGTTTCACCCGCTTGAGGTCCGTGGCATGGGGTAATTTCACTACAAGCTGACCACATGACATAAAGAAGACAGCTTTACGATTACAGCTCCGAAGCACAGCTGCATTAAGTTTTGACTTAAGCTTTAGAAGGCTTTATCATTCCCACCTAGTGGTTCAGCTGAAAATACTAATAGTAGGCTCTCTAAAGAGGATCAGATGGGTAATATCAAAAGCACCAGAGTCTAAGTACTCAAAGCTTTCAGAAATTCAAGTCTGGCTTATATCTCCACGGGAGGAAAAACATTATGCATATGTTTGGTCAGAAAGGAAAATAATTTCTGAACTATGTCTCTTAACCCCTCACTCAGGATCCCTGCTATGTGTCCTTGTACTAATGGTCCCACAGTTGGATCTCAAGATGAGGGTCCTGCTTACAGAAGGCATTCAGATGTGTCATGAAAAATAAACAAGTCAAAAGTGGAGAGCAGGGCAGGAGCATATGAAACACACCATAAATCTCCAGCACCAGGGACTCAGCTGTGAAAATAGCTTGTTAAAGTCACTCTGTGTTTGATTAAAAAATAAAACATTTCTATAAAAACAGTCATGTTCGAAGTGCACCACTGCCACAAGATAAATTGAAGTCTTTAAGGAACTTTGGAGAGAGAAGCACAGGAAGTGTTCATGAAAATGAAGTTCTATTGACCTCATGTGTGACATCTCACTTAGAGCCAGTAGAGTTACTACTGAAAACCTGTAGTTATTGTCCTATGTTCTTTGTCACACGTGGGAAGGCTGAGTTTGAATGCACTGGAGAAAATCAGACTATATATAAACCAGGGCCTAGAATATTTCAACTAAAACCCTAGGTATATTAACTTGGAGATATTATTGCTAATATCAATGTCTCCAGTTGTATTTGCAGTTATGAAGAAAACTGTATGCTTTTATTGGATGTTGCTAAGTTTTTTTTTTTTGTTTTTTTGTTTTTTTTTTTTTTGACAGGCAGAGTGGACAGTGAGAGAGAGAGAAAGGTCTTCCTTTTCTGTTGGTTCACCCCCACAATGGCCGCTGCGGCCAGCGCACCGCGCTGATTTGAAGCCAGGAGCCAGGTGCTTCCCCTGGTCTCCCATGCAGGTGCAGGGCCCAAGCACTTGGGCGATCCTCCACTGCACTCCCGGGCCACAGCAGAGAGCTGGACTGGAAGAGGAGTAACCGGGAGATAAGCGGGCACCCCAACCGGGACTAGAACCCAGTGTGCCGGCACTGCAGGTGGAGGATTAGCCTATTGAGCTGCGGTGCAGGCCAGTTTTTTCTTTCTAAATTACCTCCACCCAAAGCATAAGGAGAGATAGCAACATGAACTCTGTAGCTTTTCTGCCTAAAATAATTGATTTAGTTGACCATGTCAAATACAGTCTTTGAAAAATAAAAGAACATGTTAAAGAGTGAAGCACAATTAGGAATAATTTCCAGCTAACGGCTTACATGGTCCTTATTTTATTCTGCAGAATTGCATTTTAATCACCGTTTTCCCTTATAAGTAGCATTTGTAAATTCCTCTTTCTTTTCTTAATGTAACAGGCTAAAAGATTTTTCTCTTTATTTTTACTTAAGAGTTAATGAACAGGGCTCCCATTGAAACCACAACAGTCTTATTCTATGGGAAAGACAAGCAAGGGAAATCCTTAGACAATAAACTACAAGCTAGATGGAGCATCAAGTTTATCTGGATCATTCTGAAACGAAAGCTAGGAATTCTGTGAGGTCAAATGTGTTATATTGCTAAGGTTATTTTTTTAAGATTTATTTATTTATTTGAAAGGTAGAATTACAGAGATGGAAAAGCAGAGGCAGAGAGACAAAGACAACTTTCATCCACTGAGTCACTCCCCAAATGACCACAATGGCCAGGGCAGAGCCAGGCTGGAGCCAGGAGCCAGGAGCCAGGAGCCAGGAGCTTCATCGGGGTCTCCCATGTGGGAGCAGGAGCACAAGCACTTGGGGCATCTTCCACTGCTTGCCCAAGTGCATTATTAGGGAGCTGGATCAGAAATGGAGCATCTGGGACTCGAGCCAGTGCCCTGGTGCTAGAGGCGGCAGCTTTACCTGCCACACCACAGCACTGGCCCCTGCTCATGTTTTTACACAGGCATGAGACTGGGCCTAGCAAAAGTTTTGCTCAGTGCAAAAACCATCGCTCAGGGACCCCTAGAAGCAAGCATGAGTGTGAGCTCTGCCAGGTTCAAAGGCAGCTCCTGTTGGGGCTCAGACTCAGCAGTCTTAGAAGCCTGATTAAAAACAGGGGGATAGTCCAGTCTCAGCTCAGTCCTTCCAGAGTGAAGAACCCTGGGCAGTACCTTTGGTTATTTCATTTGTGAAATAGGAGACAGAGAAGCATTCCTTCCACAATCAATGCCTGTGTACAAAGCAAAAGGTAAAAAGTGGGCAAAGGGCCACCAAAAATAAGGACGTTTGGAAAATGTTATAAAGGAGAACACTCGGGACTTATCTGAGTCTTGAAATCAACCCTATATGTACAATATGTGCGTATTAAAAGCATAGTAAAATATTCTCATGGAGTTTCCACTTTGTAAAGCAAGTACCTATAATTTGCTATATTTTCTCAGAAAAAAAATGTGATTAAAATAAGAAGTAGTTATTCTTTCCTGGGGTTGGAGGAGGAGAAATCGGGATATTTTTATCCCAAGAAACATTGACTACACGTGAGTGGCACTCATTTCCCATTCCGTCTTCTGCTCCTGTACCCCTGTCCCCAACTACCTGGCGCTCCCTTCTCTGGCCCACATTCCCTGGGCCTTCCCAAGCTCTGCTCCTTCTCCCCATCTGAGACAGCATGGCTCCTGCTGTGAGCACCACAGATCCTTATTCTAAGCAAGGGAGGAGTTAACAGACTATTTTCTTTGGCAGCCCAGAGCAATTTTCTTTGCCGTTTTCTTTCTTCCCATTCCCGACTGAATCCCCATCATCATCCGCTGGTTTCTGCTCCACCACAGTGCTCTGACGCGACACGGATGCTGAGGACTTTCTCCTCCTCTGCCAGGGCAAACAGGGGACTCACTGCCCTGTGGCTGCTCTAGGGAAGTTGGCATTTCCCTGGGAACTTTCAAGAACTAGAATTCTCACTCCTTCCCAGCAACGTGTGCATCCTTCAACCTCTGACACAGTTTTTAGAAGATAAGTCTTCCCCCCAACACGTGCCCCAGCCGTGCTCTGCATAATCAGTTAAATTGGAAACCAGGTAAGGAATTTTTATATGTGTTTACAAGAAAGACTTAATTTGAATTCAAAGAAAACAGATGGAGAGGAACACTAAAAATCATTGAATGGGCTCCTATTTTATTCTTTCCTCTCCCACATATCAGGCACCAGATGCGCTTTTTACTAACCACTTTGCACAGGCAAACGTGCACACACTGGCTTTAACACACACCGTTTTGAGACGGGAACCAACAACTTAGTTTCCTGCACAAGGCTGGACTGAGTGTTGGACTGAACATGTCTAAGGAAAGATGCACAGGACATTCACAAATGTGGGAGCGTTTATTTGGGTTAAAACTTGAAGTAAGCACATTAGTATAAAACTTCAGTCTGATTTTATTTATTTTACAGATGCTTTTTAACCTTTATTTTATATTTAATTGCCAAACAATAATTGTACAAATTGATGGGATACAATGTACTATTTTGACATATGTATACATTATGTGGTGAACTTATCAGTGTAATTAGTATATCCATCACCTCAAATATTTATTTCTTTGTGCTGAAACATTCAAAATCCTCTCTTCCAGCTATTTAAAAATATATTTACTTATATTTTAATTTGAAAGGCAGAGAGAGAGACTGACTTCCTATCTGTTGGTTCATTCAGAGACCTCTAACAGCAGGGACAAGCCAAAGTTGGGAGCCAAGAACACAATCCAGGTCTCCCACATGGGTGGCAGGGACCCAAATACTGAGTTATCACCTGCTGCCTCTCAGGATATACATTAATAGGAAGCTGGAACCAAGAGCAGGGCTAGGACTCAAATCCAGGCCCTCTGATATAGGATGTGGGCATCGCAAGTAGTATTTTAACCATTACACCGAATGTCCAACCAACTAATATAAGGTATTCAGTACTGTTGATTACAGTCACCCTGCTGTGCAACAGGACAACAGATCTGCTCCTATCTCACTGCAACTTTCTACCCATTGACCAAGGTCTCCCCAGCTCCTTCTCCCCCAGGCCCCAGCCAGGCTCTGGTAATCATTATTCTATCTCTGTCTGCGTGAGGTCAGAGGTTCCACTTTCCAACATGACTCTGAATGTGAGCCTCCAGTGCTGAGCTAAAACTCAGCACAGGAAGATGCTGGGAGAGACACCACTGCACCAAAGCTTGAAATTCTGGATTTCTTCCCTGGAAGATCTTTCTCTTTGTCAAAAAATGCTTCATTGAAATGGAAAAAGAATAATAAAAAAAACTTTACCAATCCCATTTATATTTGAAAGTGTATAATCAACCATTGCTTTTTCCTCTATTTTCTTCTATTGTAAAATTGAACTTGATGCCTCCTGCTAAGGACTGAATGTTTGAGTCCCTCCAAGATGCATCCGTGGAAGCCTGAACTCCACGAGGACAGCATTTGGAAGGGGACTTTGGGAGGCAAGTAGGTCATAAGGGTGGTGGCCTCATAATGGGATCAGTGCCCTTAAAAGAAGAGCTACTGGAAAGCTGCTTTGTCTCTGTATTCTCCAAGTGAGGATACAGAGAGAAGCTGTGGTCATCACAAGCCAGGAAGAAGGCCCTCAACCAGAAGTTCAATCTGCCAGGACCTTGATCATGGACATTCCAGCTTCAGAATTCCAATAAGTAAGTTTCTGTTGTTTGAGCCATCTGATGCATGGAATCTGTTACAGCAGCCCAAGGTGATTAAGATACCTTCATATTAATTTTATACTCCAAACATGATTTTAATAGGATCAAAACAGTTTATAGTATGATTTTATATGTTACCATTTTAATTCCATGTGCTAATTTACAATTTAAAGTAAGTTATTTTAACCATGTCAACAATATCTCAAGGAAACAGAACTAGAAGAACCACAAAAGAAGTAACGGCTCCCTAAAGATAGTGTGCATTTTCCCCATAGATAAAAAACAGGCTTCTCACATAAAACAGTGGTACAACTCATGTAAACACACACACAAACATACACACACAAAACACACATGTCATTACTTTCTTCCGACTTACAGCACAAGTAACAATCTAATAATATTTAAATGCACACACAGATGAGATTCCCTTATCTTCTTTCAGCTACTTCCACAGAATTTAGAGAATTCATCTCTTGGACCACTCATAAAGACCTAGATCTAAGATCATTTGACTCCCCACATGGCTTACTCCATTATAAGTCCCAATGCTCAGGAAAATTCCATCCTAGGTCTACGGAAGATCATTTGACTCCCCACATGGCTTACTCCATTATAAGTCCCAATGCTCAGGAAAATTCCATCCTAGGTCTACGGCAATGGGGACCTGTTAATCCTGAGACAGTGTCAGGGCTCCATTGCAAGTAAGGATCAGTAACAAAAGGTCCCAAAGCAGAACATCTTCCCTTCTCTCACCTGGTCCTTGGCAAGATGGTGCTCAGGGAAGCCCAATGTCACTACACAAACCTGCAGCTGGACTACCCACTACATATCTCAGCAAATGCAACTACTCTGCCCCACTGATTCCTCAAATGATTTGTTACCTAAGACAACTCTGTGTTTTATACAGTCCAAGCAGTTGGTGAAACAAGGGGTTTCTTCCCCCACAAGGAAACTCAGGGAAGATGGAAGAGGAATCTTGCCAGGGTGTAGACATAGGAAAGATAGACGGCCAGTGTCAGGGCAGGGTGGCAATGCGAACAGGGAGAATGTTAGCTTCTAAACGGATTTTCATGCTCTCCTGTAAGAACCCTCACAATCACATCTGCCTACCCAGAGAATGAAAACGCCAAAGCAGCCTGGTGCAGAAACTGATCTGCAGAGCACAGCCGGGCCCTGTTTTTATCAGCTAGACTCTTAGCTCCAGCTAGGGGTTATGCTATGCAAAAATGCTTCTCTGTAGTTCTCATTTAAATTCACAATGACTCTAAGAGGCAGTCCTATTATCAAGCCCATTTTCAATGCAAAGGATGGAGGCATGGAGAAGTCAAAGCTTCCCATGGTCACAAGGACAACACAATGCTCCTCTACTTACAATGGGGTCATGTCCTGGTAAACTCAACATATGATGAAAACATGCCTGTAATATGCTCTGTTAGTCCATTTTTTGTTACTATAACAAAATACCTAGTGCTGGGTGACTTTATATGGAGAAGAAGTTTATTTAGCTCACAGCTCTGGAAGCTTAAGCACGTGCCTGTGGTGATGACAATCTGGTTGTCAGAGTCCCAAGCCAATGCAGTACATCACATAAGACACAGAGAGTATGCATTTCTTTCCCTTCTTGTGAAATCATCACTATTCAACCATGGGGGCTCCATCCAGATGACCTCCTCTAATTCTAATCACCCCCTACCCAAGGGTCACACCTCTAAACATCAGAGTCAGTAAGTTTCCAAACCTGCTAATACTTTATAATTGGATTTCAGGGACTGCTTCCTTGAGGGACACCCTCAAACCAGTCTAAACCATAGCATACACCTCACCTATGGAACATCATAGTGTTCCACACAATGCACTAAACAGAATACATCATTTACCCTCATAATCACATGGCAGACGTGGAGCTGTGGCTCATTGCCACTGTCCAGCTTCACAACAAATGATGATACACCCCATATTGCTAGCCTAGAAAACCATCAACATTCAAAGTAGGATTGCTATGGAATGCATATTGCTTTCACATCATCATAAAGTTGAGCAATCATAAGTCAAGCCATCATAAGTCAGAGACCGTGGCCTTCTGACGATGAGTTTCAATCGCCTCCTCTTAATCTCAAGTTTGCCCTCTAAGACCAAGACCATGAGCAATGGGGTTGCAGAGCCTATGGCAGGCTTCCCAAAGATGTCCATGTCTTACTCTCCAGAATCTATGGGTACATTATGTTACAAGTATAAGGGGACTTCACACAGATCGTGGAATTCAAATTGCACATTGAATAATTCCACCTTAAAATAAGATCATCCTGGCTGATCGAGGTAGGTCCAATGCAATTGCAAAGATCTTTGATGTGGAAAGGGAGGCATAACAGTGAGTGGCAGAAAAATGCAGCCTGAGAAAGACCTGATCAGCTACTGCTGGCTTTGAAGGTGGAAGAAGCGGCCATGTAAATGGATGCAGCCAGTTTCTAGAAGCTGGATAAAGCATAGTTGCAGATTCTCCCTTAGTTTCCCAAGAATAGAACATAACTGCACTACGACCTAAACTGTAGTTCAGGATGAGCTGTTTCAGACTTTCCACCTGCAGAAATTATGCTAGAAGCACCTGTGTTATATGACACTATATGGGGTGTCATTGTTTAATAATTTAAAAATAATTTACAAACACCAAAAATAAATAATGAATGTGCACTGTCGTCAGCCACTGGGTTTGTGGTAATTTGTTACAGCAGTACTAGGACACTAACAGAATCCAAGAATAGGTTAGTCGGATCTTTTTTTGTCCATTAGTCATTCATAATTTCTTTCAGTAAAATAGAACCAATGACAATGTAACATCTAAATATTTCCTGTGTGGTTACAAGATAATAATTAAGTTCATTTAGACTTTAAGCCATTTCCTATCAATGGTTTATGCACAAGAATAATTTAGACGCTGAGGAGGAGGAAGAAGCTGGTGGGCCCACAGGTGAGGAGAAAAACGAGACTTAAGCTGAGACAGATCCTCCTCAAACTGGTTCAGAGCTTGCAGCTTGTTCTCTGGGAGGAGAAACTGCTCTGCCTCCTTCCTGGGGCTGCCTGTACCCAGACAGGGAGAAGTCAGTCACCATCACAGAGCAAGGGCTCAGTCACGGCCACCAAGTCCCTCTGTCTTTTAATGGAGCCCACAGGAAAAGAGCCCTCTAGCTGCTGATATTTATAGCATCTGTCCCCAGAGACCTCTACCTGACAATCAGAGGGAGTCACTACTGATGTGCCAATTAGGCAAAACCAAATCCAGGGCAACCTGGAAGGATCCAGGCCAGAAAAACTGACTCCCACCTGCCAGGCAGCTTGCAATACAGGGAACCCTTCCACAGGGTATGCACAGAATGCCTTGGCTCAGGGGCGAGAGCCTCAAGGTTCCTCACAATGTCAGCAGGAATTTTATTGCATCTCTCAGAGCCATGGAACCTGTCTAAGAGCAGGCTACCTTGGTTATATCTGAGATCTGATAGGCAGGAAGAATCAGCTTTGTCCATCAGACACTAACAGTTAACGGACTTTAACCTCTGTGGTGCTCAGATTCCTCTTGTCCCATTGAGGCTGGTAATACTCACTTCATAAAGCGATGCTTGCAAAATGCTGAGCCCCCCCCACATTAGCAGATACTCCAGAGACAGTAGATTTCTATTTTAAAGGTTTTTTTTTATTTTTTTATTTTTGACAGGCAGAGTGGACAGTGAGAGAGAGAGATAGAGAGAAAGGTCTTCCTTTTTGCCGTTGGTTCACCCTCCAATGGCCACCGTGGTTGGCGCGGTGCGGCCGGTGCACCACGCTGATCCGATGGCAGGAGCCAGGTGCTTCTCCTGGTCTCCCACGGGGTGCAGGGCCCAAGCACTTAGGCCATCCTCCACTGCACTCCCTGGCCACAGCAGAGAGCTGGCCTGGAAGAGGGGTAACCGGGACAGGATCGGTGCCCCGACCGGGACTAGAACCCGGTGTGCCGGCGCCGCTAGGCGAAGGATTAGCCTATTGAGCCACGGCGCCGCCCTAGATTTCTATTTTAAAAATCTCTCCAGGGGCCAGTGCCGTGGCTCACATGGTTAATCCTCTGCCTGCAGCGCTGGCATCCCATGTGGGCACCGGGTTCTAGTCCCGGTTGCTCCTCTTCCAGTCCAGCTCTCTGCTGTGGCCCAAGAGGGCAGTGGAGGATGGCCCAAGTGCTTGGGCCCCTGCACCTGCATGGGAGACCAGGAGGAAGCACCTGGCTCCTGGCTTCGGATCAGTGCAGCGCCAGCCGTAGCGGCCATTTGGGGAGTGAACCAACAGAAGGAAGACCTTTCTCTCTCTCTCTCTCTCTCTCTCTTTCTCTCTCTAACTCTATCTGTCAAATAAAAAAAAAAAAAATCTGTCCAGTGGGAGAGCTTTTTGGTATACACCAACATTAGAGCCCCCCATGTGGCCCTGGCCTCCTGCTAGACTCAGCCCCTGCAGTGAGGTAGGGTCCTGTGACTGACACTTGTCAATGGGATGAGGGAAGCATTGATGTGGGTCACCTTGAGAAGAAGTACATGGTTCACATTCTCTCTCTTCCATTGTCTGTTGACAGACGCAAAGGATCCAGAGGGGGAGGCTTCCAGAGGGGGAGGCACCCCAGGCATGCTTACTGGGATGACCAGCTGGGAAAAACTGAAACCCTGGACCCAGAGGAGAGCTCTCTCACTGACAGCCCCCAGGGGATTTAACTGTGTGTGCCAGAAATAGGTGCACTGTGTTAAGCCATGGGGTTTAGAAGGGCCCTGCTTACAGAAGTAGCCAGAGGCTTCTCCAAGATGACGATTCAGCAAGCCATCTCTCCTGTGCCTACCTTTGGACCATCAAAGGAAAAGATGCTCTCCTCTATTCCGCTGATATTGAGCCTATTAGGCTCCTGACCTCCACTGTGAGTAACTCATCTTATCTCGTTCATTTATTTTTTCTACAAAAGCCCCAGTTGTTAGAAGGTGCTAGCTTAGCATTTTGAGATTCCATGACTGTTTACAGCCCTTGTCTCTACCGTTGAGGAAGTGTTTTCCTCCCCTATTTGTTGAATTCTTTCCTAGTGTAGGGTTAATCCTAGGAGTATAAAATAAACTGAAAGTAGGTCATTGTGAAAATTAGAAGAATGAGAAAGGAAGCTCAGGGAAGGTGGGAGCGTGGGTTGGGAGGAGGGAAGGGGGAAGTATCACTGTGCTCCTAAATCTGGCTATATCAAATACATGAAATTTATTCACCTAAAAAAAATAAGACGACAAAAAAAGAGAGCTAGCTAACCCATCTTTCCACCTCCTTCTTGGAAGCAATGGCCCCAAATGAATCAGCCTCGGTCAACAATGAATGGAGGAGAGAAATTCAAATCTCCGACCATAGTCACCGTCTTATTTGGTTCATCCCACATACACTGCAGCCAGTTTTGGACTAAATTGCCCTTGAATGCTCACAGCACATACCCTTGTGGGACAGCTATTAATTAATCTGACAATGCAACACTGTCAAAGTAAACATTCCAAAAAATGTTCCGTAAAGCAGCACATGTGACAGCATAACTCAGAATAGACTAAGAATTCACTTCATAATAGTTTAGTGCAAAGGGAAGTCAATCCAATTCTGAATAACCAACTCTATGTTTTATCTGACTATTAAAAATACAAATGCATTAGATTCAAATCAGTATGAACTCATAGTGAGCATTGGCTGTACCACTATTTGGGAAGCAATCTTACACAATTCATTGCATCTCTCCTGTTGCCTGGAGCCCACAGTAAATTATTAATGACCACATCAGTGACCTTCCAACATACATAGGCCCAACACAGGCAGTGCTAACTCATAAATGCCCTCCTCTGGTTCTCAGGTTTGTATCATGTCTCTCTCACCTCCTGGACATGTTACCTGGAAGAAGTGATTGCCTGAGTTGACTACCTCACCTATAAAATAGATACACATGAGTGCTTAGCTCATAAGGATGCAATGAAATAAGACAACCCACGTGAAGTATTCCACACCCCAACCCACGTGAAGTGTTCCACATCCCAACCCATGTGAAGTGTTCCACATCCCGTCTGGCACACTAGGAGGCTGGCCCCATTGCAAGCTGTCAGCCCCATCAGTGTGTGGTTTCAGGCAGGTCCCTGACTCGCTATAGGCCTGAATTTCTTCACTTAGAAAAATAAAGACAGATGGACAAAACTGTCCCTCGGGCATCACAGAGACAAATGCTCTGACAGCATTTGCAAACAGTGAACTGAAGTGTGGTAAGGCAGTTAGGGGATCACCACGACCAACTGGATGCTCATGCGGTAGGCGCATTTCGTGAAACGAAACCTTTCTGTTGTTTCATTGGCCAGAACACTTTCAAACATTCTTGCGCAAGAAAGCCCACCAGGTTGTAACATGTTACTGCTTAATTTATCTCAGTCTTAGATTAACAGGAAGGAATTTCTGTAAGCCAAGGAGATCAGGGGCCACAGTTCCTTTAGCCTGGACTCCAATCTGATTTGGGCCCACATCACTCAGACCAGAACCATCCATCGTCCTGAAGCGAGATTTGATCAGCAGAAGAGGGCTTCCTTCTGGCTGCAGGTGGTTAAAAGCTGAATAACAGATTCAGCAATGCTAAACCCAATCTCTTCCCTCAGGACAGAAGAAAATAGTCCATTTGAACACAGAGTACACCAAGTCTCCTGGGATCTGAAATATGGGAAGAAAACAAAACATTCCTATGTACGTGTAGGGGGAGGGCAAGGAGTGGGAGCTCACAGCCCCTGTTACTGTTCAGCTGCCAACAGCGACTTTCCACGCTATGAGTATGGTCAGTTTACCAAGTCATGTGAACTACACATGTGTGCAGCACCCACCAGACTGCCTTGGAGCTAAGTGCTTCATGCTCTTTGTATCACTCTTCATGGAAGCCCAGCCACACACAAACTATTGTTAACAGTTTCGGAGGCTACAGAGATCTGCAGAAGGCTAGCGGGCCAATGGAGTTAGCACTTGCCCCTATTGAGTTATTACTTCTAAAAAATATGACCCGTCTGTTAAAAATCCAGCCTGGTATACCAAAAGAGTGCACAGTGTTGAGAGAAACATACCTCCTTTCAAAAATAAAGACAAGAGCAGCTGGCATGAAAGAAAAGTCCGCTTAGGCCTCAGCATATCTCCAGGAGAAGGTTCTTCCCTGGATGTCTGTCTTCCCTTGATATTTTGATCTCATTACTAATAACCAAAAGCTCTTCCCTTCCCGGAGTCCTGTACAATAAACCTTGTTCTGCACATGGTACTTGGCTCTTACCTATAACGTGAGGAATTAGCTTTAGCATCCTCCTTTTCATGGGCATGGCAAAAGGACTTGCTTAGGACAAATGTCAGATGTTTGGTTTGTACCGCAGATCAGCTGCAAGCACACCGAGGCCAGAGCTGTGTCCCAGCCCAAGTGGACCAGAATCAGTAGGGCCAGAGGCCAGAGATCGTAAAGTGATCTATTACGCTAGTAATTTTTACATTGATGTTGAAATGAAAATATTTTTAATAGATTCGGTGAAAGCCGATATATAATTAAAATTATTTTCATCTGTTTGATTTCACCTTTTGAATGTGGTGGCTGGAAAATTCAGTTACCTATGCAGCTCAGATTTCTGCTGGCTGCAGTGGCCACAGGGCAAGTCTTGCTCACTTCCTACGTAACTGTCCAATCAGCCCTGTAGCACTCTAATTAGCTCCATTTGACAATCTGATAACTGAGCCATAAAAGGTGGAAGTACTTTGCCCAAAGCCACAGAGCTGGAGAGAAGCTGAGCTCAGAGCTGCCCCAGACAGCCCAGTTTGCCTGTAAATGCCACATTCTACACACTACTTTCTTTTGTCTGTACAGCGGAATCTGTGTAGGTGAGATATTTAGGGAAGTACCCAAAGAAATGAGAAGTTTTCTGCTATTCTGCTAAAATATCTACTAACTATACATAAATTCTAGTCTATAATCAGAACCAAATAACTTGAGAAAGCAAAGTAGCATATTTTTTCCTGGTGATGGGATGCTTCATTAGTAACAACTATGGTATACAATACACAACCTCATCTTTAAACACAGCCATTTAAATTCATAGATTCTGATACTGTCTTCAGTACCACCTAAGAATAGACTGGATACCCCTTTCTGAGGACACAGTGTGGTCCTAGAGTCCTATCTAGGCAAAGATAGTGACTTCTGGCAATTTGGGTTTCAATAAATTCCAGATCCTGAGGATGAGACCAAAATAAAGCAGCTAAGTCCTGTGGGAAGGCTCAGAGCCTGCTGGGGAACCCCATGCTAATATTAAGACACAGTGAACCATCCTTGAAAGCCGTAAGCACTAACATCCATGAGTTTTCCAGTAGCTGCTTGTTAACTCGTAATCAGCTCACCATGGCTTTGAAGGGTATGACCAAAGTCTCTACCAGCAAAAAGGAGTGAGACATTCCCGACAGCCTCCAGAGCCTCCGCAGAAATGATACAATGAAGGATTTACTTGCTGTTTGCCATCTTTCCCTCTGTGAAACCAGACAGCCGAGGGCACAGGTGGTGAAACGTGAAACATCTCTAAGCAAGGAGAGCGCATCTCCCACTTCCTGCAATCAACTGACGACGGACAGGCTGTGCATAGACTGAATCTCTGATCAACTGAGTGATATTTTTCAATGGCCTTGGAAATACTTTACCTTCACACTAATCAGTGTCAGCTTTGAAAGTTTTCTGCATCTAAGTAATTAATGAACAGCAAACCAGAATATTCAGGCATTAATAGCCCATGTTCTTTTTTTAAGACATATTTATTTATTTGAAAGGCAGAGTTACATAGAGCAGAGGGGGAGAGGGAGAGGGAGAGGGAGAGGGAGAGGGAGAGGGAGAGGGAGAGGGAGAGGGAGAGGGAGAGGGAGAGGGAGAGGTCTTCCATCCACTGGTTCACTCCCCAAATGGCCACAATGGTCGAAGCTGGGAGGATCCAAAGCCAGGAACCAGGAGCTTCTCCCAGGTCTCCCATGAGGGTACAGGGGCTCAAGGACTTTTCTACCACTTTCCCAGGTCATGGCAGAGAGCTGGATTGGAAGTGGAATAGTCAGGACTCAAACTGGCACCTATATGGCAGGCAGTGGCTTTACTCCCTACGACACAGCACCTGCCCCACCTATGTTCTTCATTTTGTTTAAAAAAGATTTATTTTTTATTTGAAAGTCAGAGTTACACAGAGAGAGAAGGAGAAGCAGAGAGAGAGAGGGAGAGAGAAAGAGAGAGGTCTTCTATCTGATGGTTCACTCCCCAATTGGCCGCAATGGCCAGAGCTGAAGCCAGCAGCCAGGAGCTTCTTCCAGGTCTCCCATGTGGGTGTAGGGGCCCAAGCACTCAGGCTATCTTCTACTGCTTTCCTAGGCCACAGCAGAGAGCTGGATCTGAAGTGGAGCAGCAGGGACTCGAACCAGGACTCATATGGGATGCCAGCACTGCAGGCGGCAGCTTTACCCACTATGCCACAGTGTCGGCCCCTCCACCCATGTTCTTAAAAAGGCTGCAGTACTTTACAGAATGAGATGGAGTGCAAATAACTACTAACATCAGTAAACAGCTGGGTGACCAGCCAGTAGCTCAATCAGCCAGCAGTCAGAAAGGGAAACAGGCTGGTACTGACTGGAGAAACAGACACAAAGGGAGAAAGAGGAAGAAATGAATAAGTAAACTTAGACCAATAATCAAGAGAAAATGTTTTGTAAATGAAGAAATTGTAATATCATTCAATAAAGGTATTTCATAGTTGGAAAAATAAAAGGAACACTTAAAAGTCCCTTTGAACAGACTCAGTCTCAAATAAAGATGCAATAACTGCTTATAGTTGTCTGGAGCCATCAGAAGCTGGAAAAAGGATAGACTCTCTCTTAGAGCCTTTGTAGGGAGCACAGCCACATGGCCAGCACAACACTTTGATTTTGGCTTCTGACTTCCAGAGCAGTGAGAGAATAAATTTGTTTTGTAGTTGTTGCAGTAGCCTTGAAACCAGTGGGAAAGATTCCCTAATCTCTGAACGCAAAGAGACTTTCCTGCAAGGAGGTTCTACTTTGCACCCAACAGGAACAGGCAGCGATGGATTGGTTTCGGGAACGGTACGAAGTGGCCAGCTGCATGCAGGATGTTTCTAGACCGAGTGGTGAAGAGCTTTAGACTTACCACCAAGCAAAGGAACAGAAAATAACCAGGACCCAGCACATCTTGTTTATGCAACATAAACTTCATAGACTAACAATAACGCTGCACGAGCCCAGACAGCAATCTGCGTTTTACTCGTGTTTCTTACAGTCAAGTTGCCAATGGTGCTTTTGTTACAGGAACACTGCAACAGAGCAAGCAATGTTGCTTTAAAGTCTCGCCCTTTGAGAATAGTGAGACACTGTCTGAATGTTAATGCCTTGCTGATCTGCATGTGCTCCTTGGACCTGCAGCACTGACACCCCCAGAAGCTCCTACAGGATGCCAAATGCCGGGACCCTTGGCAGAGGCTCTGAGTCAGATTCTGTGACAGGAGAGTCCCAGGTGCCTGGCTGGCACATTGACGTCTAAGAAGGTCTCCTCTGGAGTACTTTCCAGAAAACTGTTTCAGTGGCCATAAAATTTTGCCTTCTTGAAAGAATAATGATCAGAAACCCACAAAATACATACAAACACATGCACATACATGTGAATGTGTCACCCTTCTCAGCACTCTTGGCTCTGACAAGAAGAGCTGAACATGGTCTTGAAATTAAAGCAATAAAAAGGAAAGAAAAGGAAAACATGAAAAGAATATGTGTTTCACTGCATTGACTGAATTCAGTATTGTCTAAGTGCATTAGACACCTGTGTAGGAGTTAGCCAAAGAAATCCAAGGGACAAGAAGAGATGCTTTTCGTAGTGAGCTTTCTTAGCTGTGGCCTTGATCTATCATTAACCTGGCTTACCAGGAGATCCCTAGGCTCCCAGTATTATACCTTGGCTAGGGATCACCACAGCCTCTGCAGTCACCCTCCACAACACACTGCCATGACTGACCCACAACACACAGGACAATTTCAGCAGGAAGCAGGGGCTGGAATGGAGGGTGCCCCAGGATTTGAACACAGCTGACTGAGCCCCACCTGGGAGGACCTGCCCACACTTCCTGGAGGAAACGGTGCCTAACCTGAGTCTTAAGGAATGCATTATAAAAGTCTTGGCAAAGAAGGTAAGGACAGAAGTCTAGGCAGAGGAACAGCATAAGCAAAGGAACAGAGGTGTGAACAAATTTGGGGTTCTAGCAACCATGGAGGAGAAAGTAGAAGTCAATGAAGCCGGAGGGGCAAGTGGAGGCCAGGCCATGGGGGGAGCTCAGGGGCCAGACTCAGGGGCTGAACAAAGTTGTGAGTGATGAGCAGCTCATCTCACGGATACTGGTGGTGGGGAAGAAAACAAACGCCCCAGTTCTCTAGGGTGTCTCACAAATCAGGCTCATTCATAAAGCTGAGAGGACTCTCAATATATATCAGCAAAAAACTGGGGCTCTTCTAAAAGACAAACTGCATTCTATCCATTAGATGTTGTGTTGACAAGGAATAAAATATAAGAAATGTTTGCACAGTTAATTCAGATACATAACATCTGTGGTGATGAAGTGTTGTGAGAGGAAGTTCATCAGTACCAACTCTCAAGGTTTCAGTGAGGGCTTCATGATAAGTGCCCCCACTGGACTTAAATCTTTACATTTTCTGCTAAATTATCATCATGAAAAAGTCAACATGGTAACTGGAGGCCAAATCACCTCCTTGAAGAAGTTCTGTGGACCTTCTACAAGATAAGAGTTCTTTAGGGGGCCAGCACTGTGACCCAGTAGGTTAATCCTCTGCCTACAGTGCCAGCATCCCATATGGGTGCTGGTTCTAGTCCCGGCTGCTCCTCTTCCAATCCAGCTCTCTGCTATGGCCTGGGAAAGCAGTAGAGGATGGCCCAACTCCTTGGGCCCCTGCACCCATGTGGGAGACTCAGAAGAAGCTCCTGGCTCCTGGCTTCAGATCGGCGCAGCTCCAGCCATTGCAGCCAATTGGGGAGTGAACCAGTGGATGAAAGACCTCTCTCTCTCTGTGTATGTCTTTCTCTCTCACTGTAAATAAATAAAATCTTTTTTTAAACTTTTATTTAATGAATATAAATTTCCAAAGTACAGCTTATGGATTACAATGGCTCCCCCCCCCCCCATAACTTCCCTCCCACCCGCAACCCTCCCCTTTAAAAAAGACTTTTTTGGAGCACGGAAGACGAGCTCTTCAGGCTGCAGAAAACCTTGAGTTCTAATACGGTGTTCATTTGCATACTTGTGGAAAGGAGCCAGAACATAGCCTGCCATTTCCCAGGCCATTAAGGAAAGAGACAAGCCTGTGTGTGTCAGCCACACCTGCTCAGCATGCTAATGGATCCAAGGCTGTGAAGTTGAATCCCATGTGGGCCAGTCCACAGACACAAACCTCGTCATTACCGCCCATCCACTGCCTTGCAAACGCACACTCCCTCTGCAGGAGGCACTAGGCAAAAGGAGATGGATGATTTAGGGCCTCTGTCAGTATCACTCCCAAATCACTCCTGCTACCGGGAGAGGGCCGTGGTGCAATCCTCATGGATAGAAATCCGAGATGGTATCTATTTTTGTTATGACTGTTTGGCATACCCATATTTTTATGTCTGTAATGAGAACACACGGATGCAACAGAAACAGATGCAGTACCTGGAACAGCCTCTGCCCCAGCAAGGCTCAGTGTTCTGGGTGATTGAAGGGGCAGAAAACCAAACCCCACAGATCTGTAGCTGGGAAATAAGCAGCAGCTGCATGTCTCATCTTGCCAGGGCTGCAATGCAACCGTGAAACCCAGATTCGGTCACTGCAGCTAACCTCTAGTACAAACCACACCTTTTTTCGTTTAAATACCAAGACATTTTACAATCTTCCATCTCATTTTACAGAGCACATGGAAGAGGACTCCGATTACTTGCTCAGGACCTGGAGCTGTCACTCCACCTGCTTGTGTCTGCTGAAGGAGCTGTAAGACCTCACACTTCATCTACAGGGAAGATGCCTAGACTCTCACCCCACAAGACAATCTCACACCCAGGTGGCTTTGCAGCATAGCGGCAACCCCAGACAGGCCACTGCAAAGCCTTGATAAGTGTGCTAACAAGACCTGGTGGTTTTATGTACCGTGTCCTGGTTCTTTGTCCCTTGAAACATGCCAGGGATGACGAAGCCTCTTCCTAGCCATGGAAATGAATCAAGACTCTACCAGGGGACCAGTGCTGTGGCATAGCAGGTCAAACCACTACCTATAGTGCTGACATCCCATATGGGTGCTGGTTCAAGTCCTGGCTGCCCCACTTCTGATCCAGCTTTCTGCTATGGCCTGGGAAAGAAATAGAAGATGGCCCAAAGCCTTGGGCCCTGCACCCACATAGGAGACCTGGAAGAAGCTCCTGGCTCGTGGCTTTGGATCAGCCTAGCTCTAGATGTTGCAACAAATTAGGGAGTGAACCAGTGGATACAAGACCTCTCTCTCTCTCTCTCTCTCTCTCTCTCTCTCTCTGTCTCTCCTTGTCTCTCTGTGTAACTCTAACTTTCAAATAAATAAATTAATTTTAAAAAGACTTGACCAGGATGGAGATTCGGGGGCTACAGGTAGGTGTGAAAGTGTTTACAGATAGCCCTTGACTCACAATGTTTTGACTTAATGACGTTTTCACTTTTTGATGCTGTGAAAGCAATACACATTCGGAAGAAACTGTACTTCAGATTTTGAATTTGGAATTTTTTTTAATTTTTAAAGATCGGTTGGTTGATTGACTTGAAAGCACAAGTGACAGAGCAAAACAGAAAAAGATCTTCAATTCTCCTGACTTACTCCCCACATGGCCACAAGATCTGAGGTAGACCAAGCTGGAGCCAGGATCCAGGAACCCAACCCAGGTCTTTCCCGTGGGTGGCAGGGAACCAACTATTTGAATCAAAACCCACTGCCTCCCAAATGCTTCAGCAGCAAGAAGCTGGATCAGAAGTGGTGCTGGGACTGACATCCAGGTACTCCAATAATGGGGACAGGCATCCCAAGCAGCTTCCTACCTGGTGCAACAAACATCTGCCCTTGAATTCAGATTTTTTTCCAGGCTGGTACGATGTGATCCAATCCCCTGTGACCATGCTGGGCAGTGCAGTCCTCAGCAGCTCCCAGTCAACTCCATGATGATAAGGAGAAGCCTTCCACAGGGCGTGAGGTTGCTGAGCAGCTAAGAGCTTTAGTAGGTCACGTGTGTAAAGTGCATTCTAAACACAATATTTTCAATTCATGATCATTTTATGGAGAAAATACACCACCATAAGTTAAGGGGCATCTACACAGCCCACCACAGCTGGAAAACAAGAGCTAAAGAAAAGCAAAAAAGGGGACAGGTGAGGACAAGGAACATCCGGCTCAGGCATCAGGTTAAGAATGAGGGTCCCTTCTCCAGGAAGGGTCTATCTCTGCAAGCAGGCAAGATTGAGTGGGAAGAAGGGTAGGGAGCAGAAGGGCTCTCCGAGAAAACGGGAGGCTCATCCAAGGCAGTTCTGTAATAATTATATATGTTAATATATAAGAACACTAAGCATAAGGTATGCTAACAGGATTGACCATTTCTATGCAGATTGGGGTCTCAACTTTCTAATAAAATAAGCCATAACAAGTATATCTTGTTTACTTTCCCTAGGAATTATAAAAAAAAATGCACCCTAGCCTGTCACATTCTGGGAATGGTCTAGTCCTTGGCTGGGGTATGTGTGAGAAGCAGAACCAGGAAATGGTAAGGAATGGCAGTCAGTGCCGTAGCACCTCCTCCTCTTCTGCAACTCCCGTTCTCCCTCTGACTCACCTGGACAGTCAGGTTGGAGCCCAAGACCTTGACAGGTATGGAGTGCCAGATGACAGCAGTGGGGTACAGCCATTCTCAGTAGCCAGATACTGACCCAGGTAGGGTCAAGTCGAAAAGAAGTGTCAAAACGCGGCACTGAGGAATGTTCCTGGCTTCTCTATTACAACACTCACATCGGAATTTTTACTGTTTCAGAAATTAAATAACAAAAACCTATACAGGTTGAATATCCCTTATCCAAAAATGCTTGTGTTTGGATCTTAGAGTCTTTGCCTGATTTTGCAATATTTGCATATAAATAGGTATCTTGGGTATAGGCTGCAAACCACAGTGCAGAATTTATTTCTGTTGCATATACACTACAGCTGAAGGTAATTTTACACAGCATTCTGACTGTGCCTGTGTTAGGATTCCTGACTTATCAGGAGTGGCATCATGTTGGCACTCACAAAGTTTCAGATTTGGAAGCATTTTTGATTTTGTAATCCCAGATTAGAGATGTTAAACCTCTAATGATATATTCTAACCCAGAGATCTACAATTAAAATGCTGTATATTTACTTTAAGTCTGCCTTATAAAAACAAAACAATGGGAAAAATATGGGATTAGGGCAAATGAATTCAAACATTATCACCTTTTTTTTTTTAATCTGTAAAGCAGAGAGAGAGAGAGAGAAAGAGAGAGAGAGAGAGAGAAATGAATCTTCTATCTGCTGGTTGACTCTCCAAATTCCCACAATAGCCAAGCTGAAGCCAAGAGCTAAGAACTCAATCTGGTTCTCCCTGTGGGTGGCAAGGACCCGATTACTGATTAACTGAGCCATCACCTGTGCCAAATGGGTATGCATTAGTGAGAAGCCGCATTTGGAAGCTTGATCACCTGTGCCAAGTGCCTGCCCACAGGGCTACTTTTGACTCCCTACAGCCCCAGTTAACTAACAACAAACAACTTCTTACCTGTTTTTCTGTACAAATTGAATAGTGTCACCGAAATAATAAAAACAATATTCCAAAATGAGACCTTAAATTTTTAATGGATTTATTTTAAATTCTTTAACCTTACTGATAAGGAATAGAGAAGTAAAGCAGATTTAAAATAGCCTGTCTACAAGCAGCAGTGAGCCTAACAGCCAGATCATACACGGTAAATGACAGAAAAACAAGAATGAAGGCAATTTGAAGTAATATGCACATAATCTTTGGAAATTTTTCTCAAAATGTCAGAGACAAAATTCTAGTGGGTTTAGCAAGAAAAAAAGCTGGTCAAAGGCATCAAGGATGAATGTCACATCTGAATTGCTGTGATTGAGGGAAACTAGAAGTGTGGGAGTGTCATAAAATCTTCAGAGCTGTGTGACAGCAAATTAGCACATTGCTCCTACCACCGGCTATCACAGGACATCGAAGTTTGCAAGAGCTTCTTGTCTATGAGATCGTATGCTAAACTATTTCATGCAAGCAAAGCTCTCAGTTCACTCTGATCCACCTGTATTTCTTATCATCATCATCATCATCTTATATAAAGCAAAACTAAACAAAACCTCATCCTAGACAGGCAGGACTTTATTTTTTAATGTTGATTCTATTGGTCATTGTCTTAGTTTCTTTGCTAAAAAGAAAATGCTCCTGGGTCTGGAGTCATGGCGTGGCAGATTAAGCTGCCATCTGCAATGCCTGCATCCCCTATGGATGTCGGTTAGCACCCCAGCCACTCCACTTCTCATCCAGTTCCCTGCTAATGCTCTGGGGAAGGCGACAGGAGATGAACCAAGTA
This sequence comes from Lepus europaeus, assembly GCF_033115175.1. Lineage (NCBI taxonomy): Eukaryota > Metazoa > Chordata > Mammalia > Lagomorpha > Leporidae > Lepus > Lepus europaeus. The sequence continues at coordinate 174,215,492 of NC_084827.1, forward strand.
CCTGCACCCATACCAACCACATGGGAAACCAGGATAGGATTTCAGACACCTGGCTTCAGTCTGGCCCAGCCCTAGCTGTTCCATCCATTTGGGGAGTACACAGGAAATTGATTCTCTCTCTCTCTTTCTCTCTCTCTCTCTCTCTTTCTCCCTCTCTCCATAACTCTACCTTTCTTTTTTTTTTTTTTTTTTTTGACAGGCAGAGTGGACAGTGAGAGAGAGAGACAGAGAGAAAGGTCTTCCTTTGCCATTGGTTCACCCTCCAATGGCCACCGTGGCCGGCGAGTGCACCGCGCTGATCCTAAGGCAGGAGCCAGGTGCTTCTCCTGGTTTCCCATGGGGTTCAGGGCCCAAGCACTTGGGCCATCCTCCACTTCCCTCCTGGGCCACAGCAGAGAGCTGGCCTGGAAGAGGGGCAACAGGGACAGAATCCGGTGCCCCGACCGGGACTAGAACCCCGTGTGCTGGCGCTGCAGACGGAGGATTAGTCTATTGAGCCACGGTGCCGGCCAAAACTCTGCCTTTCAAATGAATAACACAAATCTTTTTCTAAAGAAAGAAAACACTTGATTACTATTTTGCCAAGCACTTTCACATTGCACACATTAGGGCTTGTATCCAAAGCTTCTCACTTTCCCTGGCAATATGCTGCGCTGCACCAACAGACATCACACAAAAAACACCTCTCTGAAACACAGGGCTAAGGTGTCTCTCAAAACATCCTTTTAAGAAGAGTGAGCCACTCATTCATTAAGAATCTCACACCTGAAGGGGAGTGATAGGAGCCTAAAATCAGCTCATAGACGCCACTTCTGCTCAAAGCCACTCCACATGGCATCGCTAGCTTAGCCTCATGGCAGGAATGACACTGTCACCTTGCCCCTGGTCATGGAAGATTCTCTCCATACAAGTCAGCCCCACTCTATGGATCTATCTCCAGGGACCTCATCAAAGTACAATAGCTATGCTAACATCTGAATTCTCACCAGGCCCTGTAGGAAAGTTCTTTTAGGCATGATAACTCAAACATGATTTAAATGATAGAAATTGGCTTTAGTGCACTTTGGGAAAACATATCGACTGCACAGTGAGGCAAACTGAAATAAGAACAACATGGTCAGCTATTTGTATAAATTCAGCAGACCACCCAACGTCCTCATCCATTATATGAAGCTGTCAGGGTGGACGACAGGGGTGCCCTGTAGATCTAAAATTCTAGAATCTTATTCCCTGAGTTCAATTGTACACCATGGTGCTAGCTAATGATTGAGCACTGTACATTTAAATTGTTCCAAGAGCAAATTTTAAATGTTCTGATGACAAGAATGTTAAATATTTTAGGTAATAAATATGTTAAATATGTTGATCAGTTTGGTTTAATCATTCCACATGGCACTCAAAAATTATGATGTCATTTAAAAAAAAAAAAAACTAGGCAACATTCCATAACTCCATGGCAAAGCAAAATAAAAATATTCAGGTTCAGAGATGAAATGGGTCATCTTATTCATGAGATAACCAGGGAGAGACCCCAGAAATCGAAAGTGATTTATCTAAGGTCACCTAGGCCTTTAGTTACGGTGATGACTACTTTTACATTTATATCTTAAATCCCTGTGTTACAGATGAAGAGCTTGTGGCACCAAGAAAGCTAAGTAATTAGTGAAAGAACATGTGGGTAATGGTGCGCTGGGATTCAAACCCAGGCCCGCCCCCTCCAGGGCTTAAAGTCTAGCAGACAGCCACAGAGAAGCCAGCTCACACAGGACATGCAGGGGTGACTGCCACAATACCCAGTTCATTGGGTCCACATCTCTCTAGATGTTTCTGTGAAGGTGTTTTTTGGATGAGGTTAACATGTACATCAGTTGATATATTAGAATATAAAAGATGACCTCTGTATCTGTGACCCTGCAATGTGAGCAGGTTTCAACCGATCAGATAAAGGCCTTCGTAGAGAAAGACTGACCTCCTGGGAAAGGGAGACTGGCTCTCCAACCTGCTGACCTACCTTGTAAATTCTGGGCTGGCACCTCCACAGCACAGCTGTGTAAACAAGTCTCTTAAATATCTCCATCTCTCTCCATTTCTCTCTCTCTCTCTCTCTCTCTCTCTCTCTCTCTCTCTCTCTCTCTCTCTCTCCCCCTCTCTCTCTCTTTCCTTCCACCCCCTGGTACACACACACACAAGTAAGTATATAGACAGACAGGTAGACAGGTGAACAGGTAGGTAGATATAGATGAGGTAGGTAGATAAAAAGACCTTTGTCTAACACAGTTACAAACTGAGACTGGAACTCTTCAGTGAGCTCTGTTCTGCGTTGCTCACTTTCTCTTGTACTGCACCTGAGCCGCAGTAATAGCATCTTAGCCAGTCCACCTGCTCCAGCCCTGCTCCCTTCCCTAACCCTTGCCAGGGGTGATTTCCCACAATGTGTAAATTACATATCTGTCTACTGCTTGAAATTCTCCCACAGCCCCTTAGTTTCACAGTCAGGGCCTTCACCCTCTGCAACCCCTGCTTTGCCAATGTATCCCCCTCAATTCTACAGACGCAACTTCACCTGACACACCAACGACTCCTTCCTCAGTTCATGTGATTATATCCTCTGTTAATACTCTTCTGTAGCACTCCACACTCCCCCTCTGGAACATCCCACATCTTTGTAATAAAACCACCTCCTTGTTTTATCATCCTTTGTACCTAATTTTTCTGCCATTCAACTCTGAGCTCCCTGAAACCAAGCCCTGTGCTTAGAAATGTCTAGTGACTTGCACAATGGATTTTTCATGCATTTTATTGAGTCTATAAAAAACAAGGACACTAATACTCAGCTAATGATACACCTAACTGAACTTGAATGTTAGAATTTAGTTATTTATTTCCATGCTATTTTCACATTATTATTATTATGCTATTATGATTTAGATTTAGAAACATCTTAATTATTTGGAATAATAATAGAATATTTGGAATGTATATCTAAGTGAGAATTTGGCTTTTTACACTCTTTTTGTATATAAAAAATTTCATCAACTGACCAAAACAAGCAGCTGCACACTTCATCCCACTGTGTAGCAATAATATAATATAATATATGATATGATATGATATAATACAATAATAGGAGGTTTAATAATATGAATCAGGAATTTGAGCATTTTCAAAAATTTACTGCAACTATACTTTTTTTTTAACTTTTATTTAATGAATATAAATTTCCAGTGTACAGCTTATGGATTACAATGGCTTCCCCCTCCCATAACTTCCCTCCCACCGGCAACCCTCCCCTCTCCCGCTCCCTCTCCCCTTCCATTTGCATCAAGATTCATTTTCAATTCTCTTTATATACAGAAGATCAATTTAGTATAAAGATTGCAACAGTTTGCACCCACATAGAAACACAAAGTGAAACATACTGTTGGAGTACTAGTTATAGCATTAAATCACAATGTACAGCACATTAAGGACAGAGATCCCACATGAGGAGCAAGTGCACAGTGGCTCCTGTTGTTGACCCAACAAATTGACACTCTAGTTTATGGTGCCAGTAACCACCCTAGGCTGTCGTCATGAGTTGCCAAGGCTATGGAAGCCTTCCAAGTTTGCCGACTCTGATCATATTTAGACAAGGTCATAAAAGACAGAGTGAGGATAGTAACCAATGATCCTAAGAGTGGCATTTACCAGGTTTGAACAATTATACAGCATGAAGTGGGGAAGAGGACCATCAGTACACACAGGTTGGGAGTAGAGCCATTGGTGGTAGAGTAGAGGTTATGATTACAAAGGAATGAGGCCCAAGTGCACTAGACAGGGCCTAGAACAAAGGACAGAGTCATTATTAGAGGAGCTAAGAAAGGTGCTGTCTAAGCTAATTATTTGCTAAGTATTCATGTGATATTGCTATTGTCAGCAAGCGATCTAGGACTTGCTCCCTCATTTCTCTATTCTAAGCCCAACTTGTTCTTTCATTTCTCTATTCTCTTCAAGGTAGGAAACTAATTCTATTATGAAGGAATCTGTAGGATGCACAATTTAATCTTTAGACCTTATAAAAGAGATGGCTAACATTTTTCTGTAATAGCATAGCCAAAATAAGAACTTAAATAATAATCTCATAGCTAGATTCACTTCGCCATCAGCGAAGTATACAGTAAGTAGAAAAAAACCTCCCTTTCAGACCAAAGGGAAAGAAAGTTTTAAAGTGAGAATATAATTTTCCTCATGGGCATTGTCTACCTTAGAAAAACTACTACAGAACGTGCCTGTGACTATAGACTTGTAGTTCAGGCCACCGAAGATTAGAGATGGGACTTGGGCACTCCCTTGACTTGCATCCTCTGGTCTGCTTTAACACAAACCAGGAGGAAAAGAAAGCTCGGCATCAGAAGCAATGGGTGGCAGGCCTATTAATGGCTGATCTGTACAGTGATCTGCCCTCAAGGAGACCCAACAGGCCAGTCCACTGCAGTGGCTTTCAATGTGGTAAGACTGGGCTTCAGCAGAAGTCAGCTTGTGAAGAGCCCTGGCAGCTCTGCCAAGAGTTGGATCACTGGAAATGGACCTGCCCTGGAGTCGAAGGATGCCCAGGTCAGAGCCACAGATCTTATTGGCTCTAAGTTGAAAAGCCCTTCACTCAGCCCAACTTCCAAAGTGACCACTGCAGCTGAGGGGATGGTCAAGTAGGGTCAGCAACATTGCAGGCAGAACTGTAAATTTCTTGTTAGAGATGCCACCTGCCTTTACCTGGCCAGCTCTCCTCCCAGGCCAGCCAAGTAATGAAAGTCAACAGAGTGCCTTCCCCTAGGAGGTTCACACCTCCCTTAGGATATACCCCATGTGAAGAGATAGATAGGTCTGGGCCTCTGAATTTACAAGGCCTAAAGCCCACCAGATTATTATCAAGCCCCTTCTATCAGGTTCTATTTGCCTCTCAATCAGAAAAATTACTTGTAGCTTAGACTGCAACTATACTTTTTAAGACAGAATTTAAGGAGATGAAATACATGGTTTAAATTATTAAAGTAGTATTATTTCCTAATTTGCATATTTAAAATCTTTCACCCTAAGTCTTCTCTGTAAACTCTTTTATAATCACAGACAAGAGTCAAAATCTATTGGGAAACCATGGGGCTGGTTCATAACAACCACACACCAGCTGCCCCCCCCCCCCAGTTACCTAGTCATACTGGAAAGCTATTCCCAATGCTTTATTTTGTCAAGGACTTGAACTTAACAACCCAGAAACAACATTTACTCAGAGCTACTATGTGGATTTTCTGCTGGCACCAAACCCAGAGGCAAAGTCATCTGAGTTCATTTTTCATTGCTTCATGTGTTTCACTCTACCTTCTGACTGGTTTCCAAGTGAAATTCAAAGAAAATAAATAAATCATTTCAATCATTAAAAATATTCAGCTCAGGGAATACCATACAGCTTAGTAATGAGCCATGGAGTTATTAGAGGGAAATCGGGTCCTGAGATTTTGGGCTTCAGCATTCTACCCAGTGTGAGTTGTGTCATCCACAATCCTAACGGCGCTGCATCCTCTCCACAGGATCCACACACATGGTGCTTTGTCCTGCGTGGCCTCGCGCTCCCCTGCCGTGTGTCTACACGGTGCTTTGTCCCGCATGGCCTCACACTCTCTTGCCATATGTCTTCCACCTCAGTCATTTTTGTTTCAGTCTCCTCGATGAGGTTCTCCTTCTGTTGTCTAGATATTGCCTCCAACCTTGGTCTCCCCATCATTACCCTCAAGATGTTCTTCAATAAAGTATATACTTTTAATTTTTTTATTTTTAAGATTTCTTTTTTTTTTATGTGAAAGGAAGAGTTAGACAGTGGGAGAGAGGGAGAGAGATCTTCAATTCCGTGGTTCACGTCCTAAATGGCTGCAACAGCCGGGGCTGGACCAAGCCGAAGCCAGGAGCTAGGAACTTTTTCCAGGCTTCGCACATAGTAACAAGGCCCAAGCAGTTGGGTCATCTACCGCTGCTTTCCCAGGCACATTAGCAGGAAGCTGAACTGGAAGTGGAAGCTGCTGGGACTCAAACCAGCACCTACAAGGGATGCTGGCATTGCAAGCGGTGGTTTAAGCCACCACACCATAACATTGGCCCTCATAATGCATACCTTAACAAGCCAACTAACTGTCCCTATGGCTCCTCCTTGGCCCTCTTCTCTTCTCATCTGCCTTTTTCTTGTGACAACCTCATCCTCCCACGTGGTTTGACACACCATCTGTAAGTAGACAGCTCAGACATTTATCACTCCATCTCACTCCTCTGACGCCTGGATCGATACAGCCAAGATTGATGAGTTTGCCTATCAAACTTACTAAATACTACCCCTAAAATAAAGCAAGCAAAAATGTCCTTCTGTTCATCCCCTCATCATAAATCAAGCCATGCTAATCCATCAGGCCCCATGCCCCAATCCAGTAAGTTATCCAAACCTTCCCCTCCCTCAGGCCTCACCTCCAGCAAAGTCCACCTTCACAATCCACAGTCTAGTTCACATGTGTCAAGCGCCTCTCCACAGCCACCTCCCCAGTCAAGAGATTTTTTAATTTTTAAAAAAATATTTACTTAGTGGCCGGCACCATGGCTCACTAGGCTAATTCTCCGCCTGCAGCACTGGCACACGGGGTTCTAGTCCTGGTCGGGGCGCCAGATTCTATCCTGGTTGCTCCTCTTACAGTCCAGCCCTCTGCTGTGGCCCGGGAGTGCAGTGGAGGATGGCCCAGGTCCTTGGGCCTTGCACCCACATGGGAGACCAGGAGAAGCACCTGGCTCCTGGCTTCGGATCAGCGTGGTGTGCCGGCCACGGCAGCCATTGGGGGGTGAACCAACGGAAAAAGGAAGACCTTTCTCTGTCTCTCTCTCTCACTGTCCACTCTGCCTGTCAAAAAAATTTTACTTATTTTATTTGAAAGGCAGAGTTAGAGATGGGGGGAGAGAGAGAGATCTGCCATCTGTGGGTTCACTCCCCAGATGGCCGCAACAGTGGATGCTGAACTGATTTGAAGCCAGGAGCTTCTTCCGGGTTTCCCACATGGCTGTAGGAGTCCAAGGACTTGGACCATCTTCCGCTGGGTTCCCAGGCACATTAGCAGGGAGCTGGATTGGAAGTGGAGTAGCTGGGTTTCAAACAGGTGCCCATAAGGGATGCCAGCACTGAAGGCAGTGGCTTTACCTGCTCATGTCACAGCATCAGCCCCATGAAAAGAGATGTTTATTAGCCCCGCCCCCACCCCCATGCAGCCCTGCCTTTCTCTTTCCTTTCTCTTCAGGATGATGATGCCCCTGCCTTCTCAGGGCTTTCTAATACTCTCCCACTGCTGTAGAACAGAGGTTAGGACCAAGGTCATCAAGGGGCTCCTGTTGGCTTATGCATCCCATCATGTCCTTCCACTTGCTCTCTCACTTCAAACCCCTTTGTTTCTCAAACATGCCAAAGTCCCTGCTGCCTCAGAATCTGCTCACAGTCTTGTGTTAGTCTAGACTCTGCCCATCCTCCCTGACTCCAAGCCTCCACCACTTACCACACTCCTACTTGTGTTTCTCATCTTGGCTAAAAGGAACTTCTTCAGGACACTGTTCTGGACTCTCATGCCCAGGTGAGATGTCCTCTCACAGGGGCTCCTGGTGCTTATGCTATTCTTCAAATACTTACCCTCACTGCAGTCATTACCCTCACTCCAATCACAGCAATGGGTTAATGATGCACTGTCTCTCTTGATAGAGTAGAAGATCCATGGGGTTGGGGCAGTTCCTATTTCCTTTAGCTCTGTATGTCAGAGACTAAAATGAGGCTGGCACATATTAAGCACTCAATACATGCTTGTTGAGTAAATGAAAAAGAATAGATGAATCAATGTAACGGGAATTATATTGGTTCAATTTCTTTTTATGTTTTCTTCTATATCTGCTCTTTCATCTCTTTTTGTTCTCCTCGTACACATATTGATGAACAGAGAAACAGAGTGATGGCTTATCTGGAAAATTCCCTTCTTCAGTGTTTCTGGAACAAAACAATATTATTGTAGAGAAGTACTAGAATAGTAATCTCCACTTCCCTGCTCTTAGCAAAGGATTCTTTGTTTCTATCATTCACAAGCTACAAGGCAAAAGAATGGCAAGACCATGTCCTTAGTATGACGAGGGAAGAAGAACTCCTGGCTCTATCAGTGATACCTCTGAGACTAAAGGTGAGTGTGTAAGTAGTTCCATGTCCCAGTCTTTCCTCTATGAAGGGGAAAGTCAAACTCATTGAGACCATACTTTGAGATGTTATCACGACAAGGCTGCGCAAGAGCAAAAGTAACACAGGAAATGGAGAGAAATCACTATTCACTCCACACAAATGAGAGAGAGAAGTCAAAAGCCACATATATGCTTGCCGGCTACCCCTGGAAAAAAAATGTAAATGTATTGCTCTTGGAAGGAAAGTACTACACATACACATAAAAAGATTGTAAACAAAATACATTCAGAGAGGGAGATGTCAATCTTGCTCAGAAGAGCAGGATCTTTGCCAATGAAGAGCCATCTTTTTGAGTAAACAACCCAAGACTTTGACCAGGGTTTTTATGAAAATAAATCTGGTATACCTCAGGAGCAAAAGAGATGTCTTTGGCCAATTTTATGAAACTACACTTACCTGCTCAAAAACATTCCAATTGGGGCAGACTATTTCTCAAGTTGCCCTCTAAGTTATTACACATAATTCATTTTCTTTTCTCAACTGCCTTTTTCACTCCAGAGGGAGAATCATGTTCAGGATTTCAACTACTAAAGAATTCAATTGGACAGAAGCTTGGGGAGCTAATGGAGTCATTTTCTAAAGAAAACTGCCCTAAGAGGGAGGAAAAGAGGGGGAGGGAAGCATCAATGTTCTTATAATTGTTTCTGTGAACTACATGGAATCTATTCTCTTTGTATTAATATAATGTTAACATGAGAATTGATGAGACTTGTGTTTTATTAATCCTCAGGCATTTTCTGTCACCCTGAGAAGAATCTAATGTATTAATCAATTCTTTTAATATAAAAATAAAATTTTTAAAAATTTTATGGTAAAAAATATGCTCTGGTAGTAATAATACCATTTGCATACAACCTTCTAAACTCTGCCTTTCCCAAGTATTACCTCATTTAATTCTCACTACTTTGTAAAGGATTATCTTCTCTTTTAACAATCAAAATGCAGTCTTAAAGAAGTCAATTAATCTGCTTAAAATTACACAATTAGTACGTGGCAAGGCCAAGCTTCCCACTAAAGTCTATGTACCCTTAATTCCTTACAGGAACAATGTATTCTCTTACCAGGACAATGCCTAAAAAGTTTAAGTATTTTTGAAAGTCAGTTCTCCTAAAACAGCCATGATCAGCAGGTAGAAAAAATTCACATGCTTCACCTTATGTTATCTGTTCCCTCTTGAAGCCATCACTGATGGAAGACACTCCTGCCTCCTAAGTTATTGACAGAATTTTCAGGTCTCTTTCCTATAAAGTAGCAGAGAGATAGTTTGTATGCAATTATTAACTTAACAAAAATTTATTATGTGCCTACAATGCTTAACTAAATATAGTTCCATATAATATTAGGCTTAATGGCTTGAACAGTCACATCGGTGTGTGGCTCTGGTAGGCGAACACCCATGGCATTAGAATGCAATCACTGAATGCCTTCCACTGGAATCCCAAGGAGGAAGTTGATCTTCCCTCCCAAAGGCCTTTACAGCTCTTTTCTAAGTCCATAGCATCCAGAGAATTCTGACTGCACATGGGAGTGTGTCTTGAAAGCAACAACTGAAACAATCAGGTTAGCTGAAGCCCTAGGTAAGTGCAGAATCACAGTCAGTTGTAGTCATGGGTAAAGGAATTAAAGAAATGCAAGCACTCCAAAGTCACTAGTGATTATCAGGATTGAGAACTGTCACCATATTCCATACAAGCTGATTAGAAAATCTTTGCAAAAATTTATTTTCAACTTTTTTTAAAGGCAGAGATCTATCTATCTATCTATCTACCCACCTATCTACCTATCTACCTATTTATCTATCTTCCCATTTTCTGGTTCATTCCTCCAAATACCTGCAATAGCCAGGGCTGGGACAGGCTGAAGCCAGATCCTAGAACTCCATCTGGGTCTTCTCGTAGGTGGCAGTGACACAGACACTTGAACCATTATCTTCTGTCTCCCAGAATGCATTAGTAGGATTGAAAGCAGAGGTGCTAGGACTTGAACCAGCACCTTGACACCCGATATCTTGTTAGTATCCCAAGCTGCAGTCTAACCTGCTGCACTCTACTAGCAAATCTTCTGAACTGTTAGCCAACCTTCTTCTCTGAAGCAAGAAGTTAGACGTTTCAGTGTAGCTAATACTTTGGAGAGTAGGGTAGACACTCTGAGCAGGTGATCATCACAGTTAAGAACCATTAAGAGGAGCAAGCATTTGGCCTAGTGGTTAAGCCACCATGGAATTCCTAGGAATGGAATTGCTGTGTGATAAAGCAGCTCTAGCTTACATTTTTAAGGAACCACCATGGTGTTTTCTAAAGTAGTTGCCCTTTCTATTCCCAGTAGGAGGGCTTCCCTCCTCCACGTTCCACCAATGCTTATACTGCCTTTTCCATTCCAGCCATCCTGGTAGGTATGAAGCAATATCTCCTGGTACTTTGATTTCCATTTCCCTAATGACAAATATTGAGGATATTTTCATATGTTTATTAACCAACTGCATATTTTGTTGGGTAAATATCTATCTAAATTATTGACCAGTGTTTAACTGGGTCACCTGTCATTTATGATGAAATTAGAAGTTTTCTTTATATATTCTGGATAAAACCCCTTTACCAACTCTATGATTTTCAGGAGCATTCGTCATTCTGTAGTGCACCAAGTTCATTACTAGTGCCAGGTAGTGAACTCCCCATGGGAATTCTGCCTTGGCTGTCAAAGTTCTGCCAGGCTATGTTACATGTTAAGCAAAATACATCAAAGGTAGCATGGAAGACATTCTCTGTATTTGTTTGATAAATTAAAACCTGAGGCCAGTTTAAACTAGAACCCAGCATCGTGCTGCGTTCATCTTATTGTCTTCTTCTGACCTCAGGATGAGTTCACGACAGGTTAGTGATGTGTTCATGCTGGTGGCTGCAACCGAGGCTTCCGGCCAGTCCCCTCCCTTCGTCCTCCTATACCCATCTGTCTGCTTTCCCATAACCCGGGGCAGCTTCATTTTACTGTGATAGTGTTCTTTTTAACTTTGAAGCAGCTGATGTTTTTGAGGAAAAATAAAATTATGGAAAAGAAAAAAAAATGATTATTTTAATGTTGTAAAGTTACAAACAAGAAAGAACTGATGGTACAATTGTAACAATAAATGCTGATGCAATTCTCTCTAATCGCACTTTTGAAATCTTTTTTTCATGTTTCACGTTTGCCTTAATCTGTCCAACAGATCTTGAACAATGAGTCTCAGGGCCAGCTTTGTGGTGTTGTGGGTTTAAGCTGCCACCTGCAGCGCTGGCATCCCATATGAGTTCTGTTTCGAATCCCAGATGCTAATGGCCTGGAAAAAGTGGTGGAAGATGGCCTAAGTGCTTGTGTCCCTGCTACCCACATGAGAGACCCAGAAGCAGTTCCTGGCTATTGGCTTCAGCCTAGCTCAGCCCTGGCCACTGCAGCCATTTGGGGAGTGAACAAGTGCATGGAAGGTTTCTCTCTCTCTCTCTTTCTCTCTTTCTTCTTCTTCTTCTTCTTCTTCTTCTTCTTCTTCTTCTTCTTCTTCTTCTTCTCCTCTCTAGCTCTTATTTTCAAATAAATAAATAAACCTTTAAAAAGGAGAGAGAAGGAAGGGAGACTCGGTGAACACGTCTCAGATCTGTGAGCACATTTCTGACTGATACTTGACCCTGCTGTTTCAAAGAGAAGGCAAAATGTCCTGTGAGCTGTAGTCTCTTTGCTTCTTACAATGAGATGCCTACAGCAAACACGCCTGGTGCAGAGATGGCACGGCGCTGGATGTTAACTAAGTCTGGGTGGGAGGGTGGCCTCTCAGACAGAATGGCTGTCTATCTCCTGCTCATTAATGAATGATTCAGGAACTGACAGAGGAGCCTTACTCTTCACGCATCTCGAGGTCTGGAGTTCATTCTAAAACTTCCCCTAATTAGATTTCTTTATTTTCCTTTGGGGCCAATTTCATATTTGGGTTTAGGGCTAATGTGTGTGCCTGTGTGTTTTGAGGCGTGCGGCAAAATATGCATTATGTATTACTCTATTACTACTATTTACTAATATCCATGTCTTCTTTCTGGAATTGAGGATGATCGCAGTTCATTATTATGGTTAACTTTGCCTGGGAGACTTGCACTGGCCAGTGACACTGAACAGACGAGCTGTGCGTCTCTTTGTGGAGGTGTTCAAGAACCCGTGAGTGCTTCCTGTGAGCTCGCTCCCACCTCTATTGCTGTATTCTGTGAAATTCTACATGAAGGGGCGTCCATGAGGCCAGGTTTCAGGGTAAAGGTGACGAATCAGAACCTTCCAGCAATAAGTACATGCAGCGAGTAAGAAATAAACCAGCACTGTTTTTGGTTAATTGACATTTGAGGATGTTTGTTACTACAAGCAAAAATTCCAACCTGACTGACTCAGGCAGAAAAAAAAAAAAAGCTGTTTTTATTTTTGGCCCTGTCTTCCTCCACATACTTGAAGTTCTCCTATATCGATTATTGAGGCAACTGACAACCCAAATCCAATTTGGTCTGTGTTACAGAACCTGCCTCTTGGAACATGAAGAAATCACCAAGAAAAAACTATCTAGAATATAGGTTCTATTATACTGAAATATGTACACGGCTTGCTCATCCTCACCCACCTGCATCCTAAATATGTACACTGGAGCCTAATGGCCATGAAAATAACTAAAGGTGACTGTGTGGACTGGTGTCATGGTACAGTGAGCTAAGCTGCTGTTTGCAATGCCACCAGCCCGTAGTAGTGCCTATTCAACCTTTGGCTGCTAGGCTTCCAATATAGCTACTTGCTGAGGTACTTGGGAAAGCAATGTAAGATGACCCAAGTGCTTGGAGCCCTGCACCCACATGGGAGATCTAGATAGAGCTCTGGTATCCTGGCTTCATCCTGGAGCATCCCCAGCCATTGTGGACATTTAGGGAGTGAACCAGCAAATGTAAGATCAATCCTGCAATCTCTGCTCCCTCCCCCCAAATAAATCTTGAAAAAAAAAGATGTGAGTGCACAGTCTTGCTGAATAAAAACCCATTCTTCAATCTTTAAACATGAACCAGGGTGTCAGTGCTGTGGCGAATCAGGTAAAGCTGCCACCTCCAGTGCCAGTACCCCATATGGATGCCATTTTGAGTCCTGGCTGCTCCACTTCCGATCCAGCTTTCTGTTATGGCCTGGGAAAGCAGTAGAAGGTAGCCCAAGACCTTGAGCCCCTGCACCTGCATGGGAGACCCAGAAGAAACTCCTGGCTCCTGGCTTTGGACTGGCACAGCTCCGGCCATCGCAACCAATTGGGGGAGTGAAACAGTGGATGGAAGACACCTCTCTCTCTCTCTCTCTCTCTCTCTCTCTCTGCCTCTCCTTCTCTCTGTGTAACTCTGCCTTTCAAATAAATAAATAAATATTAAAAAAAGAACCCTGGACCAGTGAGCATCTACCATACTTGGAATATATACTCCATGTACATTTTTCCATGCCCACTGCACATTTGTGAGAGCCTGGCCCCCAAGCCGGCAGTGGCTGTACCACCGAAGATTTCTCCATAGAATAGTGAGCATACAGTGCAAACTCGGCACCTCCTGCCCCTCTGCAACAGAGTTCCTGATCAGGTTCCGAAATGGCCATGGACTAGGCATTCCTCAGGTACTGTGCAGGGAGCAATAGAGGATAATCCGCCTCTAATGTGTTTACCAGGCCAACCCTCGGCAGAGTTACAGAGCCTAATTTCTCTTTACTGCCATCCCACAAAGACCTTATAATACAACTACATCACGAATTTCAAAGACTTTCAGAATGAGCCACACCACCTGCCAGATGCAACAACAAATGTCTCTCAAAACAACATAAAAATAAAATTTTCATAAAAAGATGTTCCTGACCCAAGTTTCTATGAAATAATCATGATGCAGCCCCAGAGGAGGTAGAGTTTTGGAGACAGAGAGAGGAATAAAAGAGAAACGCATTTGCAGCCAAAGCACTGAGTTTTTCCCATTGTGCTACATGAAAATGATGGGTCTGGAGGCAATTTAACAAGTTTAAATTACAACTTGGAAAGTAATAAGCTTTGGCTCTTGAGATATGCAACCAACTGGGAATAGTCTGGCAAAAAAATCTGTGTACTCCACATTTTTCATCTAAATCCCAGACTCACATGCAACACTTAGCATTTAGGAGATAATATGTGAATTTATGAATCCTCTTGCAGGGTTGAGGAATCTGAAATCACTAAAATGACTGCCTGAGATATAAACAAGCTTCCCACCAGCACATGAAATATTGATCAGGGGGTTTTCAGGCATACTCTGACTCTTTGTTTTTTTAAAGATTTATTTATTTGAAAGGCAGAGCAGGAGGGAGGGAGGGAGGGAGGGAGAGAGAGAGAGAGAATGAGAGAGAGAGAGAGGTCTTTCATCTGCTGGTTCACTACCTAAATGTACTCATCACCCAGGACTGGGCCAGGCCAAAGCCAGGAACCAGAGGAGCTTTTTCTGGGTCTCCCATGTGAGTGCAGAGGTCCAAGCACTTGAGCCATCTTCTGCTGCTTCCCCAGGTCCATTAGCAAGGAGCTTGGTTAGAGGTGCTGCAGCTGAGACTCAAACCAGTACCCATTGGGATGCTCTCAGGGTGCTATGCCACAATGCCAACCTCTACTCTGATTCTTTAAAATGATGGAGATGAGAGTGTGTGCAAATATAAATGCCAGTATATTGAGAAGCATCATTTACTTTGTAAGTTTCTTTGTACCTTTGCACATTCAATCCAGAGATTTTCTCCATGTAGTCCCAGACAAATGACCACAAGCCATGCCTTTTATGTCTACACTTGTCTGTTCCACTGTTTTATTAGAGCAGGCTAACTTCTCTATTGTCTCAATATTTTAGTGGCTTAACACTACACACACACACACACACATTTTGGCTCACTGTAAGTTCTTGGGTAGGCAGCACCCTCCCAACAACGTGTCAAAACCAAAGGTATTCCCAGCTCATGCCTCCAGGTCCTGATAGCCCTTTCTATTTACATGCCAGAAGAGAACAAGAATGGATGACCATCAACTCATTTAACCAGCCAGGCTTCCCCTAGGACTATATTACTTCTGCCCCATTTTCACAGGTCAGATCTCAGTCCTATATGATGCCCATCTGTCAAGGACATGATCTGTTTGCCTAGAGATACTGGTGAAGGATCTGATGATGGATTCACTCCCTTGCTGGACAAGATTCCATTGTCTGTTTTCTGTTCTATGAAATGAGTATGAAAATTGTACCTACTGAGTATTATTCCTACAACATTTTAAAATATACTTATTTGAAAGCCAGCCAGACAGAGACATACAGATACCAAGAGGATGATCTTCCATCTGCTGGTTCACTCCCCAAGTGCCTGCAACAGCTGGGCTGGGCCAGGCTGAAGCTAGGTGCCTAGAACTCAAGCCAGATCTCCCACATGGATGTAGGGACACAAATACCTGAGCCATTAGTCACTGCTTCCTAGGACGTACATTAGCAAGCAGCTGGAATCAGAAGCAGTGTCAGAACTCAAACCCAGGTACCCTTACATGTGATGAGGGCCTCCCAAGGGACACCCTAACACCTGCCGCTCCTACATTTTATTTCAGGGATTCTAAACTGACCAGACTCAGAACTGACTTGAATTTTTTAATAGTTAATATAGAGAGGTCAACTAAATTGATAACATTAAAATCTAGTAGAAAAATGGACACAGTACATCAGCAGAGAATTCATGAGAGAAGAAAGGTAACTGATATGCAATGGTGACCATGATGTGTATCTTTGCCAGAAACTAAAGAAATGCAGACTAAAGCAAGGTGCTATTTGTTTCTCTCATCAAATTAACAAAGATGATACTGTTGAGAGGTGACAACCTCTGCAGGCTCATGGATAACCACACAGACATGTGACCAGATGAAGGTTAGTTGTCAATATGCATCAAGAACAGTTTCTTAAGTTTTATTCTATTCAATATGTTGGGTGAAATAAGTCAAGCAAAGAAAGACAAACACTGCACGATCTCATTCACATGTGGAATCCAAATCTGTTGATTGCAAAGATTTTGAGAAAAGAATAGTGGTCCCTGGGCTGAAAACCAGGGAGGGTTGATGGGAGAGACTTATCATTGGGTACAAAGTTACAGTTAGAGAGCAGGAACAAGTTCTGGTGTTCTATTGCACAGCCTGATGACCATAGTTCACAATAATACATTTTTTTAAAAAGCCTTGAATGTTCTTATCACAACAAAGTGATAAATATTTAAGGTGATAAATATGTTAATTATCCTGATTGGATAATTATAAAAGATATACAGATATTGAGCTATCACGTTGGACCCCATAAAAGCATACAATTAGGGGTAAGTATTTGGCCAACCAGTTAAGATGTCCACGTCCTATACTGGAGTACCTGGGTTTGAATCCTAGATTTGGCTCCTGATTCTAGATTCCTATCAATGCAGACCCTGGGAGGCAGTAGTGAATGTTCAAGTGGTTGTGTCCTAGGCACCCATATGGGAGACCTGGATTGAGTTCCTAGCTTCAGGCTCTAGCCCTGCACCCAGCCCTGGCCATTGCATGCATTTTGGAAATAAGCCATAGATGGGAACACTCTTGCACTCTTTTTCTCCAATAAATTTTTAAGAAGAAAGAAAATGTACAGTTGTTATGACTTGAATTTTAAGAGACTCAGGAATAAGCAAGATGGCTGCTGGTTTACTTATAGTAGAGACTGTTATAAGTTATTAGCCACCAGCTAGGGCATCTCTCTAGTCTATTTATCTAATATGCCAAGGAAGCCATCAGAATGTGACAGCTTGAGAAAGTGTCAGGACAGAGATAAGGACACTAGAGGTGTGTTTCTTTCACGAGGTTAAGCTACCTATGGCTCTCATCCTTGGTGCTGTTGATATTTGGGGCTGGACCCTTCCTTGCTGCAGGATTGTGCTGTGTCAGAGTTTGTTTAACAGCATCCCTGGCCTCTCCCCATGGATGCTATGGATACTTCCCCAGGTGTGGGGTTCAGAAATGTCTTCAGATGGTGCCAAGTGTTTCCTGTGTGACTAAAATACGCACCACCACCCGTCCCTGTTCTACACCAGGAAAAAACGTAATGAATTAACAGAACCCACTATGTGGATGGAAACACTACCTGGCTGTAGGTCGGCCAGGCTCTGTCTCTTTCTTTTTTAAGGAGTACACTACTAAGCGAGCCCCCCACCATAAAGTGAGTAGATTGGGACTTCCATAACCAGAGTCCTTCCAGTTTTAAGTGCTTTCAATAACTGAGAGGTTTCCAGGGAGGCAGGAATGAAGACAACATATACAACCTCTCAACCCAAATAATCCAACTTAGGGAAAAGCTTCCCCTTTAAAAACTCATGTAGAAAAGTATTTTAAAATCCTGGCCCAAATGATCAGCACTGCCTTTTCTCCCTTTAACTAACTGCCACTTCCAGTAATTAGGTAAAAGCTCTCTGATGTTGGTATAGCTACCCAAAGTTCCAAGGGTTTCAAGTTGAACTGTGCAAAGGGACTTATTTATTACTTTTGTTGCTAAAAGAAGAATTTTTGATAAGTGAAAAAAATGTTCAAAGCCAAAGGATCTTTTTATTTGAATGCAGTGTGCTTACTCTAGGATAATAATACTTGGAAAATTCAAGATTTTTAATGACACATTGCATGAATGTGAGACTTTCTTTATTTCAATTTATTTTTAAATAAAAAATAGGTGATGATAACCATCGTGCCTTGAAAGTCTGTTATTTCTCAAAATATTTATGGTCACTTAATTATTGAATTCTTATCCCCTTTAACATAGGTATTATATACAGGGTAATTTTTAATTTTTTCTTAAAAGGTTAATTTTTAACCCCACTACAGTGAAATGGAACAATATAAAAAGGTTTCATATATATGTAAGTGAAGTCCATAGGAAGAGGAGAAAGAGAAATTAAGATAAAAAATTGAGGAAATAAGAATCAAATATTCTCCAAATTTAGAGATTTATGAGTTTACAGGTTCAATAAACTTAGTCAATCTTCAAGAATATAAATACGAAGGAAATCACAAATCAGTCAAATGTGTAAACCAAAGGCAAGTAGGAAACCTTGAGATGACTCTCCATCCCCCTCCCCCGAAATAGCAACAAAAGCAGTCATATTACAGGTAGGAAACAATATAGCTCAAATTTTAGGAAACACATAAAGTGAAGCTTAGAGAAAGTGAGCGATTTGCCTTCTATGCACAACTTGGCAAACAGAGCTGAAACATGAACACAAATCCCCCTAATTCTAAAGCCCACCATGCTCATGCCATTTCTCCACTAATCCCTGATGGTCCCAAAGAAAATTCATTTATTGGAAACACCACTTTGGAAATCATAGGTTCTTCATATCAAAACCCCAATTCATAATGGTTTAATAACCACTTTATTGCCTGGAAGTTCTCCTCAACTGGGTGGCATAATGGGTTCTGGATAACTCAATGAAATCAAATCCCAACCACTTACATTTCTTCATCACAACCTTGCAGTAGTCTGTGTAAAAGTATTGTTAAGGGGGCCCGCGAGGTGGCGCACTAGGTTAATCCTCTGCCTGCGGCGCCGGCATCCCATATGGGCGTCAGGTTCTAGTCCCAGCTGCTCCTCTTCCAATCCAGCTCTCTGCTGTGGCCCGGGAAGGCAGTGGAGGATGGCCAAGTGCTTGGGCCCCTGCATCCACATGAGAGACCAGGAAGAAGCACCTGGCTCCTGGCTTCCAATCAGCGCAGCGTGCCCGCCGTGGCAGCCGTTTGGGGAGTGGACCAATGGAAGGAAGCCCTTTCTCTCTGTCTCTCTCTCACTATCTGTAACTCTACCTGCCAAATAAATAAATAAATAAAAGTATTGTTAAGAAGCATATTTCTAGCACCAAGCTTACTTGTCTTTTTTCTTCCAAATCGGTCTTGGTGTCTTCCCTAGGCTGAGCAGAGGGAACCACAGGGAGTGTTTCTCTTGCTCATTTTACCCTGGGCAGTAACTGCATGAGCTCATGAGGGAGGTGGCTCCTCTGAACAGCAGCACCCACCGTGGGGTTGTGGTGTGCACACTCATTATCATGAAAATCTGTCCTGCCTAGTGGGCTCAAGTAACCATGGCAACGCTACCAGCAACATCACTCACACAAATTACAGCAAAGAAGCCAGGTCTGGCTCCACCCGGAAACTGAAGCAGTCACACAAAAGAGAACATTTCTCAAGGACACTGCTCCTAAGCTGCTATTGGCAATGCTGCATCAGTTCAGCTTTACCACCAGAATAAATGTCAGCTCACTTTTATCGAGTGCCGTTAAAAGTTGTTCAACACAATACACTTGAACTTTGGTTATAGCTCAACTGGTGAGTAGCAGCTCTGAATAACTTTCTGGGTCCCAAAGGAAATGATAAGGAGCTGTGTTGATAGCTAACGTGACCCTCAGCCCGTCTGGCATGCTGCGGATACACCTGCGCCCTCATGAGCATACCATGGCAGGACTTCCACTGCCAAGCGCACGTGTCCAGTGATGTGCCGGAGAGATGAGAGGCATGGGGCAAAGTGGTATCTCTGTGATGATGACAGCCAGAGAAGGAAACACTGCCCTTTGGGGAAGCTACCATTTTCTTTACAGCAAAAAAGTTAAAAGTCTTTTAAAAATTGTCTTTAAGAACTATCACATGAGAGGTAGCAGAGAGGCATCTACTGAGAGATGATGAGGACAGACATGACTGGAACACATGAGTGAGGCTGAGCAAGTGCAGTGGGAAGGAGCAGTTTATCAGGTAATCTAAAGATGGCGATTGTGAACTTAGAGGGCTTTCAAATCTCTCTGTACAAGTCTGTCCCCCTCTCTCTCTGGACAGTACTCTTGGAGGGCTTAATTCATCTTGTGTCTTCAGCATCTAGTTCAGCTACTGGCACAAAGTAGATGCCCATAAATGTTAGCTGAACTCAACTAGAAGTGGTGGTGTTTTTAACCTCTGGTGTACCGGTTTCCTGAGATGTCATAAGGAAGTTTATTATCACACAGTTCTAGAAACCAGAAATTCAACACTGTAGTGTCCACAGGTCAAGCTAGGGTGGATCTTGTCCTACCTTCAGGAAGTTCCTAGGTTTGTAGTAATATGACTCCAACACATGGCATTTTCCCTGAGTGCACGTCTGTGTCCAGATTTCTCCTTTTTATTAGTTCTCATGTCTTATCAATTCAGTGCCCACATTACTCCAAGATGAGCTCATGTTAACTAATTACATCTGTGATGACCCTATTTCCAAGTAAGGTCACATCTTGAGAGGTGCCAACCCAGCCTAGAACATCTGAGTATAAGTAAACTTTAAATACTAGTTTGTATTGCAGGGGGAAACTTAAGTGAAAAGAGTAAATAACACCCCTTCACAAACAGAAGTTACAATTTTAGCTACACTTTAGAAGTCATTCTTGTGCAGTTCAGGCAAAATGTCCATTCCCACAAAAGTCACCATAAAATATTCATACCAGAGGCTGTGTTGTGGCAGAGGAGAACAAGCAACTACTTGGGACCCCTGCATTCCATGTCAGAGTGCCTGGGATCAAATCCGGCTCCACTCTAGTCCAGCTCCCTGCTAATGCTCCTGGGAGGTAGCAGATGGTGGCTCTGGTACTTGAGTTTCTGCCAACCACGTGCAAGACCTAGATGGAGTTCCTGCCTCCTGGCTTTGGCTTGATCCAGTCCCAGCTATTTAGGGGCCTTTGGGGGAATGAACCAGCAGGTGGGAGATTTTTCTGTCTCTCTGTCTTTCTCTGTCACTCTGTCTTTCAAATATATACAACTTTAAAAATATTCATACTGGGGCCAGTGCTGTGGCATAGAAGGGTAAAGACATTGCCTTTAATGCCAGCATTCCATATGGGCACTGGTTAGAGTACCAGCTGCTCCACTTCCAATCCAGCTCCCTGCTAATGCACATGGGAAAGAGAGGAAGATGGCCCAAGTGATTGGGTCTCTGCTCCCATGTAGGAGACCCAGATGAAGCTCCTGGCTCCTGGCCTCAGCCTGGCCCAGTCCCAGATGTTGCAGCCATTTGGGGAGTGAATCCATGGATGGAAGATTTTCTCTCTCTCCTTCTGCCTCTGCCCCTCCTTCTCTGTATCTCTGCCTTTCAGAAAATATTCATACCAGATATAAATTTAATTAACTAATCCTATTCAGTGATATAAAGTCAAGATTTCAGGAGTCAACATGGTTCTGAATAAACAACAAGTATCAATCAAGCAACATACATCCTTAAAAGACCTCAACACTTTCTGGAAGTGGCAACAAGGCTCAGTCCAGGTTGAAAGAAGTACCGAATGTACATCTATCTCAGCACCCATCATTGTCAAGCACCACTGACACACAGGTGGTAAGGCCAGGAGCGATCTAGTAATAGCATCCTTATGCCTGGGAGTAAAGTCTATGAGGAGAGCTAAGCTATCTTAGAAGGGAGTGGTGCAGCCATTGTCTGTCTTTGTCGTTCTTTAATTCAACTTGAATGCAACTTCTTTGTTTCCAGGGACTCCAGATGGCAATCTGTTTTCCTTTAAAGAAAGGCACTTAGCAGGATCACGTCCCTTTAAAGGTGCATGGATGGTCCACATCTGGGAGACTGGAGGCTAAACACTGGACATAGCAAAGGAAGAATACATCAAGGCGTCTTTCAATTTTCTTAGGGTTAGGGCTCCAATGGCCTCCTGAAAACCACAACCACCTAAATGTGACAGAGGCAGAAGGGTGCCCTTCAGGTTCCCCCTCCTCGGTGCCCACACGACAGGGAGTCATGGTTCCAGAGAAATGAAGTGAACAGTCAGCATTACAAACCTGGCTTCTGGACTGTCAGAAATTCTGCTACCAATATTACCACAAGCTTTTATGGCCTTGAAAATTTTTGTAAATCTGCCTAGTTACTATCAGCAAACATAAAACCACTTCAAAAAGTTTGTGGAAAAAACAGAATTAAAAGATAAGTTTATTTTGGGACAATTTTTTTTTCTTTTTTTTTTCTTTTTTTTTTATTTTTTTTAACTTTTATTTAATGAATATAAATTTCCAATATACAGCTTATGGATTACAATGGCTTCCCCTTCCCATAATTTCCCTCCCACCCACAACCCTCCCCTCTCCCGCTCCCTCTCCCCTTCCATTTGCATCAAGATTCATTTTCAATTCTATTTATATACAGAAGATCAATTTAGTATAAATACTTCAACAGTTTGCACCCACATAGAAACACAAAGTGAAGCATACTGTTTGAGTACTAGTTATAGCATTAAATCAAAATGTACAGTACATTAAGGACAGAGATCCCACATCAGGAGCAAGTGCACAGTGGCTCCTGTTGTTGACCCAACAAATTGACACTCTAGTTTATGGCGCCAGTAACCACCCTAGGCTGTCGTCATGAGTTGCCAAGGCTATGGAAGCCTTCCAAGTTCCCCGATTCTGATCATATTTAGACAAGGTCATGAAAGACAGGTTGAGGATAGTAACCAATGATCCTAAGAGTGGCCTTAACCAGGTCTGAACAATTATACAGCATTAAGTGGGGAAGAGGACCATCAGTACACACAGGTTGGGAGTAGAGCCATTGGTGGTAGAGTAGAGGTTATGATTACAAAGGAATGAGGCCCAAGTGCACTAGACAGGGCCTAGAACAAAGGACAGAGTCATTATTAGAGGAGCTAAGAAAGGTGCTGTCTAAGCTACAATTAAGTTTTCTGATTGAGAGGCAAATAGAACCTGATAGAAGGGGCTTGATAATAATCTGGTGGGCTTTAGGCCTTGTAAATTCAGAGGCCCAGACCTATCTATCTCTTCACATGGGGTATATCCTAAGGGAGGTGTGAACCTCCTAGGGGAAGGCACTCTGTTGACTTTCATTACTTGGCTGGCCTGGGAGGAGAGCTGGCCAGGTAAAGGCAGGTGGCATCTCTAACAAGAAATTTACAGTTCTGCCTGCAATGTTGCTGACCCTACTTGGCTGTCCCCTCAACTGCAGTGGTCACTTTGGAAGTTGGGCTGAGTGAAGGGCTTTTCAGCTTGGAGCCAATAAGATCTGTGGCTCTGACCTGGGCATCCTTCGATTCCAGGGCAGGTCCATTTCCAGTGATCCAACTCTTGGCAGAGCTGCCAGGGCTCTTCGCAAGCTGACTTCTGCTGAAGCCCAGGCTTACCACATTGAAAGCCACTGCAGTGGACAATTTTTTTAAAATCCATGTTTTTGAGAGTTCTTCAAAATATTCATGGAAATTATATAATATGGAAGAACTATGCATGTATTTCAAAATATTTTTGCAACAAAATAAGTCTATATTTTAATTCTATTTTTCTATTAAATTTTTGAAGTGCCCAAGTATTGCTGAAACTTTGAAACATAGTTTCAAATGCTAGAAATTCTTTGTTTCTCTCTCATACATATCACTTTGAATTTTGCATGAATTAGCTTTTAGATTCAGGTTACAAATTAATCAGCTCATTATGTAATTAAATGTTTGATTAGAAGCCAAATTAACATATTACACAGGGGCATATAATTTTATGAGACAAACTCTTTAATCGTAATAAAGAAATTCACCATGGTAACAAATTATCTGACCCATCCAATTAAATATGTAATTCAAAATGATTTTTCAAATTATCTAAAATTGTAGTCATTATTAAGTGGATACATCATGATGTATGCCCTGCCATGTAGAAAGTTTTAGAAAATAGTTGGACAAAAGGAGAGAATTGTAAATGTGCTTTTAAAAATATACAGAGCATAAAGATCAAAGCTGAAATTTTTAAAAAGGACCAAATGGTGACAATTTTGTGGTAGGCAACACTATGTGCTTTAATTTCTTTTTAACTTGGTGACATTTGGAAATGTTGCATTTAATGCATTTCTAATCTTTCTGGTTATCTTGGTAAAAATGGGCCTGACTCATAGCATTCTGCCCAGACAGACCCTTGCTTTTCTGCCAGACACAATCTACATGAAGCAATCCCAGGTCTTCAAATACAATGTAGCTTGCTACTTCAGGAGCTGGATGGTATACAATTGTTCACAGATGCTCCTAATTGCATCTGCATCCAATAATAACTAAATATTGTTTAAAGTTTTGGCAGCTACTATTTCAGGAGATATGTAGGATTCACGGTTGAAAGTAACACTCCAGGCATAAACCTGCATGAGTTAGAACCTGTAGGAAACACAAACACAATTCAGTAGGTGGCACTATTCCCCCAGTCAGGACCTTCTTCATTCTGCATGACTTGGCAATGACCTTTATTAATTTATTCCATGGAATTCTGTGACCTCAATTGATACCAATACACTCACTTCAAATATATGTTCTGGCTTCTTTGAGATACCACAGCCCAGGTAAGAAACAATTTGTAGTAGCAGGCATAAAAAATACAAAATCATTTGGTTTCATCTCAAGTCCTAAGCTAATCAGGTCAGCAGGTTACTTGAAGTTAATTAATTTTCCATCCCCATCAAACAACCCAATTGATTTGACCTCTTCCATTGATACTAGCCAATGGAGTGACTGGAAAGCTTTTAGACTAGCTAATACATACGTTTCTCAACCTCCACCTTGTTGACATTCGGGCTGGGTAATTCTTTACTAAGGAGAAGGAAGGCACATCTTATGAATTTTAGAATATATTGCCCCATCTCTGATCTCACCCATGATATTGCAGTAAGATTTCCCTGATGTGACAACCAAAACTGCGACCAGACATAGCCAGACACCCCCTGCGGGGAGGGGCACAATCATCCCCCTTGAGGAGCATCCATCCGTCAAAGTCAGCTGCCTTAATAGGAAACACAGAGCTCTGGCTTCATTGCCAAAAGCTGAACTATCCCACCAGCACACTTTCAATAACCATGTTTATTATCTTTTTTATCTGATTCCAAAAGTTAGTACATTGGCGTTGTTGAAAACTTTGAAGCTAAAAAAAGCATGAAAATGAAAGCTACCAGTAAGTGTTCCCGTTCTATGACAATGACTCATCAAGTGCATCACCGTAATTTTTACTGCATAGATGCACGCAGAACATTGTAACACTATTTGATTTATTCAAACCATAGAACCATGTGGCAGCACCATTTTGAAAAAAAAAAAAACACTTTATGTCTAAGATATCTCATGCCATTAAATACTAAGAACAGCTTAATGTATATAAAGCAATCTCTCCAAGACATATGTCATACACTTCAAACCCAGCTCATGTATTAGACTTCTGATCTGATATCACAGGTTAATGTGCATTATTTTTATTACAGCCTTGAGACAAATCCCCAAAAACAGAAATTTTGAGAACTACCTTATTTTAGTTCTGCCTTGCACAAAAGGAACAAAAGAGTCAAGAAATAAGGGAGACAAAAAAAGAGAGAAGGAAATAAAGAACCAGAGGACAGAGAGGAGGCAAAAAATAAGAAGGGATGGGGAAAGAGGGAGGAGGGACAGAGGAAGGAAGGAGCCAGAGTGCTTGGTTCAGCAGAGGCTGACTTAGAAATGGGCTTGGCTGGCATCGCCCCCATTTTCTTCCGTTCAGGCTTTGCATGGTCCAGGTGATTCATCAGCCTGCGAACTGCTCTCACCCACCAGTTGGAGAGCACACACTTCTTGTTTGTTTGTTTGTTTGTTTGACAGGCAGAGTGGACAGTGAGAGAGAGAGACAGAGAGAAAGGTCTTCCTTTGCCGTTGGTTCACCCTCCAATGGCCGCCAGCAGCTGGTGCACTGTGGCTGGCACACCACGCTGATCCTAAGCCAGGAGCCAGGTGCTTCTCCTGGTCTCCCATGGGGTACAGGGCCCAAGCACTTGGGCCATCCTCCACTGCCTTCCCGGGCCATAGCAGAGAGCTGGCCTGGAAGAGGGGCAACCGGGATAGAATCCGGCACCCCGACCAGGACTAGAACCCAGTGTGCTGGCACCGCAGGTGGAGGATTAGCCTATTGAGCCGTGGTGCCGGCAGCACACAATTCTAATTGTCCTTCCTAGGACCAGCACACGTTGATGAAATGACTAAGAAAAACACAAGTGAGGAAACCTTGACAACAGTGCTCAGAGTGAAAGAAGCCAGACACAAATGGTCACATATCTGAATCCCTTAATACAGAACACACAGAAGAGGCAACTTCGTAGAGACAGAAAGTAGATTAGTGGTTGCCAGGGCCTTGACGGGGATGAAATGGGGAATGACCACTTAATTGGTATGAAGTTTCCTTTTGGGGAACAGAAAATTTACTGGCTCCCAAAAAGGGTCAGCACCCTAGTCAGGTACCTAGATTTTTATCTTCATGACAGAGAACAAAGTAATCTATTCAATGCCTCTACCAGTAACTAGTTACATCTAAATACCTGAGATACTGTATTGTGAGTTGGGCAGAGCTCTTCAATGAATGTAATTCCTGATGGGTTCAGTGAAATAGAAAACATTCCAGCATTTCTCCCTCCAACTCCAATGGGCATGATGGGTGCTTTACAGCTATGTAGTGTAAGCTACATGGTCTGCACATTTATACCCAAGTAGACCATCCTACGAAAAACATGACATCCCTCCCTGAGCAGCACCTGATGCAAAATACTATACCAAATGCTTGTGATATGATTACAGCAAAACCCAGGGCTACGGAAAGAACATCTTAAGCATGTCCCAGACATCCGAAACAGCATTTGGGAGTGGCGTATGGCACAAAGGCATCTCTGTGAGACAAGAAGAGACCTCAGAGTATCAGGGGAGCCATGAAGTTAAGTACAGATCATGTTTTAAGGAAGAAGAAGGGCAATTGTGTGAAGTGAAGAACTCAAATTATTAGCAACAAGCCCCATTTATGCCTTTTGATTCGTGAATGGGAATGAGGTCTGAGAAAGCATACAGGAAATGTAGTGGGCAGTTTCTAAATGACTGCCAAGGATTCTCACCTCCTAGAATCCATGCCTTTTTACTCTCCACTCAAGTTATGGAATGGACCCAGTTGTCACTTGGTCCTAAGATGTCACTTCCCTGCTAGGCGACAAAAGGACACTGTTTTCTATCTTACTTCCCTCTCCTGCTTTCTGTGAGCTGCCATGCTGTGAGCTGACCTCTGGAGAGGCTGTTATGGCAAGGAGCTGATGGCAGCTCTGGCCAACACCTAGCAGTGAACTGAAGCCATCGGTCAACCCAAAAACTGTGGGAAACTAAATCTTGGCCACAAGCACCTGAGTGAGCTAGCAAGTGGAACCTCCATAAGCTGAGCTTTCAGATGAGACCACAACCCCAGCCATCCACCACCACAGCAACCCTGGGACAGACCTTGAGACAGAGACAGCTGGGCAAGCTTCAGGCAGAAGGCCAAACCACTAAAGCCATGGGATAATATACTTCTGTTGCATTAAGCGATGATTTTGGGGGATCATTTTTAATGTGACAATAAAAAAGAAGTACAACAAGCATCTTTGATATTTCATTGCTTACCAGATAAAGGGATTCATTTAGAAATGTAGTCTTCCTCCCTCTTGGACTTGGCCATCTACCAGTGTCCCCAAGCAAATTATCTGCATAAGAGAACAGCTTCCTCTGCCTCTTGATGTGAATTAAGGATAACAGACTATTTACCTTCCATTTGAAAAATTCAATTAAGACCTGACACTTACTCTCTTTGATTTAAATCTATTGACTGGTCATCCTGAGCCCAAGGATGCAAACTGGCAAAGGAAATTATTAATGCTATTTGACCCAGTGAGAAAATTCAGAGAACCATTCCCTCAAAACTCATGGCCCTCCCTTAACCTAAAACTACATGCAGCAGTCAGGGAGAAGAACAGTGGTGGAAAATACTAAGGAGGAGTTCATATTCTCTGTGCCAACACTCATCACGGAACTTCACGGTAAACATGTTTCTCTTGGAGAAATGAGCCGTAAACTAAAGTCTATGCAGCAGAAAAATTCAACTCCCCTAAGGCGAGCAGATAGTTTCTACTACTAAGCTTTACTTTGCTCATCAGAGGGAGGGAAAAATGCCAAGGAAAGATGACAGACTTTAATTTTGTTATACATTTAAGAGCTTTCATAAGTGAAGTTCATGATCCTTCGTCTTTAATCACAAAACCTCAGCATATGTCATCAATTTCAAGTAAAATAAACTGCACGAGGCAGTGCCCTTGTCTGCTTCTTCATAAATAGCTGCTCTGTTTAATACATTCAAGAGGATCCCAGGAACAAAAGAGCAGAGAGAATAGAATGATTTCTGTCAAATATGCGATACATATTATATGGGTAAGTAGCTTAATTGTGAGGCATGTGTTTTAATGAAAAGAACTTGAGTTCCTGAGTGTGGAAAATGAAGAGTCCTCATGCATCTGCTTATCATTCTTTTCCATAAAATACAGTTAATTTCTCAGAGTAAAGATGACATTTCCCTCTTAAATAATATCTCTAGCTTTCAAAACCAACTAGGCTTCAAATCTAGAACATTAAAAACAGGCTGATGTTCCCAATAAATGTTAAGGTTTAAGCGTATTTCCTAAACAAGGCAAGGAAGTGAACAAAGCCCTGAACACAGGCAATGCACTGTAAGATCAAGCAATCTACAGGTGTGAAATGGGTCACGAAAATGAGCAAAGCAACAACAAAAACAAGCAGACTCTTCTATGCAGGAGTCAACAAAACAGGTGGATGCATGTCACATGTATTTGTCTCCATTATGCAGGTAATTCAAGCTCCACAAACCAGCACTAAGGGTTATGCTTTGTATAAATGAAGCACTTTTCTTGGCTCGCTTATAAATATATGTACATCAAGGCTATTGAACGCTATGCTGGATGAACTTTGCATTGCTCTGTTTGAGCAACAGGAATAAAGCAAGGAAGAGACTCTGCCAAAGCACAGGCAAACCCATCAACTGTTCTCTACACAGAGTTGATAAAGCCTTTACTTTATGTGGCTGTCTAAAGAGGCCACATAAAAACAAAAGGCAGAGATTTCCCCCCACACTACACTCTGACAAACACACTGGACCCCTGGCAGGTAGCAAGGAGAAGCCAAGTTCCCGGACAAAGACAACTATGCTCCTGGAACCCTAGGAGATAACTGACAGAACATAGCTTGCTACCTCCACAGTCAAGTCAGTGCAGAAGCAGCCCCTGCCCTTTCTCCTGGGCCTTCTGAAGGAGGAAGGAAACAGTGATGATATTCATGCCACGAACTGCAAATGCTAGCACAGCATGAGAACAAACCGTGATCTTAAAATCCTCAGCCCTTATCAACATGGCACTGAAATTTAGTTCATACAGTTTTTCTCCTGTATCTATCCACTACTAAGATCTAACCGAAATCTTTATCTTCAACATAGAGTTCTCTGCATATCCTCTTGACACTCACTAGAATACTCATTTGACTCTTGGGTGATCATTGAATCAACACTGGAGAAGAAACAAGACACCCCATGGCCCAAGGTCCAATGTTCTGCCTCGTCTTTTCACCATGTGTAATGTGTGCAAGGATTCTCTTCAACAGAATAAGGAAGCAACTAGCATAGACTGGACTGTGTTATTTCCTGGTATCTAGTCCTCCTTTCCACATCCCTAAGATATCTGATTTCCCTTAGGAAGTCCAGGTAGTCCTGAGCAAGCTGACCCTTGCCCAGCCCCACCACAGGAGAATTACCACAGGCTGATGCATTCCTTCTCCCAGGCCAAAATGACTTGTCTTGGTTGGGCAAGTGTTCTTAGCCCCTCACATCAGAGCAACTTCAGTGGAATAGATGAGCAGGAAAGAAAATAGAAAGTTGGGGGCTTGGCCAGCACGGTGGCTCACTAGGCTAATCCTCTGTCTGTGGTGCCGGCACCCCGGGTTCTAGTCCCGGTTGGGGTGCTGGATTCTGTCCTGATTGCTCCTCTTCCAGTCCAGCTCTCTGCTGTGGCCCGGGAAGGCAGTGGAGGATGGCCCAAGTGCTTGGGCCCTGCACCCACATGGGAGACCAGGAGGAAGCACCTGGCTCCTGGCTTCAGATTGGCACAGTGTGCCGGCCATAGCGGCCATTTAGGGGGTGAACCAACGGAAAGGAAGACCTTTCTCTCTGTCTCTCTCTCTCTCTCTCACTGTCTAACTCTACCTGTCAAAAAAAAAAAAAAAAAAAAGTTGGGGAAAGAGACAGAGGAAGATATGCGGAAGAGCAGCAAAGGGGCAGGAGACAGGGAGCAGTAACGGAATGGAGGAAATCAAAAGGAAAGAGAAGAGAAAGGGCAGGCAAAGAAAGAGGGAAGGAAAAAATACCACTTCCCTACCTCACGCTCTTGGAATGCAAGCACTCGTTATCTCCTTTCAACATCATAAGTGTCCAGGCACTCAGCCCATATTCAGCCACACTCAAAAGAAAGGGAAAAAATACACATTTGCTTCACAGTGATGGTGAAGTCATCAATGGGTCCAGTGCTAACACTTACTACAGAATAGCGAGCTAAAAGAAAAAGAAGTTATATATCCTACAGATACAGCAAAAACACATTTTGCTTCTCACACAAGCTAGAATTTTTCACATTTCTGATAGTGCTGATCTCAACATCCTTCTCCTTTATGGACATGTATAGTGTGCCACTGAACAAGAAAAAAATAATTCCTAAGTCCACATACCAGCAGCACTGGGAAAGTCTCTTCTCCTTACTACAAAGCAACTTTGATTTGCAAATGCAGAACTTCCCTGGCTAATGGACCACGTGGGCTTTATGGACTGGCTGCTGGCCATTAGCTAATCTCAAACCACAGCCAAAGTCACATGAGTACATTTTATTTTAACATCTTTCACGCCCATACCGTGATTACGGCTTCTTCCCTTATATCTCCCAGGATGGAGTAAGGAGGTATTCGTGGTGTCCACGGGAGGACTGACCTCAGGATGAGGAAAGCTAAATGCTAATTCTGCTCATTCATTAAGTGCATACTCAGTCTCACAGGTCAGGCTTTCTCTCTTGCCATGTGGGATCCAGGAGATGACACTGGGCTACATCAGAACACCTGACACCTTCTGAAACAACAGCAGATATCCGTCTATGAATGAGCGTGGCCAGCTTTTCTCAAAGTCAAGGAGAAAGCTCTGTACATCGCCCAGTTCTCCCAGGACTTCTTCTCCAAAGCACACCATGCACACCCCAAAGGGTATGTCACAGAACTGTCTGGGTTGAAGACAGAGCAGATTCAATTTTCTATTAGTGACTATTTTCATCTTCAAAATCTGAAAACAAATACTGCACTCCTAATGCCTCGTATACAGACACTGGTACCCTCGGCCAGTCCGTCTGTCACATGATCAACTCCCATCCAGAACTGGAAGCAACCTCAGGAAGGCTGGGAGTGCTGTGAGAGACCAGGAGTTGAAGGGTCCTGCTTACACAGCCACTCACAGCATCACAGTTCACTCTGGAGTTGTGGATTGCATCATCCGATTTTTTTTTTTTTTTTGACAGGCAGAGTTAATGAGAGAGAGACAGAGAGAAAGGTCTTCCTTTTCCATTGGTTCATCCTATTTTAACAAACTCAGTTGAGAGCTAAGTCCATAAAAAGAATGGATGCACAAGCAAACAACAAGAATATGGTGGAGCTGCTTTATCTTGTCCTGACATGATCTATTCCACCTCACTCTGGGGTGAAAGCTGGTGAGACAATTAGAACAGACAAGAAGTCACTCAAGCAATGTTAAAACTACTGAGGCCATTTAAAATTTGGTTTTCTATGTACTTTTGTCAAAAACATCATTGCCTAAAGTAACTACAGTATGAAGCTATCTCGATGAAGATACATGTATAATAGTGGCTGTTTCAGATTTAGCACATTCCTCTAAAATTCGATTTTTTTAAAGTTTCAATTGCTGTGGAATGATGCTTTTTTTAAAAAAAAAAGATTTTATTTATTTCAGAGGTAGAGTTATAGACAGTGAGAGGGAGAGACAGAGAGAAAGATCTTCCCTCTGTTGTTTCACTCCCCAAATGGCTGCAACAGCTGGAGTCACACCAATCCAAAGCCAGGAGCCAGGTACTTCTTTCTGGTCTTCCAAGCAGGTGCAGGGGCCCAGGGACCTGAGCCATCCTCCACTGCTTTCCCAGGCCATAGCAGAGAGCTGGACTGGAAGAGGAGCAGCCAGGACTAGAACTGGTGCCCATACGGGATGCCAGTGCCACAGGCGGAGGATTAACCTAGTGCACCACAGCACCGGCCCCTAAAATTCGATTTTTATTTTTGTTTTTAAATACTCATAATTAGCAATCAGTACCTAGGTATAACTGACATATTAATTCATTTGTAATTATCAATGGTGCCTGTTTTGTTTAAAGGGGTAGCTAACTTAAAACGAAAAAAAGTGTGGGAGGCATTGGAGGGGGTTTTAGTGACTAAGATAAGCTGATTTTCTCATCATGCTAGTAGGCCTCTAATTCCCTTCCTTTGACTATCCTTCTGAGAATGACTCCAATAAATGTGGCAGGATTACTGATCTGCCCTGCTTTTCCTCTTCTGGGGGTGACCCTTACTAAGAACTGAAACCAAGGTCTATTGGTACAGTCTAAGGATGCACAGGATTCTGCAACATAAAATAGCTGTCTTTTTTATCATCAAGATAAAAGTTTGCTTGTCTTATACAAGATTTATGCTGAAGGCTCTGAAGCTCCTGTGCCCTGTAGCTCTCCCTACACCCAAACCAGATGCTCCTGATGGGCCAGAACCCTTGAGAATGGGGCTGCAGGGAAGGGTGAAGGAGCACAAAGAATTCAGGAAACTTTGGAAATGAGGACACGGAGCAAAGAAGTAGCAAAGAAGAGACTTTTACGAAGAACCGGAGTGGGCCTGAGTGAACAGGGGAGCTCTCTGATGGGAAAAGTGCACCCCTGTTTTGCTCTGTTCCAGGAATAGATTAGTGGGAAAACATCTTTGTGATAACAGACACCACCTCTCCTGCCCTACCGAAGACTGCGGACATAATAGGTGATGACATGGGAGGACTCTGGCGCTGCTCGTAGGTGTCACAAAAACAATTTTAAAAAGAATACATTTATCAGTCAGCATGGGGGAAATCTAATTTCAGTCGGATCTTCAGCTCACAGGGTAACTCTCCTGGCTCTCAGCATGACAACTTGCACTTATTCCCATTGCTTCCTGAGTACATGAATTTATAATTCCTGGGTTTGGCTTTTGAGGATGCTGGTGACTCACAAATGCCAATCTGACTAATGTCTCATTTAGAGAACTCAGTAAGCACAGAAGACCAGACATCATCTCTCCTGCCAAGCAATGAACATATGATATTTTCAGTAAAAACAGAGCAGTGAACAGCCAGCACATCAAGGAGGCACACATCTGCACCTGTTATTACCGTGGTTTTTATATCCTACTTGCTGAGCAGTCAGGAGCTGAAACACTCAGAGATGTAAAGAGAATTAGTGGTTCATATTTAATAGAGCATTTATGACTTTTTAATGACCATGGGTTATTTATTGCCACTTTGACGTTTATATCTTCTTTGCCACCACTTTGTGTATGTCTTATCAACCTCCACTTTCAAACCAAAGGGAAATATATTTGAGTGAAGACAGAATTGTATTACATAGCACTGCTCCTATGACCCTTTCAAAGTACTTTACAAATGCCTCTTAAACTTCAAAGTAACTTAAGTGTCACTGTTTCCAACTTAGATAAATGTATAAAGACAGGAAGTTCAAATGGATAATATTAGCAATTCAGAGAAGGCTTAACAATTCTGAATGAAGACAGCAAATTGACTTTAAATCTTTAATTCCTCTCCCTCCTAAAACCTGCTAAACTGACCACAAATGAAAATTTTAAGCTATAAACAAAATGGACAAGATGAACAGGAGAGGACATAGTGCATACCAGCAGTTTCAGCAAGATCTGGAAGCTAAGGCCTGCTGATCCACACATCTAAGCCACATCTTCCAAAGCCAGCCTTATCAAACTGATGTTTTGGCTCTGTCTGTGTTTTAGGTCCATTTCTCAAAAGGTTCTCAAATTAGAAGTTGAAGTAAGGATTTTACATAATGTTGCCTTAAACAAATGGGAAAACCCACACCACAGAACACAACCATGAAACTTCAGAGCGACAAGACGTAAAGAAGATTCTAAAGTCTTCTAAGTGTAGGGGAAGGGCAAGTGTGGGAGTGGAATGACATACAAAGGCAAGCAGAATCTAATTTCTCAAAGATGGCATGGGATAGTTGACATCAATAAACAGGACCTGCACAACGTCTAGTAGAAATTATTTCTAGGGGCCACTGCCTGCAGTGCTGGCATCCCATATGGATGCCAGTTCAAGTCCCAGCTGCCCCACTTTCGATCCCCTCTAAAGATGGCCCAAGTCCTTAGATCCCTGCACCCACATGGGAAACCTGGAAGAAGCTCCTGGCTCCTGGCTTCTGATTGGCCCAGCTCCAGCTGTTGATGCCATCTGAGGAGTGAACCTGCAGATGGAAAACCTCTCTCTCTCTTTCTGCCTCTGCCTCTTTGTAACTCTGCATTTCAAATACATAATTTTTTTTTCTAAAAAAAGGAAGTTATTTCTAATCTATACTTACATTTCCAGCCAAATTTTCAAAAAAGTCAGAGGAGAGAAAAGAAATATTGAGAAACGCAAGGCGCATTACCTTTATGTCTTAGAGATGTGCTCCAGTAAAACAAAGGAGTAAACTAAACAAGAGGAAGAAAACAAGAAAATCCAAACATCCAAACTCAGATGTCCCTAAGTTACACCAGGACAATGGCCCAGGGACAGAGTCTCGGGCAGTGATACCCAGGAGATAGCTTCACCATCTCATGACTGGACAGTTGGGTAGCCTATTGACAGGTAAATGAAGGAACTTCAAAACATGTGGCCCCTGTCCTCCATGCCTGCCAAGGTCATCAGTGTGAACAAGCTGGAGTACCGCCAGTGAGCAGTACACAGGCTCCCCGAAGTCTGCACCCAGGGCCACACGCTGGTCAGGACTCTGCTTCCTCATCTTGGGTTGGTTTATAGGCTTTTTCTTACTCTGGAGCACTTTGTGCAAAGCTGTTTGGGAGGGAGGAGGCACGTACCCCATGTGGTCTGCGTTATGACAGAAGGATCTTAACCAACTGAGTGGGACCTACGTGGTCTGAACATGGGAGGCACGGTGTTGTCAATCCTGGAAAGTCTTTCTTTTTTGTAAGATATGTGAATGAAGTGTTGGTGTCTTCACCAAGAGGTGGCACAAAGGGGTTCTGAGGAAATAAATGCATAGACCCTTATGTACAGACCTGTGTATAAACAACTTTTGTATATACACATAGGATAACTTTTTTTAACTTACACAGTTGTACATAAAAGTAGCTGATATTAGTTAAGCCTATGTCAACAGTTTGGATTTCTTTCACTTGTACATTTGGAACTTTTTTTCTTTTGGGTGATTAAAGTTGCATATGCCCAGTGTGTAGATGAAAAAAAAAAAGGTATTTCTTTTGGTCCAAAACAATTTTTTGAAATCCATGAACAGTGTTTTCACAATACACATTCTATAAGGATTTTTTGAAGACACCTTGGCTTCATGGATTTCGATTTTTTGAAGACACCTTGGCTTCATGGATTTCAAAAACAATTCTGCACCAAAATAAATTTAGCATTTAATTCCATTTTCCATAAACTTTCTGAAGCACCCTTATATGAAAGATCATGGAGAAATTAAAATACAAGTGTATATAAAACTATACCAATTCAAAAAATAATATTTATTTCTATTTATTTAAAAGGCAGAGAGACAGAGAAAACAGAGACAGATGGGCAGAGAACTTCCATCCACTGATTCACCACTGATTCGCTCTCCAAATGTCACCAACAGCCAGGGCATATCCAGGCCAAAGCCAGGAACCAGGAACTCAATCCAGGTCTCCCAAGTGGGTGGTGGAGACCAAGTACTTAAGCCATCACCTGCTGCCTCCTCTGGTGCATATTAGCAGGGAGCTGTAACCCAAAGCAGAGCCAGCACTTAACCCGGAGCAGCTCAATAAGGGATGCAGGAGCCCCAAGTGGGGTCTTTCTAAAGATTTAGTTAGCTAGTTAGTTAAAAAGCAGTGCAAGAAAGAGAGGAGTGAGGAGAGGGAAAAGGAGAAGGAGAGCTGTAGATGGGGGTTGGGTGATAGTGAGAGATGGGTAGAGGGGGAGGGAGAGGGAAAAAGAGAGATATCTTCCATCCACTGGCCTATGCCCCAAAAGGCCTGCTGCACCAATTCCCTGCCCCAAATAAAGCATATTTTTAATTGAACAACAAAGTAATCTAAATTGTTGTACACTGATGGGCCCTTTAGTTGTTACACAAATAATGACAACTAAACTTTCAGAAGTAACCGTAGGTGGAAGATTGAGAAGAGAAAGCAGATAGGGTTATCTCTTCTCCTAAATTAGAAAGCCTAACGCTATTACCTAAAATGAAAGGAAGCACTGCATTTGGAAATATGAAGCTACGCATGAAAAAGAAACTGCTAAAATAAATGTGGTCACCCCTTCAGGCAGGACTGGGTGGTGCAGATGAGGTGGAGAAAGTTTTGCTTATTTTCTCATAATTATTTTATGCTTTTTATCTCTCCAAATATTGCCTGGATAAAATTTAAAAGTTAAAAATCACTTGCATAAACGGTCCAAGTTTCTATCAGGGAAGGTACATTCATAGCTGGATTATCTAATGTTCTCTTATTTAATGCTCATTTTTTTTCACTTAACAAGCAATAAACCAAGTTGGCCTTAAAGTACCAGGTAGTTGGACAAACATTTAACTGTCCCTAATGTAAAAGGCTACGAGAACACTGAAAAACATGACATAAATAATGTGGAGGCAAAAACACACAAACCGGAGAAAGTCTTTCAAACATTAACTTTTCCCATTTAAGTGTTCTATTTGTATAAACCAGATTTTCATTAAAGTTATGGTAAGCTTCTAAGAGTCTCTAAGAAGTTGTACAATCTCTGCTGGAAACCATAAAGCACATGATTAATGAGTTTTTACCAGATTAATTGGTTTTATGTGTGGGGTTTCCATGGGTTGCTAACAAATGAAGTCTCATACGCAAGAACAGTATTTTATCCAAAGAATTAATCCAGAGAAACATGCACAAGAATTAACATAGTTTCTAAATAAATAAAGCCTAAATTCAGATAATAATTAAATGAAATTTTCAGAGCTAAACCAACAAATTGTTTCAGGGACAAACAATGCAAACAGGAAATCACAAGGGGAAAATAACCACATAACAAGGTACTTTTCTCAGATGTGCACATTATACTCATAATATTTTCCATATAATTTTCAAAATTATGCTTAAAGCCTTTCTGGGAATGTAGGAGCAAGCATTTATCTGCATGCCTGCGGTGGTACTGTGAATATTTTACAAACACTGCTTAATACGTTCACTACTCGGGAACTTAAACTACAAATACTCATGACTTCCTGTAAGAAACTTGAATTTAAATTTTAAGGTATCTATTCTTTTACAAAATATTTGATAAAGAAATGAACTTAAAAAGGAGATCGGGCTCAGCATATGAGCAAGATGCTCCTTCTAGAGACTCACCTTCCTTTTTCTACTTTTCTAGTAGCTTCTTAGGCTCAACAAATAATAAACTTAACTGGATCAACTGGTTAACTACAACATTACATACAATAGCATCATGTATCATGTTTGTGTGTGTGTGTTTTATGTTACACATATGTGCATGTACATTACATGTGTGTGCCTGTATTTATATACATTGTATGTACATATCATATGTTGTTTGTATATATACACACACACACATGGCATGTTTGTGCTTGTGTATATATATGTATACATATATATATAACATCATATATATATATAAACATCATACAGTTGGCCTCTGTATTGGTGGTTTCCACATCTGTAGATTTAACCAACAGCAGATTGAAAACATTTTTCAACATTGTGTCTCTACCATACATGGACAGAGTTTTGCTCCTGTAAGAATTCCTTAAACAATATGGTATAACAATATTTGCATAGCATTTACATTATATTAAGTGTTACAAGGAATTTAGGGATGATTGAAAGTACATAGGAGGGCTGCATAGGTTATGTGCAAGTTCTGCACCATTTTAAATAAGGAACTTGAACACTTGTGGGTTTTGGTATCTGTGGGGCATCCTGGAACTGATCTCCAGCAGATACTGACAGATGAACTGTGTGTGTGCATGTGTGTGTGCGTGTGCACACATATGTATGCACGCCTGAGTACATGCTTGGGAATTCTCTCATTTCTAGAATTCCTCAATTATAAGGAAATCACCTGCAACAGGCTAAATGATGGCCACCCAAAGAGATTAGGTTCTAATCCCCAGAGCCAGTAAATTTACTTGATAAGGAAATTGGATCTTTGCAGAGTTGATGACACTAAGGATCTTGTGATGGGAAACCTGACCTGGATTACCCAGAGGGCACTGAATCCAAGCAGAAGGGTCCTTGTAAGAGACAGGAAAGGTGGAGGGAGACTGGACACAGATCAACAAGGAGAAGGCGATGTGACCACAGAGAGAGACGGAGGGCTGTGGCCATAAGTCAAGATCACCCGCAGCCCTTACGACCTGCAAGAGGCCAAGAAAGGACTCTGCACTAGCACCTGCAGACGCACTGTGGCCCTGCGGATACCTCTGTTTCTGCCCAGGGACGCTGGCTGTGGACTTCTGGCCTCCAGGTCTTTGCAGATACATTTTCTGTTGTTTCCAGCCACAATTTTGCCACTAAGCAGCCCTCTGGCAACCAGCACACCATCCTGTCGAATGCCTCTGAGTAAGCTGACAGTTACGATGCTGAGGGCAGCAGCAAGCCACAGTCAGATGGGCAATGCCACTCCGCCTGAGACTGCGGCAACTCTGACAAATGCCTAAGTCACCAGCTCAGAGGGAGCTGCTTTCCAAACCACCCCAGTTAGAATGGAGGTTCTTACAGATAGCTTTCCAGACAAACTTCTCAATTCCAAAGAAATATTTTTCTTTAATTATCTTTTTTATAATATTTTATTTTTACTTTTTAATTAGTTTTTACCAATTCCATGTGATTTGTAGATACAATTCTAAGAACATAAAGATATTATCTCTTTAAAACTTAATTTTGGGGCCAGCACTGAGGCACAGAGGGTTAACGCCCTGGCCTGAAGTGCCAGCATCCCATGTGGACCCGGCTGCTCCACTTCCCAGCTCTCTGCTATGGCCTGGGAAAGCAGTAGAAGATGGCCCAAGGCCACCTGGCTCCTGGCTTTGGATTGGCACAGCTCTGGCTGTTATGGCCAATTGGAGAGTGAACCATTGGATGAAAGACCTCTCTCTCTCTCTCTCTCTCTCTCTCTCGGCCTCTCCTTTCTCTGTGTAGTAACTCTGTCTAATAAATAAATAAATCTTAAAAAAAAAAACACCTTAATTTTGGGGCCAGCACTGTGGCATAATCACTAAGCCTCTTCCTGTGCCACCAGAATACCTCATAGGTGTCCCTTGGTGTCCCAGTTGCTCCTCTTCTGATCTAGCTCTCTGCTATGGCCTGGGAAAGCAGTAGAAGATGGTCCAAGTATGTGGACCCCTGCACCCATGTGGGAGACCTGAAAGAAGCTCCTGGCTCCCGGCTTTAGATCAGCTCAGCTCTGGACATTGCAGCCACCTAGGTAGTGAACCAGCAGATGGAAGATCTTTCTCTCTGTCCCTCTCTGTCAGTAACTCTACTTCTCAAGTACATAAATAAAATCTTAGAGCAAAACTTAATTTTAAAAGTAATGTTTGGTGCTGAAAGTGTAGAAAATGAAGATAAGTGGTATGGAGGGTAGGGTGGGGAGGATCACTATGCTCTTAAATCTGTATTGAGAAATATATAAAATTTTTTCATGCTATATAAATTTTAAAAAATTAAAAATTACAATGTAAAAAAAGAAAATGAAGATGAGTAAAAGATAAGGAAATCAAGTTTTACCTATTATATCATTATTCTAGGATTACTTCTTTTCCTATGTTAGTATATATTATCCAGCCTTCTGATATAGATGCCTACATATAATTATTTTATTTTATATATTTTTAAAATAGAGCCCTGGTAATATTTTTCAATCATTTTAAGTCATTTAATACATCATAAACATTTTCTATATCAATATAATTTCTACAACAGAAGTTGTAATGCCTACATATTTTCTCTAGTATTATTGAGGTCACATTTTATGATATCCTTTTTAGACAGTTAAATAATTTCCCCATTCCTCACTAATGAATCTTTGCTGATCTCCCAAGAGTTTTTTAAAGCAAAGAAGTAGACTAATGTAGTCAGGAGCATTACAGATTTGGAGAGATAAAAAGATATAGATTTTGACATTAGTCCAAATGTTAAGCTTTAATGCCAATTAGGATTCCTCCCTTAAGTAACAGGGTCATTTGCAACCACAAGCCTCACAGCAGGGGGGTCAACCAGAAATAAAACTTTTGAAGGCTCCAGGGACCCTTTAGTGGGGCAATATCTCCAATGCACCCATCATCTACAGGAAGGAGTGCCCAACAAGCAAGTCTACAGTGCATCTTAACCAGTGTTCACTGTGTGTCAACTCCACAAGGCTAAGTACAGAAAACAGAACGATAATCATTGCCCTAAAGTGAAGGTAATTCCCAAAGTGAAAAGATTTGCATCAACAAATAACAAAGGTGAGCTCATGGAGAACAGAGAGCTTTAGTTAAGCAGTTATCCTCAATCAGGACACATAGCCAGGAAGCTGACATTGAAATTGCAAAGAAAATACCCTTCCATACTAGGTTCCCTTGCAACAGCTACTAGTCTACACAGTAGTCTATATCTTGACATGGTAGTCTACATCCTGAACACATATACAAGGTGCTCCAAAAAGCTCATGGACGTTGAATTAAAAGATATCTATTTTGGTGCAAAAAAACTTGAAATGCGTGCATCGTTTTTTCATAACACATTTTCCATGAACTTTTTGAAGGCTCTCATACATCCACATCAATAATAAAATCAGTGCACTGAGGCTTCAGCTGTCTCTCAAGTCATATCCACTTGCTCTCCTTGAGTCCTCTGAGACCAGAGCAGGGGGGCTAGAGAAGATGCCCTAGGAGGAGGAAGAAGAGGGAGGAGCAAGGCTGAGGGAGTTTCAGCTCTTGGCGGGCAGGAGGAGCTACCTACAGTTTATATATTGTCTCTATTCCAATGACTCTCCTCTCTCCCTGGTGCTTGGACATCACGGGAAGGTGCAACATGGAGGTTTGGGTGTCAGTGCCGGTCTCAGCTCTCCCTGTCCTCAGGGACCCTGCCTCTTGGACTGATCCCTGATCCATACAGCAAGGTGCACTTTGGAGGTCCCACTGATACCTCAAAGTTCACAAGCTTGAACTCCTCTTTCCGGAAGTCCTGCTTTTCTTTCTCTATTCCTAACCATGAACAGTGGCTTTACAAAAATAGAGACCTGACTGGACAGACTGAAAAGGGACTTGGGATTTCTCCAGTGAAAAAGGAGACATCCTTGCAGCAGACAGACAACGTCCCTGCAAGCACAAGGCCAGACTTGGTTGATGCTCATGCTCAACTGCCAGCAACATGACTATGGGGTGTGCCCTGTAGCTTGTCACAGTAAGACTCAACCCCTATGGGCAAAACAGAAAGATAATTCTAAGTGTTGCAGGGAACGGGCTAGGGCTGTAATGGAAGGGAGAAGCAACCTTGCTCTGTGACCTGAGGACACCCTGCAATTTTTCCTACTGCTGTTTCTTTCACTGCTGTGTCTATTTGTCTCACTCAGGCTCAGGAGCCCTGTTGTATTCTTAGGGACTTCCTCTTGTTGCCTCTTTAAAGTATCACCTTCCCTCTTTCTGACACATCCTTGGACTACTTTTGGTGGAAGCTGGGGTTCCAAGGACACTAGCTTCCTCCCAGCTCCAGAAACGGAGCAAGCACAAGTATTTCTTTAGGTGTGAACATTTGGCACACCCCACCCAGTCAAAGTCAAGCTCAAGACAGGGACAGATGCTTCTGTGCAGCGTTAAGATGCCAGCTGGGATGCCCACATCTCATATCAGAGTGCCTGGGTGCAAGTCCTGGCTCTGTGCACCATGCGAGGCAGTGGGTAATGGCTCAAGTACCAGGGACCCTGCCACCACATGGGAGTCTCGTTAAATCTTAGGTTCCTGCCTTCTGCCTAGCCAAACATGACTGTTGCAGGCATTTGGGTACTAAACCAGTAGATGGAAGATCTTTTGATATATCTCTCTCTCAAATAGAGAGAGATATTTTAAAATAATTTTTTTTAAAAAATTACTTTAAAGTTCAAGACAACTTCTTGGAGTGTTGGAGTAAAACCTCCCACAGCTTGCTGATTTGGATACTTGTAGCTGGGAACTTCAATGCACATTTTTGTTAGAAGAAGAGAAGTTATTCTTGTTGGGGTTGTGGGGGAGGCCAGCACCGTGGTGTAGCAGGTAAAGCCACTACCTGCAGTGCCGGCATCCCATATGGTGGCCGGTTTAAGTCCCAGCTGCTCCACTTCTGATCCAGCTCCCTGCTAATGCACCTGGGAAAGCAGCGGAAGATGTCCCAAGTCCTGGGGTCCCTGTTCCTGCATGGGAGACCCAGAAGAAACTTCTGGCTCCTGGCTTCACAACAGCACAGCTCTGGCCATTGTGGCCATTTGGGGAGTGAAACAGTAGATGGAAGACCTCTCTCCCTCCCCGCCCCCCTCTATCTCTCTCTCTGTCTCTGCTTCTCTGTAACTTTGCCTTTCAAATAAATAAATAAATCTTGCAAAAAAAAAAAAAAGTGGGCCGGTACTGTAGCACAGTGGGTTAAAGCCCTGGCCTGAAGTGCCAGCATCCCATATGGGCACCGGTTCTAGTCCCATTTACTCCTCTTCCAATCCAGCTCTTTGCTATGGCCTGGGATAGCAGTAGAAGATGGCCCAAGTCCTTGGGACCCTGAACCCATGTGGGAGACTTGGAAGATGCTCCTGGCTCCTGGCTTCAGATGGGCACAGCTCTGGCCATTGCAGCCATCTGGGGAGTGGAAGACCTCTCTCTCTTTGTCTCTACCTCTCTCTGTAACTTTGCCTTTCAAATAAATAAATAAATCTTTAAGGAAAAAAAAAAAGCTAGATGTGGGGACAAGCAAAAGTGACAAATATTTAGATTGTGCAAGACTTCCAGTAACCCCCTGGAGTATATCTAAAGTCGCATGCCCCATGTTAGAATTTATAGATTGGACAGTCAATAAATCTCATTGATTAAGTCCATTAAACTTAGGTTTTCTGTTATTTCAACACAAAGCATCCAAAACTATTGTTTGTTTGTGTGATCCTATTAACAACTAGAATATATTTAGGTGTGCAATATATCATGAGTTTGCAATGTAACTGTGTGAATGAAAGCAGAAAGAAAAGGAGGGAAGGGAGGAAGGAAGGAAGGAGGAGGGAGGGAAGGGAGGAAGGAAGAAAGGAAGGAAGGAAAGGAGGAGGGAAGGAGGAGGGAGGGAAAATCAGAATATTTACAAGTCTAAAAAAGTAAAAACCACATA
This sequence comes from Lepus europaeus, assembly GCF_033115175.1. Lineage (NCBI taxonomy): Eukaryota > Metazoa > Chordata > Mammalia > Lagomorpha > Leporidae > Lepus > Lepus europaeus. Next base: position 174,259,347 of record NC_084827.1, read on the forward strand.
AAACTAAAAGCTTGTCTCTTAAACAGACACTAACTCCTATCAACGTTTTGCTTCCTCCATTTGAGAAGCAAACAGATGTGAATGTGCTTTGATTTGTTTATAAGTATGTCTGAGAAAGAATGAAGGGAAAATAAATTAGATATCACCCACTCTGAATTTAGAGTCTGCTTTACATATTACTACTCTTTGTTTCATTTGATTTTCTCTTGATATTGAAATCAGAGACTTATTTTGCAAGGGAAAGTCTGCATAATTAGAATAACTGGATTCCTGCAATGCCCAAAATGACCTCCACCACGAAAGGGCTGCAGAGATGCATATGAGGAGGAAAACATCATCATCAAAGCAATGTTTCCTTTGTCATTAATGAGTAAAAAGTGGGCCTTTGTTTAGAGTGAGCAAAATGGGGAAACATGACTATATTTCTCATTAAATCCATAACAGATCAAACAAACACAAAGATTTAAACACAGAAAACAGATACATGTGAAGCTAATTTGGAATATCTCAAATCAAATCAAGAGCCCTTTTCATGTGATAAGCTGGATGGCTGGATTTCACTTCTGAGCCCGGCCATTGTACTCAAGCTCTCCATGAGATCTGGGGAGTGCCTGCAAAACCTTCAGCCCAGGAACATCTCCCCTGGTCAGGCAAAGCTGCAAATCGACCATCTCCCTCCTGGGAGCTGGGGTTGGACTATTCAGACCACTGCCGAGGGCAATGAAGTTCGGCAAAGGCAGTAGGAAACCTGTGATGGTTTAGGAGTTACATACTCCTTTCTGGAAACACACTCATTCAATGATTCTGCCTTCATAAACTGGAAGAAGACATCAAGACCCTGAAATGGGGTTTCACACCACACCAGGCGAAGTGCCTAGCTCAGGGCAGGCAGATCCTTCTGTGCAAAGCAGCCTACGTTGAGAGGATGGAAGGGCAGAGGCTGCTGGACACTTGCTGAGCTGCAGGATGAAGACAAGGGAGTCTCGGCGTGGGCAGTGGGGGCACAAAAAAGGAGGGGAGTGGGAAGAGCTAGGCTGCTGGGGTGATCCTGGCCAGAAGGTCTTTCTTCATTAAACCAAATTTGAGAATATGAGTGATGCATCTGGGGTTAAATTACATGATGCTTTTTATATACTCTCCTTATAGTTTCTGGTTTTTGAAAGAAAAGATAAAGCTCAAATCCAGGAGCTAGTATTGTGGCACGATGGGTTAAGCCACTGCTCGTGACACTGGTATCCCATATCAGAGCACTAGTTCAAGACCCAGCATTGCTTCTGATGCAGCTCCCTGCTAACGTACCTGAGAAGTTGTTGAGGGTCCCTGCTTGGGTCCCTGCTACCCTCCTGGGAGACCCAGATGGAGTCCCTGGCTCCTAGCTTCAGCCTGGCCCAGCCCTGGCTGTTGTAGCCATTTGGGGAGTGAACCACAGATGGAAGATCTCCCTTGCTCCGCCCTGCCCCACCCTGCCTTTCTGTCACTCTGCTTTTTAGATACTCTAGACTTGTGGATTCAAGAGTGCACGAGATACCCTGACCCTGGCGCCAGCCTATGAGGGGTACAGAAATGGAGACCTACAGAAAAGAAAGGACTCGCTCAACACCACATGGCACAACCAGCCAACTCGTGTCCAGAGATAGCTGTGGAGAGACATGAGCTCTAGTCCATGGCATCTATCGGGGTGAGCACAGGCTACGCAGTCCAACTGCCAATTACTGCCAGGCTCTACCAATTACTCACTGAAGACGGGCAAATGAACCTCTCTATTCCTCAACTAGCTCATCTATAAGATGGGGCTGCACACTGTCAGGTTGTCATGAGGATGAAATACTTCCATATGCTAAAAAGTGTGCAGATGGGCTGGTGCCGTGGCTTAACAGGCTAATCCTCCGCCTTGCAGCACCAGCACACTGGGTTCTAGTCCCGGTTGGGGTGCTGGATTCTATCCCGGTTGCCCCTCTTCCAGGCCAGCTTTCTGCTATGGCCCGGGAAGGCAGTGGAGGATGGCCCAAGTGCTTGGGCCCTGCACCCGCATGGGAGACCAGGAGAAGCACCTGGCTCCTGGCTTCAGATCGGCGAGATGCGCTGGCCGCAGCGGCCATTGGAGGGTGAACCAACGGCAAAAAGGAAGACCTTTCTCTCTCTCTCTCTCTCTTTCTCTCTCTCTCTCACTATCCACTCTGCCTGTCAAAATAAATTAAAAAAAAAAAAAGTGTGCAGATGAGTGCTCCCTGTGTTAAACATCCGCTCTTGAGCATCTCTATTTTATTACTTTTTTATTATTTTTTATTTGTTTTATAATCTATAAAAGCTTTGAGAATGCTGCTAGCCAGGTCTGGAGGTGAATCATACAAAGCAGCACAGTTCCCAGGAGCCTAGAGTGGCACACGCAGAGCACCCCGATGCAGGAATGGCAGAGCCCAGTTCTGCCTTAGAAGTCAGCTCCCGGCCCACGGCTGCAAGTCCATTCTGACTGTACCTATGCCGGCCAGCCCCAAACATCAGCTTCCACCCCAGCCTTTACCTCAAAGACTGTCTGTCCCTTTATGCTCTCTCTTTGAGCTCCAAGCGTGGCTCATTCTCCCCAGAATTAAGTGATATATTTTAAAGTGCACGCTCCTGTTTCCCATCAACAACTGAGAGCCTGAATCGGCCTAGAATTTGCCTACCAGGGTTTTCTGACACACATGGACATTTCAGAAGGCCTTGTGATTTATTTATTTGGGCACTCTCCTAATCCCTTCTACTTGGCTGTACACTGCTTCCTCCACCACACCTACTCGGATTGCTTCTGCCAAGGTTCCATGCGCACAGTAGGTTTCCCATGGCTATGAATCAGATAAATGTTTGCTAACAAACGGAAGCCACCTGGGATTCTATCGCACTGGGCAGGATGAGAGGCATGTGACAAACCGCGCTCGCTGCTGCAGTCAGACACAGCATCTGATACGCAAAACCCTTTCAACAAGAAGCCTAATGGGATGCAGTGGGTTGCATGGTTAAATAACACAACTCCAGGAAAAACAGTGGCAGCAAAAGACGAGAACACACAAAGACCCAGCTGCCCGAAACATGAATAGCCCAGCAAAGCCAGCCCGGCAGGACCCACAGGGAATACAGATCAGAGAAAACGGGAACTCTGAGATGACCGTGGGTCTCCATGGTATTAACCGTATCCCATTTCAATCCCCTTTCCTTTGCCTTCTCCTTCCTCTTTTCCTCCACAAACTCAGTGTTATGCAAGCAGGACTTGAGAGCTGTCAGCAAAAAAGAGCAGTGTGGGGCTAGAGGGTCCCGTGTGCTGGCCCGGCAGCTGGGCCTGGGCTACATTATGCTCATTATTGCTGGGACACGTGAGCGAGTGACAGAGTTCCTTCTGCAGCTGGCATCTTGAGAGCTATTAGAGCACAAACACTGGACTTTGTTCTTGAAGATGATCGGAAAACCTTGTGGGAAGTCTGGGGGTTTTCAAAGGAAACTTGAAGGTTGAAACATCTACCTTTGTCTTTTTCAACCAAAGACTATGACTCTGAACACAAACATGATACCGTCCTTGAGAACTAAAGGAAGTAAATCCAGTTAACATTTAGATGATGAAGTTGTAGTAGACAGTTTGGAGAACGTCACAGTGAGAGTTCTCAGACAGAATGATAATGCTGGATAGGACCTCAAGAGGCCCTGGCCCTCGTCCCTGACGATGATCCATGCCCAGAATTTCCTCTTCATGATTTCTAGGGATACAGATGCCAAAGATGTCTTACAACCTAGTTGGGGGGCAAGTTCGTCCCTGTGTCTAACTGAAATCATTTCTTCATTTTGCTGTATCTTGCCAGCCACATACAGGGATACCCTCCTTGGTGTGCTCTTCTGAATTCCTATTATTTTTTTCCAACATCCTTTTAGTAGTAAAACAAATGAACAAACCCTAAGGCAGTACACAGAAAAAAAAATCAGTCTATGAATCGTGAATCCTACACTCCTTTTCAGAACAAGGATGGTTTTTATTCCCTTAGCAAATATCTCATATCTCCTCCATGTTTGTTCCCCTCACCCCACCCAAACACACACAAGCTTTTTTTATGCCTAGATTAAACTGCTTGGTTCTTTTCTTTCTGTAATTGTGGGATTTTTTTTTTTCCCCTTCTCGTTTTGGACACACTCTGAAGATTTTATCACCCTCAACTCTGCTCCGTATATCTGTCCCTGTGGACTGCATCTTGCTTTGAAGAAGGTACAGCAGATTTGGTCTCACAGTACTTTCAAATATCATGAGCATTTTTGTAATTCCTTGGGATCATCCACTCACCAAGCATGTTAAAGACGGTGGACTCAAGGCCAGTTCTGTGGACTCACTCTCTCCAGCTAAAGCTGAGTGACTGGCAACTGCTCCTAGGAAGCGGGGCGTCCACCTTACCAGAGATCCCACTCAACATCATTTTAGAAGATGCAGTTATATAATTCACTTGCCCAAAGCTCACTGTAATTAGAACAAAATCTCAACTCCTTGCCATGCCCACAGGGCTCTTCCAAGCCCAACCCCACTACTCAACACAACCTCCCAGGTACTCAGGCTCTCTCACCCACCAATGCTGGCTGACGCGTATTTTTTCCTCCACTGGCCCACCAGCTAGCAGCTAAATGCTATGAAGATGCTGGTCTGTCTTCTCACACTGTGCCCCAGGACCTGGCAGAGACTGAGCACACAGTGAGTTGCATGGAATGAATGGAAGTGTGGAAGGTGTGAGCATACACCACTGCCCAAGACAGCCAAAGGTTCCAACCTGACCTGGGCTGTCCAGGAACCGCTGCCCTAGTAATAAGAGAAAGAGAAAGGAAGGGAAGATCAAGCAATAAGGACATAGCTACAAGGTCAGGAGAAATACTATGCAAACATGCATTTTCTTTGCTGCTTTTTTTCCCACGGTTCAAAACTAATTTCCGATAACACAATATGTACAAAACACATTTCTTTGTTCCCCTAAACCAGTCACTGTATTCATCAACTTAAGGAACAAAAAAGAGCATATGAGGAAGAATCCAAAAGCTCACCAAAATTATTTTTCATTTCTAGGTTTTTTTCCAGGCTGGCATTATAGTTTGCATAAATGAAAAATGCTCTTTTATAGATTCTGAGGCATGAATACAAGAACAAACTTTGGGAGCTGAAGCAAAGCAAAAATGCAGACTCACCCTCAAAGGACGCAAAGAATGCAACTACTGAAAAACTTGTTTAGGTTTTTTTATTCATTAAAAAATGTTTTATTCAGATTGCAAATACAAAGGGAGGAAGTATCATTAAGGCTCACACTTGGTTTGGAGGCCTGAAGTGTCATAGTGCTAGAGAATGTGGGGAGAATACGATCTAATTCGTGCATAATAAAGCCTATGTCTTCAATGTGTGCCCCCAAATGATGAAGATTACAAGAATATTAAGAAAAATAAAGCAAGATATGAATTCAAAAGCCATCAAGGGTCTCAAGGCCGCTCCTCCTTGAACCTGTCCCAGCAAGAGAACCCCTGTGGGCCATGCACCCTGTACCTTGCAGCCGCTGTGGGTCCTCATTTTCATCAGCGGTGTAGTAGTGCACAGCTCGATGGCTTCTGGCTCATGGAAGATGACTGCTGGCAGAGGCTCCTTCTTCAGTGTTAGGACATTCAGCTTGGACTTCAACATGGTCTGAAAGTGCTGAAAAGCATAAAGGAAGCCAAAAGTAGTTAAATCACCTGGACTTGTATGAGTGCAACTGTACATCAAAGCCAGTAGCAAAATCTATGTTTTATTAACTCAGGTTTAGTAGGGGAGGTCAAGAGATATTTAGTCTCATGGATGCAGCATGGGTAGGTGGCTGACACTGCTGTCAAGATGCTATGATAATGAACTACAAGAAAGCCTATCCCTTGGTAGAGACCATGAAGACAGGGATCTGTGGTACAGGTGCCCCATCCAGGACCATATGTTCTGAGAAACTCTTCCAAGATCTGATATACAGGTGAAATCTTAGAGATGAAATCTTTATGTATGAGGATGTTACAACAGCTATTTTGGGAAAAGTCTAGAGATAGTGAAGAAGAACAGAACGGATGAAGAGGTACACCAGACTCCTTCTGCCTCCCCCAGTTCTTTCATGCACCTACTATAAAACCTCAAGGAATTTGCTATTACATCTCACTGGGCCATCTTTATCTGCCAGGCCCTGGGTGAAGATCCATTGTATATGTAACTCCTGTTGGACCTGTTTCAAAACATACTCAGAAGGTAATCACATTTTATCACTGCTATCTATTACACACAATTCACGGCCCCATCTTTGCTTGGTCTCTTATAACAGCATCCAAACTGGCACCATCTCTTCCAACCTTGTCCCTAGTGAAAGTGTTGCCACACAGTGGCTGGAGGGATCACTTTCACATCTACTAATGGCATCCCAGACCTCTACTCAAATTGTTGCCAAGTCTTCATATCTTCTCATAGAAAAATCTCAAGTCCTGACCTTGGTCTTCAAGGCCATGCATGATTCCGGGGCTCTCTGCTTCTCTGATTTCATCTCCTATTCCTCACTTAGGAATCCCATCAGAGTGGTCTCCTCCTTCTTCTGAGAGTAAGCCAAAGATACATCCGCCCTGGGACCTCTAAACAGGATTCCCTGTCCCTAAATATCTATAAGCAAGTCTTGCTTGTTCACCTACATGGGGATTTTCTCTCCTCATCAACAGGATATAGCAGAGTGCACAAGCAGCCTGTGCAATCACATTGTGCTCTATGAATAAAGAGCACACTATTCAGAGGGACGCCATATTTGATTTCATACTTTTGATTTAATGTCACCACCTTGAAATTCTTAATAATTTCATCTTTGGACTTGTATTTCATAAGCAAAGTCCAACAGTCAGTGGAACACATTGACACACACAAGATGTCTTTTCAAAAATTCCATGAAAAACCTATGCATGGATTTTTAAGATCAAAATAAATTTAACTCCATTTTTCCAGGAACCTTTTGGAGAACTCTTGTATATGAGTAAAGGAGGTATTCATTCCACGTGCCTCTCCCATTCTTGCTACTTATATGCATTAGTCATGTCCGGTAGTACAGAATCCTGAGGGCTGTAATGACACAAGGATGTAGCAAGAGTCAAAAGGCATACATCCAAGATAAGCACGTTGAGTCTGTGACTAAGCACGGGCACTTCCATGCCCAGAGGCCTCACCTGGCTTCAAATGGCCAGCTCTCCTCCCAGGCCAGCCAAGTAATGAAAGTCAACAGAGTGCCTTCCCCTAGGAGGTTCACACCTCCCTTAGGATATACCCCATGTGAAGAGATAGATAGGTCTGGGCCTCTTAACTTTCAAGGCCTAAAGCCCAACAGATTATTATCAAGCCCCTTCTATCAGGTTCTATCTGCCTCTAAATCAGAAAACTTAATTGTAGCTTAGCACATTTCTTAGCTCCTCTAATAATGACTCTGTCCTTTGTTCTAGGCCCTGTCTAGCGCACTTGGGCCTCATTCCTTTGTAATCATAACCTCTACTCTACCACCAATTGGCTCTACTCCCAACCTGTGTGTACTGATGGTCCTCTTCCCCACTTCATGCTGTATAATTGTTCAAACCTGGTAAATGCCACTCTTAGGATCATTGGTTACTATCCTCACTCTGTCTTTTATGACCTTGTCTAAATATGATCAGAGTCGGCAAACTTGGAAGGCTTCCATAGCCTTGGCAACTCATGACGACAGCCTAGGGTGGTTACTGGCGCCATAAACTAGAGTGTCAATTTGTTGGGTCAACAACAAGAGCCACTGTGCTCCTCATGTGGGATCTCTGTCCTTAATGTGCTGTACATTTTGATTTGATGCTATAACTAGTACTCAAACAGTATGTTTCACTTTGTGTTTTTATGTGGGTGCAAACTGTTGAAATCTTTATACTAAATTGATCTTCTGTATATAAAGAGAATTGAAAATGAATCTTGATGTGAATGGAAGGGGAAAGGGAGTGGGAGAGGGGAGGGTTGCGGGTGGGAGGGAAGTTATGGGAGGGGGAAGCCATTGTAATTCATAAGCTGTACACTGGAAATTTATATTCATTAAATAAATGTTTAAAAAAAATGCAGAAGCAAGTCAGCTGTGTTTTAAGAAACGTGAACAGCCAAGGAGTCCCATCAGCCCCTTTCCCACCCTTCTCTCTTCCCTGTGAGAAGCCAGCATGTGGGTGAAGATGGCACCTTAGAAGGAAAGGGGAAGGCAGGATGACTGCAGCCCTGCTCCTGTGAGATCCTCCCAACTCAGGAGATGCTGAAGGGCGCTAGGAGAATGGGCATCTGCCAACGGTGCCATCCGCACAGGGCTGTTGGTTCTGTGCAGGGCTTTCACTGTTCTGCTAAAAAATTAAATGCAGCAGGAATGGGAACGTGCAAACTGTGTAATTTCAATGATCCTGCTCTTATATTTGCATTTAAAGTGGGCACCCTACAATAAAAAGATGAATACTAAGTTCTTGCCAATAAACTAAATTCTTAATTTCTTTACTTAGAGCACTGACTAGATTATAATAATAATAACAAAACACCATGATTTCCAAAAACAGATTCACAGAAAATGGAAAAGGCTTTATGTTTTAAAATATTTAATGGCATTCCCCCTCCTCTGCTTTTGGAATAAGAGACATAGACTTTTCCTTTTGCACTGGGCCCCACAAATTGTGTATGTTGTTCTGCACACATAAATCCTCACTGCTGTATATTCCTTTCCCTTGTTTTATTTTTATTTTTTTTAATTAGAGAGACAAAGAAAGAGAGCTCCTATCCACTAGTTCACTTTCCAAATGCCCACAACAGTCCCTGGCTATAGCTGAAATCAGGAGCCAGGAACTCAATCCAAACACTCACACCATCACCATTGCCTCCCAGGGTATACATTGGCAGGAAGCTGGAATCAGGAGCCAAGGCCAGGAACCGAATTAATGCACTCAAATGTGGGACTCTGGTATCTTAACGAGTATCTGAATCATTCAAACAAAGGCCCGACCCTCCCCTACTTCATTATTCTTAACACTTATCACTACTTAACAGCTCTAGAGAATTAGGTGGTTATTTGCTTTTTTCCACTAGAATATGGGCTCAATATAAACAGAGACCATTTGATTCAGTGAAGCACCTCAAAGGCTTAAAACAGTTCCTGGCACATCACAGATGCCCAACAAGTATTTGTAGAAGATAATGACTATAAGGTAACGAAGAAACATGAGTATTACAAACAGAAAACCAGTGGTCTCCACATCAAGATTCACAGACTACTCCTGTTCACTACCTCATCCAACTTGTCCTTTCTGTAGCTCCTGTGGCTCAGGAAACCAACACAGCACGGAAAGAATTAAATAATGAAACACATATTCAAATGCATCCCTCTAAGGATAAATCTCCAAAAACAATGACTTAGTTGAAAGGCAGTAAAAGTTCAGGAATTTACAGCCGGACAAAACCTAGCTGTCACAAGCTCACAAGTCACCCACTCAGATGGCCAGTTTTATGTGTGAACTTGCCTAGGCCACTTGCCCAGTTCTTCAATCAATCAGAAATGTAGGCATTGTCGTAAAGGTATTTTATGGATACAGTTAAGTCCATAATCAGATGCTCTGAAGTAAGGGAACTCATCCTAGGTAGTCTGGGTGGGGCATTTTCAACCCACTGAAAGACCATAAGTGAGCTGGCTCAGGGCTCTCCAAAGAGGAAGACCTTCCTCTTGTGGATGCCAGCATCAGCCCCAGGCTAGGGATCGAGGGCACCCTTCCTGCCTGCCTGCCTCATGATTTCAGGCCTAGCTAGCCAGGTCTCACAACTGCATCAGCCAATTCCTTGAATGAATCTCTCAATACACATTTCCTACTAGTGTTGCCTTCCTGGCTGAACCGTGGTTGATACAGCCACCTTTAAGAAATGTAGTAACCGGGGCCGACGCGGTGGCGCAGTAGGTTAATCCTCCACCTACAGTGCCAGCATCCCATATGGACACCAGTTCTTGTCCTGGTTGCCCGTCTTCCAATCCAGCTCTCTGCTATGGCCTGGGAAAGCAGTAGAAGATGGCCCAAGTGCTTGGGCCCCTGCACCCGCTTGGGAGACCAGGAAGAAGCACCAGGCTCCTGGTTTTGGATCGATGCAGTTCCGACCGTTGCGGCCATTAGGGGAGTGAACCAACAGAAGGAAGACCTTTCTGACTGTCTCCCTCTCACTGTCTGTAACTCTACCTGTCAAATAAATAAATAAAATCTTTAGAAAAAAAAAGGAAGAAATATAGTAACCAGCTCTATTATATTTTTCAGTGACAATAAGAGACCAGTCCTTAAGCCTCCCAGAGTATTGATTCAGGTTTAGAAGGAAAACAGTGTAGGGAACTCATTACGTTCACGTGGAAGATTCTGTCTTTGCGCCTCACTGATGTGAGTGGCGTTTCAGCTGCAAAGCAGGGCGAGCGATCTGGGAAGAGCAGTGTGGGTCACTGAGAGGTCGGAGCTAAGTTTGCCTCCATGGGGAAGAACTGGGGCCAATGGCTGAGGAGAAAGAAGAGGTGGGGATTCTCTCCTGCCTGGTTTCTTGCTGAGGTTTTGCAGAGATAGCTGAAATCACAGATCATGTCAGCCGGCTCTGTCACACAGGAAGCTCCTGAAGATGGCGCTAGACCAGCCTGCTTCGGAGGACAGCTGGACAACCCACAGGGTCCCGAAGTCCTGAACTTGACTTCTTGTCCTCACTGTCACCATTGCATGGACCAACTCTGTTACCACTGTTAACTCAGGCACAGCACACAGAGAGATGGGAAGCTGTGGACTGGGCACATATCCTGCCCCCTTGATCTTTGTGCTGGAGATCCAAGTTAAATAAACAAACAAACAGAAGGCAGAAAAAGCCCAAACTGGGGTTAGGAAAACAGCAAAGTTCAAATTCCAGCTTCTACACAATGTGCTGTGCAACCTCAGTTGCCTAACTCTTCAGAGCCTTGGCACCCCAGCCAGCCAGGCGTGTGTCACACACGCCAGCGCTGATTCATCCCACACACCTTTGTGAACACCTGTGTGCAGCAAATGTTGTGCTAGGGGCACAGCTGGAAGTAGAATAAATGTTAGTCTCTGCTAGAAAGCGTTTCTCACAGTTGGAGGAGACTGTTGGATCAACCGACAATCGCAATCTGTGTGAGTTGCTTAGAAGAGTTAAAAGAGAGAGGCGAGGACAACATTTGAAATAGAAAAAAAAGTGTTCCTTTAACTTTGTTTTCTGTTAATGGTTTTGTCCTTTTTGCCCACTAATGAATAAAGATAAAAGAGGGAAATTAAATGTTCATTATTTGATGAATTTCTACAATAATGCTTTATAAGGCAAATTAGCATTTATATTTTTAAGCTTATTTATTTTATTTATTTAAAGGATGGAGAGAGATCTCCTACCCTCTGGTTCACTCCCCAAATGCCCAGGAGACCAGAACTCAATCCACGACTTCCACGTGGGTGGCAGGGATCCAGCTAACTCAGCCATCACCACCATCTCCCAAGGTGCACATTAGCAGGAAGCTGGAATCAGGAGTGGAGCTGAGATTCCAACCCAGGCACTCTGATATGGGATACAGGCATCCCAAGTTGCGATTTAATCAATGCACCAAAACTCTCACCTGCAAATTAACATTTTACATAACTTGGAGTCTCTTTTGTAAATCTTTAGTGGTAGAAATGTGATAGCTATAGTTGCTTCTGATAAAACTCCCCTGCTCCCTTCCTTAGAGAAATTTCTCCACTATTTTCTGCTGCCTTGTAGAATGGGGTTGTCAGGTACAATTCCCCACCCTCTGACACTGCAACACAAAGAATATGTGATACAAAGTGATAATAACCTGGGGACCTCCCAACCCTACCCAAAGGTTGTGAGGAAACTCAAGAATGGCCCAACAGAGTCTTCTGGGAGAAGAACACACAGGTTTGCTGGACTGGAGATCTGAGTCCAGAGCTGCTGGTGACCTTTAACTTTTCAAGGTCAATTTGAGACTGAAACCACACAGACAAGCACCTGCATCACTGGGTCCCTGGGTCCAGCTGTGTTTGAGTTGTATCCATCCATGGATGCGCCTAAAATACAAGCCAATTTCCTTTTGTACTTATTCAAGCTAGAAGTATCTGACCGTTAAAACTAAGAAAGTCTGGGAAAAATTTACTTCATGATGGAAAATAAAAACCTTACATCTGTGTAAACAAAATGGAGCCACCAAGAAAAAATTTAAGAGAACTTTATCAGTTTTAAACTGGAAAAATATTAATAAGTTATCTTTTATTTTAGGTTTATTTATGTATTTGAAAGTTAGAGTTACAGAGGAGAGAAAGAGAGAGAGAGAGAGAGAGAGAGAGAGAGAGAGATCTTTCATTCACTGGTTCACACCCCAAATGGCTACAATGGTTAGGACTGGGCCAGGTTAAAGCTAGGAGCCAGGAGCTTCTTCTGGGTCTCCCACACAGGTTCAAGGCTTCAAGCATTTGAGGATCCCCCACTGCTTTCTCAGGTGCATTAGCAAGGAGCTGGATTGGAAATGGAGCTGCTGGGACTCAAACCAGCACCCAAATGGGATGCCAGAGTCATAGGCAGCAGCTTTACTTGTTCCACCACAGCGTATGCCCCAAATGATATCATTATCTCAAAAAGAGTGGTTCTTGCCCTGCTTTGAACAGGCTGTCTTTTATGACAAAGTACCAACCAGACATTTAAAATAGGTCATACAGTTTCCAGGTTATCCATGTTCAAGGTAAAGCCCTCTGAGCTACTGTCAAAAGGAGATGAATTCCACACCATAGGAGACAGCCAAAGAGTGTACCTGCAATGACACCTGGGCCAGGTGGCAAGCATTCTTAGCAGGTTACAAAGACTCATATGCTATGCTCTCAGTCAGCTCTGCCAGAACCTTATAGCCTTCTACTTTCTGGGCTCAGTCTTCTCAGCTGTCAACTTCAAAATGCTATGCTGTGCATGTAAACCTTAGAGCCTGGGTATTTTGCCTGGACAAACAGGTGGAATCAAGATAAGGCAACTTAAAATAACATAATCCAGTGGCATTATCAAAAGGCAACAAAAGAGGAATTTAATAGAGGAGCTTGGAAACACGAGTGCTTCCCAATCACAGAAGCACAGACTTCCATAAAGAAAATGTGCTATTCATTCTTAAAGGGAAGTGAATAATGCTGGGGAAAATTAGGGCACTGCCCTGGACAAATTAAACAAAGCAAGGCTTTCTGCATTTTGTGCTTTATGTATGATCCCAAAATAGGGTCTCTAAATCAAGCCCCATTATGTGGATGGGATAATCACCATGCCCTGTATAATTTTACAGTTGGCGCTGCTTCCTACTCCTATTCAGACATTAATCTCTGACAGTTCAGCAGGCAGAGATTTACATATTTTACCAATTCAGATTGAGGGTATATCACCTTTGTATTGATTCTGTGTCGAAAATATAAAGCATCTTTGGAAGGAAAATCCTGCTTCCTCTCTTCATAAGATAACTGGAACACTCTCTTCACTCAAAACACAGGAAACCCATTAAAATTTTAATCTTTCTGTTGTCTGTCCTAGAGTTATGAAGGCTGGCTATAATGGTCAGCTGTATCTTGCAAATTGCCAATTCAGTTAATGAACTAATCAACTTTCAAAAATATTGCAAATGTTCTTCTTAAGAGAACCACAAGGAACAAGTGAGTGAATCAGATTTATGGAAAATGCCAGTAACCCAGACAAACGTTAATGTGCTCAGTGTCTAAAAATCAGTAGGCTTTGATATTCCATTCATAATCACATGTTATTTTGTTTCTTTGGGGATATGGGAAAATTAGTGAAACTGGCTTGTGGTTCTTACATTTTCTACCACTTCTTCCCAACGAGGTATATTCACGGGAGGGCCTTGTGATGCAGGAAGTTAAGCTGCTGCTTGGAAAGCTGGTGCCCTATATCCAAGCACCTGGCACTGAGTCCCAGCACCATTTCCCATTCAGCTTCCTGCTAAAGTGCCTTGGTGATGGCCCAAGTATTTGGGTTCATATCGCCCACATGGGAAACCCGAGTAGAGTTCCTGGCTCCAGGCTTTGGTTTGGCCCAGCCCTGGCTGATGTAGGAATCTGGGGAATGAACAAATGGATAGAAGATATCTCCCTCTCCTCCTCCCCTTTCCGTGTCTCCCTCTGCCTGTCACTCTACTTTTCAAATTCAGTATCTTCGGGCCCCAAATGTGAGTAAAGAAACAATGGTGCACTCTTTTGTAGACTTTAATGAGCTATGTTGCTCATTGTCTGACACCAATTCTTAGGTTTCCACTTTTAAATATTTATTCTAGTAGTTTTACAAAAATAAATACCATAAAATCAAACGTGTTGTACATAACAAGTAAATAACATTTATAATTAAGAGTAATTTCATGAGTGAATAAAAGAAAAAATAATTAAACTTTCATTTAAACATTTTTAATGGAAAAGGTTTTGTTATTCTACTTTGTTTTTGCCCTTTCATAAACTAAAGCATGGTTGCACCATCTCCCAAAATCTAGGCGGCTTACACAACATTGAACCATTTGATTTCAAGAATTAAAGTTTATGCAGTTTATGTCAGTCTGGTAGTTTAAGAAAAGAAAGACCTACACCAATTGACATCTACTTTCTTGATGTAAATTTTTCTAGTAACCATCTGATTCAAAAGTTCTAGCTTAATTTTCTTTTTTTTTTTTTTTTCAATTTTTTACTTACTTATTTGAGAAGCAGAGAGACACAGGCAGATACAAACTGAGATACAGCTCCTATTTGCCGGTTCACTCCCCTAATGCTTGCAACAGCAAAGGATTGGGCTAAGTCACTGCCAGACTCCAAGCCAGGTCTCCTGCATGGGTAAGAGGAACCCAACTACTTGAACCACCACCACTGACTCTTGGGGTCTGCATTAACAGGAACCTGAAGTTAAAAAACAAGACTAACTTAATTGTAAGGGCCGGCATAAACCCAGTCTCATAAATTTAAAAGGCTGTGTAACCACCCATCAAAGCGATGGTTATTGTTAAGCCAACTGAAAAGATTCACGTTCACACATCCATATGCATTAATGCAATTTTGAATATGGATACCTTTTTTTAACATCACGGTTTCTCTCAAGAGATTATAGGAGGGAGGCGCAATAATAACACACAGAGCGTAGGGGAAAGTCTTTCAGCTTGTCAAAGACTTACTCCTTGGGACAGTGAGTGTGTGTGTGTGTGTGTCCATGCACACAGATATAACATCACCCTTGTATATTCAGAAGTCTCTGTTTATCTGCAGGGATACATTCCAAGACTGCTCACTGCACACCTGCAACTATGAATGGTATTAAACCCTAAGTACATTTTCCTGCACATATATTCTTATAATATTCATAATTTAATTTATAAATGAGGCACAAAAACAAATTAACAACCATAACTAATAATAAAACACAACACTGTACTATAAAGTATCTTAACATGGTCTCTCTCTCTCAAAATATCATTTGGTTATCACCTTCTCACTTAACAGAAGCCACTCGACAGCTTCTTTTGGACATATCCAAATTGCGACCAGTACTACTCTGGCACTTTGGGAGCATTATTAAGTAAAATAAGGGTTACCCAAACATAAGTATCATGATACCACAAGAGTTGATCTGGTTACAGACACAGCGTAGGTGGCTCATGGACAGGCAGTGTATACAGTGTGCCTATACTGGACAAAGGGCTGATGCATAGTTCAGGCCAGATGGCATGAGATTTTTACCATACTTCCCAGAATAACACCCAATTTAAAATACATATACTGTTTACTACTGGAATTCTCCATTTACCATTTTTACATCCCAACTGACCTCAAATAAATGAATCCACACAATATGAAACTGAAGAGAGAGAAGTATATAGGTATGTGCACTGTATACAGTATGTGTGTATATTTCAGATCAGTCACAAAACTGAATAAATATGCTACCTTCTGTTATCTCCTTATCCATTTTTATGTATATAAAAAGCTATTTTTCCAATTGTGAAGCTAAATAATTTATTGTTAAACATGAGTTATAAGCTAGCAGTCCAAAGGTACATTTGGCCTAGATATATTTGATTTGATTTGCAAACTGCTTTACAATTAAAATTTGAGGAAGCTTTTTTTTTAATTGAGAGATATATGGTCAACATCTGCATTTCCATTTGTTTTGAAAAATTAGAAGATTTGCAGACACAAACTTGTGTTTCCTCCAGACAAGAATTTGTCCTTGCTCATTGTCACAACGTCTCCACTGACGGGGTTTTGTCCCCCTTTGCTCCCAGGTCATCTTTCTCCTGTATATGATATAGTCCCCCTTGCATTTATAGTAATTTCACATCTCTCTAAATTCATTCCTACACATTACTTGGTTGGCCCTTACAGCCATCTGTGCTTGCAATTACTGATGTATATTGACAAATGCTAGCAATACAGAACAGAAGTTGCACTTAATAGTGAAAATAAATAAACTAAGTACAGCTGAATTAGGCCATGTCTATATTTTTACTGCAAAAATTCAGCCAAGACAGTGTACATGAGTGGCTGGTAGAGAATGATAATGGTATAAATAGGCCTCGTGCTTGTCTGTCATTTTGTGCAAGGAGTATGGGCCAGGAATAAGCATGTGAGACTTTGCTGTTCTCTGAGGAAATTGCTCCCACATGACCTTGGTAGCCTGAGTATCTTGCTGCACTGAATATAATTCAAATGACAAAGATCAATATTTTTTACTTGCACTTTTAATCAAGAAGAATTAACAAGGACCGGAATGACTCTCCCACTTAAAACAACCAAATAAACCTGAAACAAAATATGAAACCGCTGGTGAGGATTCAGGCAATGAAATGCAAACAGAGATCCCTGAGAGATGTGAAACAAATGAGGTCAGCTGTACAGCTGCCCGGCTTCAAAGTTTTCAGGCTGCACTGCAGTGAGGAAAAATACAGGCAGGGCCCAGCTGATTCTCTCTGCTAAGAGACAGAGACGAAAGTCTAAGAGACAAAAAGGAGGACAGAATCGCCCAGAGAATTCTCTAAACCTTCAGAATTTCAACCTTAAAGATTCAGCTGCGTACCAATCAGTAGATGCAAGAAAAGAAACTAGGACTGGAAAAGAACCTCTGGGAAGGATGGAAGATTAGAGTGTGGGTGTTCACCCAGAGCCAGTTCCATGGTCTGTTCACACCAGCCAGGCTGGGAAAAAGTCCAGAGGCACAGGGTGCTGGATAGGGTACCCAAGGCAGACATTGTAGTCTCAGGAGTTGGGAATAATTAGGACTGCACTAAACACTATGGTCTCACCTACAAATCTTAAAAGAACAGAAAGAGTCAAATTGTCTCCAAGTAATTTAATGGAATTCAACAACAACATCCGCGAATATTTGTAATAATACAGAAATATCCAGTATCCAAAAAGTAAAATTCAAGATGTCTGACATCCAATCTAAACTCATCAGGCATGCAAAAAAACCCACGATAATAAAAACTATAGTGGAGAGAAAAAAAATAAACTCATAAAAGTTACCCAAGATTCACAGATATTCCAATGAGAAAAATAATTATATTAAAACTATATTTCAGGTCTGGCATTGTGATGTGGAGTATTAAGCCACTATTTGCAATGCCAGCATCCCATATCAGAGTGCTGGTTCTAGCACCAGCTCCTCCACTTAATTTTTTTTTTAAGATTGATTTATTTATTTGAAAGGTGGAGTTACAGAGAGGTAGAGATAGAGAGATCTGTCTGCTGGTTCACTCCACAAATGGTCCCAACAGCCAGAGCTGGTCTGATCCAAAGCCAGAAGCCAGGAGCCCCCTCTAGGCTTCCCAGGTGGGTACAGGGACCCAAGCGCTTGGGCTATCCTCCACTACTTTCCCAGACCACAGCAGAGAGGTGGATCACAAGAGGAGCGGCCAGAATTGGAACCAGTGCCCATATGGGATGCTGGCACTCAGGCAGCAGCTCCACCCACTACACCACAGCACTGGCCCCGCTTCTCCACTTCTGATCCAATTGCCTACTAATGAGCTTGAGAAGGCAGCAGAAGATGCTCCAACTACTTGGTCTCCTGCTACTCATGTGGGAGAACAGGATGGAGTTCCTGGCAATCGGCTTCAGCCTGGCACAGCCCAAGCTCTTATGGTCATTTGGGGAGTAAACTAGTGGATGGAAGATCTCTATATATTTCTATTCCTGTTGCTCTCCCTTTCAAATAAATAAATGTATTTTTAAAAACTGTATCCCATACATTCAGTATTGCACCAGAGGTTTTAGCCAGTGTAATATGACAAACAAAAGAAATGAAGACTCCACATTGGAAAGGGAGAAGTAAAACTCTCTTTATTTATAGACAATGTGATCATCTATGTGTACGAACAAACATAGCTTATAAAAAACTGCTATAAGAATCAAAACTGTGTTTAGTAAGCTGGAAAGACACAGAACCAATAAATAAACCTCCACAGTATAACCTCCTAGCAATAGCAACTTGGCAATAAAGGCATATAGTTATAAGAGCCTGTATACAAATATTCACAGAACCTGTAATTTTAACAGCTAAAAACTGGAAACAACCCAGTGTTCCTTGTCAAGCAAACAGATAAACTGTGACATATCCATACAAGAGAATGTTGCTATTCAACAAAATAAAAAGGAATAAACTTATGTGCTACAGCATACATCAATCATCAAATTATTACACTAACAATGCAAACACCAATGACAACACATTATATGGTTCCATTTGTATAAAATTCTAGGAAATATAGATCAACATGTAGTGACAGAAAGCAGATCAGTGGGAACAGATAGGGAGTGCAGGGAAAAGATGGAAACCGAAGAGGGATGCCTTGTGGTGGCAATTTCATGACTGTATACAAATATCCAAACCTGCCAACTGGGCACTTCCAGCATATGTAGCTTATTGCAAGTCCAGTGTACCTCAAGTTATTTTTCAGAGTGAATGGTTTGCTGTAATAGAGTCCTTCAAGCAACCTGCTTCACCTGGTGCTCCATGCTACAGGAAAACACTGGAGTTGAACATACTAAGAAACAAATCCTGATTTCTTATTTTTTTTTCCTTGAGATTTTTCTGGGAGCGTCATTCCTCCTTTGGTAGCACTCCTCTCAACCAAGACCCCGTCAGAAAGTGGAAGAAAATTCCCGAATGCTTCTCCTGCCATGATACCAGCACCACAGTACCTGCTCAGCTCTCCTGCCTCCATATGGAGAGACTCACAGTCTGACCAACAAATCCTTACTTCTAACAGACTGCTTCCTAAGAAACTTCCAGGTAAAATTTTAACTACATTGGATTTTAACCCTCTGTGCTGACTTCAGAACTATAACTCTTGCATTGACAGGGCTCACCATAAAATGAATAGTAGGAGTCCTTCTTCTTGGGCAAAGAGCCGATTTAGGGCAGGGGAAAGGAAAGAACAAGATGAGCCTAAAACATCTTGGGGAGCTAGAAACAAAGAAAGTTGTCATCAGATAATAAGGACATGTCAAATGAACACTGGATTCAACCTGAGGTAGATCTAGTGGCCAACAGCAAACAATTTGATTGACAATAACAAACAACTATTGCAAAGGCTTATAACCCATAGACTCAAGGAAACAGTAATGAGCAATACTGATATAATAAGACAGATGTAAAGACAGGAAGCAAGAAAGGGAGGGAGAGGGAGAGAAGAAAGGAAGAAACATCCCTGCTTACAATGGAATTACACCGTATAAATACAGAAAAACTAAGAGAAATCTTTAGTCATCACTTAGCAAATACCTCACTAATATTGTTTCACACATAAATAATTTTTGAGGCAACAATTGATGGGATATTTATGATAAGAATCAAGATATACATATTGTCTTAAATAATCTCCCAGAAAATGCTAGTTTAAAAAGAGAAATGTAGGGGCTGGCATTGTGGCGTAGTGGGAAAGCCCCTACTTATGATGCTGGCACCTCATATGGGTACAAGTTTGTGTCCTAGATGCTCCATTTCTGATCCAGTTCCCTGCTTAATGCCTTGGGAAAGCAGCAGAAGATGGCCCATGTGCCTGAGTGCCTGCCACCAATGCGGGAGACCCAGAAGAAGCTCCTGGCTCCTGGCTTCCACCTGGCCCAGCCCTGGCCACTGCGGCCATTTGGGGAGTGAACAAGCAGATGAAAGGTCCCTTCCCTGCCCCCATAACTCTGCCTTTCAGGTAAATAAATAAATCTTAAAAAAAAAAAAAAAAAAAGAGCCGGCGCCACGGCTCACTAGGCTAATCCTCTGCCTTGCGGCGCCGGCACACCGGGTTCTAGTCCCGGTCGGGGCACCGATCCTGTCCCGGTTGCCCCTCTTCCAGGCCAGCTCTCTGCTGTGGCCAGGGAGTGCAGTGGAGGATGGCCCAAGTGCTTGGGCCCTGCACCCCATGGGAACATCGGATCAGCGCTGTGCGCCGGCCGCAGCGCGCTACCGCGGCGGCCATTGGAGGGTGAACCAACGGCAAAAGGAAGACCTTTCTCTCTGTCTCTCTCTCACTGTCCACTCTACCTGTCAAAAATAAAAAAATAAAAATAAAAAAAAAAGAACCAGTGAGAACTCTTCAAAAATGTAAAGGTTGTCAAAGACAGGATGACAGAGCTGGCGAGACTAGAGACACTAAAGGGACACGAGGACTAACTACAGGTCCTGGCCTTGACTTGAGGTCAACTCCAGAGAAGGCACTAGTAGGACAACTCTTGTGATATGAACAGTGTGTGAAAACTGCCATAGTATTTCATTTATTTAAGATTTTCTTATTTTATTTGAAAGTCAGAGTTATAGTGAGAGGGAGACACACACACACACACACACACAGAATCTTCCATCTACTGGTTCACTCTCCAATGGTCACAATGACCAGAGCTGGGCCAGGCAGAAGCCAGGAGCCAGGAGTTTCATCCTGGTCTCCCACATGGGTGCAGGGGCCTAATTGGGCCATCTTTTGCTGCTTTTCCTACGCACATTAGCAGAGAGCTAAATCAGAAGCGGAGCAGCTAGGACTTGAACCATTGCCCATATGGGATGCTGGCACTGCAGATGCAGCTTAACCCACTGTGCCACAGCACCAGCCCTGCCATAGTATTTTACCAATGTTACTTCTGATTTTTGTTATTGTACTATAATTGCATTAAATGTTATTCTTTAAAAAGATTTATTTATTTATTTGAAAGGCTGAGTTACAGAGAGAGATATATCTTCCATCTATTGGTTTGTGCCAAAATGGTCAAAATGGCCCAGGGTGGGCCAGGCATAATCCAGGATCTTGGAACTCAATCCAGGTCTCCCACCCAGGTGGCAGGGTGGGCCATCCCCCCCTGCTATCCCAATCATATCTTGGAACTAGCGCTCATATGAGATAGTGGTATTGAAGGCGATGGATTAATTTGCTGTGCCACAATGCCAATCCCTAAAATGGCATTATTTAGAGACACCTGGGAGTTCTTTATAGTATTTTTGCTATTACTGTAAAAATATAAATCATTTAAAAAATGAAAGTTTAAAAACAGGAAGTAGTCCTTGTTTTTGTGAATTTTTTGTAAGTATTGTAAATAGCACTTTTACATTTTCCATTAATATTTTTTGAAACTAACTTTTGGGTTAATTCATGGTCACAGTTTATCACTATAGTGATATTACTGCATTGTAGCCTAACTCATATTTAACTGCTGATAAGAAGTCAATCATAATTCTTACTTTTCCTTCTGTAATACATCTTTTCTCATTAACTCCATTCAAGATTTTTCTACGTTCCACTGTTTGAACATGCTGAATCTAGTTTTGTGGCTTTTTTCAGTATTTATCTTCTTTCATGTTCTCTGAGCCGCTTAGATCTGTACATCTCTGGTTTGATATATTTTACTTTTTTAGAAATTTTAAGCTAATATCTCTTCAATATTTCTTTTATCTCCTTTTTAAAAATTCTAAATTTACAAAACAAAAATTGCGAGGAATAATACAAGTACCCATATACATGTACCCTATTAAAATCTCTTGGTATATTTATCACAATTCTTCCATTCTCTCTCTTTTCCTTCTGGAACTCTAACTACCTGCACTGAAGTCATTTGACATTGTCCCACAAGGCTTGTATCTTCTGTTCCACTTTTATATACTCCATTTTCTATCTGAGTTTCAGGTTGAGTAACTTTTGTTGATTTATATTCAAATTCACTTATTTTTCCTTTGGCTATATTGAACCTACTAATAAGCTCAATGAAGACCTTCTTCAACTCTTTTACTTTGTGAGGGGCTGACAAGGTAGCTGTCAAATCATCCCTTAGGAATGTACAACACACCTGATGTTGAAATAAGTAGTATGAGAGCCGGCGCCGTGGCTCAATAGGCTAATCCTCCGCCTAGCGGCGCCGGCACACCGGGTTCTAGTCCCGGTCGGGGCACCGATCCTGTCCCGGTTGCCCCTCTTCCAGGCCAGCTCTCTGCTGTGGCTAGGGAGTGCAGTGGAGGATGGCCCAAGCCCTTGGGCCCTGCACCCCATGGGAGACCAGGATAAACACCTGGCTCCTGCCATCGGATCAGCGCGGTGCGCCGGCCGCAGCGCGCTACCGCGGCGGCCATTGGAGGGTGAACCAACGGCAAAAGGAAGACCTTTCTCTCTGTCTCTCTCTCTCTCACTGTCCACTCTGCCTGTCAAAAAAAAAAAAAAAAAAAGAAATAAGTAGTATGAGGCATAGCATCAGGGTTTAGAACCTGAAAATCATAGGTTCAATCATGCATCTAAATATTTGACTTTGGCCCAGTTGTGTTTATTTTCTGAGCCACAATCTCTTCTCCATCAAACAGGACCAAAAATACCTTCCTTGAAAACTCTCACAGACGTCCGGGATAGGAGGCTGGACATCTGCATGTGTGTGAAATCCGTATCTTTCATTAAGTGGCAGGCACTTTGCAAAGATTTTTCTTATTTAGTTTCCAATAATCTTCTAAACAAAACAGGTCAGATTCATTCTTAGGTATTCTGATGTCAGAGCGTAGATTCTCCAACATTCTGCAACATTTCCCCCAAGCCTCATTCACACAAAATATCTAGAAATATCTAGAAATGTAACCAGTACCAACACACACACACACACATCTGTATTTGTTTCTCATCCAATTTTCTGTCATTTAAAATATTTTAAAATATTGGGGAGCATATACACAACAGTGTTCACAGTGGTCCTTCCTAGGCTGTTGAATCCCACGTAATTTTCCCCTTTTTCTTTTGTTACCTTTTTGCTAATCTGCACCTTCTACCATTTAAAAAGGAAATGTATATGAATTTCATGTGAAGTTGAGTGTAAGCTACTTGTAGTTAAACAGCGGTTGAGATATAGATGTACATCATTCTGTGATACACAATGTCTTAGAAAACCTGACCCATACAAGTGCACAGGGAGAAACAGCCCTGAGGGCTTCTCTTCTTCTAAAGGAATAATTGAGGGTACACAGCAGAGAATAAAAACAAAATAGAACAATGAAAAAATGAGAAAAGTCAGACAAAACAATGCTAAGACGTGGAAACTAGGTCAAATGTTATGCTATGTATGAGTTTGAGATTCCAGCACTGTTCTTCACATTTGCCCAAAGGAACATCATTCAGTCCCCAAGGATGCCCCACAGCACCTTCACATTCACATTTGAAATGGTTGGCTTCATGGGGTCGGTGAGTCCTGTGTCCAACACTGCACATACATGTTACAAATGCACAGGCATTTATGTCCATGTCTCATTTCATCTTTGCCAGACAAAATTCCTCTACAGTACTAATTTTGTTAGATTCAGGATTGAACATAATCTTGCAAGATTGGAAGGAAACCAACAGTTTTGTCCCTGGGCTTCAAGTGGTCAGGAGGATGCTACGCCAGAGTGTGGCCAAGCCAGGATGCACTTCGATAGAGCTTGGTGCAGAGCACTGTGCTGTACTCACATCTGTGAAGACCAAGAACTTAGTGACTGCACATGATACCTGCAGGAGAGCTGAGGAAAAGAAACATCAAATGTCGTCGAAATCCCAACTTTAATAGCCTGCTGACATTTCTCTCAATGACCATCACATCTAGAAAGACTTCTCTGAAACCCCTCACCTCCTGACCCAAGTAGCCTGACCTCTGCACCTGCTTCATGTCTGAATTGTATCTTGCATAATAATAAACATTTCTATAGCACCTGTAACACCTAAATGCACTGTTTATATATTGTTTCTTCTTTGTATTCCTAGCTCCAAACAAAATGCCTAGTGTATAGTCATCACTAAATGAATGTTTAATGAATGAAGAAATACATGAGAGAGGAAAAACATTACTGGAATTTGAAAACAATGGTTTCAAATTCAACACATGCCCAAGCCACATCATTCTCATCTTACCCCACTCTCTTCCCTTCTCCAACTGAACTGCTCCTTTCTGGAGACTATCTTGGCAAGGAGTATGGTCCAAATCCACAGCCACATGTCCAAACTCAGCAGAAGGACGCTGACAGATCTCAGCCACGGGGACCACACTATTGGCCATACAAGGGTTCACGGAAATCACACAAACTTTATGAACAGGAAGGGTTCTGTGCCTGCAGCACAGTGGGAGAGAAACAGGCAGGAGATGCAAGCCGTCTACTGGGCAAGTGTCACCCAACTCCAGAGGCAGAAAGGCTCATTCCCATGAGATGCTGGCATGGATGTCAAATCATGTCAGTGAGTAATGTCAAAAGGTCCCAACATGTGAACAAGGGGCTTCTCTGCCCTCCTAGAAATGGTGTAAGAGTGGAATGTCAGAGGTATTCCAAAGGAAGGGAGGGAGAGAGGGAGGAAGAACAGAAAGAAGAGAAGAGAGGAGTGGAAGGGAGGGGAGGGGCAAGCAATTGGAAAGTGGAGAAAATGTGCTACTTTCCTAGAGCTGCAGTAACACAGTACAAAAAAGTGAATGGTTTGAAATAATAATTTATTGTCCAATAATTGCAGAGGCTAGAAGCCTGAAATCTGGTGTCAGTAGAGCATGCTAGCTTGTGTCCTCTCTCTCTCTCTTTCTCTCTCTCTCTCTCTCCTCTAGGAAACGAGCCCCCCTAGCTTCTTCTGGCTTCTGGTGTCTCCTGGCAATCCTTACTGTTCCTAGGCATCACTCCAGCCACACAGCCATTCTCTCTCTGTGAATTTTCACATCATCTTTCCTTTGTGTATGTCAGTCTCTATGTCCAAATTTCTTCTCTCTCTCTCTC
The DNA here is from genome assembly GCF_033115175.1 of Lepus europaeus. Taxonomy (NCBI): domain Eukaryota; kingdom Metazoa; phylum Chordata; class Mammalia; order Lagomorpha; family Leporidae; genus Lepus; species Lepus europaeus. The sequence continues at coordinate 174,284,638 of NC_084827.1, forward strand.
GCTCTCTCTCTCGACTCAGTAAGTACACCAGTCATATTGGACTAGAACCCACCCTAATGGCCTCATTTTCACTTGATTACCTCTATAAAGAATCTATTTCTACATACAGAAACACTGTGAGGCACAGGAGAAGGTGAGGGGTAGGTATTAGAATATATTTGGGGGTGGCGGAGGGACACACAGTTCACCTCCGAACATAAAAGGAAGGTGCTCACCATGTGGACTCCCATGGTCACAAGCTCACCTGAACACAAACATTTCACTACCCACTCCCAATCAATATCAGTGCTGTCACTGCCCCTGAAGCCAACTTAGTTCTAAACACCTCAGGACCAGACAACAGTGGAAGGGGGTAGAAGCTGGGCCTGTCTGAATTCAGTGGAGCTGAGTTTGACACTACCCTGTACGTACAGCCACAAGAATGTCAATGGTTCAGCAAGAAGCCCAGGCCTCCACCAGCAGCGACTCTCCTTTGTGGATTTTCTGTGTTTCCTTAAGGCGGACAGCTCCTGACGCTTGTCAGCCTTGATTAGCAGCATGTGCCCCACCTGCTCTGATCACCCCTGGACTGGAGCACAATGGAGAATACATCTCTCAAACCCCAGAGCCGGCTTAGCCAACCATTTACTCATTAACTCTCTAATGAATTGACTTGACACTCTGCTGAGTAGTGAATAAGACAACCATGCTTCCTGGCTTCATGGAGCTGAACTTCAACCAGGGATTTTGACAGGAGACAGTAAAAGTTCCCACATTTCACACACAGGCCGTCCATTGCCACTTTCAGACTGACTATTCTAGTAATAAAGTGCTAAGGAAGCCTAGAGCCAGATCTATTAATGCCCTTCTCTGTTAGCCCTCAGGCCTCCCACTTCTCTGTTCCCAAGGCTCTCTCCAAAGCACAGAAGCAAAGTGCAGTGGAAATGATGCCTCTGGGAGTACTCAGTGCCCCAGCTCCCTGGCCCTGCAAGTGTTTTTTGTTTGTTTGCTTACTTTGTTTTATTTTATTTATAAACAATCACCTATTCTCAAAATGTCTGTTTCATTCCAATACATTACATTTCAGGTATTTTATTAGTTCAGGGGAAACATTCTGAGTTATGTGCATACGTGTGTATGTGTGTGTTGAGGGCTTTACCCACAAAAAAAAATTCATTTAAATGACAGTCATTAATGTAGGGTCACTCTCAAGTCAAACTTTGCTTGTCAAATGCTTTTTTTTTTTTTAATTTTAATTAAAGCTGTCCTTGAGTCAGGTATCTGGCAAGTGCAAATGGTCACAAGTCTTCATGAACATCACTGCACTTCTAAGAAGGCAATGAAAAAATCTGTGTAAATAGTAAATGAATTTAAATAGCCAGCCCTAAAAGAGTAGCTCAGAACAGAATTGAATCCAGGGAAAACAGCTTCAAGTGCACATGGTGGGCAAACTGCTCCGCCACCTTCTTTCTGGAGTACCACATCACGAGGGAGGAGACAGAGAAGCAAATAGCGATTCTCACATACATCATCCCATGCCATGCACATCCCCTCCTAAGGACCAATGCTTTTAACAAATTATCTTTTTCTCTAAAAACAAGTAAGACTCTTCTCATGACTTCCATTTGCCAAGTTCAATCATGTTCCAACCAAAGCATCGGCGACCCAACACTAGGATTTGGAATTATTAGGAAACATATTTTTACAGTTCAAATGAACCTTGCTGTACTTACAATCACAAAGGTAGGTTTGGGAAAGTTGTGGGAAATTTCTCTTGTAAAGTCTTCTGACTCTAACTGGGCTTTCAAGGTAAAGGGAATCTTGTGATTTCTTAAGATAGAATTTCCCCATCCACGGTGACTGCTGCCTTCCACCCTAGTGGAAGTACAACACAGGCTCCCTAAATTTATTCCAAAAAAGTAACATCTATCAAAGCCACAAATTCAAAACAGGTGCATAGTTAGCATGTAAATTTGGAACAACTTTATATTTCCTTAGTTGCATTTAACGTGCTCATAAAATCTGGATTTCTGTAGTTTAGTCCAAAGTTCTTATAACTAAAAAAATTAGCAAATTAAATTACAAACAAAAAGGATAAAGAAACTTGACTCCCCACCAATGAAAAGACTTGGTAAACAAACCCTAAGCCCACATCCAAGGGTCCATTAATTGGTTCCATTTGGCTCAGGGCTCCCCTACATTGCCTTAGCTCAGAGTCCTACTCTGGTTTACTTTGCCCTAGGGGCATATGATTTTCAGTTCCTGGATTCTGCATGCATTCCCAATACAACTCCTTCTATGTATTATTTCTATTGAGTAACAAAGCCCCCAAGTTCAAAATTCTACATTCCGGCAACTTTTGAAAACTCCAGTTGACACAGATAGTGCTGATAATTTAAGATCTTTTTCTATAACACTGTGTACAGATCAGCCATGCCTAATTTCAATAATTTTTGATGGATGTCTTCATCTACTATGTCATCTGTTGCCATTAACATTTTATTCAACCCTACAATGAAAAACAGAAAGGCACTGCATTAGCCTTAACCACACAAATATTTCATTTATATGACAGTCACCTCATGTATTCTCTCCTTAAGCATACAGTTAACAAAAGGAAGCAAACAAGTCATTTGTGGGCCAAAAAGAATCCACCTATAGATCAAGAATGAATTTAAGAAGTGCTTCTTCTTCTACAACATCAAAGGTTACCTGAATTGGAACCCTAGTTCTACCTCTTACTATATGCATGATCTTGGTCTGTGGATGGAGACAACTACAGTAGCTGCATCTCCCAGAGCAATGTAAGGGTTAATTCAGTGAAATAAGGACTGTAGATTGCACAGGCCCTGACACCAGGCAAAGGCCTGGAAAGAACTGAGCCATAGTTATAATGCAAACATTACCATAGAGCTAATGATATTCACTCCTAGGGTTGTTACTGTTATTTTTTTAATTTTGTCTTTGCTTTGATTTTCTCATTCTCTCACTTCATCACATCTCTTTCTACCCCTCCTTACTGCATTGACTTCAACATATCTTTTTACTTCCTTCTTCTCAACAAATGATCTATTTTCCCTAGTGACCTATTTATTGACGGTGACTTCTGCTGACCACAGATTTTGACCTCCATAGGAAAAGGATTAACCTGAAAAGAGGTGGATCAGACAGGCTAGTGAGAATGACTACCAACCAAACCTCTGACATTTTGCATCATCACCACCACCACCACCACCACAGTCATCTTGGATAACATCTATTGATATGGATGTCTAGTGTTGTTTTGGTGTAATGACCAAAAATGTTCACAACCACCCTCTGCAGTGGAAATTACAGCCAAACCCACTTTGCAGGGGTCAAAACTGAGGAACAAAGATATGGAATAACACAGCCCACATACATTCAGTTCAAAGTCAAAATGCCTTCCACCAGGCTACCGGCCTTCCCCTGGGTCCCTCCTCTTCCTAGGTGCTGTCAGCCCCAGTGCTGACCTACAGACCCAAGTCAGAGGCAGGGATTGTGTTTGCACTCTTCCCAATATCTAAAATGCCATGTTCCCCTACCAAAACCATCAGTCAGTTACTGTTATCAGTTCCCTCCATTACTATGTTTCTATTCTATCAGAAGCTTAGGAACAAACACAGAAGCCTCCCCTGGGCTCTCCATCCTCTCCAGCCACAGCAGAACTGACATCGCAGTGGGCTAGGCCAGTCCTGTGGGTTGCTCATGTGTGCTGTGTGGTGTCCCTTCTGGCAGTCACTAGCTATTGTCTAGCAAAAACTATGGAGCTGAAAATCTGAAAAGCATCCTAATTAAACAGTTGTATAAAGGATGGCTTTAGCTTATTTTCTTCAATTATCTTTTTAAATTTAGTAATTCTTCTTTTGTTTATGATTATCTTATTTTCCCACCCTCAGTGCTCATTGTAGACTTGTCTTTCACTGACTCTAATTCTTCTTGAAACTGTGCCCTAAATTCCCGGGTTCATTTTCTACAGCAGGTCACAATGGAAACAGCCTATTCACTTCTAGACAAGGTTTTTAAATTATACCACATTGAATATATTGTATTATTTATGAAAGCATTTCAAACTACCCAATTTGAAATTAATTTTTACCATGTGAGTGTCAAATATATAGAGGCAGACTATGTGGTCAAGATGAGGTGGGCTCTAAAAATTCAGGGAAGAGGATCTCTTGTGGTCTGAGGGGTCAAAAACGATGTGAAGGGGAAGTGGGACCATTTCTGTCATTTGGCACAAGTCAGGAAAGGAAGGGAGGCACTGACGGCAGACACATGCCCTGGGCGTGCAAAGAGCCACATCGACCTCAGAGAGAAGTGCCATCTGAATTTCCAGAGAACAAGACCCCAGCCCAAATCTAGATCCTCTCCAAAGGTCAGATGGGAAAACTCTGTCCAAAGAAATAGCTTGTAACCTATGGCTCATTTGCTACTCACCCCTCTGGTTTGTGTGTGTCCAGAAGGAAAGTGAAGACTTCCCATCTCTCTTGGTCCCAAGACCATCAGAAAGTTTCACCACTACTGCTTCTCCCTAGCCTGAAGCTCTGCACCCTATCCTGTTCATAGATGGGTCTGAAAATCCTGGTTTTCCCACACGTAAGGCAAAAGAAAGGAAAGTGGCTGAAAAAGAGACGACTCCCCACTCAGACACAGCCTAGAGACCAAGACTCTGATGTCTCTGCTCAGCTCTACTGGGACTTCAGAAAACTGAGCCCAGTCCTTCCATTGACAGAAATCACAGCTCCTCTGGCTGCTGATCTGATGCCTCATTAGGAAAATGCTTCACATTCAAAACTATAAAACCAAACTGCTGAATGAAATGGGGAGTAGGAAGCAAGAAAGAGACAGAGATTGAGAGAGACAAGTTGGAAAAGGAAAACTACTCGAAGCTACAAGTAAAATAAAACCTTAACTTGTTATGTTTTTATAAAGAGATAATAGCAATCATTTTTTTTAAAAAAAGAATCATTGTCATTGCTCACCTATTGGAAATTGTATTTTCCCTTTAATGCAGTATTATAATAAAACTCAATCATGCAACATTCCAAGTTTTTTTTTTTTTTAATTCTCCTTAAAGCAAAGGTCACTAAATACAAAGTAAATGCCAGATTTTATCTGGCTGTGTGAGAACACAGTCTGCGGAGCTGATTGAAGCAGAGGCAGCTGCGTGTAGGTCATTTGTTTGTCCTGGATTTAGCCCTGAACTAAGCAGCAGGAAGCGACAGAGAAGGCAGAATCCTTGTTAGCCACAAAGACCTTTACTTGGTAATAGCCCAATTTTCCCAGCCTACCTGGTCCCTTCCACCCTCAACAGAACCCCTCACAGAACATAACCACCACCCAGCACAAAGCCCAGCTCTGTACCTATTACAAGGGCCTTAGCAAAGGGCCTGGCTAAAGCTCTTTTAGTTCTAAAGAACGCCAACAATTACAACCATATGCACTTTGTATACATGTTCCAGATCTGAAGTTCTGCTCATCTTTTAAATTTCTGCTTTATCCACTGGTTCACTCCCCAAATGGCACAATGGCCGGAGCTGAGCCTATTCAAAGCCAGAAGCCAGGAGCTTCTTCCAGGTCTCCCCCATGGAAGCAGGGGCCTAAGCAGTTGGGCCATCTTCCACTGCTTTCCCAGACATGAGCAGAGAGCTGGATCAGAAGAGGAGCAGCTGGGACATGAACTGGCACCCATACAGGATGTAGGTGCCAGTCCCCTGGCTCTATTTCTGATTCCAGCTTCCAGATAATGTGACTGGGAGGCAGCAAGTATGCTCAAGTAGTTGGATCCCTGCCATTCAGGAGGGAGACCAGGATTGAGGCCCCTGGCTTCAGGCAGGCCCAGCCTTGGCTGTTGCAGGCATCTGAAGAATGAGCCAGCAGATGAGTTCTCCCCTCTATATCCGTCTGCCTTTCAAATTAAAAAAAAAAAAAAAAAAAAACAAACAAACAAAAAAAAAACAAAAAAAAAATAGGCTACCTATATTCTGTAGGCAATGAGATGTCAATGAAGATTTAAGGAAGAGGTACAACAAGACCAAAGCTACCCATAAGTAAATATCTTTTGAAATCAATTTGCTACCACCTTACAAACAACCAAAGATAACAATGAGGCCGGGGAGTTACAATGTCTTTTCTCCACATATTCCTGAGTAAGGCATCTCCACTGATGATCCAAGTACTCAAGTTCATAACTGCAATATTTTTGCATCCTAAGTTTACATTTAGAAAGCGTGAACCCTTGAAGTATAATAGGACATTCTTCCATATTTCTCCTCAAAGATATTACCAGAGATGTCTCTCACCCAAGAGTTGAAGACTTCAATATAGCAAGTGTCGCCAGTATGAACAGAGAATTCTTTTGTAATGAAATTAATAACCCTCTGAATTTGCCTACTGATATAAGACTGAATGGCATAGTTAAAAATAAGGAAAATTTACATGCTTGCTACTAAGTGAAAGAAGCCAATCTGAGAAGGCTAAATGCCATAGGGTTGCAATGATAGGACATTTTGTAAAATGCGAAACCATGGAGATAGAAATAAGATCAGTGTTGGCCAGAGACAAGGAGGGAGAGGAGGAAGGAAGAATAAGTTGAGCACAAAGAATTTTCAGGGGAGTGAAACCAGCCAGTAGAATATTATCACAGGAAACTAGTCAGTAGAATATATAATGGCAAACTAATTAGTAGAATACTACAAAGGTAAGCTAGTCAGTACCCTATAAAGTGGTGGCTTTATGTCATTACAATGTATTGTATATGCCATACCCACAGGCATAGAATGCCATGCATGAATCCCCGGGTAAACTGCCATCTCTGGGTGATTACATGCCAATAGAAATTCATCAACTGTAACAAAGGCATCACTCTAGTTGGGGAGGGGGAGGGTCTTGAATAATCAGGTAGACTCTGTGTAAGGGAACAGGGATATGCAGAAAATATCTATACTCTCTGCTTAATTTTTCTGTGAACCTACAACTTTCTAAAAATAACCAAAGAGGCTCCTTTGAATAATCATTAAGAGGTTTTAAAAAACATATTTAAACCATTTATAGGAATTACTAGTCTGAAGATCCAACTATTCATGATCTACTTTTTCTCTGCTGATTCCCACAAATACCTTGGATAAACGTCTTGGATTCCAACAAATATCATCTTCAACCACAGAGGGACCTCAACTCCTTCATCTACTACTTGTCCCTATGACTCAACCTTTTGTGTCCTCATGGTCTTTCTAAATCAGATTAATGGTCAAGGTCAATCACCATAGCAATTCCATTTCCTATAATTTTAGTGACCACTTCATCAACTTCCTTGGAAAACAAACACTAGTAAAATTAACTTTGCGCTCCAGTCATGGACACATGGCACACATCTGTATATGGCCAAATTCCACACAACCAAGTCATCAGTCCTCATGCAAAATTTATGGCTAATTCATGTCCGGATGAGCAGTGTCAGCAGCTTGGCAGCCTCAATGCAGTTCTTCTACCCTCTCACATGATTGTTTAATACTTTCTCCTCTTACCTACCCTCATTCTCAGATGGGGTTCTTGCTTCTTGTTACAGATTGTATCACCCAATATGTTTGAAATCCTAATCATGAAACCTGTGGATGTGATCTTATTTCAAAATAGTCTTTGTAGATGTAATTAAATTAACATGAGGCTATACTGGATTAGAGTGGGTCCTGATCCAGTGACCAGTATTCTCATAAAAATAGAGAAATGGAGACACAGACATACCTGGCAGTACACCATGTAATGAGGGAGGGATGTGTCTAGAAGCAAAAGCATGTAACCACCAGAAACCGGGGGGAAGGGTGAAAAAGACTCTCCCACAGAAGGAACCAGCTTTATAGACACTGGAATTTTGGACTCCTGACTTCCAGAAACATAGAAGAAAGAACGCGTGTTGTTTGAAGTCACGTGAAAGCTGATGTTATGTGCCAACATGATGAGGACAAGGAGCGCTCCAATATTTGGTCAGACATCTGGGTATGTCAGTGAAGCTGCTTTTTTTGGTGAGATTAACATTTGAATTTGAAAATGGGCAAAACAGGTTACCCTCCCTAATGCTGGTGGGCCTCCTGCAATCAGTAGAAGGTCTGACTGAGACAGAAAGAACAGTTGTCCCTCTACAGGAAGGAAGAGAGAATTCCCTCACTTCCTTCTTGGAGCTGGTACATCTATCTTTCACTGACTTCAAACTTGAACTGAAACATCAGCTGTTCTTGGGTCTCCAGCCTACTGGTGTTTGGATTGGAATTTACACCATCAGCTCTGCTGTTTCTCAGTATTTTGCACTTGGACTAGAACAACATCATAGGTTCTCCTGGGTCTACAGCTTACCAACTATAGATCTTGGGACTTGTCACTCCCCCTAACTGCAGAGACAATTCCAAACCCTCAATTTCTCTCTCTCCTCCCTGGGGCACATACACATTCTACATATATACGTACACACACATACACACATGCACAAGTATATTTCAAAAAGTTCATAAAAATTGAATGAAAATATGCTGATTATGGTGCAAAATGTCTGAAATCCACATATGGGGGAGTCTTTAAAAAGGTCCTGGAAAATGCAGATCATGAAAAATTATGCATTGATTTCAAAAACTTTTGCATCAAAATGAACTCTTTTTTTTTTTTTTTTGATAGGCAGAGTTAGACAGTGAGAGAGAGAGAGACAGAGAGAAAGGTCTTCCTTCCGTTGGTTCACCCCTTAAATGGCTGCTATGGCCGGTGTGCTGTGCCGATCCGAAGCCAGGAGCCAGGTGTTTCCTCCTGGTCTCCTATGCAGGTGCAGGGCCCAAGCACTTGGGCCATCCTCCACTGCCTTCCCGGGCCACAGCAGAGAGCTGGACTGGAAGAGGAACAACTGGGACAGAACCAGCGTCCCAACCGGGACTAGAACCCAGAGTACCTGCACCATAGGCGGAGGATTAGCCTAGTGAGCCGCAGCGCCGGCCATGAACTTATCTTTTAATTCCATTTCCCATGACTTTCTGAAGCATACTTGTATATGATATATATTATTGGTACTATTTCCCCAGAGGACTCTGACCCATACAGCCACTCAGCATAGGGTATCTGTGACAGTCACGCTAAGAAACAAAGACACTTCCTATCTTTCTGAGGAAACTGATGCCCACAGAGAAGAGCCACTCTGAACCCTCATCCCTCAGCATCTGAGACTCTGCCTCAGGGACCCATGTCCCTGCAGACAGCTCACCTGTACTCACATGGTGGCTAGTCATCCAGCAAGGATCCCACTCCTTCTTGCTTTCTCACTGACCCCACTCCAGCAACCTTCCCCATACACCATTTATATCTGGATAACATTCTAAAATTTCCCCTGGGTGAAAAAATAAGTCTTCTCAAGCTTGCTTCTCCCAGCCTCCCCTACACATTTCTCACATGTGCTCTACAGCAACACTCAAGTGTTCTACATTCTTGCTGCGCTTTGCCCAGTGCCACTTGTTCTATTTTTCCCTTAAATCCAGTCTAATGTTTTGCCCTATCACTTCACTGAAATGACTCAAAAAACACCTGCTAAATGACAGACTGGCATCATTCCATCATTTGGGAGTATTTTCACCCCTCACACTCTTATTCCTATTTATTCCTATTATCTTTTAAACCCATACTTATTTTTACACAAGACACAAATTTTGTGTTACAAAATACACATCATCGCAACCACACAAGTAGTGTGACCGAGGTAAGACATTTGTGCTCTGTAGGTCTCTGCATCTTGCAAATAGAGACATTAGAAGGTGTTGACTTTGAACCTTCCTGCATTGACTTGTATGACTGGCTCCCATGGTCAGCTATGACCCATAAGGAAAGCACTGGTATAATTGAGACTACAGGATGCATTTGCTTCACTCCTGGAATAAAAGGAAAAGTAAGAGAAGAAGAAAGAAGAAAAGAGAGAGGAAAAAAGGAAAAGGGACTGAGGGATGGGAAAGAGTAGAGGGGCTGGGAAGAGATGAACAGAGGGAGGGCGGGAAGGAGGGAGAAAGGAAGGAAAGGAGAGGAAGGGAGAAGAAAGGAAGGAAGGACCATTCAGAACACTGTTCTGTTAAAGAAATATTGATGTTCGTATTCTCCTCCTACAAGAGATTATATGAAGTAACTGCTTGTTAAATCTCCTTGATCTTTAGAAGCATGCTTTTAAATATTTATGCGGTCTATTTTTCTTCCATATTAAATCTTTCTCAATGACAATTACCAGTAACTGCTCCTTAAGTGCCCCTCAGAACAAAGGGAACACATCAAAGTCAGACCTGAAAAACTGAGTTTCTCCATTTGCCCCTAAATAACAAGGAGAACCTGCCAAAGTGCTCTGCTGATCTATTAAACCATTTCTCATTCACCATGATACCAAGCGCCTGTTCACAAGGTGGTTCCTACACAACAGTACCCACCAGGCTAACATCCACATGACGCTCTGCTTGCGTGTGCACCCATGGCGCTGCTCCCAGCCCTCATCCACACAAACACAACCAAGGGACCACCTGGAGCCATGCACAGCAGCGGGGACACACCTTCATTCCATCACACCAGTGGCAAACATTGAGTCACTGTTGGATGTCATGCGTGGTGCTTGGTACTAGGAACACAAAGGGAAACAAGAGGGCAGAGAAAGGAAAGGCACACAGTAAACAGGGTTAGCCTGCCCACAGTTTTCCATAATGTAGAAGAGACCCCTGGGGCACACGAGATGGTTTCAACTGGACACAGATACTGCATTATCTGTTGTCCAGCCATCTAGCCTGAACAGCGAGAAAGCAATTCTCATTTGAATTCTCTTCCAGACTATTGGGGAAAATGTCTCAGTCTGGTGCCCAGATACTTTGGACACCTACACACTTATCCTCCTTTTTAGCTCAACAGGCAGCAGTGCAAACTCAGAGCCCTCCAAGCATGGAGCCCTCAAGTTCCTGTAGCTAGATTTTTTTTGTAGAGAGCAAATCCTGGGGCAGCAGGGGGCAGGGAGTTGCTGATTGAGAAGTAGAAGAAAGAATAAGTGAGAATCTGTTTTCTCAGCCTATCTACAATGTACAGTTGAGTGTGGATACTGCACTGGGCAGGCACCTTCTTTCCACGTGTTTTCAGTAACTTCCGGTACAGCGCCTCATCTCCTTTGTTGAGTTCTATTTTTCAGTGATGTGCTGTAGACCCCTCTCACTTTCCAGGGTGATCCACTGGCACTGCGTTCTCAACAGGGGCTATATCACCCGTCAAGGTTACAAAAACTGGTTCTTAATGGCTGTTAAAAAGCCTTATTCTTTTTATATATAAATCACAGAAGTACACAGTGTTAAAATTTCACTGGGGAGGGTATTCCTAAGGAAAAGAGCAATAATTTGAAAACTGCCTCCAGGAGAGAAAAACTGGACCCAAGGTATCAAACAACAGTAAACAACAACTCAGCTACATGATCCAGTGCTCTGAGATACATGAGCTTTTAAGGATGCAAACATCCTTTCTCAAGAGAATGGAGCAAAGTTCTTAGGTAACCAGGTTCCTCTCTTGCAGTTCCAGTAAATACCATGAAATGGTATATCTATCAGTGATTCCAAGAGATCACCATGAATAAAGCTGAGTTCAACAGCTAATACACACCCTGAAACTATGGCCTCACAGGCTTAGAGGTATTTTCCAATTCACTCAACAAGTTCATTCGTAAGCTTATATTTAGACACTCTTAATACCTCAACCAAAATTAATAGGTTTCAAGCACGAGGGACTGCTATGTACTATGTGAATCAGCACCCTTAAATTGGATTACGATTTTTAAAAGAATTAGTAAGTCAAGTTTAAGTAAAGTAAATCTTGTCAACTAAAGAACAGGCTTTGAGAGTTAGTGAGGCATACCGCGTATCACAATCCAGGTTAGAAAACAGATTCAAAATCCAGCTCCATCTTTGACTCCCCAAGCGGCCTTGGAAAACCAAATCACTCTTTTAAAATGTCAGTGTTAAATGCTTAAACATCTAAGCCTGAAATAGCCAGAGGTCCAGGTTCAAGTAAGACTCTTGATCAGAGCCCCTGCCGGTGGCTTCTCCAGGAATACCTCAGGTGAACAGACATTTTTCATGGTGGTTCATGGAGAGCATCTTCCTGAAGGCACCAACAAAAACTGCTGCTGTTAAGACATCTCATGACCCAAGTGAGATGTCTCATAAAGTCATTTTTGCCACATCCTGTTGGTCAAGTCACTAAAGTCAGCCCAGATTCCAGGAGAGTGAAATCAGACTCCATCCTGCAATTGCAGAAGTAGCAACAAATTCTCAGCCACTGATGATCTACCCAGCAGCCCATATTAACACAAATGAAAATACTGCTGTGGTTGTGATTCAAGCCTATGGTGTACCACAAAAGAAGGCTGTATGTGCTTTTGCTGTTGAATCATGTGTATGTGTGTGTGTGTGTAAGGAGAGATTAATTGATACTTAGTACATAAATAGTATCTGCTTAATAAAATTATATCATGGACTTTTCAGAAAAATGACCTTTCAGAGTAGTTTTTCCCAAAAGAAAGACAAGCAGAATTAATGTCAATTACAATTTTTGTTCCCTGCCAAATTAAACTAACTGCTTTCACAAAATGAAAGGGAAGCCATATGTTATTTTCAAAATGGCTTCCCATGAGGGCAAGCAACATTGTGAAGGGGTTTTGGATGCAGAATGGAAAGACACTGTCAAGGAGGCCTTATTGTCTTCATGTATAACAAGAAAAATCTCTAGTCCCTTGCCACTGAGCTATGGTTCAGAAAGCCTAATGAAAATTCTAGGAGGCAATTAAGTTTGTTGTTCTGTGATTAGACTGACTCATAGCCACTCCAAGGGTACACTGAACCTTCTGAGTTTTTGAAAAATAATTTCAAGATAACTGGTTAATCTCAAGGTCAGCAGAGAAAAAAAGAATTAAAATTTCAATAATAAATAGCAACTGAATAATTGGATCAAAGCAACCAAATATCTAAAATTTAATATAAGCACAGTCTTCATTAATATAGGCATTTCTTCTTTGCAAAACAGAAGACAAAATCAAAACAGAATTCATGAAAAATATTCTAGAATAAGGGAATGCCAAATGAAGAGGCAAGCTTTCATATATTGCTTATTAGAGCAACATGAAGAAAATTTCAGAAAATGATTTTGAACTCAATAGTATATAAGATGACATCACCTTTAAAATACCAAATTCTTAAATAAAGTAGAACATAAACTGAAATAAAATGACAACAGGATTACACTAAATACAGAGATATTGCCAACTCAAAGTTTTAAGATTACAGAATTTTTATTTAATTCTAGATTTTATATTTACTAAGATCCAGGTTCCTTAATAACATTAACATGATCAATAATGTGTTTTTAATTTACAACCTGTATAGAATATATATAATAGACTATAATATATATCCTACTACATATCTGTTAGTATATGTGAGCGTATACATACAGAAGAAAGCAAATGAATAATCAATAAAAGGATGATAGGATATTTTATGACAAGATATTAAAATAAAACAATGATAACTCACATTCATTATAAATACATACATATATATTGTTCATATATGCATTTATACACACAAAAATAAGAAACCAGCTCAGAAAAACAATGTCAATATCTTTACTGTAATAAGGTTACTAAAAGCAAATGTTACTAAAAATGATTTAAAATATCTTTGCAGACTTGTTTCTTTGTTTTTGGGTTATATTTCACAAATGATGGCCAGTGAATGTTTTGTAGTTATTTAAGGACCTCTTCATTATGAGGTTAAATTATCAATTTAATACGGAATTATCTCCATTGTTCAAATTTTCAAATTTCTTTCAGATTTTAGAGATTACATGTCATATTTTCCTTTAATTTCATCTATAATTATGCAAAAACATTTAAATGGTTCCACAAAATTTTTCAATACTTTGAAAATTATAGTTTCTATCCATCTCCCCTCTACCCTTCTTCCCTATCCTTTCTTTAGCTCACTGTTAACCCATTATTTTAGCTCTTTGGTTTACCCTTCATAAACATATGAAGGATATATACATATATTTACATATATGCATAGCATTCCAACTTTTTACACCAAAATAAAATTCTCTTTCAATTCCACTTTTCCAAGAATTTCTGATGTCTCCTTATATACACACACACACAGGAAAATATATAAGTATATACATATTACATATACTCATATATATATTCATTCATTTTTCCATTCATATTTTGTCATTTTTCATTAACTTGATGTTGTACACAATTTTTATCACTTTTTAAGCTTATCAATATGCAAAGGAGATAATTCTTAAGGATTTTAATAATTGCATAGTACCCAGAAGCATGTATGTTCTACAGTTTATTAAACTGGTATCCTCCTTAGGGATTTTGACATATTCCTATATTGCTCTATTTTCAGCCATAGCATCACAGAGTTTTGATAAGACCAACAAAGAAACCATTGAATAGATTATTTACATAAATCACAAGTGTTGAAGTATCTATCACCCACATTTCCTTTTCTTATAAATGTACTGAATAAGAGGTGCAAACTAAGGGAAGCATCGGTACTAAAAATGCAAGATTGTCAAAGTGCAATACAGGAGAACTGACCATGAAACCAATTAGACATCAAAGTGAATTCTAAGAGTTGCCAACTTATGATACAGTACTGAAAATAAAAGCCAAAACTGTTTCTTCAAAGTGAAGATACATATTCCAAAAATAATATTTCAAACATAATAACCTCAGTATAAACCCTTAAATTGTATTTTCGAAGACTGGAAAGCAGGGAGGAAGAAGAAAATAGAATTTCACTAAATTCCATTTTATGCTTAGAGGGAGTAAATCACACAGTTTTGCTGTGAAATTTGATAAGGGAAATACAGGTTAAGCTTTTCAAAAACTTTCTTCAAAGATAACCAGAGAACCTATACCTTCAAAGATTAAAAAGTTTTCTTTCCAAATCACAAGAGAAAACAAAATTAAACATAACTCATTAAAATATGTAGTATAAGGAAAAAGAAAATCACAAAGCTCTAAATTTAAATGATCCAAATAGTTTTAAGTACATCAGTTATAGCAATACATATAAACGGGTCAAACTATCTAATTAAAGTTTTTCAGAGGGGCTCACATTGTGGTGCAGCCAGTGAAGCCCCCAGCTACGAAGCCAGCATCTCGTATCAGCATGCCAGTTCAAGTCCTGGCTATCCTGCTTCCAATCCAGCTCCCTCAGCTTCTGCTCAAGCACCTGGGAAGGCAGCCAACAGTTGTCCAAATGCTTGGGCCCCTTCTACCCGCTTGGGAGGCCAGGACACAGTTCCTGGCTCCTGGTTTCAGTCTGGCTATTGCAACCATTCGTGGAATGAACCGGCAGATGTAGGATCTCTTCCTTCCTCCCTTCTCTGCCTCCCTCCTTCTTTCTCTCCCTTCCTCCTTCCTTCTTCCCTCCCTCCCTCCCTCCCCCTTTCTCATCTCTCTCTCTCCCTTTCTCTCTGTCACTCTGCCCTTCAAATAAATTTTCAAGAAGTTTCTCAGACTGGGTTATACACAATTCAATGTCTTACTGCTTATAAAACTTCTTGCGGAGACAATGTAGGGCAAACTTTGATGTCAGAGGGAACTGGTTTAAAACAATTGCTTCACTGTTATTAATTATTTGAACATGTGAAACTCATGTCTATCTATGCCTTTGGTTTCACCTCCTTTTCTCATCTAATAGAACTAATGATGACAAATAGCTTTCTAGACATTGTTTGGTTTTATACCACTCTTGGAAATCAGATGCTCTATCATATGAAACAGCATTAGGCATCAATAGCACACTAATCCAACCCGAACAAACTCAAAAGAACTCTATCATAAGAATGTACAACACTTAACAGAAGTCCAGCATTTCAAGGTTCAGGATAGGAGAACCCAGCAAAGGAGCTCTTTTCTCACCTCAAAGCCCATACTCTCTCTGGGTAATCTCCTTCTGTTCTGTGGTTTTAAATCCCAGTTATATACCAATAACTCTCAGACACATGAAAAGTCTTCAAAAGACTTTTGGAAAATACATGTTATGAAAAAAATACACACATGGATTTCAAAAACAATTTTACACCCAAGTAAACTTTATTTTTAATTCCATATCTCCATGGACTTTCGAAGTCCCCTTGTGTGCCTATATGCAACCTATCCCCTGTGACCTAGATTTGTGATAAACTTGCCTTCTTCACACCTTTAACGAGATGCCTGATACAGGATTGCAAAATTAATGTGGCCAATACAAAGTATACAATTCATTCTCCAAAAAAAAATGCCACCATATATTTGGTTTTCCTTGTGTTTTCAATTTATTTATTTGAAAGGCAGAGTTACAGAGAGGCAAAGGCAGAGGCAGAGAGAGAGAAAGAGAGAGAGAGAGAGAGAGAGAGAGAGAGAGAGAATCTTCCATCCACTTGTTCACTCCCCAAATGGCCACACTGGCCAGAACTGGGCCAGTCTGAAGCCTGTAGCCTGGAGTTTCTTGCATGTCTCTCACACTTGTGCAGGGGCCCAAGGACTTGGGCCATCTTCTACTGCTTTCCCAGGCAATAGCAGGGAGCTGGATTGGAAGTGGAGCAACTGAGCCTCCAACCAGTGCCCATATGGGATGCTGGCACTGCAGACAGCAGCTTTACCCTCTACACCACAGTGCCAGCCCCACCACCATATATTAGGTTCCTGGATTTCTCATCTCAGTGGATGGCAGCACCACTCACCTATTTTTTTAAGATAAAAGTCCTCAGAGCCATTCTTGACTTCTTTCTATGAGAATCTCCACTCTTATCTCCACAGCCGCTGTTAGCTCTATACCCCAAACCCAACCTGTGCTCACCATCTTCCCCAGTACAACCACCATCTCTCCTCTAGATTTAGTCAACAGGATAATAACTGACCTCTCCGCCTGCATCCTTGTTCACTATCTTCCATCCCCCAAAGCAACAAGGAGACATCCTCCTTCTGAAGGAATGGATCATACACTGTCAATGTCCTGCTTCACACTCATCATCAGAGTGTTTTCCCTGCGGTCTGGAACTGGCATCCCTCATGGGCACCATTTTCAGTCCCAGCCGCTCCACTTCCAATTCAGCTTCCTTCTAATGCATCTGGGAGAGCAATGGAAGATGGCCCAAGTGCTTGGGCCCCCCCACCCACATGGGAGACCCAAATGAAGCCCCTGGCTACTGGTTTCTGCCTGGCCCAGGCCTGGCCATTGCAGACATCTGGAGAGTGAACCAGATCTCTCTCTCTCTCCCCACCCTCCACAACACTGACTTTCAAATAAATAATTGAATACTCATCATCAGCTTTCATCATTCATAGGATAAAATTTCAAACTCCCTATCATGCCCAACAAACTAACTTCTAACTGTTTTCCGAGCTCTTTCCATCACAATGTTCCAGAGACTTGAGCAGATCTGTGCTAAGCCACAGGTCCTTGCAAGTGCTGTTCCTCCTGCTCCCAAGTGCCCATGAAACAACCTTACCATCACACACATTGCAGAGAGCACCTTCTCCAAGAGGTCCATCTTCTCCCCCTGAGTTTAAACAGCCTCCACCACGTATCACATTATCCCATTTCATCCTCTACATGACAACAGCACTACCCGATGGCATGTTACACTGTTGTAGCATATTATGCTGCATCACCATTTTTAGTTGGCATACTTAATGTGTATCTCCACATCAGCCCTTAGCAAGCAAGGACTCTATCCCTCTCCACCACAATCGTATGCTACCACGTTCAGTTCCTACACCAGTGCCTGACTCATGACAGACTTTTAATAGAAGTGCATTGCTGTGGTTGACTATAATAAAATAACAAAATTGACCTTCTCCATTTACAAGGACACAGATAATACTGTAATGTGAAATACAAATTAATTAGGGTAGACTTACTTACGCAAGGAAGCTTTGGACTTAGGGAAGTCTATAAACTGCCAATATGACTGAGTTTAAATCAAGCTGTTGAATGTACAGGAAATAGATGTCTTCAACATGAATGAGAAATTTCATATGTATAGGATATTTTCTATCAAAGCCAATCAATTCAACAGTATTCCAACAATATTTCAGAATTCTGCGAGTCAGATAAAATATTGAATTTTGAAATCAAATAATGTTCCTATATATTTTTGTATATGTGTGCTTACATGTTGATGCATATCCATGTGTTTTTTTAATAACCATAACAATTTTAGCTGTTTTTCACATCAATTCTTTTAGGAGGTCCACTTGCAACTCATGCTCACTTCTTATTCTGACAGGAGGTACAGATTCCAGGCATCAGAGTACCTGGAGAAGGGAATTTGGTCCATCTGTCATGCTATTTAGCTACTCCGCTGCCTCATTCTCCCAACCCATCTTGGGTCCATGGGTAAGAGGGGTCACGGGCAGACATCTAATGAGCTAGTGTAATTCCTTCTCGGGTAGGTACATCAGCTCACCTTTCCCTACTTCACAGACGCCAACCAACCAGGTGAATGTGTACAGAACTGTTGTGGGGAAGTGCATCCCAGATTTTTATTCTCTTTTTACTGAAAAGGCACAGAGAAAATAGTAGATGGTCAATTAACATTAATCTGGACCCCTGCATGAGGACTCATACCTGTTGAGTTAGTTGAGAAGCTCATCCAAAACTCTATTTTGTATACACCACAGTAGCATTATTACGAGTCCCTGTAGCTCCTCCTCCAGGACACCAGCAGTTTGGGAAAAGCAAAAGTCTTTACAGCCCAACTCTGAGCTCCCCAGTGCTACCTGTTGGTCCACCACCTCCACTTCCTTGCATTTAGGACTTTCAACCATGTTGCTTTCCCTGCTCATGACTTAATTTATTTCCACCATTAAAAGGATATGATTTTTGCAACAATTAACCATCTCTTAAATTTTTCCCAGCCATTAAAAATGCAAACATGAAATACATCTATTATAATGGAATTATGTCAAATGACATATATGATGTATATTAAGAATGCATCAGTGGGTTTCCCATTTTGTAAAAGCTTGCATGTGCCTATATAGGTATGTATAGAAAATGGAATGTACATAGCATGAATGATAAAGCATTAATTGGGTTTTGCTTTCTTTTTAAAATCTTTCTATACTATAAAATCTCTTATGAAAGTACTTCTTTGCTAAAAAAAAAAGTAGTAGTTAAGGCCTTATCAATTATAACAGTAGATGATTCAGGCAAAAAGGAATCCTTAACCAGGTAGAACTATGAGACTCAAAAACAAGAACTGGACCTAGTGTTGAACTTCACTCCACTCCACCCCACCCCGTCCTTGACCTAACGCCCTGCAAGGAAGGACACTGAACAGATACTTGCGAAATAAATGCAGTCAGAAGATTCCTATGTTAAATGCTCACCGAGGCGTCTCCACTGGCAGACCCCAGCCTGACTTGAATCTCTGTGTTCTGTGTCACAATTAAAAGGGGTCTCTTGCCCACCAGAGAGAGGACCAGGAAAGACATCTGTGACAACACTTTTGAATCATCTTGGCTTTTTTCCCAATTTTCTTGTATTTTGGTAAAAATGCAAACAACACAGAATTTGATCTCAATCATTTTAAATGTGGGCTCCGGTGGTATCAGGCACGTTAATCTGGTTGTGTAACCATCACCACCACCCACCTCCAGAACTCCTCGTCTCTTCAGTTTGAAACTCTGCACGCACCAAACACCAGCCGCTCTTCTGCCCCTCTCTGCCAGCTGTGGGAACCATGAGTCTTTCTGTCTCCATGCTTTCAGCTGCTATAAGAATTCCACAAAAGTAAAAACATACAGTATGTGCTCTTTCATGCTGCGCTTAATTCACCTAGCATAATGTCCTTCAGACTCATCCATATTGCAGCAGCAGAAATGCCTTCCATTTAAAGGTGAATAATAACCCAGTGTGTGGATACACCGCTTTGCGTATCCAGTCCCTCATCAACAGGCACCATGGTTGCATCCACATCTTAGCTATCCCCACTTAATGCTGTATAATTGTTCAAACCTGGTAAATGCCACTCTTAGGATCATTGGTTACTATCCTCACTCTGTCTTTTATGACCTTGTCTAAATATGATCAGAGTCGGCAAACTTGGAAGGCTTCCATAGCCTTGGCAACTCATGACGACAGCCTAGGGTGGTTACTGGCGCCACAAACTAGAGTGTCAATTTGCTGGGTCAACAACAGGAGCTACTGTGCACTTGCTCCTCATGTGGGATCTCTGTCCTTATTGTACTGTACATTTTGATTTAATGCTATAACTAGTACTCAAACAGTATGTTTCACTTTGTGTTTCTATGTGGGTGCAAACTGTTGAAATCTTTATACTAAATTGATCTTCTGTCTATAAAGAGAATTGAAAATGAATCTTGATGTGAATGGAAGGGGAGAGGGAGCGGGAGAGGGGAGGGTTGCGGGTGGGAGGGAAGTTATGGGAGGGGGAAGCCATTGTAATCCATAAGCTGTACACTGGAAATTTATATTCATTAAATAAAAGTTAAAAAAAATAATACTACTATGAACATGGGTGTACAGATAACTCATTTTTTTTTTTTTTTTGACAGGCAGAGTGGATAGTGAGAGAGAGAGACAGAGAGAAAGGTCTTCCTTTTTGCCGTTGGTTCACCCTCCAGTGGCCGCTACGACTGGCACATCACGCTAATTCAAAGCCAGGAGCCAGGTGCTTCTCCTGGTCTCCCATGTGGGTGCAGGGCCCAAACACTTGGGCCATCCTCCACTGCCTTCCCGGGCCAGAGCAGAGAGCTGGCCTGGAAGAGGGGCAACCGGGACAGAATCCGGCGCCCCAACCGGAACTAGATCCCGGTGTGCCGGCGCCGCAAGGCGGAGGATTAGCCTGTTAAGCCATGGCGCCGGCCAAGATAACTCATTTTAAAACCTGTTTGCATTTCTTTGGGGTATATCCCCAGAACTGGAATTTCTGGATTATACAGTAATTCTATTTTGTTTTTAATTAAGAGCTGCCACAGTGTTTGCTACAGCGGCTGCATCATTTCACAATCTCACCAACAGTGTATAAGGGTTCCAGTTCCTCCACAATCTCACCCACACTCCACTCCATATTCTGACAGTGCTCATGCTAACAGGTGTGAAGGGGTACCTCACTGTGGTTTGTTTGCATTTCCCTAATGCATTTTTGTTTCAGTGGCATTTCTTTCTGACCTGGGATGAAAATTTTTTCCTGCCTCAACCAGCCAAAGCCACATCCCTGCAACTTCCACAATATTTTTAGGCCTGGGCTTTTTCCCTGCCACCTGCTATTATGCAAAGAGAAACACAAGTGAAGCTAGTACTTAAATTATTTGTTTGTTCACTCACATGGAGAGCCCAGAGGATTCTGGGAAACAACTGTCAAACATTTCTCAAAAAGAAAAGCACACCTAACTCTTTCAAAAAAACTTGACTCGTAGGAATTTGACTCGTAGGAATCTGACATGTCTGAAGAACAGGAGGGTTCTTACAACCGCTCGGCAAAAAGTCCTCAGCACCACGAAGTGTTAGGGAACTGAAGGACTGACGATTCCAGGAAAAGCATTGATTTGCTTTTTATTCACTTCTGCCTTTGCAGCTCAAAGAAGAACTCTTCTTGGAATTCAAGTCAGTTACCCTGATAACATGATTATTTCATCTATACAGGCAGCATGTCTGCCCAGAACGACTAATGCCTCCTAGCCACTCCATTCTCGAGCTCAAAACCTTCATGAGGACACAATTGTGTGGAGTTTTCAGTCGCCTGTTCTCCCATTCCTAAGGCGTCTGCAGATTCCCCCACATTTTACTCAGATCAGGTAACACGTAAGGCATTCCTGCAAATACAAATCCAATCTTCCTCATTATCAATCAGTTGGTCATCAACTATAATGTCTGTTAAGTGTGTTGACAAAGTAACAAAACAGCCATTCAAAAGTAGTGCTTTCTATCAGTTTGAAAACTAAATTAACTTACTCTAATAGGGTTCCCATTACAACATCATTTCATCACTGCTGTGAATTCAACCCATTTGTTTCTCATGCTCATACAGTAACAGATATATAATTACAATTAATGCTCTAGATTCCATCCATAAGAATAATTCATAACTGTTTTTTTTTATTTCAGGACTCTTTAGGAATCTAATTAAAATTATGGATCCTGTCCACAGAAAATGAGAATGATACAAGCCCAGAAGCCAATTTCTGGGGTTTCTCGTCACCCCTCCATGAATCCACACACAGAGCCCACTCTGTTTCATAATGCTCTGGAGTGCTCATTATAGCAGAGGAGTCCTGAGGGCTGCAGAGCCATCTCCACTGTAAACAACTTCTGGGGATTCTCATGAAATGCAGGGTTAGAGAGTCAGTGTCTTTCAGCTTGAGAGACTCCAGATTAAAAAAAAAGATGCCTGATACAAAAGCTGCAAGACTCAGGATGGATTTTCAGCTCTCAAGCGCAGAATCAATTCTATTAAAATTGTATCTGTGAAGAGGAGAGGGAAAGGACATTCTTAAAGCAAGATAAATGAGCAAAGTGAGCTACATATATAGTCTTTATTATTACTATTGTTATTGTATTTATTTGAAAGGGAGAGAGAGAGAAAGGGGGAGAGAGAGAGAGAGAGAGAGAGAGAGAGAGAGATCTTCCATCTAGTGGTTCACTCCCCAAATACCCACAAAAGCTATGGCTAGACCAGGCTGAAATCAGGAATCAGGAAGTCCATCCAGGTCTCCAATATGAGTGACAGAGGTTTAAGTACTTGGGAAATTACTGGCCACCTCATGGATGTAAGTTGGATCAGAAGCAGAATAGTGGGAACTCCAACAGGCGTTCTGATATGGGATGTGGGCATCACAGCAGAGATTTAACCTGCTGCACCATATCACCTATCCCTACATGTACATCATATACTCTAAACAGCAGGTTCTGCTAGCACAATTAATCATTTCTAGTAAGATTTCTTCCCTTGAAATGCTAACTCTGCCAACATTCAAGAGCTGGAAAGGTGAGTAGCAGAGTACAAGGGAAACACACACAGGTGAACCAGGATCACAGTCTGCACACAGGTGGGCACACCCAGCTCCTTGGACATCCAGCCTGGCTTCCACACATCTCCCCTCCCGCCACAAGCCTGGACACAAATGCCTGTGAACAGCAGATGTCCCACTCACACTTTCCAGATTTCATTTCTATCTGTCTTTGCTGGCATCTCCATTCCTACCCAACCGTTTGCTTAACAACTGCTGGACCTTATGGTAACGGTCTAATGTTACCTATTTAGACCTAGCAAACCAGTAAGGGTTACTGAGGTCTATTACAGCATATGGAGGTTAATAAAGCTGAGGACTTGACAAACCATACAATTCTCGAAGATCCCTGATCAACCCACAACACGCCCATACTCTAACACTGATCAGCTTTAGAATGGTCGGAAGAGGTTATATCTATGTGCCAGTGCTTACTGTGGGGTTGCCAGGTAGGGATGAGGAATAGTTGATAGAGAGCATGACCAGTGAGAAAGAATTTTAAATGAGAGTTAAAGAACATTAGATTCTTCACTTTGGAACATCATTCACAGTATAAAAATAATTGTGAAGATAAAGTTGATGAAAAACAAAATTTGTTACTAATAACAACAACGCAGTCAAGGATGATTAGATATGCACTGTCTTAGTAATCTGGCTCGTGGCAAAATGATCTTTGCAAGGATCACAAACTCCTTGAAGAACCAAATAATATCCAGGAAGTGCAAAATTCATTGAGGATTTTCACATCTGTGGAAGAGTTCTTGGATCCTACAAGGCCATCTGCACTCGCCATTTTGTTGCAGTAGCAATCAGTAAGGTTGTCTACCTTAACTGGACAGCAATTAGAAAGAGACAGACCAGGGGAGGGGACACAAGGAGAGCGATCACAGAGGCACTGAGCCTGTCCCGGAGAATGAACACAGGGTCTGGTCTCAAGTGGCCCTGACCTGAGGCTCAACCCTCTGGCTTCTGGAGCTGTAGAACAGTCAGGACAGCCATAAGGGTCAAGTGCATGGGTCATTCTTGGGGGTCTCTGGCTAGTTAATGCAGATGCCATTTTTATTAAGCAAACACATCATATTTTTCTGATTATAGATTCTAAGTTGTGGCAAGAAATTCCTCAGATCACAACTAGAACTTTACACAATGTGATTTTTGTATTTAAGTTATTAAGACCCTTTGGATAAAATCCAAGAGAAACTTACACTAATTTTATCCCAATGTGAAAGAAGAAATTTGTCTTTTTTACATAAACAGAATAACATTTAATTTTAAATTTCTTCTTAAGAGAAAGCCAACATCATCACTCCTAAAAAGGTAAATGTTTAAAAAGTAGCTAAGGTACACATCATTAAATTGCATCCTGAACATTTACACTGCCAAGCTACTCTCTCTCTCTCTCAAACCTCCACACACATATTTTACATCTAGCATCCATCTACATATCTGAGTGTATTCCTATATGGATCACAATATAATCCTGACCTACTTTTCATCTCCTAGACTTTACTTGACAATAATTAGCTCTTACCTGCCAATGAAAACCTACTGCAAATTCACATCTACAGAGCAAGAATCACAAAAACGAACACATAATCTTGTGGGTAGAGGGGTTGGGGGGGGGGGGGGGGGGGGACTTGTGCAATGCAAGATTTCATTAACTCATTATTTTATCAATCTTTTGCCCAAAAAATGTATTCAGTCCCCAAAATAAATTCCTTCTCCATGTTACATTAAAACGTTTAGCATTGTGAGATCAGCAACAGCCAGCACAGGATTTTGCGAGGTAAATGCCACCATTTCAAAGCCCAGAGTCAATTCACAGTAGCTACTTAAGAGATGCAAAAGGCCTGGCAAGAGTATTTATTTCCTGCAAGAATCCTCTGCAAGTAAACTGTCCATTCAGCAGTTCTGCAGGCTACTGTTTCACCATGCGACAGGCCCACTTATTCATAAACAAATCATTAACATTCTTGACATAAATCCATAGTGGACCATTAATCCCAGCTATGATAATGTTTTAGTACATTTGCTCTGCCCATCATGAATGAGAGTGTTGTTTCACAGAACCCATCCCTGACAAATAAGAGACAAATTATGCCCCGTGAGAAAACTTGGAGAACGAACGCCTTCCACACCAATTACCGTCTCATTATCTGGCTGATGCCGAAATAGATCCTGTGTGCTTTGGATGAAATGTAGATTTTTCTCACTCAGACCAAAAAAATACAAGTATATATAAAACCACTAGCCAAGGTGATTTTTGTTGTTGAGGTTTATCTGTAAGCTGCACTCTGGAGACATTCTTTATAAAAGCAAATCAATAAGAATTGCTCATGGAAAATAAAGCCATATGTAAATAAAAAAAAAATAAGCAAAGATTCCAACAAGTGCAATGATCACTGATTAATACAGATTGTAGCATTTTAATGTTTATTATATTCTACCTAAAAGTTACCAAGGAAAGGGACATGAGTGATTGGGAAACAGCAATCAGTTCATAAGAAACATGTAAGATAAACAGACTCTATGAACTGACAAGTCTCTTAAATTTAGTTTATAACTTCATACCACAGAACTTGAGCCATAAAGCTCTCCATGATTGAAAAGCACTGGATAAGCACCCAGACATAAGGTATACTGGGCTATATGTTTTCATGTTCTAAGCTAGATGGGTCCAACTCCTGACATCATAAGTTAAATAAATCGATTGACAACTATGCAAAACCAACTCAATATTTTACTCTATTTATTGGTGCCCCAAGGCTTGAGCTCCATCAGCCAACAATTTATACATTCACGCTGGCAGCACCAACACCATAAGCCCATTTATTTCTCCATTAGCTGTTGGCTTCTAGTAGCTATTGGGTGGAGAAGTGTTTCTCCAACTTTGTGTTTAGGAATCAGCTGGTTGAATAGGACTGGGTGGCACCTGATAGCCTGCACTTCTGTCACGCTCAGGGCTATGCAGATACTGCTCTCCTCTGAACACACTTTGAAAAAAAAGTAGGAAAATGATCAGGCTTTGATGATGGCAAGGGAGATCCATAGCTTGGTCTCTTTAGACATGAAATGGAAACTTCGTCTTCTGTTCAACTTTGTCTTCCTTATTACTAATGTTTACCTTATTTCTATTTTTAATCAGTTTTTAACAAATTCAGGGTAATTTGTGGATACAATTCTAAGAACATGATGATATTCACTTCCTTCCTTCCTCCCTCCCTCCCTCCCCCCTCTCTCCCCTTCTCCCTTTCTCTTTTTAGTTTTTAAGATAATATATTTTGGCCGGCGCCACAGCTCACTAAGCTAATCCTCTACCTGCAGCGCCGGCACTCTGGGTTCTAGTCCCGGTCGGGGGCTGGATTCTGTCCCGGTTGCTCCTCTTCCAGTCCAGCTCTCTGCTGTGGCCCGAGAAGGCAGATGAAGATGGCCCAAGTCCTTGGACCCGGCACTTGTGTGGGAGACCAGGAGGATTGTCTTTGGATTGGTGCAGCGCGCTGGCCGTAGTGGCCATTTGTGAGGTGAACCAACGGAAAGGAAGACCTTTCTCTCTCTCTCTCTCTCTCTCTCTCACTGTCTAACTCTACCTGTCAAAAAAAAAAAAAAAGGCTAACATATTTTAAATTTGCATTACAATAAAAAGGCTAATACTTCACCAAGTAAGACATTTATCAAGTAAAAAGCTAAAGGACCCTAGTTTAGTGGGAATATAGACAATGGCTATAAACAATAATGGATGGAAGAATGATTATTTCACACATATATAGTAAATTTTAAAGTAATCACAGGTTTTTGTTTTTTGTTTTTTGGTTTCTTTTTTTTTGTTGTTTTTGTTTTTTTTTTTTTTTTTTTTTACAGGCAGAGTAGACAGTGAGAGAGAGAGACAGAGAGAAAGGTCTTCCTTTTGCCATTGGTTCACCCTCCAATGGCTGTCACAGCCAGCGCACTGTGGCCATTGCACTGCGCTAATCTGAAGGCAGGAGTCAGGTGCTTCTCCTGGTCTCCCATGCAGGTGCCCATATGGGATGCCAACGCCGCAGGTGGAGGATTAACCAAGTGAGTCATGGCACCGGCTCCTATACTACTGTAGTTTTAATAATATGTGATTACTTGGCCAGTGCTGCGGCTCACTAGGCCAATCCTCCGCCTGCGGCACTGGCACACCAGGTTCTAGTCCTGGTCAGGGCGCTGGATTCTGTCCTGGTTGCCCCTCTTCCAGTCCAGCTCTCTACCGTGGTCTGGGAAGGCAGTGGAGGATGGCCCAAGTGCTTGGTCCCCTGCACCCGCATGGGAGACCAGAAAGAAGCACCTGGCTCCTGGCTTCATATAAGCACAGCGCGCCGGCTGTAGCGGCCATTTGGGGAGTGAACCAATGGAAGGAAGACCTTTCTCTCTGTCTCTCTCTCACACTGTCTATAACTCTATCTACCAAACAAATAAAAAAAGAAAAAGAAAAAAAAACTACAGTAGTATAACATTATTAACCACTATTTACAAAGGTATAAAACTATATTTGCAGGGGCCAGTGTGTGGAGTAGTAGGTTAAAACTCTGCCTGCAGTGCAGGCATCCCATATGGGTACCAGTTTGTGTCCCAGCTGCTCCTCTTCCGATCCAGCTCTCTGCCATGGCCTGGAAAAGCAGTGGAAGATGGCCCAAGTCCCTGGGCCCCTGCACCCATGTGGGAGACCCAAAAGAAGCTCCTGGCTTCAGATTGGCCCAGCTCCAGCCATTGTGGCCATCTGGGGAGTGAACCAGCGAATGGAAGACCTCTCTTTCTACCTCTGCCTCTGCCTCTGAGTAACTCTGCCTTTCAAATAAATAAATCTTTTAAAAAAACTCTATTTGCAGCAATACTGATACACACAGACATTTCTTCCTTTTTGTGTTTGTTTGCATTTTTAAATTTTAGTTCCCACATTTAAGGGAGAACATGCAGTATTTGTCTTTCTGGGTCTGGCTTATTGCACTCAACATAATGCCCTCCAGTTGAATCCATTTTGCTGCAAATGGTAGAATTTCATTCTTTTTATTAGATGAATACTATTCCGTTGTGCATATACACCATGTTTTCTTTAACCACTCATCTCATGATAGACACCTTGTTTGATTCCAAGTTTTGGCTATTGTGAACAGTGCTGCTGTAAACATGGTGCTGCAGGTATCTTTGATACATTGTATTCAACTCTTTTGGGTATATATCCAGGAGTGGCATTGCTGGATCATATGGCAAATCTGTCTCTAATTTTTAAAGAAATCCCCAAGCTGTTTTCCAATCAGGAATAGAAGGAACATTCCTCAAAATTACAAAGGTTATATATTGCAAACCAACAGCCAATATCATACTGAACAGAAAAAAATTGAAAGAATTCTCTTCAGGGGATGGCGCAGTGGTCAAGCAGGTAAAGCCATCACCTGCAGTGCTGGCATCCTATATGGGAGTCGGTTCTAGTCCCAGCTGCTCCACTTCTGATCCAGTTCTCTGCTATGGCCTGGGAAAGCAGGGGAAGATGGCCCAAGTCCTTGGGCCCCTGCACCCATGTGGGAGACCATCCTGGCTCCTGGCTTCAGACTGGCACAGCTCCAGCGACTGTGGCCATCTGGGGAGTGAACCAATAGATGGAGGAGCTCTCTCTCTCTCTCTCTCTCTCTCTCCCTCTCTCTCTCTCTCTGCCTCTCTTTCTCTTTGTGTGTAACTCTTTCAAATAAAAAATATTTTTTAATAAAAAAGAAAGTATTCCCCTCATATCTGGAACAAAACAAGGGTGTCCACTTTTGCCATTCTTATTCAATATTGTACTTGAAGCTTTAGCAAGAGAAATTAGGGAGGAGTAAGAAATAAAAGTCATCAAAATTGGAAAAGAAGAGGTCAAAGTTTCCATGTTTGCAGAATACATGATGCTGTACATGGAAAAACCTAAACATCCCACCAAAAAGCTGTTAGAATTGATAATACAGTTCAGTAATGTTTCAGGTTAAAGAAAAACATACAAAAAATGGTAGCTTTTTAATATGCTAATGATGAACTCACAGAGAAATCAAGATAGAAACCTCATTCATAAGAACCACAAAAAAATCAAATATTTAGGAATAAATTTAACCAAAGAAGTAAAAGATCACAATGCAAATTATCCTTGCTTATAGATTGGAAGAATCAATATCATTAAAACGTCTATACTACCTAAACCAATCTAGAGATTCAATGCAATCCCTACCAAAATACCAATGATATTCTTTACAAAAAAAGAAAAAGCAATTCTAAAATTCATATGGAATCACAAAAGACCCAGAATAGCCAAAGCGACCCTGAAAAAGAAAAATCAAGTTGGAGGCATCACAATACCTGACTTCCAAGCACACTACAAAGCAAAATAATTAAACCAGCAAGATACTGGCATAAAAACCAATGCATAGATCAATGGAACAGAAAAGAGAGCCCAGAAATTAATCCACTTACATACAGCCAACTGATTTTTGACAAAAGTTCCTAGACCATACAGTGGAGAAAGGATAATCTCTTCAATAAATGGTGCTGGCAAAACTGGATGTATATATGTAGAAGTGAAATTAGATCTGTTATCACTCACCACATACAAAGATCAAGTCAAGATGGATCAAAGACCTAAATTTAAAACCTAAGACTACGAAGTTACTGGAAGAAAACATAGGAGAAAGACTCTAAAACATTGTTGTAGGAGACAGCCTCTTGGACAATACTCCAAAGCACACGCAACAAAAACAAAACTAAAGAAAGAGGATTATATCAAACTCAGAAGTTCTTGCACAGCAAAGCAAATGATTGATAAGGTAAAGAGACATCCAACAGAATGCGGAAAAATATTTGCAAACCACCTATCTGATAAAGGATTAATATTCTGAATATAGCAGCAACACTTATAACTCAACAACAAAAAACAACCAACCCAGTTGAGAAATGGGCAAAAGATCTCCAAGGACAGTTCTCAAAAGAAGAAATACAAATGGCCAACAAATATATGAAAAAATACTCAACATCACTAGTCATCAGAGCAATGCAAACCAACACCACAATGAGATATCCCCTCACCCCTGTCAGAATGGCTAAAATCCAAAACAGAGAGTAACAAATGCTGGCAATGATATACAAAGTAGAACACGTATACACTGCTGGTGGAATGTAAATTAGTGCAGCCACTGTGGAAAACAGCATGGGAATTTCTTAAAAAAAAAAAAACTGTTTAATATAATCAATAAACATAGAACTCAAAGCCGAATTTTACATGATGTCACTTAAGAGTAAGACTGTAGAAATCTATAGGAATATTTGTATAGCACTGATGGCCTGGGTTCGTACCTTATGCTACCCTTACAGTAAATAAAATCATGAGGTCATATGCATGGGATTAAACTTCTGTTTCCCTCAGTATTCTGGTCTATCAAATGGGCATGTAAAATACCCATGGTGCAGTGTGAAATAAAAACATAGGAAAACTGCTTTAGCATAAGTCCTCAACCAATGAGTTTCTTCTCTTGCTGACTTTTTAAGTCATCATTACTGAGTCTGACACTGGAAATAATGGAATGAGCTCTGCCTGATGTAAAGGACTCAGCTGGGTTTGAAATTTGCTCTGTTATTTAGTAGTTCTTCATCTCTAGGCAAATCACTTAGCCAGGCAGTTCTCCAGCGTAGATTACAGGCTGTATAATAATAATAATATGTAATAGTAATTATATAATAAGCATAATAACCATGTAATAAAACTCCAAGTCCTCTGCTGTCCACACAGGAATTTTCAATCTTGGGATCTTCATTTTAAAAAAAAGTTTTTAATTTTAACTATCACATAAAATTACATATTTGAGGAATACTGTGTGGTATTTTGATACATGCATACATTGTACAACATCCAATCAGGACAAATGTATCTCCTCAGGCTTTTAATATTCCTTTGTGGTTAAAACATTTGAAATCCTTTTATTTTATAGAGAAACATACAGTACATATCACCATATATAGTGTTGCTAACATGCAGAACCCATGAACTATTACTCCTATCTAACTGTAACTCAGTACCCATTAATCTTCCCCCAACTCTCTCCAGCCTCTGATAAGCACCATTACACTTTTAACTCCTATAAGATCACCTTTTTTCAGATTTCACATAATTATGAGACCACACAGTACCTGTCTTTCTGTACTTGGCTCAGTTCATCTAACATCATGACCCCCAGTCGCATCCACAGCATCTGTGCTTCTAAATCCCTCCCCAGCAATGTTTAGAAACCACTGCCTTCACCATGGGGCTCGGATACCTGTCGTGTAATGATGCCCACAGCAGCTGTGCTGCCTGCCCATCTACCCCAACAGTGCTCTGACCACAGGCCTTGGAAACGGCAAACTACTAAGACTGCTGGCATCACCATCCACATGCAGGCTGAAGGATGAGCTCACAGCGACTCCCCTTAGCTGGAGATATTCCTTCCCTGAACCTACTTCCATTTCACAACTCTGGCCATACCTGGATCCAAAGCCACTGTTAGCTCTGGCTCCTGGTGTGTCTTTTCTCTTTTAGCCACCACAGACAATCCACTTGCTGTGCTCTGGTCCCTGGGTTATGGCTTCACAGAGTCCTCCCACCTGTGAGTTCAGTGAGTAGGTTCATTCCTGCGACGTCCATACTCCACTGCTAATTCTTCTTTGCAAAGCAGAAGAGGAAGGGCCCATGGCTCCCCAGTGAGTCAGTGCACCCCCAGCACAGCGGCCCCATCCAACACGAGGAGCAGCCTTTTCCACCAGAAGCCAAGAGTTTTTCTCTCCCATCACCACTACACCTTGCCTCTTAGACCACTTCCCGTCTGGAATGTGTATATCATCCATGCAATAATTGTCTCCAAAACAAACATTCACTCCGCCCTCTGATTTTAGAGAATAAAGATTCCATTTGAAGACAGATCTTAGAATTAAAAATTTTATAAAACATATGCAGGGAGAGGCAGTTAGGTTTCTATGTGAAGATCTGGAAGTGTTTTCAAAAACAGAATGTGTTCCCTTCACTGTTTCCTTCTTTCCTCTCTCCTCTCCACTGCACTCCTCCTTCAATACCCTCTCCTTCCTTCCACCCAGGACTGTCAAATTTATAAACGCACTGAAACCTCTCCTAACCAACCAAGATATTATTTTTGGCACTATCTGTCAAAGCGAATGAGTCCTACGACTTCAACGGTATGATGAGAGAGAAACATAAAGACAGAGAGATGTGGGTATCGACCAGTGCTCTGGTTTCCATCCTGGAATCATGCATGTAATGAAAATCAGAGAAGCAGGCTGGGTGTAGATGATATAATTTGATCAATGACAAATGATTACTCGACTTTCATGACTGCGAGTGAGTGAGGAGGGGGTGGAGGGAGAGTATACAGGGAGGCGAAAAGAATGCTTACTCTCTTTTAAGATAGATCTGTTGCTCCGGTGCACACAAGAGTCCAATCAACCCTGCCAGGTTGTCCAATTTCTCAAGAAAGCAATATCTGAAGGCCGGCGCCGTGGCTTAACAGGTTAATCCTCCGCCTTGCGGCGCCGGCACACCGGGTTCTAGTCCCGGTTGGGGCACCGGATTCTATCCCAGTTGCCCCTCTTCCAGGCCAGCTCTCTGCTGTGGCCCGGGAAGGCAATGGAGGATGGCCCAAGTCCTTGGGCCCTGCACCCGCATGGGAGACCAGGAGAAGCACCTGGCTCCTGGCTTTGGATCAGCGTGATGTGCCAGTCGTAGCGGCCACTGGAGGGTGAACCAACGGCAAAAAGGAAGACCTTTCTCTCTGTCTCTCTCTCTCTCACTATCCACTCTGCCTGTCAAAAAAAAAAAAAAAAAAAAAACTAAAAAAAAAAAAGAAAGCAATATCTGAAAAGACCACACATCATGTGAAATCTGATATGCTGGTCTTTGATATAGTTCTAAAATTCCACAAGCACTGTCTTGGCAAATAAAATAAATTAAAACACACGAGCGAGGCAATTGTGGCTTCTAGGCTAACTTAGTAAAATGGCGCAGTCGTATCTGTGGCACCATCTATGCCTCAGACACCACCTTGGGCCCTGGCCCCTGTCACCACATTGCTAGCAGGCTTCTGTCCTAAGTCCCATGCCCAGCCCCGTGTCAGCTCCACCCCCACCCTAATGGAATTCCTTACTCCTACTTCCCTGCCTGCCCCCTAGCAAAGCTTTAACAAGACCTGTTCCTGAATTCGTGCTCTCTCTGACACTCTCTCACCTTCTCTTACTCTCTCACCCTCCCCTGGGCCCATCAGGCTTCCCCACCCAACAATAAACCTTGCCTCTAACTCCAGTGTTTGGTGTGATTTGCAGCAGCCTTAAGCTAACCACTGGTATACGCTCACCCAGTGTCTGCAGCAGTAGCAGCGATGCTTGTTGGTCCCCAGAATCCACTTCCCCACCTTCCTGGGAGCTCAGATGGACCCTATTTCTCCACCTTCCTGCGGGTGGAGTATGAACTCATGACCGAGGTCTTGCCACACAACACAAACAGAAAGAATATATGCCATTTACAAGAAAATAACAAAAAATAGTGAAATCAAGGGGAGTGGATCCGCAGCTGGGACGGTTCCTGGGCTCCTGGAGCACCACCTGGAAGGCAGCCGCCAATCCTCCAGGCTCACAGCTTTGGACTGGGACTTGAGAAAACAAAATGAAGCTTTTGGGTATTTTAGGGCCTGCAACTTAGCTCCACTCATTGAATCCAGGTCCTGGGATTTGGCAACTTTGGTTTTGAAAGATTGTGACCCTTCGTCATCCTTGAGACGCCCTTACTTCAAATGAGAGTGGAATGCCATTCGCTTTTCTCTCCTAGACAAGCTTCTGTAGTTCTGATTACAATAGGCTCTCCATGTCTGTTCAGATTGCTTTACTTTATTATTTGTCAGTTCCTTATAGGCAGAAGTCATGCTCCTCACAGCAGCTAGAGCAGTGCTTATTAAGATCAGATGGACTAGCAGGCTACCGTAACATGTCAACTAAGGAAAGGTTACCATGGGGAAAAATGAACAAGCATTTTGAAAATCTCCCCATACAATCATGGTTTTCCAAACCTCAGAATATTATCCAAGAATAAAGTTGGTTTTTTTTTTTCTTTTGTTTTTGACAGGCAGAGTTAGACAGTGAGAGAGAGAGAGAGACAGAGAGAAAGGCCTTCCTTCCATTGGTTCACCCCCCAAATGGCCATTACAGCTGGCGCACTGCGCCAATCCAAAGCCAGGAGCCAGGTGCTTCTTCTTGGTCTCCCATGCAGGTACAGGGCCCAAGCACTTGGGCCATCCTCCACTGCCTTCCCGGGCCACAGCAGAAAGCTGGACTGGAAGAGGAGCAACCAGGACAGAATCCGGCGGCCCAACCGGGACTAGAACCCGGATTACTGGCACCACAGGCAGAGGATTAGCCTAGTGAGCCGCGGCGCCGGCCAAGAATATGAGCCACCAGGAACTGGTAGGGGGCACCTGGATTTTTTTTTTTTTTTAAGAAAGTCCCCTCCCCTAAATTTTGGGCTTTGTGATTTCTTCCACTAAAGATGACCTCCAGGAGAGTTTCCTAGTAGAATGAGAACTAAACTTGAAACAACTGATTTAAATATGCAAAGGGTAGGGGCTACAATTCAGACTGGAAAGAAGGGCACAGCCCCCAAGTCAGGAGTTGTCAAGACACTGTTCTCAACATTGTTTGCTGCAGAGTTAGGGACGGAAAAAATTCAAAGAATGAGGCTTTTTGTCTTATAACTTTACTTCTCTACATGCGGGTAATCTGTCAGAGAAGTGGGGGTGGCACCTGAATGCCACACATCACTATGGTGCCAGAGGCCTGAGCGAAGCCTGGCAGTTCAGGAACCAAGATCCGGCTCCCCTGACAGTGACTTTTATCTGTCTGCAAGAGCAGACCTGGGGGGTGACATGGGGGCACTGACACCCACAAGCTTAGCAATGGCTTGGTGGAGGCTTGGTAAAAACTGTTCAGGAGGGCTAATCACTTTTCCCATTTATTTTCAGCCAATAGGATTTAATTAAGTATACTTTAATTAAATTTAATCAAGCTTTAGGCAGCCACAGCCAGCCACTGCTTAAACCTGCATTAACTTATATCATCTAAAAACCTCTTTCCAAATAAAGCTTGCCTTACAATGAAGAAATAGTTATTGTGGCAATATTGTATTCTCTTTTCAAAAGTGGGAGGGGACCAGGGGATAGTGAAATGATTATATAGAAGGGATTATACAAAGAAATATGCGAACAGGTACATGTGGAAGGCTGGTTAAGCCACCCTTATACCAGAGACTCAGGCAAAGGAACCATGTGCTACGTTTGGAATCACAGTGACGCTTGTTGGCGCAAGCCCTGGGAAGTGAGGGGCTCTCCACCAGCCGCCATCCGTCGTCCTTCACTCCTTGGTGCATTTAACACACCATGGACAGCAACTGTCCTGGGGACAGCCAGCGCTCTAGATCAAAGGTGACCTCTGAGAACACCCAATCTTTAGTTGGCTGTGATGAATGAAAAATCTTTATTTGCATATTTGTGGTTTTCGAAAACAAAGCGTATGAACAGAACTTAGCTTTTGGGGGTGGGTGTCATATTTATTCTCCATTGGAACACTAATCATGATAGTAGGCTTACATTCAGAAATGCTCTCACAGGCTGCTGAGAATGTGTGATTCTTGGTTCCCAAACCAAAAAAATCCCATTATATTTTCCATGTACTTTTGTGGCTTTCTGTCCCATTCACAGAATGTGACGCGTGGGCTTTGTGGCAGCGGATTGAGTCACACAGGCCTGTCCTAGCCACTTCTGCTCAGACCTGGGTGGTGTTCTGGATGAATCAGGTCGTCAGAAAAGTAATTTTTCAAAAAAGAAAGCATCAGAATACAACCTCACTCACATACCTCCCAACAATGACACGCAGTAAAACACATGGCACTATTAGCACACTTTATTTTTTAAAAGATTTATTTATTTGAAAGGCAGAGAAAGAGAGAGAGAGTTTTCTATGCCCTGTTTCACTCCCCAGATGACCATAATAGCCAGGGCTGAGCCAGGCCTAAGCCAGAGCCTGGAATTCCATCCTGGTCTCCTACGTGGGCATTAGGAGTCCAAGCACTTTGGCCATATTCTGTTGCTTTCCTAGGCACACAAGCAGGGAGCTGGATCAGAATTGGAGCAGCTGGGACTTGAACAAGCACCCATACAGCAGCTTAACTCACTATGCCACAATGCTGGTCTGAACATGTTATTCACCAGAGTTCTAAAGAAAATTATGCTACTAGTTAACTGGATTTCTTATTCAATGTGAAGCTGAACACAATTCTGAAAGTAACTGCAGATTTCTCTAATGAAGAAGAATCTTAGTATATCTCAAAGTCACTCTTCTGATGTCAACTTTAATTTTACAGTTTCACAAATATAGCAGATATCAAATGGGTTTGATAAATAACAGCCCCAGTCTACTCAGTTTAACTTCAGGGTTAGATTTTATAGGTTTTTTTTTTTTTTTTAACATTTTCTTGGAGGAGAGAACAAAGAAAAAATACAGGGGCCAATGCTATGGTGTAGCAGGTAAAGCCACCGCCTGCAGTGCTGGCATCCCATGTGGGCTCCAGTTTGAGTCCTGGCTGCTCCAATTCCAATCCAGCTCTATGCTATGGCCTGAGAAAGCGGTAGAGGATGGCCCAAGTCCTTGGACCCCTGCACCTGCCTGGGAGACCCGGAAGAAGCTCCTGGCTCCTGGCTTCAGATCAGCGCAGCTCCAGCCGTGGTGGCCATTTGGGGAGTGAACCAATGGACAGAAGACCTTTCTCTCTGTCTCTCCTTCTCACTGTCTGTAACTCTACCTCTCAAATAAATAAATAAAATCTTTTAAAAAAATAGAATTGCCCCCAATGCCCTTGAGTCCGTGTCCAACATTTCTTCCAGAGAAATTTACAATTCCTTTTCAAAGAACTACTCCTTGAAGTTCTCCTGGACTTGGAGCAGTAATCGATCAGAGAGAGACATCACAGCCATCACA
Organism: Lepus europaeus; assembly: GCF_033115175.1. Lineage (NCBI taxonomy): Eukaryota > Metazoa > Chordata > Mammalia > Lagomorpha > Leporidae > Lepus > Lepus europaeus. The sequence continues at coordinate 174,321,749 of NC_084827.1, forward strand.
CATCCCATTCCTTATTATCCTTCTACCGACCAAAGAAACAGCCCAGGGTCCCTTACAGCAGAAACAGAGACCACCTATGATAATGTCACAAGGGAATGAAGACAACTCCACAAAGACAGACCAAAGGGTTTGTTTTTCAAATGCTGGACCGTGAGGTCGTTGCTACCCAAGGATCCTTGATTTAGAAAAGAAGTCAAGCCAAAAAATCTACTGTCAAAGACAATAATTACACACCGTCTTACCCTGTGTAGGATTTAATGCAGAGTATGCCATAATATAAGTATTAAATCATTCAATTTTGAACTGGAAGACGCCTTTCAATTTGTCCTTTCCAATTCCAACTCTCAGTGAAGGCAACTGAAACTCGGAGGTGCAGCAGCAGACAGGCCGATAAAACCTAAACTGAAAGGTTAACCACACCTGATGCAGTGAGGGCTGCATTCCAACCCGTTCCAGGTGTGTTAGTAGTAGCAGCCTGACTTTTCCGGTCGCAGGACTCTTGGCAGTTAGTATTATTCATGGGCCCAGTTTACAGATGTGAAACAGAGGTTGGAAGGAGCTAAGTAGCCTGCGCAATGAGACGTCTCTAGCGAGCAGTAAAGCAGAGACTTACAGCCACGTCATCTGACTTGGAGTTCATTCTCATAATCATTGGCCTTGATGGGGAGCCCGGAGGATAGCAAGCATTCCCCAAGAGGAATAAGCTTGTGTTCTCACACCCAACCCATCCCACTGCCTGGACCCAAGGGGGCTACCAGGGTAGAGAAGTCAAAATGTACTTACCTCTTAAAAGTGTGAATATCTGAGGCCAGAGTTGTGACAGAGCAGATTAAGCCACCGCTAGCAAGGCGGGCATCATATATCACTTGCAATGCTAGCATCCATACTGGAGTGCCAGTTTGAGTACTAGCTACCCCACTTCTTCTTCATTTTTGATTTTTTTTTTTTTTTTTGACAGGCAGAGTGGAAAGTGAGAGAGAGAGACAGAGAGAAAGGTCTTCCTTTACTTTTGGTTCACCCTCCAATGGCCGCTGCGGCTGGTGCGCTGTGGCCGGCGCACCGCGCTGATCCGAAGGCAGGAGTCAGGTGCTTCTCCTGGTCTCCCATACAGGTGCAGGAACCAAGGACCTGGGCCATCCTCCACTGCACTCCCGGGCCACAGCAGAGAGCTGGACTGGAAAAGGGGCAACCGGGACAGAATCCAGTGCCCCGACCGGGACTAGAACCTGGTGTGCAGGCGCTGAAGGTGGAGGATTAGCCTATTGAGGCGTGGCACCAGCCATTCTTCTTCATTTCTAAGACTTTATTTATTTATTTAAGAGGTAGAGTTACAGAGAGAGAGAAGAAGAGACAGAAAGGTCTTCCATCCGCTGGTTCAATCTCCAAATAGCTACAATAGCCAGAGCTGAGCCAATCCAAAGCCAGGAGCCAGGAGCTTCTTCCAGTTCTCACACGTGGATGCAGCAGCCATCTTCTACTCCCTTCCCAGCCATAGCAGAGAGAACTAGCACCCACACAGGATGCTGGTGCCACAGTCAGAATCTTAGCACACTATGCCACAGTGCTGGCCCATTTCTTTTGTTTTCTGTGGTTCATTTAACTAGGGGCCAGTGCTACGACATAGCAGGCTAAGCCTCCACCTGCAGTGCTGGCATCCCATACAGGTGCTGGTTCTAGTTCGTGCTGTTCCACTTCCAATCCAACTCCCTGCTGATGCTCCTGGGAAAGCAGTAGAAGATGGCCTGAGTGTTTGGGCCCCTGCACCCACGTGGGAGACCCAGAAGAAACTCCTGGCTCCTGGCTTCGGATTGGCCCAGCTCTAGTCATTGCAGCCATCTGGGGAGTGAACCAGTGGATAGAAGACCTTTCTCTCTGTCTGTCCGTCTTTAAAAAAGATTTATTTATCTATTATTATTTGAGAGGCAGAGTTACAGAGAGAAAAGGAGAGACACAGAGAGAGAAAGAGAAAAAGAGACCTTCCATCCATTGGTTCACTCCCTAAATGGCTGCAACTGCCAGGGCAGGGCCAGGCCTTGAAACCAGGAACCAAGAGCTTCATCCAGGTCTTCCATGTGGGTGCAGGGGCCCAAGTACTTGGGACACATTTTGCTGCTTTCCCGGGCACATCATCAAGGAGCTAGATCAGAAGTGAAGCAGTTGAAAATTGAACAGGCACCAACAGGGGATGCCAATGCCCTAGGTGATGGCTTAATCCACTATGCTACAATGATGGCCTCCACCTCGCTTCTGACCCAGCTGCCTGCTAATGAACCTGGGAAGACAACAAAGTGGGCCCAAGTACATGGATCCCTGCCACCCACCTGGCAGACCCAGCATTCCTGGATCAGCTCCAACTATTGTGGCCCTTTGGGGAGTGAACCAGCAGATGAAGAAATCTCTCTCTCTCTCCCTTTCTCTATCTCCTTCCCTCCCTCCCTCTCCCTCTCTCTGTCACTCTGCCTTATAAATAAAATAAGTAATTTTTTTAAAATAGTGTGCATATCCTGGGGCCAGTGCTGTGCCATAGTGGGTGAAGCCGCCACCTGCAATGCCAGCATCCCATATGGGTGCTGGTTCGAATCCCAGCTGCTCCACTTCTGATCCAGCTCTATGCTATGGCCTGGGAAAACAGTAGAAGATGGTCCAAGTCCTTGGGCCCCTGGACCTGCATGGGAGACCCAGAAGAAACTCCTGGCTCCTGGCTTTAGATTGGTGCAGCTCCGACCATTGCAACCAATTTGGGAGTGAACCATTGGATGGAAGACCTCTCTCTCCCTCTCTGCTCTGCTCTCTCTGTGTAACTCTGACTTTCAAATAATAAATAAAATAAATCTTTTAAAAAAACAGTTCTATAACTGAATAAGGTTAAACATCTGTTTGCACATTTATTAGGAACTCTTTCTGTGACCCTATGTATTTGAGATTTTGCCCATGTTTCTACTGGGTTGCTTTCCTTTTTCATATTGATTGTGGAAATGCTTTGTACATTAACAAAACAGATGATGTGTCAGTCAAATATTTGGCTATATATTCCCCCCTGTGTGTTTTTTGTCTTTTGGAGGTGTTTAGGTAATTCTGTGAGAAAAATCCAAATGCTTGGTTGATAGTAGCAAATGTACTAGGTTACAGTATGCTGCTTCTTTGTCCTCATGAAACCACTGACTACGAGCAAAGCACAGGTCAAACAGGTGCATGTGGGCCTTCCTAGCATGCAGCTGAGCTCTGAGATGAGACTTGGTAGAATGTGCTCAGGAAAAAGCTATACATCAGGGCTGGCACAGGTTCTTGTCCTGACTCTAGATGTACAATGTAATACTTTATCCTTCTTAGTATTTGTTGTTGTTGTTGTTGTTGTTGTTGTTCTAGTACTAGTGGTTGAACTCTGTAATTAACACACAATTAATCTTAGGTGTTTAAATTTTAACTGAAAAGTGATCCCTGTTAAATTTCAGAGTGGAAAAAGAGAGGGAGGAGATGTACAATTTGGGACATGCTCAATCAGACTTGCCCCAAATGATAGAGTTAGAAATGTGCCAGGGGATTCCAATACAATCCCATCAAGGTGGCATGTACCAATGCCATCGCACTAGTCCAAGTGATCAATTTCAGTTCACATTCGATGGCTCGGATAGGTCTAAGAGTCAAAGGGATCACACAAACAAGACAAGTGTCTGCTAATACTAACTGATAGAATCAAAAAGGGAGAGAAAGATCCAACATGAGAAGTGGGATACACAGCAGACTCATAGAATGGCAGACGTCCTAAACAACACTCTGGCCTCAGAATCAGCCCTTAAGGCATTCGGATCTGGCTCAAGAGCCCATGAGAGTATTGTAGGCATGGAAAACCAAGATACCATGGGAAAAAAAAAAAAAGAAGACCTAAATGAAAGATCTCTGGGAGTGAGATCCCAGTGGAAAGAACGGGGCCATCAAAGAAGGAGGTACCTTTCTCTGAAGGGAGGAGAGAACTTCCACTTTGACTATGACCCTATCGGAAAAAGATCAAAGTCAGCGAACTCTAAAGGCTTCCATAGCCCTGGCAACTCATGACTAGAGCCTAGGGAGATTACTGACGCCATGAACAGGAGTGTCAAATTGTTAAGTCAGCAACAGAAGTCACTGTGTACTTACATCCCATGTGAGATCTGTCCTTAATGTGTTGTCTAATGTGCAGTGATGCTATAACTAGTACTGAAACAGTATTTTTACACTTTGTGTTTCTGCGTGGGTACAAACTGAAGAGATCTTTACTAATTATATACTGAATCAATCTTCTGTATATAAAGATAATTGGAAATGAAAAAAAAAACCGGTGTTAAATTGGAAATGGCATAGAAAATTAACTAATTTTTTTAAAAAATATTATGTAGGATCTCTGCCTTTAATGTGCTGTACACTCTTATTTAATGCTATAACTAGTACTCCAACAGTATTTTTTTTTCACTTTGTGTTGCTATATGGGGGCAAACTGTTGAAATCGTTACCTAATATATACTAAACTGATCTTCTGTATATAAAGAGAATTGAAAATGAATCATGATGTGATTGGAAGGGGAGAGGGAGCGAGAAAGGGGAGGGTTGTGGGTGGGAGGAAGTTTTGGGAGGGGGAAGCCATTGTAACCCATAAGCTGTACTTTGGAAATTTATATTCATTAAATAAAAGTTTAATAAAAAAAAAAAAAGAAAAATGTGCTAGGTAGAGCCACCTTCCATTCAGAGACACATTTTATCCTAAGGTCAAAAAAATTTGACTATAAAATCTGAAAAAAAAATAAATGAAAGTATTAAACATGTACTGTGGTCCCCAGTTAGCGTCCTGGCAGTTTATCACCCTGTAGAAATGCTCTCTGTAATAGCCAACCGTGTGTCCTGCTTTGTTCTCATGGTTTCCAAGTGATGAAAAGATGCTTTAAAAAGCGGAATCTAAAGGAAAATCACTTGTGAGACAGCTGAGTCACCTCTGCTGCATGTGATTTGGGAACCACAGAACACTACAGTGGAGCCTGAACATTCTCACCACTGTGGAAGACAAGACAGTGTCCCCTTCAGGGATCCATGTCAATTTTGAGTCTTGATGGCCAGATAATTGGCTTTCAGAAGAAAGCTCTCAGATGGTCAAACCTTTAAACTTAGCCTTGTGATCTTAATTGTAGGTTCCTAGGCAGCAGAAGAATAAAATATAAAAATAGCTGTTGCAAAAGGCTAGCAACAAATAGGATGGTCCCCCACATGCCCAGTGGCCACAGAGATCAGTGGCTCTGCAGAAGAGGGCACCCACATTCAACAGAAGGTTCCTCCTCCAAGTTCAGAGCCAGATACTGTGAGTCTCTTTCTCAATCCAACACCCAACATCTTGTATCTCACATGTTCTTGTGGACTTCCCTCTTGTCCTTAATGTGTCATACTATGAGAACTGACAGTAAAACTAGTCGTCAAACAGCACTTTATACTTTGTGTGTCTGTGTGGGTGCAAACTGTTGAAATCTTTACTTAGTATAGAGTCGTTCTTCTGTATATAAAGATAATTAAAAATGAATCTTCATGAAGAATGGGATGGGACAGGTTGCAAAAGGTGGGATGGTTTGGGGGTGGGAGGGCAGGTATGAGAGGAAGAACCAAATCCAAAAGTTGTACTTATGAAATTTATATTTATTAAGTAAAATCTTTCTATAAAATTTTTAAAATTAAAAAAATATAATGGTGTGAGAAAGCAAAATAGACAGGGCCGAGGGAAGGAGATGTGCTACCAGCAAGAGAGCTGATACTAGTATGGCCATGTGTCATGGAGAAAAAGTGAGAAAAATGATGGAGAGGCTCTTAAAATTCATATGGGCTCGGGGCCGGTATTGTAGTGTAACAGGTTAAGCTGCTGCCTGAAGTGCCAGCATCCCATATGAGCACCGCTTCAAGTCCTGGCTGTTCCTCTTCCAATCCAGCTCCCTGCTAATGTGCCTGGGAAGCCATTGGAAGATGGCTCAAGTGCTTGGATCCCTGCTTCCACCTAAGAGACCTGGAGGAAGCTCCTGGCTTCAGCCTGTGGTCATTTGAAGGAGTGAAACAGCGGATGTAAGATCTCTCTCTCTCTCTCTCTCTTTCTCTCTCTATCTGTGTGTGTGTGTGTGTGTCCCTTGCTCTCTATAACTCTGCCTTTCTAATAAGCAAAGTAAACTTTTTTTAAAAAAAATTAAAAGGGTAATCTTCAATTTGTCAAGCTTTTAAAAAGAAAATAACCATAGCTCTTGCTGTAGCTGACATCTTGAACTGCTTTTTTAAACAAAAAAAAAAATAATGAAATATTCTTCTCATGGTGGGGGACAATAAAGCAGAAATAAAACCAAGAACCTAGTATGTCCCTTTTCAAATGAAAAGCCTGACACACAGAAAGAAGTGACTGCCCCAGTGCGACAGTGCTCACACGGTTGTCATTGTCCCTTTGGTGCTGAAAGTTCTCTCTTGCAAAAGGCATCTCAGAGCACTCATTCAAAGTTAAAGAAGGAAATTTTTTTTTTTTTTGGACAGGCAGAGTGGACAGTGAGAGAGAGAGAGACAGAGAGAAAGGTCTTCCTTTTCCGTTGGTTCACCCCCTAATGGCAGCTGCAGACAGCGCACTGTGCCCAGTGCACTGCGCTGATCCGAAGCCAGGAGCCAGGTGCTTCTCCTGGTCTCCCATGCGGGTGCAGGGCCCAAGCACTTGGGCCATCCTCCACTGCACTCCGTGGGCCATAGCAGAGAGCTGGACTGGAAGAGGAGCAGCCGGGACAGAATCCGGCGCCCCAACCGGGACTAGAACCGGGGGTGTTTTTAAAATATACCGATAACTTTTTCTTGGGCAGAATTTAATTGGAGCATAGTTAACATAGTGTGAAATGTACAGCTCTCAAATAGACTCAACTTATCAGTAAATAAATAGGGGCTGGCATTGGGGGCAGCAGTGAAGTTGCCACTTGAGACAAGTGCATCCCACATCAGAGCCTTGTTGGAGTCCTGGATCCTCCGCTTTCTATTCCAGTGTCCTGCAAATGTGCACCTGCGAGGCAGTGGATGATGGCTCAACTACTTTGGCTCCTGCCATCTATGCAGGAGACCTGGATTGAGTTGGCTCCTGGTTTCAACCTGGCCCTTTGGGGAGTGAACCAGGAGATGGACAATCAATCATTCTCTCTCTCTCTCCCTTAAAATAAATATTAATAGAAAAAGCCACTTCATAACTGCTGGGACAGGCTGGCATCAGCCACCTTGCTGAGAGCAACCGACTGGGGCAGAGCCCACTTGTCTCCAGGATTTACAGGGTAGCTCATTGCGAACTCTGAGATGAGTCCAGAAGACTATGCAGATAGTAAAGTGGAGAGAGGAGCACTCCATCAAAATGATTGTGCATGCTAGGTAAGCTCCAAATTTAATTTATTTTATGCTGATGAGGTTTATGGGTCTTTGAAAATATGAAGCTCAGCCGTTTAGGAATTGCTTTGTTTTGTTTGCTTTAATTAATGACAGTGCTTTCTGGAGAGAAAACAGCATCAAGAAGAAATGTAGTTAGAAATGATTCATTCAAAGCCTCGCCTCAGCCCTGGCACTGAAGTAAGATTCATCAATCTCACCGGAGGCCGGACAATGGGAGGGTGAGAGATGGGGGGCAGGTGGGTTGACCTGAAGATGAGGAGGCATCCAGCAACAACACAAGACCTAGCCCGAGTGCCAGACTGATCAGAAAAGGTGAACAGATGGTTAAAGAAGGTTAACTGATAGTTGGTATCTCGTGGAGAGGAACCAGGATTGCTGGGCTTACAAACAAACGTCTCCAAAAACTTCAAATAACGCAGATCCCAGTGTGAACCTACCAATAACTATTTCCCAAGCTCCTCACAGAACAAATACAATGTATTCAGATTTTGTGATAATTTCCTATCACAAGACAATCTGCTTATCACAGTCCTAGGTGCAACTCAACATGGCCGTAGCTCTGTCTCTCCAGCTTTATCTTCTATTTATCCCCATGTACTCTCCAGCCACGCCAAACCAGTCCACTTTCCAGACATCTCTCACTGTCCCAAGCCTTCCACTAGGGTGTCTTCTTCACCTGCCATGCCCTTCGAGATTCAACTTGAATGACCCTGGCTTCTGCCTTCTGACTACTGAGGGCATTTGGGGACTGAGCCAGCAAATGAGAGCTTTCTCTGTCTCTCTTCCTCTCAAATAAATAAAATTTTCTTTCAATAAATTCTCTTTTAAAAAAACATGACAATAAAATAAACATTTAAAAGAAAAATCAAAGATTTTTTTATCTGTTCTATGTTGTTTTGTTCTTGTTCACCCTATGTCCATTTTCAAGTTGTACAAGCTGTTATCACATATACCACACAGGATGCAGAAATCAAGCCATGGAAGCAAGCTGAATCTTAGGCAGTGACCAAACAGGGAAAGGAAGAAGTCAAGATTAGGGTCAACAATTCTTGGAGGCAAAGGAATGTTACCCAAAGGAAAGACAGAGTGGACAGACCCTAGAGGATAAGTAAGCAAGAAGGCAGGATTTTCATCATTTGAGAGAAAGAGGATGAGCTCAGTGTGTAAGCAGATTCCATATGCAGAAGTCCAGTTTGTTACCCTGGCATGGAGGGACGGAAGGCAGAGTGGACAGGTGGTCAAGGCTCAAGGCACAGGCCAGATTTAGGAACTGGGAAGAAAGAGCTACAATCACAAATAGAAATATGGGTAACATAGCTTCAGCCAAGCAAGCCCAAAATTTACCCAATTTATTAATTTGCCCAATAGAAGCCTTCTGCATGGATCTGCATAGTGTCAGATTAACTTATTTTGATCTACATTCCCTTCTTTGTAGTCTTTCTTCCTCAACTAACTTTTTTTTTAATTTTTAAAAATCAGGTTATGTTAAATTGAAGTCTTCTCTTGAAGTCAAGCTCACAAACCACCAGATTAATGCGCATCTATTAATCCTCAATTCAGCCTTCAATCAATGATAGAGAAAATTCAGACAACAAGAGAGAAAACACAGCATCCAAACAGCAGACAAGACCTGGCACCCAGCTAGTTCATGCCCTTATTCTGTAGAGAAGGAAATGGAGGACAAGAGACTTGTCTAAGGTCACATGGTTAAGAAGTGCTTAGAGTAGAACTAGTCATAGAGACATGGGAAAGACACAGGGCTAAATGGTTGACATGACTGGCTTTATATCCCATGACACTGTTAAATCTCTTGTGCAGAGAAAACCAAGGCACAGAAGGTTGGAATCCCTTGTCCAGAATCAGCAAGTGGTCAGCAGCCAGGTACAAAAGGCCCAGACGGAGAGGCATCCTCAACCCACATTGTTTTTAATTCTCACACAAGGATTGTACAACTGGTGAGGAAAGGAATCAGAGAGCCAGAACTTGGCCCCAAGCCCACATGGGGTAAACAAATGCCAGGGCTCCAATGGCCCACATTCTCCAGTGAACCAACAGGCAATGCAGTTAGGAGTCTTTGCCAGGGAACTGAACAAGGCATGGAAACACCGATATCCAGGAGGTGACAGAGTCCAAGCCCATCTCAGCACAGAAAGAGATGTCATAAGTTCAGTTGGCTCCAGCAGCCCATTCTGGTCTTCTCCAGGACCGAGGGTCTTCTAGCATTGTACATCTTCAAACTCCATGCTCTTACTCATCAAGTAGAATGCCACCTCCCCTCTACTGCAAATTAATGAGGTGTTGTTTTTATAGGATTTTATTCCCCTTGGTGTAAAATTAAAACTAAATAAATAAAACACTAATTGGAACACTCAATAAGAAAGCTATTTAGCATAAAACTGTCAATGTTTATAGCAATGCTTTATTTCCTACAGTTTTATTGTGCTACTCTGTCTTGATTTTTTTAGCTAAAAATTAAAAAAAAAAAAACCCTCAGCTTATTTTTCCCCAAAATTTGCCAGAGAGCTTCAACCCAAAAACATTTTCAAAAATACTCCTAAGCTTTCCCTCTCACTAAATTGGCAATGAGATGTAGACATGCTCCCTTGTGTTAACAATTAACTCCACCTTATATATATGAGGGTACTTCAAAAAGTTTATGGAAAACAGAAGTAAACAATATGTTTACTTTGGTGGAAACATTTTGAAATCCACACATAGATTTTTCATAGTACCCATTTTTCCATGAAATTTTGAGAGACTCCTTTTCATCAGGTTTCCTCATCAAGGATTAATCTTTCTCAGAGAACGACTATTTTAGCTTATGCATTTTAAAGTAAGGTGACATTTGGGGCCGGCACTGTGGTGAAGCAGGTTATCACCCTGGCCTGAAGAGCCGGCACCCAATGTGGGCACCAGTTTTAGTCCTGGCTGTTCCTCTTCCGATCCAGCTCTCTGCTATGGCCTGGGAAAGCAGTGAAAGATGGCCCAAAGTCCTTGGGCCCCTGCACCCACGTGGGAGACCTGGAAGAAGCTCCTGGCTCCTGGCTTCGGATCAGCACAGCTCCGGCCATTGCAGCCATCTGGGGAGTGAACCAGCTGATGGAAGACCTCTCTCTCTCTGTCCACCTCTCTCTCTGTAACTGTCTTTCAAATAAATAAAATAAAACAATAAAAAAAAAATAAAGGTGACCAGTTCATCCCAGTTTTTCAACTTCAGTAATTAGATATTAATCATGACTTAATAAACATACGGTTTAACTTTGAATAAAAACAAAATATATAGTTGTTCAAGTGATCATTGAAGTTGTACAAAGTTATACTACAGATCACGAAACAAAATGGAAGACAACTCCAAACACAAAGTAAGGGAGTACACTATACTTGCTATATTCACAATTCTTCCCAGGACTTTCACAATTTGTGCAATGAAATTTCCATATCTTGGAAACGCCCTCAGTCCCAGACCAAATGGGACTGTTATAGTCTCCCTACTGTGAGTCTCTGAAAGTCTTCAGTAATTTACAGCCCTGCATCTACCTCACCACATCCCCATAGTTCCTCAGGCTTAGTCTCTTGGTTTCTACATCCCTTTCCATCCACACCCTATGCTCTACTGTAGCCTGTACTGACCAAGGGACAATGGCCCAACCAACAGCCTCCTAGAAAACCCGGCCTTCCAGATCTGCAAGTCCTGTTCTGCTCCTCAGTCTACCTTCCCCCACCCTTCTTAAGACCCTCTCCTCCTCCCATCTCTACCTCTGCCTCCAACTACTCCTTCTCCAGCTGCATCACATAGAAGCCTTGGGCTTTAGGTTCTGCCCTCAACCATCTTTTCTTCTCCTGAGATGCTCACCTGAGTACCCCTCACTCTTCCCACCTGAACTACGATGTCCACAAGTCAGTGTTTCTGCACTACACCACCAACCACGCTCTCTCCCAAGGACAGGACCTGGATTCCAACTGTGTTATGGAACACATGTGAATGCTTCAGACTCTCTCTCTCTCTCTCTCTCTCTCTCTCTCTCTCTCTCTCTCTCTCTCTCTCTTCCTCCCCATTCCCAGGTCTGAGCACTCAGCACATGCTGCCAGTTACCCCACCCCTCTCCATCCCACACAGCCATGCCTAATGGGGGTTCTCACAGCCAGAAAGCCCTCCTAAGTGCTCATCTCTCACTTGGAAGCCCCAGGGATATCAGGGTTCCCCAAGCAAACATGTAGTTACGACCATGCCAAGGCCTTTGCAACGCCTCCATGGACGAAGTTCAAACACCACCCTGATATTTGGTTAAATGTGACTTCAGAGTGTGTCTGTGAGGGTTCTTCTGGGTGCAAGTTGGTAAATGGACTAAAACAGATGGCCCTTGCCCTTCCCAGTGTGGCCAGGCCTCGCCCAGTCTGTTGAAGGCCCAAATGGAACACAAGATTGAGTAAGAAGGAATCGCTCTCTCCACCTAATGGTCTTCAAGCTGGGGCACGAATCTTCTCCTGACGTTAGACTAGGTTTCACTGGATCCTATACCATCAGCTCTCCTGGGCCTGGCCTTCACAGCCTCCATCATCGACACAGTGACACTGGTTCTTACTTTGCTTGCTCTCTCCATACACATACACACACACACACATACACAAAATTGGTCCTGTTCTCTGGAGAACTCTAATACGCAGACCCATAATTTACTGAACCACTTCCGTGTTAAGGGATCTTTAGATGGCTTCCAAGTTTTTACTATTATAAATATTATTGCAATGAAAACTTTCTTTTGGCTTTTGCTGTCTTTTTAATAATTGCCTCAGGATAAATTCCCGGGAGTGGGATTCCTGGGTCAAAGTGTGTGGAAACTTTATGATTTGTTATAATTGCTGCCAAATTACTTTTCCAAAGGGGCCATACAAAATCCATTGCCACCACACCAAAGACCTTGTAATTTCTCCACATTGCCTTAATAAAACAACAACAAAACTATTATTCCTTTGAAATATGTAAAACACTACCTCATTATTCCTCATTATGATGCTAATTTGCAATTCTTTTATTATTAATAAGCTTAATTTTTTCAAATACGTTGACTAAGCATATTCTAATGTTTATTCATGTCCCTTGTTCATTTATCACCATGCTATTTCTTATGGTTATTTTAAAATACTGGGTATAAAATTTAACCCTTTGATTGTCATATTTGATGCAAGTGTTTTCCTGGCCCATTTCACTGCTTGCTTTCACTACATTACCTCTCATCATATAGAAATCTAACAAGTCTTCTACAACAGAAACTGCTGAGGTATTCCTCCCCAGGATTGTAGCAGTTGAGCTGGAAAGAACTGCAAGATCCCACAAAGGTAAGCCCTGCTGAACCTGCAGACAGAACAATGGAGGCTCCTACGAAGCTGCACCATCATCTCCCAGGGGGCAACAGGAAGGTTCTGGGGCCTCAGTTTTGTCACCTCTGAAGGGGGAGTAACCTCTACAAAGTTGTGGTGACCCTTCAATGAGAAAGTACCTCTTTTTTTTTTTTTTTTTGACAGGCAGAGTGGACAGTGAGAGAGACAGAGACAGAGAGAAAGGTCTTCCTTTTCCGTTGGTTCACCCTCCAATGGCTGCCACGGCCGGTGCGCTGCCGTCAGCACACCACACCGATCCGAAGGCAGGAGCCAGGTGTTTCTCCTGGTCTCCCATGGGGTGCAGGGCCCAAGCACTTGGGCCATCCTCCACTGCACTCCCGGGCCACAGCAGAGAGCTGGCCTGGAAGAGGGGCAACCGGGACAGAATCCGGTGCCCCGACCAGGACTAGAACCCAGTGTGCCGGAGCCGCAGGTGGAGGATTAGCCTAGTGAGCCGCAGCGCTGGCCGAGAAAACACTTCTGAAGCACCATCTCCAGTAAGAATAAGACCCAACGATGTCAGCCACATTCTCCCCAGAATCTCCTGGATGTTTCTCCACAAAGTACGCCTTACAACTCTGTAGTTTATCTGGAGTTAATTTTGGTATTTGGCATATCGTGTGTATTTCAAATTAACAATTGTTTAAAGAAACTGTTATCTACTTATTCAAATATTCTTCTCCTTGCTGTTTTTGTTTTCTGCATTCCTGACCCACTCCCTTTACAACAGACTGCCACTATGGTGGGCTCTGCAAAATGGGAAAAACAAAAAACAGTGATCTACAAGGCCACGGAGACTAACAGTTAAGCCTAATGTCTTATTTAACATGATTTTGATTTTCCATTTGGTTTTGGCTTTTTGCAGAATTTAATTAGACTGTCTTATTGCCAGCATTTTCTAATTAGCAATGTGGCAGACATGATGGACCAATGCATTCCACATCAAACATTTTGTATTCGAATACCAGACCTGAGATCTTGTTTTACAGCAAGTCAAGTAGCCTGAACCTGAACCTGAACCTCTGCTGTTTTCACCACTAAAGTGAGGACAATAACTCTGATCCAAGAATACTGCAAGTCTCAAGTGTGAAAATGCCTATGACATATAAGTCAGGAGCATTCTTCCTATTATTATGACGATCATTGTTATAACAAAGTTTGGTTTCCATGCCCCTCAACTTTCCACACATCTATCTCCACATCCTTCTCCCAGAACAGAAGCTAAAGGGTCGACACAGCAGTCTGAGGACAGTTCAGCCAACTGACTCACTCACTGGCCACCTGTTAAGAGCTGGGGAATCGATCACTGTCCTGAGCCGCAGTCTTCTCAGGAGTGAAGTACACATACAGCAGTCTTGGATACCTGACTTTTCTCTGTGAGTTGCTCTCTTGGACTCTCAAGAGCCATCCTCTGCACTCTCTGAGCGTGTGTTCTTCTCTGGGACCCAGGCTTTTGAGAATGCCAGCCATTGAGGGCAGGGAACGTGAAGTAACTAGAGAGACAGAAGGTAAGCATTTGTTCCCCACCTTTCCTCCAGGGTCAGAGTAATGGTAGTGGCTGCTCCTTGTAAGGGACACAGCTCCCATTTGGCAGTCTCTGCTCCAACGCAAGGCTCTGTCATGCCCTTTGCAGGACTGGGACCCATAAGAGCTTCCAATGAAGGTTCACCTTTGGTGCTTCATCTTCTCCTATGGGTTCTCTTAACCCTAGCCACACTGCCAAACATAGACTCTTCCTAAAATCACTCCAGCTTACCCTTTCAGTATGCCACCCATCTCCAGCCAGGATTCTCATCAGAATGTTGTTAGCTTTTATTTCTAACTAAAGAGACAACTATTAATAGTGAAATCTACCCTTCATATACACAGAAACTGCAGCTGTGAATCAAACAAACTCAGAAAAAGAAACTCCAGAAAGTCTCAAAAAGCAAAACTCGAATATGCCACACACCAAGAACTATGTTGAATCCATGTGCGTGAGATGCTGTGCGAGTGCATGCTGCCAGGGCCTTTGCCATCTCATAGAACTGTGTCTCTCTCCAACACTCACTGTCGAAGCACTGCTCACTTCATGTCATGTTTATTGGGTTAGTCTTTTGTTGGTTTTGCCTGTATTCAACCATGTACAGACTTTTTTCTTTCCTTGCCATTATTCCCTAAACACCACAGAATAACAACCATTCACATGGCATTTACATTCTATTAAGTATTAAGTATTAAAAGGAAACTAGAGAGGATTTAAAGTATACGGGGGGGGGGGGAGTGTGAAGGTTATATGCAAATATGATGGTACATCAACAGTTCATGGAAGGGCCAGCATTGTGGTACAGCAGATTAAGCCGCTTCTTGTGATGCCAGCATCCCATATTAGAGTACTGGTTTGAGTCCCAGCTGCTCTGCTTCTGATCCAGCTTCCTGCCAATGCAACTGGGAAAACAGCAGATGCCTCAAGTACTTCGGTTCCTGTCAACCATGGGGGAGACCTGGATGGAGTTGCTGGATCCTGGCCCAGATCTGGCTGTTGTAGCCATCTGGGGAGCAAACCAGTAAATGAAAATATATTATCTCTTTCTCTCTCTCTTCTCTTTCTCTCTCCCCAGCCCTCCCTTTCTCCCTCTCACTGTGCATTCCAAGTATAATAAATAAATAACTTTTAAAAATTCATGGGCAATGGAATTAGAGATCCACGTGTAAATCCTTCATACTACATAAAGGGCCTTGAGCTTTCATGAGTTTAGTATCCCCAGAGCCAGGGCCAATCCCTCACAGATAACGAGGGGTCGCAGCATCTGAGTACTACAGATCTGACACTGTGGTGGCAGCACCCATCTGTCACCCGTACCTCGGGCCAAGTCCAAAAGCCAGCTTTCCTCATACTTCCCACTTTTCTAGAAGTAGGGTAACAGCTGCGTTCAAAGGTACTGAATTTCCTGTTACAGAATTTCATGACTTCTGTTTGTCTTTCCACATAAAGCACAGGACGCATTGTTGGGCCTAAACATGAACTTTCTCATTTGGAAGATAAACTGACGTGATGTCATATCGCCTGACAAAACAAATGGGAAGAAACCTCCCCAATCCATGTGACACCACCCAAGTTGCTAGACCTCCGAGCTCCAGTGATGTTTCCTATTAGCACATTTGGGATCTAGACTCATCTAGCTTGGCCATGTTCATTCTATCAGAGCTTTGGCCAAAGGATGTTGCCAGAACTTGACCAACACCCAAGTATACATGGAAATCACAGCCTGGGAGAGTTCCCAACACTGAAAATTCCATGGTCTTCTCTGATATTTCTTTGTTATGAAACTTGCCAGGGATAAAATTAGATCCAAAATAAACTCACACATTTCACAGGTTTGGATCATTTCATTGTGGGGAGGGGGGATGCACTGACAGTTTATGTAACAGCAGATAGCAAGGAGGTAAGCCATTAAAATGTACCTTTTATGGATCATTCAGTTCCACTGTCACTGTATCAGCATTGAAATATGCTACAGGAGAAAATGGAGTGTTTCAGATTTTTTAAAATGGGAATCATGTCCAATTTTTCTTATCTATAAAAGATCATCTCCATTGGACAGAGAAATTGATCTTCATGTTGACTTTGTAAAACAAATATGAATAAATGCAAAATAAAGACATATTCATGAGGAAGTAATCATTTTGGAAATTTCGTTTTTTTTTAAAAAAATACACTTAGCTATAAAAGGACTTGATCTCTCAAATGTGAATCTTGCTCTCCAAAATTATTCAAAATAAGAGGTCAAACTTGCATTGCCTGATATGGTAGCCATTAGCCTCATCACATGTGACTATTTAAATTCATTAAAGTACAATTTTAAAAATCAGTTTTTCAGTCACAACAGCCACATTCCAAGTATGCAATAGCCAACATGTGGCCAGTATCTACCACATCTTGCAGTGCAGGCTCTTGAACCTATTCACCCTCATAGGAAGTTCTGTTGGTCAGCACCAACAAATGACATCCTTATGTGCCCATCTCCATGTTCATTGATGGCAGGTCAATGGCCACAATCACAGCACACTGAAGTTACAAACCTTGCCAGTTGCAGTAATTCCCCTCCTCTCCATAAGTCAGCACCCTCCTCAGAGGTGAGAAATGTTAAGTAGACCTGGGTAGGCTGGAGGCATAATTCTAGCCGACAGGATACAAGCCGAACAGCAGAAAATAAACATTACTCTGCTGGGGCCTTCTGGGGACCCTCCTTAAGATACTGCTCCTCCATCCCTAGATACAAACATTCTGACTGGAGACAGATGTGTGAGGATGGAGGTGAACGCAACACACTGAAGAGAACAGAAAGACGGAGACAATCTCCCTTGTTTATGGCATAATTGAGGTGTGAACAAAAGCAGCGTCAGCAGCCCCTCATCTCTGCACTTCATGTTTCAGGAGAAATGATATCCCGGCTTGTTCAAGCCATGTCTAGAAGCTTTCTATCATCTGTAGTAACACTCCTGTTAAAATTGGTCATCCACAGTGGGTAGATTCTGAAAACTAAGTATCCCAAGATCTAAGAAAATCCAAGGACATGGGAATCATTGGGTCCAAAATAATCCAACTGCTAATAAAAATTTCAATTCTTTATACTTTCAGATCAAGGCTCACATACATTGAAGCAGGTAACATAACTGCAAAAACTTTTGATTAATTAAATTTTAAACGTGCTGTTTAAAATGCCTGTTTATATCACAAACATATAAACTCATTTTTAAAATATGCTGAGAAAATTCAGGTTGAATGGCAATATACTGAAGAGTTATAACAAACATGCTTGAGTCTAACTTTATAGGTAACATTTCTGTTATTAATGGGCACAAACTCCTTCTGTGTATACAGATGTATAAACACCCAAAAATATGTAGATAGAGAATTTCACACTCTTTCAGATTAAAATGTAAAGGTAACTGCTAAAATCATATTGGTAGTTGCTTTCCTGAAATGTTCCTAAAAGTTAATGGAAAGATTTACAGAAATAACTTTTGTTAGTGTCTTAAATCCCACCATAAGAAATATCTTTTGCTTAAGCAAGACAGGAGATCTGACATTTGTTAAAAATAAATAATTCTTAGAGTTGTCATTTAGCCTTGTGGCTAAGACCCCCACATCCCACATCACATTCCCAGCTCTGGCTCCTGTCTCCAACTTCTAACCAACGCAGACCCAGGGAGGCAGCAGTGATGACTCAAGTAATTGGATTCTTGCCGCTCATGTGGGAGGTCTGGTTAAGTGCCTAGTTCCAGGCTTCAGCCCTGGACCAATCCCAAACCACTGCAGCCATTTGGGAAGTGAAGCAGCAGAGCAGCAGATGGGGTATGTCTCCCTCTCCCTCCCCCTCCCCCTCTCCCTCTTTAAATTACATAATTTTTTGTCCTTAAATATTTATTTGAAAGGCAGGGCTACAGATAGAGAGGAAAAGACAGAGACAAAGAGAGATCTTCCATCCACGGGTTCACTCTCCAAATGGATACAATGGCTTGGGCTGGGGCTGGGTCAGGAGGAAGCCAGGAACCTAGGACTCATTGAGGTCTCCCACATGGGTGCAGGGGCCCAAGCACTTGGGCCACATTGCACTGTTTTCCCAGGCATGTTAGCAGGGAGCTAGATCTGAAGTGGAGACAGGACTCAAAGCAGTACTCATACAGGATGCTGGCATTGCAGGTGATGGCTTAACTCACTGCACCACAACGCCAGTCCCTAAATAAAAGTTTTAATAAATTTTCCTTGAGGACAGAACGTATCTCTTCTTGGTTTATTACATTATTTGGTATGAGAAATACACCTTATCTCAAAGACATGCCAGCATCATTGAGGGAAATGGTTTGGAATCACACTGAAATGTAATAACGGAGATACGGCTTGCCCCAGTGTCATCTAGGATAGCCTAGGGCCATCAGTAAATTCACGTGTTTCGTAAAGACAATGACTCATAGCAGGAGTGCAGGAATAATTTGTCATAAAGGAATGGATGTGTGAATGACCAGCCAGAAAACCCACCCTTTGTTCCGGAACACACTTCCTCTAACGGTGCCCTCTTACCTGCAAGCGCCGCCAGCAAGACCACCTGAAACCACAGGGCCTCCTGGCTTCATGCTGCGCTCATGTGTTGAAGCTGTGCCTTAGGCTTCTGTAGGCCCAACCTGCAAGGTGTGTGGACGTTCTTGCATTACCCCAAACAAAGGGGACATTTAAAAGCAAGCTTATGGCCATTTCACAGCTGTAAATTGTTTTATAATTTTTCTCATTTCAAAATGTTCCACAGTGCAGACAACACACATGCAACATCCACAGCCTTTCAGACAGGGGTATCCTACCTACCACCCACCTTCTTCCAGTTGTTCTCTATCCTGGTGGAGCTAGGTTTCCTCTTCAAATTGCAACACTAAGAAGCCTTGTTCGCTTCTGCAAAAAAGCGCATCTGAACTTGTCTTAAAGCGATGTATGCAGTGGCTTGACTCAGGTGACCTAGTGCGTTTCAGTGAGCTCTTCTGTTCACAGAGATGGTGCATATTGTCCCGTTAGTAAAAGACACCAGGCATGCTGGGAGAAAGCTCTGTTACAACTTCTTGAAGTAAAACAACTGCCTTGTTTGATATTTTCTTGACACTTTAATTCATTGTTTATACAGTTCTCTAATGGCACTGTTTAACCTTGGCCTGAGAAAAGGATGCCAATCTAAGGGAGAGAAATCATTTCTGATACACTATCGAGGAGTTGTGAGACATATCCATAAGTCAATTAAAGGTGTTTGGAATCTGGGGTAATGGAGGGTGTGCTCCATCCTCAGAAGGGAGGCAGGGAGGGGAGAGAGAGAGAGAGAGAGAGAGAGCGCATTGTCAGGGAAGCAGAAAGCACAAGGATTTTAAAGAGCTGAGACTCTACTAAGTCCAGCATTTTGCAATGTGAACCCTTCTTGCCCCTCCCACACAATCAGATTAAACACCACCCGGATCCAAAGCTTGCTTATCTCTTCTACAACTGGAAGTTTTTCTGGAATAACTTCCATAAGCCCCTTTGGTATAAATCCCCGTTAAGTCGTCTGGTTTGTCAGCTCTAGGATTTCATCATTTGTTTCACAAACTTGGGACTCTAATGGGATTTAAATCAACAGGAGGAATTTATTGCTGCCTTTGGGGCTTTTGTAATATCTGTTTGTGAAGGTCTGTCTGAGTTACTGAGGATGCAAAATGCTAGGTTTTTCATTTTTATATCAAACTACAATCTACTTTTCAAAATACACTACACTGTAATTTCCAAAGGGATGTACTTTACATATATATATATATGTATATATATATATGTTTATAGAATAGATGTTTGTGTGTGCATACATACAACATGAAATATAGTATACAAAATATGCTACTCGTTTCTGATTTGTTTCTCTTTCTTTCATGTAACACTTAGCAATGTTTATTAAACTGAAAAGTCACCTAATAGGACAGTCATGGAAATCAGTAAACTCCTCTTCCCTTTTTTACCACCAGCCTACCCAGCCAGGCAGAAAGCACAGGCATGTGAGGTGCTGTGTCTGTGTCCCAGCCAGTGCCCCTGCAGAAGCTCAAGCCCCAAAGATCGGGAATCACACACAACTGCATCTCCACCACCTCCTCTGTCTACCTGGGGGGTTCAGCAAACAACCACAGCCACTGCAGCCAATACGGCCAAAGAGGCAATGACAGTTAGGCCAGGACGTGGTTCCCCAAGCTCATGTGAACATGCAAACCCAAACATCTTACAGTAACGGCTAATGGACTAACGCTAATGGGTTAAGGGGAGAGACTGGATCTAATTAAGACATTTAGAAGTGGGCCTCGTGAGAGCTCACAGGTCACTAGGAAGGTCGTTCTTCTGAGATGGTTGGTTTGTTAAGCTGATGGTGCTGCCTGGCTTGCCACGGGATCCTCCCTCTACCATCCTCCAGCCTCACCAGATGAATCAACAGGGCCACTCAACCACGGGCCAGGCACCTTCAAACCCGAGGCCGAAATAAACTGTCTTCCTTCCCTAGATCCTCCTCTCCTCAGCTGTCCCCATGATCTATGGGGAATTAATCCAAGTCACAAACATTGATCAGTTTCCTTCTCATAGCCCGATTTTTATAACACATGTTGCCACTGATGTGTCATTATTCCCGATGGGTGATGGCATTTAAAAAATTCTGTCTTTACCCTCCTTGTCTTTTTTTTAAGATTTATTTTATTTATTTGAAAGGCAAAGTTACAGAAAAAGGTAGAGAGACAGAGGAGAGGTCTTTCATCCGCTGGTTCACACCCCAAATGGCCGAAACAACTAGGCTGGGCCAGGCCAAAGGCAGGAGCCAGGAATTTCTTCCAGGTTTTCCATGTGGGTGCAGGGACCTGGGCCATCTTCTACTGCTTTCCCAGGCACATTAGCAGAGAGTTGGATGGGAAGTGTAGCAGCTGGGACTAGAACCAGTGTCCATATGGGATGCCAGTGCTGCAGGCCAGAGCATTAACCCACTGTACCATAGCACAGGCCCCTAACCTCCTTGTCTTAATCCATTTGTGCTGCTATAACAAAGTACCACCGCCTGGGTAATGTATAAAGAGAGGAATTTATTTTCCCACAGTTCTTTGACAGGAAGCCCAAGATCAAGTTGCCAGCATGTTTGGTTTGCTGATGAGACCTGTATCCTTAGGTTCAGAGGAACACGGGGTCTTCACATGATGGAACACAGCAGGGTAAGTGAGCCAAAGTCTGTGAGGCCTCTTCTATTATGTCTCAACCCCATCCATGAGAGGAGGGGCCTTCACGACCTAAGCACATATTAAAGGTTTCACCTCTCTATACCATCACATTGGCCATTACGTTTCAACACCAAATTTTGGAGGAGATACATTCAAACCATAGCACTCCTCAATCACGTTATGTAGAGACGGAAATCAAAAGGTAGAATAGCACCTCCTGATGTTACTCTCCCTCATCCCTCTCTTCTAAATAAAACACACACACACACACACACACACACACTTTGGAAGCCCTGAAAGAAATGCAATAGGAGACCAGGCAGACTTCAGGTGCAGCATCCAAAGTCATACAGATGAGCTCCCGGCTACTAAATTTTGAAGGTGAATTTTTGGACTTGTAAGAAGGACAAAAGGGAGCCAAGTCTTCCTGTAAGTACTAGGTAAAAAATGATACAGAATAGAAACAACTTCAGAAAGATTAAAGCTGTGTTTATCTTTTAACACCTTTTCTGCCAAATCTCTCTGATTCCAGGTAGAGTAGGTTCTCTGCTTTTAAGGGCACTTGGAACTCAACTGGCCTCTTCTGGATGACCCAGGACCATGGCCCTGTATTAAGATCCATAATCTAGCATGTATCTGCAAAGTTCCTTTTGTTAGGCAACATAAAAATGTGGGAGAATCATGCACTGCCCCCTCAAACATGTCCACATCCTAATGCCCGGAGCTGACGGGTGCATAAGGGAGTGAAATTTGTAGATGGAACTGAAGTTATTACTTAGTTGAACTTCAGAGAGGGAGATTACCCTGGCTGCTCCAGGTGGACCCAGTGTAATTGTATGAGCCATGTATATGCAGAAAACAGAAGTATCCGTGCCAAGAGTGATGCTCTGTGAGAAATCCCGACAGCCTTTGAAGATACGAGGGATGGCAGGCAGCCTCTAGAAGCTGGAAAAGGCCAGGACACAGAATCCCCTCTAGAATCTCCGGAGGAATGCAGCCCTACAGACACCTTGACTTGAACCTGGGGAGAGCCAAGTTGGACTGTCGATCTCCAGATCAGTAACATCAGTTGGTGCTGTCTGAAGTCGTTAGCTTTGCGAGTAGCAAGAGAGAACTAACACAGGTAACGCCATCAAGTTTTAGGGAACTACGGTAAGGACAATCTGGGGGAGCCAATTGGCTTATGACAGCTCTATGTACAGATGGCTAACAGGACCAGGCAGGCAATAATCCCACAGTCTCTGAGGGCCCTGTCACCATCCAACAAGTCCCTTTTTGGAAAGTCACTGTTATTATGGAGTAGGTATTTAGAGCACCTAGCACAATGCATGACATAGAAAAACCCTCCATGTAACTGCTATCCTTACCGCATCAATGTTTGCAAGTCCAGTTTTCTGCACCCTGGTAATCCAGTACATTGGGCTATCACGTTGAAATGCTGTTTGTAATGTTATTGTTTCCTACTCTGATCAACAGCTTCTTCCCCGCTGCCTGGTCTTCTCCTACCTTTCCCATCTTCCATCCCCACCACCTCACTTTAAGCTGCCCTGGCTCCTCTGTACCACTCGGAAGCACAGCTCTCTCCCCTGACTCCTCATCATCCAAAGCCCAACAGCTATGGCAGGAGCGGTCCCAAAAGAGTGAATCTCTCCACGGAAGAAAAGGAAAGGGAAAGCCAAGGGCAGGAGGGGAGAAATCAGTTAAAAGGGCTACCCCTCCACGGGGAGCCTCAGGCTGAGCAGTGGAGCTGCCCAGAGGCCCTGGTTCTGAAAGTTACACTCTGGGGAGTAAAACAGCAGGAAGTGCCTGAGGTTTTCTGGGAGATCCTGGAGGGGGGAAATAGAGCCAAGAGCAGCCAGATGGACGTTTTGTAATATGTTTATATTATTTTTTCATACGTGGAATTTGTCTAAGATGTGTTTTCACTGGCTTTCCCTGACTCTTGAACACTTCTTTCTACAAAGTTGGCATGAATCCTTGGAACAGCCACAGGAGCCCTGGCATTGTCCTTCTCCTCCACAGCTGCAGTAACTGACAGGTGTTCTCATGGTTCTTGGCTAGGGGAGGAGCTCTCATGGGGACACAGTAGTCCTGTGAGCATGGATGCACTGAAGATATGGGAGAGGATCATTATTCAGGTCAAGTTGATAACAGGCATTCCAGTTTGGAACAAGGAGGCATAGCCAAAAACACCTCTGTGGCCAAGGCAATGGCTCCCAAGCTCTTGACAGGGAGAAAAAAAGATGCTCTTGGTCAGATGGAAACAAGATGCAGCTAGTGGCAGAGCTGGCAAATACATGAAGGCACTTCTCCACTAGTTCTTCAATGGAGTGGAAAATCAAAGCACATATTTAGAAAAAGATAGGCTCAAGCCCCAAAGGTCGGGAATCACACACAACTGCATCTCAACCACCTCCTCTGTCTACCTGGGGAGCTCAGCAAACAACCACAGCCACTGCAGCCAACACGGCCAAAGAGGCAATGACAGTTAGGCCAGGATGTGGTTCCCCAAGCTCATGTGAACATGCAACCCAAACATCTTACAGTAACGGCTAATGGACAATGCTAATGGGTTAAGGGAAGAGACTGGATCTAATTAAGCCATTTAGAAGTGGGCCTCATGAGAGCTCACAGGTCACTAGGAAGGTCGTTCTTCTGAGATGGTTGGTTTCTTAAGCTGATGGTGCTGCCTGGCTTGCCACGGGATCCTCCCTCTACCATCCTCCAGCCTCACCAGATGAATCAACAGGGCCACTCAACCACGGGCCAGGCACCTTCAAACCCGAGGCTGAAATAAACTGTCTTCCTTCCCTAGATCCTCCTCTCCTCAGCTGTCCCCGTGATCTATGCGGAATTAATCCAAGTCACAAACATTGATCAGTTCCCTTCTCATAGCCCGATTTTTATAACACATGTTGCCACTGATGTGTCTCATTATTCCCGATGGGTGATGGCATTTAAAAAATTCTGTCTTTACCCTCCTTGTCCTTTTTTTTTTAAGATAGAGCAGGATCAACAAAGTACACCCCGCGCCAAATGAGCCTGTCATCTGTTTTTATATAAAGTTTTATAGAAAACACACATACTCCTTTGCTCATGTAACATCTCTGGTTGGTCCACACTACAGCATCAGCAGAGCATCATGTAAAATACCACCATACTTGCTGCCTGGCTCTTTGTGTACACGCGCGCACACACACACACACACACACATGATGACCATGGATATAGGTGACGATCTAAATGATTTTTGAAATATGGTAAAACCTTACCCTAACGTGAAGAAATTAAACACAACAACTACACAATAAATCAGATGTAACCAGGAAAGCACCCACTCTGGGAAGGAGGGAATCTGTTCACATCCAGGGAATAAAAACAGAAACCTATACCAAACTTTTACTCGTTCTGTGAAGATGTTAAAGGACTTAGGAAACAGTCAGCATCACCTGTCAGCACTGTAGCACAAGGCCGTCCACACATGAGTAGAGCACTCCAGCTCTGACTTTCACTTGGGAGTAAAAGAAGAAAAGCAAACAAATGTCAGATGAGCACCTCCACTTACCATTTTCATTTTCACTCCCATAAGAGCGTGCCCTAAAATAGCTGCCATATAAAACCAGCCAAACAAGCACTGTCCTGTAGCAAGCACACACTTTGGATGGGAGAGGCTGCAGCGATGTGTTATAACCCACTTTGTGAGTAGGACAAAATGCAAAGGCTCTGGGTCTAAAGAGCAAAGCTGCTCATCTATTTCCAACCTTATGTGGTTTGAGAAACAAAGAAATCAACGGACACACAGACTGGGGACCTGAAGGAGGAGAAACTTTCACTCGATAGCTTGCTTCAAACTGAAGCCTACCCTAGCATGAACAAGCAGCTGGAACAGAAGTGGCATCTCTGAAGCAACCACGCGTACATTCTCAGACCCTTCACCCCCTGCACACACACATGAGTGCTTTCCAGAAGCTTGAGGAATGTCGAGATACTCTCGATTATTGGAGCAAACCCTGCAGAGCAGGTGTATGGAATTTTTACCAAGGCTGTAGTTGATTTACAGTGACACTGGCATTAACTTCTACTGACACGTAAGGAAATTCATCATTCCAATTTTAATCACTGTCCTTTTAGTCTCCCCCTACTAAATGGAATCTACATGGAGGGAAGGGTCGGACTAACCTCAGACTAATTTGCAGCTTTGAGGGTTACTTTAGGTTTTCATTTTTGTGTTGAAATACAATCACACTAAGTTTCCATTGAGAGCCCTTTTCTCTCCACTTAATATGGTTGGTCTGACTTCTTTAAAACTTATTCCTTTGTTGGTCAAGAAAAGAGAATTATGGTGGAGGTAAAATAAATCCCTTAATTATCATGAACGGAATTTGAAATCCTGCCTCTAATCACCCAATGAAGTTTTTAAAGGGGTGGGGCTAACACAGTAGGATAAGGACTTCATTCAAGCATTCATCCATCCTGATGCTCTATTAGCTGTTTTAAATGCCAAACCACATCATCGCTCAGTTGGTCTTGGAAAGCTTCAAAAACCACAAGCCAGAGCCCAAAGATAAAAGGTCAGTGAATTCATTACTTCCAGAATGAGATAGACTTACCAAAGAAAAGAAACTACAAACATGTGTTTGCAAATGGACTAAAGTGCAATATTAACTCTACTGGAACAAGGTAGCTTTGGACATTAACTTGAGAGGGGGCATAAGCTGCAAATTAGTATGTAAGACAGGAACTTATCTCCAAAAACATACACATTGGTTTGAGCTCTTGCATTTTTAAAAAGGCACAAATAAGTGTCTGGCCTCAGAAGGGAGACATGGACAGGGATGAGCAGAGACCAGCATTGGCTGAAGTCTCAGATACCATTACCAAGTGGGTTATGGCATCGGTGCCAGCACCAGTCAGACCAGCATCATTATCCCAGCTCCACTGTGAAGCAACTTGACCTTGGCCAATTTGTTCCCTAAAGCTGTTTCCGCAGTGTAAAACAGCAGTAACATTGGTGCTGATGTCAGGAATATGGTGAAGAATTAATGGAAAGACAGTACACAAATGGATTGGCCCACAGGAAAATATTCCATAAATATTAGGCTCTATTATTTCCATATTATTGCTGCTAAATATTGTTAATTGTTATCGTTTAAAACAGCTCACCTAATTTGGAAAGTGATTCAGCCAATGCCCTGCTACCACTACTGGCAAGAAGTCCTAGATCTGTCTTAGCTGTGTTGCTAAATAACCAACAGGATGGAAAGGTGAGCCAAACATTTTCCCTACCAGGGGACAGTGTTTCTCAAAGCTCCTCAAGGCTCAGGAGGGCCTGGAGAACTTGTTACAGCACGGTTTGCCAGGCCCTGTTCCCAAAGCTTCAGATTTATATGCTAACAAGCTTCCAAGTGACTAACGCTGAAGATCTAGAGCCACCCAGCAAAGACCACTGCTGTGAAAGAAATGCACAGTCTCTGGTTAGCAGTTGGCTTTCAAGGGGAAAGAGGTGGCGACTCACAGACTCCCAGAGGAAGCGAGAGAGGACAAGACGGGTCCTGAACAGCCGCATGCAAGAGGACAGAGCCAACACCATCAGTCAACCAATGCTAATGCAGCGAGAGTCTGGGGAGACTCAACGTGGGCCGAGTGGAAAGGGGGCCCGGCTCTCGAAAGGAAGTTGTGTTCAATTCCTAGGGAGCTATGACCGGATTCAGGGACTGAAGAAGAACAAACAAACTCAAAACAAATCTCTTAAGCTCCATTTTCTAACACACTCAGAGAGAAGGTCACGTCGCTCAGTTACAATGAAATTTAAGTCACTTAATCCTTCATCGAGTTACTTCAAGGAGCTGAAATTTTATTTTAATTACTTGGCTTAAGTCACTTACACTGTAGTTCTGTCCTGTGTTTATAACTTGCTTTTGGCCCCATTGATTTGCAACATTTCTGGTCTAAGCTATGCATAAGAGTACACATAAATACTCATAAGACAGAAACACAAAAGATAATGATTTCATTGTAATCCAGCTCCATCTATATTCTTGGCACTGTTACACTCATAAAATATGCATTGAAGACTCTAGGTGGGAGTGATATTTTCATCTACATATAAATAGTCTAACAAGGCAACACTGAACAATTTAGCTCCGCTGAAAAATATTTTGCCTGGCATAAATAACCTAGAGCCATTCAACCCAAAAAGCATCTTATTAGACGGGAGAAAAGGACACATGGGCAAAACGTCACATTTTCATTATTACAGACACAAATAAATAGACGTAGAGACACCATGAGAACAAAAACGAAGAATAAATAATAGCAGAATTCCTTCTTGAGGTGTAGTATTTCAAGAGTGTTTTATAAATAAAATGAATCCAAATACATGATTTACGGTTAAAAAAAAAAAAAACAACTTGGAAGTTGGTGAATGTGACACCCTTCTCTCAGAAGGGTGAGAAATCTGGTGCTGAATCCAACTCAGAGGCTTCCAAAGTAAACAAGTGGGAAGTGCTGGGTTTTGTGTGCATGATGTGTGTCCTCCGGACCCGGAGTTCAGGGCTGGCGGAATGTCCCTGTGTTTCTGCGCTGTCACATGATCACTGTTTTCTTTCGGCACTGGAACCACACCATTCCCGTTGTCCCTGCCATCGCTTCTGACGGGCGCGAGATCATTCCCATCGTCGCCCTCCCAATTATAATGCACGGTTTCTCTCTGGCTTTGTTGTTTTGATTTCCAGCATTTTGACTACAATTTGCTTGAAGATGATTTTCTTTGAGCTTCTCCCATTTGAGGTTTGTAGAGGTTCCTAGGCCCAAATTTTATCCATTACTGGTTAAAATACTGTGTTCTGTGCAAGCCTCTCTCTCATCTCCTTCTGGGATTGCAGCTTGCTCATAAGTTATGCTGCTTTCTATGTCCTGCAGCTGGCTGAGGCTCCGTTAATTTTTTTCAAGAATTTTTCCTCCTATGTTCTTCAACTGGATTATTTTCTATGGCTGATCCTGTCTTTTTCCTTCAACAACATGCTTAAAATCCATATAGCAAAACATTGTATTATATATTTTACTTTTCAGTTCTACAGCTTCCATTATTTTGTGTATTTCCAATGATATTTTCCATATGTTCACTTTTTTTTAACTTTTATTTAATGAATATAAATTTCCAAAGTGCAGCTTATGGATTACAATGGCTTCCCCCCCATAACTTCCCTCCCACTCGCACCCCTCCCCTTTCCCGCTCCCTCTCCCCTTCCATTCACATCAAGATTCATTTTCAATTCTCTTTATATACAGAAGATCAGTTCAGTATATATTAAGCAAAGATTTCAACAGTTTGCCCCCACACAGCAACACAAAGTGAAAAATACTGTTGGCGTACTAGTTATAGCATTAAATAACAGTGTACAGCACATTAAAGACAGAGATCCTACATGATATTTTTTAAAAATTAATTAATTTTCTATGCAATTTCCAATTTAACACCAGGTTTTTTTTTTTTTCATTTTCAATTATCTTTATATACAGAAGGTCAATTCGGTATATACTAAGTAAAGATTTCATCAGTTTGCACCTACACAGAGACACAAAGTGAAAAATACTGATATTTTCCATATGTTCACTCTTTATTAAAAAAAAAAAAAACTTTAGTTCCTTGAACATATTTACAGCAACTGCTTTAAAGTCATTGCTATTCTAACATCTGTGTCTTCTTAGGGTCTGCTTTTATGGACCCCTTTTTCTCTTGTTTCTACATTTCATATCTCTGCCCAAATTCTTTACTATGCCCTGGTCAGTGACAGTGGATGCTGTTGTCTGTGATACCAAGACCTTTGATTTGTGTTTGTACAAGCAGGGAAGTTACCAGCTAACTGCCTCTAACATGTGGAGGTTTGGTTCTTACACATTGGCAAGATGCCTCTGTCTAAGTTTTGCCTTCAGTTCAGGAGACACAAAATAGGTTACCTAGAAAAAACCTATAACTGTCTACATGACCAGTGAGTATTTTTGTTTGAGCATAGGTTTTCAATGTGCCCAATTCTTCCATTAAAATCCTGAAAGATAATCAAATTATAGCTTTTTTCCAAAAAGTTGGGGAGCTTTTCAGAAGTAAAAAATAAATAAAATCATGTATAAATCTGGTTTTGTTTTAACCATGTGGGCACAGAAGTTTTAATGCTCAACCTGAATAGCCATATAAGAATTAAAATCTTTAAACTTCCCTGCTACAGATAAATTTAATTTTGAGTTTTGTTTCTCAGCTATTTTCTCATAAAAATTACCCTCTCCAAGAATCAGATATAACCATATGTGTATCTATAACACAGACATGGCTTGCTCCATCGTCACCACTTTGGGTGACTTTGCCAACATCCATAAGCATCTGTTTTCTGTAATTTTTTTTTTAACAGCAGGCACCTTTCCAGCACAATACCAATCATAGACCTGTCACTCAGTGAGCAGTTGTTGTTAAAGGCAGGGACCTCTGCTTTTTGATCACGAGGTAGAAAAACGTCTAATGCAACCGCTTTAACGGTTTCCCAGTTCTGCGTAATTAGAGACCAGCTTACATCAAAACTCTCAGCACTTCGCTCTGAGTCAGCTTGCTCCATATAACAGGGCCTGCACACCCAGAAGCTAAAATAGCTGTTACAGGTCCAAAGGCAAAACTCATGATACCACACCCACCCTTTCCAACTGTGCTCTGAAATCCACTCCCTCTACCATTCAGCCTGGCTGACTGCACCTGTGGCACCACGTTCCACGCAGCTGTCCAGATAGGACCCTCAGTATCTTCCCTGACATGTCCTTTCCTCCCGGGCTTCCCAGCAATCCATTCTGTCTCCTAACTCATCAACACGACTTCCACTCCCACAGCCCGCATGGTCCCTGCCTTTGATGCGGTCTTCGCGCCTTTTGCCTGCTCCATTTCCTATAGTCTCCTAAGTAGCTTTCCCGCTTTTCATACGTTTTTCTTATCACCACAAGAATGAGCTTCCTAAAACCAATGTCTCTGAGTCCTGTGTCTTCTGCATGCCCCCAGTGGTTTTCCAATGCTTGTAAGATGAAGTCCATGCTCAGAAATATCCCATAAATGACCACTGTCCAGTGGACTCAGCTCCATTTTAGCATCTAGATTTTTTCATAGATCAGCGCAGATTCTGTCCCACGCCTCGGGTATTCTCTCCCGCAGCAAATGCCTGTTCACCCTACACCAGCACATATCCCTCCCTCCGTGAAGGGCCCCATGCAGGATAGGGTTCATATCTGCCCCCCCCACTTTTGTTAGAGCACTGATGGTACAGTACAGGGATTGCCCATTCATATGTCTGTGGCATCCTCCAGGCTGTGAGCTCCCAGAAGATAAAGACATCTATCATTGTATCTGGTTCAGAGCAGGTGCTCAAGAAACATTTGTTGGGGCCACCGCTATGACATGGCAGGTAAAATCATGGCCAGCAACACTGGTATCCCATATGGGCACTGGTTCGAGTCCCAGCTACTCTACTCTGATCCAGCTCTCTGGTAATGTGTCTGGGAAAGCAGAAGAAGATGACTCAAGTGCTTGGCCCCTGTACTCCTGGCTTCAGCCTAACCCAGCTCTGGCTGATGCAGCTACCTGGGGAGGAAACCAGCAGATGGAAGATCTCTGTATCTCCTCTCTCTAACTCTCCCTTTCAAATAAAATAAAATAAATCTTTTTTTTTTTATTCACAAGCTTTTATTGGGATTCCACTCCCGGATGAGGTTCCCTGGTCCCAACAGAGCAGGGGCCAGGGAAGTCATACGTCAGAGGTTGGGAGGGCTCCTTTTATAGACACAGGGCATGGGGGTTAAAGGTTGAGGCAGGTTTGATTCTCATTGGTTGACCTTTAGGCACCCGTGGGGACCTTGATAAGGACTTTTCTTCCCCAGAAGTGCAGGTAGGGACTCTCCATTCCCAGAAGTATACGCCTTGCCTCCTTGCAGCTCCCAAAGCTACCATCCCAACCTTTTGATGATAGGAAAGGGGGCGATGATGAGTCTCTCTGGCTACTTCCTGCTGACTGGGGATGATGGGGTACTCCTCGCTGGCATGGGGCAATGTCTCAAGCTGCTGTCTCCTGGGTGGGGAGCCAAATATATCCCTGTAGCAGCATTTGGTTTACCGCCTGGTTGCTGAAGGCCTTGGTTCGTTCCATTATCACCTGCTGTAAACACTTAAACAGACACTGTAGTATACAAGTCAGGGTGAGAATAGCAATCAATGATCCTAAGAGTGGCATTAACCAGGTGATGATAGGATTTAATAGAGGAGAGGAAATGGGGGGGGGGGGTGTCTCTGGACCCTTGAGAGGATTGTTGATGGACGTGGTCTATTTATTTATTTATTTATTTAATTTGACAGGCAGAGTGGACAATGAGAGAGAGAGACAGAGAGAAAGGTCTTCCTTTTCCATTGGTTCACCCCACAATGGCTGCTGTGGCTGGCGCACTGCAGCCAGTGCACCGCACTGATCCAAAGCCAGGAGCCAGGTGCTTCCTTCTGGTCTCCCATGGGGTGCAGGGCCCAAGGACTTGGGCCATCCTCCACTGCACTCCCGGGCCACAGCAGAGAGCTGGATGGAAGAGGGGCAACCGGGACAGAATCCGGCATCCCAACCGGGACTAGAACCCGGTGTGCCGGCGCCGCAGGCGGAGGATTAGCCTACTGAGCCATGGCACCAGCCAAGATGGATGTGGTTTAAATCTGATCCCAGCCAAGACCGGGAGAAAGGCCACTCAATTTTTACAGGTAGAAGGGTTTGTCTGTAGAGAAATTCTGAACAATCATACCATGTTAAGTGGAGGAAAGGACTATTAGTACACACAGGTTGGGAGCAGAGCCATTGATGGTAGAGTAGAGGTTATAATTACAAAGGAATGAGACCCAAGTGGGCTAGACAGGGTCTAGAACAAAGGATAGAGTCATTATTAGAGGATCCAAGAAAGGTGCTATCTAAGCCACGAATAAGTTCTCCAATTGAGAGACAAATAGAACCTGACAGAGGGGGCTTGATAATAATTTGGTGGGCTTTAAGCCTTGTAAGTTATGAGGCCTGGACTTATCTATCTCTTCATAGGGTACATCCTAAGGGAGGTGTGAACCTCCATGGGGAAGGCACCCTGTTGACTTCCATTACTTAGCTGGCCTGGGAGGAGAGCTGGACAGGTAAAGGCAGGTGGCATCTCTAACAGGAAATTTACAGTTCTGCCTGCAATGTTGCTGACCCTACTTGGCCGTCCCCTCAGCTGCGGTGGTCACTTTGGAAGCTGGGCCAAGTGAAGGGCTTTTCAGCTTAGAGCCAATAAGATCTGTGGCTCTGACCTGAAGTCCTTCGACTCCAGGGCAGTTCCCTTTCCAGTGATCCAACTCTTGGCTGGCAGAGCTGCCAGGGTTCTTCACAAGCTGACTTCTGCTGAAGCCCAGGCTTACTACATTGAAAG
This sequence comes from Lepus europaeus, assembly GCF_033115175.1. Lineage (NCBI taxonomy): Eukaryota > Metazoa > Chordata > Mammalia > Lagomorpha > Leporidae > Lepus > Lepus europaeus. The sequence continues at coordinate 174,354,728 of NC_084827.1, forward strand.
CCACTGCAGTGGACTGGCCTGTTGGGTCTCCTTGATGGCAGATCACTGTACAGAGTTACATTTAATAGGCCTGCCACCTATCTCTACATTTCTGATGCCTAGCTTTCTTTTCCTCCTGGTTTTTGTTAAAGCAGGCCAGAGGATGCAAGTCAAGGGGGTGCTCCAGTCCCATTTCTAATCTTTGTGTCCTAAACTAGAAGTCTGATAGTGGTTTATGTTGAGGCAGATAATGCCCATCAGGAAAGCTATGTCCTTACTTTAAAAAAAAAGAAACATTTGTTGAGCAAGTGGACATCACCTCTTTGCTACTGTAGCTAACATTCTGCAGAGATGGCTTCTGAATATTAAAGCCAAGATGAAAAAACAAGCAAAAAAATATTTGCCTTACTGCAAATCCCACCACCCAGGGGAAATAATCAAAGAAAACCAGAAACAAGGAGACTAAATACTAATCGCAATCATCTCTATCTGCATTGCTCTGATTCCAAGAGGAAGATCAAAGTCATATCTACACTGGTCAAAGCCCAACTTAGGAACTCCTGACTTCCCTCTCATTCATTTTGGTTCAAATGTTTCCCTTTCTGGTCATCTAAAAAAATATCTAACATCATGTTTGTCAAGAAAAAATTAATATCAGAACTTTAATCACGGAATTCACATTGGCAATGGGTCTTGGCAGAAAGCCCCACATGTACTTTCTCTGGGACTAAATTACTCATTTCTAATACAAACAGAGGAATAAAGCAAAAACCAGCACTGTGTAAACAAAATATGTTACTTTTTAGTTCACAATAGAGTACTGGTACAACCTCATTTAACCAGGATTCCAATGAGATTTGGGAATCCTAATGTGAGATGGAGAAACCAGGATCCTTCAGCAGGCACTCAGCACAACCCACAAGAAGCCCAGGCTCAGTAGTCTTTTTCCAAACTCTGAAGCAGCCTGGCACCATTTTTTTTCCAAATACAAAATAAAGTACCTCTGACTCTTATCACAATCCAAGCAACCGAAACCGGCTGTGAAAACTGGAAGTAGGAAGCAAGTGTGTCTGTAGGGAGCCCCTTAAACCTACCAAGCATGACTGCTGCCATCAACAAATATCCGTGATCCTCCTTCCTGAAATCCCCACTAGGCAGACCATCCCATTAAAAAAAAAAAAATAGACTTAATCTTGCAAAGTCCTTTAATTTTTCCATCATTTTAACTCAATCAAAATTACGCATAATCTCTCCTTAAAATATCATTATCTTCTCCCTTTGCATTCTATTTTGTATTCCCTAAATAATGCATCTACTGCAGATGCAAAATATCCCCTTTATCTCTGCAATCTCTACCTACTGTCTAATCTGCAAAAATCAGTTCCTCATTTCTTTAAAAAAAAAAAAAGGCAGCAGAATCACACTCTTCCTTTCTCACTTCCTGGTGAAAAGCTTCAAGCCCCAGACTTTGCTCTGGCTCCTAGAAAATCTCCTTCAACCTCTGCTTTGATTCTGGCAATATTAAGTTTGACATGTGCTGTGGCAGGAACATCGTGGGTCCTCACAGAAATGGGGAAACTTCAAACTCCCTAATACAAAGGGGAGGCTGATTGCCTTTCTCTTATCTAAGGCTATCACATAGGTGTGTCATGTAACCCACCAGCTCCTGCAGTAGGCATGTTCTCTTTAAACTGAAAAGAGCTGTCCAAACCAATGAACCCATTTGCATCTTCTCTGGACACAGTCCTAAAAGCCCACCTGTTGTGTGATCCTTTTCCGCCTGGTCAAGTCTCTTGCTCCACTTTTTCTGTGTTTCCTGTGGAGCACACAAGCTTCTCCATTCCCTACAGGGCCAAGTGGAAGGCTAAGATTCTTCTAAGACTCCAAGCCTCCTGGTGAAAGACACGACCTTTGGATAAACACTAAGTACTTCGGAGCCCTTTTCTTTTTTTTCCAAGGCCAAGGTTGAAAGGCAATTTGGTTTCCTTTGCCTACATTCCTTCTGGTGAGCATTCACCACCACCAACAATAATCCTGAAGGTATGGGAGTGTTGCCTGTTTGAGAGAGTTTGCACAGCTTTACACAAAAATCTGGGCAAATTATTCACAATTAGTCTCACTGAAGGTGCAAGTTACATTGCTACTGATTGGGAAATTAGCACTGAAGGTCTGGGAAGGCCATGACTCTTGTTCAATTAGTTCACTGATTAAAAAAAAGAACACTATTTTTATGTATACAACTTCATTTCACACTCAGAAGAACTCCATCAGGAAGAGAATGATTAGACTCCTGTCACTGAATGGGGAAACTGAGGCTCAGAAGTTTGTGTAAATTGCCCAAAGTTATAAAGAGCACCTAGGGGGCTGGATTTCCTTAACAATTTCCTGTTGCTAGTCCAGCTCTGTTCCCAGGCTCACAGACGCCAGGGGAATACTGGAGCCACGTTTTACCATGCAGCCCTCTACCTTGGGTTTTCATTGGGTTGGTTGTCGGTTATCTTTGGTGTTTTGCTTATTTGGTTTTGCTGAATCATATTGCAACAGGGACTTGTCTAGTGACCCCGGATGAATAAAGGTTACTTGTTCTCTTTTTCCATAGGCATTAAAATAAAATCTGCATTAATAGCAATCATCGCTTCCTGTCTGGGCTAGTTGGAATCTGAAGAGCTGGACAAGCTCACCCATGGCAGTTCCAAATATAATCCTTTACATTCAAGCAATTATCAGCTAGCTTTCAAATTCACACATATTAGCTATGGCACCAAGACAGTCATCCCACTCAAAGTAAATCCTGATTTAAAGTACAAAGCTGCCAGCACCCAGGCCGTGGAGTCACATCAGTATGGAAATTAGGCAAAAACAAACTTCATTCATGTGCCACTTGAAAATAAATAAAGGAAATATGCAACACCAAATAATACCCCTGCAAAGTCCACTTTCAAATTCTGACACAGAAACGCACACACACATGTAATTGTGGAGTTAAGCTCCATTGCTTACACGCCAGCCTCACAATAAACAAGCTGGAAGTCAGTTACTTTATTTATGCTGTGCTGTGGGCACACACACCCATTTATTATCTGTGGGACTGCCTGTGCCACAAACCTTAGTGGCAGTAAATAGTTTCAAAGGCTGAACAAGTAAAAACATGAGTGGATTCCAAAAAGTACAAAGATTTGCAAAACAAAACTCACCAGGCAGAATGAGGACTTTTAAACCCTGCTCCAAACTCTTCTACTGAAGTAAATGTTTCTGGCAACTGGAAATAGTTAAAATTTCCTATTTTCAGATTATTCCGAGTGCTTACCTCTGCACATCCGGTCTCCAGCTGGGTCAGTCAAGACAGGAATCTCCTAAGAACGCCAGTTCTCACAATCCTTTTAGACCAATTTAGCAATTTGCAAAACGGAGGTTTGTCACGACACAGAAAAAAAGGAAGGTGACTGTAGCATGAAAGACACTCAAAGCCACAGACGCTGACCCATCTCAGGAACAGTAACAGGGTCCACAACACAACAAGAAAAAGTGCTGCTCAGGGGAAACAGCCAGGGAAGAACAAGCAAAAAGAAAACCAGAGAATTTCTATAGCTATGTACATGTGGGGCAAACTGGATCCACAGCTCCCCAGAGGAAAAGGATTCAACAGGGAGGATTTTCAGAAAGTATAGTGTATCACTAAGGATTAGCTTCAGCTGCAAAGGAACGAGAACACAAAATAACAATGGTTTGAAGACAGATGCTTATTTCCCAAATAAATGAAGTCTGGAATAAGCAGTCCAGGGCTACTGATGGCGCAGCTTAGCCCAAGGCTGCCGCACTCAACCCAAACGGCTCCTCAAACTTCAGCCATCACATCTGTATTGCTGCTTGCAGTCCACTGCATAGAGCTAACCTGTTCTAGGAACACGACTAGCTGTGAGGGAACTTAGAAATAACAAGAGAGCTCTTCACAATCGGCCTTTGCAATGGTGGGAGGTCAAATGTTGCACAACTCCAGGGAATTCAAGGCCCTGGGGTCCACACAGCCATCTAACACATGGGCACTCCCTGATTTGCCCAGGCCCTGGGCTCCACATCAGCTACAGGGTGAGGAGCAAAACTGAGCACTCCAGGCTCTCTGGTGCAGGCAGTTCAGTGGCCAACACTTCCTAAAATACTGGAAGTGAAGTTTGTGAACATGTATACGGGAGGCATTCTTTAAGATCTTGTTTCTAAGTAATTTCAAACTTTCCAAAACTTGGGAAGAACAATTTGCATTTTACCAACTGCCAACACTTCATCACATTTGTTTTCTAAATGTCATTCTCAGTCACTCCCTCTCTCCCTCCTGTCCCCACCCCTCTTCCTCCCCCTTCCCTCACGTGCATTCGTGAGATGATACAGTTTTCATTCATCTCTTCATCCTGATATTTCAGTATGTATTTCCTAAGGACAACAACATTCTCTGGCATAACCATAGTAGAACTACGTCACCAACCACCTCGATGAAGTCCTTTACAGAAAATGTTTTCCTGTTGTGGCCTAGCAGATAAAATCACTGACTGTGACACCGGTGTTCCATGTGACCACCAATTTAATTTGTGTCTGGGCTGCTCCACTGCCAATCCAGCCCCCTTCTAGAGGCCTGGGCGAAGCAGCAGAAGAGAACCAAATACTTGGGCCTCTGTATGCATGTGAGAGACCCAAGTGAAGTTCCTGGCTCCTGGCCTTGGCTTGGTTCAGTCTTGGTCACAGCAGACACTTGGGGAGTGACCCAGTGGATGGGAGATCGATCTCTCTCTCTATCTCTCCCTCACCCTCTTTAACTCTGACTCCCAAATGAATCAACAAATCTTGAAAAAAAATTTTTCCTGACTCAGGATCCAATTGAGGATCATGCACGGCATTTGGCTTCCATGTCTGTTTAATAGAGAATAGCTTCTCGGCCTTTCTTTGTCTCTCGGGGCATTGGTGTTTTTAACAGTATGATCCAGTAATTTGTACAATACATGCCATTGGGACAGGGCTTTTACGTAATTATTCCCATGGCATCCTATCAGGAGGTCCCACTGTGGGTGATGCTAACTCTGATAACTTGTCTAAGCTGATGCCTGCCCAGCTCATCCATTGGAAGTTACTATATTTCCCTTTTTCTTTTTTAATTTTATTACTTAAGGACAGATTTCATGTAATTCAAAGGTGCAATTCTAAGAAGATAATCATACTCCCCTACCTCACTTCTCCCTCCCTCAATCCTCTTCCTTTCTTCTTTAATTTTTGCAAAAACTTAAGTTCAGTCCACTCTATAATCCCAGGCCTAATACACCACTAACCATAATATTCAACAAGTAAAAAGTATAAAGACCACAGTTCACAGGAGTATCAACAAGGACTAAAAACACCAATCAGACAAGAACTCAAAAGGCTTCCATAGCCTTGGCAACTCATGACTAGAGCCTAGGGAGATTACTGACACCATAAACAAGAGTGTCAAATTGTTAAGTCAACAACAGGAGTCACTGTGTACTTACTTCTCATGTGGGATCTGTCCTTAATGTGTTGTCCAATGTGAAGTAATGATATAATTAGTACTGAAACAGTATTTTACACTTTGTGTTTCTGTGTGGGTGCAAACTGATGAAATCTTTACTTAATATATACTAAATTGATCTTCTGTATATAAAGAGAATTGAAAATGAATCTTGATGTGAATGGAATGGGAGAGGGAGTAGGAGAAGGGAGGGGTGTGAGTGGGAGGGAAGTTATGGTGGGGGAAAGCCATTGTAATCCATAAACTGTACTTTGGAAATTTATATTTACTAAATAAAATAAAAAATAAATAAATAAAATCACAAGATGTCCATTTCATTCCTTTACATTTTTTTGTATTCTATATTAACTACTACATATAAGAGAGAACATACAATATTTATGTTTTTAGCAATTGAAAATTAGTTTGGAGATATTTTGAGAATATGTAAATAACCTATTTCAAATGAAACATTTACCCACTAATTTTAGTATTCACTAATAATTCTAGCTTACATCAGTTATTATTATAATGATTGAAAAAATTGACTTCTGTATGCAGGCACAGTGACAGCAGGTTGAGCCACCACCTGTGACACTGGCACCTCATATGGGCACCAGTTTGAGTCCCAGCTGCTCCACTTTGATCCACCTCTCTGGTAATGCGTCTGGGAAAGCAAAAGAGGACGGGCCAAGTGCTTGAGCCCCTGCACCTACATGGAATATCCCGATGGAGCTCCAGGCTCCTGGCTTTGGCCTGGTCCAGTCCTGGCTGTCCAGGCCATTTAGGGAGTAAACCAGTAGATGGACAATTTCCCTCAGTCTCTCTCTCTCTTTCCCTCTAACTCTGCTTTAAAATAAATAAATACATCTTTTTTAAAAACAATGTTGATTTCCCAACTGTGCCATCCCTGCTTCTTTTATTCATATTCTACTACATGGAGCTGGCGCTATGGTGCTGCAGGTAAAGGCGCGGCCTGCTACACCGGCATCCCACATGGGTGACAGTGAGAGAGAGTCCCGGCTGCTCTGCTTCCAATGCAGCTCCTTGCTAATGTGCCTGGGAAAGCAGTGGAAGATGGCCCAAGTGCTTGGGTCCCTGCATCCACATGGGAGACCAGGAAGAAGCTCCTGGCTCCTGACTTCCGCCTGGCCTACCTCAGGCCATTGTGACCATTTAGGGAGTGAGCCAACAGATGGAAGACCTCCCTCTATCTCTCACTCTGCCTTTCAAATAAATAAATCTTTTTTAAAAAATTTTACTATAGTCAACAGCTTTTCTTTTTCATCCATTTGTTTATTTGTTTAAATCAGTTTACATTAGTACAGACTCACAAATTCTTATTTTATCAAATAGGATATAATCCACATCAGTTGTTATTACTTTGACATATAACATGTACCATATTTGGCCAATGAAAGCCAAGCTTTGGTGTCTTTTTGATATAAAGGACGTTTTGTCTGAGCATTTGCCTCTTGCTTTCTAGCACAAATACTATGATTAGGAATCCTGGAGCTCTCCCATTATTTGTTTTAAAGTCTTATTTTGATTGACAAATAGCAATTCCATATATTCACAAGGTGTCATGTGATTTTTTTAAAAATTTTATTCATTTACTTGAGAAGTAGAGTTATGGACAGAGAGAGGGAGAGGCAAAGAGAAAGGTCTTCCATCCACTGGTTCACTCTCCAAACGGCCACAACAGCCAGAGCTGAGCAGATCAGAAGCTAGGAGCCAGGAACTTTCTCTGGGTCCCCCACGTAGCTGCAGGGGCCCAAGCACTTGGGCTATCTTCTACTGCTTTCCTAGGCAATAAGCAGAGAACTTGATCAGAAGAGGAGCAGCCAGGACATGAAGCTACGCCTATATGGGATGTCAGCACCACAGGCAGAGGCTTAGCCTACTAAGCCACAGCACCTGCCCTTTTATTTTATTATTATTATTTTTAATATGAGACAGAGTTACAGATGGAGAGTCAGAGATAGAGATCTTCCATCCACCAGTGCACTCTCTAAATGGCTGCCATGGCCAGAGCTGGGCCAATCTGAAGCCAGGAACCAGGAGCGTCTTCGGGGTCTCCTACATGGGTACAGGAGCCCAAGCACTTTGACCATCTTCCACTGCTTTCCCAGGCTCATTAACAGGGAGCTGGATTGGAAGTGGAGCACCCAGGACTCGAACTGGTGCCCATTTTGGATGCCAGAGCCACAGGCAGAGGCTTAACCCTCTATGCCACAGCGCCAACCCTTCCCAGTGCCTTAATGGTGCCTGACTAGAACTCATTTTCTCTTCTACAAGGAAAAGAAACCCAAAAATATGTCCCCAGGCTATAAGAGTTCTAGGACACAGCTATAACTGTACAGGACAGTCTGCATTTGATATTTTCAGTTGATTGTCATTTGTTTAAAACAGCTTCTACTGTTGACATCTCTGGCATTCCTGAAATTAAAGATTATAAGGTAATATCCCTGGCTGTAAACATGTAATAACTTGGGTACAAGACAGAGGCAATGTATAAAGCCAGGACACAATCCCAAGAGTTTAATATAGATTATGTACTCCCCCAATTAACAGCTGGCTCTAAAGGTAAAAACAAGGAGAAGTCTGTCTCTCTCCCCCCTCTTTATTTCTGTCTCCCTCTGTTCTCTCTCCCCCCCCCCTCTCTCTTTCAATACAAAAGTCAGCATTCTCATTGATTTACAATGGTGTGCCATTCTACCTCTGAATTTTCTTTGCACAGACATTATGAAGGTAAATAATATTATTAAATGCCATTAGTTTACTGAATCACTATATAAATAAGCATGTTTACTGGGCTTGTATTGTGTCCCTAGTCTTTTAACCCCAGGTGCCATGGGACATACTCAATAAAGAAAGACCCTAATCCTCCAGGGTTTAGAGACCTACAGGAGATGGAAGTCCATAAATAATTCTAATCAAAGGAAAAGCCAGCATTAAGTGGTATGATTGAGACAGACAACAAACTACAGGCACCCAGAGGAAAGGGATGGCTCATCCCTCATTGTAACTGGAGATCGGGAAAGACTTAGGCAGATTTCTACTGGGAGTGGAGTGTATGATCTGCCAGGCAGTGCAGAGAGGTTATGGACAGTGGTATTCAAACTAAGGGAACGATATTAGCAAAGGCACCAAGCCCCCAAATATACAAATGTGGAGAACGGTCTACAGTTCATGGAGGCATGTGGAGAGGTGAAGAAGATGGCATACGAGCTTGAAACAAAGCATCAAAGCAACTCCTTGGCATCTAATAAAAACAAGAGGAAGAAATGGCCCCACCTAATCACTAGCATTTTAGTTCACTTGGCCTTGTTCCATGCAATCTGCTCACATCCAGTGTGCAAACAACTGCAGAAGGGGGAAAAAAAAGGACAAGAGAGATAAACGAAATGACATTTTCGCAAATAAGAAGTTAGCCAAACAGCATCTGTCCAAACAAACATAAAAATTCTAAACTTCTGAGCACTCACATGCAATTTTCTAATCACAAAAACAGTCTTTCTTTCTGCAGATTCTTGGCAATTTTCAACACCAATCCTTGGACAAAACACTTTTATTTAGAGATGGGCTAGAAAACCATCTGATACCACATCAGATCCGGCATCAGCTGCTTTTTCCAGTCAGAGGACCATGTTGATTTCGGTGCTATTGCACTAAATCACAGTGGGAAAGCACAAAGGTTCTAAGACAAATAAAGAGGGGCCGGCGCTGTGGTGCAGCAGGTAAAGCTGTCACCTGCAGTGCAGGCATCCCATATGGGCGCCAGTTCAAGACCCGGCTGCTCCACTTCCAATCCAGCTCTCTGCTATGACCTAGGAAAGCAGTAGAAGATGGCCCAAGTCCTTGGGCCCCTTCACCTGCATGGGAGACCTGGAAGAAGCTCCTGGCTCCTGGCTTCAGATCGGCACAGCTCCAGCCATTATGGCCAACTGGGGAGTGAACCAGCGGATGGAAGATTCTCTCTCTCTCTCTCTCTCTCTCTCTCTGTGTGTGTAACTCTGACTTCCAAATAAATCTTTTTTAAAAAAGACAAATAAAGAAATGTAAAAGAATCTGAGGATACCATGTCTTCCACATCCATCATTGCTTTAAATTTAACACCTTGACAGGGATGCTGCTTTGTACCCCATGTCCCCCACTGTTCTTACTAACAGAAATCTGATTCAGTGAAGGAGCAAAATTCATCCAATCAAAACACTGCTCTCTTAAGCAAACACATGGGCATGCACCATAGTCCTCATTTCAGAGCGATCAGGATCCTCCTGGGTAGGACTTGAGGGGAGGTCTCCTATTTTTGATAAAAAAGGAGTGAGGTGAAGGCTCCCTCTTCATTTTCATAGCCTCTTAGGATGGGAGCTTCCTCTGCCACAACAGGACTACCTTGTTTCTAATGGGCTCACACCTACTCAAGCACAGAGAATGCTTCCTTATACCCACCTTCGGACTCACATTGGCTCCTCATCAAGAAACCAAAGGTCAGAATACATCTGTTGAAAGGAAAACCCACAAGGAACAGATACAGAAGCCTCATGGCAAAGCTGAACCAAGGCCAGTGTGTTCTAACCTCACCATCAGCTGCATCAATCAAATCAATAGCACCCAAATCCTTCCGCAATTTGATCTTTTTAAAATCCAAAATGTTGCGTAAATCCAAAATGTTGCTTACCTACATTTAGCATGTTGGTGCCTGCCCTATGAAAATATTCATAAAGTCCAAAAGCCACCATGAATCAATAATGATTTCAAATAAAATATTTCGTTAATAAACACAAAGGATTTAAAAACTGGTTGACGTATTTGCAAAGTTTTTGTTGTTGTTGTTGTTGTTGTTTTTTTTTTTTTTTGGTCTACAGGAAACATATCATGTGCAGAAGGGTAACAGATGCTTTGAAATAACTGCATGACCCTCTTGAGCTCCAAGATCGATTGATCAAGGTTAGTCATTAATAATGAGTAGAGTAGGCATTTGGCTTTAAGATGCCACCTGGATGCTCACATCCCATGTTGGAGTCCCTGGGTTCAAGTCCTGGCTCCACCCCTCATTCCTGCTTCTTGCTGATGTGTATACCCTGTGAGATAGAGCATGACACTCAAGTAGTTATGTCCCTGCCACCCACGTAGGAGACTCAAACTGAACTGCCAGTTCCTGATTTAGCTCTGGCTGTTACACACAGTTGGGGAGTGAAACAACGGATGGAAAATTTTTCACTCTCACTCTCCCTCTCTCCCTCTCTTTCTGTTTCTCTGTATTTCAAATAAAGTAAATAAAATAAAAATACTTTAGTTGAATCTATTCCACTATCTGTATTCTACGTAGAGTCCCTGAGGATGTGGGCTCGAACATAAACACGACTTCACCTTCTGTTTTCGACAACGTTAATCTAGTTTGGAATTTCCAAAGCAGGCTTCAGCTCCTATTTATAATGTGAATTTTTTAAAAGCGTTAACACGTATGAAATTGTTATGCTACATAAAAATTCCCCTGAGTCTGAGATACACAGAGATGAAGAAATAGTTTTCTCTGTGGCACATTTCTTATTCACCACTAGTCATTAACAGCTTCAAATCAAAGTTAAATTTTCTCTTTCGGGGGGAATGATTGAAATTTAAAAGATAAGCAACAACAGGTCCTTAAGGAAAGCAGGCATCTTCTAAGTTCCAAAACAGACTTTCAGTGCATTTTATATGAAGTCAACAATGTATCAATTTTCTCCAGTTCCTTTACCAAAATGAAACCATTTGTTCTCTTCATCTAGAACTCAAGAAATGAGTTTGGATGACCATGTAATGTGAAGATAATGCCCTCTCAACCATATGCCAAAAAAGAAAGAAGCAAGAGGGCGTAGAACCAACAGTTCTGAAGCAATAGCCAGATTTGTTTTTGTCCAATTCAGTTGTGACTTCCAGCCCACCAACAGCCCACAGCCGCTAAAACAGGAAGATGGGAGAAAGAAGAGGTGGTGATTGTACCTTGGAAAATCTATAATTAAAAAAAAAAAATCTGCAAGGCTCAGCATAATGTTAGCAAGCGTTCAAAGAAATCCGAGAATGGAAAGAACTTCACTCCCATTAATTGGGGAGTAGGAAGGAGAAGAGAGTCCAAAAAAGGAGGCGGAGAAAAAACACAGATGTGGTCTCAAATCACAGAGTACTTCCACCTTACGTGCAAGGTCAAATCCCTATAAATGCAAAATCTTCATATTTTTTTCCACTGAATGCCTTCCCTGGTTCCTAGGTCCCTGCCCAGCACTCATCCCCTCCAGTTCGGAGTACACACATATCTCAGGGGTCAATTCCTGTTCAGCCAGGGCATTAAGTTACATGAAGAAGAAAAATGCTAGTTTTCTGGGTCAAGGAATAGAGAGAGCATCAACCCAGCAGAGAAGGAAACATAAATTAGTAAGATGTTGCAAACTCTACATATGCTTCATTCCCTAGACTGCCACACTTCCAGAACCGCCATTATCAGTCTGTCAACTTCCTAAAACAGACATTGACTGTACTCCATACCCAACAGTTAAATAGAATTTCTCCAAGAAGCTCCCCACCAAGGGGAAATTAATTCAAATTTTCTGTAGTTGTATCACACTTCCTCAAATTCGCATGTTTTCAATGCCTTCATTTTCTACAAAGCATCAAGCTCCTAGAAGAAAGACAGGTTTTGGGTGGGGAAAGGGGCAGGGGTGCTAAGCTGATGCATGCCAGACCAGCTTTCCTGGATCCGCAGGTTTGCTTTGGGTGAAAGTAAAACAGCAAAGCAGGTCTTGAAGACTGGGGAACTACGTTCTCTACCAGGGCATCAGGACGGCCAAAGTTGGAGATATTCCACTTTCTAAGCTTACAGAACCCACCTTGTCCTAGAGTGAACTTACAGACCCATTCACGTTTTCACCAACTATAAGCATTTCTCAAGAAACAAGACTTCAACAGCCTGAGACTGTGCCTTTTTGGCTACTTTGGCCAAACCAGCTGTTTGCATCCCTGATACGGTTTCCATTCCAGATTCGGAAACAAAAAGGATTTGTTTTATAATGTTTACCAAAATTACTTTATTTGTTTTGGATGCAGTCAAAGTATCATTACTTAAACTGACACTCCGCTTTGTCAGTGAAGATATTTGGCAGGAAGGTGAGGATGACATCCAAGTTATAAAAACCTTAAGATTCACAGCAGATGCCAATAGTAGGGATACACCCTGATAAACAAAGACAAACATCTTTCTCCAAAAATGAGCCAGGACATGGAAGCTGTGGGCCAGGACTATGGACGAATTAGGATTATCTTTGTGCAACTCAATTAATAATCGAAGGGTGTATGAAATAGGGAAATTTCAAAGAAAAAATATCTTCGCATCCTTTCTTCACCGCCAAGTTTGGCATGCACACTTTGAACAAGGAAAGTGCACCCACATGTACACTGCTGTGGGTTCCAGCATCTTGGACAGCTTTCGAGAATGGTTCTTTGACTGCTCCCTGTATGTATTCTCTTGTCGGCACATCGTCTTTTGCGAAACAGAAATGAAGACTGATCATCAGTGGGTTCAAGAAAAAGTCAACCTAAACATAATCAGAGTTTTGCACTTGCGAGCCACAAACACCAGCTCTGGCTCACGTAAGCAGATTTTGGAGAGACACTGGATTCAGAGGAGGGTGGGAGGACCAAGGTCAGAAAGGAGAAGGACAGAGCAGCTGCCAGGGTCTATGCAGCAAGACGAGAGACGATCTTCAGGACGCGTGGCACAAACTCCAGCTCTGGCCACTTTCAGGCTTTTTGTTTTGTTTTGTTTCACCTTGTACAGGGTTCCAACCTCTGTGAGACAGTGCCTAATAAATCAAGTCTGGGACACACATTGACCGGATGGCTAAAGGACAGCATGTTGAGAGACCAGACACCAAATGGTGTCTCTCCACTGAGGTGGGGAAGACAAAGTTCCCCCAAAGCAGGATCAGCGCTGGTATCAGAAGATGGGAAATGAAGCTGAGCAGAAAAACCACAGATGTCCACTTCTACTTCTCCACAAACAGTCTTAGCAATCTCATTAAATTGTTTATTTTTTCAGCTTCTTGGGACAGCTCAGCAAAGACTAATGCTATTCCACATGTTACAACAGGCCGTATAAAGAACCACGTGATGCATTGCAGGGTCTTTTAGTTAGAAGAAAAGTTCAGAGCTCCACATGAACTGATGTTATGCTATCCTCTGAAGGCTAAACAATTCACATTCCTCTTCCTACTTGGCCAACCAGGAAGCTCAGAGCTAAAAGTTTCAGACTGTGTTACTACCTCGCTTTATAACCTGAAGCCTAGGTTTTCAAATCCAACCAAATCTACTCCCCACCACCACCACCACCATATGACTGCTGTTTGAGGTTTCAGTTTGGCCTGGTCTTAATGGGTTAATGCTATTGTCATCATTGTATTCAAAGGCATCTACATTTTGCCCGTACTAAGCTTTTCAGAACTGTATAAGGGTCTAATACAGATCTGTATTGTCTGGGTTTGTAGATTGGCAAGGACTTCTGGAGTTCAGGGGGAGGCATCATCCTTTTCCCACTGTGGAAATAAGCGTGTGAAGCAAAAACTGTCTCACATCAATTTCTGTTTTTAAAAGCTCTTATAGGAAAAACAATAGATTGCAATCTGAGTCCGATTATAATATATAATACTTTTAGAATAGTTACCAGTGAAGTTCAACTTTGATTGCAAGGGGTCACATGGGAGAGCAAGAGGCAGCTATTTCAAGCATGAGGCTAGACGGCCCCACCCAATTCAGAGGGATGGTGGAAGGGATGAGAATCAGGAACCACGCCATGTGACTATGAATTCATGAACCAAACGGACGGTGGAGGGTGAACCGTCTATGCAGCGTCCTGCAGCTCATGCCATCACCTGCTCCTAATGCTAAAAATAATTAGAAGTCCACAGCTCTGCGATAAATGAGCAGCATTAAGCACAACACACCTGAGACACACCTGGGAAGGGAAGGGAGGAGAGGGACAGGACAGGATGGCAGCAGCAGCAGAACGGCTCCCAAGATGACCACAAAATGTCCAAAAAGTGCTTTTGAGAGCTTCTTGGTGGGAAATGGGGATTCCCGAGACAGAATGGAGTTGCCACCACTGGTGAATGTCTTTCAGTTTGGGGTTTCTGAAACCGCATTTGAACCATTCTTCAAAGGCTGATGATCTGTGAGGGAAAACGCTGAAATCCATTGAATTAGAAGCTATTCTCCACCCTCTAAATTTGCTCATTTTTTGGATGAAATCTGTTCCAGTGTTTGAAAGTCTCCAAAATGAGCCCACACTCTAACAATGAGAAGCGTTAGCTGCCTGGTGTGGGAGCCCAGGAAGCAGTAGAAGCCCCCCTCAGATCTGGTCCTGATTCCGGCACTCAAAAGATTTGGGAATTCGTTCTCATGTCGGACAATGAAGGAGCTAAACTAGACTGGGGTCCCCAGCGCCTGCACCTACAGAGCCCAGCAGACTCTGGACATTAACAAAAGGGGCCAAGCAAGGCCTGGGGTGAGCTGAAGGCCACATCCCGCCCACATGGGACAGCGACTGCTCCACTCAGGGGTCGCTACATGAAAATCCAGGCCGTCTGTGGTCTGATTCTTCCAGTTTTTCCAAGAATCGAGAGGTCTGGCTTTCCTTATAAATTCTTATAATTTTTAAATCCTGGAAACTAATTTGTAAAGTTTTTATATACAATAAAGGAGCCAAAGGAAACACTGCTACAAGCTGAAGCCAAACCTCAGGCCCACAGCTCATCAACTTGAAGGAGTTCAAGCTCTGTAGGGAAGCACCCTGAACTGTGGAAGATTCCTTGAGAGCGAGGCTCAGACCACCCCTTCCCTCACTCAGCACGGCAAAGGCTAGGAAAACTCCTATGCTAAGCAACCAGATTCACTGTGTTGTATCTAGGACTTCCCACGGTTACTGAAAGACTGAACCCTTGGTGGCAAGACTTACTCGAGCAACTCACGGAACCTGTGCTCCATGGAACACTCCTGGGAAACACCCACAGGCTCTGAAGTTCTGTTTCTCCTCCTAGTTTACCCGTGGGTCTAAAGTAAGGGGAAAAAATTAGAATTCACAGACCTCCATGCCACCCCCAGATACCGTACTAAGCTCTTTGTAGATCATCATTCACAGCCACCAGGAACTAAATGTTATCATGCCCCAATTTGCAAGTTGAAAAAATACAAATATAAATTCAAGTCAGAGGCCCTAAGAAAATGCCCTAGTAAGCCAGGCAACCAAGATGTGCACCCATGGGTGCATGGCTAAAATCTCTATGGTCTTTCTAGTATTTACCAACCAACCTCTGTGAGTTACAGGTGGCCAGATCTGTAACCTAAATCAATATTCCCATCACCTTCTATTTCCCCCAGAATGCTCACTCCATGGTTCTGGATCTGCTCTCTGCTTTTTTTTAAAGATTTGTTTATTTATTTATTTGAAAGTCAGACTTACACAGAGAGAGGAGAGGCAAAGAGAGAGGTCTTCCATCTGCTGGTTCACTCCCCAGTTGGCTGCAATGGCTGGAGCTGTGCCGATCCGAAGCCAGGAACTTCTTCTTGGGTGCAGGGGCCCAAGAGCTTGGGCCATCTTCTACTGCTTTCCCAGGCCATAGCAGAGAGCTGGGAAGTGGAGCACCCAGGTCTCGAACTGGCGCCCATATGGGATGCTAGCACTTCAGGCCAGGGCGTTAACCTGCTTCTCCACAGAGCCAGCCCCATGGTCTGCTCTTATTATCCCTCAGGTACCAAGGTCTTCACCCAAAGCATGCTGTTGTTCCAACAGAGCCAGATAATCCACTAAAGCATTCGGCACCTGAGCAGGTATGAGCATGTGACAACTTCGCTCAGAGTAGAAACATATTAATAACCCATACCTGCACTGAATACATGAGAACTGACTTTTTCTCATCAATTCTCATGTTAATGTGATATTAATACAAAGAGAATTTATTCAAAGTAGTTCATGGATATAATATTAGGAATACTCCCTTCTCTCTCTCTCTCTCTCTCTCTCTCTCTCTCTCTTTCTTCTTCTTCTTCTTCTTCTTCTTCTTCTTCTTCTTCTTCTTCTTCTCTCTCTCTCTCTCTCTCTCTCTCTCTCTCTCTCTCTCTCTCTTCCTCCCTCCCTCCCTCCCTCCCTCCCTCGGTTTTTGAGATACATTTTTAATTTACGTTATAGACAAAGGCTTTTGTAGCGCCCATCCATGTGTCGGGGATAAAGCTAAGCCCTTGTGTGAAGCCCTCCACCCTGGATTCTTCCTCTCTCTGCAGGCTCATCTTTCACCTCCACTCCCAGGGTTTTCTCGTCCACCTGCTGCCCCTCACCTCCATCCACTCCATTCTTGTCCTTCTTCCCCACAGTGAATAGAGTCAGGAACAGAAGTCTAATATTCGACTTGCTGTCCTGAGAAACAAGCACCCATGCTGGCTTGCCGGGGCCTCTCACTTTCTGCCTGCTCTTCACGTGATGATGAATAGCGTCTCCATCACCTCAGCAGGGCCCCGGCTTGGACAATATGCCACAAGTTCTCGACATTCTTACTGAAGAAAATCTCCGTTTCCTTGCTCTTTGCTTTAAAAGGGGTTGAGTTTAATGCCTCGAATTTTCCTACTTGAAGAGAAAAACATTTCAAACCCAAATTAAAGTCACATTTGTGAATTTTTTGAACTGATATATAGTTGTACATACATATGGAGTATCATAGTTGTACATATTATGGGGTACCCTATATATGGGGTATTATACATACATACATTATGTAGTATTCAAATCAGAGTAAACATCTATCCTCAAACACTGATCACTTGTATGGTAAAAAACATTCAAAATCCTTTTTTCTAGTTTTTTAGAAAAATGCACAGTGCCTTATCCCTATCTGTAGTCATCCCACTGTGTACTACAACACCAGCTCTCCTTACTCCTACCTACAATTTAGCACCGGTTCTATTAAGAGGCCACAGCCATTGGGAAAGTTCTTCAATCTCATCTGAATTTCTTGGTTGCCTTATTTCTGGTAAAAATTTTCATTTCAGGCCGGCACCGTGGCTCAATAGGCTAATCCACCTGTGG
This sequence comes from Lepus europaeus, assembly GCF_033115175.1. Taxonomy (NCBI): domain Eukaryota; kingdom Metazoa; phylum Chordata; class Mammalia; order Lagomorpha; family Leporidae; genus Lepus; species Lepus europaeus. The sequence goes on from NC_084827.1 coordinate 174,372,325, forward strand.
CGCCGGCACTCCGGGTTCTAGTCCTGGTTGGGGCGCCGGATCCTGTCCCGGTTGCCCCTCTTCCAGGCCAGCTCTATGCTGTGGCCCGGGAAGGCAGTGGAGGATGGCCCAAGTGCTTGGGTCCTGCACCTGCATGGGAGACCAGGAGAAGCACCTGGCTCCTGGCTTCAGATCAGCACAGTGCGCCAGCCCCAGCGGCCATTGGAGGATGAACCAATGGTAAAGGAAGACCTTTCTCTCTGTCTCTCTCTTTCCCTGTCCACTCTGAGGCCTGTCAAAAAAAATAAATAAAAATTCAGAGGGAATCCAGACCCCACCTCTGCTAGAACATCATTTGGACCCACAAGCTAGAACAAAGACTCGCACTGGTCACAGGAGGAAGAATGACAAGAAAGAGGCAGAGCTGGCCACAGGGGCCATAATCCTGAAATTTGCCCTTTCAATAGCAACCACTTCTGAGTCCACTACCCATTAGCACTAGGACTGGGTTTGGCACACGAGGCTGAAAAGGCCTCAGAGGCCTGAGCCAGCTGGGAAACCAACATGTTAGAAAGAGGTGAGAAGTACACAAAGTAGGAGATGAACGAGAAAGAGCGCCATCCAGAATGAAGATCGACAAGGCACCAACCTCAACTTCCCATTCTTTGGCCTGGGTTCCTTTTCTTGCTCAACCACTGGTTTCATTAAGGGTCTTGGGCAAACTGGGATACATGAAAAATGTCATCTCGAGAACTAAGTGAAGAAATGTTTTAAAAGGAAAAAAACTATATGATCCATTATTTACATTGTGGGTCAGGATTTTTAATTCTCATTAAAAGGAAACCAATGTACAGAGAATTTTCAGAATTAAGAGCAGATTGTACGCATTGCTTAATGCTCCAACATCAAGCACTGCGCCTGCCATACAGTGTTTCACATACACCATTTTAACAGCCTTACGTGGGTTTAGTTGACATGTACAGGGCTGCACGATTTGATGCATTTTCACAAATGTATAAACCCATGAAATCACTGCCGATAGGACACTGAACACCCATCACCTCCAAAACTGTCCTGAAGCTTCCCTTTCAAGTCCCTGCTTCCCAGCCCTTCCTCAGACCCCCGCTGACCTGCATTCCATCACCTTACCTTCCCACCAGCAATGTGAGAGCCTCAACTCTGGGTTATCCTCACCAACACTTGCTGTAGTTGCAACTTCTGCATTTCAGATGTTCTAATGGTTGTACAGTGACAGTTCATTGTGGTTTAATTTGCATTTCCAGAATAACTAATGCTGTTGGAAGGGTTTTCCTGTTTTTATCTGCTATCTCCATATCTTTCCTTGTATCATTTACCTGTTTTTAAAAATTAGGTTATCTTTTTTTTTTAACTTTTATTTAATGAATATAAATTTCCAGTGTACAGTTTATGGATTACAATGGCTTCCCCCTCCCATAACTTCCCTCCCACCCGCAACCCTCCCCTCTCCCGCTCCCTCTCCCCTTCCATTTGCATCAAGATTCATTTTCAATTCTCTTTATATACAGAAGATCAATTTAGTATAAAGATTGCAACAGTTTGCACCCACATAGAAACACAAAGTGAAACATACTGTTTGAGTACTAGTTATAGCATTAAATCAAAATGTACAGCACATTAAGGTCAGAGATCCCACATGAGGAGCAACTGCACAATGGCTCCTGTTGTTGACCCAACAAATTGACACTCTACTTTATGGCGCCAGTAACCACCCTAGGCTGTCATCATGAGTTGCCAAGGCTATGGAAGCCTTCCAAGTTTGCTGACTCTGATCATATTTAGACAAGGTCATAAAAGACAGAGTGAGGATAGTAACCAATGATCCTAAGAGTGGCATTTACCAGATTTGAACAATTATACAGCATTAAGTGGGGAAGAGGACCATCAGTACACACAGGTTGGGAGTAGAGCCATTGGTGGTAGAGTAGAGGTTATGATTACGAAGGAATGAGGCCCAAGTGCACTAGACAGGGTCTAGAACAAAGGACAGAGTCATTATTAGAGGAGCTAAGAAAGGTGCTGTCTAAGCTACAATTAAGTTTTCTGATTGAGAGGCAAATAGAACCTGATAGAAGGGGCTTGATAATAATCTGGTAGGCTTTAGGCCTTGTAAGTTAAGAGGCCCAGACCTATCTATCTCTTCACATGGGGTATATCCTAAGGGAGGTGTGAACCTCCTAGGGGAAGGCACTCTGTTGACTTTCATTACTTGGCTGGCCTGGGAGAAAAACTACTACAGAACATGCCTGTGACTATAGACTTGTAGTTCAGGCCACCAAAGATTAGAGATGGGACTTGGGCACTCCCTTGACTTGCATCCTCTGGTCTGCTTTAACAAAAACCAGGAGGAAAAGAAAGCTCGGCATCAGAAGCAATGGGTGGCAGGCCTATTAATGGCTGATCTGTACAGTGATCTGCCCTCAAGGAGACCCAACAGGCCAGTCCACTGCAGTGGCTTTCAATGTGGTAAGCCTGGGCTTCAGCAGAAGTCAGCTTGTGAAGAGCCCTGGCAGCTCTGCCAAGAGTTGGATCACTGGAAATGGACCTGCCCTGGAGTCGAAGGATGCCCAGGTCAGAGCCACAGATCTTATTGGCTCTAAGCTGAAAAGCCCTTCACTCAGCCCAACTTCCAAAGTAACCACTCAGCTGAGGGGATGGTCAAGTAGGGTCAGCAACATTGCAGGCAGAACTGTAAATTTCTTGTTAGAGATGCCCCCTGCCTTTACCTGGCCAGCTCTCCTCCCAGCCCAGCCAAGTAACGAAAGTCAACAAAATTAGGTTATCTTTTTATGATTGAGTTTTGGCAGTCTCTTTATATATACTGGATCTAAGTCCTTTATTATTTACAAGACTTGCAAGTGTTTTCGCCCAGCCTAGGTCTTAACTTTTTTGCTTTCTTTTTCTTTCTTTCTTTTTTTTTTTTTTTTTTTTTTTTTTGACAGGCAGAGTGGATAGTGAGAGAGAGAGAGAGAGACAGAGAGAAAGGTCTTCCTTTGTCATTGGTTCACCCCACAGTGGCCAGCGTGCTACGGCCAGCGCACCGCGCTGATCTGAAGCCAGGAGCCAGGTGCTTCTCCTGGTCTCCCATGTGGTTGCAGGGCCCAAGCACTTGGGCCATCCTCCACTGCACTCCCTGGGCCATAGCAGAGAGTTGGCCTGGAAGAGGGGCAACCGGGACAGAATCCGGCACCCCGACCGGGACTAGAACCTGGTGTGCCAGCGCCGCAGGCGGAGGATTAGCCTATTGAGCTACAGCAGCGCCAACTTTTTTGTTTTCTTATCATTATTTTCCAAAGAACAGTTGTTTTTAATTTTGATGCACTCCAATTTTTTTATTGTTTGTGTTTTTTTATTCATTATTCTAAAAAATTTCTGCCCAACCTAAAGAAACTTTTAAATGGGATAGATGTGTTTATTACCTTGATTGGTTCAGCATCTACACAGACATCCACAAAGTCACAAAGATTTCTTGCTGGCTTTGCCTAGAAGCTTCATTCCTTTAGGTTTTATACTTAGGTCTATATCCACTTGGAATTCATTGTGTACCTGGTATGAGGAACAGACTGAAGGATGGATGCTCTTCTACTTATGATGGGATTATGCACAGTGAGCTCCTTGTACATTGAAAATATCATAAGACAAAAATGCACTTCAAAAACCTAACCTACTAAACAGCACAGCTTAGCCTAACCCACCTCCAGTGTGCTCAGAACAGTTAACTGAGCCTACATCTGGGTCAAATCATCTAACACAAAGCCTATTTAATACTGAAGTATTGAACAGATCACATAATTCATCAAATACTAAAAAGTGAAACAACAGAATGGTTGTAGGAGAATGCTTATGCATTATAAAGTTGAAAAATCATAAACTGAACTCTTCTAAGTCTGGTACCATCTGCACAGTATCTGCATTTGTTGCTGCTGGGGCTATTGCTTGGCATAGGGATAGCCAACTATCCCAGCGTTGTTGTTCAAAAAATGGCTATCCTCTCTCCAGCTGCTGTGCCCAAATATGTATGTTGCCCATAAAATGTATGTGCTGAGATCCTAACCACCAACGTGATGCTTCTAGGAGGTGGAGATGTTGGGGAGGTTCTTCGATCATGTTAGCAGGATGCATCTTAAAGGGACACATGTCCTTATAAATTAGTCCCAAGGGAGCTCACCCAGCCCTCCCACCACATGAGATCACAGTGAGAGGGTACCAATTCTACAAGGCAGGAAATGGACCCTCACCAGCCACAACTCTATGGGCAGCTTACTCTTGGGCATCTGCCTTGCAGTACTATGACAAGGAAAGTTCTGTGTCTTATAAGCTATCCAGCCTGTGGAACTTAGCACACTGAGACACCAGTGAAGCATCCCCCTTGCACCTTTGTCAAAATCACATAACCTTCTGCTCCAACAACAGAACCTTACAAGAGGAATTCACTGGCAGCTGCTAACATTGATGACAGGCATACTCTTGGACTCAGCCACTACTCAGCTCAGTCGAAAGAAATACAAGCACACGAGGATATGCACAAATACTTATAACAGTGCTATTTACAGCAAGCGAAGACAGAACACTTGGATACAACCCAAATAATCCCTCATAGGAAAATAATTAAATAAGTTATCATCGAGCTCCCCGACAAAATTCTAGGCAGGCACTAAAAGGAATGAGTTGAGGGCTACATGTCTTTTTTTTTTTTTTTTTTTTGACAGGCAGAGTGGACAGTGAGAGAGAGACAGAGAGAAAGGTCTTCCTTTTGCCGTTGGTTCACCCTCCAATGGCCGCCGCGGTAGCGCGCTGCGGCCGGCGCACTGTGCTGTTCCGATGGCAGGAGCCAGGTGCTTATCCTGGTCTCCCATGGGGTGCAGGGCCCAAGGACTTGGGCCATCCTCCACTGCACTCCCTGGCCACAGCAGAGAGCTGACCTGAAAGAGGGGCAACCGGGACAGAATCCGGTGCCCCAACCGGGACTAGAACCCAGGGTGCCGGTGCCGCAAGGCGGAGGATTAGCCTACTGAGCCGCGGCGCCGGCTTGGGCTACGTGTCTTAATCACAAAAGATACCCATGAAATACTCAAAAATGGGAAAAAAAAAGTTATAGAATTGATGGATGGATGGATGTTTGAATGGATGGATGTTTGTATGAATGAATAATAGATAAAAGATAAAATGATTATATTATGCACATACATGAGGAAAAATCTAAATATGTACTCATATTTTGAAATGCTTACAAAAGTCTAGGAAAAATTGTGGGGAAACAACTACAAGAGAGATCATATGGGTTTGCTTCATGCAGAGACTTCAGAAGGCAGAAAGGGACAGATTCCTAACTTTTTTGCACACTTGTAAACCATCTGCTATTCAAAGCAGATTTTTTTTAAATCTTGTAACCCAAACAAGTATAAAATAGTAGCCACAACATGTAGCAGAAGTGGCACTCCATGTCACTGCACTGCCACTCGGAAGAAATTCTCATTGCTTTTTTTCATGATTTTTCTACTTGGAGGAAACATATTGGTGCATGGCAGAAACCCAAAAGAAAATTCTACAGTAAGTGCTATAGTTTGAATTGCATCCCCCACCCCCACCCCCAATTCTTATGTTGAAGTCCTAACCCCTGTTCATATCACATGTGACCTTGTTTGGAGAAAGGGGCTCTTCAGATGTAATTAGTTAGGATTGGGTTATACTGAAGCAAGGGGGTCCCTCATCCAATACAGCTTGTTTCCTTTGAAGAGGGATATGTGCACACAGATACACACACACACAGGGAAGACTGGAGCTACACACCAAGAAATGCCAAGGACTGCCAATAAACCACCAGACACTGGGACACAGCCAAAGAACTGATTCTCCCCCACAGTTCTCAGAAAGAAGCTACCCCACCAACACTTGGAGTTCAGAATTGTGGCCTCCCCAATCATGAAATCTTAAGTGTCATGTCTTATGCCACCAATCACACAGCCCTAGAGAACTAATACACTACACTACCAAGAATTTGAGGCCAGGGGCAGAGAGGGTAAAGCCGCCGCCTACAGTGCCAACATCCCATATGGGTGCTGGATCAAGTTCTGACTGCTCCACCTTTGATCCAGCTCCCTGTTAACATGCCTGGAAAAATAGTAGAAGATGACTCAAGTTCTCAGGCCCCTGTACCCACGTGGGAGACTGGGAGTTGGCTCCTGGCTCCTGGCTCTGGTCTGGTCCAGGTCTGGCTGTTGCAGCCATTTGGGGAGTGAACCAGTAGATGGAAGTGCTCTCTCTTTCTCTCTCCCTGCCTCTGCCCCTCTGTAACTTTACCTTTCAAATAATAAACAATTTAAAAAAAAAAAAAACAGAACTTAAGTTCAAAAGCAAAATAGCAGCTCTCACAGCCCCCAGCTCGGTTCCTGAGGAACAACTTCAGAAAACTTAGAAAGTAAACAGCATCACTCACACCCCACACGATAGGGGCTGGCACCCGGTGATGCCACTCACCCCTGAGGAGCTGAGGGGAAGGCACTGAAGCATCCATGGGTGCATCCTTAGCCCTGAAATTACAGAGGGTCAGGCTGCATCCAGCCTCATGGTAGGGTGATGCTCAGGGAGCCGCTGCCTCCTGGGAACCCCCCGACCCTGCCCCTTCCAGGAACACAGGCAGCACTGCCTTGTGAAGACTGAAGAGCAAAGCAGCATGCAAAACTGGCTCTCCATGCTAAGGACAGAAACCAAAAGAGCAGCTACGCAGTAACACCAACTCCTTCCCTCGTCTCACAAGGATCAGCATCTTCTGTGCCCATCCTGGCTACTGCACCGCAAAGCCAGGCTTGCTGAGGCAAGACCGCCCAGCGACATTTTTCTTTTTGTCTTTTTTTTTTTTTTTTTTGACAGGCAGAGTGGACAGTGAGAGAGAGAGACAGAGAGAAAGGTCTTCCTTTGCCATTGGTTCACCCCCGCAATGGCCGCTGTGGCCAGCGCGCTACAGCTGGCGCACCACGCTGATCCGAAGCCAGGAGCCAGATGCTTCTCCCGGTCTCCCATGCAGGTGCAGGGCCCAAGCACTTGGACCATCCTCCACTGCCTTCCCGGGCCACAGCAGAGAGCTGGCCTGGAAGAGGGGCAACTGGGACAGAAGCGGGCACCCCAACTGGGACTAGAAGCCGGGGTGCCAGCACCACAGGCGGAGGATTAGCCTAGTGAGCCACGGCACCAGCCTCTTTTTATCTTAAAAGTGAGCACTGGCAGCAGGTGCTTGGTCACCTGGATGACCACATTACATCTCGGAGTCCCTGGTTTGTGTCCCAGCTCCTCCGATCCAGCTTCCTGCTGTTGTTGATGGCTCAAGAACTTGGGTCCCTGACACCCATGTGGGAGACCAAGATTGAATTTTGGGTCCCTGGCTTCAACCAGGTCCTAGCCCTGGCTATTGCTGGAATTTGGGGAGTGAACTAGTGAATGGAACTAGTGTTCTTTTCTGCCTGGGCTCTGGGCTGCAGATTCACAAAGACTGAAAGTATGGATCCCACTGTCACCAAACCAAGTATTTTCATACTTGAACCCATGAGGACCCAGTCTTTTCATTTTTTTCAGCACTTATTGAGCACCTGTGAGGCACTGAAGATTCAAGGATGACTATGACACAGTTCTATATTTCTAAAAGTTCTCTTATAAAAGAGTGGAGATGGGTAGATGGGAAATAAGGTCAATTGTACCCATGAGGGGCCGGTGTTGTGACGTGGTGGGCTAAGCCTCTGCCAGTGGCACCAGAATCCCAATTGCACCCCAGTTTGTGTCCCAGCTGCTCCATTTCTAACCCGGCTCTCTGCTGTGGCCTGGAAGATCAGTGGAGGATGGCCCAAAGGCTTGGGTCCCTGTAGTTGTGTGGGAGACCTGGAGGAGGCTCCCGGATCCGGGCTTCAGATCAGCTCAGCTCCGGCCATTGTGATCATTCTGGGGAGTGGACCAGTAGATAGAGGACCTTTCTCTGTCTCTCCCTCTCTCTATCTGCAGCTCTGCCTCTCAAATAAGTAAAATAAAATCTTAAAAAGAATAGTGCCCACTCATGACAAGAACCTAGGGTGATTACTGATGCCATAAACAAGAGTGTCAATTTGTTAAGTCAACAACAGGAGTCACTGTGCACTTACTCCTCATGTAGGATCTCTGTCCTTAATATGCTGTACATTGTGATTTAATGCTATAACTAGTACTCAAACAGTATTTTTCACTTTGTGTTTCTATGTGGGTGCAAGCTGTTGAAATCTTTACTTAATATATACTAAACTGATCTTCTGTATATAAAGAGAATTGAAAATGAATCTTGATGTGAATGGAAGGGGAGAGGGAGCGGGAAAGGGGAGGGTTGCGGGTGGGAGGGAAGTTATGGGGGGGGGGAGCCATTGTAATCCATAAGCTGTACTTTGGAAATTTATATTCATTAAATAAAAGTTAAAAATAAATAAATAAATCTTTAAAAAAAAAAAAAACTGAACACAGACCCTCCACCCTATCCACCCCCAATCGTGAGGGCAATTGCATCAGTGGATCACACCTTCCTATGGATCACAAGTAAATGGAGCTTCACTACGTGAGGAGACAAGCACAGACTGAGCCGATAATGAGCACCCTGGCCCCAGCTTGCAAAGCCAACTAGCCAGGATCTTCTTCGTTGTGAACAGAAACCACGAAAGTTTGACAGCATCAACAAATATAAACATAATAAGCCCAACTATGAACAGAACTGGGAGTTCTCTGAATTGACGACTAAGTGCCTCTTTTTGGGCAGTCCCTCTGCCACCCACCAGACTTGGATGATGTTTGGGATCTAGCAAGCATGTAGGTAAAGGTTGATGGGTGATGGGAGAGAAGCTAGGAGCTCAGACACAAATGCAAATCTGTGTTTCTAAAGTAACCAACCTTGAAACATTACAGAGAAGTATTCCTATCTACTGAGCACCTACTGCATACTAAACTTCCTGCAAAGATCTCTTCATTCTATAGATGGGTAAGGCAAAGCTCAGAGAAATTCCGAACATGGACTGAATCATCACTAGTTAGCAACTGAATCAAAATTATTTTAAAATAGATAAATGTGCTTCTTTTTTGAGCTGTTTTTTGCCCTAATGATTCCTGATTCAGGAAACGACCTGGCTCATAAGGCCATTCCCAGAACTTCCATTATCCAAGATTTCAGTGGAAACATAAGATGGCAAAGGACTCCTGGGCCACCAGGCTTGGGAAGGAAGATGTCAACAAGATGAGGGACCCAGGCAGCACCAGTGTTCAGTAGAGGCGCTTGCTGAGCACTGAAATATGCTAAAGGCGCACAGCAGGTCTGCACCCCTTCTCTGACACCTTCCTTTCCCAGTTCTTGGGCCAAGGGGACAGACTTGGTGAATACTCTGAAGCTTTATCACTAACAGCTGAACTGGAGCAAAACATTGCCATAAGTTCCCATAAAGTGATAGCAGACTAATTCCACGGGACTTTAAGGAGGTCTCTGGACAAGCATCTCAATTATTTCTCCTGGCTCCACTAACATAAAGCCCCCATTTAGATGTGTGCCCGGGGGGATGAGAGAAGCACACTGCAGTCATTGAGTGTTCCTGGACTACTTTTATTTGCTGACCACTAACGAGTCCCTGGGCTGCTACTGTTCACACGGTAAAATACTCCTTCAGAAGGCAGCTTGATCTCCTATAGTCTAAGGGCTGGAAGGCAGACTCTTCCAGAATCTCCTCCAGGGACAATTTGCAAGGCAGAGTGGAGGCAATGTGAGGGAAGCAGGGAGAAAGCTAATCTGGAACATCAAACAAAATGCAGAAGTTGCCCAACACTGGAAGATAACCCAGTACATGTCAACATGAGACAGCCATTAAGCAATGGGTAACCAAGGGGCAGAGGGTTTTTCCCAAGGATTGCATTCTGCAAACCTCTTGGTAGAGATTTTGCTGACAACTGGGAGAAAGACCCAATGATGTAAGATTAAGACCTCAAATGAATGATAAATCCAAGTTGCCTTTATGTACGAATAAACTTTAATGCTTTGTGCTTACTTGACCACAAGGGATGAAATAAACAGCAAAATCTAGACTACACTTAGTGAGAAATGTATGCTTCAGGCAGAGAAGCTGTTGCTTATTCCTAAGCAACTACCCTGGAACTTTCCTACCACCTCCCTCCCTTCTCCCATGTGTATCTACACTCGGGATGACGGCCTACAGACTCAAGCTTGATCACCAGCTTCCAAGCTCTCCAATTTGGACATCAATGGCATGGGTTCCAGTTGAAAAGAGTCTTAAACAACACATGGGAATTCCAGTTTAAAGATGACACAACAGCTTGTGTTTCCCAAATATTTGGGCCACCCAAACAGAGGAGCCCTTGGTCAACACAGGCAACCACATAGCATCAACAGAAAACACGATAGGAGCCTCTCAGAACCACAAGACAGCCATTGATCTATTTCTACTGATCAGTAACAATACCACCAAGGGGTGTGGAGCAGGACGCATTGTCTCAGCCTTTTGCACTGCAGTGAAGTGATTATGAAGTCAAGTTTGGTCAAATTGCAGCTCATGGCCAAGCCATTCCTAGTCTCTGGCATTCATTTTCTTTACCTCTAAATTGGGGATAAAAGAGGTTATGGGAGATAAATGAGATAGAAAATTAAAAGTCCCTGGGACACAGTGCCACACACAGGGCATTGGCTCTGGTTAACATCTCGGTTCTTGTTCTAGGTTCTTCTTGCTAATCCGGCCTGCCTAGAATGCTGCTAGACTTGCCATCGTCCTCTCTCTGCCAGATGAGCCAGGTTGAGTGGGCTCCCACTGATGCCTTAGACGGCTCTTCGGTCTCACAGCTCAGGGGAAGAGTGAAGTACCCTAACAGACAAACAAGTCTAGAACAATCCACACTGCAAATCATGAGAAGATGGTACAGGGAACAAGGAAGAGCAAGGACCAGGCAATCCTCGGGGAAGAAGGAGTCTTCCCTCCTAAATTCTTCAGTGAGGAACGTCAACCTCGTTATCAGCTAAAAGTTTACAAACTGCCTTCAAGATCTGCTGTTCCCCCTTCCAGTTTCAGCCTCTTTGGGAAGTGCTAGTGCGCAGCTCTCCACCCAAACCAGGAGCGAAACAAGACAGCAGAGGGGGAGGAAACACAGCTCAGAACAAGAAACCAAATTCCAGCTCTATGGATAAAACGTTCTAGATTTCCTGGATCTGCCACGGGGAGATTATAATCTCCGAGAAGACAGGCAAATGATTAAACTGGAGGCTCCACAGACAGACGGGCTCATGAGAAGCCAGTTCCACACAGACCTCACATTTAGAACTTGCTAGGACTTGCCTCCCGCGCGTTCTTACCATCACATTCTACTCTGTCCTTCTAACAACAGCACCGCCACAAAGATGCACTGGCCTCCTCTGTTGCCAACGCAGCGTTGATTCATGTCCCTCTGGCCTCCAGAAAATGCATCTTCACTCTGGGGGGACACGCGTTTCCCCTCATGGCTACATCAGCCCACGCCGTGGCAGAGGACTCGCACTTCAGAGGGATCCCCCCCTCCAGCTCAACAGTTAAGTCAATCAGGAAACTCGCGCAAAATTTCAAATATCAGAAGTAATCTCAGCTCTAGTTTGAAAAAGCAATGCTTAGCCTGTTCTACTGAAAAGTCCCTTTCACTCTTCGAAAAAGAGTCTGTCTCAAATCTACTTCTTTTAAAATCTACAACTCTCCGGAGGCCCTCCAAGGGGGGGGGGGGGGGAGTCCACTGCGCAGAAGAGAAGGTGAAAAGAGAAGAATTCATATTTATTCATCTTTGAAAAGTTGGGGAGGTAACATAAGTCTTCACATCCCTTTTGATCCTATTATATGTTTCATGGCAGCAGCTCCCAGCGAGGGCTCCAGTGGGATGCAACAGAAGTTTTAACATTCAAGGGAGCAAATGAACTTGCTGCGGTTCTGTGACTGAATGAGAAATTACCCAGCTCAGCCCCGCTCAGGGCCAACAGGTCTCTTTGCCTGTACTGGATTTGGGTCAAACGGCTAAACCTCAAATCAGCAAAGATCGGCACCCTTTTTTTTTTTTTTTTTTTAATTTGGCAAAGAAGTGGGTATGATAATGAAACTCAAAGCTGAGCAAAGATGCCATCTCCCGAGCACGGCAGCTGTTTCTGCACTGAGAATTCACTCATCTGACGGTGGGGTCTCAGCAAAGTTTACAGGCTTCCAGGGCAGACCCTGGCGGGCGGGCGGCGGGCCTCATCTAATCGGAGCTCATAAACTCCACCAAGAAGGGACATCCTTATCACCTTCCTTGCCTCTTTTGTTTCCAGGCCCTTAAGCTGACTTCCTTGTCCTTTCAGGAAGCTCTGGATGCACTACCTTCACTCCAAGTCTTCTCCATGAGAATGTTTGTATTAAAAAGGAATGATTGTTGGGGCGGGCACTGTGGCATAGCAGGAAAAGCCGCTGCCTGCAGTGCCAGCATCCCCTATGGGCGCCGGTTCTAGTCCCGGCTGCTCCACTTCTGATCCGGCTCTCTGCTATGGCCTGGGAAAGCAGTAGAAGACGGCCCACGTCCGGACCCCCACCTGGGAGACCAGGAAGAAGCTCCTGGCTCCTGGCTTCAGATCAGCACAGATCTGGCTGTTGCGGCCATCTGGGGAGTGAACCAGCTGATGGAAGACCTCTCTCTCTCTCCCTCTCTCTCTCTCTCTCTCTCTCTGCCTTTGCCTCTCTGTAACTCTGTCTTTCAAATAAATAAATCTTTAAAAAAAAATCTTTATAAAATGAAGCTGAATGAAAGCAGGATGGGGCTTCCACATGGTTCAAGAGTGGGCCTCATCACCAACTTCCCCATCCCATCATTTCCACTGCTGTCGTCATGGCCACGGAATCTGAACATGGGAAAGCATCCACTCACTGAAGAATCGGAAATGAATGTTTCTATATGATGGTGCCTCGAGGGCAAAAAGGGGAAGGAAAAAATAATCCCAGACAGCAAAGAGAGACGTGACAAAGATAACCACAAGGAATGTAAATAAAATATTATTACAAGCAGCTCACCCACCACCTCACTCTCAACAGCTCCCTCCCCCAGAAGCAGAAAGAAAAAAGCATACAAATTGCCTGTTTGGGCCGCTATTTGGGAAGAAGCCACGGATATGAAAATTTTTTCCCCATTTGGCTCACTTTCATCATCCCCAGGCTTGAGATATACCTGGAGAACTGGGTTCACCGGCTAATTTAATATCAGGGAGCATGAGGCTGCACCTTGTATTGATGAGAACCTCCCAACAGTGACTTCAGCTTGGTCATAAGCCCTGTTTACCTGAGCTTCTGAAAGCCTGGAACCCAAGCTCTCTGCACACGACACCTTGAAATAAAATCAACACATTGCAAGCACAAACTGTAAGCAACAAGACTCGTGCCAAAGAAGCACTTGGGCATATTTCACAGCGGGGTGGGCAGACGGTTCCAGCAAGGAACCGTGCTCATGGAGAACAGGACCAGCACTCTCCTCTGCCAAGGGTCACGTGCACCAGAGTGGACAGGATTTCCCAGGTGAGACAGGCCAGCAGGAACAACTCCAACAGACGAAAAAACCTGCACTCTCTCCAGAGGTACAGCTCATGCGGCCAGAAAAGCCACCTTAGGAACCTTGGCCATGGCTCTCAGAACTTCCAATACCTGCTCTCCGTGCTTACACGGGACCTGCCACTCCCTATGATCCTTCTCCTCCTTTAGTGCAGTATTCGTGCCTTGAACTGAAGGAGTGAGCTACTGGCTCCTCGAGCCACTGCCAAAACACCTCCACATCACCTTCTGCCAATCATTCTCTCCATGAGCCCGGGAGGGGCTGAGAGAGGCTGGCCACTCACCTCCCCGTCCGGAAGGCCAGTTTTCTTTTTGAGACCCCAGGGGATTGGGCCAATGTCTCGGGTTCTGCTACAGTGAATACAGCCCCCAACAAACTGTGGCTGAGGAGACCTGGCCAAGAGCTAGGGGGCATCTGTTTCTACTAAATGCAATGCCCTCTGCAGGTTAATCCTCCGTGCGGGCACCCTGAGCATAGGGTCTAGAGACTGTCCTTCTGGGAGGGTCTGACTATGCCCAGAGAAACCTCCCAGCTATCCAGAGCTCCTGGCCTGGCTGTGCTGTCTCCAGACTCAACCCAGGCTTCCAACAGGGCGGCATTTCACCACTCAAATACTTCTTCAAAGTTTACTACGAAACAATGTGGTTCCGAAGCCTGCCAAAAGTTGGACTGCAGAACACGGTGGATTTGGGCTGGCAGGGGAGCTGCCGCCCTGTTCAGACTACTTCCTGGCAAAAAGCAGTCGTGGAACCTTGCAAGCCAGGGAGATCCCTGGGCCCTGGGAGTCACGAAGTGAGTGCCTCTTGGAAAACGCCCCCTCTTTCTGACCGTGACCCCTTCCCCAGTGCCCTCTTTCCGAATCCTGGTGGCAGGCAGTCTGGCATCTCTGGACACAGCAGTGAAAAACTTCTGAGGGACTGACCGGACACCTAGCTAACCAGGGCTGGCTGTAGGGAACTTCAGATTTCAAGTGTCCGGAGGAGCTGAGGGGTTCGGGCCAGAGGACAGGAGAGAGCCACTGATGAGGGAGAAAATCAAATAAGTAGCATACCGCGACCAAGCCAAACCAAGCTTGGTGTTTCCAAATTATATTGGCAAACGGCTGCTTCCACAAATCATTTTTCTGTCTTTCCTGGAGACAAAAAGAGAGAGACAGAGAAATCTGGAGTCAAAAGCCCTAAGCCCCAGAGGGGTCAGTACCAGGCAACCTAAAATCGCCGGTCGGAACGCCGCACGCTACAGAGACCCACACGCACGCAAGCACCGCCGAGCCAAACTTGCAGCCCCGAGCCGTGCGTTGGTCAGTTTCATCAGCCCGGGCCCCGCCGGGCGCCGGGCTCCGGGCGAAGTGGCCAGCATCACGTTGCCACCGACGCGTGCGCTTCGCTCCTTTTGGAAAAATACCCTCTGTTCCTCCGGCCCAGCACCGCCTCCTCCAGGCTGGCCCCCGGCCCCCCGGAGCCCCTTACCTGCAGGCGCTCCGTGGCCGGCTGCCACATCTTCCAGCCGCGCGGGGTTTGGCAAGGGGAGCCGCGCGCGAGACTCTGCCGATCGCACCGTGGGGGAGGCCGGGGGCCGCGCTCCCGCTTTACATCTGGGGGTCGGGGTCCGCGGGACTTGTGTCCTGGCGCCGGCCGCCGCCGGGTGGGCGCAGAGGGCTGCGAGCACCGAAGACGCGGCGCTGTGCCGCCCGCAACTCGTGGGCACGGCCGCGCGCCGGCTGTCCTGGCGCCGCTGCGAGAGGACTGCGCAGCTCCGCCCGGGCCCGCGAGCGCACGGCGGCGGCGGCGGCGGCGGCCGCTCCCTCCTCCCCCGCCGCCGCCGCCGCCCGGACCTGCGCGCTCTGAGCATGCCCGGGGAGGGCGCTCGCCCGGGAGCCGGCGCCCGGGGGCAACTGGGGGCAGGGGGAGCGCAGCCACGGCGGCCCCCACCTCCGGCGAGGACAGAGTCGGGGGTCTGGGAGTGCGGTGGCTGCTCACCCCATTGGGCCAGGGTCTGGGAGAGGGCACCAGGCCACCAGGGAAGGGCTTGGAGACCCAAGAGAGAAAGCCGTAGCCTCCAGGGCGCCCAGACTTCCAGTCCGCAGGGATCCCTAAGCGCCTGCGATGTATTTGGCCCCTGGCTGCAAAGGCCGTGAAGTCTTTCCGCCCACCTGAGTTAACTGAGCAGCTGTTAATGCCCAGGCCTTGTGCTGGGCTCTGAGAACCGGAAGACCCAGCTTGCGCTCCTCTCCAGAGCCTGGTGGTCTGGGGAGACAGGCAGGGCCCAGCAGGTGCCTAGCAGGCAGGGATCCCTGTTGGGAAGAAGATAGAACTGGGCTGATGGATGGGGAAGGGGAGAGGCGAGCCCCCGGGGGGCGACCCCTGGCGAATGCTTGGAGCAAGACCAGGGACCAGAGAGGATGGGCGCTGAGGGTGACCTGGCCACAAGGTCCCCGGCAAGGACCCTTCAGCCAGAGATCTGCAGGTGCTCAGTGGAATCTCAGAACCCAACGGGAAGCCACTAGAAGACCCTACGCCTGGGGGCTCCGGGGCTGATGCTGGGCTGAGAAAGTAGACCCTTCTCCAACAGGTCCTGTGCTTCCCATCCCCATGGGTACAAATGGATCCACCTGGGGGTGAAACCAATGAGGCCAGTGGAGTGTAGAGACTTACAGGGTGCACCCGCGGATACCTTTGGGGCAAGGGGTCTTTGCCCTGCACCTCTAACAGTGCTGAGGGCGCAGTGCAGAGTGCGAGAGCCACCCTCTAAGGCTGGGGGCTAGGGGAGCTTGGCAGGACCACTTGCTAAGCTTGTGTGGAGAGAGAATGAAAGGTGTGGGTGGAGAACACAGCGAGAAGAGCTTACTCCACGGAGGAACAGCGAGGGGCAGAAAGAGCACAGTGCCCATCTGTCCGAGGCACTTGAAAGGCAAAATGCAGAGAGCAGCAGGACTGGGTCCTGAGACGCTGGTGCCACGTCAAGACAGACATCCTCCGTCTGGCGCATCTGCCATCCCCCTCATCCCACAAGGGTACACTGATTCGCAGATGTCAGAGTGCTCCCAGATCTAGCCCTCGGTCCCCCAAGATCACCTGAGCACCTCTCCTAGGGACACAGGCCTCCACCAGCCAAGGCTCGGGGGAATCCCCTTCTGGACCATGCAGCTGCCTGGCAGGTGCCGCCTGCCCAGGCAAGCCCGGATCCCTCGATGTCCCCGAGAGCTAGCTGCTGGCACAGCCGCGGAGCTGCCTCTGAAGGGCTGGGCTGGGTCTCTCGAGTCATCCGCAGGACCTCCAACCCCTGCCTGAGAGCCACACAGGCCTTCTCAGCTCCTGCTCCGGCCCTATGGATGAATCCCTTCTCGCCAGGGGCTGCTCTGCCAACCCTGCGTGCGGATTGCTCCTTGGATGCCTGGTGGTGTGGTTTCCATTTTGAGATGACATTTTTCCTTTTCCAATAACTCATCCTGCACACCTCCCACACCTAGAAAATTCCTCATGAAAATAAGACTCTCTCCAAGCACCCCCTACACACACACCAGTTCTCTATTCCCAAATCCCAGGATACAGAGAGATGCTCTTGGAAACAAAAATCTGGAGAATCCAAATGTGCATATTAAACCTCTCGGGAAGCTAAAACAGGAACATTCCGTCGCCAAGACTGTCTTCAGATGTAAGCTTTGAAATCAGTCTTACTTGTAGATGCTCCCGTGGAAAAGTGATTTGGTTTGAAATAACAGTGGTACGAGAAAGCGACCTCGATTCAGATTACATGAGAGCATTAAATCCTGGCTTTTCACCCCCACGTGGAATTAATTGTTATGACTCAGTAATATGGCTTTTAGTTGGGAGCGCAATGCTATTTAAAAACTGTTTCGGCTCCGGAGAGATTCGTCTCAGCTACCGTTCCCACTTCGTAGGCAGATTTGGTCAGCGAGAGGATGTGCTTAAACTCAAGCGGCACTGCTGTTTAATTATCTCTATGCCACCAACCAGCAAACGAGATGAGAGGAGGGAGGGAGGGACAGGGCAAGGCTGGCGAGAGGTGAGATGACAGAAGGATAACCTCCCACCCCTCGATTTTGCTCCCGAGTCTTCCCATTCAGGAAGAAGCTGCCACGGAGGGTGAATGAAACAGAGACATCTACTGGCGAGAGATGGGACCTGCGTCCTGAACTCTCCCAGCTCGTCCTTCCTGGTGAGCCTGAACCTGCTGGCTTTCAGGTTTGCTCTGAGCAAGGAACCGTCCTTGAAAAGAAGCAAGAGGTGTTTTGAGGCAATGAACGCAACTATGAGGCACTTGAGTACGTGTCTAGTTTCACGTACTTAGCCTCCTACAATTACCTAAGCGAGTCTCATCTTGTTAAAAAAAAAAAAATACCATTTCCGGGAAAATGATAAAAGAAAGGGCAGAGGGAAAGAAGGAAGGGAGGAGGGGGGAGGGAGGGAGAATGACTGACAAGGCCCAGGTGAGTTGCAAACACATTTGGTCCAGAAAAATATTTACAGCCATCACTAGAAATGTTAATAAGCCAGATTTAATCTAGCTCCAGGTTCTGAACGCAACCATAAGCAACCTAAATACCCAAGTCAGGATAATAGTGATGTAAATTGTCATCCAACACATCAAAGAAGTAATAAAATATGCAGCCACTATAATTGTAGAGTTATATTACAGATGGGAAAGTGCTTATGATGAATCTGTAAAAGTAAGATAAAGTGTGCATAACTTGAATACGTGTGCAAAATATGTATCCATCACAACAAATATTGTAGAGGAGTCAGGACAGTGGAGAGACTCCATTGGAATCCTAATCTTCTAACTGTGTATCTAGGCGACAGCTCTTCCTCGGTCCTTTGCCTTGCGGACCCTTAGGTTTCCATCAGTAAGCAGGGTGACGGCATTCCCTAACAGGATTGTCGGGGTCAGTGAGTGAGTTAGCATGTGCAGCCTGCTGGGCACACGGGGAGTGTGTGGAAAACATCCCCATCATGTTCCTGCCCCGTTCTATTATTGAAATGATCGAATTAGCACACAGTGACCCGTGCTTCCTGTGGTTAAGTCATTTCCACTGGAAATATTTGTAGACTTTGGTGATCTGATGTAGTTTCTCAGAGAAAAACCATAACCCATAATGTAGCCCAGTGACAATTCTAATGTCAGCAGACAGCCAGCGAAACCTGGGATGATTACGTTAGCAGAGTGAGCCCGAGAAAGTCCTTCTGATGGCGTCATGGGCCTTGTTTCAAAATCGCTAACCCAGCTGTCAACGAGCAGCATGGAGAAGTCTGAAAATTCATTAAATAATTCAAGCCTCGCTGGAATGATGGAACTTCTGTGCCCACTTAGTGACAGGTATTTAACAGGGATGTTAGGATGGTTCCGTTCCTCCCTCCAAAGGAAACCTTTACCGTTTGTCTGTAAACTTGCTTAAAGCTAAATAGTGCAGGCCTGGCTAATATTCATGTTGTGACTCTGCCACCCATGAGGTTCTCATGCCCTTACCAGCCTTAGACATGTGAGAGATTATTTTCAAACACGCCACAAGCCTTCCTTCTCCCTTCCTTCAAAGAAGTTGTATTCCTTGCACTGAGCCTCGACTGCTTCTCCCCTCATTAGATGGAGTCTGTCCATGCTCCTTGACCTTGTGCTGGGCTTGTGCTTACTTGACCACTGCCATGCAGCAGCTAGGATGCTGTAGAGCCTCTGCCCTCATCCCCTTGGCACCTGAGATCATCCCACAATGCTGAGAACCACCCAGAAGGAAGCCAAACCAACAGCACCATGGACAGACAGTTGAGTGAGCTCAATTCAGAACACGCAGCTCAAACTACCCAAGGACATTCGCCACATGGGTGGCCCAAGGTGTGACTAGCAGAAGGACCACCTAGCCAAGACCAGTCCAAATTTCTGATTCATAGAATTGTGAGCATGTAACGTGGTGGTTCTCTTTAACCTTAAGTGTTGGGGTGACTTGTTAAGTGTGAGAGATAACTGAGAGATAAAGTATTACTAGCCAGGCCAGCCTTTGCCAGGCGACCTCACATCCCTCAATGTTTGCTACCAACCAGTGTATCTGGGATGACACTAAAAAGCAGCTCTATAGTCCAGCATTAAGACTTACTTCCCGTCTTTGTTTTACTTCTCTCTAGCTCCCTCACCACACTTCAATCCTCAATCCTTTGCTCAGATCGTGTGGGCCTTGCATCTATAAATTTCTAGTAAGTCCCTCAGGAGGGTGGGAGGTGGCTGGGCTCCAGCCAGGCGATGGTCAAGTTAACTTTTGTCTGGTACAATTTGCAGTCAGCATGAAGCGATCTGCTCTTTTCCAGCCCTTCTCGCCTTTCTGGGGTGCTATCAATACAAACATCAATCCGTCCTTCTTTTGCACAGGCCAATACAGCTTCTGTTTCAATTAGAGCCTCAGGGAGTTGATCAGTAAATGGAGAGTAGTGTTTAGATCCGCGTTCACCACATCTGCCCAGAGAGGGGGCAGTCCTGTACTTGGTGCTGTTCTCTGGGGGCCGGCTTCTACCTCTACCACATTCTGAATGAAATGACTGACCCTGTGATCCCAAATACATCCTCCCAGAAACACTTTATGTTATCTTCCCATCTCAAAACTTCTCCATCTGAGCAGAGTTCACACAAAATCCAATCTTTCTTTGCTTCTGTTTTTTTTTTTCTCTCTCTTTCTTCTCACTACCATTATCAAAGCCAAAAATTACTTGTCCTAAACCTATAGGAAATGTGTTGGGCATAATTTTTGGAAAATAGGCTGCCTAGGGAAAAAAAAATCAGTATGCTAAGAAAGATGCTTCCCAACCACCAATGGCCTTTGCTTAACTCGAAACCTCAATATACGACTGTACAGTGTGAAACCTGCACAACTGAACATGGTGGTCCTGACCGGACTACTTCCCCTTGCCATTCCTTCAGAGATCCACTGGACTGTTCCAACATGGAAAACATCAGGGAATGGCATAAAGTTCATGGCCTTATGGATGAGAATTGGGAGAGAAATAAGGTGAAAACAATGGAGCTGCAGGTAGAGTATTGCAAAAGCTATGTCTGTGTGTTATGTATTCTGTTTTTACTGCTCGTATTATTAGTAGTAGAGTCATAGAGTAGGAAATCATTGCTGGCAATGGCCATCCAGATCCTCTTCAGGGACAGTGAGCTCACTGCTTCGGCATCCAGGAGTACAGGACGATGGTGTGTGTGTGTGTCTGTGTACGTGCACCAGTGCCCTACAGCCAAATTCTTCTCTGGTGTTGCCATACACCAAAGGAAGCTGACTTGTCCAAGGTTATGTGCCCTCCCTTGATTCAGGCAATTTCCAAAGACCAGTCTTCGCAGGAGTGCAGAGGCCTCCCTGGGGGAGAGCTGTAGAGAGCCATCCCTGCTCTAGAGCCTCCTGTTTGGAGTAGCCAACATTCAGGTGCAGCTGCCTCGCAGTTCAACCCTTCTGCTACAAAGCTGCTTCCCTCAGTTGCTCACAGATTCACTGGGGATTTTTCCCCCCAACCACCCACTCGATGACAATAAGGAGAGTACTGATACAGGGCAATTGTTTAAACTTTCACTTGTAGCAAGCTGAAAAGTGGAAGCAAAAGGAAGAGAATGTGCTGATGGGTGCAATGTCTCAGGCATAAGAGAGATTAGGGGAAATAGTTATTATGAGGATTATGGACTCAGATGGCTCTTGCACTGGAGAAAGATGAAGAACTCCTGCTGGTAATTAAGGTGAGGCACAAAAGCCAGTGTGCTCCTTCACAGTGTGTACCCAGACCTCCATCTCCTGCAGCTAAATGGGAGAGAAAGCTGAGGATCAGGCCCAGGGATTCATTACACAGAGAGTTGAGCTCCAGAAAAGATTGAATTCACCACACCAGAAAGTGCTGCAGCAAGTTTAGGACCTTACTGGGAAGGAGTGAGACCCTGCAGCTGTGGCTGGGGACACAGGTTAATGCCCTTGCAGCTCCTGAATCCCCAGATTCTCTGACCCTGTGAACTCAGACAAGTGCTCACTCCCCTACTGGGAGATGTGCTTCTGTGCTGATGCATACATCACATTCTACTTTGCAAAACACCTATTTGAACATAATTGACGTTTACAGTGACCCTGCACACAACAAAAGCAGGACGCACAGTCTTCTTAACTGTGCATGAACATTCGCCAACCTAGATCATCTCCTGCTCCCTAATGTAAGACTTAGTAACTTTAAAAAGAATTGAAATTCTACAGAAAATGTTCTCTGATCAACAGAATGAACTCAGAAATCAGTGACAGAGAGATACCTTGGAAAATGCACAAAAAGTTTGGAAGTTAGACAGCACATATCAAATAACAGGGAGATCAAAGAAGAAATTACAAAAGAAATTTTAAATATTTTCATTGAATTATTAGAAATACCAGCCTATCCCAGGAGTGCAGTGGAGCATGGTCCAGGTCCTTGGGCCCTGCACCTGCATGGGAGACCAGGAGGAAGCACCTGGCTCCTGGGCTTTGGATCAGCGTAGCACGCCGGCCACAACGCGCCAGCCATAGCGGCCACTTGGGGGGTGAACCAACGGAAAAGGAAGACCTTTCTCTCTTTCTCTCTCTCTCTCTCTCTAAGTCTGCCTGTCAAAAAAAATTTTTTAATTAAAAAAAAAAGAAATACCAGCCTATCAAAACTATCACATGCAGCAAAAGCAGTATGTTGAGAGGAATTTGTAGTCTGTCCTTAGAAAAGATGTCTAGAATTAATTCTCAAAGCTTCTGCCTTAAAAATATAGGACAAAAAGAGTGGACTGCATGAGACTCTCTAGCATCACTGCTTGGTCTATAAAATGGCAAAATCATTTCAGAAAATGGGTTGGCAGCTTCTTATATAGTTCCACATATGCTGTCATACGGCCCTGTGATTCTACTGAGATATTTGCCCAAGAAAGGTGAGACCAATGTCCACACACAGACTCAGGCAATCATAGCAGCTTTATTCATCACAGGCCAAGTTGGCAGCAACCCAAATGCCAGCCCACAGGTGCATGGCTGAACATGCTGCGGTATGTCCTTTCCGTAGAACCCTTGTCAGCAGTAAAAGGGACCAAATCGTTAGCACACGCAGCAACATGGGTGAATCCTGAAACCATTACACTGAGCAAAAGAAGTCCTGAGAAGACTCTAATGCATGTGAAATGGTGCCATTATCATTAAACTCTAAAAAACACAACACTCATCTGTAGACATGTAGTAAGGGGGAGGGGAAGAAAATTAGCATGTTTCTTAGAGTGGGAGGTGGGAGCTAGAGGGTAGGTGGTGACTGAACACAAATGGATGGAAGGGAGTTTTCTGGGGTGTTAGAAGTAGCCTACTTTGGGGCCAGCACTGTGGTGCAGTGGGTTAACACCCTGGTCTGAAGCGCAGGCATCCCATATGGGTGCCGCTTCGAGACCCGGCTGCTCTACTTCTGATCCAGCTCTCTGCTATGGCCTGGGAAATCAGTAGAAGATGGCCCAAGTCCTTGGGCCCCTCGCTCATGTGGGAGACCCAAAAGAAACTCCTGGCTCCTGGCTTGGGGATCAGCACAGCTGTGGCCGTTGCGGCCAATTGGGGAGTGAACCAGCAGATGGAAGACCTCTCTCTCTCTCTCTCTCTCTCTCTCTGCCTCTCTTATCTCTGTGTAACTCTGGCTTTTGAATAAATAAATCTTAAAAAAAAAAAAGAAGTAGCCTACTTCTTGATTGTGGTGCAGTGAGGAGTCAAAACTCATCAAACCACACACTTAATACACATGCATTTAATCCTATGTCAATTATATCTCAAAGACTTTACTTCAAATGTTTCTGAGGCAGATGCCTGGCACAACAGCTAAGATACCAATCAGGATGCCCACACTCCATATCAGAATATCAGAGTGTGAGTCCCAACTCCATTCCCGATTTCACCTTCCTGCTAATGCAAACCCTGGGAGACAGCCTTGAAGGTCACCTGTCTCCCATGTTGGAGACCTATAGTGAATTCCATCTACTGGCCACACTCATGCCCAGCCCCACCTGTGAACCAGGGGAGTGAACCAGTGGATGAGATACCTCTCTCTTCCCCTTCCCTTGTTTTTTAAATAATTCATTAATTAAATGTTTCTGTGTCTATTTCTCATAACTAAAAATATATTCACATTCTATGTAAAAAAAAAAAATGAAAGAGAGATAGAATGAAGGGAGGGAGGGAGAGAAGGAGAAGAAAGAGGGGAGGGAGGGAAGAAGGGAGGGAGGGAGGAAGGAGGGAGAGAATCAGGATAGCCTAGTTCTAGCTCCTGGGAAGTCTTTTTGGGGCTGGGATGACCCCATTGTTCAGAAAAGACACACACACAGAATGAGGAGGCACCCTGTAGCCACCTCCTACCATCTGACACTCGGGTTTCTCTACTTCCCCTAATTCAGAGTTTTCAATCCATTTTAACAGGTTGCAAAATCAGTTTAGTGAGTCATGATCAGCACTGTTTTATAGGATGTAAAAGGGAAGAGTAGGAAAGAGTAGAAGAGCAGTGTGCCACACACAATAAAAGGAAGTAATGTTTTAGCTGTGTGTGTGTGCATAAGATGTCATGATGCAAAATTCTTAGGAGTGTCATGAAAGCTATGTGCTAACATGTTTCCCCTGTACTCTGAACAAGTGTTGAAAAGAACCACTCTGGGACTGGCATTGTGGTGTAGTGGGTAAAGCCATCACCTGCATATCAGTGCCAATTCAAGTCCCAGCTGCTTCACTTCCAATCTAGCTCCCTGCTAAGCCACCTGGGAAAGCAGCTGAAGATGGCCCAAGTACCTGGGCCCCTGCCACCTATGTGAAAGACCTGGATGGAGCTCCAGGCCTCTGGCTTCAGCCTGGCCCATCCCAAGCCTGTTGAGCCATTTAGACAGTGACCAGCAAATGGAAGGTGTGTGCATGTGTGTGTGTGTGTGTGTGTCCCTGTCTCTCTAAGATTCTCTGCTTCCCACTTCCAACACAACACACATACACATGGAGACCATCTAGCTCTGTCTCTGGTTTCATTCCTACATGTGGTTTTTAAAAATGACATGGGAGATCAGCACCATAGCTCACTTAGTTGATCCTCCACCTGCGGCGCCAGCATCCCATATGGGCGCCGGTTTCTAGTCCCAGTTGCTCCTCTTCCAGTCCAGCTCTCTGCTGTGGCCCGGGAGGGCAGTGGAGGATGGCCCAAGTGCTTGGGCCCCTGCACCTGCATGGGAGTCCAGGAAGAACCACCTGGCTCCTGGCTTCGGATCAGCTTAGCTCCGGCCATAGCGGTCATTTGTGGAGTGAACCAACAGAAGGAAGACCTTTCTTTCTGTCTCTCTCTCTCACTGTCTATAACTCTACCAGTCAAATTTAAAAAAAAAAAAAATGACATGGGAATAGAGACAAAGATAGAGGAGGAGATAGCCAAAATCATTTTAGAGTCAAGGGAAAACAATCAATCCAAGGAAATCTACTTTCTTTAAATTATGTTCTTTGATTTTTCTCTAATTATCTCAACTTGTAGCAGATTAAGAGTTCAGGCTCCCAAATCAGACAGGCCTGATTTCAATTCTGATTCCAAAAACTCACCAGAAACAGAAACAGCAGGAACACCCTCACATCTGTAAAGAAACACATTGTTCTATGATTTTTAAATCTAGAATGTTTTAGGGTAGGTCTCATCCCCCTCCCCAGGACAGCACAGGAAGCTAGGGGCCCTCCATGTGCCTGGGACTGCTGCAGTCAACAGAGTCACTCTTGCTTTTCTGGGGCTACTTATATTCTGCCAACTTTTAAGTTTCCCTTCTCTGCTGTATGATTTTTCAATGTATCTAAAAATGAGTTTCTAGAACATTGTGCCCAATCATGAATGTAATGGCAATGGCCTGTGGCTTTAGTTCCTGGCGCTCCAGTATCAGGCTTTAGGGCTGATATCCATCATTGCCCAATTTTGAGACGCTCCTCACACCATCCAAAGGCTCACTGACCATAGCAGGGGTCTGTAAACCAGAGAGCTGTTACTTTTTCTCTGCCATACATTTTTCATGAATTCCAAAATTTCATAAATATTCCGTGCCCCCCTAGATCATCAGCACTTTGTGATGTCATCATGATATATAGGAATATTTGGCGCTTCCAGCATCCACTAGGTAAACAACATGTGTAGAGTCCAGGGTAGATGCCCATTCCAGCCCCGCCAGTAACTCCCTGAGTGACTTTAAGCAAGTCACTCACCTCTCCTGGTCTCATTGTCCTCATGTGTAATATAAACCATTTGGATTCGTTTACCTCTAAGGTCTCGTCTAGCTTTAAAATTTTATTATTCCATTCGTTGGCTAATGATCCCATTAGCAGCATATAATGTGGCACATCAATAACACTAATGGGGTGCATTTAGACCCATGACTGCTTGAAATGTTTTCACCATCACTCAGAGCTATTTTTAGAACAGGGTCTCCAATATTAATGATGGCGGAGAAGGGCGAAAAAGAGTAGGAAAGGGTAAAATGGGTATGATTAAAAGTTACTTTATACCTAAATACATTGATGTAAGGCAGATGAGAGGTTACAACAAGAAATCGCATCCCGTAAAATAAAGAATTCTTGGCTCCTAGGAGCCTCATTGTTGCAGCACTAGTGATGGCAGTATCAGTTCCAGTAATTCCCTAAAAGCTGGCTAATTCCAAAGACATGACCACACGTCAGCAGAATTCCACCTAGTCACTTTCATTAGTGAGTCATTTCCATTTGTTGTGCAGTATTTCCCAAAGGAATTTATCACCCTTGATCGTCATGACTGCGCAACATCCACTTATCCTTTCTCCAGCCGTCTGATCTGTGAATGAGCTGTAGTAATAGTACCTTTATTTTCTGAACCAAACATCAAAGCACATTGGGACGATTCAGAATTCTGAACCTACCTGCTAGCAGGACATGTTACCATGAAGCATTTGAATACCCAACACAAACTGTTATAGTCTATGTGGACAATGAATAAAACATTCAAGAGCAGAATGGTTACTGTATTTCCAGTGTCCCTATGAATACCCAAAGGCCTGTGAGCATGATTTTCACCATGTTAGAATCATAATAGCCCTCTTCTATTGAACCTTACTTTCACCAGAAACACTGTTACACACCTTGTATCTACCATCTCTTGGAATCCTTGCAACAAATCTATGAGGTAGCTCTTACAAACTCCAGTTTACAAATGAGGAAACAGAGGCACACAGGAACTAAATAAGATGCCCCCAAATCGCATTGCGAGAAATAAACCTAGCTGGGATTTATATGTAGGAATGTCTGGCTCCAATAATTAAAGCCTTCACAACTAGGATAATAGGATTGTGTCATATGCAAATTTCTAAAGCTAGTGGGACCTGGGAGCTCATTCAATCTGGTCCTAGATTTAATTTAATCTGAGAGATTAACTGCTACATCGAAAGAGAAAGGCGAGGACTAGGCTTGCAGAGTCTCTGGCAGACCTATCTTTTGACAAGTAGGAGTCAGAGGGTGCCAGGCACCGAACTGTGCATGCCTGATGTTTATTATTTCATTAGTCCTACCAACAACCCCAGGCTTTATTTCTATCCCTATGGAAGAGGAAATTGAAGCTGTACAAACTCACATAGCTAACAAGCCAATATTCTAATCTTGCTGGTCATTTTCTAAAGAGCATGCTGATGAATTATAAACCCTCTTGTGTACACAAAACACAACCACCAAGTTAGGTAAATCTAGCATTGCATTTATTCCATTTCTCTACAGCCCTCACTCCCAACAGCATATTAAAAATATGATCCATCAGAAAGAAAAACAAAAGGCTCAGTTAAGGAAACTGACCCAATGTGGTAGATCCGGAGGTACCTCTGCTCCAAGGACTTGCATTGCACAGCCCTGGGTTGGGTCCTGGCCTGGGACTTCCTTGTATCACTGTCTGAGTCCACTCCCTTTCTGTGGTTTGGCTCTGACCACAGACTGTTCCTGAGCCAGCTCCTCACTGTCTAGAATGCCTTCCCCACGTAAGCAATTCCTGAGACTACCTGACGTCAATCCAGCCAAGAGGACAGGAATAATCATCACCCAGTCTCCCAGTGTGTGTAATCTTAGAAAATACTCTCTGAGAAGTTTGCAAAACATATGAACACTTTTATAACTCTTCATAAAGTTGCCAAATTGACTCCAAAAAGGATTGTGAAAATACATACTCAACAAAAAAGTAGAATATCAGCACTGGGTATTTTCACTACAGTGTATTCGTAATGTTAAAAAGTTTGATTGTTTTACTTTGTCTTTTTTTAACTTTTATTTAATAAATATAAATTTCCAAAGTACAGTTTATGGATTACAATGGCTTTTTCCCCCCATAACTTCCCTCCCACCTGCAACCCTCCCATCTTCCACTCCCTCTCCCATTCCATTCGCATCAAGATTCATTTTCAATTTAGTTAGAAATGAAATTGAATATTTTTCTGCTATTAAAGCAGTTGTATTTCTTCTTTCATAAGTTATCTCTTCATATCCTGTTTTCACTATAATTGCTTCATGTACATTTTAAAATTAGCATATGTGACATATGTTGATTATCTAACCTTTGCACACTGTTCCCTTTCCAATTTCTAAATTTGAGTCACTTGTTGATTAGAATGCTCAGAAATTGTTAGTTTCATTGTCTTTCTCCTGACCCCCAACCCCTAATAAGAGCATTTCTTCACCAGAAGTAGCAATTTCATTGTTTTAAAGTTCCCATGTAAGACAAATACTTTTACGTGTTTGTTCTAGTGTTGAATGCCAAAGAGGGCCCTTGAGGCCATAATTTTTTTCTGGAAATACTTTTTATGCCTTCCATAGAGTGTTATTACAATTTTCTTCATGATTCCATAAAAGCATCATTTAGAAAGCATTTTGGGCACTCAAATTTTCAAGATATTCAAGGTTCACATTGTCTATTTCTATTTTTGCTGTGTTACAGACAATATTATAATACTGTAATTACAACAAATTATAATTTATTATTGTTTTATTTGTGTAAGTATGTAGCCCATTTTGAAAATCATTTATCTTCATAAGCAAAACATTCTTGCCTTTGTGAATACAAAGTGTGATAGCTCTTTTAATCTTTCCTTGTGATTATTCAATTTCTCTGTGTCCTAGTCATATCTTCCAGAATGACTTAGAATTCAAATGTTCCATTTCAATCATGGTTACATCATTTTCTCTTTATATTATAAACAATTTATAAGACATGATTTTGCTGCTATGTTGCATAGATCATACAGTTTCAATACCACAATTGCTTATTTGTCATTATGATTTTATCGAGATAAGATCGTTCTCTAAGATATTTGGTTAGATGCTACTTAATGATATTTATGTTGGTTTCTTAACTGATACATGTGTAGGTTGGGCAGGAACTTCCAACTTTCTTTCCTCCCCTGCTTCTGTTCCTGTAGTCCCTGAGCTTAATCTGGCTCTCCTCCACTGCGGCTACAACCCTTGCTCTCTCCTTAAGTCTTCCTTTAGCCCTTGTATATGTAATAAAATTTGGGTACTCTGCTTTTTTTTCCATTTCAGAAGAAGCAAATTCATGCACTGTTGTCTTTTCTTGTGCTGTAAGAGAGCTAAACAGGGAGCTGGCACTGTGGCATAGCAGGTTAACCCTCACCAGCGGTGCTGGCATCCCATATGGGAACCACTTGGACTCCTGGGTGCCCTTCTTCCCATCCAGCTCTCTGCTTATAGCCTGAGAAAGCAATGGAGGATGGCCCAAGTGCTTGGGCCCCTGCTATCCATGTGGAAGAACCCAAAGAAGCTCCTAGCTTCTGATCAGCTCATCTTTGGCTGTTGCAGCCATTTGAGGAGTGAACCAGCGATGGAAGACCTCTCTCTCTCTCTCTCTCTCCTTCTTTCTGTAAAACTGCCCCTCAAATAAATAAGTGAAATCTTTTAAGAGAGAGTGAGTGAGAGAGCGAGCTAAACAGCAGTTAAATCTTTCATTAATGGGAAAAACATGCAGTTACAAGAACAAATGTGAGTCCTTGAGTTAATCTTTATTTGAGAAATGGGCCTGAGTCTGTTCCTTTATTGAAGCAGGTCCCTCAGTCTTCCTAGCACAGGGAACCTCCAAATATGGCCATGAGCAGACAGGTCATAAATTGAAAGTAAGCATTTAGATGCTTGTATAGCAACTTAGGCCTCATTTTAAAAATGGAGCTTGTACTTTAAGTTTTACTTTTTAATACTTGTTTATTTTTCTAGCTATTTGTTTTTGTTATATTGGCTTATAAAGCATTAGAACTTTAAAAAAAATGCTCTTCTATAAAGTAGCTATTGGTTTAATGCTAATGGGTAATGTTTGCAAAATCTAGTACACAGATCACCTGCCCCTAAAAGAGTTACCTTATTAAAATGCAGGTTCTGGGTCCCACTCAGCACCTGTAGAGAATAAGCTTCTTAGAATCTCTATTTTTACTTCCAATTTTATTTACTGTTTAGAAAAAAATCATTTAATTTTATTTAAAAGAGAGATGGGGTGAGAGGATGGAAGGTGAGCAGGAAAAAGGGATAGAGATCTTCCATCTGTTAGTTCGCTCTTCAAATACCTACATCATCCAAGACTGGACGAGGCTGAAGCCAGGAGCCAGGGACTATGCCCAGTTCTCCCATGTGAGTGGCAGGGACCCCAAGTACTGGAGCCATCACTGTTGCCTCTCAGAATGCACATTAGTGGGAAGCTAGATTAGAAGTGGAGCCAGGACTCAAATCAGGAGCTCTGACATGGGATGTCCCAAGCAGCGTCTTCACGTCCATGCCAAATGCTCACCTTGTTTACTTTTTTAATTGATAAATTCAAATAGTGCGTATTTATCTTGTACCTCATGTTGTTTTGAAATATGTATGCATTGTGGAATTACTAAATCCAGTTAACATATGTCTTACCTCACATACTAGTTTCCCTTTTTAGTAGTAAGAATTGTTCAAAATTCTTAGCAACTTTCAAGAAAAAAATACATTGTTATTAACTCAAATCATCATGCTCTACAATAGATCTCTTGAACTTATGCTTCCTAGTTGAAATTTTGTATCCTTGTCCGACATCTGCCACCAACCCCCTCCCCTGCCCCCATCCCTGGTAATCATCACTCTACTCTGTATTTCCATGAGTTCAATGTGTTTGGTTTCCACATATAACTAAAATCATGTGGTATTTGCTTCTCTGTGTCTGGCTTGTTTCATTTAGAATCACATCCTGCAGGTTTATTCATGTTGCTACAAATGACAGGATTTCCTTTTTAAGGCTGAATAGTATTCCAGGGTGTGTGGGTGTGGGTGTGGGTGTGGGTGTGTGTGTAACACATCTTCTTTATTCTTTCCTCCATAGATGGACACTTAGGTTGCTTCCATATCTTGGCTATTGGGAAAAATGCTATATAAAATGCAGATATCTGTTCAGTGTACTCATTTCATTTCCTTTGAATGTATACCCAGTAGTGGGATTATTGGATCATATTGTAGCTCTGTTTATTAACTTTTGTCAAATCTTGCTACTGCTTCCATAATGGCTGTACTAACTTACACTCTCACTAACACTGCACAAGAATTCACTTCTTTTCAAGATGTGATATCTTTAGTCTTTTTGATGATAGCCTTTCAAGCAGTTGAGAGGTGATAGCTCACTGAGGTTTTAATTTGCAATTCTGTGATTAGTGCTTTTGACCATTTTTGCATGTCTTTTGGCCATTTGTGTGTTTTCTGTTGAGAAATATCTATTCAGGTCCTTTTCCCATGGTTTGATTGGGTTATTTTTCTTCTCACTATTGAGTTGAGTTCTTCATATATTTTTGATATTAATCTCTTGTAAGATGTATGATTAGCAAATATTTTCTCCTATGCATTGGTTATCTTTATATTCTGTTAATTGTTCCCTTGGCTGAACAGAAGGTTTCTAATTTGATGTAAGAATCTGAATTTTTAGCAAGATTCCTAGGTGCTATTCACAATATTCACATAACATTTGGAAACCACTGTAGATCAGCCCTTGCCAATAGAACATTTTTGTGATGAAGGAAATGTTCTGTGTCTGTACTGTACACAACAGTTGCCACTGGGCATATAAGATCACCAAGCACTTGAAATGTGGCTGGTGTAGGAGAGGAATAGATTTTTAAATTTTGGTGAATTTTAATTCATTTAAGTTTAAGATCCCACATGCAACTAATGGCTTCCATACTGGGCAGCCTCAGCCCTTCCCAACACTCAGAGTCTAAGGCAGTGGAGGTTGGAGGGCTGGGGAAGCTGATGTTTGTGGCCCTGGCAGGTACCTGTGGCTGAAGATGATTCTGTCCTGAGAGCTTCAGCCAGGCCTGCTGAAACTCATTATTCTTTTCTCACAATCACACACACAAATGATTGTCTTAGGTCATTCTCTGAGAGGGATTCCCTAGGTTTTTTTTTTTTTTTTTTTTTTTTTTTTTTTGGCTGTGGAGCTAAACTGAGCATTGTTGAATTTGTAGAAAAAAAGCATCTTCTACATACTTACATATTCCTGTTCATGTGAGCTTACCTTGTCCACAGTATGGTTCAGTGTTTTTTTGTTTTTTTTTTTTTCTTTTTCATTGCTGACTCAAATTGGAATAATGCAATAACTGATAACTTAAAGCATTTGTGTTTATTTGACTGATGTTTATTTGACTGACTGATGTTCCATTTTGTTTGGAACAGAAGGGAATAGTTAGCCTGGGATCCCAGTGTGATTGAGGCACAATGCAGAAAAGAATAGAGATTCTTTTTCCATTACTGCTTAATCAATAAGATTGGGAAGGGTGTGAATACCATCATGTGTGAGTTATTTCCATCATGGTAGCTCACTAAGATGACATAAGAACCCAAAGTACGCAGTGTGGAAGCCTAACATGGATCCAAAGAATCTGTTCTTTCCCAACTGAAATTGGAGCATAAAGTAAATGAAAGTGAAGGTAACTGTTCTCACCACCAGTGAGCTACAAAGACTAAAATATGTTTTCTCTTCAATTATCCTGTCAATGTGATTTTAATACAGAGAACAGATTCCAAATTCTAGCAGTGTGGTTATATTTACCTCCAAATATCTTTCTTTCTTTTTTCTGTTTTTTAAATTTTTATGTAACATATTTCAATTTACATATAATCAAAGGATTAATATTCCACTAAATAATGAGTTCAATAAGTAAAAGTAAAAAAGATCACACTTCAGCAGGACTATAGGCAAGGACTATAAATAATAATCAAATGAAAATATGTCAGTTTCACTCATATAAATTCTAAAATAATGAAAGATTATTAAAACTGTAGAATCATATCTGCATATATTAACTGTCACAAATAAGAAAAACATGATATTTTTATTTGAGGTATGACTTATTTCACTTAGCATAATGATCTCCAGTTTCATCCATCTTGTTACAAATGTCAGCTGAGTAATATTCCATCATGTACATATACCACATTTTCTCTATCCAGTCATCAGTTGATAGACATCTAGGTTGGTCCCAAGCCTTAGCTATTGTGAACTGCGTTGCTATATAGAAGGGAGTCCAGGTAATTCACATGCTGATTTCATTTTCTCTGGCAGAATCACATGGTGGATCTATTGTTAGTTTTCTGAGGAATCTCCTTACTGTCTTCCATAATGGCTGTACCAGTTTGCATTCCCACCAACAGTGTATTAGGGTTCCCTTTTTTCCCACATCTTCACCAGCATTGGTTATTTTTTGTTTGTTTGTTTCTGGGTAACAGACATTCTGAATGCATTTTTCTGCTAATTGGTTATCCTGAGCATTTTTTCATGTGTCTATTAGCTATTTGTGTTTCCTTGAAAAAGGTCTATTGATATCCTTTGCCCATTCTTAACTGGTTTGTTTTGTTGAGTTTCTTGAGCTCCTTATATATTCTATATATTAATCCTTTTTTGGATGCATATTTTGCAAATATTTTCTTCCATTCTGTTAGTTGCATCTTCACTTTGTTGAGTTTTTCCTTTGCTGTATAAAAGCTTCTGAGCTTGATATAATCCCAGTTGTCCATTTTTGTTTTTGTTACCTGTGCTTCTGGGGTCTTATCCAAGACGTTTTTGCCTAGCCCAATGTCTTACAGCCTGTCCCTTAAGTTTTCCTCTAGTAATTTGATGATTTCAGATCTTAGGTTTAAATATTTGATCTGTTGTGAATTGATTTTTGTCTGGGGTATAAGGTAGTGATCTTGTTTCAAACGTCTGTGTGTGGAATTCAAATTTTCCCAACACAATTGTTTCTTGTGTTTCTATATTGGTTTTTATGCATCTAGGGCATCACTTGTTATTTCCTCTGGAGGATTTTCTTTTTTATTGAAAGCTTTATTATTGGAAATGTGTCTATCTGGTTAGGTGGAGTGCCTGAGACTGGTGCTAGAGTTCCAGGGATATGCTCTGGGTTGGGCCAGGAAACTCTGGCCACTGTTTATCTGTAGGGTAAGAGTCCAGAGCGACACCCCCAGTTGAGTGTGGTGTGGCACCTGTGGCTACAGCCAGTAAAGGGAGGGAATGTTGGAGCTGCCTAGTGTGCTCACAATCCCATACCTTCTCTGTGCCCAGGTTAACTAGCTGATTCACAGCCTAGAATGAGCTCACAGTACCTGAGCACTCCAACCACCCAGGCATGTACACCACACAGGTTATTGACCCACTTTTTGGTGTGTCCCCTGAACCCTTTGCAACATATGTCCCCAGCATGCAGGGAGTTTTGAGTTCCTGCAGTCAGACCACAGGGATATGCAGGAACCCTGCCATAACCCGTGTCCCTCTCAGCTCAGTGACCCATGTACAGAACTATGTCATAGTCACAGAGTTCAGGGCCTCCCTCCATGTCCTGTGCACTGCCCCATACCCAGTGTGAGTTGCCTGCTGTTCCCCAAATTAGGATAGAGGAGGTGGCTGCAGCTTCACCTCAGCAACTTGAGACTGGCGCTCTGGCGGAGGGAGGGGTGAGGAGCAAAGAGGTCTCCTTTCACAGCGTAAATAGCTACTTAGCCCCCTGCCAATTTCCCAGGCCAGACTCCAAGCCAGTGAGGATCATGGAATTCTCCATAAGCCAAAGCCACCAGCGGCATAGGGTAGGGCAGCCTCCTCACCTTGCCTGAGAAGATGGTGCCTCCCAGCTGGGTGCCGACCATGAATATGCAAGAGTTGCTGGCTGCCATGGCCAGTGACTCTGCGTTTGTTCTCTCTCCTTAGTGCTCCGTGGAGTCCCTGGTCTGTTCTGTCCTGTCCAGTCTCCACTGAAAATTTCTCCCAACCAGCCCCCTGTGAATGTGGTCCTTCCTTTGTTTTTCTGGTTTCTGTATGTGGCTATAGTCAGTGCAGCGTATCACTGTTCAGCCATTGGCAATCTAACATATATATTCTTAAAGCCATTCTTATACTTAAAAATTAACTGTCAGGTGAGAGAAGAATTATCATCCATGGTTTAAGTTCTATCCAAGTGGATTTCAAAGTCAAAAGGGAAGAGGCATAGAAATGATTTCCAGCGTGATAGGGAGGTCTATTGTGGAGAATTTCTTTTCCTGATGAAAAGAAAAGAAAATGAGAAAATACAGTAAATATTCAAAAGCAGTGTTTCACATACCAAAAAAGTATTGTGTTGAAGAAAATAAAAAATAGAACTAAATAAATGGAGACATGGCCCAAGTTCATGTATTAGAAGATTCAACATTGCCAGGATGACAGTTCTTCCTAAGCTGATTTGTAGATTCTGTGCAACCCCAATCAAAATCTTAGCAAGTCATTTTCCAGATGTGAACAAATTGATTCTAAAGGTTATATAGAGAGGCAATAGACCCAGAAAAGTCCACATAATCCTGCAGAATAAGATTGGAGACTGACAGCACCGGGGTTCAAGGTGTAATTACTATAAAGCTACAGTAATTGAGATAGTGTGGTATTGAAATAGTATTATGGAAGTTTCTGAAAGTTTCCATTTCTAACCTTGTAAAATCCACTTTATTTGCTCTGAAATTTCAAAAATAGACCTTGTAAAATGAATTTATATAGGCAGAAAAGACATATGAAGGTAGTAGTAGGAAGTTTCTTTTAGGAAAATGGTGTGCACATTACCTCATTGAATCTTCCCTAGGACACTTTAAGATAGACAATTGTAGCTCTATTTTCAAGCAAAGACAGTAAACTATGGTCAGAGGGACTTAACAGACTGGTTTGCAAGCTTTTAAGGAACATGTACAAATCAATAAACTTCTTCCTTTATTGAGAAAGTCTTGCTGTGAAGAACAAAAATCCAATGGACTAAGCAGTGAGCTTGGCACTGTGACTTGTTTACAAGCTCCTTCTCTTACTACAGAGCTGGAAAAACCTCTGAGAACAACTTCAATCATCGTCTGAGTAGCACATTATGGACAATAGGATGTTATGGATAACAGCACACCCTCTGGTATTAGACCAGCTGGACTTGACCCAGTTTCTGCCCCAGCTGGCTGTGTGACCTTAAAAAAGTTGTTTAAGCTTTCTGCACTCACCTCCCAGTTCATGAAAAGAAGGTCATAGTATTCTCCATGTTTTAGGGATGGTAAAGAATGAGATTATATTTAATACACACACACATACACCATGAATGGCACATAGAAAGGCAAAGTAAATGCTAAATAAATGTGGACAGTTTTACACTGTTAGTTTCACAAGTAGCTAGATTTATAACTCTCTGTCTTTGAAGTCTTAGGAGCCTAACCACTGAGCATGTTGTCTATGAAAAGGCCCTTGCTGATTCTCTGAACACTATCTCTCTGAGCTTCCGTCACCTAGAAGGATTGGTTTTGAATATGTGCACTACAAGTTGTGTCTATCCAGGAACTTCAGGGTGCAGGAGTACCTGCATTCTGTTGAATTTCTTGTACAAAAGGAACCGATACCATTAGCCCTTAAATAAGATGGAGTTTGGGGATTCCAGGAAGGCTCAAAACACAAAATTTTAAAATACAGTATCCAATTAGGGAGCTGGTAAACATATTGGGCAAAAAGTTTCTTTTGAATAGGCCCTCCAGCTTGCATCACATGCATTTTTATTAAAAGGAATGAAACATAGGAATCTCTTCACAGTTTTTAAAATTTGTACATAAAATTGCACAGTCAATAAAGGAAAAAGCAGTATGCTCCAATTTTGTTGGATGCCAATGACTATCTTAAGGGCATTCATGAACTAGAGCAAAGGCAGCCATCGTTGACATCTACCTTCTAGATGGCATGTGAGGAGGGATGCTGACTCCGTGGATCACAGTTGAGGAGGGTGGCCTTGTGGTGACTTTTGGAAGAATTTACTCAGCACCTTTCCAATGACCAAATGAAGTTGGCTGCCCTCAACTCTCTTCTATTGTACACAACAATTATATTGAAAGGTGAACTTCTTAAGAAAGAAAAATCCAAGCAAAAACAATTCAAGTACAAAGAGAAGACGTAAAGCTCCACCCTGGCCAAATCTCCCAGTGATGTCACAAGACTTGGCTGAAATGTGACCTCTGCATGGGGCTCAGAGTTTCATTACAATGAACTAGCTGGGAGAAAAGGATTCTCTGTTTCATCACAGATTTGCAGAGCAAACGGAGAGGGGTTGAGAAAACATTTTTCTCTTAGTAACTTTCTTTATGTACTCCAGTTTTTAAAAGTCCATAGACTGGGCTGGCGCTGTGGCTCAACAGGCTAATCCTCCGCCTAGCGGAGCCGGCACACTGGGTTCTAGTCCCGGTTGGGGCGCCGGATTCTGTCCTGGTTGCCCCTCTTCCAGGCCAGCTCTCTGCTATGGCCTGGGAGTGCAGTGGAGGATGGCCCAAATGCTTGGGCCCTGCACCCATGGGAGACCAGGAGAAGCACCTGGCTCCTGCCTTCGGATCAGCGCGGTGCGTCGGCCGTGGCAGCCATTGGAGGGTGAACCTACAGAAAAGGAAGACTTTTCTCTCTGTCTCTCTCTCTCTCTCACTGTCCACTCTGCCTGTCAAAAATAAAAAAATTAAAAAAATTTTTAAAAAGTCCATACACTGGGTTCTATGCACATTCCCTGTTTTGATAAAGGATGCTACATCTAAGGTTTGCATTTCCATAATAATTCCTTTACTTCAGCTTGCCCTATATCTTCATTTCATGCCACAGGCTGTAAACTTATTTCAACCAAAATAGATGCAAATAACATTAAAAAGAACTCTCAACATTTTTTTTTTTGCGTTTTCTGTTTCATCATCCAAAAGGTCAGAATTTTACATGTGTTGTTCTTTCACTTCAGACACCAGTGATGCATCTACTACATTCCATTCTCTAGAATTAGCTACAATTTACATGAGATCTGTCACATTGAAATGCAGGCTGGCCATGTTCTTTCCTTTGACTCAAATAACAGCAATTTGTTTCTCTTAATAAGCACATTTTCCCTTTTCAATATTTTCTTTTACCACACTGGAGGAAACACTGGTCCAAAGAATGTTTGAAAAGTGGGTTGAGGTTGCTGTGCCGAGACTGCCGTGTTAGAAACAGTCTCTGCTTTCTCTCTCTCCTCTGGGGTTTCAGATCCCGAGTTCTCAGAAGGAAACAGTGGCGCTCACAAAGATCTAGGACAGCAAGACCACAGTAATAATGCATGAACCTAAATACTAAGCTGTCCAAACAAAGATCTGGTGATGAGTTGTTAAAGCAGATCCCGGCAGGATCCCAGCAAACAAGTGGCTTCCTTTCTTGCCACTTCAGCTACAAACAGATCACAGTTCTGTGTCATCAAGGTGCCCTTTAAGTGCCCACCCTAGTTCACCAAAAATAAAAGGGTCTGTATGTCCTTTGATTCACTGGAAGAGGAAGAATTTGGTGAATGCACATCGCTAATATTAAACAGAAATACTGGGGAAGACAATGTTTTCAAGCAGCTGAACAAGGGGCCTGAGGCATTCTCAAGGAATAAGTAACAGTTAGGGAAAAAGAGATCCTGGACACATCACTTGGAGATGCTCTTAATTTCAGAACTCAATCTTCCTACCAGAGAAAATAAGAAGAATGGGTAAAAATGCTTTCTAACAAGCCTTTCCCAAAGCCGTTATTATTATGCAAATTTCTTGAGGAATCTTTGTTTGAAAATGTTTGTAGTTTTATTGCCAACAGGACTGCTTAAAAAAATAAGTTCAATTGTTTTCTCATTTCCTTATACAGAGACATATAGGATTGCTACTCAGAGCTTCCAGTCATCAGGAGATGGAAAAGGTTAATACCACAGGCTGATCAAATATTTGCCAAAGGCACATAAGTTTATTTTGTAAGCTTGCTTGATCATAGAAAAATGGATGGTATATGTTAAGTTTTAGCAAAACTGAAATTAGCTAATGGAGTTCCATTGCTATATGGAGGGCCCTGAAGTTGGGAGACATTGAGACAACAGATTATCAATTCCCCCACCTTGATGATTTCTCTAATTCTATGATCCTTCCATTCTTGTCAACATGGACAAAATCAAAAAGCAGAAACTTGAAGAAAATAACACAGCAGAGAAGGGAATTAAGAAATTCAGCTGGAATGGGCATTTAACCTAGCAGTGAAGACTCTTGTATCAGAGTACATGGGTTCAGTTCCCAGCTCCGGCTCCTGACTCCAGCTCTCTGCCACTACTGACCCTGGTGGCTGCAGGGATGGCTCAAGGAATTGGGTTCCTGCCACTCTCAAGTAATTTTTTAAGTAAATATATTAAGTCACTCCTTTCTTCTAAAGGCTAGAATAATCTTTTTCTCAATTAGCATGTAATCATTTACTTTTTATAGAAAGTTCATTGCTAAAAATGATTTTTCTCAGAATTTTAATAAGCTCTGTTTGTGGTGGAATGAAAAAGTCATGCCAAGATGGCTGCTGGCAACAGAAACTGCCTGGCAACAGGCTGTGATTGGATGGTTTCGGAAACCACATGACAGTGGAGCCTCCCTGGCAACAGGCTGTGATTGGATGGCTTTGGAAACTGCCTGGCAACAGAGTGTGATTGGTTAGGGCATAGACCGCCCTTTGACCAGATTGGCTGCCTTGGCTATATAAGCTGCTGTAGCAACTGAAATAAATGAGTCTGCAGGCTGCTTGCCTCAGGCCTGCTTTCACCCAACTCCCAGGGTCTGCGTGGTGATTCTGTGCCTCTTGCCCCCACCATGCTCTTCTCAGGAACAAATCCATAGCAACATCTGTTGAACCTACTTTCTTTTGCAAACCAAAGGATGGATCAGAGAGAAACCTTAGCTCCCAGAATTTCACTGTTAATTGACCCTTGATGTTATAACTGATCATCACAAACAAGAAGGTACTCAGGCAAGATGCAGAGCTGAGTTCCATACAACCTGAGCTTTAAGATATAACTGTTACCTGCCAGAGGATTGTAAGCAATTCTCTGATCAAAGCATCTCCATGATGCTGGCCCACCCTATCTCATCCTCACCCACCCGAATAATTATAGACACAAACCAAATTTGATTTGGCAATCAATGCTCTACAGCCCAGCCCCAGCTTATGCCTTTAGTCACATCTCTTCAATTCAGTTCAACTAAACAAATATTCATGAGTACCTTTTACATGCCAAACCCTTTAATAGACATGGGGATACAAAGATAAGTAAAGCACTATCTCTGTACCAAAGATCTGCACTGCCTCTTCTGTAACGAGAGAATCTATTAACACAAATAAGCAGAGAAAACACTGTCTTGTTAGGTTGCTGAGAAGACTAAGAGAGATAATACATGTAAAGGGCTCAGCATCGTTCTGGAAAGAGTGGCATCTGTCTATAATGATGTCTGCAGGTAGGCCAGGTATCTCATGCGTGGTTTTGACTTTCCTTCTTGAAGACACAGGGTTTTCAAAAAGTTCATGAAGAATGAGAACTATGGGGAAAACTACAGATAGATCTCAAATTTTTGCACACACACACAAAAAAAACAAATCTTACTTTTTAAATTCTATTTTTCCATTAACCTTTTGAAGTGATCCCATACATTGCCAAGTCATTCAGATACTACTGACAATTTCATGAAGAGACAGAGAAAAGGATTTAGAAACAACACATAATAAAATTATCTGATAGAATTTGTGTCCTATGCACACTTCCTCTCCACATTCTGCCCCTAATCTCTTTACTAATCTCTTCACCATCACCCCAAACAAAATCCATTGTGTAGCTCCCTACACAAGAAGAAGAAATAGCCTAATAGTTTATGGGCCACAGGCCCCTAGAGATCACTTGAAGTCCTATGTATTACATAAGCATGCCCCATTTGCTGTTATTCTTGGAGGTGTGAAGTCTGATGGAAAAGCTTCTCTCTCTGATGAAGCATTTCACCCACAGATAGCAGATCCGTTGTAAGCAAGAGCGGTTGTTATTGCCGTTCTAACAAAATAAGCTTTTCTCCACACTTACAGACTCAAAAGGAATAAACTCCTGAAATTGACGCCAAAAATATGTCTTTAAAAAATCAACCAAATTCAGGGGCAGAGAAAGAGGTGGGCACTAAGGAACTCCCTTTCTTGGATTTTGACTCCTGAACTGAGCCTTGGACACTGCTTCCAAGATCGAACCTGCCCATAACTCTGCTCTCACTGTATCCTGAGCCTTCAAATACTCCCTGGGTGCATCCCATGGTCCTTAGATTTTACTCTACACCCCATGATTTGCTGGTAGATCTGAGGAAACCACCTTGCTTAGATCAGAGAAAAGAACTCCTAAGGGAACTCAATTATTTCCTCCTGTGGCTACCTGCTTTATATCTCATCCCCTTCCATCTCACGGAACTAGGGTGTTACAGCAGCATGACATGAAATTCCCAGCAACATCTCCCCCCACCTCCATGGGTCCAGCTACGAAGCTCTTGATTCCATTCAATGGAAAGAGGCTCAGTCATCATGAACAGCACCCTGTGTGTTATGGCTGTGTTTCTTGCTATTGTACTCAGTATAACTGCATTACTTCTTTGAGTATCAGATCCCTTAAACATTATACAACAGGACAATAAATAATGAGGTGTCACTACATAACAATTGAGTGTTTCTGTTTTGATTGGCATGTTCATGCTAGGACAGGCCACTTTGCTGTGACCCTGAATGATTCTCATTGCCAGGTGAGCTCTACCTCTTGACCTCTGGACCACAGAAAGGAGAGCCACAAGTGGACCCCTGCCTATAGACCTGAGGAGGGCTGCTGCATTCCACTGTATTCCACCACGGGAACACACATTCTCATTTGGAAGTCTCAGAAGGACAGACTGTGGTCACCACCACCCTTGGGAGGTTTTGCAAACATGGTCATCTTAAGGAAAAAGCTTGCTTTGTTCCAAAGCGCATGGGTTGAGGATCCAGCACCCAGAACTTTCCAGAAGCTCTGCCATCTCATCTACTGGAAAATTCTGCTAAAACCCAACAGTAAGCCTCAGCATGTCTGGCAGCTCAGGGCTCCATGGCTGCTCCACACAGCTGCTGCACTTGGCATCCAAGCAGAGCTGGTTCCTCTTTTGCTGATACTATCAAGATGTTCCTTGTTTCTGATCATGAGTATTAATAATAATATTTACCCGAACAGGCCCTGTAGAGTGCCAAAAAGCAGAAAGTGCTTCAGAAGCAGTCTGCCACGAATCCAGGGCCAGACATGCCAGAGTGGAGCATCCAGAGTGGTTCCTGAGAGCAGTCAACCGGTACCGTGTTGAGGCCCCACAGAAGGCACGCTCTGTGTCCACTAGTCAATGTGAGTGCAAGAGCTGTCAGTCAGAAGGAGCACCCAGGAATGCGTGGGGGGTATATACTAACAAAAATGGCCCAAACTACAAATGTGGCACCAAAAAGCTCCTCTCACAGTGGCATTCGTTGTATTCATATGTCAATTCTCCTCACCTTCTTTTGAAAATTACATTCTTTTTTTGGTTATTAGGCTCTTTTTCTAAATAAAAGTTTATTTTAATTTTTAATTAGTTTTAACAGATTCTATGTGTTTTGTAGATAGAATTCTCAGAACCTAATGATATTCCCTTCTTCCCTTCCTCCCCCATTTCCCTCTGACACTTTTTCCTTCTCCATTTTTTTTAGTTTTTGAGATAACATATCTTAAATTTACATTATAATAAAAAGACTAATACTTCACCCAAATAATAAGTTTGACAAGAAAAAAAGACCCTAATTTAGTGGGAATATAGATGGTGACTATAAACAATAATTGAATGAAAAAATTAGCATTTCACCCATATATAGAAAATTTTAAAGTAATCACAGATTATTAAAACTATAGAATATAGCATTCCTTTTCCTTTTATTTATTTATATTTATTTTAAGTAATTTTTATTTATCAGGTGATACTCCCCACCCTGCCTTCCCTCTCACCCATGTCCCCACCCTCGCTTTTCCTTCCTTTCAATTTTTACAAGGAAATACTTTTGGTTTATTTTATAATCATAAGCTTAACCCTCCACTAAGTAAAGACAAAGATCATGTTTTCCCTGACCTGTGGTAACTAACAAGTTAAAAAACATGTAGTGTATGTGAGCAAACTTGACATTTCCCAATTTGATGACTGTGTACAGCCCATCTCTACTGTTGAGCAATAGTGCTATTTTCTTTGTCTTACTATTTGTTGAATTCTTACTATTTGTTAAATTCTTACTATTTGTTGAAGTCTTTACTTAATAATACAATATTGTAACTATTGGTTTCACAATGGTATAAAACAAAATTGTACAAAACTATATTTGCAGTAATACTGATACAGACATTTCTTTCTCTGTTCTTTTTATGGTTGGTTTTCTAAATTTTTCTTTTTTGAGGAATGAGCTCTACCTCATTTAATACAGCTGGACAGAACGGTTATGCAAGGCACCTTGCACTCTATTGAAGAAGTGGCAGCTGAGTCCATACTGGTCATTGGACCAATCCCTTCCTCCTCCAAGTCGGATTATATGGGAGTAATGAAGACGATGAAGCTGATGAATCCCAGCAGCAAAGCCTGGCCATGCCCAAGTGACTCCAACAACCGCAATTATTTTAGAGTCCCTTGTTTTTTCTTTATCTAATTATTTATGTGTTCTTGTTGCTTTGTTTTTGCAATGTTTTGGAGTTTTTGCTTGATATATGACATCCTCAAGTTTATGCACACACACACACACACGTGTGTGTGTGTGTCCTTAGTTTCGCCAGAGTACATTTCTGTTGCTTATGACCAAAAGCTCTTAACTGATACAAAGAAGTAGTCTCCAAAACACTTGGAGGATATGTTTTCCCTACAGATCCTGCACGGTATTGATAAAATAAGGTTTGTACATAAAAGGCACATGAAGGCGGGGTTGGTAGAGAACTGTGGAGCAGCAGCAGAGGCACACGGTCACTCACGCTCAGTGACAATGTGCTGGAGATGCTGACTGATTTCACCAAAACTGCAAATGTCTTACAGCTGCAGAGAAACCTCCCAAAGCTGCCTTTCCTTTAAACACATGCTAAATCAAAACAGAAATCGGGGACCAAAATAAAGTGTGCAGTTTATTTGGAATACAGGGGAATTCCAATGCAGTACTTGAACTACTCTGGCTTAAGAGAAACAAAAACACTGGAGTATGATAGGATGAGTGGACACCCAGGGATGTGGCATGTTCTCCCATATGGACTGTCCATGCCCACTCTCCGCACAATGTTGC
Source organism: Lepus europaeus (assembly GCF_033115175.1). Lineage (NCBI taxonomy): Eukaryota > Metazoa > Chordata > Mammalia > Lagomorpha > Leporidae > Lepus > Lepus europaeus. The sequence continues at coordinate 174,416,601 of NC_084827.1, forward strand.
TCCACAGCGATGGGCTTCGACTGTGCACCACAAAATTCCAAACAGCAGACCCTCATGCTAACCAAAGAGCTCCATAGAAAACTGATGGACTCCAGGTATTTAGACCATAAATGCTCCATAAGCAAAGAAAAGCTAGTGCAACAAAAACATTGCTAAGTGCAAATCTCCACGCTTCAAAGAGCTTTGTTACTTCATGTAAGGCAAAGGATGGTGGTGGGATTGGAGGTTTGCTTCATCAAAAATAAACATCTTAATTGCTGCCATTACTGAATAATCTTTCATATAAATTGCTTGGAAGAAATAAAATTTCTAGTCCAATATTTTCAGCTCATTGAGAGTGTGGTCTAAATTTGTGGTATACTGGTCAGAACTCAACACACTCTAATTTATAGATAAGACCAGTCAACAGCTGGCATGGGCGGTGTATTGGCTTGCTAAGTCCAACATAACAACATACCAGGGATTATTGACTAAAGCAACAGAAAATCGTTGCAGTTTGGAAGCTGAGGCTCTGCAAAGTGTTGGCCCATGTTTTCTCCTGAGTTCTCTCTGCTTAGTGCAGGGAGGCACTGGCTCACAGGGTCCTTATATCATTCTCTCCCTGTGCCTGTGTGTCCTTGCTGTGCCTCTGCATACCCTGACCTCCTCTTTTTAAATGTTTTTTAACTTTTTAAACAATTTTCAGTGTTAACATCCATGGTATTTATTACTCTGTTTTCAACTGGCCTATTATGATATTACTCATCCATTTCCCTACCTGTTGCATCTTTAGAGCGTAACACTATTGACAAAATTTCTAATTAATTTTTGACATAGAACTCAATGTGTTTCAAGATTATCTTATGAAACCTTCCCATAATCTATGCCATAAACTAGGTCCACATAACCTCCAAAAGTTCCCTCCTGCCCTATTATTTTTTGAAGATTTATTTATTTATTTACTTGAAAGTCAGAGTTACACACAGAGAGAGAGAGAGAGAGAGAGAGAGAGAGAGGCAGAGAGAGAGAGAGAGAGAGGTCTTCCATCTTCACTCCTCAATTGGGCGCAACACCCAGAGCTGTGCCAATCTGAAGCCAGGAGCCAGGAGCTTCTTCTGGGTCTCCCATGTGGGTGCAGGGGCCCAAGGACTTGGGCCATCCTCCACTGCCTTCTCATGCCATAGCAGAGAACTGGACTGAAAGTGGAGCAGCCGGGTCTTGAACCGGCACCCACATGGGATGCCGGTGCTTCCAGCCAGGGCGTTAACCCACTGCACCACAGCACTGGCCCCTGCCCTATTATCTGTTATTATTAGTTTTTTGATTAACATAAAATGCATCCTTTTACAAATTTTTGAGGTATACAGTACAGTACCAATAACAATAGGCCTATTGTTGTATAATAGAGCTCTGGGATTTATAGATCTTGAATAACTGAAACATTGGACCCTTTAACTAATATCTTCCCATGTCCTCTCCCTCCAGCCCTGGTAACCACTCGAGTCCTCTTCTGTGGGCTTAACTATTTGGGATCTATCACCCAGGTGGCATCACGTAGTATCGGTCCTGTGTCCGGCTTATTCCACGTAGCATAAAGTCCTCCAGATTCATCCATATTGTCCCAAATTGGAGAATTTCCTTCCTTAGGACTAAAAGATATACCTTTGTATGTGCATGTCCCACTTGTTTCCCACCCCTCTGTTGGTGACCCCTGAGATTGCCCCCATTGTATTGTGAATCACACTGCCATGACTGGGCCAGGACAGACACCTCTTCAGGATTCCAATTCCAATCCCTTTGGATCAATATTCACAAGTGGCATTGTCAGATCATATGGTAGTTCTGTTTTCAGCTTTTTGAAAAAACTTCATATTGTTTGCCATAGTGGCTGTATCCATTTATACTCCCTCTAAAGTCGGTACAGTGGTAAAGAGGTTCCCTTTCTCCACATCTTCAGCAACAAATAAGGAGATTGAATCATTAATCATCAGCCTTCTGACAGGGTGGGCGTTTTGCCTAGGGGTTAAGACACCAGCTAAGGGGCCCAGGCCCGTACTGGACCTGAGCTGGGTACCGCGCTCTGAGTCCTGACTCCAGCTTCCTGCTAACGCAGGTCCTGGAGGCAGTGGTGATGCTCAAGGAATTAGGTCCCTGCTACCCACATGGGAGACCTGGATTGAGTCCTGGTTCCCAGCTGAGGCCCAAACAGTTGCAGGTAACTGGGGAGTAAACCAACTCTCTCTCTCCCTCCCTCCACCACAAGTAGATTAAACTAAAATTCTTAAAATTTTCCAACAAAGTAAATATCAGGACCAAATGGATTTACAGGTGAATTCTACACTTAAAGAAGAATTAATGACAATGCTTCCTAAACTCTCTAACAAAATCAAAGGAAGAAAACTTTCAAACTCTTTTTAAGAGGCCAGCATCACCCTGACACCAAAGGCAACAACATTACAAAAAATGAAAACTAGAGGCTAATACTTCCAGTGAACTTTGATGAAAAAATGCAAAACAAAATATTAACAAACCAAATTCAGCAGTGTATTAAAGAGATCAAATACCCTGACCAAGTGGGATTTACCCCTGGGATGCAAGGATGGTTCAACATATGCAGATTCATCAGCATGATGTACCACACAACGGAATGAAGGAGGAAATCACATTACCATCTCATCGATGCAGGAAAAACATGTAACAAAATTCAGCACCTTTATGAAAAACAAAACAAACAAACAAACAAAATGTCGACAATCAGGCACACGAAGGAATTTATCTCAATTCTATAAAGGCCTTCTGTGAAAAAGCCCCCAACTGCTATTACACTCAGTGATAAAACATGAGATCTTTTAAGACCTGGGACTTAAAATACTATTTCCACTTGTATTCATCATAGCAAGAGAAGTTTTAGCCAGTTAGAATATCCAGGAGCAATTTCAACAGAAAAAAAGGAAAAGTGTTCAAATCAGAAAGGAAGTAAAATTATCTCTGCAAATGGCATGATCATAAATCCAGAAAACCCCAAAACCTCTGCAAAACAGTTGTTAGGGGTAATGGATGAATCCAGCAAAGTTGCAGGATATAAAGTCAGTGAGCAAAAATCAGTGACTTTCTATTCACTAACAATGAATTATGTAAATGTTTTCAAAATAGCTCATTTACAACAGCATCAAAAAGAATAAAATACTTCGAACAGACTTGACCAAGGAGGTAAAAGATTTATAAAGTTAAAAATATAGAACATTAATGAAAGAAAGTAGATATAAATAAATAGAAATATATGCATGTTCATGGATTAAAAGACTTCATATTCTTAAAATATCTATATCTCAAAGCAATCTACCCATTCAATAGAATTCCTACCAAAATCTGCATGGCGGTGTTTACAGAAATAGAAAAAATGTGAAACCTCAAAAAATCACCAAAACAATTTTAAACAGGAAGAACAAAGCTGGCAGCATCACAATTAGTGGTTTCAAAAATAGATTACAGTTCCAGTGATCAAAACAGTATGGTAGCGCCATAAAAACAGACATATCAATCGATGGGAAAGGATAGAGAGCTGATCTTTGACAGGAGTGCCAAGAATATCTGTCGGGGCAGGATTCAATGAATGATGCTGGGGAAGCTTGGGTATATGTATGCTGAAGAATGCAATTGGACCTCTTACACTGCTCAGAACAACGAGCTCAGAACGGATTGAAACCTTACATGGAAGACTTGAGACCGTAACCTTCTAGAAGACAGCACAGGGGAAAGCTTCTGGACACTGGCCTTCGCAACTGCTTCTTACATGTGACCCCAAAAGCAAACACAGACAAGTGGGATTTTAGCAACCCCAAAAGCTCCTGGACACTGGCCTTCGCAACTGCTTCTTACATGTGACCCCAAAAGCAAACACAGACAAGTGGGATTATAGCAACCCCAAAAGCTTCTGGACACTGGCCTTCGCAACTGCTTCTTACATGTGACCCCAAAAGCAAACACAGACAAGTGGGATTATAGCAACCCCAAAAGCTTCTGGACACTGGCCTTCGCAACTGCTTCTTACATGTGACCCCAAAAGCAAACACAGACAAGTGGGATTTTAGCAACCCCAAAAGCTTCTGCACAACAAAAAGAAACAATCAGCCTAATGGAAACACCATCTTCAGAGCAGGAGAAAATATTTGCAAGCCATGTATCTGATCAAGGGCTAATACCAGGTTACCTGAGGAACTTCACACCTCCTGATGCAATCACATCAAATTAGGATCTTCCCTAACTGCTTACTTTTAGCTCAATTATCGTCTTACGGCTCTCTCTCCATTTTCTGAGACACAGGGGTTAGGTGAAGCTTAACACGAATGTTTAGGTGCAGTGCAAAGTGTAGCATGGAACTATAAATTGAATGAATGTCACAACTGCCCCATGCAAGTTGATTGCCTCCTAAAGTAAGTTCCTCTATTTTGATGTGTTATCACCTATATTCATATCGTAGGGCCCCTTTAATGAAATACCACATACTGGGTGCCTTAGAACAACAAATGGTCACTACCTCACAGTTACAGAGGTCCAGAGGCCCCAAATCTAGACAGCAGCCTCTGAAGCTGGGAAGGAGCCCATCCTAGACTCTGGAAACCTCAGAATGGCTGTCGTCTTCCTGTGTCCTCACAAGCATCGTGTGTGTGTGCGTGTGTGCGTGTGCGTGCGTGCATGCGTGTGTACAAGCTTCCCTATTGTAGCCAGATACCAGGCAGACCGGATCAAGAACTGGACCTTCTACAGTAGGACTTCATCTTGAATAATTATACCTACAATGACCTTATTTCCAAAAAAAAAAAAAAGAGGTCACATTCTATGAATGTGCATGAAGTATTAGATTCAGCATGCTAGACTAAAATCAAAGATCTTGAAATTCAAACAGACATTTGCCTTCTCCTTACCCAGTTTCACACACACAAAAGTTTATAGGGCCAGTGCTATGGCACAGCGGGTAACACTGACACCTGCAGTGACGGCATTCCGTATGGGCATCCATTCAAGGCCCAGCTGTCCTCCTCTGATCCAGCTTCCTGCTCGCTCTCTCTCTCTCTCTCTCTCTCTCTCTGTAACTCTGCCTTTCAAATAAATATATAAATCTTTTTTAAAATGTTTGCAGTGTCAATCACAGGTCACTAAAAGTCTTTCGCTGACATTTGTTTATTATGTTTGAAGTTTATCCCGCTCTCCTTCCCTTGTTGATTCGGGGAAGCGGAGCGGGCGGCGCGAGCGTCACGCCAGACCGCGGCCCGCACGCCTTCGCCTCCCTGAGGGCCTCCGGAGCCTCCCGGAGCCTCCTTGTACCTCGCGCGCCAGGCCCGCGGCGGCCAGGACCTAGCGAGGGCACCACCGCCCAGCCCGCGTCCGAGAAGGAGCCCGACATGCCCGGCCCGAGAGAGGAGAGCGAGGAGGAGGACGAAGACGACGAAGAGGAGGATGAAGAGGAGGAGAAAGAAAAGAGTCTCATCGTGGAAGGCAAGAGGGAAAAGAAAAAAGTAGAGAGGTTGACAATGCAAGTCTCTTCCTTACAAAGGGAGCCATTTACAATTGCACAAGGAAAGGGGCAGAAACTTTGTGAAATTGAAAGGATACATTTCTTTCTAAGAAAACAGATGAACTTAGAAATCTACACAAACTGCTTTACAATAGACCAGGCACAGTGTCCTCATTAAAGAAGAATGTGGGTCAGTTTAGTGGTTTTCCATTTGAAAAAGGAAGTATTCAGTATAAAAAGAAGGAAGAAATGTTGAAAAAATTTAGAAATGCCATGTTAAAGAGCATCTGCGAGGTTCTTGATTTGGAGAGATCAGGTGTAAATAGTGAACTAGAGATGGGGATCTTGAATTTCTTAATGCATCCGAAGCCTTCTGGCAAACCATTGCCAAAGTCTAAAAAGACTTCTAGTAAAGGCAGTAAGAAGGAACGCAACAGTTCTGGAACAACAAGGAAAGCGAAGCGAACCAAATATCCTGAAATTCTGTCAGATGAGTCTAGTAGTGATGAAGATGAAAAGAAAAACAAGGAAGAGTCTTCAGAGGATGAAGATAAAGAAAGTGAAGAGGAGCCACCAAAAAAGACTTCAAAAAGAGAAAAACCTAAGCAGAAAGCTGCTGCGAAAAATAAGAAGTCTGTAAAAAGTGCTAATGGTAAGAGAGCAGACAGCAAGCACCACCAAGAAGAATCAGAACAGTTCCAAGAAAGAAAGTGAATCTGAAGATAGTTCAGATGATGAACCTTTAATTAAAAAATTGAAGAAACCACCTACAGATGAAGAGTTAAAGGAAACAGTAAAGAAATTACTGGCCAATGCTAACTTGGAGGAAGTCACAATGAAGCAGATTTGTAAAGAGGTATATGAAAATTATCCTGCTTATGATTTAACTGAAAGAAAAGATTTCATAAAAACAACTGTTAAAGAACTAATTTCTTGAGACTGAGATGACTTGTTCCCATAGATTCGAAGATCTGATTTATACCATTATACCAGCAAAGAGAATGTATTTCCTTTTCTAAATCCTTGTTAAGCATTGTGGTAGAACTAAAGTGCTGACCCTTTATTATCTTCAGTGTTAACGTAAAATTGAGCTTGCTGTTTTAAATTGCATTTCTATGCAGTTTTTAGTTAAAATTCTTGCATGGCAGTAATTGTTACTTGCTTTTATAGTTGTATTTTGTACATTTTTGATTTCTTTATATATGGATATAGATCCTTGAATTGTGGTTTTTAGTGCACTTAATATTAGCTTGCTTAAGACATTCTTTTAATCAGGTAGAACAAAAGTTATTATAACCGGCATTTATACATAGACTATTGTGGCATTTAGTACATGAACTATTTTGAATACACATCTCTTCTGTCAGAGTGAAAGCTCCAGTGATGGTGTGTTCATCATGTAACAGTACACACGCTACAGTTGTCCAGAGGACTAGAATGGAACTTCTCTCCTGCATGTGTATATATGTCAAATTGTCAGCATGACAGAAGTGACAGATGTTATTTTTGTATTTTTAAAAACCAATTTGTTGTATATAAGGTTTTTTATTTCTTTTGTGCAGATCAGTTTTTAAACTCACATAGGTAGGTGTCTTTCCACTTGTAAACGATAAAATGTCAGTGTTGAGCAGTGTGACAGCAGCGAAAGTCAGAATTCAGTGACAGGACAGACAGTTCCCCTGCTTTGCCTTTAAAGTGTCATCAATTTGTAGTTTTAGTGTTAACTCTGCAAAAATGTTTGTTGATACATTTTATATTAAGGACAGACCAAAATCAATACGTCAAAGCTTCAAAAACTTTGGGGAGAGGGGTTACATACAAGCACATTTGGCTTATTAGTAAATGAAACGATTCTTATTAACTGCTTTGCCCATATAAATTGCTCATATTTACAGGAAACTTGATCACCCTCATAATGATGATAAAGGAACCAGATAATGGTGCCAGAAATGTTAGGCAGTAGCGGCTATCTCTGACAAAGTATTTCTCAGAAGTGATAATATGCTTATTTTTACCTTTAAAGAAATTCATTGTATTTGTGTAATTAGGGCTGTTGGGCTTGAAATTTTGGCCAATCAGGATTCTAGGTGATCAGCATATGGACCACTCTTGAATGAGACTGATTTTATCTTTTGTCTTAATAAAGTTAGTTAAATAATCTCTAAATCTTAAACTAAAACATGCTGCTATAAAAATCATTTGATATACCAATAGAGTGTTTAAAAATGCATCATAGAACAGAAATATGTAAAACTGATGTTGAATGTGAACAGGTGTTTTCATAGGCTTGACTTGTTTCTTAAGACTTTAGGGAAAGTACGTTTAATGAATGGAATAAGTAACTAACGGAAACCTAAGAATTGGCCTTTGATTTTAAATATTCTTACAAACCTTGTCAATAAAAATTATAAATCTAAAAATAAAATAAAATAAAATATCTTGATACATGGGCTTCCTGAATGGTGTCCCTACTGCAAACGCCCATGTGCTTTGCCATTGAAATGAGCAGGTTAATGGTTCACATAAAAATTCTGTGGGTGTGTGGGAGACTCAGAATAAACTCCTGGCTCCTGGCTTCAGCCTGGTCCAGCCCTGGCCATTGCAGCCATCTGGGGAATGGAAGATTTCTTTCTCTCTGCCTCTCCCTCTCTGTAACTCTGTAACTCTGCCGAAAGAAAGAAAGAAAGAAAGAAAGAAAGAAAGAAAGAAAGAAAGAAAGAAAGAAAGAAAGAAAGAAAGAAAGAAAGAAAGAAAGAAAGAAAGAAAGAAAGAAAGAAAGAAAGAAAGAAAGAAAGAAAGAAAGAAAGAAAGAAAGAAAGAAAGAAAGAAAGAAAGAAAGAAAGAAAGAAAGAAAGAAAGAAAGAAAGAAAGAAAGAAAGAAAGAAAGAAAGAAAGAAAGAAAGAAAGAAAGAAAGAAAGAAAGAAAGAAAGAAAGAAAGAAAGAAAGAAAGAAAGAAAGAAAGAAAGAAAGAAAGAAAGAAAGAAAGAAAGAAAGAAAGAAAGAAGAAAGAAAGAAAGAAAGAAGAAAAGAAAAGAAAAGAAAAGAAAAAGGATTCCATTTGTGGCTCAATCTGAATTCATCATTCTAGTCAGTGAGTTCTATCATCCAGATATACATATAGATGTCCTTTCACTATCCAAAGTGTTGCTAAGAGCTTACTTGCATCTCAGAAAAGGTTGAAACATTTAAGATTTGAGATTCACTCATTCGTTCATTTGTTTGTTAACCAAACCTTTGCCGCTACACATATTTTGCTAGGTGTTGTCCTGGGTTCTGGAGAGATTGCAGAGGAAAAAGCAGGTAAAATACACTCTCCATGGAGCTTACATTCTAGTGATGAGACTCACAGTAAAACCAAAAAATTAATACTGACAAATGCCAGGTGATAAAAGCTATCATAAATAAATACCAAGAGGGCACTGGCTAGAGGCAGAATTATAGCCAGGACAGCCAGGGAGGGACTTGACAACTGGATAGGGATCTGCAGACCTGAGAAGAGAGACCCATATACATATTGAGGACAAACATCTTTTTTTAAAAAGGATTTTTGTTGTTCTTGTTTACGTATTTGATAGACAGAGTTATAGACAGAGAGAGGGAGAGACAGAAAGAGAGGTCTTCCACCCACTGGTTCACTCCCACAATGGCCACAACAACTGGAGCAGGCTGATCCTCCAGGAGCTGTTTCCAGATCTACAACACGGGTGCAGGGGCCCAAGGACCTGGACCACCTTACACTGCTTTCCCAAGCGCACCAGCAGGGAGCTGGATGGGAAGAGGAGCTGTCGGGATATGAACTGGTGCCCATGTGGGATGCTGGCACTGCAGGTGGAGGCTTAGCCTACTATGCCACTGGCCTGAAGGACAAGCATCTTCTAACAAAGGAAGTACATAGGAGGTCCAAAGGTCCTGGGGCAGAGGGGGACAGCCTGATCTGTTCAATGAACAGCAAGAGGACAGAGTGCCCAGAACTGAAGAAGCAAGGGAAGAAAAAGAAAAGAAGGAAATTCTGTGGGTCTTGTCACCTGTCACTGACCTACCAGTTGGCTTCTGCCAAAGTCCAAAGAATCTTTAGTCATTGCAGAAATCAGATGAAATTCAAGTTGTTTTATTTTTTCCCATGAGCCTAGAGCTCTGTGTATATAGACTCCTCTCTGTCTTGGTCTAAACACATTAAATTGTGTCCTCTAAACACATTTATGAGGTATTAAAGCCTCCTGATTTTTACCTTAACCACTCTCCAAAAGGCAGAAGAAAAGGAACTTGAATTAGTTCCTATTTGGACGGAGTTTCTCCTGTTTAGTGTGAGAAAAATGCAAATTGTATGATTTCTAGTAGTCATCAAAGGCTCTTTGTGGTGGCTCTTTATTCAGGAATTTATGTTACATGACTTTGTATTTTTTTTACAGATGTATTATATTTATTTAAAAGAGTAACAGAGATGGGGGCACATAGAGAAACAGAGATCTTCCATTTCCTGGTTCACTCCCCAGATTGCTACTTCAGCTGGGGCTGGGGCTGGGCCAGGCCAAAGCTGGAAGCCTGGAACTCTGTCAGGGTCTCCCACATGGGTGGCAGGAGCATAAGTGCTTAGATCACCTTCCACTGCTCTCCCACGTGCATTAGCAGCAAGCTGGATCACCAGCAGGTACAGCTGGGACTCAAACCAGTGCTCTGATATGGGATACTGGCATCCCAAACAGCAGCTTATCCTGCCACACCAAGATATTGGCTTCTGTAATTATTTTTAATAAACTCATTAATAGACCAGCAGAGAGACAGACAGTGAGAGACAGAGAGTCCCCAAATACTGGGTCACTCTCCAAATACCCACCAGTGTGGGATGCAGGTGTCTTAACTGCTGAGATAAATGCCCATTCCTGTACGTACTTACTATTCCCCTCCTCATTCTTAGATTTTACCTTCTGGATTCAGTGTCTGAAGAAAGACCTGAGCTAAAAAAAAAAAAAAAATGTAAAAACAAACCAAAAAAACCACTTAATTCTCCCAATAAAAAAAAAAGAAAGTTGAAAACATACACTTTCTGACTTAGCAAAACAAAGCAGGCAACCAGAGGTGATACTACAGGACACAGATGCGGGGAAAGCATCTTTCAAACACCTGCCTTGCGTGCGATTGTAGCTTACCCACTTCATTTAGAAGTTAAAGAGACAGAGAAGAAAATATCCCATATTGGGTTCTCCAAATCAATTGTGCTTTAACTAAGGCTAATTCAATAATTTGATGGCTTGAAAACCTCGATTAATGACTGCTAAAGTATTTAACAATGGAATCAGAAAATCAAGCAAGATGACTTTGATCAGTTGAATAATTTGTCTCTCAGTTTGTAGTCATCTAAAGAATTTGACCCTGGATATTTGTTCTAAAATATGCTGAAGCCAAAAGTCAAAACATCATAATAATTCACAGAAAATTGTTTGATAGGTACAGCCAAAATTGACAGCACTACTTCCAGCTCAGTCATACCACATAAATTCAGCCAGATTGAGTCCAATATTTTGCAATTAACTCCTGTAGCGGTCTTTCACTTTTCTTTATATTTGTTCCAACAGGACTATATGATGTGGGAATGCACACCAAGTGGAAGCTGGGGTCAGATGTTTAATCTGAGAGTGCTGGAATCCAAGCAGAGGTTGAATGTTATCATGTTCAGCCCACAGATCTGAGTCAAGGGTAGAACCAGGCTGAACCACACATTGCAAAACAGAGCAAAGTTGGGGCACAATGGTTAACAATTACTTCCAAATAGCTGGCTGATGAGTCACATGTAAGACACCAAAATCTTCTCCTTAGTAAAGACTCAGTTGAGAAATTTGACATAAGGGACAAATTGTTCAAATGATCTGATAATTCTTTATCAATTTGATGAGGGCAAGGGGAATTATAACAAATACAACAAACTGGCCAGCACCGCAGCTCAATAGGCTAATCCTCCGCCTGTGGTGCTGGCACACCGGGTTCTAGTCCCGGTCGGAGTGCCGGATTCTGTCCCGGTTGCCCCTCTTCCAGGCCAGCTCTCTGCTGTGGCCAGGAAGGCAGTGGAGGATGGCCCAAGTGCTTGGGCCCCTGCACCCGCATGGGAAACCAGGATAAACACCTGGCTCCTGGCTTCGGATCAGCGCGGTGCGCCAGCCACAGTGCCGGCCACAGTGGCCATTGTGGGGTGAACCAACGGTAAAGGAAGACCTTTCTCCTCTCTGTCTCTCTCTCTCTCACTGTCCACTCTGCCTATCAAAAAAAAAAAAAAAAAAAACAAATACAACAAACCAAGCTATGCATAGAAAGACTCCGAGTCATTGAGCTACAGAAATCACATTAATTTTAATAATTTTCTTACATAGACCCTTGTTTGTGGCACCTAATGTGTTAGAAATGTGTTTTGTCAAAACATTTGCTGCAGGAGGGGAATAGGAAGCGATTGATTCGAGCACAAAAATTTGCAGAACCTACAAATACGTTTTGTAACATTTGCCCTCCCAGATCCTGAGAATAGCAGAGTCGTGAATGCCTCTGAGAAAGCGAACTGACCTCGCTTCCTTCCCCAAAGAAGAGAAACGCCAGCTTACTCACATGTGCAGCCAGATATTCCGCCTCACTTCCGGATGTATCGGCATTTCTGGTTCCTCCAGAACCCGGCTGTGAGTTCACTGGTCACAGGGCGCAGGGTCAGCATGGTAAACGGTGAAGCACGCACTGCCATTCTGAGCTAACAGTAGGAGGGAGGCCGAGAGCCTTCCCAGGCTAGGCTGCAGACCCGTAACAACTAACATAGGCTGCATGATCAGGTGAACAAAGAAGGGCTGTCAGGAAATCAAAAAGTGACAGCCATCAAAGTCTTTTCTCCCACCATGGATGCCCTGAGAGATGGGTAGAAAGCTGTACACGATGCTACTCCTCCATTGACAAGGCCATGAAGTGTGGTCTGCTTTGCCTTCTCCGTGGTTGTCACAGTGACTGCAAGTTCACAGACGCAAAAAGCATGAATTAAGTCAACTAGGCAGAATTGCAATTGAACCTCAGGCAATGAACCAGTCACACTTTTGGAAAAAGGAAAAATAGTACCCATACTGACTATGAAATTAGTCACAGAGTACACAAAGCCACACTAGAAAAAAAGACCTTATTTCTTTCTAATCACAGAAAGAAAAAGTGAAGAAATTGGTAGAAGCAGAACAGCATCCCACTACCCCTTGGAAGTACCCTCTTGATTGCATCTCACCCTGTTCTAAACATTGTGTGGGGTTCTGACTGACAGACGCAGGGAGAGATGAGCTGCAAGGGGGAGCAGGAAGTAACGAGGTGGTGGAAAGAACTGTGGGCATGGTGATTCCAGCCAGTGTTGGGGGAACAGAATCTAAACTGCTCAGAAAGGACAACTGCTTGATTCTTTCTCCTCACTGTTCTGCATGGTTGCTCTCTCAAAATTAAGACAAGGGCCCAGAGAAGGGCATCTGCTTGTGGCTTTTCTAAAATCCATTTCTCCAGTCCACTTTCTCTAGAGCTCCTGCTACTTGGGTGAAGCCCAAAACAGGGATGGAAAGAACGTGTAAGCCAGACCTGCAGGACCACGTCATCCCATAGCCCTGGCCACCTTGAGGGGGCACAGCTGATCTAGGGCACAGCAAGATTTCTCCTAGGACTCCCTCTGAAAATCTTAGGTGAGAACCTAAAGCCAGGACCAGCACTGGGACACAGTGGATTAAGCTGCTGCTTGCAAAGATGGCATCCCTTATCAGACTGCAGTTTGGGCCTGACTGCACCACTTTGAATACAGCTTCCTGCTAATGCACTTGGGAAGGTCCTTGCCATCAAGGAGAAAGACTAGGATGGAGTTCCTAGCTCCGGGCACCAGTTCTTGGGAGGGAACAAACAGATGGATGAGATCTCTTCCTTCCCCTCCCCCCCACTCCCCCTCCCCCTCTCGCAGTCTGTCTTTCAAACAAACAAACCTAAAGAAATAAAAGAACTTAGAGGCATGTTGGGACTATGAGAAGCCACGTCCCTAATGGCCAGGTCACTTGACTGCTGCTTCTAGTAACAGGGTGATAACAATTCCAAGAACCGTCAAGGCTTGCTTTCTCAAAACATCAAACTCAGCCTGGTTTCGGGTAATCCACATGCCTTGGTCCTGACGTCTAAATCCGACCCACCTTCCTCCCTCAGTTGGATATTCTCTCTTGAAGCTAACTGTCCCAACCAATTCTGGAGTTTCCATGCACAACATGCTTTCCAGAACCCTCCTTCATTTGGACATTATCTCTGTCTCAAGGCTGACCCTCATTTGTCCACATCTCTCTTAAAATAGTTTTTGTTAGACTCTAACACACATTGCAGTGACTCACTGAAGTCCTGTTTGCTGCATTCATCTGGGACAGTCCCTGCTTGGTGTTAGTGCACATCCATTAGGCATGGCCCATGACCCAGACAAGTCCAGGCAACAGACTGTGATGACTGGACTGCCCTGCAGAAAACATAACGCACAGCACTGAGGTCAGCTCTGTGGTGCAGTAGGTTAATCCTCTGCCTGCAGCACCCGCATCCCATATGGACCCTGGTTTCAGTACCAGCTGCCCTTCTTCTGATCCAGCTCCCTACTAACAGCCTGGGAAAGCAGTGGGGGATGGCCCAAGTCCTCCCTGCACCCACGTGGGAGAGCTGGAAGAAGCTCTTGGCCCAGCTTCAGCCTTTACGGCCCTCCGGGGAGTGAAGACCTCTCTCTCTCTCTCTGTCCCTCCTTCTCTCTTTCTGTAACTCTGCCTCTCAAATAAATAAATAAACCTTTAAAAAATGAAAAAGCATGGCCCTGACTTCCAAAGAAAAGAGGATGGAGAAACAGAAGGAGGAAGAAAGAAGGATGAGGGAGAAGGGAGGGAGGAAAAGAAGAGTTGCAAAGGAAATATGAGTGGATATGTGGGGACTTTCCTCTGTAAGAAACATTTTGTATTTGTGAATCCCCACTCCTCCCTCTAATGGCATTCCCCTGCCCATGCATAAGCTAGAGTGTGGGAACACACATCCTCCCCCCATCTAAGGGACGATCCTTATCCCTTTCTACTTACTCCTCTTATCATCCTGTCTTACACAAGAGTACAGATTCTGACTTCCCAATCTCCATCTCTCCAAATCTCTTCCCCAGCTTTCATAAATCCAGTTGAGTTATTTTAGATCTCTGATTCAGTGTGACATCAGGGCAACATTCAACACTAATGATCCACCTCTTCTGCAAATTGTCCTCTTCCTTGCCTTCTGTGATGCTAACATTTTGTGGTTCATCTCCCTCTGCTCCTGGCTCTTCTCTTCTCCTTTTTGTGCAGGCTCCCTTTAGCCACATCTCTCTCAGCTTCCCTTAGACTCCAATCCTCAGCTCCCTTCGTTTACTCTATATCTGCTTCCACGGAGACTGCCGTCACATCTGTGGCTTTAATTTCAATTTAATTGACCACTTTCATGTCTTGATCCTAAATCCGAATTTCCAGCCAGTTCATGAAAGGAAAGAGCTTGAAGGGTATTCACATACTGTATCAAACTTAAATGTCACCTACTGTAAACAAAGGCCCAAATTAAATTCAAGATCAAAGTCAACAATTGAAGGAAGGCCAGTGCAGAGGGTTTACTGACTTATGTCAACTAGCTTGTAGATCCAAATGGACAAGTGTCAAAGAACAGATTTGGGGACACATCCAGAAAGAGAACAGAGATCAAAGCCAGGAAATCCAGAATGATAGGAAGGATATCAGTTATTATAGATATCGGGTATAAGCATGAACTGCAGTAGTAACTTCAGGACTAGTCCAATAGCGTGGCTGAAAATGCTGATGCAACATTTCTTTATTCCTACCTTAGCCCAGGGAAATTCAAGGGGTGTGCTGATGGAGCAAAACAGCAGAGACTCACGGATTCCATAGCCACAGATAAGAGGCCAAGGAGTCAGACATTTGGGCAGTCATTAACATTCTGTTGCCATGAAGTTCTAAGCATAGAATTTTACATTTGTCCTTGTTAAATTTTATCTCGTTGTTTTCTGCCTAGTGTTCCAGATGTCAAAATTATTTTGAATCGCAATTCGTGCATCTGTCATATTAGCCATTCTTGTTGCTCAGCTTGTATCATTTGCAAATTTTATGTGGCCTACTATATCCCTAGCCAAGCAATTGATAAAATGTTGAAGTCAGCCAAGCACTGAGCCACATGACATTTCTCTTCAGCATTTTCTCCCGTTGACATCAACCTACTAATCAACACATTTTTGGAAGTTAGTTTTCAACCTGCCACAGCGTCACCTGATTAGCTCAACATCCAGCTAATATTTCATTATCCTGTCCACCAGGCTGCGATTTGATTTTGGAAAATGCTCTTTTTGAAATCAAAGCAGGCTTTTCTTAAGAGTTCCCCTAGTTTTTCCTGCTCCACCAACCTATGAGTGTAATAAAAAAAAAAAAAAAGAGGATGATTACGAGTTTGGCATGACTTTTCCTATGAGTCACTGCTTCCTCTTCGTTCTGCCACAGCCATCTGTTTAATATTCTATTTTAGAAGCTCCCCCTGGAATGAACTCTGATTTGCCAGTGTGTAGTTTGCAGAAATCCTCTTCAAAGTTGGAAGAGAATTTGTCCACCACCAATCTCCTGGACTTGCTTTCATTCTCCAGGGTCAGATGGTTCAAAGATTCCTGAAAGGGACTCGCAGCTCACATGCAGGTTTGCTCCCTGCAGTCCTTGTAAAGTGAAGTCCTTTGAGATTCCCAAGTGCTCTGATAGTTCACTGCAATCGCCATCTTGTCTTCCCAGCTAATGATGAAACTATAGAACAAACCAGGTCTAATTACCACTCTTCTTGTTGTACTCAAAAGACTCAAAAATCTTTCTCGCTTGCCATCAGAATCTCATCATCTGCCCCAAGCAACTAGACTTGGTCCAACCTATTTGTTCCAGACCACCCTGTGCCCTTATTCATTTACACTGATCTTAGGTAATTCTGAACTTTGGTCTCCTGAAAGTATTTGTGCATCCTGTGGTCGCTCCATCCACCCCTGATGCATGCTCTTAGAAATTTCATCCCAAGGCTTCCTATGAAGTCACCCGGATCTATGGTTCTATGGAGCCATCCTGATTCAGAGGACTCAATTCTTCTTCCTTAAAGACTTCCTTAAAGACTTCTTCCTCCAATCGAAAGGGAACCAGGAACCAGGAGCCAGGAGCCACCTCTGGGTCTCCCATGCGCGTGCAAGGGCCTAAGCACTTGGACCATCTTCCACTGCTTTCCCAGGCCATAGTGCAGAGCTGCAGTAGAGCAGCCAGGATCTGAACAGGTGCCCACATGGGATGCCGGCACCGCAGGTGGAGGCCTAACCCACTATGCCACAGCACCAGCCCCACTGTTGGTCTTTTTAAGCTCCCTTGTATCTCCTTCCTTCCAAAGACAAGTTCCAGACAAGCTGGGAATCTGCTGAGCTATTTTTCCTGCTGTGTGACAAGGTCAAAAGCTGTTTCATGCCATGTCCAGGCTGTAGAAAGGAACATGTATTTCAACTCAAGCCCCCATGGTCTCTCCTCAACTCCCTTCTAAATCTTACTCCAAAACCAACCTCCAAAACGGGAACTTGCAGGAGTGTTGCCTAGTTCCTAACCATTATCTTTACAGGTGGCTCTGCTCATGATAAGTCATTAGCCTAAGGCGAGAACACTGTTCCTGAAAACGCAGAAATAGCTCCAGCCTAGTCTGTATTTTTTTTTAAATAAGAGCTCTGCTTGCTTGTTCTGACTCAAACTAGATGCTGGCTCACTTGTGTGTTTTGCTTTCGAGAACAGGGACTCTTGACAGTCTCTTTTTCTCTTTCTCCAGCTTGCATCTCCATACACACCACACACACACACATTCTTCTCCTCTATGTGTTTAACACCTTTGTGGCTCCTAAAATAAGCTACAGAATATTCTCCTGCTTAAACATTTCATTCTAGCTTCATAAATGCACCAAGGACATCTTGTGTAATTGAATACTTAAGGCACAGCCCTCTTTCAGTTTGATTTATTGCTCTTTGTCAATACTATCCCTTATGGCAAGTTCGAGTCAGATTGGGAGATCCGAGAGGATACTTTTTCCAGAATGTGCTTTCCTAACCAAGGCCATTCTCCTCTGAAAACCGTTTTGATTCTGACTGCAAGTAAAATGCTTTGTACTTATTTCCTACAGATCACCCTGCTGAAGATGGAAAAACTGAAAGTATTCCAGCTGACCCATCCACTGGGTTTCTGCCAGTGCTCTCCTGGCCTGCCCTGTGGGTGGTGGATTTGCCAGCCACCCACATCCATACAATCTCAGGCGCCAATTCCTCAAGCACTTCGGGAATGGGCATTTGCCCAGGCAGTGACGCCTCTCACCTCCCACATTTGGGGTGCCTGGGTTAAATATTTGCCTCTGGCTCCTCACTCCAGCTTCCTGCCAATGCACACCCTGGGAGGCACCAGTAGTGGCTCAAACAATTGAGTCCCTGCCACCCATCTGGGAGATGTGGGCTGTGTTCCTAGCTTCTGGCACCAGCCAGGCACACTCGACCATTGCAGGCACTTGGGGAATAAGCTAGGAGCTGGGCGCTCTCTCTCGCTCGCTCTCTCTCTCTCTCTCTCTCTATCTCGCTCTCTCTCTCTCTCCTCTCCCCCCAACCCTGTTCTCATTCTTTTTCTCAAATTAATAAAAACAAATAAATAAATCACTTCATATATATACACACAAGGATACTGCAAAAAAATGAGTGCAGAAATTGAACAACAAGAAAACTTTATTTTGGTGCACATGGTTTCAAAATTTGGGCATGATTTTTCAGAACACACATTTTTTACGAACTTTCTGAAAATCCTTCTATGTACAAATTTCAAAATTTTCTACACCAAAGTAAACTTATCTTTTAATTCTGCTTTCTGTAAACTTTTTGATTTATATTTAAAATATATTTTTATGTATATATATAAAATATAAATATAGATTTTGATACAACTGTAGTTATTGATCCTTGGTGAAAAGATTTTTCTCTGTCAATATTTTGGGAAAATTACCAATTTCTGGAAGATTAAAATAAGTCTGATATTCTGTTAGAATTTGCTCCAAAAATTATATATAAGCTCTGGTAGAAAGCTTGCTAGGAACTTCAAACTGGAGGGAGTTGGCAGATGCCACCAGCAGAGAAAGATCAGTACTACATTTAAAAGCCCCACTTTCCATTTTCATCTATCTAAAGGACATGGGTGGTAGGACTGGGAGTGGGAGACCAGGAGTGTCCAGGTCAGAGGGCAGGGAATTCACACAAGTCAGGGTACGAGGTCCTGGGAACTGGGTGCACTCATCAGAGCCCCCTTACAAGGATGGTTTGTGGAGCACAGTCAGGGCTGGAGGAGGATGAATGAAAACACCAGCAGTGTCTGGCAAGTCTGCCCTCCACAGCAGAGACAGGAAGAAAGCCAGGAGCCAGAGCTACGTGGGTGTCATAACGTGGAGTTTACAGACAGGGTCGCTGCAGCTACCCCACTACTGCACTTTTAACAAAGGGCATACTACCCCAGCACAAGTCAAGCTCTCAGTGGGTCAGCTTGGGCGAGTCTGGGCCTGCTATCGGCAGGTTACACCTGCAATGGGTGCAGCCAGGGCAGGAGCTGATGGATGATTCTGATACCACACATTCAGTCCAGTCCAGATTTCCCGGTTTTGTACAAATAAGAATTCTTCAAGACTGCATGTTTTCAGAACTATCTTCAAAGTCAATAATAATAATAATCAAATTTTAAATGGGATTTAGCTTTTTGACTTTTAATAAATTAATTTCAATGCTTTTCTTTCCCCGATGATCATGCTGATAATTCCGCTTACCCAAGCTTTGCTATTTTCTTTTCAGGAAGCATACTTGAAATTTTTAAGTAATAAATACACTTAAATCTTTCAATTCTACTTTCTTCCAAAATTTTTGCACAAATTTAACACAATTCAGTTTCCTGCGTTTCCCTGCGTTGACAGTTGAGATAGCTCTCAAATATGTGACATTTGTGAATTACCTGCTGGTCCATGACAGATCAGGTGTTGAGTGACACACACATGACCGCAAACACTGTTCCCCCCTGACACATGAAATATCCCCTGTTCATCTTTCCCCAATCTCCCGATCAGAACGTGTTTCCAAAGGCTTTATGCCAAAGAAAACATCGTTAATCCTTAGGAAATGTGGATTTCAGCTGCCTTTGAATTGGATTATCCCTACTGCTATAAAAATGAATTTTTAAGAACCTCCAACAAAGAAGCCACATACCTGGTCAGCACCACACCTGTGCAGCTCCACAGCACTGGTTTGACCACAGATCTCCGCTCTGGAGTTACTCTCTGCAGATGTTCGGAGCGACTCCCCTGTCTCTCATCTTTGTCTCTTCCACTATTTCAGTTTGTATTAGACTCTTTATGGATCTATCTTGTATCTTGATGTCTTCCTGGATTTTTTGCCAAGTTCTTCCCCAGGTTGCACTGAATGTAGCTCTCCATCAGTGTTGAAGGCAGAGCTGGGTTGCTTTCTTTCATCTTCGATTGACCTACTGCCTTCTGCTCACGATTGCCCCCAACCTGGAGACCTGACCTGCACTGATCCACCAGCAGTTTCCTCTCTTAATCCCTCAAATCGAAAGCCAGCTTCACCACCACAGGTGCATGCTCATCCTACCTTCCCTGTGGCTCCTAAGTCATGACTGCTCCTAGAAAAGGCCCTCGTTTCCACCAGCCGCACGAGGCCACGTGGCAATCCCAGCCGCCCCACAGCCGCTTCCCTCCTTCTCTGAAGTGGGCCTCCAAGCAGCCGGCTTCTCCCTGCTCATCCATTGCTTCACTGGGCCGGCTACTTCACTCTGCCCACCAGCCTTCTCGGTTGGAGGGCAATACATGCTGGCTAGAATTTTATGGTATAAATTCAACGTAGTTAAAGGACTTGAAGTTTTTTTTTCTTTTCCCAAAATAAAGCAGGCAGCACTCATTTTACTACTGATTTTGCCATTTCCCCCTCTTCCCCAGCTTCATTAAAAGCCCTGACAAAAGCCAGCTGAGCGCCCCAGGGAGCTTCCTAGCACCTGCAGGGAGCCCAGCTGGTCCAGGAGCAGGCGGTTTTCCCCAGCTCTCAAGCACCCAGGTGCTTCCAGATAATTCCCTGCACACCTCTCATTTAAAGAACCCCAGAGCCTTGCTTAAGCTCCGTAGCCCATTTTCCAATCTTTATTCTTCATCTTTATTTCCAGGTGGTTTCGACATCCATTTTTCCTCCTTCTTAATGATTTTTAAATTTTTTTTTTTATTTGAAAGAGCAAGAGAGAGAGTGAGAGAGAGATATATATCTTTCATTTGCTGGCCCACTCCCCAGTCCTTGCAACAGTCAGGAGCCAGGAACTCCATTCAGCCCTCCCACATGGATGTGAGCTATCAGCTGCTGCCTTCCCATGCACATTAGCAGGAAGCTAGATCAGAAGCAGAGGGGCCGAGACTGAGACCAGGCACTGTGATGGGGCACAGGTGTCCCAAGCAGCAGCTTAACCCACTGCACCACAACATCAGCCCCTCGGTTGCTGTAAGCTTTCTTATGCTCTCTGCTTTTTGATGTCTATCTACAGGTAATACCTCAATGGGTGATCTTAAAGGATAATGCACATCTGAACCCTCACAGGAAATAAGGTTTGGTTCATAATGTGGTTATCGATACCATTAGATTTACCTGTTTTTTAAAAAGAAGGTAAATACACACACACATACAGAAAGAGAGAGAGAGAGAGAAACTTCCACCTGTTAGTTCATTCTCCAAATGACCACAATGGCCCAGTCTGGGCCAGGCCAAAGCCAGAACTCCATCCAGGTCTCCCATATGGGTGGCGGGGCCCAAGTACTTGGGCCATTATCCACTGCTTTCCTAAGCAAATTAGCAGTGTTCTGGATCATAAGTCCAGCAGCTGGGACGTGACCAAGCTCTCATATGGGATGCCAGTGTTGCAGGCTTTGCCATGTTACTGGTGTAGGTTTCTAGGGCCACATTAATGGGTAGTTTCTCTGCCTCATCTTTTTAATCCATAAAGTGGGATTAGGATGGTACCTACCTCAGTTAGAGCTTTGGAGAATATTAAATTAATTACTACATATAAGACACGAGGCATGGACATGTTTATTAATTTAGCTATCACTCTTATTTTCCATATCTCATAACTTTCATAACATAAAAAGTTAACTATAGGGACCAGCACTGTGGCATAGTGGATAAAGCCACTGAGCATCCCATATGGTCACCAGTTTGAGTCCCAGCTGCTCCACTTTCCATCTAGCTCCCTGATACTGTGTTTGGCAAAGTAGCAGAAGATGGCCCAAGTGCCTGGGCCCCTGCACCCACGTAGGAGACCTGGAAGAAGCTCCTGGTTTCTGGCTCCTGGCTTTGGACAGGCCCAGCTCCTGTCATTGTAGTCATTTTGAGAGTGAACCAGCAGATGGATCTCTTTCTCTGCCTCTCCCTCTCTTTCTTTCTCTGTAATTCTGCCTTTCAGATAAATATATCTTTAAAAACAAAAGAAAGCTAACTATAATTCACTGTTTAAACTACCTTTGAATTATTATTTCGTGTGCTAAATGTGTTCTCCATCTTCCTGAAACCCCCCAAAATATTCCCAGAGAAAAATCAATAATTGAAATCAGGTCATCTGGACACTAGAGTTTCTTTTCTTTATGCTCCAATAATTATATAAGAGCCAGCTATCACTTCTGTTTAACATCTTTCTTTGCCTCTCTTCATACAAGGAGTTACATGTAACTGCTTATACACATATTTTTGTAAGTAGGCAGAGTTACCATAAACACTAGGGACAAGCAAAATTTAAGAAGGTGAAACTCTGGCCTTGCACGTTGACCTCAAGAAGGACATCAAGGTGCCCAAGGACTCATCTTCTCTACCCCATGAGAGAGAAATGCTGATGTGACGACAGGTGTCACCCAGCCTCTAGAACTATGAGAATAAATTTCTGTTGTTGATAAACCCCCTAGTCCATGGTTTTCATTATAGCAGCCCGAATGGACTTAGTGCTGTTAAAAAGAAAGCCAGGGGTACTATATCAATCCATAGTGGACAAAACAACGCTATAGGGAAACGAGTGTTATCGGGGTAAAAATTGTTTTTATAATGATAAGCAGAACCAGTTCATCAAGCAGACATGACAATCTCAATGCTGCATCTATGTCATTAGACAGACTTCATCTAAATGGAGCAAAAAGAGAAAAACAAATAAATCCGTGGTTAAAGCTGGCGATCTCAAGTACGCTCTCTCAATAACTGAAATAGTAAACAGAAGTCAGTATCAAGTAACTCAGCCCAACTAACATGTATAGAACACTTCACCCAACAACAGAATCCACATTCCTTTTAAGTGCCTAAGAGAAACTCACCCATATGGATCACACGCTGAATTGTTAAAAAGTTCTGAATAAATTTAAAGAGATGGAGCATGAAGACCATATTATCTGACCACTACAGGCTAAAATTAGGACCCAATAACAGAAAATTTTCTGGAAAACTAATCTCAAAACATATGACAATTAAATAGGAGTTGATCCAAACAAGAAGTTTTAAAATAAGAAAATATTTTGCATTAAATAAAAATACAAACCAGATCAAATGTCAGGGAATACAGTTAAAACCTTGCATTGAATGAACTTTACAGCTTGAAACGCTGACACTGCAAAGGAACAGAGGTCCTAAATCAAACATCGGATGCCTCAAGTAAATTAAGCACAAATGGAAAGAAAGAATCAAGATGGAAGCAGAAATCAACGAAATAGAAAATGGAGTAGGATAGTGAAATTCAATTAAGCAAAAAAAATTGTAAAGATGAAACAAGCTGATAAACTTCTACCTACAGCAGTGGTTCTCAAAATCTTAGCGTGCTTTGGGTGGACAGGGGTGCTTGTGAGAACACTGACAGACTGCAACCTTGGCTGTGCCTGCATCAGTAGCTCTGGGGAAAGGCCCAGGACTTTTCATTTCTAACACGTTTCCAGGTGATTCTTTTTAAGACTTTATTTATTTGACAGGTGGAGTTACAGAGAGAGAGATAGAAGCAGAGGGAAAGCTCTTTGATTCGCTTGTTCACTCCCCAAATGGCCGGAGCAACAGCCAGAATTAGGCCAATCTGAAACCAGGAGCCAGGAGCTTCTTCCGGGTTTCTCATGCAGGTCCAGGGGCCCAAGGACTTGGGCCATCTTCTACTGCTTTTCCAGGCCATAGCAGAGAGCTGGTTCAGAAATGGAGCAGCTGGGACATGAACCAGTGCCCATATAGGATGCCAGTGCCACAGGAGGAGGCTTAGCCTACACCGCCACAGCACCAGCCCCCTCCAAGTGACTCTAATTGCTTCTGGGGATTATATTTTCAGAAGCAGATTAGGACAAATGAGGAAGAACAATGCAAATTATTAATATCAGGAATATGGCAGTCAATATCAATATACAACCTCCAAATGTTCAAAGGAAAATAAGGGATAGTGATAAAAAGGTTAATAATGTTAATAAAGATTAACAATATTATGAACAACTTCATGCCAGATATTTGACAATTTAGTGACATTGACAAATTCATTGACACAAATAACCAAAATAGACATACAAAGAAATTAAAAACCTGAATATCCTATAGCTTCCAAATAAACTGAATGTGTAATTTTAAACCTCTCCATAAAGAATACATAAGGCCATGGGGATGGAGCTGTGGTGCAGCCACTAAAGTCAGTGCCTGCAGTGCCAGCATCCCATATGGGCACCAGTTCAAGTCCCAGCTGCTCCACTTCCCATCCAGCTCCTTGCTAATATGCCTGTGAATGCAGTGGAGGATGGCTCAAGTGCTTGGGCCCCTGCACCCACTTGGGAGACCCAGAAGAAACTCCTGGATCCTGGCTTCCGTTTGCCCCAGCCATGGCTGTGGCAGCCATTTGGAGAGTGACCCATCTGATAGAAGATCTCTCTCTTTCTCTCTCTCTCTCTCTCTCTCTCTCTCTCTCTCTCTCTCCCCCCTGCCTTTCCTTCTCTATAACTCTTTCAAACAAATAAATAAACATTAAAAAATGAATACATAAGGCCTAAATAGTTTTGACAATAAATTCCATCATATACATAACAAGGAAACCATACCAATCCAAAGAAAACTCTTTCAAAACTAGAGAAGGAAAAATTTCCCAGACATTCTAAGAAGCCAGCTGTACTCTAACACCAAGGTCAGAGGACATTATAAGAAAATAGCAAACCCATACCTCTCTCAGTACCTTTAACAATGTATTAATGAAACAAATCTAGCAATACAAATATAATATACCATGATCACATATGGTTTGTCCCTGGAATGAAAGCTGGGTTTAATTATAGAAAATCAATGTAAATTAAATCATGCAAATAAAATAAATGTTAAAATAATGTGATCACCCTCACATGTGCAGAAAAGACTTTTAACAAAAATGTTATAGCAGAAATTCTCATAAAGTAGTAACACCTGGTGAAAGTTGTACATGAAAAACGTGAAGATACTGTCTCTGTTACACAGAGAGAGAAGGAGAGGCAGAGAGAGAGAGAGGACTTCCATCCACTGGTTCACTCCCCAATTAGCCGTTAGGGCCAGAGCTGCTCTGATCCAAAGTCAGGAGCCAGGAGCTTCTTCTGGGTCTCCCACGTGGGTGCAGGGACCCAAGGAACTGGGCCATCTTTGACTGTTTTCCCAGGCCATAGCAGAGAGCTGGATTGGAAGTGGAGCAGCCGGGACTTGAATCTGTGACCATATGGGATTCTGGCACTGCAGCCAGTGGTTTTACCCACTACGCCACAGTGCCAGCCCCACCAATGCCAATTCTGACTGGTGTTGGTTCATTCCTACTCTCTGGTGTCCCTCTCCATGCCATTATTTCTTAATGCCCGTCTTCAGCTTGTGTGAAAGGTGTTTGCTGAGAAAGAATGCATTCCATATCTGGGTCAGGGTAGGGCAGAGAACAGCTGTAGAAAGTGACTTATTGTCTTGTCAGTCTGACATCTGTTGGGTCCTTAGAGTCACGAGGAACGAGGCATCACGAGACCTTAGAAACAGTAATTTAGGAGACAGCCTTTGTTGTCACCTAATTGTGAGCTAGAGGGCTGGTGTCAATTTTATCCAAACTTCAAAGGACAGCTGGCATGGGAGTCACACCTCCATCATCCCCATGAGCTGTGAAGTCACTTTCTTCTTAATGGGTTCCGTGCCTGGCTCACGTGTCTGTGGATGAATCCACTGCGCGTCAGTCACAGGCTCTGGATGAGGTAGTGACATTGAGGTCTCAATAATTTTTCTATCCCCTTCCAAAAGGCTTGGCATGCAGAAGTCATTCATGAAATGCTTGCTGAAAGAGCCCTCGGGTCACAGTGAACTGAACTGCCATCCGTCCCCAGACCGGGGTCATTCCCACACTTCCTCCCATGGCTTCCTCATTTCTTTATTTTCTCACTTGCAGATGGCCCTGTGGTTTCACTTCCTGTTTGCTTTCAGAAGTCTCTGAGCACAAGACTTGGAGACGCAGAACCTTTTCACTTCAGATTTTGTAAGCGTTCTGAGGGCTGCTGTGACGAGCGCTGGCCCTGCCCAAGTGCTGTGTGGGCGCTTGGACTTCTCCCCGGCAGCCGCTCCTTTGAAACCGCCATCCTGCTGACTCCATCTGGCATGGGGGAAAGGGAGAAGGCAAAGGGCTTGGTTTCGGATGGCCCTGGGAGAGTCGCCATCCTGCCTCTTCTCTGCCGTCAGACTCAGGACAAATCCCTGTCCTTCCCATCTCTGCTGGACTTGGTGGTCTGTCTTCTGAGTAGCTCAGTGCTCACCAGGGACTTCAGGCTCCAGGCTCTTCCTAGATGTCTCAGAATTGTACAAGTCCTGGCTTTTTGTACATGATCGAAGGCTGATACCCAAGGCAGGCTGAATTTGATTCATAAAACAACAAATAGGGCTCTCATGTTCCAGAATATTGAGCAATTAGTCACGCCTTTAACATGAATGCTTTAGGACTGTAGTCACATGAGCGCTTTAGAATTGTAGCCGCGCTGTCCTCCAGAGAGTTTTCCTCCCTGCATTGCCACAAGGCTCCTCAGCTAGGCAGTCGCTCTACAGGTGAACCCTCTTCCTGCCCTCTTCGTGGCTGTGGCCTGGGTCCTTGGTCTACTTAGTGGGGTGCCTCTCCCAGCATCTGAAGTCCTCCTGATCTTGACATAGTTGTTAACATAGATGTCAAGATCCAGAAAGACGAGGTACCACCTTTCTGCCCCACCAGTCATCGCCACCTTCCACCTCCAGCACTGCCTTCTCTGGTTCCAAGACGGATGGAGTGAGGTGGCCAAATTCAGGCATGCTCCTCCACCGTAGCCTCTACATACCCCCATCCCCAGCTGTATTTTTATCAAAAGCTTGGCTCTCCAACAACCACATTTCCAGAGGCTTCACTCTCCCTCCAGTTCCAGTCTCCTTCAAAGATAAATTGTATCAAAGAAGCCTGAGTCTGTAGGTCGGATTAGAAACCTTTGTACACATCATTGCAGAGCAGTGGTAGAAGAGACGAAATGCTTATCCAATTTACAGTTTTTGTTGGTGCTGATGGGTTTTTAAATGAGTCAGATTCACTCCACGATATAAATGGAAAGAAGCTCCCGAGTTGTCATAGGCACTGTGCCAAGTATTTCAGATACTTATGAATATCATTAGATAATTATCATATTTACTGTCAATAGTTCTCATTAATCTTACATACAGGAGAGGAGCCCTTCAGGGTAGAATTGCTTCAGTCCAAAGCACAAAGCAATCCCACGGACTCTGCCCCACTGGATGGCTGACACCCCCACATCCGTCTCTGACTCCGTGCTCTGGGCCCCCCCAGATTCACAACACCTTTCCCTCTTCCCAAGCTCTGGGGCAAGGGGCTCTCATTCAATTCCCCTCAAATGACTTTGTGGAGCTCCTTCCATATCCAAATGCACTTGTGTGCCAGAAAGATAGATGTTTTCCCTCCCTCCTAAGGGTGTCACTATGGACAAGCAGAAGCAGATAGACAAGCAAACGATGTTGACCTTGGGTGACATGTACAATAGTAGACAGTTACACAGGTGCAGTTCCGAAAGGGGAGGAAGGGCTCCTTCCTGTGACTTAAAAGTGGTCACCTGGCGAAGGCAGTGCCTGGGTGCTAAGGGTGAAGAGGGGTTTAGCACGCAGGTGCATGGGAGAAACAGTATTGCTAGGGGAGCAGCCACTGCCTCTACTCCTGCCCATCTTTTCCCAGCTCGGTTGGTGCCTCTGTACCCTGTTCCTGCCCTCGAATCAGTACACATTACAGCAAGGTTGCATCCATCAGCTTCCTCCCTATGTTTTAGAAAGCACAGCTCATCCCCAGGTGATAAACCAGTTGATGACAGACTTGACTTTAGGGGAGAGGCCAAGTACAAACTCTGAAAACAGGAGAGCATTGGGTTTTCATGGGAGAACATTCAGATCAGACGCTGAGGGTTAAGAACAGACACGGCAGCCCTCCATGTGAGGGTCCGTTCAGTTGTCTGAGAATCAACAGACCGGCCATTCCCAGGATCTGTGTTTCTGCTGTGCTCGTGTTTACACATTGGTTGCTGGCAAGGACAACGTGTTTGCTTACGACCTTGAATAAAATGCAGACATCACCTCATTGGGTCTCATCAAAAGCAGAACTTGTCCTCCCATTCATCTCTGTCAGACCGGCAGGAGCAGCCAGGCTAGGCCATCCAAGGCCACTGCCTCCTTCTAATGAAGGTGAGGATTTCATTTTTCATTCTGCTCACCCGGTCTGGGCAACACTGGTCCCCAGCAGCTGCTGGGGCCCCAAGAAGTCTGTAGCATGCTTTTTCTTCAGGTCAGGGAGTCACAGGACCCATCGGGGGAATACTGGAGTTGCCTTTCAGGGGTGTTCAAAGACTACAACCATTATTCAGTTTGGGGACCCCTCCTTTCTCTCTCAAAGTGAGGATCCTGTGTGTGATCTTGGCTTCCAGACGCTCTAGCGCCACACTGCAGCCCTGTCTCCGGCAACCTCTACGTCCGTGATAGGATGCTTTGCAGGTCAGTAATCCAAGGAGACAGCCCCGTGAGGCTGCAGCCAGTCTGCCAGTCAGAGGAGAATTGTTTTCCTGTTAGCAAAACTGACATAGCCTTGCTTTGTCCTCCACTGAAAACTCCCCAGGGCCCCGAGCAGGCTATGGCAGGCTGTTTTGGAAACTGAGAGAAGAAGGGGCTTGTTCAAAATTATTTGCAATCCAGTAACCCATAGCATTTCCCTGGTCTAGCCAGTTTCCTAGCTGACCAGACGAGACTCGGCAAAGCTTTCCTACAGCTCAGCAAAGACGATCGACTCGCACAGAGCCGACTGGTCCCCAGGCCAGCCTCTGAGCAGAAGCACACAGCCACCACAGCCCCCAGTGACAGGCACACATCTGGCAGTCACACTCAGGCCCGATGCTGTGGGGACAGAAGGGGCGGGAGGTGCAGGCGCAGGATGGATGACTTGAGAGCTGGGACAGACGTGGGCCAGAGAAACTTCTGGGGCTACACTGTGTGCAGCAGGCTCCACGCGGGTCCCAGCTGCTTTCCAGCTGTGTGCAGAGAGTCTGCATGGACAGTAGAAACTTGCATGAATGAAAATAGCAGCTGCAACGAAAGTTGTCCCGCTGACAGCGTTCCCATTTCAGGTGATCTACGATTTCGTTCACGCGTTGCAAAAGTAATACACTGTGATGCTTTTGTCGACCTAAAGCAGAGCTGCTTACAATTAATGTGCATTCAAAACACCTGAGAAACTCATGCTACGGCTCCCAAGTTGGTCTGAGGTGAGGCCTGAAATCCTGCATTTTTTAAAGATTTATTTATTTGTTTATTTGTAAAGCAGAGAGAGAGAGAGAGAGAGGTCTTACATCTGCTGCTTCACTCCCCAAATAGCTACAACAGCTGGAGCTGAGCCGATCCGAAGATCCAAAGCCAGGAGCCAGGAGCTTCTTCCAGGTTTCCCACACAGATGCAGGGATCCAAGCCCTTGGGCCATCCTCTACTGCTTTTCCAGGCCATAACAGAAAGCTGGATTGGAAGAGGAGCAGCTAGGACTGGAACAGGTGCCCATATGGGATGCCAGCACCACAGGCAGAGGATTAACCTATGGTGCCACAACACTGGCCCCGAAATTCTGCATTTTTTAAGCAGTCCCCAAGCAATACAGCTGGTGCCACATTGAGTCCAGTAAATATGGGCCTAGCAAACGTAACAGTCTCCTTCTCTCCCCAGACCACTCACACCCATCCCTGTGATTACATTTCAGGTAGTTTTTGTTCTACAATCTGCTTCCTGCTCAATGAGCATCCTTCCAGGTCAAAAATGTAATACTCTGGTTTCTCTTCAAAACATGTAACTGTTGCCTTTTTACCAGCTTAAAACAGTAATATTTTTTTAAATAGTTTTTATCATTTTTTATTTGATTGAAAGGCAGAGTTACAAAGAGGGAGGGAGGGAGGCAAAGGGGGAGAGAGATCTTCCAGCAGGGGACTGGGCCAGGCTGAAGCCAGGAGCCTGGAACTGCATCTGGGTCTCTCACATGGGTACAGGGGCCCAACTACTTGTGCCATATTCTGCTGCTTCCCCAGCAGGGATCTGAAGCAGAAGTGGAGCAGACAGGATTCAAACCAGTGCTCTATAGGATGCCAGCATCACAGGTTGCTCAGTTGCACCACACCAGTGACCCCTGTGATTTTGTTTAACTATATAAACAGAATTCCGTATTTGAAATACTACAGCTTCTCCACTCTGCCTCCTACTAATGGGGCATCAAGAGGTTTCCATGTTTGGGAGCCACGTTGAAGTCCGTTCACATTCAC
This sequence comes from Lepus europaeus, assembly GCF_033115175.1. Taxonomy (NCBI): domain Eukaryota; kingdom Metazoa; phylum Chordata; class Mammalia; order Lagomorpha; family Leporidae; genus Lepus; species Lepus europaeus. The sequence goes on from NC_084827.1 coordinate 174,447,039, forward strand.
ACTGTCACTGAGCCAGAAGGAGACCCATGTAAGCTCATCATCTGGTGCACTACATCTTACAAAGAAGTCAGTGTGCTTCTCTGGGCAAAGTATGCGTCTCACAAAGGATCTTGCTGATCAACCAGGAGGCTCATGACATTATAAGATAAGCAGAGTTCAGTTTTCTTTGTTGTCAGTTTTACCAGAATGCTATGGAGCAAAACCAATTCTTTATTTTCGTATTAAAAACATATCACATGCATTATCAAGAAGAAAATACAAAATGCACTGGAATTGTTGAGATTAAATCCTTAGAGCCCAACATTATTTTCTTCCTTTGGCCAGCTGCTCCAGCCCATCTAGGGTCCAGCTCACTCCAGTTTGAGCTCAGGAGCAACTTAATGGAAAATGTTGCAGGTCAGGCATGAACCTGGTCCCACATCGTCCTCTACAGGTGAGAAAACCAAGGTTCAGGGTGGTTGGCCAGTCCATCACAGCTGACTAATTAAAACAGTTTAAGGGGGTGGCCTGGATTATTAAGATGAAGAAGCATGTGAACCTTTGTAAAGCTAAGAATTACTTATCAATCACTGTTGTAGCTCTGTGATTTTCAAACTTTCCTACATAGAAAAATCTGCAGAGAAGCTGTTCATCTCCCCCAATTACCAGACCCAATCAAAGCCAATTAAATAAGAAGTTCTTGGGATAGAGCCCAGATTTTGTTTATGAAATTCCCCAGGTGACTCTAGTGGAGTCGCCAGATCTCACCAATAGATTACAGGAGGGCCAGTTAAATTTGAACTTTGTCTAATAGCTAGTAAAGTTTTTGATATAAGTCCATCCCAGATATTCCACAAAAGACATATTCAAGAACTGCTAAGATGTTATTTGTTGGAAGTGAGTGAAACAGGTGGTAGATACCAGAGGGTCGTGTTGCTCTGCTGTGTGTAGCTCACCGTTTACTGAAGTATCTTTTCATCTGGTTCTGCACACGGATGCACAGAGCTGGGCCCCCAACCAGACCCTGACAAAGGATTAAATGCTCCCAGCAGAAGTCAGATCCTTCCATAAAAAACAGATTCCCTGCCACGAGCAGCCCAGCATCCTCTGAAAGTGACAGACAGCTACGTCCTTCAACCCCACTCCTTCCCACTAACATTTTGTCTCCTGGACCTTGTAAACAGGGCACTGAGAAACCTGCTGTCTCCTTTTGCTAAGTTCTCAGGATTTAAAAGCAACTAAACCAAACAGCAAAAAAACAAAGTCTCTTGCAGATCAGGAAACGATGGAATGATAAAAAGAGGTTAGCCCTACAGCCAACTTCCTTTCTTCCTGGGATGAGGAGGTCTGGATGGCAGCTGAAATGCTCATGGGCAGATCCATTGGAAGCCCCCAGTACACCAGCTGTCAGCAGGACACACGAGAGTCATCTATGGGAGCTGTTCCACAGGCCTGGTCTCCCAGGGCTCAAGAATTTCTAGACTCCCAGGTGACTTGCTGATTACCGGGAAAGATTACGGTGGGTTGATCACTAACAAAAGTGCCAATGTCCTTGTCCCATGACTGTGCAGTTCCATAAGCACATGGTCCTTCCCAGTGCACATTTCCCTATCTGGTTCCCATCACCCTCTGGTTTCAAGCCCATAAATGGTACCCATGGAAAACCAAGGCAGGCTGGGTTCTGCACCATTCAACCAAGACCAATTCCCAAACAGACCCCAAATCCAAGACAAGCAATGTGTGGGCGAGGAGAGAGAAAATGATGATTGGGATTTTTTATTTTTATTTTTTATTTATTATTTTTTAAAAAAAATTTTGACAGGCAGAGTGGACAGAGAGAGAGAGAGACAGAGAGAAAGGTCTTCCTTTTTGCCGTTGGTTCACCCTCCAATGGCCACTGCAGCCAGCGCATCGCGCTGATCCGAAGCCAGGAGCCAGGTGCTTCTGGTCTCCCATGCGGGTGCAGGGCCCAAGGACTTGGGCCATCCTCCACTGCCTTCCCGGGCCATAGCAGAGAGCTGGCCTGGAAGAAGGGCAACCAGGATAGAATCCAGCGCCCCAACTGGGACTAGAACCTGGTGTGCCGGCGCCGCAAGGCAGAGGATTAGCCTGTTGAGCCACAGCGCCAGCTGATGATTGGGATTTTTGCAAGAATACATGTGCAGAAGCCAGGAGAAAGGCTGGCTGTCTCCTGCCCAGGGACCTGGACCCCAGGCCAGGCTGCCATATCAGCCCTGTTCTGGGTCAGTGTCATAGAGGTCATCCTCCCACCAGATACGCACACAGCCAATTAGCCTTTGCTTGCCTCCCTCTGGCACTCCAGATGGCTTCATGATCAGTTACAGAAGGCATTCGTTGCCTCTGAGGTTAAAACTATGAAATCCTATTTCTTCACTGAGTTCCCCTCTGAACTTTGTAAGCCACAAAATCCTTCCTGGGGCAAAGAGCCCAATTCATCTGGCTGTCTGAGCTCCCTGGGGCTCTCAGTGGCCACAGTGACTCATGTGGCAGCAATACACCCACAGGCGTCTGTGGGCGAGAACCCCATCTGGCTACCAGAAGCAGTGTACACAGCACCAGGCCACCCTGGAGGGCTATTGAGAAAGGGCCCAAGATCCCAGAGGGGACACATTCTCCTCCTGCCTGCATGCTACAAGGACAGCTCATTCACCAGACATTCCTGGAGTTGCCAAGATGTTCTCACACATCCTACATGCAATGCCAGACAATGGGTGAACCAAATGAGCAAGACAGAGTCTCTCCCCTCCAACAGCCCAGTTCACAAACTTAAAAGATGTGGGTACAGACAGGAAGGTTTCCTGAAGAGTATGAAGCCAATACTGAGACAAAAGGATGCTTTTGGTTGGAATCTGGAGAGACAGAAAGGGTGAAGGGAAGGCAAGCCTGGATGTGCGAAAGGCAGCCCGAGAGCCATCATGTACCCACCCAGCAAGGCCACATCTAATGATTGGGCAAAGGAGATGCCCAGGGACACTGCAGAGGGTTCAGTGCAGAGGTGATCATGAAAGTGTCACTGATGACAGTGGAAGGTTGGAAATCCCTTGAGTGTCCAGCCATGAAAACATGATTGTAAGTTTAAAGAACAACCATTTTTTTTTTGACAGGTAGAGTTATAGACAGTGAGAGAGAGGCAGAGAGAAAGGTCTTCCTTTCGCTGGTTTATCCCCCAAATGGCACTGCACCGATCTGAAGCCAGGAGCCAGGCACCTCCTCCAGGTCTCCCGGAGCCCAAGCACTTGTGCCATCCTCCACTGCTATCCCAAGCCACAGCAGAGAGCTGGAATGGATGAGGAGCAACCGGGACCAGAACTGGTGCCCATATGGGATGCTAGCGCTGAAGGCAGAGGATCAGCCAAGTGAGCCACAGCACCAGCCCTGAGAACAACCATTTGATCATCTACTATGTGGCAATCATTTGCTCAGTCACTCATTCAACAAATATTCTTTGAGCACCTTCTCTGTGCCTGTCTGTAGTCTAGGCCCAGGAGACACAAATAGGAGTGAAAAAGAAGAGGACCTTGCCTTGCCACAGTTTATACTTGTGTGTGTGTGTGTGTGTGTGTGTGTGTGTGAGAGAGAGAGAGAGAGAGAGAGAGAGAGAGAGAGAGAGAGAAACTTTAAAGTTTGTGGGAAAATATAATTAAAAGATAAGATTATTTTGCTGCAAAAAATTTTTTAAAACCCATGCATAGGTTTTTCCTGAGCTTCTTGAAGTCTCCTTCTATATTATAACTTTAAATATGCCCATGGAGGGACTTTTATTCCTCAATAGCTACTCAAGTCTCCTTTTGGAAGGAGGTGGACACTTGGCCAGAGGCTGTTGTGGGGACACAAAGGACAGGCACAGGATCAAAGCCTCATTAAGGCATTGAACAAATGATGAGAAAGGGTCTGTGTATCTTGACATCAGAGAGGAAGGCCTTTTGTAAAAACTACTAGTAGGCCGGCGCCTCGGCTCACTAGGCTAATCCTCCACCTGCGGCGCCAGCACACTGGGTTCTAGTCCCGGTCGGAGTGCCAGATTCTGTCCCGGTTGCCCTTCTTCCAGGCCAGCTCTCTGCTATGGCCCAGGAGTGCAGTGGAGGATGGCCCAAGTGCTTGGGCCCTGTGCCTGCATGGGAGACCAGGAGAAGCACCTGGCTCCTGGCTTCCGATCGGCGCAATGCACCAGCTGCAGCGCACCGGCCGCAGCGGCCATTGGAGGGTGAACCAACGGCAAAAAGGAAGACCTTTCTCTCTGTCTCTTTCTCACTGTCCACTCTGCCTGTCAAAAAAAAAAAAAAAACAAACTACTAGTACAGTAGAATATCATACACCTGAGAGCGAGTCAATTCCTTGAAGAATATGGAGATGCATGCAGGTTAGAGTTCACTGGCTAACAAAGACTAAGAGGCCCTCCAGAAGTTGTGTGCATTTGGGGCGGCCCTCTGAGGACTGTGTTTGGTGCTGGGGAATCTAAGTGAGCCTTCCCCATTGCTGCAGCCCTGCCATTCAGGAAGGGGTAGACGTTCTTCTGAAAGTAACAGCTGAAAAAACGTTTCTCTGTGTGGAGCACAGGCAAGACAGGGGAGACAGTTCCAGGCTCTGATATTGAGTGGAAGAGCTTAAAGATGATTCCCACTGCTGGGACACGGCTCCCACGTGATCTCCAGAGCTCCCACGGCATCCTCACGTCCTCAGATCGGTCTCCCAGCTCACAGCCACCCAAAAGGGTTTCCCGAAATTCTGACCAAGGCAAAGGTAGGTAAGCAATTTTGTTTCTGCTGATTTCTCTTGGTCCATTATTTGCCCCAGGGGGATCAAAAATTAGTTATTTCAGACTGAGAGCATCTGAGAAAGATGTACTTTTTAACATAAATGCATAGTTAACAGATTGCAAAGGGAAACTGTGACATTGTGTTTGTTTTCAGCCATAATATGATTTAAATGTGCAATTCTGTTACACAAATTATCCGTTGTATTGATCCCATTCCTTGGCAGTTACAAGTTACTGTGAGGAAGAGGAGATTCCAGGAGAAGCAGTGAGGGCCCAAGTCCATGAGAGGACATAGCTCATTCCTAGACTTGGTGGCAAAGGTTTGGCAGCCACCGAATTGATAAGTAGGGCTTAGAGACAGCAACCAGGATGGGAGCAGAAATAATTGGTCATCAGTTATTTCCCTCTTCCTCAAGCTAGGAGCTTTCCTACTTTCAGCTTACCAAAGCTCTACTCAGGCAGATGGTTCAGTCTGAGACGCACGGAAAGTGGCATCTGGCCCTTCTGTATTCTGCTGCACCCTCTGCCCACCTCCTACCTTCAGGTACCCAACGCCTTGAGTACACCCCCTTACGACTGCAGATCCTTGAAGACAATCAACTTGAGTCAATGCATTCACCCCCAAACTGTTAGAGCATGGCTCAAAATTCAGCCAAAGCAAAACCAAAATAGATGTGTGTGGAAACAAGATCTCCAGTGAGGAAAGTCCAAGACGCTGCTGTTTCCACAGGGATGCCACTGAGTCCTATCATCAGGCGAGTTTGTGAAGCTGTGATTCGATGAGAACACATTCATTTAGAATATTGAAAATAAGGAAACTGGGTAAAGGGGAGTTTGTAGGGACCTTAGAATTGTTCATGGATGCTCTCCAGATGTGATGGGGTAGGGAGAGACATGAAGAGAGTGTGAGGAACAAACACTCAACAAACAATGGATGCCTCTGGTGGGCAGGACCAGGTTGAGAGAGGGAATCTCTACCCAGAAGGACCACGAGAGCTAGCTGAGTAGATCCCTACATAGAACAGAAGGGTTAGAGGAAAAGCTCTCTGTGCCTTGGGAGCAAGGGGTCTGGGCATGGGTCTTCCTATGAAGAAAACAGCTGGAAATCATCCTATCCATGTTGAGTGGTTACTGCCATCAAGGGAAGTGCCATTAGGAATGGCACGGGCACCACCCATCCTTGTGGAGGGTATTCAAATAGTCACAGCCTTATAAGAAAGGCTGACTCTGCAGAACCCAGAGAAGAAAACCTTGGAGAGCAACCAACCCACTTATATTATTAATCATCAGCTTAGCTCTGGCATCTGTTTTACCTGTCACACCCCAGACAGCCCACTTCACATTCAGGGCTGTTGGACTACAGTTCTTGCTCTATTATGCAATTAGTTCTCAGCACAAGCATTTGAGATGATCTGGGAACTAAATCCTTGTCTAGCACACCTTAAAACTCATATGGAGAACACAGCCCATGAGTCACGTCCCCAGCTGCTGGATTTGAGGGCCGGAAGGTTTCCCACATGAACAGTGTCCTGTGATGAAAGCTTTCAACTCTAAACTAATCCCTGGAGTTCAGAGCTGAGGCCCTCGTGAGGCTCTGTGAGCTGTACTAACGCGTTCATGAGGTAAACAAGCAGCGTCAGGTAAGCCAGTCTCTCCTGAGGCTCACTCTTGATCTCTCTGAGTCCCATCTCTGTCTCCTGTGCACACTGCTGACTTCTGAATGGCCCGTAAAGACCAGGGCTCTTTAGGAATGATAGCAATTACTACTCATTGAGTGTGACCAAGGTGCCAGGAAATATGCTGTCAGCCCTTCCAGCTACACAAACCCATCTTCAGTTTCATAGCACTGTGGTTCCGCTGACTTTGGGAAAGTCATCTCCCATGCCTTCTTGGCCTCACTGGGCTCATCCGAAAACTGAGAGTTGAAAGAGTAATTCCCAAACATCCTTCACTACCCAACCATAGGAAGTCTGAACCAGTATGAAAAGGTTGGCTGTCCTCTGAATTTGCCTTCACACAAAACTCAGAGCCAATTCTCGTTCTTCGTGTTTCGAACAAAGGTGCAGAGGGTGTTCTGCACCCACTGCTGTTAAGAGATGCAGATACAGCATCCTTGATAAAGCTCATGATACCCAGGATCATTGCCAATTCCTGGATCACCGTTGTAATCATTCTCATCTCCTCCCCTCACAAAGCAGGCTGGAAGAGGGAATGGCTTACTGGCACATATACAGGCATTTAACAACCACTTTCTGAATGGATGAATTAATGAAGGTCTAATAGCTGGATAGGTGAGTGGATATATAGTGATTAGGAGGAAAAGCTCTGGTCCACATCTTTAAAAGCTGTTTCAGCTTGTTAGGACTTAGTTTCCCCATCTTAGAAATGGCAGCAATAAAAGGTCCAATGCCTCATAGGGTATGGAGAGATCAAAGGAGATGATTTGCACATACTTCTCACCACTGTGGCCAGTCTGTAGTCAGCTTTAATACATGCTAAGTCTTTTCTTGGAATAGCAAGTGCAAGTCATCTTATTTCAAAGAAAATCTCAAATCACCCCAAGTCGTAAGGAGGCATTTGAGAACGCTGCCTGCACAGCACCCAGGGGTTTTTTGATAAAGATCTGTCCTATGAATGAATGGAATGACACGAATGAGTGTTAGATGGAGAAATTAAAATAAGGGAGAATGACAGGTTGTCCGGTTCCGTGGTTGATTCAGTGCTATTTGGCATTATCTGCAGACACTTCGGTTGTCACAACTGGGTAGTGTTCATGGCTTCTAGGAAGTAGAGGCCACAGGTGCTACCAAACATTGCACCATGCACAGCATAGCCTCTCAGAACAAAGAAGTCTCCAGTCCAAAGTGTCAATAATGCAGAGCCTTAACAAACTCTGATCCAGTCCATTGGTTTTTTTTTTTTTTAATTTATTTGACAGAGTTAGACAGTGAGAGAGAGAGAGAGAGAGAGACAGAGAGAAAGGTCTTCCTTCTGTTGGTTCACCCCCTAAATGGCTGCTATGGCCAGAGCTATGCTGATCTGAAGCCAGGAGCCAGGTGCTTAATCCCGGTCTCCCACATGGATGCAGGTACCCAAGCACTTGGGCCTTCCAGGCCACAGCAGAGAGCTGCAGTCCATTGGTTTTAATTGGGGTGTGTGTATGTGTGTGTGTGTAGACATGCACTTACATGAGTGTATTGGGGAATGCTGCCTAAAAGTGAACTTGATCTATGGATCCCTGTAGATGTTTACTTTACTCTTTATTTGGGGGATTTGGTGACACATCACTGTAAAAAAGATCACACTATGAGTTAAATTCAAATTCCCCGTGAGAGTCATGTTTCGGAAAGACTGCCAGAGTCGCTTCCCGGCTGTATAAGAGAACCACAATATCTGAATTTCAAATTGTTAAGAGGCCTCTGGAGTTGGGCAAACAGGAAATCACCTTATTAAAAGATAATTTGACTATGCAGTATTTTCCACATAGACTACTTTGATAACACAGGATTTCAATTTTGTGAACATTCTCTTTAGCAATTTGGAGATTTCTGAAGAAGCCAGCAGGGTTGTCTATTGCTACACAGCAGTCAAGGGATTGTCTGTGGGTGAAATTTTCATTTGTATACTAGAAACTTCTAGAAGTCTAGTGTGGAAGTTCATCTAAGCAGAGCTTTTGCTATAAAACCAGGGAGCAGCCGCTCAATCCAGAAACAGAGGCTTGTGAGGCACTAAATGATCTCATTTCTGCCCGAATCCCCTGCCAACATGCTGCCTTTGCTTTCTTCCTGTCTTGACACCACACCATCTTACCCCCATCTGGAAGTCATATGGCCCCGGCCCACTTCCCCATCCTCAATTTATTCATACCTCTTTTTTATTTTAAAGATTTTATTTATTTGAAAAGTAGGACTACAGAGAGAAAGAGATTTCACACCTACTGGTTCACTTCACAAAAGCCCACCTCAACCAGGTCTGGGCCAGACTGAAGCCAGGAGCCAGGAACTCCATTTGGGTCTCCTACTTGTGCCATCTTCCACTGCTTCCCAGGTGCCCATATGGGATGCCAACACTGCAGGCAGCAGCTTAACCCACTGTGCTGCAACCCTGGCCCCTGCAGTAGTCTTTTTTTTTAAAGATTTATTGTATTTATTTGAAAGACAGAGTTACAGAGAGAGGTAGAGACAGAGAGAGAGGTCTTCCATCTGCTGGTTCACTCCCCAGATGGCCACAATGGCTGAAACTGTGCCGATCCGAAGCCAGGAGCCAGGAGATTCTTCCAGGTCTTCCACACAGGTGCATGAGCTCAAGGACTTGGGCCATCTTCTATTGCTCTCCAAGGCCATAGCAGAGAGCTGGATCGGAAGAGGAGCAGCTGGGACTAGACCTGGTGCCCGGGCTTTAACCCATTGTGCCACAGCGCCAGTCCCTGCAATAATCTTAATAAATGTCAAGGCCCACAGAAACAGAGTACCTGCAGGAATGTGTTCAGGAATTGTACACATTTGTTTGCAGAATCTCTGCAGGGCTTTTGTCCTTTGCATCTGTAGATATGGCCTGTCAGTAAACTCAATGTTTTAGTTACCAAAACAGAGATGGATCAGAAGTGGAGCAGCCAGGACTCAAACAGGCTCTCATATGGGATACTGATGTCACAGGCAGTGGCTTAACCCACTGCACCATAACACTGGCCCTAAACTGGGAAATTCTTACCCATCCTCCAGGTGCTCAGTTGTCACAAGTCAAGGAAACTTCTCCAACTTCTGCAGAATCTACTAGTTTCTCCCTGCAAGAAGCTCCCATAATATTTTGTTATCAGAACCTGATGTACTACCATGTTTCTAATATTTTTCTTAACTCTAGTGTCTAACATCCACAGGGCAAATACTGTGTCTGTGTAGTCTATACCTGGTAATGACAGCTGAGTCGGTTAGCACATAGTTCCAGCCTCATACATGCTGAGCTTTCACTAACATCTCCTGGACGGATGGAGAGAAAGAAGGACCAGATTATGGATTACTGCTCTAGTGGTTTTCAGGCTATCCTGTTGGGACTCTTAGGCTTAGAACAGCTTCTCAGAGATCACCAGGTAAAGGAAACAAGCAGGTGGGGCTAAAGAGACTGGAGACCAGGGCCCCTTACCCAGACAGACAGATAGTGATAGATCTTTTATTTGCTGATTCACTCCCCAAATGTCTGTAATAGCCAGGGTTAGGCTAGGCTAAAGCCAGAAGTTAGGAACTCAATCCAGGTCACCAACAGAGGTCTCAGGAACCTAAGTACTTGGACTATCACCTGCTGTGTCCTAGGGTGTGCATTAGCAAGGAGCTGGGATCAGGAGCCAGAGCTGGGACTCAAACCTAGGCCCTCCAATAAGAGATGCAGATATTTCAAGTGGTAGCCTAACTGTACCCACCCATCAATCTTGTTTGTTTTAATCTGCAATATATACCACCCTTCTTATTTTTTTTAAAGATTTATTTACTTATTTGAGAGGCAGAGTTACAGAGAAAGAAAGGCAGACAGAGATAGAGGCCTTCCTAATACTGCTTTGTGATGGAATGAGGTGAAAAGGTCATATCAAGATGGCCACTCAGGTGAAAAGTTCATGCCAAGATGGCCACTGAGGTGAAAAGGTCATGCCAAGATGGCCGTTGACAACAAACTGCCTGGCAACAGGCCGTGATTGGTGGCTTCAGAAACCACAGGACAACAGAGGAAACCACAGGACAACAGAGCCTGACTGACGGCAGGCCGAGATTGGATGGTTTCAGAAACTGCCTGGCAACAAGAGCCTCACTGGCAACAGGCTGTGATTGGATGGCTTTGGAAATTGCCTGGCAACAGGCTGTGATTGGTTAGGGCATAGACCACCCCTTGACCAGATTGGCTGGTCTTGACTATATAAGCTGTTGTACTAACTGAAATAAAGGAGTGTGCAGGCTACTTGCCTCAAGCCCACTTTCACCCAACTCCCGGGGTCTGTGTGGTGACTCCGTACCTCTTGCCACTACCACTCTCCTCCTCTCAGAAATGAATCCACTGCAACATTGGTGAGAAATCAACTGCAACACAGCTTCACTCCCCAAATGGCCACAATGGCCAGAGATGAGCTGGTCCAATACAAGGAGCCAGGAGCCTTTTCTGGGTCTCCCAGGTGGTACAGAGGCTCAAGCACTTGGGTCATCTTCCACTGCTTTCCCAGGTCATAGAAGAGAGCTGGATAAGAAGAGGAGCATCTGGGAGTTGAACCAGCACCCATATGGGATGCTGGCATCGCAGGCAGAGGCTTAGCCTACTAGGGTACAGCACCAGCCCCTATACCACCCTTCTATGTAACACTCCATTGGAAGAAAATATTTTGTTAATAAATAACTTAGAAAACCACAGATTTAGTCCTGAACTCCCAAACTCAAATGTTCTCAGGGGTCAGGAAAGTAATATGTCAGTGGATCAGTCCAATATTTTGCACATTAAACACGAAATAGTCTTCCTTCCACAACTGTGCTCATGTTCCTTTTCTTTGAAATGGAGCCCACTCAGTGTACTGCTCTTTGCCAGTTTTGATGGGAGGACTATAGAAAAATGTTTATCCATCAAAAGAAAACAAAACAAAAGGCCATCTTCCCAATGTACTATGACCCTCTCAGCCACTGCCCCCCCAAAGTCTTCTATAAAGTCTATAAAATCAAACAATGTGACTTATAAGGAAACATGATAAATTTAAATAACAGGAAAATATAGTTATTATTTAATGGCACATATTTATGGGTACAGTGTGATAATCTGATACATGTGTACGTGTACTGGCCAAATCAGGGTTATTAACATCTGTCTCTCCTTGTCATTACTTTATGCTCACAGCCTCCCACTTACTCGCTTCTGCTTATTCATAAATTACACAATGAGCTATTGTGAACTACATCACCCCACTACATTTATAATACTGGAATGATTCCCTCCATCTCTGTTTTGGTAACTGAAAAATAGATTTTACTGACAGGCCATATCTACAGATGCAAAGGACAAAAGCCCTGCAGAGATTCTGCAAATAAATGTGTACAATTCCTGAGCACATTCCTGCAGGTACTCTGTTTCTATGGGCCTTGACACTTATTAAGACTATCGTAGGGGTCAGGGTTGCAGCACAGTGGGTTAAGCTGCAGTGTTGGCATCCCATATGGGCACCGCTTCCAGTCCCAGCTGCTCCAGTTCTGATCCAGCTCCCCGGTATGTGCCTGAGAAAGCAGTGAAAATGGCCCAAGTGCTTCAGCCCCTACCATCCACATGGGAGACAGGGATGGAGTTCCTGGCTCCTGCAGCCTTGTCCAGCCACAGAGGTTGCAGCCATTTTGGGATTGAACCAGATGATGGAAGGTGTGTGTGTGTGTGTGTGTGTGTGCGTGTGTATCTCCCTCTTTATCTGTAACTGTGCTTATCAAATAATTTTTTTAAAAAGACTGTTGCACCTAAAACGTGCTTCCACACTGAACATTCCGTCTCCCCACTTTAACCTATCTTTCAATTGCTATTCAATCAACCAAAACATTAAATAAATAATCGCTGAAGGCCAGTCACTAGGGTGAGGAAACTAAGGGAGACAGATGTGTGTCCCTGAAAGAGTTCCCTATCTCAGGTGGGACGGACAAAAGCCCTCAGTTGCACCATCTTCCTACAACATTGCAGCTCCCTGCTGGTTTTCAGTGCTTGCCCCCCACCCCCCTTCACTGAAGAGTGCTTCGCTAAGGCAAAGGTCGGCTCATTTTGTAAAGGGCCAGCTTTTAAATAGGTTAGGCTTCGCTGGCCAAGTCCCTTTGAGCATGTTAAGTAGATACTTGTATAACAGGGAAGAAAAAAGATTTCACAAAATTTTTATGAAGGAAAGGCAAAATAAAGTAATAAAGATTGAATACTTTTTTTCTGTCATACAAGCTTACTAAAGAGAAGAATAAACATTTTTGTCAGGTAGAAAACTTTTAAGGTTCAGGAACAGTGGTTGTTGTTGTCAAATCAATTTCATCACCCATAGAAACCATCTCACTGCAACAAAAGGAATCAGAGCTTCTTGAAAAAGAATGGCTGACTGTAGAGCTGAAGCAGAAATACAAAAGATGAGACAGAGGACCAGAAAGTAAGAAGGTCCTAATACATACCCAGAAAGACAGAAACAGAGACATACAGAGAGACAGACACATAAGCAGGGTCACACATATGCACAGAAGCACACAAAGACACACAACCACACACATACATAGCCACACACACACACACACACGATGGGGAACCTATCGAAGAAACACAGGAGCTGGACAAAGATGGAAATTTTTGAGCAACAAAAGAAATGATTATGCTCCACAGAACAAAATAAATATCCAAGAATCCATATTGGGATAAATAAGCAAGAGAGAATAGATAACCCTCCATGCAGAATTCCAAATAATCCAAGCAGACACTCTACCCTTAGCATAGCTCCCTTTTCCTTAAGTGTGGCCTGCACGGAGTGATTTCCCTCCAAAGAGTACGGTATGGGGAGAGGGGGAAGGAGGACTTTTATGGTGGAAAAGACGAACTAACACCACCTCAGAGAGGTGAGCAAGGCCAACCCTAGCAGTGGTAAGTTGTGTCGATGGGACAAGCTTACCCTTGACATGATGTGATAAAAAAGACAGTTTATCTCTGTGCCCCACCCCGCCCCAACCTATAATGCCAGGGTGCTCGGGGGAAAGCATAGGAATGTCTCTGGACGACCATTCTACAGAATGCCTGGCGAGGACTCCTCAGATGCCTGAGAGGTCATCACAGCCAAGAGTTGCCTGAGAAGACATAAACATGGTTGGGGATCCTGGCTGGGATCTTGTAACCACAGCAACAGGAAAACACACGAGGCAAAATCTGCAGGAAACAGGATGAAGTCTGGACTTCAGTTACTAACAATGCATTGACATTTGTTTATTAATTGTGATGAATGTGCTACACTAACGTAACATGTTAGTAAGGAAAACCAGGTGATCTACGCTAGGCGGGATACCACATCCCATAATGTTGTGCTTGGGCTCAAGCCCTGGCTCTGCTGCTGATGCACTTTCCTGCCATTGCACGGACTGGGAGGCAGCAGTGATGGTTCCTGTATTTGGGTGCCTGCTACTCACACGAAAGATGCTGGGTTGAGTTCTTGGTTTCTAGCTTTGGCTTGGCCCCACCCCATCTGTTGCAGGCATTTGGAGAGTGAGTGAGCAGATGGGTGTTCTTTGTCTTGCAAATAAATAAAATTTTAACATTTTGAATTAAAATATCTATTCTGAGATAAAAAGCTTATTCAAAATCAACATACACAACAATCACCCTTAGCTCTGAAGTGGTAGAAAAGCAAGCTACGGGGCTGTACTTTGGTCTCTGGGCTATAGTTTACCAGCCTTGTCTAAATTAGTCACTTCTCTCCCCATTAGGTAGCTGGAGACACTTGAGTGGAGAAATACTCCCACCAGGGTTAAGGTCATCTTGTCATGGATAGAGTCAGAGTCTATGCCCTTTCTTATTGCAGCTCCATGATTTCATCTTTCCTCTGTTCAGAAACACCTGACGAGTCTGCATGGTCTTCAGCTGTTTCTGATCAAGGGGGAAAATAAGTTTAGCATGCCACAGAGATTTCCTGAAAAGTCCTACTGACGAACACTGAGCCGCAAACTCACCTCTAAAAGTAAAGAAAGCTAGGAAAAGCCATTCTGGCATTCACAATTCTATGATGCATAGGAAGAAAGGCAGGGAAAGAGTGTGGTGGAGGCACTGACTGCCTGTAGGTTGCTATGAGGGGTTACCTAAAATGTCCTAATTACTTCACATTTGTCTTTCTTCCTTACGGTTTTTACGTTTGTCATCATACAAAAACTCGAACATCCTTTAATAGTAAAAATGTTGATGTAAAGATACTTATACCTGAAATATCACTTTGACTTGATCTACAGCATTATTTGGGGAAAGTGTCATATCATATTCCCAGTTACCTCTTAGTTCTTGAAGAAAATCACAACTGGATCAAATTGCTTAAAAACAATAACAAAAAAAAACCCACTCAATTTGCATGAAACGAAAAAGCAGAAACCATTATGTCAGAATCACTAAGTGACAAGGTCTGGATTGGTGATCCAAGACCAGGGGATACAGGTCTCACTGTGCTGAGTGCTATATCCATCAAAGAAGCCAACTCTCCACTATTAAACCCACTGGGAAAGAATTTACCTGTGTGTGTGTGTGGCATTTCTTTGCAAGAATGAAGAGCTTTGGAAAAGCCCCACCATGAGCTGGAGCCATGGCTGCACCATATCTAGATGGCAAGACCTCTCTATGGCATACAGTGCCCTTGACTGTGGAAACCCACACATTGGAACAGGGCTGGTTCGAGCTCCACTAAGTTAGGAGACCATCACCAGTTCAAGCAATCCTGAGTGGCAGTTTACTCTTGCTTGCCACTGTTTTCACAGGCAGTGCAAGTAACAGTGTAGGTAAGATGCTGAAGTGCTTGGCACACTTAGAGAATTCGCTCCTCGCTTTAGAACGATTGACAACTTCATGACATATGAACTGCAGATCATAGTCACTAACCACCAAACTGAGCATGTCAGCCTACTGTGCCTAAAGCAAGAACAGCACAGTGACAACAGCTCACATGTGCCAAAAGTTTGGGGTGTGCTGGAGGTGGGCTCAGTCATTTACATGCAGTCTGTGTTTAATTCTCACAAAGACCCTTCAGGGGAGGTCCTGTCATTATTCCCATTTTCCAAATTATGAAGCTTAGACCCAGGGAGTTATTTGCCGAAAGTCATCAGCATGTAAAGGATTAAAGCAAAATTCTAATCCACTTTGCTACACACAAGCTGCCCTAGAACAGAGCTTAGTCTCCATCACCATGCTCTTCAAAGTGAAATTCTGTATTTCTCTGTTTATTAGATGAAGATCTGGTTCAAACAAGCTGCAAACTCAGGAGCCAGCCTCCTTCTGTTGCCTTTCAATGCTCACTGTCTGCCTGCTGCAGACTAAGTGCTCAGGGACATGAATTATTTTTCTTGAATGTCCATGAATAAGCGAATGTCTTTAATGTGTTCAGTGTCTGCTCTCATACTATCATCAGGCTCTACCCTAAACCTGAACCAGCAGGCTTCATGAAACGCCTTTCAAAAGACAAACTGATTTATAAAAACCATTTTGTCTTTCATATCAGTCTTTAAGGGGTACCACATACAATGAACTTAAGAATTAGAAAGACTGGAGATGACATGAGGATGTGATCAGAGCAGCTTCTGACAAGGAAAAACAAGCAGAGAGGACCAACAGCCCAGACATCAAATCATAGCATATAGCAGAGACCAGAAAACAACTCACACTAGGTTCCCTCCTGGTGTTGACAGAGGCCCCTGTGAGCCACATGACCAATAGGGTCCTTTACAGAAGATGGGAGTCCACGTGTCTGTGTCACGCTCTCTGCTGTGTCCTAGGGGTTGCTCAACAGTTAATATTTTGTTCTGCCTTCACTTACAAACTCTTCAACAATCTAAAAACATCAGGCCACTGCATTGCATCATTTAGCAAGCAAGGAGTATATTGCTATGCCATGTGCAAGACTGTGGACAGATGTTTTAAGGGCAGAGAGAGAGGGAAAATCATCTTTAAATCATTCTTTGTGCTTCAAACCCCCCACACATACACACACTTGCTTTCAGGACTTCTTGTGGTCTCACCAAACAATTCCATGTGAAGTTACAATTACATTTTTTAAAAAATGACTCTAGGACTTCAGCACTGCAGTTGAATACAAAATGGAATTGAATACAGGGCAGCCCTAAAATGCCTTCAGTTTCTATGGACCAAGGAGCTGTCTGCTGAGGCAATTTCATTTGATCCCCACAGTCAGCAGTACGTAAGGTACCTCTTGAAGTTACCAAGTGCCTGCTCACGAAGCTAGACGTAGCTAGACGTATCTCTGGATTTCAGTGCACCTCAACATTCACTGTGCTGCATTTCACTGGGAAATTCAGGTGCAAAACTTCAGATGAGGATTCTTGCTATTTTTTTTTTCACAACTTTCATATTGACAAGCACCAAGAGTGGGTTTGCTGATTATTAGGAAGTCAGGAAAGCACAGAAACAGCTCTGGCAGCCACAGAGATGCTGTGTTAGTCTGATTTGCAATGATACAACATACTTGAGGTTGACTAACTTTATAACGAAGAGAGTTCAACTTAGCTGACGGTTCTGGAGATTCAAAGTCCAAGGTCAGGTGGTCCCACTGGCTCATTGGTTCAGTTTCTCATGAGGTCCAACAGTGCATGGAATCTCAATATAGGAGCATGTGTGCATGGAGGAGACTTCATGTCCAAATAGAAAGCTAGAGAGAAAATGAGGGGTCAGCCTCATTTTTCTAATGGCTCCCTCTTGAACTTGCTCAGGGTCTCACAAGAGCCTCTTTAATCCCTTCTGAGGGCAGCTTCTTGGTAATTTAAGGGCCTCCTAGGGGCCCCACCTCTTAAAGGTTCCATCACCTCCCATATTGTCACCTTGGGGACCAAACATCTCATATAGGAAGCCTTTGCGGGGCTCACTGAAACCACAGGCAAACCATTGTAGGTGTTTTCCTTAGGGTATTTCAAATGCCATGAATAGCAGGAGTGCTGGTTTGACAACCAACATCAAATCCAAAGCATTTTATATCATTTTAAAAGAACAAGAGAGACAAGTGCATCCTTGACTTGATAACATTTATTCAATATTCTCTGAAATTAGCAAGAATCAGAAGAAGCACATATCAATCAAATACAGCCACAAGAATGTCCTGGATATAAATAAAGATGCACTATGAGAAATTCTCACTACTGAAGGAACCAGTACTCTCTTACATTGACTACCTCTTAGTAACAGACAACTCAAATGTAAATTCAATTTACTCACAATATAAAAACCTGATTTTTTAAAGAAAAAATAGAGACTGAACTCAATTGTAATTTGCCTCACTAGGCCTTTTCATTGTGGATGTTTTCAAGGCCTAGTTTGAAGACTGTTACACAAATGACAAAAACAAACTCGAAAGAGTGGTCTGCAAAGTTCAACCAAACAATGCAGAAATAAATCACGTACCCATGCACCGAATAAGGCAGAGGCTAATTTCATTCGGGTTAGGAATAATAAATGTAACTAGTGTCTTTTTCACAAAACAAACATTTCAGACTTCTTTTTAAGTAACGGGTATACTGTATTATGCATCATACTCTACTTACATGTTCTTCTAACTCTACTCGGAAAGCCAGCACTCGGACATCAACAGAAACTTTTTGATTAGACTTACTCTGTAACAACCACAGAACTTCATCTGGGTTTTGTGATAGTGTCTACCATGAAAACAGCACACACTAGTAGAAGCATACAGTTTAGAGAGCTGGAAGTACATTAAAATGTAGTATATGGAATTCACAAATTCTGTATTTTTAAAATATTTTTCTCAAACTAAAAGCTGCAGAAAATTAGTTCTTAAATATTCTACCGAAAACTCTTGAGCAGCTAACATTTTAAATTTCTTAAGCTTTTTATTTTCTTAAAAATATTTAAATGAGTGTAGTATCCCATCTTTTTGAAAAATAATCCAAAAAAAATTACAAATCCTTTGTTTTAATCAGTGTGACCAAGGGCTTGTCATCCGGACTGTAATCCTCATAGGCGATAGGGGTCACATCATACATCGCAGGCCGGGATTTCTTTCCAAATCTGAAATCACAGAGAAACAGGATTCTGGTTGGAAAAATATAAGATCTCAAGTCCTATTAAATGCAAGTGGTGAAAATAACTTACACTCCAGAATCAAACGGAAACATAAGAATATTTTATTAATTAAAAAGGAGAGAATGTTCCAACATGGGAAGCAGTCCAAACAGCAGACTCATAGAATGACAATCACTTTAAGTAGTACTCTGAACTCAGAATCAGCCCTTAAGGCATCCTGGTCTGGCTGAAAAGCCCATGAGAGCATTTCAGGCATGGAAAGCCAAGACATTCTGGCAAAAAAATGTCCTACATGAAGGATCCTTGTGACTGAGATCCCAGCAGAAAGAAGTAGCCATCAAAAAAGGATGTACTTTTCTCTGAAAGGAGGAGAGAACTTTCACTTTGCTTATGACCTTGTCCAAATATTGACAGAGTTTGTGGAGTCAAAAGGCTTCCATAGCCTAGGCAGCTCATGTCAAGAGCCTCAGGTGATCACTGACGTCATACATTAGAGTGTTAATTGTTAAATTAACAACAGGAGTCACTGTGCACTAACTTCCCATGCAGGATCTCTGTTCTCAATGAGTTGTATTATGAGAGTTAACTGTAAAACTAGTTCTCAAACAGTTTTTCTGTGTGTGTGCAAATTGTTGAAATCTTTACTTAGTATAGAGTTGGTCTTCTGTGTACAAAGTGAATTGGAAATGAATCTTAATGCAGAATGGGACTGGAAAGGGGAGAGGGAGGAAGAGGAGCGGTGAGATTGTGGGTAGGAGGATGGGTATGGTGGGAAGAATAACTATATTCCTAAAGTTGTACTTATGAAATGCATGAAATTTGCATTCCTTAAGTAAAACATTTCTTTGGGAAAAAAAAAAGAATACACTCTTGACTATATTCTCTAGCAGGTAAAGAAGTTTAAGAATCCTGATATTAACACTGAATGTGTATAAACATGAGTGCTTGGTGCAAGAGGCAAAGAATGGATTTCACAAAACATAGACCAACCAAAGGTATAAGTTTCCACATAACAGGTGTTGAATTGTCTTTTTCTTCTGAGACTAATAAACCTTGGGGGGGAAGTTTAGGTTACACCTGCCATAGAGCCTGAAATGCAGAATGCTGGGGCAATCTTCCCTGAGTCGTGGACAGATAGCCTCTCTGGTGGCATTTTCAGGGATAAGCTATAAGGTTTGAGGTCCTCTGAGACCCCAACGCAAGAAGGGTAAAGGACAGAAACACCCTCAAATACGGAGTTATCTGTCTACACAGTCTTTCAGCATCCACCATGTAAACCCACCCACCTCCCAAACCCCACTAATACACACGCCATTGTCCCAATACATTTGCCAACACCAAAAATCTCCTGGATAGCAGGAGTAACTCCCCGAAGCCAGGGGAGCCAAAATACAATTTTAGGACTTCCTGCCAAGCCAGTCTTAACATGGCAATTATTAAAGTAAAGCTAATTCAACTCCTGGGTGGTCTCTTCCCATTCAAGACCCTACCCTTCCCAAAATCCCTGAAGTGCAACAGTATTTAAACAATCTTCCACAAAAACCCACCATTTCCCCCACCTTTTTATAGACTATATTTTTTAACTGTTTAAAGTCCAGGAGGGTTCATTAAAAGAAAATTTCAAAAGAACCTTGAATTTTGAAAAGGTTAGTAGGATGGAGCCCTTCTGAATCAAAGGGACTCATTTACCATGGCTTTTGTCCTACCTCTCCTCTTTCCCTCTATTTTCCTTACATCTTCTGTGGATGGAGATGAGGAGTAGGATCCAAAGGCAAATGACAAAACAGTGCATTCTTCAAATAATCTTTTATTTGCACACATTTGTCAATCTTGCACTCTAATTCATTCAAGGGCAGAAGGCATATCAGAGCCAGACAGGCAACAAGGTTAGAGTCAACACCTTCTATCCCAAGAGATTCACAGCTATTCCTGCAAAACTTAGCAAGGCTTCAGCAAAACCATTTCTGAAATGTGGAGCTTCACTGAGTCTGGGATTGTACTCATACGGGTGTGGGTCAGACTCCAGCCTAACCTGAGAGTAGGAAAGGCTTATGGGATCTTTCCAGAAACTACTTCAAGGTACAAACATTTTGGGGCTGGCGCTGTGGTGCAGCAGGTTAATGCCCTGGCCTGCAGTGCCAGCATCCCATATGGGTACCGGTTCCAGACCCAGCTGCTCCACTTCCAATACAGCTCTCTGCTATGGCCTGGGAAAGCAGAAGATGGCCCAAGTCCTTGGGCCCCTGTGCTCACGTGGGAGACCCCGAGGAAGCTCCTGGCTCCTCTCCTCTCTCTGTGTAACTCTGACTTTCAAAAAATAAATAAATCTTTTTTAAAAAAAGGAAAAAAGGTACAAACATTTTGACAATTTCTCATAAAATATCCAGATACATTGGTAATAATGTACTACTTACAAATAATAATTTAAAAAAATCCAGCTACCCAACGAAAATCTCTCCACATCCTAATCTAGTAACCATGAGGTGGTTTCCTATGAGAACTTTGGCATAAGGACCAGAAAGTCTTATTAATCAGCTTATTAACTTATAATTGATCAAGAGGAAAGATCCAAACAATATAATACGTTGAATATATCTTTTAAAATATGTTTTATATGACTTCATAGTTTGAAGAAGAATCTATTTCCTCAAAATCTAGAAAATTGGATGTTTCCATTTTGCTCATCCATTAACAAGCAATAGTTCAAAGGAGCATAAAACCACATGTTGGATTGAGGGTGGGTGTTGTAGATTCGCTGAGTCTGACGGGCAATGGTGGAGGGCACTCAGCAGCGAGCCATTTGCTCACTGTGTATGAGCAAAGTTGAAGAACGAACAAGGAGCATCACTTTACATGCAGACTGCTTGACTAAGCCATCTGGCATACTGCCAACAGGGCTGACCTCAAACTGGAAAGGGTCAGGAAGCATAATGAGGTTACAAAGATAAGCTTGGGGAAGTCAGGCCTACATGGCCAGCCCCACAAGAGGGAGCAGTCAGGCATGGGCCTGGAATCCCTGTTCTTCAACATGGCAGCTGTCGCAAACCCTGTTCAAATTCCACAGGTGTGGAGATGGCATTGTGGTGTAGTGGGTTAAGCCTCCACCTGCATGGCCAGCATCCCACATAGGCATCAGTTCATGTCTCATCTGCTCCTCTTCCAATCTATATCTCTGCTTATGGTCTGGGAAGACAGTAGAAGATGGCTCAAGTCCTTGGGCCCCTGCACCCACATGGGAGACCCAGAATAAGCTCCTGGCTCCTGGTTTCAGATCGGCCTGGCTCTGGGCATTGTGGCCATTTGGGGAGTGAACCAGAGGATAGAAGACATCTCTCTTTCTCTCCTTTCTCTCTCGGTAACATTATCTCTCAAATAAATAAAGTTAATCATATGTGTATAAAGTCAATTAAAAATGGATCTCAATAAAAAATAAGAGTGGGAATAAGAGAGGGGGAAGAAGTTTTTCACTATAACACTATAGTTCTGTAAACATCCCTATGGACTTATTTCTAATGGTACAGTCTCAAAATTTGTCATTTGGCCCCAAATCCCACTAATCTTGGTGGTAGAAATGCCATCTTAAGTGTTAAAGTGATCATATTACATGTTAAGGTGAACATATAGATAGGATTAGGTGTTAAAGTGATCATACTAGGCTGGCACCATGGCTCACTTAGCTAAAACTCCACCAGCGGCACTGGCACCCCAAGTTCTAGTCCCGGTTGGGGCGCCAGGTACTAGTCCTGGTTGCTCCTCTTCCAGTCCAGCTCTCTGCTGTGGCCCAGGAGGGCAGCGGAGGATGGCCCAAGTGCTTGGGCCCCTGCACCCTCATGAGAGACCAGGAGGAAGCACCTGGCTCCTGGATTTGGATTGGCGCAGCGCCAGCCATGGCAGCCATTAAGGGAGTGAACCAACGGAAGGAAGACCTTTCTCTCTGTCTCTCTCTGTCTATAATTCAACCTGTCCAAAAAAAAAAAAAAAGTGATCATATTAAGTGTTAAGGCGAACATATAGATAGGATTAGGTGTTAAAGTGATCATATAAATAGGAGCAAATGTCTGGTAATAATAACAGAATTAACAAGGAGAGAATGTTTCAACATGGGAAGCAGTCCAAACAGCAGACTTATAGAATGACAATCACATTAAGTAACACTCTAACCTCAGAATCAGCCCTTAAGACTTCCTGGTCTGGCTTAAATGCCCATGAGAGCATTTCAGGCATGGAAAGCCAAGACACTGTGGCAAAAATGTCCTACATGAAGGATCTCTCTGACTGAGACCCCAGCAGAAAGAAGTGGCCATCAAAGAAGGATGCAATTTTTCTAAAGGGAGGAAAGGATTTCCACTTTGCTTATGGTCCTGTCTAAATACTGATGGAGGTTATATTCAGAAACTTGAATATAACCCTACCATACAACCCAACCATACCACTCCTTGGAATTTACCCAAAGGAAATTAAATTGGCAAATAAAAGAGCTGTCTGCACCTCAATGTTTATTGCAGCTCAATTCACAATAGGTAAGACATGGAATCAACCTAAATGGCCATCAACAGAAGATTGGATAAAGAAATTATGGGACATGTACTCTATAGAATATTATAAAGCAGTAAAAAAAAAAAAAACAATGAAATCCAGTCATTTGCAGCAAAATGGAGGAATCTGGAAAACATCATGCTGAGTGAAATAAGCCAGTCCCAGAGGGACAAATATCATATGTTCTCCCTGATTGGTGACAACTAACTGAGCACCTAAAAGGAAACCCATTGAAGTGAAACGGACACTATGAAAAACAATGACTTGGCTGGCACCGTGGCTCACTTGGCTAATCCTCCACCTGCGGCACTGGTTGGGGCACCGGATTCTGTCCCAGTTGCTCCCCTTCCAGTCCAGCTCTCTGCTGTGGCCCGGGAGCGCAGTGGAGGATGGCCCAGGCCCTTGGGCCCTGCACCCACATGGAAGACCAGGAGGAAGCACCTGGCTCCTGGCTTTGGATTGGCGCAGCGCGCCAGCTGTAGCGGCCATCTGGGGGTGAACTAATGGAAGGAAGACCTCTCTCTGTCTCTCTCTCTCTAACTCTGCCTGTCAAAAAAAAAAAAATGACTTGATCAGTACTTGTCCTGACTGCCGAGGAACAACTTACTACTTTATTTCTTTTAGTTTTTTTTGTTCTACTTAATACCATTGGTTGAACTCTTTAACTAACACACAATTATTCTTATGTGTTTAAATTTAACTGAAAAGTGATCCCCATTACATATAAGAGTGGGAATAAGAGAGGGAGGAGATGTACAGTTTGGCACATGCTCAATCGGACTTAACCCTAATGGCAGAGTTAGAAACGTTCCAGGGGATTCCAATTCAATCATATCAAGGTGGCAGGTACCAATGCCATCTCACTAGTCAAAGTGATCAGTCTCAATTCATAATTGATCATAATGATAGGATTAAGAATCAAAGGGATCATATAAATAAGACTAGTGTCTGCTAATAATAACTGATAGAATTAAAAAGGAGAGAACAATCCAACATGGGAAGTAGGATACACAGCAGACTCATAGAATGGCACATGTCCTAAACAGCATTCTGGCCTCAGAATCAGCCCTTAAGGCATTCAGATCCAGCTAAAAAGCCCATGAGAGTATTTCAGGCATGGAAAACCAAGACACTCTGGAAAAAAAAAAAAAAAACTAAATGAAAGATCTCTGCGATGAGATCACAGTGGAAAGAATGGCCCATCAAAGGAGGTACCTTTCTCTGAAGGGAGGAGAAAACTTACATTTTGACTATGGTCTTGTCTAAATAATATTAGAGTTGGCAAGCTCAAGAGACTTCCATAGCCTTGGCAACTCATGACAAGAGCCTAGGGTGATTACTGATGTCATAAATAAGAGTGTTAATTGTTAAATCAACAACAGGAGTCACTGTTCACTTATTCCCCATGTAGGATCTCGGTCCTTAATGTCTTATACTATGTGAATTAATGCTATAACTACTACTCAAATAGTACTTTATATGTTGTGTTTCTGTGTGGGTTCAAACTGTTGAAATCTTTATTTATTATATACTACATTCATCTTCTGTATTTAAAGATAATTAAAAGTGAATCTTGATGTGAATGGGATGGGAGAGGGAGTGGGAGATGGGATGGTTGTGGATGGAGGGAGGTTATGGGAGGAAAAAGCCACTATAATCTAAAAGTTGTATTTTGGAAATTTATATTTATTAAATAAAAGTTAAAAAATAAAAATAAATACTGATGGAGGTTGTGGATTCAAAAGGCTCCCATAGCCTAGGTGGCTCATGTCAAGAGCCTCAGGTGATCACTGACGTCATACATTAGAGTGTTAATTGTTAAATTAACAACAGGAGTCACTGTGCACTAACTTCCCATGCAGGATCTCTGTTCTCAATGAGTTGTATTATGAGAGTTAACTGTAAAACTAGTTCTCAAACAGTTTTTCTGTGTGTGTGCAAATTGTTGAAATCTTTACTTAGTATAGAGTTGGTCTTCTGTGTACAAAGTGAATTGAAAATTAATCTTAATGTAGAATGGGACTGGGAAGGGGAGAGGGAGGAGGAGGAGCAGTGAGATTATGGTTGGGAAGGCTGGTATGGTGGGAAGAATGACTGTATTCCTAAAGTTGTAATTATTAAATTTATATTCATTAAATAAATGTTTTAAAAATATGGCAAGAGGCAGGTTAAACCATATACATCCTTCTAATTCGTATTCTCCACAAAAGCCTAAGAGAATGTCGGTGGAACCAGTCACGAGAAAGGCCCAAACAGAGGGTTTGCAGCTGCTGAAGGAAAGCAAGCATGTGCATCCACGGCTCCCCTCTCTGCTTTCTGAGATCAGGCCCATCTGGCTGGGACAGCTGCGAGCTCTCAGCAACCAAGATATGACCTCAGCACCAGAGGCCAGCGAGCCATGGCTTCGCTCCTGCTGATCAGTTGCAAACTCTGTCCTGCCTGGGTGTAAGCAAATCTGCTAAGGAACAGATGACTCTCGGAAGGAGTAACAAGGGGCCACCTTTTCAACCCAGTGCCAACACCTACTGACAGCTGACCTCAGCATCACAAGACATGTCTTCAGTCACTCATGAGTGTCACAGGTGCCCCACTCAATATACTTCCTACACAGCCACTGGGCCATGTTCATTCTACTTCAACCTAACCTCCTTTTACAGGGAGACATCCTGTAAAACAGACCACAGAGAGCATAACATCCAAACGACCAAGTATTTGCGAATACCTTTGTAGAGTTTCCCAGAAAAGGGAGCAAATTGGGCCAATGAGCCAGCGACCCAGCCGCAACCTCTAACAGCTGTGCTACAGAAATGATAGAATGCAGCTGAATCAGCTGGATCAGCTGCCAGGAGAGAGGTTCTCCTGAATTCCAATTAATTTGGGAAGGTATTGCCATAATATCATTTGTTTCATCTGCTGTCACTGGTGCATGTAGGAGCTTGTTGGTTAGGAAATCTGCCCTAAGTACTTCTGATAAAATTCATCCCCAAATAAAATCCAGGTTTGTAAATGCTTTCAAGTTGATTCTTTCCTTCCCAGGAACCTAAAGGGGCAGAAGAACTGATCTCCAACTATGCTGGCGCTAAAATACAAGGCTCTTCTTCTTGGTCCCTGAATAGTCTTAGCTTCAAATAACTCTGGGAGTGGGAGAATCTGATTTCCTGGGGCTCCTAGTTGAATGAAGGGAAAAACACCTTGGATTCTGCTCTCTCCTGATGATCTAAGCCCCTTGAGGAAGGGAGAGGAGAGAGGATCCTCTGGAACACCAAAAGAGTTCATCAAATCTCTGGCCCGGTGATTTCAGGATCCTGCCAATACTGCCCTAGGCTCAGGTCATGAATGGATCTGATGCTCTGGGATGAATCTCTTGAGCAGGTCAAGACTTCCTAGGCCAACCCTTCGCTGAGAACTCCCATTCGTTTCAGACCTCAAATTTCAGGAAGATCTACTATGTGCCAGCATCCTCTAGAGACACAGAAATCAGGGCCAAAGGAAAGATTGTGCTTTCTAGAAGCTTTGTTGCCTGAACTGACCCTGGAAGGCAGGAGTCAAGATGAGCAGCTGTGTAGGGCCTGAGTTAGTTGGAGAAGGTCAAGCTCTCCTTTCTCCCTCCCAGCTGCATCGTAGGCTGGGTTCAGGTCCATCTGGGCATCACAGCAGAGCATCCACACCTCCCATGCCTCCCAAGTTCCCTTCTTCCTGGAAGCCGGGTTGTGTCTTTGTGGAGCAACAAGATCACTACAAAATCAGACACTTAGACCGGGGATTTTCTTTTGGAGAAAGAACCCCAGCTTCTGTACCACTGAGACAGAATGTGGTATGCATGTGTCTTGACCAATACCAATACCAACAGGACATCCCAGCAGAGATCATATAGCCAATAGTTCCCTTGACTCCAACTGTAAGGCACCAAGTTCAGTCCAGGGTTTTCTACAGCACACTGACTTTCTGAATTGCTCACTTCAGGTTAGTCTACCGACGAAAAGAAAAGATGGCTTCCTTCAACAGACAATATTGCTATTATTTTTAGAATAACTACTCTTTACATTACATCATCTGTTTATAACGGGTTAGAAGCTGTTTGTACAACTCTTTAATATTTGTAATTTAACATGACTGTTGTAACCGAGGTTAACTTATCCCTTCTACAGTGTTTGTGGAACTGTGAAATGATCTGTCTAAAATACACAGGAAATGGAGTAGTTAGAACTGTACCTCTGGCCTGGAGCGTGCACTTTCCCTGGCAACCACATTATCATCAGGCCTTTTGGGAGTCTCCTCCACAGGAGGACTTTGTTTTATATAGCATGGACTCTAAAAGCAGAATGCAAGCTGTTTCTTCATTCTTTCTGTAAGCCCACAAATCGATCAGAATTGTTTACATCCACGCCAACTGCTTGAAGAGCAGCACAGTTCAACAGTCCAGAAAAGAAATTATCAGAAGATGCTTCAACTCATGGGAATTAAGAATCACATAGTTACTCACAGAACAACACAAATCAAATGAATGAAAGTATTCAGTGTAAACAAAACAAAAGCTAGCAGCATGACCTGGCTAGCCTGTTGCCCCCATTACTAAGTTGTGTCTGTTTGATTCTTTAGAGTCTTCTTGCAGGTGTAAAGTCCTATATCTATTATAACCACGATATCCAGAAAGCGCACATGCAAGCAGCATCTCCCATGCCCCCCTGCCACCTCCAGAAGCCCACCTGGCGTGCCGGATGGAGGCGATGGCATTGCTGAACTCGCTGTCGATGCTGCGGCAGTTGTAGAACTCCTCATAGGCGGGCCTGGAAGAGCCCTGGTACTCGATGCGGCTGATGCGGCAAATCCCCACGATGAGGATGATCAGCATGAGGATGAAGGCGACGCAGAGGGCTCCGATGATGATGTACAGCGAGTGCCGGGGCATGTTGGTGAGGCTCTCTGCCATGTGCCCGGACTTCCACTGCAGGTCTGAAGGCCAGAGCAAGCAGAGGGCTGGGCGTGAGTTGTGGCCTTGGCACTATGAAAGCCTTCCCTGTCCTTGCAACGGTAGCTTAACACGTAAGAGCCATCAAACGGGAAGAATTACCTTCTATGGATAAAAAGACTAAGAGCTAATTAATGCACTTAACACACAGTGACCTGCCACAAATCATTAAGAAACCCAGGAATATGCCTCAGGAAAAAAAAATGAGCAAAGGAAGTAAAGAGGAATCCATTAAAGGGATACAAATAGAACACTGTTCAGCCTCATTAATTATTAAAAAATGCAATGCCTCTACCAGCTCCCAAATATTATTTAAAAATGATAACCACGGTTGACAACTATACATAGAAACAGAGACTGTAACTTGATGCATCGCCCTCCTGTGCTCTCAGAGGAACATCCTTCCACGCATTTCAGGATTTGTGCTGGGGAAATTGCCCTGAAAACACAGAAAGCTCCATGCTTAAGGAAATTCATCCTAGAATCACAACGTTAAATGTGAAATGCTCAACTATTGCATATTCACAGACAAGCTCAGAAAATAAGCACAGATGATCATGTACACAGCAGAGTTGATAAGTCTTAACACTTTAGTATTTGCTTTAGAGTCTTCATATAATTGTTAAAAAGAAATAAATGTTACAGGCATAGCTACATTTCTCCTACCCTTGTACTCTCCTACTACCCCCTCAACTCCAACACAATTTATAACAACAAATAACGAAACCTGACCTTAATATTAAACTCTTGATAAGATGCAGTTATTAATTAACTAGCAAAAAATAAAATGACATCAAAAGACAGGAGCTACTCAGATAGTACGTAATTTGACAACCACATATGGCTTTAGAATGTCTACCTACACATTGAAAAAGTGAGAATAATGTAATGATAATGGCAAGCAGATATTGTTTTCTTACTATTGATTAAGAAACACCTACAAAAAAACACCTCATTTAATCCATATGACCATCTGAGACATATTACCCTGTCTCCCCACAAGGGGAGTCTGCGAAACTGACATCACTTGGGGTGAGCACATGGGATCAAAGTCCGTATTTGAGGTCTTAGTTCTGCTCAGCAATGAGCTAGCAAAAGTGATCTTTGGGAGGCAGGATTACTAGAGATCTTTAGTTTCTTCTTTACACTTATCAGTCTTTTGCAACTATCTCAAAAAATCATATTCCTTTTACAATTAAAAAATCATGCAACTAGTTACTCAAAGGAAACACCCACAGGATCACCTTCCAAACAGTAGGAAGAGTGTGATTCTTCAGACCACATCAATGTTGCTTTCAATTTCAGGTCCACTGTTTAATAAATCCCCCTGAGCCCTGGTTTCCTCATTTCTGTGATTAAAATAACAATGGATACTGCATTGGCTTGCTGCAAATGTTAAGTTAGAAAACATGTCTTCTTAAGGAAAGGTAGAAAGTCCAGCACGGGGCACGTGGTGGGTGGCCCCTGAAGGGGAAGAGTTGTGCTCCTGGAAAGGAGTGGATAATGAGGAGCAAGCTGTCCTGGAAGGGTCACGCTCTAGAGCTGAGGATTCTTGAGAAGGACCCTGCGTTCTTCCTGAAAGCACCAGTCTGTACTAGCCTGACAAGGCAGAAGTTCAGGATGCAATCTTTGTGCTTGGCATTAGGTCAAGAGTGGCAAGTTACGCCCTGCTTACAGACCTGCAGACAAATAGGAATGAGTAGAATTGAAAGGAACTGTGAAAATTAAAGAGGTAAGATCAAAAAGAAGCTGAACTCCTGTGGAAAAGAGGGTGCCTTCTCTACTCACACACCCACCCCACCCCACCCATCACTGTCAGGGTAGGACTCTAGTTGCTAGGTAATGAGATTCGGGGGTGGGGGGAGAGTGAGCCTGTCTTCCTGTGAAATCCTCAGAACTCTTTCTCCATTCCTGTTTCAGAGGAGGCTATGCGGGTGCCTCAAAAAGTCTGTGGGAGGGCAAGCATTGAGATACAGTAGATTAACCTGCTGCCTGTGACAACAGCATCTAAAGTGAGCACCATTTCAAGTCCAGGCACTCTGCTTCTGACCCACCTCCTTGCCAATGTGCCCAGAAAAGCAGTGGATGATGGCCCCAGTGCCTGGGCCACTGCTATCCATGTGGGAGACCAAGTTGGAGTTCCAGTTTCCTGGCTTTGGCCTGGCCAAGACCCAGCCATTGCAGCCTTCTGGGGAGTGAACCAGCAAATGGAATATCACTCTGTCTCTCCCTCTCTCTCTGTAACTCTGCCTTCAAAACAAATAAATCAATCTTTATTGTTAAAAGTTTATAGAAAATAGAATTAAAAGAAGTTTATTTTGGTGCAAAAACTTTTGAAACCCATGCACATATAAGGTCTTGAAGAAGTTCATGGAAAATGTATGAGCAAACTATTCATGGATTTCAAAAGTTTTTTGCACCAAAATAAACTTTATCATTTAATTCCATTTGCAATGAGCTTATTGAAATATCCTCATATTTGCAACTTCCAGATGTCCACAGCTAAATCTTTAGTGGTTTTGGAAATCAAGAATTGGTCATTCATTGCCTTGAAAAGTTCTAATCTGAAGAACACAGATGGAAACCCAACAAGAGGATAACTCTACAGGCCCACGTCTTAGAAGCCTAACAGCAAAATGACCCCTCTGCCCAGCCTAGATGGTCCCTGAGAGTGTAACAAAGAAGGGTGGATGAAGTGACATCTGAGTTTGGGTCCAGAACTCTGGTGAATATTTTGCCAAAATGTCTGAAGCATGGGTTTGCATTTCGAGTCTGCCAGCCTGTGTTCATGGAGCTTAGAGAGGCTATCAGCACATCCCCTGCTCCATCTGCGCCAGCTCACATACACAGGTGTGGCAACATAAATCCCCACAAAGAAACTCATGTTGGGAGGTATTTTTTTGTGAAACCAGAAGCAAGGCTCCATCCCAAAATCAGCAGCCATGTCATTTGGCAATACCTGGTGTACATGAGACAGCAGACTCCTTTTTCTGGCAGGACAAGTGAGAGTGATTCACTCGATTTCCAAGGATTGTAACAGTCTCTACAAATTCCAGTTGCAGGCTGGAGTCCAAGGCTCCATGGGGTGTGTTACAACGTCCATTTAGCACCAACACCAGGGCAGCTCAATTCTACTGGGGCTCAGTAGAGTGCTCAGCTCTGATCACTTAGGGAGGACCACCAGAGTTCGTGATGAGTCCTGATGACCTACGCATACACTTTGCAAATAATTTACACTCATGTTGATTGCGTACAAGCCACAAGTGCACAGCCACATAGCCACTGCTTTGAAAAATGATCATGTGCTTGATTCCAACTTTCGAGCCTGATGAGTTCCCTCCACGAGTACCATTTGTCACCATCTGATCCATTTGCCGAGTCTCTGAGTTCCAAGTGGTTCAGCCTTTGGACAAAACTTTCTCAAAACGTCTCCTGGAACCTCTGCTTTCCTCCCCCTCCCCGCCTTTGCATTCTACCTTAGCATCACCTGAAACTTTCCTGGTAGTGAACAGTGAAGGTGGCTGCCTGACAGGCTACCCTCTGACTTAGCGACAAGCTGGATCTGAGTACGTCCAACACTTGTCACACAGCCAGCAAATTTATCATCTGCACCAGGTGGCTGCAACTGCCGTCTCCCAGCCCAGGCGCACCAGCCTCCAAAGTCATTGTTTTGCTGCATCCCGGGAGTCTCATCGCATGAATCATTTACTATGTTGGCTGCACAGCTCGGGGAAGAAGCATGAACCAGAGTGTGCCGGATGGGATGATCTCATCAACCACTGCAGGTGCATGGCCAGGAACATGTGCACATGAGCCGTTCAGAAAGAAGTTCCACTCATGAGTCTAAGGATCCTCTATTTTTTTTTAAGCTGAATTTGTTTGAGGTTTTGTATTTTCCAAAGTGCTTCTGCATTGATCATTTGAGTTGGGCCCCTACACTACCTTGTGTTAGGAAGAGGGGCTAGACTTGGGGTTCAACTAGTAAATTCACCTACCTTATTTAAAAGAATAAAAGTGATAACGTTTTTATGAAGATGTCACTTGGTAGCTCCATAGTTTTTGAGACCATCTGCTACCCAGCACAACTGCAAGGGGAGACTTCAATTACATTGTTTCCTATAGCTAAAGGTTAGATGCATAATCCAGTCAGTCAGTAAATTGCAAAAACAAATGAACCCTTGTGACTCTTCAGACATGGGCAAAGGGAATAGAAGAACAGGTAATCTCCTGCCCAGGACCCACTCACAGAATCAAGTACCTGCCTTGTGCTAGGCATGGTACTAATTGGGAGAGGACAAGGGAATACTCCATCCAATTCAGCAACCAGAGAGCTCCACAATGAGCCTCCAGGGAGCTGGACTCCAATGGATGGGGACCTCAGAGGGAAGGCTGTCCCCAGCAAAGGACCGGAACAAACTCAGGCCGAGGAGGAGGGCAGAGTAAGGGGATGGAAAGAAGACAATATGGCTGCCTGAGACACTGAGAAAGCAGCCCATGCAAGAAGGGGGTCCCTTCCTGCGGGGTAGGGCACCCGGCACAGGCCCTGCCGGCAACAGTGTAGCCTTTAGTCCTTAGGTGTTTTTGTATTTTAATAGGGGCTTGCCTCAGGGATAGAAACAGTGGAAGGTCCTGGAAGTTCAGATTTGCACTTTGAAGAGACCCTTCTGACTGCATGGGAAGAAAAGGCTGGAGGATTCAGGTTAGACCCCATTCGGGGGCGGCAGTAGAGCAGGGCATCGTTGGTGGTGGTTTGGCCTGGTGTGGTTCAGGTACGGATAAATGAACGTGAGTGCTACGTAAGGGGTGGAGTTAGCAGACTAAATGCAGCTTGTGGAGGCAAAGGAGAGGAAAGAAAGCAGCATCCGACTCTGTGCACTGGATGGGTGGCTGCTGTAGCTGAGCAGGGATCGTGGCAACACGATCCGTCATGAGCTAAAGACCATCTTTTTGGTTTTGTATGTACTGAATAGGAGGTGCCCTTAAGACACCCAAGCGGTGATGTCAGGTGGATGTTTATTTTTTGATGATTTGTTCACTGCTTTGGGGAATAATAGTTGACATTCAGTGAGAGTTCCATATGTGCTGGACTGGATCCTAAGTGTTTTGGGAGTTAAATCATTTACTCCTCCTAAAATGCTAAGAGGAAGACACTGTTATTATCTCCAATTTATATAGGAACCACTGAGATTCAGAGAGAAATGACTTTCCCAGGGTTACAGACATAATAAGTGCTAAAATATACTTAATACTCTTGAATTCTTTACTGAGTGGAGGGTTAAGCCTGTGATTATAAAGTAAATTGAAAGTATCTGATTGCAAAAACTAAAAGAAAAATAAGAAAAGAAGAAAGAGGGAGGGTGAGACTGAGGGAGGGAGGGAGATTAGGGTGGGAAGTATCATTATACTCTCAAAGCTGCAAATATGAAATACATGAAATTTGTTCCCTTTATATAAATAAAAAAGTTAAAAAACTATATGTGTTAAACCCAGACATCGTGTTTCTAAAGCCACATGCTTCAGCTAGTAAGCGATATTTTCCAAACTTCAGATTGTGGAATCAATGTAGCGAGGCTACACTCACATCAAAAAAATTACAGCATTTCATCAGAATGTCAGTCTTGTAATAAGTATTTTCTCATGTTGTGTGTGTTTATGTGCATGTTAACATGTGTGTTATTACAGCATCAAGATACAAAATACATTTCTTCTTGAGGATTGCAGCCAGAGATCTGAAAAATACTTCCCCACACCATGCAAATCCATCAGCAATCTTCAGAGGCGGGGTGGGGGGAAGATCTGCTCATGGGCTGTTTGTATCTACTCAGTAAGGGAAAAGTCAAGGCCTAATTTTATCAGTAATAACCACCGATCTGTATAATGCCTGTTATCGTAAAATGCTCTGTACCTGTGGAAAGCAGTTATTAACTCAAAAGCATCCAACATATCAATATTCCATTAGGGGCAGGGAAATCTCATCTTGAGCCGACACCCACATATCACTCACTGAGCAAAGAGAATGAAGGTGGGTAACGATTGAGGCAGTCACGTATGGAGTGCCTTACATGTGCCAGGCACTGTAATGTATTATTTACAATTACTATCCCATTTACCCCATTTACTAAGGCCTAAGGCTCAGAGATCTTGTTTTCTGGCCAAGGAGAAAGGATCTAAACTGGGATTCAAAGTAGCTCAAGTCCCAGCGTGGAGTTTCCACTGGAGAAGTCCACAAAGGCACTCTCTCCATTCCGTCAGGCTACGTTTCCCACATCCAGCCACAACTCATCCCGAAGTCAGTGGAGGATGCATTTCTGGTGTTCAAAGCATTTAATAAGGTAATTATAAATTAAATGGAATTTTCAAGTCATCTTTGGGCCCCCACACCAAGGCTTCCAAAAGTTTTAAAAAGCAAAGAGCCAGTGCATAAACAAAGGCTTGTGAAAAGCTACAGCAACAATAACCAGCAGGCAAAGTCAAAGTGCTAAATGTAAAAACACTTTCACCCAGCAATTCCATCTTTGGGACTTTATCTTACAGTCATTTCACATAAGAGTGCACAAAGACACTGTTCGGCTCTCAATGTCCATCTCTTCTCAAAATTCTTGTGTTGAAACCAAATGGCCAAGGTGATAGTATTAAGAAGTGGAGACTTGGGGCCAGCACTGTGGTGTAGTGGGTAAAGCCACTGCCTGTGATGCTGCCATCCTACATGGACACTGATTCAAGATCTGGCTGCTCCGCTTCCAATCCAGATCCCTGTTAATGTGCCTGGGAAAGCAGCGGAGGATGGCTCGATTACTTTGGCCTTTGTACCCATGTGGGAGATCCAGAAGCTCTGGGCTCCTGGCTTTGGCCTGGTCCAGCCTCTGCCATTGCAGTCATCTGGGGAGCAAACCAGCAGATGGAAGATAACTCTCTCTCTCTCTCTCTAATTCTGCCTTTCAGAGAGAGAGAGAGAAAGAGATGACAGATCTAAAAAAATAAGTGGATTGGCCGGTGCCGTGGCTTAACAGGCTAATCCTCTGCCTTGCGGCGCTGGCACACCGGGTTCTAGTCCTGGTCAGGGCGCCGGATTCTATCCTGGTTGCCCCTCTTCCAGGCCAGCTCTCTGCTATGGCCCGGGAAGGCAGTGGAGGATGGCCCAAGTCCTTGGGCCCTGCACCCGCATGGGAGACCAGGAGAAGCACCTGGCTCCTGGCTTCAGATCAGCGCGATGCGCCGGCCGCAGTGGCCATTGGAGGGTAAACCAATGGCAAAAAGGAAGACCTTTCTCTCTGTCTCTCTCTCTCACTGTCCACTCTGCCTGTCAAATAAATAAATAAATAAATAAGTGGAGCCTTTGGGTGATTAGGCTGTGAGAGCTCTGTGCTCATGGATTGGATTAATGACCATCATGGGGGAAAATGGGGAATTATAATGGAGAATAAAGGCCCCAGAGAGCCACCTAGTCCAATGCCATGTAAGGGCAAAGCACAAAGTCGCCGCCCACGAGGAACCAGAGGGTGAATCTGCCAACACCCTGACCTTGGACATCCCAGCTCCCTAAACCCTAACAATTTTTGGTGTTTATGTTACTCAGCCTAAGAGCCTAAGGTACTTACTGACAGCAGCTTAGCCACACTAAAACACTTGGATACATAAAAATGCCCATTCTAGTATTGTTTCCGATATAAAATACCCCAAAATGGGTTATCTGTCTGTTGATAAGGGTCTGATGAAATAAATTAGGGAGCCTCTATAGAATGGAAATATCATGTGGTATCAAAAACTTGGGGTAGATCTGTGTAAGCCAACATGGTTAAACCCTAAGATATATTCTTGGGGATAAAAGCAGGATGCATGGGGGCCAGCACTGTGGGGTAATGCGTAAAGCCGCCGCCTGCAATGCCGGCATCCCATATGGGTGCTTATTCAAATCCCAGCTGCTCCACTTCCAAGCTAGCTCTATGCTGTGGCCTGGGAAAGCAATAGAAGATGGCCCAAGTCCTTGGGCCCCTGCACCCATGCGGGAGACCCGGAAGAAGCTCCTGGATCCTGGCTTCAATCAGCACAGCTCCTTCCGGCCATTGAGGCCATTTGGGGAGTGAACCAGCAGATGAAAGACCTCTACCTCTACCTCTCTCTCTCTCTCTGCCTCTCTGCCTCTCTGCCTCTCTGTAAATCTATCTTTAAAATGAATAAATAAATCTTTAAGAAAAAAAAAAGCAGGATACATAGAACAATCCCATTTGTAGGGCAGAAAACAGAGATTTATATAATGACTGAATACATCTGGAAGAATATATGATACATGGTTCATGGTGGTTACTTATGGGAGTGAGGTCAAGATGAAAAAGAAGACTAATATAATTTTTTAAAAAATCTTGGTTTACACAAGAGTAAGAACCAAAGAGCCAAGTAGCCAGCCAATGCATGTAATGAGGACTGAGCATGTAGCTCTGATGGCTGTCTCCAGCCATTACTAAGTTCCATCGATTTTGAGATGATGTCCATGATGGCCATTCCCACTCTTTTTATGACTCTGAGAGGAGAAAACTTCTGCTTGCTTTGGCTTCTGAGAGCTCCGTGCAAGCCTGCACAGTGATATGCTGATTCACCCTTAGATTGCAAGCTCCTAAATGTAGGGGCTGCTTCCTAATCTTTATCCCAGGCACTAATTCCAATGCCAAGTAATAAAGAAGCCCTTGATTATTGATTGAATGCAAAAAATCAAAGATAGCCTATGTACCTATTTCTTAAGTGCAGAGTATCATTAATTCAACAGTGTAGCTATAGATTCAGCTGTTCAACTACAGAACTGAACAAACTATCAGTCAGCAAGGTTGACTATAACTTTGTACAAATATCACAGTATCAAGGCAAACAATACAAAACACACTACCATGTGAAAATCTGTAGGGATTTTGATTTTAGACCTTGATTCTAAGAAGGCATGTTTTCCTTTTATTAGAATTTACAAAAATATGATCAGTCCCAAGGTGATAAGAATAAGTGGCAGAGAAGTAAAACTTCCCCAGGGTCATTCTGTTAACTTCCAGAACTTTGGATTTGCATTTGCCTTGGGACATGGATAAAAGACTAAAGCTGTTTGAATGATCCTATTAGGATATTTCCGGGTCAATTTTCTTGATTGTTTTGATAAGTCTGTGTAGTAGGCCAAGTTTCTGCTTCTTACTACTTTCAGAGAGCCAGATAATAACCCTAAATGGGCAATATTTTTTAAAGAAAGATTTACTTATTTATCTGAAAGGCAGAGTACACAGTGAGGGAGGAAGGGAGAGAGAAGAAGAGGGAGAGGGGAAGAGAGAGGGGAAGAGGGTAGAAGGAAAGGGTAAGGGGGCAGAGGGAGCGAGATGGGAGGAGAGAGACAGAGACAGAGACAAAGATTGATTTTCCAACCACTAGTTCATTCCCCCAAATGGCAGAATGGAACTCCATCTGGGTCTTTCACACGGGTGGCAGAGGCCCAAGGACTTGGGTCATCTTCTATTGCTTTCCAGGCACATTAGTAGGCAGCTGGATCAGAAGAAGAGCAGCCAGGGCTTGAACCAGTGCCCACATGGGATGACGGCATCGCAGGTGATAGTTTAACCTGCTGCACCACAATGCCAGCCCCTAAAGGGCAGATTTCTAAGAAACATTAGTGGCATGAACTTTGAGCAATAAGAGGTAAACATGGAAGAGTAAAATCGAGTTAATTTGCCTCTCAATCCCACTGAGGTTTCAGAATACCCAGTGATGGCTGATGAGAATCCACGCCCATGAGTGCAGCTCCTCATTGATGGGGGGGGGGGGGGGGGGAAGGTTAGATTTCAGTGTGTGCACATGCTCTGAGTGTCCTTGTGACTACCTTGTATGTATTTGATGCTGGATTTCCCCTGCTGTGTGCAATAGTGAATGCTCTGTAATATTTTGTAAGGGAAGGGCAACAGGACATATTTGCCTTACCATTTTGTGCCTACTGATGTAGATTGATAGTATTTAAAGTAC
Organism: Lepus europaeus; assembly: GCF_033115175.1. Taxonomy (NCBI): domain Eukaryota; kingdom Metazoa; phylum Chordata; class Mammalia; order Lagomorpha; family Leporidae; genus Lepus; species Lepus europaeus. The sequence goes on from NC_084827.1 coordinate 174,485,048, forward strand.
TTAAAATCTTTTTATGGATGAGGAAATGGAACTCCACGGAGGTGAAATAATCTCCCTCATGTCCTCCAAGAAGGCAAGGAGGGGGCAGGAGACGCTGGAATAAGACGCGAACTCTCCAGCTCAAGAGTAGCACTGGTTCTGTTCTCCGTATCTTTACCTTGCACCAGTGTAGGCCATGTTTGTACGAATGCTTATCGTAACAACTAGCATGATGCTGTAACAGGTAAAGGTGATTCTAAGTCATCCCTAAATGCTATGATTTAAAAAATCAAATTGCGAAAGAATCGAGAGGAGAGCATGAGCAGACAAGAGTCCGAACAGCATCTCTGCTATTGGCCAAGGTGATGTTGCAAACTGCGGTCTGTATTTGTAGATGAGAGTTTCCCAATCCTAGTGCCCCTCCATCTGAGGCACACACTAAGAATTAGACAAGTGCACCCTGCCATTGGAAGTGCTGACCACCCTCAGCCTCGGGGAGGACAGGCAGCCCAAGGAGACTGACGGCTAGGGCCACGTGTCCTTAACTGCCTCCTCCCAAACAAGAACCACAGGCAGGGCGTCCTTATCCGTTTAGGAGGTAAGGAGGGGTGAGAAGGCCCGTCAGCCCTTACAGAACACCAAGTCCATGAACAGCATCGAGAATGAGGAGGAAGCTTTTCCCAAGCAGCACTGCTCCTGCTATGAATAGACCAAGGAGGGAAGACCTTTCCAAGCTGGCTGTCTAGCATTTTCCCAGACAACCGCCAACATGGCTGCACATCAGCTCCCCATTCCACTGCCCGCCCAGCAGAGGCCTGGTTTCAATGCAGCAAGTCCTGACTAGGACATTTGCAAACGGCTGCGAGTTCACCATAAGAGAAGACGCAGCTTGAAGCAGCCTGGATGTTCTTCAGATTTTCCTTTAAGTTCCTCTTCACTGGACTTCTTTCCAGGCACTCGGTGGAACTTAATCCACTTGAAGACACTTGCAGACATAAACGCAGAACAAATTCACAGTCTGCTTTGTTTTGTAAAAACGTTGACACAAAGGCTCTATTTTCTGATAGGATTCTGATGCTTCGCCATGAAGCACATTTTTGGCTGCGTGAGTAGCGGTGAACTCTGGATGACATCTGAAAATCCTCACCCTGGTGGAAAGGCTGGATTCGGACACCAGGAGTGGGCACAGCACAGTGGAGGGTAGGGGCACTCAAAAGGGGCTTGGGAGGCATGGTGACCCACACTGTCCCCTGGGCCTCACCGCCTCATCTGAGAGTGGGGAGCCCTGTGGCTACAATTGGCGCCCTCTTCCTGATGAAGGAAAATGCAATGTCAGACAGAAGCAGCAGAATACTTACGGATTTCACAGTTTGCTCCCACCCAGCCATGTGGGCAGTGGCAGGTGTAGCCATTGGGCTGGTCCAGGCAGGTTCCGGCATGATGGCAGGGGTTACTGTCACATTCATTTATATCAATGTCGCACTCGTCACCTAGGGAACACGGAAAAGTGGCCATGAGATGGCTGCGCCCACAGCTCTCATCGTTTCTCTAACAAAACAAAGATTTAAGGCTAGGGGTCACGGCCTTGCACGATGGAGTCCAATCTGCTGTTTGTATAAAGTACAGAACTCTCAGAAAATTCCAGACAAGGGATCTTTTACTCTAGTGAAGCTAAAATAGAAAAAAAATTAGTAGTAATAAAAAGAATTTCTCCTTTACTCTGTTTATCCAGTTAACCACAGCCGATTCCCATGTCTGAATACATTTTTTGAGGTTGATCAGAAGATTGAACTGATTTTATTAAAGAAGAAGTCTTATTTTGGATTCCATCTGCTGAATCTTGTTATTTATTTTTCTGAAACTTCAGAAAGCCAAAACCTCATAGCTTATGATTATTTTGTAGCCAAGTATTTGAGTGTATGAGACCAGACATTTGAGTCTTTTCTGGAAAGTTCTAGGACATAGTTGGGAGCCTTGCCTGAACCAATTATGAAAATCCACCCTTCTTTCCAAATCTCTCAACACGCTGGGTGGTGGTTAGGGGGCCAGAAATGCTCCGAACGAGCATCCAGCCCACCTCACAAGACAACAGTCATGAAGACAACGTGAAGCCAACCCTGACATGAATTTCCCCGGGAGAAGCTGCCCTGAGCGAGGCTCACACACATCCTTTCTGCCCTTCCCCCATGTGGAAGATGCAACCTCACGCTCCTGCCCCGTGTTTCTGGGCATCCTAGCCAATCCCAGAGGCACCCCAAGCACAGAGAGATGCTGCTGTTTACAGCAAACAGCTTGCTATCAACAGTCACATGAAGGCAAGACAAGGACTGCAGGATCTCACTAAAAAAGTTGCTCTCACAGAAGCTGAAGAGGAGAACGGCGGTTGTCAGAGGCTGGGGAGGGGAGGGAGCAGGGAAGGATGGGGGAAGGTTGACAGATACCAAAATGGGAGGAACAAGTGCTGCTGTTCTGTTGCCGCCAGGCGACTACAGATGATAACATACTATATACACACATGTTTTAAAGCTAGAAGCGCGGATGTTGAATGTTGTCACCATAAAGAAATGATAAACATTTGGAGAAACAGGTATGTTTACTCTGTTGTGAACATTACACAATGTATACAAGTATGGAAACATCTCATGACAATCCATACATATGTATGACTTTGCATAAATTAAAAGTAAAAATAAAAGTTTTTCAAATTATATCAATAAAAGCATTTTCAAGTGGTTTTCTTTTTTTCTTTTTCTTTTTTTTTTTTTTTTTGACAGACAGAGTGGACAGTGAGAGAGAGAGAGACAGAAAGGTCTTCCTTTGCCATTGGTTCACCCTCCAATGGCCGCTCTGGCTGGTGTGCTGTGGCCGGCGCACTGTGCTGATCCAAAACCAGGAGCCAGGTGCTTCTCCTGGTCTCCCATGGGGTGCAGGGCCCAAGCACTTGGGCCATCCTCCACTGCACTCCTGAGCCACAGCAGAGAGCTGGCCTGGAAGAGGAGCAACCAGGACAGAATCCGGTGCCCCGACTGGGACTAGAACCTGGTGTGCTGGTGCCACAGGCGGAGGATTAGCCTGTTGAGCCGCGGCGCCGGCCATCAAGTGGTTTTTGATCCATTATGAATCGTCGTACAGTGAGCACACTTCTTAAATCTAAAAGCACCATGCTAAAGCTGCAGAGGATGCTTCAAGTTGAGGCACTCTCTCTTAAATGGTTGAAAAATGAGAAAAATAATTTTTCAGCATAAGCCCTCATTTGCTCAGAGACATGTAGAAAAGTAAGCCAAAATAAAACAGCTAGCATTGCTATGGTCATAGCTGAAAAAGCAAAAGTACAAAATCAAATATTTTATCCATTTTCAAAAAGCAACCTGTCATTGCACACTCAGATAAACAGTGTTGGCTTACTTACTTGGCATTAAATTGTTTTCCTACCTGCCACTAGCTTACCTCACATTTATAAAACAACCTGTTGTCATTTGTAGATCATTTCAGAGGAGGAATCCCACCCTAAAATATTTTACATTTGCTAAATTTCACACTGTATATATACTGGCATCTATTTTATTTTTAAAGTAAAATCTGTCAAATGAAGCATTTACTACTTCGAGGTCATTCTAGGTTGATTATAATTCCATAGTGTCTAAGTGAATTTGTTTCCTGCAATAAATATAGTCATTTACGTCAACAGAAAAGACATGAAATTGATTGCTTCTTACTAACCTATTTCAAAGGTTGTCATTCTATTAATGGGGTAATCACTCTGAGTGGAAAAGGGCACAGACTAAACTATTACAAATGGCATTACATGGTAGACTACTTGAAGAGACACAAACAAGAATGTGATGAGAAATGTTAAAAGGATAAAATCAAAGGCCTTGACAAATATATACATCAGTACTACTTTTCAACCACTTAAGGAGACAAGCTTAATTGAAGTATTTACTAAATGATAGCTTTCTTTAGCTGGCAATCTTAACACGGCAAATTCTGAAATGAGATGCCCTGCTACCTTTACAGCTGGCTACAGAAATGGTCCGACTTTCCTCACTTCTATAATCTGGCAAAACTCAGAAAGTTTCACGAAAGCCAATGTCAACATCACACCCTTCTAATTCCATAAACTCTTGCAGCCCCACAACTGCAGATCCAGTCTACCCACTCTGCTCTGGTTCACAGCTTCTCCAGGGGGGTTTTTGGCAAATTCAGATTCCAGGGCAGCCCAATTGCATATGGTTGTTCTTCAATCACTACTGAGACTTAAACAAAATAGGCAGGAGTCCAAGATCCCTAGAATTGTCTCTCCTTGAGATCCATTCGAGATGTGGCTCTCAAGGATGTGGTAAAGATGGAGATGGTAGGAAGAAGAAAAAGTGAAGTCTTTTTGTGGACAGTTGCCAAATATCTAGCGTCTATAATTCTCATTCTAGTTTTCACCACCCCAGTGTTCTTAGAGCTGTGAAAGGGATTACATGGTATAAGTTAATGATATAAAGCACACGTCAGTCAGGGAGCCAATTAGCTGGCTTCTATTTCCATAACTTGTGTGTTCTGGTGCAACCCTAGAGTGATGCACATTTCTGATGCCTCCCGGTTTACTCTAATGACCTATCTTACAGACTAACACTCCTACGCATCTAGATGAATCAGTCATCCCCCAACTGGCTCCCAGTTTGAAGGCTTCACGTGTCCTATGCCCATGGCAGGAACTAGGGTACTAAAGATGGAATTGCTAGAGAAGACTCCCAAGGATGATTGCTGTTGCCCGCCTTGCAGAGATCATGATTTTTACCATCAGTTTAATGCAAAGTGCTGGAAGACTTATTATGAATTAGAAATATATGTTTGGCTCCATTCATGTTTCCCCAATATGAATAACATCATGCTTGTAAATGCATCTCAAAACCCCAATATGCCATTTCCAATCAATATACATTTTAGCTTATTTTGTTAGAACAGGTCTTTACCTGCATATTATGTTTCTTACTAATAGTTAAGCTTTATAGATCTTTAAGCTTTGATGGCTTGAGTCAGTTCACTTTTTAGTTCATTTGCTTACTCTTTTTAAAATTCCAGTTGGTGAAAATTCAATTACTCTTAAATTGCCATTGTCTTTGATTAACATTTGTGAAGAGAAGACAAAATGAAATTTCTACTTATCTAAGCCTGGAAATCAGAGTATTACATTTAATTCTTTTACATTTTTTCAGTCTACTATCAAATAGATAAAATATATTGTAGATATCACATTTGGTAATCTTTATGAAATTTCATAACCATACTTATTAACTATAAATTTTCTGCAGATAAAACAGCAAATTCAAAAAGATGAAAAAACCCAAAGTCACGGCTGTTAGTAAATCATCAGTCAATAGAGTCCACACTGAAAGATATCAAGGACAACCATTACAATCATTACATTTATTATTAAATGTTTTTTTTTTTTTTTTTTTTTTTTTTTTTAGAGGCAGAGTGTACAGTGAGAGAGAGAGACAGAGAGAAAGGTCTTCCTTTTGCCGTTGGTTCACCCTCCAATGGCCGCCGCGGTAGCGCGCTGCGGCCGGCGCACCGCGCTGTTCCGATGGCAGGAGCCAGGTGCTTCTCCTGGTCTCCCATGGGGTGCAGAGCCCAAGCACTTGGGCCATCCTCCACTGCACTCCCTGGCCACAGCAGAGAGCTGGCCTGGAAGAGGGGCAACCGGGACAGGATCGGTGCCCTGACCGGGACTAGAACCCGGTGTGCCGGCGCCGCAAGGCGGAGGATTAGCCTGTTGAGCCGCGGCGCCGGCCATTTATTATTAAATATATGCCTCCTTTGGGCCAGGCATCATTCTGGGTACCTTAACTATAACTCCTCCATACTTTCCAAGGATTTTGTAGTTTCCTATGTTATACACATTGAATTTATTTCTGAATGCTGTGAATAAGTTGAAACTCCAGGAACGTGCAAGGAAAATGAAAGAGACATAGTTCCTCAACCCACAGAAGACTTGGAAGTATTCAGATTCTCATGAGTCAGAGTGAAGACAGTTTGATGATCTCCCAGGGCATTCAGTGAAGCCATAAAATGTCACATATTAGTAGTGGGACATAACCAAACCTAGAATAAACCTACTGTAGACTCACCTCCCTCAAGTGGAAAAGCAAACTTGGGAAAAATCAAACAGGCTGGCAAGAAGCTTACCTCTCACAAAAGAATCTGCCACTTAAAAAAAAGCAAGGCAATTAATCCAATCCATCAACAACCAAACCTACAATGAGCAGCATCCATACAAGAATTATTAGACCAGCAAAGAAGCAAGAATATGATACCCATACCCAGAAGAAAAATCTGTCAAAAGACACAGAGTCAGAAATAACAAAGAATTTGCCCAAAATGTAAAGGAAAACATAAAAAACAATGAAGTGAAAAACAAAATATTCAAAACTTCCACAAATGAAAAATATCTGGAATTTTAAAAAACTCAATAATTTGACAGCAGATTAGACACTGCAGAAGAAAATATTAGTAAAGTTGAAAACAGAAACTTGAAGCTACACGAACCAAAACTCAAAGAATAGAGTTTAAAAACTGAACAGAGGTCCTGAGCTGTTGGAAAATTTAAACAGTTCAAGATAGATGTACTGAGACCTGGAAAATGGTGCAATGGTGACGCAGTGATAGGTGTATGATGGAATTACAGATTAAATTTCCCAGATTTGATAAAAACTATAACTGCAGAGCCAAGAATACAACAGGTCCCAGACAGGATAACACAAAAAGCCACATCACAATCAATTTGCTAAAAACCGGTAATACAGGGAAAATCCTAAAAATAGCTAGAGTGAGGCATGGGGGTCTGGAAAGATGGAGGAGATATATTTTCCCATACCTCCATATAAGTATAATGAAAAACATCATGGATATTACATTACAAATGAACACAAGAAGATTCTAAGAGTTGTGGGACAAGGATTGGCTGGGAACATCAGGACTCTAGGAACAACATGATGGTGAGCTCTCTGAGGGTCCTTTCAGCCTTACTTATTCCAGACTAAGTCTGGAGGAGCCAACAATCCAGAAATACCCAACGATGCAGAGGATAAAAGCCTGTTCTCTATGGCCAAAGAACCAGGACACAAGCAGCTCAGCAGGGCAAAATTTATAGGCAAGAACTGTTCCATTCCAGCCAAACATGGCAAAAGCAAAGAAATCTCCAAGTCCAGATGCTCTTTACTAGTAAATTCTACCAAGTGCTTAAAGAATTAACAGCAATTTGACATAATTTCTAACAGAAAAAAAAAAAGACAACACTTCTTAACTCATTTCCAGAAGTCAGTTTTACTTTGCTAACAAAACAAGGCAAAGACAATGTTAAGAAAAAGAAAATTATAGACAAATATTCCTTATGAATATAAGTTCTGGACAAAATGTTACAAGACAGCATTTAGAAAATTTGTCCCAAAGGGACAAATATCATATGTTCTCCCTGATTGGTGACAACTAACCGAACACCAAAAAGGAAACCTGTTGAAGTGAAATGGACACTATGAGAAATGGTGACTTGATCAGCCCTTGCCCTGACTGTTGATGAACAACTTAATATTTTGTCCCTTTTAGTATTTTTTGTTTGTTCTACTTAATACTATTGGTTGAATTCTGTAATTAATACACAATTATTCTTAAGTGTTGAAACTTAACTGAAAAGTGATCCCTGTTAAATATAAAAGTGGGAATAAGAGAGGGAAGAGATGTACAATTTGAGACATGCTCAATCGGACTTGCCCCAAATGGTAGAGTTAGAAACATACCAGGGGATTCCAATACAATCCCATCAAGGTGGCATGTCCCTATGCCATCTCACTAGTCCAAGTGATCAATTTCTGTTCACAATTGATCATAATGATAGGACTAAGAGTCAAAGGGATCACATAAACAAGACTAACGTCTGCAAATACTAACCGATAGAATAAAAAAGGGAGAGAACGATCCAACATGGGAAGTGGGATACACAGCAGACTCATAGAATGGTGGATATCCTAAACAGCACTCTGGCCTCAGAATCAGCCCTTAAGGCATTCAGATCTGGCTGAAAAGCCCATGAGAGTATTTCAGGCATGGAAAACCAAGACACTCTGGCAAAAAAAAAAAAAAAAAAAAAAATGACCTAAATGAAAGATCTCCGTGAGTGAGATCCCAGTGGAAAGAACAGGTCATCAAAGAAGGAGTTACCTTTCTCTAAAGAGAGGAAAGAACTTGCCTTTGACTATGACCTTGTCTAAATAAGATCGGAGTTGGCAAACTCAAAAGGCTTCCATAGCCTAGGCAACTCATGACAAGAGCCTAGGGTGATTACTGATGCCATAAACAAGAGTGTCAATTTGTTAAGTCAACAACAGGAGTCATTGTGCACTTATTCCTCATGTAGGATCTCCATCCTTAATGTGCTGTACATTGTGATTTAATGCTGTAACTAGTACTCAAACAGTATTTTTCACTTTGTGTTTCTGTGTGTGTGCAAGCTGTTGAAATCTTTACTTAATATATATTAAATTGATCTTCTGTATATAAAGAGAATTGAAAATGAATCTTGATGTCAATGGAAGGGGAGAGGGAGCAGGAGAGGGGAGGGTTGTGGGTGGGAGGGAAGTTATGGGGGGGAAAGCCATTGTAATCCATAAGCTGTACTTTGGAAATTTATATTAATTAAATAAAAGTTTAAAAAAAGAAACACCAAAAAAAATGGAATATTACAAAAAAGAAAAAAGAAAAGAACTATACACCATGAGAAAATGGGGTTTATCCTAGGAATGTAGGATTGATTCAGTCCTTGAAAATTAATTTACATGAGCCAACTAATGAATGGCCTAAGGATAAATCACACGATCATATCAATTGATACAGAAAAAGCATTTGAAAAAATCCAATACTCATTCATGATTAAATTTATCAAGAAAACAGAAACAAAGGAATATCCTTAATTTGATAAAGAGTATTTTTAAAACCCTACAGATGATGTTCTACTCAGTGGTGAAAGACTGAGTACTACCCCCTAAGAGTACAAAGTAAAAATTCCTGCCCTTATTCAAACTACTGCTAGAAGTTCTAGCCCTCAATGCAGTAAGACCATAAAAGGAAATAAAACATAGATCTAAAAGGAATAAGTGAAGCTGTCTCTATTTTATGATGACCTAGGTATCTCTGTAATAAATCTACCAAAGAACCTCCTAAAAATACTAAGTTCAGAATGTGACATGACACAAGACAGACATACAAAAATCAATTGAATATCTACATATTAGTAATGAATATGTGAATATCCAACTATAATTCCATTTAAAATCACTAAAATCAAGCACATACATACACACATACATACTTTGGCATACAAGTGCAGGAAAAATATTGATAAATGCAGAGTCATATCATACCCATGCATTGGAAAACTCCAAATATTAAAGATGCTGATTCTTCCCAAATTGATATACATATTTAATGCAATATCTATCAATACCTTAGCGAAGTCTCCTGTAGCTACAAACCAAATTATTCTAAAATGTATATGGAGGCAAATGAACTAGAATAACTACAATAGAGCTGTTATTATAGCACAATGGGTTAAGCTCCCACCTGTGGCATTGGCATCCCACATGACAGCGGGTTCCACTTCCTATCCAGCTCCCCACTAATGTGCCTGAGAAAACAGTGGAAAAAGAGCCAAATACTTGAGACCCTCATGTAGCCATTTGGGGAGTGAACAGTGGATGAAAGATCCATCTCTCTCTCTCTCTCTCTCTCTCTCTCTCTCTCTCTCTCTCATACACACACACACACACACACACATCTCAAAGAAATATTTAAAGCTTTACATAAAGAATGGAAAACTTCAAATAGATCCACACAAATACAGCTAACAGATTTTGGATAGAGATTTGAAAGCAATTAAAAGAAGGAAAGATAGCCTTTTGATAATGTTTGAGAAATTATACTTAAATGGGAAAAAATGATAAGAAAGAACCTCTAGTTGGAAGATTCTGAAATAATGCAGACTTTGGTAAAAGAATCTGACCATAATATGAATTTATTAAACAACCCACAACCTCACTAAATGATTTAGGGAGATGCTGAGCTAAGGAACTTTGGAAATGAGCAATATTGATTAAGATTAAATGCAAAATGATGTACATAAGCACTGCACATTAGCTGATACAGTTTTTTCCCACAAGGACAATTTGACAATTCTGATACTTCTATACACGTACACCAGAACTGAACAATTAAGTAAATGGATGCTGGATGGTGGAAGCCAAGTATCTTGCTGTTGGTATGGGATTTTACCAGCAAGCAAGCAGAGAAAGCTGGAATTATCCCTGTGGTAATGGATTGGAGTTGGAGACATCACTATCAATCCTTGCTAAGCATAATACAGGTGGAGATGGACCTGGCTGCATAACGCTGTGTTTACAAACATGTACTTCTGCATGAGTTAGTGTGCACACATACATCTTGTTCTGTCAATTGAGAGAACCTAAAAGCAACGGCACCTGAACAGCAGTGAGAACAGCAAGGGAATAGACTTTAGTGTCTAACCTCCTTCTCCAATAAAGAAACCAGGGATCCTTGGATAAGTGGATGATTCTAGGACTGGGGAAGAAAAAACAAAAATGAGACTGGAATACCTTCAGAGTCAGAAAATATGCGAGTGCTATAAGCAAAGAAAAAAACAAAAAAACCAGCAATATTATCACCACAAGGATGAAATATACACAAGGAAATAGTAGCCAACAGAAAGAGCTCTCAATGTCCAGAGAGGGAACATTCTGAACAACAAAATAAATATAACATTGGATTATAATACAGAGTACAACATAAGTATCTTGAGTACATATTGTCATAAATGATAAGCAGCAAGGAAATGGAGGGGAATAAACAAATCTTATATACAGAAGAATTCTAGATAGTTCATGTACTCACTCCACCTTCCAAGACTCTACTTGACTAGTGTGAGCTACACAAAGAGCACACAATGGAAAAAAAAGAAAATAGAAAGATGACAGGAGAAAAACCTGAAAACACCAACCCATCCAGGTAAGCAAGGTCAACATCGATGATCATAAATAACACTGATGTTGTGTAGCCTTGATGTGATATGACAGGATTAGAAAATGGGTCCCCCAGAATAGAGAGACATCTCATCAAAGAAGAAATGCAAATGTCAAACAGGCCCACAAGATGATCAGCATTGTTCATCATTAGGGAAATTCACATTAAATCCACAATGAACTGTCACTACACATCAGAACAGCTAAAGTAAGAAACAGTAACAACAGCAATTGCAGGCAAGGATGTGGAGAAACTAAATCACTCAACCCTGCTGGTGGGAATGTAAAATACGTGAGCACTCTGGAAACACGTGGGCAGCACTGGTAAAATTAAACATGCAGCTACCCATATGACTCAGCAATTAAACTCCCAGGCAATTGTCCCAGAAAAATGAAAATTTATGTTCACACAGAAACCTGTACATGAAGGTTCGCAACCTTATTTGTGATAGCTCAAAACTGGAAGTAGCTCAGATTCCTTTCAAAAGGTGAATGGCTAAACAAACTGTGGGATGCTCAGCAATGAGGGAACATACTACTGATGTTCCTGATAACCTCCTCCAAAGAACTACTCAGAGGGAGCAAAACCCAGAGGTTAGAGCGAGGTTGTGTTGAGAGGGAAACTGGTGCTCCTGTGAAAGTGAAACATATAGAGTTCCTTCTGGATTTTGGTTCTATCCATGCCAGGATCTTGGTTTTGACATTGTGCTAATGTTTCAGAGCATATTCTCATTGGAGGAAACTGGATACAAATGTTTCACTGGGACACTATTATTTCTTGCAACAGTTTTAATTAATTATCTCAAAATAAAGTTTAAAAAATAACCAGAGGAAATTAAGCACATGGATTGTCAATTGATTTTTAACAAATAAGCCAATGGCATCAATGGTGAAAAAGATTGGATGAACTTTCAATAAAATACAGGACTAACTGGGTATTTATATGTGACAAAATAACTTCATCTTCAATTCACACCACATATAAAAACTAATTCAAAACAGGTTCTAGACCTAAGCCAAAAAGCAAAAACATTTTTCAAAAATTCTATTGAAAAATACTGTATGAAAGTCCATCATCCACCATCTTGAAATGATTTCTTCTGATATTAAAAACCCACAAACAGTAAAAAGAAAAAATGATAAATTAGACATTACCAAAAGAAACCATTAATACAATGCATAGATGAGCAAAATGTACATCTGAGAAAGGACTTGTATTCAGAATATAAAAAGAACTTTCACAAGTCAATAATATGACACACAATCATTTTTAAGTACAAAAATGATTTGATGTCAGTAATCTCCCTAGGCTCTAGTCATGAGTTGCCGAGGCTATGGAAGCCTTTAGGGTTCGCCAACTTAGATCTTATTCCGACAGGGTCATAGTCAAAGTGGAAGTTCTCTCCTCCCTTCAGAGAAAGGTACCTCCTTCTTTGATGGCCCCGTTCTTTCCACTGGGATCTCACTTGCAGAGATCTTTCATTTAGGTCTTCTTCTTTTTTTTTTTTTCCAGAGTGTCTTGGTTTTCCATGCCTAAAATACTCTCATGGGCTTCTTAGCTGGATATGAATGCCTTAAGGGCTGATTCTGAGGCCAGAGTGTTGTTTAGAACATCTGCCATTCTATGAGTCTGCTGTGTCTCCCACTTGCCATGTTGGATCTTTCTCTCCCTTTTTGATTCTATCAGTTAGTATTAGCAGACACTAGTCTTGTTAGTGTGATCCCTTTGACACTTAAACCTATCAGTGTGATCAACTGTGAACTGAAGATGATCACTTGGACTAGTGAGATGGCATTGGTACATGCTACCTTGATGGGATTGTATTGGAATCCCCTGGCATGTTTCTAACTCCATCATTTGGGGCAAGAGTGTCAAATTGTTAAATCAACAACAGGAGTCACTGTGTACTTACGTCTCATGTGGGATCTGTCCTTAATGTATTGTCCAATGGGAAGTAATGCTATAACTAGTACTGAAACAGTATTTTTACACCTTGTGTTTCTGTGTGGGTGCAAACTGATGAAATCTTTGCTTAGTATATACTGAATTGATCTTCTGTATAAAAAGATAATTGAAAATGAAAAAAAAAAACTTGGTGTTAAATTGGAAATTGCATAGAAAATTAATTAATTTTTTAAAAATATCATGTAGGATCTCTGTCCTTAACGTGCTGTACATTGTGATTTAATGCTATAACTAGTACTCAAACAGTATTTTTCACTTTGTGTTGCTATGTGAGGGCAAACTGTTGACATCTTTACTTAATAAATACTAAACTGATCTTCTGTATATAAAGAGAATTGAAAATGAATCTTGATGTGAATGGAAGGGGAGAGGGAGCAGGAAAGGGGAGGGTTGCGGGTGGGAGGGAAGTTATGGAGGGGGGGGAGCCATTGTAATCCATAAGCTGTACTTTGGAAATTTATATTCATTAAATAAAAGTTTTAAAAAAATTTAAAAATTTTAAAAAATGATTTGAAAAGACATTTTACAAGTGCAGAGATATGAATGGCCAAAAACCACATGAAAGATGATCAACACCAAAGAAATGCATATTAAAGTTCAATGGACTTACCCTTAATGGTAGAGCTAGAAACATGCCAGGGGACTCCAATTCAATCACATCAAGGTGGCATGTACCAATACCATCTCAATAGACAAAGTGATCAGTTTAAGTTCATAATTGATCAAAAAGATAAGATTAAGTGTCAAAGGGATAACATAAACAAGACTAGAGTCTGCAAATATTTACTGATAGAATTAAAAAGGAGAGAACGATCTAACATGGAAAGCGGGATACACAGCAGACCCATTGAATGGCAGATGTCCTAAACAGCACTCTGGCCTCAGAATCAGCCCTTAAGGCATTCAGATCTGACTAAAAAGCCCATGAGTGTTTCTCAGGCATGCAAAGCCAAGACACTGTGGCAAGAAAAATGACCTAAATGAAAGATCTCTATGAGTGAGATCCCAGCGGAAAGAACAGGCCATCAAAGAAGGAGGTACCTTTCTCTGAAGGGAGGAGAAAACTTCCACTTTGATTATAGCCTTGTCTGAATAAGATCAGAATTTGTGAACTCAAGAGGTTTCCAAAGCCTTGGCAACTCATGACAAGAGTCTAGGGTGATTACTGATGCCATAAACAAGAGCGTCAATTGTTAAGTCAACAACAGGAGTCACTGTGCACTTACTCCTCATGTAGGATCTCTGTCCTTAATGTGTTGTACTATGCGAATTAATGGTAAAACTACTACTCAAACAGTACTTAGTACTCTATACTTTGTGTGTCTGTATGGGTGCAGTCTGTTGAAATCTTTACTTAGTACATGCTAAGTTGATCATCTATATATAACGATAATTAAAATGAATCTTGATGAAGAATGGGATGATAGAGGGAGTAGGAGATGGGATGCTTGTGGGTGGGAAGGAGGTTATGTGGGTAAAAGCTGCTATAATCCAAAAGATGTACTTTGGAAATTTATATTTATTAAATAGAACTTGAAAAAAATAAAATAAAATAAACTTTATCAAATAAAAAATTTCAATGGAATTTTCCAGTGGCAGTGAGCCAGAAGTTGTAGATGACTATGAACTAAGAGACAAATATATTATTTTATTTTAAGATTTTTTTTATTTGAGAGGCAGAGTCACAGACAGAGAGAGGGAGAGACAGAGAGAAAGGTCTTCCATCTGCTGGTTCACTCCCAAAAGGGCTGTAACAGCCGGGGATGAGCTGATCCAAATCCAGGAGCCATGAGCTTCCCCTGGGTCTACCACGTGCGTGCAGGGGCCCAAGCACCTGGGCCATCTTCCACTGCCTTCCCAGGCAATAGCAGAGATCTGAATTGGAGGAGGAGTAGCCCAGGTGGGAGCCAGCACTGCAAGCAGAGGATTAGCATACTATGCAACAGCGCCAGTCCCAAGAGACAAATATTGAAAAGCAGTTGAGTTGAAAGACAGGGAGACATGGTAACATTCTCCACCTTTGATAACACACATGGATTTCTGTGCTAGGAAGAAAGGAATGGTCACCGGAGTCCCCGTTGTTCAAGTGACAGTGGCAGTGGGTCTGGAAGAACCCTTGCTTTCCCTGTTGCAGTACCAGCATCTCAGGCCCAGTGTAGAGTTTCAGGTAGGATATCAAGTGGATCCTGGAGAATTAATGCTGCATCAGGAGGTCCTTTCTTCCCATCCACTGGCACTGGGACAGATAATGCAAGGGGGCAGAGTAGCAAAGACTCAAAGACAAGGGTGGACACAAAGTAAGCCAATTACTGAAAGGCACGCAGGACCCACGCCCAGTGAAGGACCCTAAAGAGAGAGTTGTGTGGATGGCACACCAAGCTCAGGGAGTTTCTGTTTGTGTTTGGAAGATGAAAGTGATAGTATTTTCAACCAGAAGCCTAAGTTCAGCAGGAAAAGGCAGAATTCCCCACATTGCAGAGTTCACCTGCTGGCCTGAGAGTGCTATGTCTTGAACCCACTGAGAAAGCCAAACTCAGAAGGTAAACGTAACATGGGATTAAGGATCTAATTCTCTAACAATGATTTGCCTAATTCACTCCTCTAAGTCAATTAGGTAACTTTTGAGCACTTAACAGTTGGCCAAGTGTTAAGTTTGCTGAACCTTGAGTATCTTGAAACAGTATTTGTTTCCAAGGCAACAACCTCAAAAAGCAGAGGCATCATCTTTCTTATGTGGAAGTAGAGCACCTCTCTTATGGAACACTAGCCTTTGGGATACAATAAATTCCTTTTTCAGAAAATAGAAAGGTTTTATAATCAAATATATTCGAAAAATAAACAAAGGCAATCTCCACATGGCACGCGCCATGTTCCAAACTTCCTTGGCAACAGAACACCTTTTCCACAGAGCATCTCCTGGGACCAGTGTTCTGTACAACTCCAAAAACAACTCTAACAACTGCCCTATGATCCTCTGCATGCTGAGAACTTACCAGGGCTGAAGAGAAATAAACAGCTGTTCTTTTCAAAATCCAGCCAGAGTGACACTGGAACCGACTCACTGTGATACTTGGTTCCAGTAATCAAGGTGGGTATCATGAAGAAACACATAGGGGTGGGTTTGCTAAGTGTGGGTGGGCTGAGAAGCAGGGACTGGGAGGCAGGTGACAGGAAGAAAGGACATTACTGAGAAGAGTCTACCAAGGTGTGTTCTGGAATCTTGCAGGCAGAAGAACTCAGGCCCAGTATGGGCCGGGCCAGACCAATCACTCATATCTGGACTGTCAGGTAGTGGTGCAGTAAGCCCATGATCATAAAGTAAATTGAAACTATGTTGTGACACAACAGGTTAAGCCACTGCCTGCAACACCAACATCCCATATGGGCACTGGTTCCAGTCCCAGCCGCTCTACTTTCAATCCAGCTCCTTGCTAATGCACATGGAAAAGCAGTGGAAGATGACACAAGCCCGTAGAGCCCTGCACCCACGCGAGACACCTGAATGGACTTCTTTGCTTCCAGCCTCAGCCTCGCCAACCCCCGGACATTGCAGCCATTTGGGGAGTGAACCAGCAGATAGATGACCTCTCTCTGTCCACCTCCTCCTGGAACTCTGTATTTCAAATCAATAAATAAATCTTTTAAAACCAAAGCATGATAATATATACAAAACAAAGCACTTTATACACCTTACAAGCCAAATGACAGTGGAAAAGTACTTGCAAAGTATGCTGGATCAAATGTAATAAACTTAATATAAAGGGTTATTTCAGATCAAGAAGAATGAAGATAACTATGATGGATCTGGCAGGCAAGCATACAAAGGGTACACAGGAAGTTCATACAAGAGGAAACATGGGAACGACTTTGCGGCACAGTGGGTTAGGCAACGCTTACTGTGCCAGCATTCTATAAGGCAGTGTCAGTTCAAGTCCTGGCTGCTCCCCTCCTGATTCAGCTCCCTACTAATGCACCTGGAGAAGCAGTAGAAGATGGTTGAGGTGCTTGGGTCCCTGCCATGCAGATGGGAGACTGGATGAAGCTCCTGGCTCCTAGCTTTGGCCTGGCACAGCCCTGCCATTGCAGCCTTTTGGGGATTGAAAATCAATCTCTCTCTCTCTCTCTCTCTCTCTCTCTCTCTCTCTCTCTCTCTCTCTCTCTCTCCTTTCTCCTCTCTCCTCTCTCCTCTCTCCTCTCTCCTCTCTCCTCTCTCTCTCCCTTCTCTCCCCTTCTCTGACACTGTGCCACTGTGCCACTGTGCTTTTCAAATAACTTTTTCAAAACAAAGAAGAAACACAAATAACCAGAAACCTAATTTAAAAGTTTTCAACCTTACTAGGAACCAAAGGTATTAGAGCATAAGAACAACCGTTCTCAGCATCTGTGCCAGATGAGGAAGCTGGTGCTCCTGTGTACACTCCTTGGGGATGAGTGGGGGCTCCCTGGGTGCTCGTGACTGTGGGGGGCTTGTGGGCAGGGACTGTGAAGACACTGAAGTTGCATGGGAGGGTTCAGGGTGTGGCTAGGACATTGGGCAGTCACTGGGGAGGCTCCACACACTCAGGGCTCCCTGGTTACCTGGTGGGAGACATGGCTGGGGAATCTGAGCTCACACTGAGAACTTTGCAGATCCTTTGTGTGGTCATTGTGGCAGAGCAGATGGATAATATACTCACTGGGGCTCGTGCCCAGCACTGGTCTTCAAGGAGACGAGCTCCGCTGAGTCTATGCCAACAGACAAGAAGAAACCTCCCTTCTGATTAAAAAAATAAATAAATAAAAATAAACAGGAGATTTACCACACCAAACCTGGGTGTGTCACTTCAGACAGGAGCTGCTTGGCCACTCCCACCACACTCCTCCAGTTGTTCTCTGAAAGCACTAATGCACTCAGACATAGTCCAAAGATAAAAGTGGCAATGGCAAAAAATCAAAGAAGACCAACAAGTATCCCCACAAATGCCAACTAACAAACTCATCAATCCAAGAAAAAAGAACAAGGAAGACAACATGACATCTGCAAAAGAACACAAGACCTCAATACTAGATTGTGAAGATGATGAGACTGAAGAAATGCCAAAAATGGAAATCAAAAAACTGATCATAGGATTACTTAGAAGTAAACAGAAGCAAATGCACAAACTAATGAAATTCATTCATGACATGAAAGACAATTTCTCCCAAGAAATTGAGATCTTAAAGAGGAATCAAAATGAACTCTTAGAAATGAAGAATTAAACAGAAAAAAATAAAAAATACAGAGGAGAGCCTTAACAACAGAATCAGTGAAACAGAACATACATAGGACTCAGAAGACAAAGCATGGGGAATTACACAGTCAGAACAAACACAAGAAGAAGAAATTAGAAAAATAAAAAATCATTGTTGGGAATCTAGAGGATAATATCAAATGACCCAACATAGAGGATCTAGGAGTATCTGAAGGCATGGAAAGAGAGAAAGGATTAGAAGGCCTTTTTAGGGGCTGACGCTGTGGTGTAGTGGGTAAAGCGGCTGCCTGCAGTGCCAGCATCACAGATGGGCACCAGTTCAAGTTCCAGCTGCTCCACTTCCCATCCAGATCTCTGCTATGGCCTGGGAAAACAGTAGAAGATCACCTAAGTCCATAGGCCCCTGCACCCATATAGGAGACCCAGAAGAAGCTCCTGGCTCCTGGCTCCTGGCTCCTGGCTCCTGGCTCCTGGCTTCAGATCAGCACAGATTTGGCCACTGTGGCCAATTGGGGAGTGAACCAACAGATGGAAGACCTCTCTCTCTCTCTCTCTCTCTCACTCACTCTCACTCTCACTCTCACTCTTGCTATGCTTTTCCTTCTCTTTCTGTATAACTCTGACTTTCAAATAAAATAAATAAATATTTTTAAAAAGAAAGGCCTTTTTAGTGAAATAATAAAGGAAAATTTCTCCAATTTGGAGAAAGAAAGGAGCATCCAAGTACAGGAAGCACATGGACCTCCTAAAAGACATGACCAGAAAAGATCTTCACAACAAAACATAAAGAAAAGATTCTAAAATGTGCATAAGAGAAATGCTAGATTACTCTCAGAGGATCTCCAATTAGACTCACAAATGACTTCTAATCAGAAACACTGCAGGCTAGGAAAGAATGGCGAGATATATTCCAAGTCTCAAAGAGAAAAAACTGTCAACCCAGGATACCATATTCTGCAAAGGTGTCATTTATGAATGAAGGTGTAACAAAAACATTCCATGGCAAACAGAAATTGAAAGAATTGGTCAATACCTGTCCAGCCCTGCAGAAGGTGCTTAAGGATGTGCTTCACGGAGGCACACAGAAACATGGTCATCACTACAGAAGAAGGTAAAGGCAGAAAAGCTCCCAGTAAAAGTACAAAGGAAATCCAAAGTGAAAAACAGGAATATTTATGGGAAAATGGCAAAGCAAAGTTGTTATATATCAATAGTCACCTTGAATGTAAGTGGCATTTACTCTCCAGTTAAAAGACACAGAATGGCTGAATGGATTAAAAAACAAAACCCATCTATCTGCTTCCTAAAAGAAACACATCTCATCAACAAAGATGCATGCAAACTGAAAGTGAAAGGATGGAACAAGATATTACATGATAGAAGAAACCAAAAAAGAGTTGGTGTAGAAATCCTAATATTAGACAAAATAAACTTTAACACAAAGACTGTTAAAAGAGACACGGGCATTATGTAATGATTAAGGGATCATTTCAACAGGAAGATGTAACTATTATAAATGTACATGCACCTAATCATGAGGCACCTGGAATTTAAAAGAAATGTTAAAAAATCTAAAGGGACACATAGACTCCAATACAATATTAGTGGGGAATTTCAATACCCCACTTTCAGCAATCGATGATCAAGCAGAAGAAAATCAGCAAGGAAACAGCAGAGTTAACTGACACTGAAGACCAAATGGACCTAACTGATATCTACAGAACTATTCATCTTACAGTTGCAACATACACATTCTTCTCACCTGTCATGGAAGCTTCTCTAGGATAGACCACATGCTAGGTCATAAAACAAGTCTCAGCAAATTCAAAAAAATAAAAATCATACCATGCATCTTCTCAGACCACAATGCAATGAAGCTCAGAAATCTCAAGAACATACGCAAACACATGGAGACTGAACGACATGCTCCTGAATGAATGGTCAGTCATAGAAGAAATCAAAAGAGAAATGAAAAAAATCTCTGGAAACAAATGTAGATGAGAACACAACATATCAAAACTTATGGGATACAGCAAAAACAGTGTTAAGTGGAAAGTTTATAGCAATTGGTGCCTATATCAAGAAATTGGAAAGGCACCAAATAAATGAACTATCAATGCATGTCAAGGATCTAGAAAAACTGCAGCAAACCAAACCCAAAAGTAGCAGGAGAAAAGAAATAATTAAAAATAAAAAAAGAAATTAACAAAATTAAAACAAAAAAACACAAAAGGAAGAGCTTTTTTTTGAAAAATAAAGGAAATTGACACACTATTGGCCCAAATGACCAAAAAAGGAGGGGAAATACACAAATCAATAAAATAAGAGATGAAAAAGCCAATATAACAACAACACCACAAAAATTAAAAAATCAACAGAAATTACTACAAAGATCTGTATGCCAACAAACTGGGAAACCTAGGAGAAATGGATAGATTCCTGGACGTATACAACCTACCTAAATTGAGCCATGAAGGCATAGAAATGCTAAAAAGACCCATTACTGAGACCGAAATTGAATCCGTAATGAAGACCCAACCAACAAAGAAAAGCCCAGGACCGGATGGGATGGCTTCACTGTTGAATTCTACCAGACATTTAAAGAAAAACTAACTCCACTTCTTCTCAAATTATTCAAAACAATTGAGAGGGAGGGAATCCCCCAAATTCTTTCTATAAAGCCAGCATCACCTTAATTCCTAAAGCTGAAAAATATACAACAAAGAGGACTACAGACCAATTTCCCTGATGAACATATATGCAAAAATCGGCAACAAAATTCTAGCTAATTGAATCCAACAAAACATCAGAAAGATCATTCACCCTGACCAATTGGGATTTATCCCTGGTATGCAAGGATGGTTCAACATTCACAAATCAGTCAATGTGATACACCACAAACTGAAGAGTGAAATCATATGATTATCTCAAAGCTGCAGAGAAAGCATTTGATAAAATACAACACCCTTTCATGAGGAAAACTCTAAGAAAACTGGGAATATAAGGAAAATTCCTCAACACATTCAAGGAAATTTATGACAAAACCACATCCAGTGTCCTTTTGAATGGGGAAAAGTTGGAAACATTCCCACTGAGACCTAGAACCAGACAAGGATGACCACTGTCACCATTGCTATTCAATATAGTTCTGGAAGTTTTAGCCAGAGCCAGAGTTTTAGATAAGAAAAAGAAATCAAAGGGATTCAAATTAGGAATGAGCAAGTCGAACCATCCCTATCTGCAGATGAAATGATTCTGTATATAAGGGATCCAAAAGAATCCACCAAGAGACTATTGGAACTCATAGAAGAGTTTGGTAAAGTAGCAGGATATAAAATCAATTTACAAAGATCAACAGCCTTTGTTTACACACACAATGCCAAGGTAGGACACTTATTCTATTATAAAGGAATCTGTAGGATGCACAATTTAATCTTTAAACCTTATAAAAGAGATGGCTAACATTTTTCTGTAATAGCATAGCCAAAATAAGAGCTTAAATAATAATCTCATAGCTAGATTTACTTCACCATCAGCGAAGTAAACAGTAAGTAGAAAAAACCTCCCTTTCAGACCAAAGGGAAAGAAAGTTTTTAAGTGAGAATATAATTTTCCTCATGGGCATTGTCTACCTTAGAAAAACTACTACAGAACATGCCTGTGACTATAGACTTGTAGTTCAGGCCACCGAAGATTAGAGATGGGACATGGGCACTCCCTTGACTTGCATCCTCTGGTCTGCTTTAACAAAAACCAGGAGGAAAAGAAAGCTAAGTATCAGAAGCAATGGGTGGCAGGCCTATTAATGGCTGATCTGTACAGTGATCTGCCCTCAAGGAGACCCAACAGGCCAGTCCACTGCAGTAGCTTTCAATGTGGTAAGCCTGGGCTTCAGCAGAAGTCAACTTGTGAAGAGCTCTGGCAGCTATGCCAAGAGTTGGATCACTGGAAATGGACCTGCCCTGGAGTTGAAGGATGCCCAGGTCAGAGCCACAGATCTTATTGGCTCTAAGCTGAAAAGCCCTTCACTCAGCCCAACTTCCAAAGTGACCACTGCAGCTGAGGGGACGGCCAAGTAGGGTCAGCAACATTGCGGGCAGAACTGTAAATTTCTTGTTAGAGAAGCCCCCTGCCTTTACCTGGCCAGCTCTCCTCCCAGGCCAGCTAAGTAATGAAAGTCAACAGAGTGCCTTCCCCTAGGAGGTTCACACCTCCCTTAGGATGTACCCCATGTGAAGAGATAGATAGGTCTGGGCCTCTGAATTTACAAGGCCTAAAGCCCACCAGATTATTATCAGGCCCCTTCTGTCAGGTTCTTTCAATCAGAAAACTTAATTGTAGCTTAAACAGCACCTTTCTTAGCTCCCCGAATAATGACTCTGTCCTTTGTTCTAGATCCTGTCTAGCGCACTTGGGCCTCATTCCTTTGTAATCATAACTTCTACTCTACCACCAATGGCTCCACTCCCTACCTGTGTGTACTGATGGTCCTCTTCCCCACTTAATGCTGTATAATTGTTCAGACCTGGTTAATGCCACTCTTAGGATCATTGGTTACTATCCTCACCCTGTCTGTTATGACCTTGTCTAAATAGGATCAGAGTCGGCGAACTTGGAAGGCTTCCATAGCCTTGGCAACTCATGAGGAGAGCCTAGGGTGGTTACTGGCGCCATAAACTAGAGTGTCAATTTGTTGGGTCAACAACAGGAGTCACTGTGCACTTGCTCCTCATGTGGGATCTCTGTCCTTAATGTGCTGTACATTGTGATTTAATGCTATAACTAGTACTCAAACAGTATGTTTCACTTTGTGTTTCTATGTGGGTGCAAACTGTTGAAATCTTTACTTAATATATACTAAATTGATCTTCTGAATATAAAGAGAACTGAAAATGAATCTTGATGTGAACGGAAGGGGAGAGGGAGCGGGAGAGGGGAGGGTTGCGGGTGGGAGGGAAGTTATGGGAGGGGGAAGCCATTGTAATCCATAAGCTGAACTTTGGAAATTTATATTCATTAAATAAAAGTTAAAAAAAATCAATTTACAAAGATCAACAGCCTTTGTTTACACATACAATGCCAAGGCTGATATTGAGCTTCTAAACTGGATCCCATTCACAATAGCTACAAAAAAAATCAAATACCTTGGAATAAATTTAACCAAGGATATCAAAGATCCCT
This sequence comes from Lepus europaeus, assembly GCF_033115175.1. NCBI lineage: Eukaryota > Metazoa > Chordata > Mammalia > Lagomorpha > Leporidae > Lepus > Lepus europaeus. Next base: position 174,508,483 of record NC_084827.1, read on the forward strand.
ACGATGAGAATTACAAATCATTAAAGAAAGAAATAGATGAAGATACCAAAAAGTGGAAAAACTTTCATGTTCATGGATCGGAAGAATCAATATCATCAAAATGTCCATTCTTCTGATAGCAATTTATAGATTCAATGAAATACCAATCAAAATACCAAAGACATTCTTCTCAGATCTCGAATCTGAAATTCATATGGAGGCACAGCAGACCTCAATTAGCTAAAGCAATCTCATACAACAAAAACAAAGCTGGAGGTCTCACAATACCAGATTTGAAGATATACTACAAGGCAGTTATAATCAAAACAGCCTGGAACTTGTACAAAAACAGATGTATAGACCTATGGAACAGAACAGAAATGCCAGAGATCAATCCAAGCATCCACGACCAATTATATTAGACCAAGGAGCTAAAACCAGTCCCTGGAGCAAGGACAGTCTCCTCAACCAATGGCGCTAGAAAAACTGGATTTCCACATGCAGGACCTCTACCTTACACTTTACATGTAAATCCATTCAAAATGGATTAAAGACCTAAATCTGTGACATTACACCATCAAATTACTAGAGAACACTGGGGAAACCCTACGAGACATTGGCACAAGCAAAGAGTTCTTGAAAAAGACCCCAGAAGTACACAGGCAATCAAAGCCAAAATCAACAAATGGGATGACATCAAATTGAGAAGTTTCTGTGCTGCAAAAAGGAACACTCAGGAAAGTGAAGAGGCAACTGACAGAATGGGAGGAATTACTTGCAAACAGTGCAACTGATAAAGGATTAATAGCCAGAATATATAAAGAGATCAAGAAATTCCACAAAAAACAAACAATCCAGTTAAGAAATGGGCCAAGGACTTAAACAGATATTTTTCCAAAGAGGAAATCCAAATGGCCAACAGACACATGAAAACATGCTCAGGATAACTAGCCATCAGGGAAATCCAAATCAAAACTGTGATGAGGTTGCATCTCACCTCAGTTAGAACGGCTCTTTCATACAGAAATCAACAAACAGCAGATGCTGGCGAGGATGTGGGGGAAAAGATACCCTAATCCACTGTTGGTGTGAATGTAAACTGGAAAAGCCACTATGGAAGACAGTATGGAGATACCTCAGAAATCTGAATATAGACCTACCATATGACCCAGGATCCCACTCTAGGGAATTTACCCAAGGGAAATGAAATCAGCAAATAAAAGAGTTATCAGCACTCTCATGTTTATTGCAGTTCAATTTACAATAGCTAAGACATGGAGTCAACCTAAATACCCATCAATTGAAGACTGGATAAAGAAATTATGGGATATGTATTCTATGAAATAATATAGAGTGGCAAAAAAATGAAATCCATTCATTTGCAATAAAATGGATGAATCTGGAAAACATCATACTTAGTAAAATAAGTCAGTCCCAAAGGGACAAATATCATATGTTCTCAAGTGAAATTGACACTTTGAGAAGCAATGACTTGAACAGCCCTGGTCTTGACTGCTGAGAAACAGTTACCCACCCCCCTCCTTTTTTTTTCATTACTGGAGAATGGGACACTGGTATTCAGAGAGGGAGGAGGAGGTGGTGTGGGAGTGGGCGTGGTAAAGCAGGTAAGATGCGAAGAATCACCATATTCCTTAGGTTGTATGTATGAAATTTGCACTCATTAAATAAATGGTTTCTTTGGGGAAAAATATTAATAATAGTTGTCTCCTAATAGTGCATTTTTAATTGGTGGTGTTTCTTCCCTACAGCTCTTTATTTTCTAAATTTTTTCATCTCTTTATTATTCATGGATAAAAATATCTATTCAAAAACCCAAGATGCTTCTCCAATATTATTTTTACCTCTGTGAAATGACAAGTATGGATGAATGTCTGTATGTGTTTGCACACCATTCAGCAAAGCAAAACCATCCAAGAAGTATTTTCTGGAGTGAACTCATTTCTCAATCCCAGGAAAAAATTCAAAAGGAAAACCCAGCATGTGACACAGAAAAGTATGAGTGGACTTCCAAAAACTTGTAGAAAATGAAATTAAAAGATGTTTATTTCAGTACACAAAGGTTTTCAAGCTATGCATTTTTTTCATAATATGCATTTTCCATGAACTTCTGCAGATCCCTTGTAGAAGGGAAGATCTGATACTGTTTCTCCCACATCTTGGCTGCTGTACCTTCCCCAGGAGCACAGATGAGGGTCTGCAGGGATGGATGAGGGGCCCAGGTTCTGTGAAAATTCTGTGGGAGTTGAGAGGTGGTCACAGGGTCCAGGTAGGTGAGCTGTAGCAGTGTGGTTGTTCTCCTGCCACAATGACATCACACACTTCCCTGCAGCCTACATGCTCACCTTGCTCTTAGGGACCTCACAGGCCAGCCTCTCCCAGCTTGCAAACCCAAGTGACCCTTTTGCTTTTGTTCCTTGAGTGAGGCTCTGAAAACACAGACTTTGTCCAACTCTCTAAACATCAAGGCTCCTGCCTGTGGCTGGGACAGCAAAGGCTGGAGCATTTTCCACTGTGGTGGGTCAAGGGTTCTTTTTGGAAATCTGAGGGATTTGAGAGTCTCCCTGCAGCATGTACACATAAACACAACATTTTACATCTATTTTTGGAGACTCACAAACTTCCTGCAGCCCATAAAGGACTGACAAGAAGAACCCCATGTTAGATGGGATCCTCTGATCTACAAGAGACTCTGACAAGGTGTTCTTTGGTCTAAAAAGCTTCTGTGCAATGTAGCCACAGCCCTCTCTCCCTCTTGCCCCTACACACTCCAGTAGTGCATGAACCTACACTGAGAGTTGATCTCCAACCCAGGGTGTCTCCCCGCTACTTCCAGTTTTCAAAACCCCATCACTTTTACACTGTTTCAATAAAAACAACCATGGTAGCCCAATTGCAGATTCTATAAAAGACACATTCGACTTTCCTTTCCCTGTCTGATTTCCATTCATGCTTAATCTTAAGTGTCCATTGAATGGCTCATGCCTGGAGCTACAAATCCACAGCCCTGGAAACCAACAGCAATGGTGGTGTTGAAAGTCCAAGTGCTGGCATGATTCAGAAACCTCTCACTAAAGGACAATGTAGCCGGTAGCATTAAAATAGATCCACTGTACATTTTGCAACGGTGTGATTGATTTTGGGATTATTTCTTGCTTGGAGAATTTGTGATTTCTTTTTATTGACTTCTGCAATCTCAGGGATCTTGTGGTAACACTGAGTACTCAGTTCCCAGACCACTTGCCTGTAAAGCCAGGTGCGCAGACACAGGTGCCATTCAGGGCTTCACTGTCACAGGTGCCTCCATTCAGACAGCTGATGTTAGCACAAGGATCCTTGTACAGCTCACAGTGGATCCCTGCAGAGAAAGAGACAAGAAAGGGGTAACTCAGGCAGGACTCTCCAGCCCCCATGACCTTTCAGAGTAGAGTGTGAGGAGTGGGATGGCACGGAAGTGGATTCCCAGTGTGTGTGTGAGAGTGTGCGCACACACATGCGCACGCATGTTGTGTGCACACATGTGCGTGAGCTCCCTCTTGACTTCAGGCTGTCATAAAAGCATGCCTATGAGAAAAAAACAAAGTCAAGCCCCACTGTAATTACCTTTACATGCCCCAAATCCTGAAGATTAAGCTTGTCCATGGTGAATGCTTGCTAAGTATCCAAAAGAAATGGATAACAGCCAGATAGATTTAACAAAATCTCAATGTAATTGATAACAACATCCGAAATGGGAAGATCCTGAATCAGATATGAGTTCCATATCTACCCTGTAGAAATACTGGAGAGAGAGGGAGCTGCTCTGAACTTAATCTTCACTCTCAAAGACCAACTCAGTCCACCACATGCAAAGGTAACAGGTGATGGGTACCTACCCGCCACGCTCCAGATTCTCACGCCGTGCCTTAACTCAGCCCTCACAACAACACAGTGAGACCAGCACTCGTACTCCCCATCTTACAGATAAGGAAACTGAGGAAAGAATCCAGGACCACAAGCCTAGGAAGGGAAGGAGCTGGGATCTGAAGCTGCAAGAAACTCAAATCCAGTCTGTGCTTACTAAATGGTGTACTGAGAGTAGCCTCGGTCTGGTCACAGAGATACTGAAAACTCTATGGAGCTCAGCAACACTACAGACTTAAGAAGATTCAAATGATGAAAAGAGGCATTTTTAAAAATCTGCACAGTTGTGGTAACTACTATACAAACAACAAAACTGTAACATGTATGAGCAGAATTGACATTTTGAGATCTGATTATTGTTTATAGCCCTTCTCTATACTCGAGGAACAGTGGTTTTTACACATACTACTTGTTGAATTCTTCAATGGTGGAGGGTTAAGCTTCTGATTGTAAAGGAAATTGAAAGTATGTCATTGCAGAAATAAAAGAAAAATAAGAAAGGAAGGGGGAGAGGAGGTGAAGGTGAGGGAAGAGGGCAGGATGGGAAGTATCAATACCATGGAAAAAAAAAAAAAGACATAAATGAAAGATCTCTGTGAGTGAGATCCCAGTGGAAAGAACGGGGCCATCAAAGAAGGAGGTACCTTTCTCCGAAGGGAGGAGAGAACTTCCACTTTGACTATGATCCTATCAGAATAAGATAAAAGCCGGCGAACCCTAAAGGCTTCCATAGCCTCAGCAACTCATGACTAGAGCCTAGGGAGATTACTGATGCCATGAACAGGAGTGTCAAATTGTTAAGTCAGCAACAGAAGTCACTGTGTACTTACATCCCATGTGAGATCTGTCCTTAATGTGTTGTCTAATGTGCAGAGATGCTATAACCAGTACTGAAACAGTATTTTTACACTTTGTGTTTCTGCGTGGGTACAAACTGATGAGATCTTTACTAATTATATACTGAATCGATCTTCTGTATATAAAGATAATTGGAAATGAAAAAAACAACCTGGTGTTAAATTGGAAATGGCATAGAAAACTAATTAATTTTTTAAAAAAATATTATGTAGGATCTCTGTCTTTAATGTGCTGTACACTCTTATTTAATGCTATAACTAGTACTCCAACAGTATTTTTTTTCACTTTGTGTTGCTATATGGGGGCAAACTGTTGAAATCGTTACCTAATATATACTAAACTGATCTTCTATATATAAAGAGAATTGAAAATGAATCATGATGTGATTGGAAGGGGAGAGGGAGCGGGAAAGGGGAGGGTTGTGGGTGGGAGGGAAGTTTTGGGAGGGGGAAGCCATTGTAACCCACAAGCTGTACTTTGGAAATTTATATTCACTAAATAAAAGTTTAATAATAAAAAAAAAACTGTATGTATGAAGGATCTGGTGTTGTGATGTAGTGGGTAAAGCTGCTACCTGCAGTGCCGGCATCCCATATGGGCACCAGTTCAAGTCCTGGCTGCTCCACTTCCAATCCAGCCCTCTGCTGTGGCCTGGGAAAGCAGTGGAAGATGGCCCAAGTCCTTGTGCCCCTGTACCTTTGTGGGAGACCTGGAGGAATCTCCTGGCTCCTGGCTCCTGGCTTCTGGCTTCAGATTGGCCCAGCTCCAGCCTTTGTAGTCTTTTGGGGAGTGAACCAGCACATGGAAGATCTCTCTCTCTCTCTCTCTCTCTCTGCCTTTCAAATGAGTAAATAAATCTTTTAAAAAACTGTATATGTGAAATACATTAAATTTGCTCCTCTTATATAAATCAAAATATTTTAAAAATAAAATGGGCTCATAAAAAAATCTGCACAGTAAAAAGAAAAATGTTTTCTGCTGTGTAAAAAGAAAAACAGGTAAAGGCAAGGTTATGCAGGCACTTATGCAGATGTCTAAAGGGGCCCTGGCTTACTTCCAGAGTAGATCACCTCGGCTTTCACATCTATACAAGCCAAAGTATAGAAACTTTATTGGTAATTTTTATGATTAATTTATATTATTTTGTAATTTTATCAAAAACTTTAAAACTCCAATACTATTTGAGAGATGAAATATTTGCCAATGATGCAATGGAGTGCCAGAATGGATGAATGGATATTTGTCTTTCTGTCTCTCTGTCTACCCATGTATCTATCTCCCCCTCTCCACCCCTTACCCTTTGGAGAGGAAGAAAAATTACATTCTATTCTGGATAAGAACATAAATACCAACATGCCCACCCCTCCCCACAACCTTGGAAGCACAGCATAAACCAGATAGGAAGTGAATGGTATTCACTTAATGCGTTCTCTGCTTCACCACTTAGCTCAGATTGTGCAAGAAGCTGCCACACCCAGTGACACATCATTTAGGCACTGAGATCATCCTTGCTGGGTTTTTCTCACTTCCTTGTCAAAGCCTTAAGCAAGGCTCAAGAAAGAAGAAAACAGAGACAGAACTTCCCATCTCTATTCACACAAACAACGTACCTGAGCCAAGTAAGCCATCTGAGCAAGAATGGCCTTTGGTTCCTTCCTGTCCCTGCTGTGCACCCATTCTCCCCACCCCCACCCCATATCCAAGCCATCAACAATGTTCTGGAAGATGTTTTTCTGAGATACTCTTCAGATCTCTGTCTTTTTTTGTCTTTCAGCCACAATCCCCCAATGCCATAATCTTATGTGTGATGGGGTGCTGCCCCTCACAGCCTGTCCTAGTTCCCCTCCCTAGGGCAAGGGACTTGAAGGATCCTCCCTGAATGTCCTCATCCTGAACAAATCTGGGATGCGTGGTAATAGGAAAGATCAAACAAATTTAAAAATTAGCATAAATCTGGTAACTCTTCATCATTTGGGTGTGTGTGGCTTCTTCTCCCGGAAGTCTCCATTTCTCTTTTCTCACTGACTCCCAAGGAACATGGATTCAATTGAAAAAATAAAATGCAGAAGAGTCTTTGCAGCTTCAAAAAGTTTGTAGCAAAACAAAGAATCATTTATCTACAAGTACCCGTGGGACTGGTTAATGGGAACCAGGAGACAAAAACGTTTTCCATTGTAATGGGAAATACAGGCACTACCAAAGTCCAGAAATGGCCAAAGTCTAAAAGATTTTCCATTAGACTTAAAATAAGAGTAAACAGATGATTTTCAGAAAGTTTCTAGTAATATACTTGCCAATCTGGCCTGTGGAATATAATATAACTAACATATTAGCACCAAAAAGGTCACATATTTCTTCAAATAAGGCACAAAAGCTAATTCTAGGTTAAATATTTAAGTACCTTGCCCTTAAAATCCTCAATTAAAAAATTTGATGAAAACAGTCAAGGTAAGCAATTTTTGATCTTTTGGATATTGGGGGGGTGATAATAATTTTGTTTCTTGTTATTGCTTTTTCTCAAGGGACAGGCATTGGGTCAGTTGATCCCCCATTGACAGCTTTCTGGCAGCAAGACTGGGCAAAAGCTAATCTTCCCAGAGAGGCGACAGCTATGAAGCAAGATGGTCATGAAGTCTCCAATGAGCACTTTGATGACTCACATCCCAGTACTCTAAGCCTCGCTAATTCCTATATGAAAAATGTGTCATGTTGCTTTCCTTGGCATTAGGGATGGACAGTTCTGATCAGAAACTTGAATCTCAGAGGATAAAGAGGCATGGACAATACTGAGGTGCCAATGCTGCCTCAACTCAAATGCTCCTCGTGAGGCACTCCCTTTCCTGTACCCTTCTCACCATTCCTGGGGGGTGGGGTGTCCCAGGCACTTCCCCCACATTAAATCTTGGACATCCTGTCTAATTCCACAAGAGTCTTTCCTTCACCTTCTCCCCCATCCTGGACTTGAACTCATTCATCAAGTCCCAAAGCAAAGGCCCTTCCTGGGGAAAACCAACTCTTGAGGTTCTTCTGCCAGGGTGCATTGAGAGTGTGTTGGGATCCCCATTGTGAGAAGTTACCACGCCAGTCATAACTGAGGTCTTCTCCTGTCTGACTCCCCCACAAATCTTGGAGGCCTTGCAGAGCAAACGCCATAACTTAACGTGTGGAAGAAATTGTGAATCCAATACCAGTATCCCATCCTCTGCAGAGGAGTGGCCACCAGTGTACTTTGGCTGCCACACAGGTGAGAGTGATGGAGGAGGATGAAGCCATTCCAAATTCCAGATCTGCCTCCACAACACCCTACTTTGCCAGGGGAAACCAGGTCCATATTACAAACCAAGACAGCGGAATGACACATTCATCACCCATTGGCAAAAGGCATAGCACGCATGATTACGAAACTATGTTTAGTCTCAAGCAAAAATAAACTGTAATTCAGTCAAACCTAATAAAAATTCATACTTTTCATATTAAGGGATGGAGGAGAAATGTTTTTGAAAAGATTTCTATTCCAATAGGGCTCTTCACAGAAGTTAATTTTAGAATTAAAATGAGTTAGAATTCAAAGAGCAGTGTTCCAATTATAAATCTTTGCTGTCACCTCAAATTTAGTCCTAATTAATATTTGAAAACTGAAAGTCATCATTGTATCTCCAGGAAAAGCAAGGCAGGTAAATAAAATTAACCAGAAGTGTTCTTTCTGCTTAAAATTTGCCTTAAGACATCATCTTATTCAAACGTACTTCCTCCTCAAAAACTCTTCCAGGACTAAACTATTCCAGAAATTCCAACTGACATCTCAACCTTAGCCTCATGGGTACACCAGTCTGTCTTCTCTTCTGGTTAAATGATAGCCTAGAGGAGGAACGATGCTTGACTTCGCACATTTTTGCATCTATCATTGTACTTGAGAAGGGCTGGGTACACAAAATGCCCAGAAATTCTTGTTCATTGATTAGTAGAATCTAGCAGAGAAAATAATTTTGTTCAACAAAGGAAGAGACAAGTCATCCTTTCAATTACAAATTTATGTGACCACTAAACATAAACAAACAGGGCGATGCTGTGGTGTAGAGGGTAAAGCCACCGCCTGCAGTGCTGGCATCCCATATGGGGTGATGGTTTATGTCCCAACTGCTCCTCTCCCAATCCAGCTCTCTGTATGACCTGGAGAAGCAGTGGAAGATAGCCCAAGTCCTTGAGCCCCTGAAACCACATGGGAGACCCAGAAGAAGCTCTTGGTTTTGGATCAGTCCAGCTCCAGCCATTGTGGCTATTTAGGGAGTGAACCAGCGGATGGAAGAATTCTTGCTCTCTCTCTGCCTCTGCCTCTCAGATAAATAGATAAATCTTTTTAAAAAATAATAAACAGGTACAATGTCATCAAACTTGTAACCCAGTTATCTCATTTCTGACACTATCACTCAAAAAATAATCTAGTCACTATGAAATGGGCATGAATAAAGGGGCTAATTCAAGAATTATTTAGAAAAGTGCCGTATTAGAAGCATCATTGAGGAAATGGATATGTATTTCCTAGTGGGAAATCCAGAGTCATTGAAAATAAAACCAGTTAAGACTTTCTAACAATATACAAGAAATCTTCATTAAGTTTATAAAAAAAATATATTATAAAAAACTACCCATGGATTTAAAATATTTTAGCATGAAAATAAACTTATCTTTTAATTCCAGTTTTTCAAAAATTTCTGAAGTACCCTTGTTTAAGTCAAATATAATATGTTAAAGTGTGAGAAAATACAACATAGTGCATATATATTTTATATTTTATAACTTTAAAAACACAAATATTACAAATGAATGAAAACAATACAAATAGTTGTTACCATTGTGTTATGTTGTAAAACTGTAAACAATTTGTACTTTTTCTTCTAAATTTTTGTTACTGGCGTTATGCTATTTTCTTTTTTTTAAATATTTATTTATTTATTTGAAAGTCAGAGTTACACAGAGAGAGAAGGAGAGGCAGAGAGAGAGAGAGAGAGGTCTTCCATCTGCTGGTTCACTCCTCAATGGGCTGCAATGGACAGAGCTGTGCCAATTTGAAACCAGGAGCCAGGGGCTTCCTCCGGATTTCCCCCACGGGTTCAGAGGCCCAAAGACTTGGGCCATCCTCTACTGCTTTCCCAGGCCACAGCAGAGAGCTGGAGCGGAAGTGGAGCAGCCGGGACTCAAAGCAGCGCCCGTGTAGGATGCCGGCACTGCAGGCGGAGGCTTTACCCGCTGTGCCACAGTGCTGGCCCCATGTTATTTTCACAATTAAAAATGGAAGCATTTTTTAACTTTGGTTGCAAAAATTTCAAATGGTATACTGTTGACTACTTCATTTGTCCCACTAGAAGTAAACAACAATACACTAGGTGCTATACTATTTCTCTATGACAATATGAAGCTATGAACACTGACCCAAAGTCAATCAAACCCCATCACGACATAGCTTTGAACCCACTGTGAGGAGGGTTCATCCAGCACACTGGCCTGTATGAAGGGATGGCTCTGAGTCCCTTCATGCATTTTGCTTTTTAACAGTTGCATGATCCACTATAGAAACTTACATGTTGGGAAAATATTCCAGTTGGTTTCCTCCATTTAATTGTTAAACAGCAGTTTTAATCCTAGTAAACACAGCTATTGAATATTGCTTTGTGCAAACCACCCTACTAAAGCTGCAGAGAAGATTACAATTTACTGTGGGGAAAAGGAAAGTCAGAAGCCGGAAATCATTGGATACAGCCTCAGCACTACTGACAACCCAAAGAGGGAGAAGTCACGTGTGTCTGGGGATCGATATGTCCCACAGCGGCTGCTGCTACAGCTACAGCAACGGATGAGGGTGAAGAAGAGAAGGGGAAGAAACAGGCTGAGCTCAAAGCTCTGAGGCCCATCAGCATTTATGGTGTCCAGGGGACAAGGACCCTCTTAGAGCAGGAGAGGAGACTCAGGGAGGCTGGCGTGCAGCTGCACTTGAGGAAACGGGTCACTTTACGGGGAGACCCAGGGCTCAACAGGCAAAATGGCTGGAAGCAGAAGGGCGCTCACAGCTGTCACTGGGAAGTCTTCAGTGAGTTCAGCGTGGATTTTTCTGAGAGCCATGTTAGTGGAATGGTGTGGGCAAGAGCCAAAATGAAGAGCATTAAGGAAAGACTAAAGATTAGGACAGAGATGCTGTCAGTACCAGCTCTCAGAAACTTCGTTGAAAAAGAGAAAAGGGAAAAAGGGACTTTAAGTAAGTAGACCAGGGACACAAAGGCAAAGAGGTTTTTATCATTATTATTCATATGGGATTAATTTAGAAGCCTAAGAGCATTTCTGGGGAGTTAGCAATCCAATTTTTCTAGCACTATTTCTTTGAAAAGAATTTTTCTCTCATTCATAGCTACTCCTCTTTAGGAATCACATATTCTTATTGCAGACAATGGTTTCTGAACTGTTAGTTTTGGTTTTCTGTTCATTCTTGCACCAGCAACATGTGAATGTAATAATAACTGCAGTATTGGAGTGGGTTTTAAAATATGCCAGAAGTGCTCTCTATGGCTTTTCTTTTCCAAAATGTTCTTAGCTATCTTTGCCTGACTTCCCACTATACTCATTCTTTTCAGGAAGCTATATTCATTTATTACGTTTTTTAAAACATAAAAAAAGTTTTTAAAAAATCACCTCTTTAAAATACATATGTAAAGTGCAATGCTAAAGCCCAACCTCCAACATATTACTTATCCAATTTCTACCTACAAGTACGTACATACTAGTCAGCAACTGATGCTTCCCTTCTTCTTAACGTCTCGCCTAGCTCTCAGAGCACAGCTGTCGGGTACCTACGAGTATTCCCATTTCACAGAGGAAGCAACTATAGCTTGGAGAGTACTCGATTGTCCAAGCCGATTTGTTGGTCTGGGAGACAGAGGACGCAAGCCAGCATCCTGCCACCAATGCTTTTGGAATCTGGCCATTTCGGTAGATGAGATGAAGTCCGTATCTTCCCTTTGGGAGCCTCTTCTCCAGATTCTGTCTGGCAAGTCCCCACTTGTATTTCAAAGCCATTGCTCACAGCAGCCTCGCTGACCCTTCCATGCCGTCTCCACCATCTGACAGTCTCCTAACTTCATACAGAAATATCATGTATAAATAGATATGGGCAGAACTGCTTCCAAAGAGAGAAATGTCCATCTCCCAAAGACAGAAAAGAGCAGAATCTTGGGTCTGGACTAGAGAGCAGCATCTAGTCTCTCTTTCTTTTTCTTAATTCCTTCTACCCATCCTCCACACTCCCCATGCTTAGTTTAGAAGTTCTATCATTTACTACTACATGTCTATGGTTTGTCTTCCTGTTTTCAGCAATCCTTATTTACACCTATACCTAAATGTCTCCATAATCACAACAAAATTAAACACTACACCTGCCCACTGGGATGAGACCATTAACACACTTGCATGCTTTCTAATCCTTCCTATTCCTGCCAACTCATGGTTCAGTTAAAATAACTGAAACTTGAGACTGATCATATAAAATCTCCTGAAAGGCATGTGTGGTGGGCACATACTTAGGCAACCCCCCAGGAGTCACGTCATTACTAATTCCCTCTCCTCACCCATGAGCTGTGAGGTTAAGAGTATTTGAGGATGCAGTTAAGGTCCCTGATAGACTGAGTTTGAGTTCATCCTAGGTGGGTCTGGCCTAAATAGCTAAGACCTATAAGAGGGTGCAGGCCTCCATGAATTGGAAAAGGAAGCAGTAGAGCTCTCCACTGTTGCTGTGCAGTCCTTTCAAGAACCAAGTTGTCATGCATTCTACAGCCATAAGGATATGAATTCTCCTGAAACCTGATGGAGCTAAGACGTGGATCTTTATCTACCCAAAGCTTCAGATGTGAGGTCAGCCCAATCAACACCCTGATGTCAACCTTGTGACACCCTGAGTAGGGAACCCAGCAAGTTATGCATGCACAGACTCAAAAAATCTGTTAAATAATAAAAGGTGTGGTTTTAGGCCACTGACTTGGAGTGATTTGCTTTGCAGCTCTAGATAAATAATACAGCAGATATAACTGTTTTTTAAGGTTTATTTATCTATTTGAAAGGCAGAATTAAAGAGAGGAGGGAGGGAAATAGAGAGATGGAGGAAGGAAAATAAGGGGGAGGGAGGGAGAGGGGAGGGAGGGAGGGAAGGAGAGAGAGGTCTTCCATCTGCTGATTCACTCCCCAAATGGCCACCACACCAGAGCTGAGTCAATCCAAAGCCAGGAGCCAGGAGCCTCTTCCTGGTCTCCCATACAGGTGCAGAGGCCCAGGGACCTGGGCCATCTCCACTGCTTTCCCAGGCCACAGCAGAGAGCTGGATTGGAAGAGGAGCAGCTGGGACTTGATCTGGCACCCATACGGGATGCCAGCACAGCAGGCAGCAGCTTTACCCACTATACCATAGTGCCAGCCCCTGATATACCTATTTTATAAAGCAACTTCCCTTTCCATTTGCTGTTCACAAGCTCACTAATGTGATTTATTCTTACATTTAAAGAAGTCTGCCCACTATTCCTCTTGTTCTTTATCTTCTCTCCAGATATCTTTGTCCTGATCTGGTTATTGTCAGATAAGGATACATTTAAAGATAATTTTCTCGGGGTGGCGCCATGACTCACTAGGCTAATACTCCGCCTGCAGCACCGGCACACTGGGTTCTAGTCCCGGTTGGCACAGGATTCTGTCCCAGTTGCTCCTCTTCCAGTCCAGCTCTCTGCTGTGGCCCGGGAAGGCAGTGGAGGATGGCCCAAGTGCTTGGGAGACCAGGAGGAAGCGCCTGGCTCCTGGCTTTGGATCGGTGCAGTGCACTGGCCATAGCGGCCATTTGGGGGGTGAACCAACAGAAAAAGGAAGACATTTCTCTCTGTCTCTCTCTCTCTCTCACTGTCTAACTCTGCCTGTCAAGAAAAAAAAAAAGATAATTTTCTCAGAGATGGCATTATGGTGCAGTGAGTTACTACTGCCTGTGAAACCAGCATTCAACATAGTGCCGGTTCCAGTTCCAACTGCTCCACTTCTGATCCAGCTCCATGCTGAAGCACCTAGGTAAGCAGCAAAAGATGGCCCAAGTCCTAGGGCCCCTGCTGTCTACATGGGAGACCTGGATGGAGCTCCAGGATCCTGGCTGGCTTCAGCCTAGACCAGCTGCTGCCATTACTGCCACTTGGGGAGTGAATCAGCAGATAAAAGATATCTTCCTCTCTGTTGCCATCTCTCCCTCCCTCCCTCCCTCTCCCTCTCTCTTTCCCTCCCTCTCTCTCTCTCTCTCTCTCTCTCTCTGTGTAACAGCTGTTCTCAGTAGTGAGCATTTTTTCATGCGTCTCTCAGCCATCTGAATTCCCTCTTTTGAAAAAAACCTGTTCAAGTCCTTAGTTCGTTTCTTAACTAGATTGTTTTCTTGTTTTTGAGCTTCTAAAGCTCTTTATAAATCCTGGAAACTAATCCTTTATCAGATGCATAGTTTGCAAATATTTTCTCCTATTTGCCAGTGGCCTCTTCAATTTGCTGAGTGGTTCCTTAACAGTGAAGAAGTCTCTTAGCTTGATGGAATCCCATTTGCCTATTTTTGCTTTGATTGCCTTGCTCCTGGGGTTTGTTCCAAGAAGTCTTTGCCTATGCCAATATCTTTCAGAGTTTCCCCAATATTCCCCTCTAGTAATTTGATAGTATCAGGTCATAGATTTAGATCCTTGATCAATTTTGAGTTGATTTTTGGATTAGGTGTCTTGTTTTATATTCTGCACATGGATCTCCAATTTTCTCAGCACCATTTGTTGAAGTGACTGTCCTTGCTCCAGGGATTTATTTTAGCTACTTTGTCATGGACAAGTTGATTGTAGATGTGTGGATTGATTTCTTGGATTTCTATTCTGTTCAATTGTTCTACTTGTCTATTTTTGTGCCAGTACCAAGCTGTTTTGATTATAGTTGCCTGTAATATGTCTTGAAATCTGGTTTTGTGATGCTTCAGGTTTTATTTTGGTTGTTTGAGATTGCTTTAGCTATTCAGAGTCTCCTGGGTTTCCATATTATTTTTAGTATGATTTTTTTCTAAATCAGAGAATATCATTGTTATTTTGATTGGGATTACATTGAATCTGTAAATTCTTTTTGGTAGTATGGATACTTTGACGATATTATTTCTTCTAATCCACAAACATGGAAGTTGTTTCCATTTCTTGTGTTTCTTCTCTTTCTTTCTTCAATGTTTTATAATCTTTATCATAGAGATCTTTGACTTCTTTGGTTAAATGTATTCCAAGGCATTTGATTTTGTTGTAGATATTGTGATTGGGACAGATCTTACAAGTTATTTTCAGCCATGGCATTGTCTGTGTATACAAATGTTATTGATTTGTGTGTGTTAATGTTATAACCTGCCACTATAAGCAAACTCCCTTATGAGTGCCATAAGCAACTGGAATATAATAAACAAGCATTGTTTTATCATAAAGATAACATTGTGATATAAAAATTCTGATGTGCTAAACCACCATTGTGATGTCATAATAAATTGTGATGTATTGGGAAACATCGTGATACCATAAAACAATATTATGATGCAATAAACCAAAAATTGTCATATCATAAACTAAATTGTGATGTCATGACCAACTGTGAAGTCATAAACCTATTGTTATGCCATAAACCTATTGTAATGTCATAAACCACTCACATCATTATATAAACAATTGTGATGTCATCAGAAGCATTATGATGACATATGCCAATATTGTGATAACATATACATGAAACTGTGATTTCACAAACCAACCATTGTATTCTCACTATGAATTTTTGTCATAAAAACCATTGTGACATCAGAAAAAAAAATTTCAATTTTTGTTTGTTTTTTATGGAAGGTCTTTATTTCACCTTCATTGATAAATGAGAGTTTTGTAGGGTACATTATTCTGTGTTGACAGATTTTTTTTTCTTTTAAAACTTGAACTAAGTCTCTACTTTTTCTCTTAGCCTGTAAGGTTTCTGATGAGGAATAAGCTGTCAATCTATTTGGAAATCCTCTGAAGGCAATCTAGCATTTCTCTCATGCATATCTTAGAATCTTTTCTTTACGTTTTACTGTTGAAAGTTTGACCACAGTGTGTCATAGTGAAGATCTTTTCTGGTAATGTCTATTAGGAATTCTATGTGCTTTCAGTACTTGGATGTCCCTTTCTCGAAATTATGAATGTTTTCTCTTATCATTTCAGTGAATAGGCCTTCTAATCGATTCTTTCTTTCCATATCTTCAGTAACTCCTAAGATGCAAATATTGGGTCATTTGATATTATTCCATAAATCTTGAACACTGTTTCTAATTTTTTTGTTTTTTCCTCCTCCTCTTCTCCTTCCCCTCCTCCTCCTCTACCTACTTCTTCTTCTTCTTCTTCTTCTTTTTTTTTTTTTTTTGGTGGGGGGAGGGGGTTGTTTGGTCTGACTATGACTTTTTTTTTTAACTTTTATTTAAAGAATATAAATTTCCAAAGTACAGCTTATGGATCCCTCTCCCCTTCCATTCACATCAAGATTCATTTTCAATTCTCTTTATATACAGAAGATCAGTTCAGTATATATTAAGTAAAGGTTTCAACAGTTTGCCCTCACATAGCAACACAAAGTGAAAAAATACTGTTGGAGTACTAATTATAGCATTAAATAACAGTGTACAGCACATTAAAGACAGAGATCCTACATGATATTTTTTAAAACAATTAATTTTCTATGCAATTTCCAATTTAACACCGGGTTTTTTTTTTCATTTTCAATTATCTTTATATACAGAAGATCAATTCTGTATGTACTAAGTAAAGATTTCATCAGTTTGCACCCACACAGAAACACAAAGTGTAAAAATACTGTTTTAGTACTAGTTATAGCATCACTTCACATTAGACAACACATTAAGGACAGATCCCACATGAGATGTAAGTACACAGTGACTCCTGTTGTTGACTTAACAATTTGACACTCTTGTTTATGGCGTCAGTAATCTCCCTAGGCTCTAGTCATGAGTTGCCAAGGCTATGGAAGCCTTTAGGGTTCGCCGACTCTGATCTTATTCCGATAGGGTCATAGTCAAAGTGGAAGTTCTCTCCTCCCTTCAGAGAAAGGTACCTCCATCAACAGTAGACTGGATAAAGAAATTATGGGACATATACTCCATAGAATACTATATAGCAGTCAAAAACAATGAAACCCGGTCATTTGTAACAAAATGGAGGAATCTGGAAAACATCATGCTGAGTGAATTAAGCCAGTCCCAAAGGGACAAATATCATTTGTTTTCCCTGATCAGTGACAACTAACTGAGCACCAAAGGGGAAACCTGTTGAAGTGAAATGGACACTATAAGAAACAATGACCTGATCAGCTCTTGTCCTGACTCTTGATGTACAATGTAATACTTTACCCTTTTTAGTATTTTGTTGTTGTTGTTCTAGTACTAGTGGTTGAACTCTGTAATTAACACACAATTATTCTTAGGTGTTTAAATTTTAACTGAAAAGTGATCCCTGTTAAATATAAGAGTGGGAAAAAGAGAGGGAGGAGATGTACAATTTGAGACATGCTCAATCGGACTTGCCCCAAATGGTGGAGTTAGAAATGTGCCAGGGCATTCCAATACAATCCCATCAAGGTGGCATGTACCAATACCATCTCACTAGTCCAAGTGATCAATTTCTGTTCACAATTGATGACTCTGATAGGTCTAAGAGTCAAAGGGATCACACAAACAAGACTGGTGTCTGCTAATACTAACTGATAGAATCAAAAAGGGAGAGAATGATCCAACATGGGAAGCGGGATACACAGCAGACTCATAGAATGGCAGATGTCCTAAATAGCACTCTGGCCTCAGAATCAGCCCTTAAGGCATTCGGATCTGGCTGAAGAGCCCATGAGAGTATTGTAGGTATGGAAAGCCAAGACACCCTGGAAAAGAAAAAAAAAAAAAAAAAAGAAGACCTAAATGAAAGATCTCTGCGAGTGAGATCCCACTGACTGAGACTTTTATAAAGATTTGTCTTCTAGCTCAGATATATTCTTTCTTCTATCTCACCAAGTCTGCTGTTAAGGCTTTCCACTGTACTTTTTGACACACTGAATTCTTCATTTCTAATATTTCAGTTTGATTTATCTTCAAAATCTCAATTTCATGGGAAAATAATCCATCTATATCTTGTATGGATTTCTTTAACACATGTATTTGCTTCTCATTGCTACTGAGTAATCCGATGATCATTAGTTCAAATTCCTTTTCAGGCATTTCATCAGTCTCTTCATCTTCACATTCTAATATTGAAGTATTGTGTTTCTTTATGAGAGTCATGTTGTGTTTTTTGTTCTTTTTCTTATATTTCTAAATTTATTTTTAGGCATTTGTGGAATATTTGTTGGTTTTCTCCTGTGATGAATTTTTTTCTTTGAACTATGCCACTGTGGCTTAGTGGAGTGTCTGCTTTTTCAATGAAAATCCAGAGGCATGTGCTTGGTGTGGCCAGGGAGCTCTTGTCAGTGCTCAAGGATGGGGTGAAAATCCAGGGTGACACCCAAATTGGAATCGGGGATCTCTGTTGTCAGCAGGGATGGGGGTATGATAATAGCTGTTGGTGTGATCACACCCTAACCTCTTTTCCAAGATGATCAGGTTAGCCCACAGTGGCTACAGCCTTCACACATACTGGCACAGGAGCTGCACAAAGGATCTGTGAAGTCCTCAGTGTGAGCATGGCTCCCTCTGCAATGACCCAATCCCAGGCCATCAGGGAACTTTGAACTTCTGACACCAGACACAGTGATTTCACAGAGACCCAGCTACACCCTATGCCCTGTTGTGCAGTCACAGAATTCCCAAAGTCACAGTACACAAGGCTCCCAGTCACAGGGTACAGAGGATCTTTTCAGTCCCACAAGCCTTCCCTGTCCACGAAGAAAGCAGAGACAATCCAGAGCCAGCTGTTTGTGGATGCCGCACCTTGGCAGTTTGAGCCCCAGAGCCTGTGATATGTTGAGAGGATGGGGGCATTCACAGTCCTGTGTGGATGCGCAGCTCCCTTTCAACCTTCCCAGCCAGACTCAAAGTTAGTGAAGAAAATGCAGATTTTCCTCTCTGGTAAAAACCCCTGGTCACACATGTGTAGGAGAGCCACCACAGCTTCTACTGGTATCAAATGGTGCCTTCTCCCCTGCCCCCCAGTTACCAAGCACCCTTGTTGGGGGTTTGGGAGAAAGAAAGGTCTTTTATTTTTACTGGATTAGGCAGGTACCCTGCCCCCAGTAGGGCTCCAGGCCAGACTCAAGGTCAGCATGGTGTGCAAGGTGCTTCGTCAGTGGCATGGACTACTTTAGTCTGCTCCCACCTCACTCTCCAAAGCTGGCTTCTCCTCCAGTCCCCAGCTGCAGGAGTCGTGTGTGTTGTCCCTTCTTGTTCTGCATCCACACCTTCCACACTGCTCCGTGGTATGCCTCTTCCTTCTGTAGAATTTCCACTGCAAACTTCTCTGCAGCACTCACCAGGGAAGGCACTTCCTCTGTTTTTCTTCTGAATTTTCCACTGGTCAAAGGCAGCACATCTTTTCCCTATTCTGCCATCTTGGAATCCTCCATAAATGGTGACTTTCACATCAAAGTCTCACACACCGCTCCACTTGCGCTCACCTTCCTTGGAGAGAGGAACTGGTCGTAAATGGATCTTTTTCTCTTAGATGTAACCTCTACTCCCCATGAAGAATCTTGTAAAATTTCTCTTTATCCCTGGAGTTAGAAATTTTATCAGGAAATCTCAAATTGCATTTTGGTTCTTTCCTTAATCCCTGTGCCATTCTGTGAGCCCATTCTCTGGGAACAAGATTTCTTCCTGCAGCTCAGAGACTTCTTCCAGCAGTTGACTGATTCAGGTTTGATCTGTGTGGACTCCTTTCTCTGAGCATCCACCGTTCAGATGGAAGCACATCTCTCGGTTCCTTTCTCCACATGTCCCATCTTTTCACTGGGGATTTCCATTTCTTCATATTTTTATGTCTATCATGAAATACTTCCTCCTTTCGCTTTTTCAGATCCAAATTCCATTTTGAGGAGTGTGCCTCACTCTTTTCACTTCCTCTGTTGAGTGTTTAGAGTTATGGTAATTTTGTTTTTATTTCCTAAAACTTCTCTACCTCTTTGAGTTGCTGACCAGGCTGACAGTGAAAATCTTGGCAGAGACCGATGACGCCAGAGATTCCCACTCTCACCCAGTGCGAGATGGACAGCCAACAAGGCCCTGGCTACTAAGACATGGGTTCGGGGAGGCATCCCAGTTTGGGGTTCTCAAGGTTGCCCAGGTACAAACAGGCAGAAACCACCCTTTCAGCCCAATTGTGAAATTCCCTTGGCAAGGCAGCCAGCGTCTACTTCACTTTTGGAAAGGTCAGTACACCCTTCTTCCTCACAGGTCACGTGCAACACACTCACGGCATGAACTTTCCACTGAGGGGTTCTTTGGGCTCAGTGGGTCATAGAATCCCTAGTTCTCCTGGAAACTCCAGTCCTTGCTTCTGCTGTAAACAAAGGCTCCCAGCACCACACCCTTTTCTTGAGACGCCAACTCCGCAGAGCATTCAAGACCCTCTCTGGGGACATCTGCCTTCTTGGGTCACTCCTGGTGGAGAGCTGCAGGACTCAGGAATGCTGAATGTGAACTTAGCTGCATCCTCCTGGGATTTCGCTTTCTTACAGCAGGAGATGTGTGAACTTATTTACACGGTGAAGGAAAGGAGCCAGGAGAGATTAACACATAGGAGATATGCAGAGAGATAATTGCTAGAATTAAGTTCTTAGAAAGATGGAAGGGGTGAAATTTGGAGTATATAGGAGAGGATTAGCTGTGAGCAAGATAAGCATGTGATCAGCTACTAGGGAAGAGGGCAAAGCTCTTGTGATTGCAGGTAAGTCTGCAGAGCAAGCGTTCTCAAAGGGCGGCCCAGGGGCCAGGGCCACAGCATATCCCAAGAGCTCACAAGGGATTCAAGTTCCCAGGCCTCACCCTAGAGCTAGTGAATTAGAAACTGTAAGACTGGGTAGGGCTCAGAAATCTATACTTAACAGTCTCACCAGTAGATTCTCACACACACTCATGTTTGAGAACCACTGCTGTAGGGAGTGCAACGCTAGATAAATCTGAAGGTGTTTACACACGATTAGTTCTGCTGTATTCCATGAAGATGGGGGTGGAGTCAGTTATATTCTAGCACTGATGGGCTTAGTATGGGGCTCAGGAAAAGTAGCAAAATGTTGGAATGCCCTCTAGAAAAATGTAAGAAAAATGAAAAAAGGCTAGTATCACAATCTATGAATTTAAAGAGACATTACTGAGTCATCAGTTGTAGTTGCATTCTTTTGTATTTCTTTTTAATGATTGCATGAGCAAAGACTCATAGACAAAAATGGATGGAGTATATTCAGGACACATCCAGTTAATAATTGTTTCACTTACAAAGGTTAAATATGTTTTATAAAATTCTACCATAAAGGGCTGGTGTGGTGGCATAGCAGGTAAGGCTGCTGCCTGCAACACCTACATCCTATATGGGCACTGGTTTGTGTCCTGGCTGCTCCACTTTTGATCCAGCTCCCTGCTAAAAGCCCTGGAAAAGCAATAGAATATGGCCCAAGTGCTTAGATCCCTGTCACCCATGTGAAAGACCGGAAAGAGACTCCTGGCTCTTGGCTTCATCCTGGCCCAGCCCTGGCCATTGTGGCCATCTGGAAAGTGAATCAGTGGATAGAAGAGCTCTATCTGTCTCTTTCTGTGTGTAATTCCGACTTTCAAATTAATCTTTTTTTAAGAAAAAATTCTACTACAGACCAAAGAATGTTGGCATCTTAAAAATTTTAAAGCACATTTATTGCCACTAATTTTCTTATTGAAGAACTGCAAAATCCTCACAAGCATTATTATCCTTATTTTACACAGAGAAAGTGAAGACCAGACTTTTTCAGAGATTGTTGCAGGCTCGACCGGAGGATGAACATGACCAGGATGAGCTCCCGGGTCCTCGTCTCACTGCTCCTGTATTCTTCTTTCCAAAACTGAGCTACTTCCCCACTCCTCCACACAATGATAGACTTCTAAGTCGGTGGGGTCGGCTTCTAAATGAGCATCACATTCCAAAAGAAGGAGGGAAGGGTCGGGGACAGGAGGTGGGATAACAGGAACCCTAACACAGTCAGAAACGAGAGCCCAGTGTTAGCATTGCACAGCACAGTGCAGAACTGCAGCTCACAGAAGAGAAGAGCTGGTAGGCTCCACACGCAGAGAACAGATGAGAAAATGAGAGGTCAGTTGCCTGGAGTGATTGGCTTACGGTATGCATTTCTGTTGGAAAAAACTGCACTATGTCCCATAAAAATGTTCAAAAAAATTAAACAGTAAAATGATAACCCAAAAGAAAATAGAAAGAAACATCAGATCAGCCAAACATCAAGAGTTGGCTCAGCTTTAGCCTCTCCATGCAGGGGCTTGAACAAGTTCTTCGGTGTGGCCTATAAGCCCTCAAGGTTGGCCAAAAGATCACTAAGTGGAAGTGAGTCCATCCAAAGAGAAGCAAGGATGGTCACAGCCCAAGGTCAGCAGGCAGGTGGACGGTATCCAGTAAGTAGGGATGGGAGTGAGAGGTTAAGTGAAACAGCTAAGCATACAGCCCACAAAAGCATTACAAAAATCTAAACCCAGCCCTGAAGCTGGAGCTCAGAGAAATGTCCACAGCAGCTGAAAAACAGGCATTCCTGGCCTGAGGCCATCTGAGAGTGTCTGGGCTTCAAGCAAGGCACCACGCACAAATCATGGCCAGCAGCCAGTGGAGAAGCAGGAAGGAGTCTCTAGGAGCCATGACGGCTGGACTCACGGGGTAACACCACCATCCACCAGGTGGCACTGTTGGGAGGAGTAAACGAATTCACCCAGGCGGGCGCTTAGGGACAGTGTCTGCATTATAAACACTCCATCAATGTCCACTGGCTTTCGAGAGTGACACTGACAGGTGTGCACTCAGATGAGCTAGCATTTCCCTCTCAACTGACTCATTTAACGAGAATCTGCGTATTGGCCAATTTGTAGGATTTCACCTCTCCCTCCCGTCTTTACTCGCCAGCCCTATGGAGCAGTACGCTCTCCTCTCCCACATTGTCACAGCCATGGGCTCTGACCTATGTCTGTCCTATGTCCACCTCGATATCCCCTTTTGTATTCAGCTTTTTACACATTCAACACAAACAAAAAAGCCAGGATGCATTAAGAAAAGAGCAAGACAGAGATTGTTTCAAGTTTATCAGGGGAAACATGAGACCTGCCAATCAGTCTCCTTGCACCCGTCAGTCATCCCAGCAGCAGCATTTGATTCAGACTCGGAATCCATTTAGACTCATAAACCATTTAGAGGTTTATGCATTTAGGTAGAGAAGTCATGACATCATTTAGAGCCACTCTGGCACAGGAAGGCTAAGCAGCCACTTACCTTTGTATTCTGCCAGGCACACACACTCATAGCCATTAACCAGGTCCCTGCAGGTGGCGGCGTTCAGGCAAGGAGCAGACAGGCACTCGTTGTATTCTTCTTCACAGTAGAGGCCATGGTAACCTGGGGCACAGAGAGCGAGCCCATTGTCAAAGGCATCCTAGGTAAAACCCACAGAAGCAGCCTGCAAGAAAGGTGCTTGGATACTCATTTGAAAGGGCAGTGCAGACAGATGGGATTTAAGGGGCCAAGGCTCTTGGGATAAAACTGCACAATGCAGAGGCCAGCATCGTGGTGCAGTGGGTTAATCCACCGTCTCCCAATGCCAGCATCCCATATGGGTGCCAGTTCAAGTCCTGGTGGCTCCACTTTGGATCCAGCTTCCTAATGTGCCTGGGAAAGCAGCAGAAAAGACGGCTCAAGTGCTTGTGTTCCTGCCCCTCTATCTAGGAGACTTGGTTGGAATTTTAGGCTCCTGGCTTCGGCCTGGCTCAACACCAGCCATTGCAGTCATGTGGGGAGTAAACCAGCAGATGGAAGATGCTTTTCTCTCTCTGTCTCTGTCTCTGTCTCTCTCCACCTCCCTCCTTCCCTCCCTCTCTCCAACTCTCCTTTTGAAACAAATAAAATAAACCATTTTTTAAAAATCACAACATGGATTTCAGGGAAGACCAGGAAGAAGGAACCTGTTACTATCACAGTTTTTCACAATCCCAAGCATCAAAGAAATGATCCCACTCAGCCACTGAATGGTTTCAAAATGGTATGTGCAATGGCCTGGTGTTGGCTCCCCACCGATCACTTGGTCACTGAGTGAGTCCATCAGCCAAGTTCATAGCAGTAGCACAGCAGAGTTCACATCACAGGAGTAACACTGCCTTACAAGGAGTAAAGCTGTACTTCTCCTCCACATCAGTGAGACGCATGTATTTAACTAGAGAATTTTATTCAAAGAGGAAAGCATCAATGTATGAAGGCACTTCGAAAAAATACCACTGACCTAGAGTCATTTTGCTGTTCATTTGTTGAACTCTCCATTAGTGGATTATTAAGTCTTTAACTAGAATGCAAATTAAAAAATATGTTATCTCAAAGAGAAAAGAAAGAAAGAGGAGAAAGGAAGGGAAGGGAGGGGGTAAGAGTATCATTTATTATTGGAATTGTATGCATGAACTGCATTGAATCTGGTCTCTTTTATTAATATATTAACATGAGAGTTGATGAGAACTGTTGTAGTTGTACTGATTATCAATTATCATGCATTTGCTGTAACCCTGAGAATCTAATGTATTAATAAATTTTCATACAAAACAAAATAATAAAAAATTCATGGAACTTTTAAAAGTACCTTGTTTTCTCTTTCTTTTAGAATTTAATATATGTATGTTTATTCATAACTGACACAGTTGTACGTTTTACAGGCTATAGTAAGATATTTCAATGCATGTATACACTGTGTAATGATCAGATTAATTAGCATATTCATTACCTCAGACATGCCATTTCTTTGTGATGAGAACATCCAAAGTCCTCTCTCCTAGCTATTTTAAGACACACAATTGACTGTTTTCAATCAGTTACCTGACTGCTGTAGAACATTAGGAATTCCTCTTCCCATCCCACTGTACCTTGTACCCAGCAACCATCCTCCCTCAGCTCCCTCCTCCCCTTTTCAGTCTTTGGCAATCACTATTCTACTCTCCACTTCAGTGAGGTCGACTTTTCAGTTTTCCCAAGTAAGTGGGAACACGCAGTCATTTTCGTTCAGTGCCTGAAAAACCAGGAAAGAAAATTAGTTCAACAAGCCTAAGTGAAATTCTTGATGAAATGTATGGGTTGTTCTCGTTGACATTTGTGAGAAAATGTGATTACATAAATTATAGTATTTTCAATTGCACTCCACTTTTTCAATGATTAAAAATACAAAAATAGGAATGAAGAAAAGGAACTAATTTCTTGATACAGATGACTTTTCCTTTCCCATTTGCAAGACAGGTGTTTATTTTAAAGGGCAAAAGATGACATTCTTTGTGATTCACTCATGAGTGTTTTGCTGTTTTCAACTTTGGAAAACGTGTGTTACTGCCAATTTGCAATGAAACCAGGCCATTTTTGTCTGGCCCTGTCCAAACAATGAGAACCATGTGAGTGCTTTCAAAAATCACCCTGACTGTGTTCATTCTGAATTCAGATAAGCAGAAAAAATAAACACTTGCTCAAGTGGGAGTTAGAACTACTAGATTTTTTTTCCAGCTCTCTAATTCAAGCCAACCTCAAACTCAGAAAGTCCCGTTAGAGCATGTGAATGTGTCGAACTGCTTTGTTTCTTGTGCCTATCACAAAAGTAGGTTAAGCTCATTTTTGCATTATTAACAGGGCACTTTTCAAGTATGCTGCCATTTATTTTTGAACTGCTTTCCAAATTTAGGCAGCAATAACGACCCCTTTGAGAAGACCTTGTCCTATCTAAGATAAATACACCATCACTTTCAATTCTTCTCTCCTACCCTACTTTGTGTAATTTTAGGGAAATATTCTCTTACTCTTCATCGGGTTACATCAATGATCTAGTCAAGATGTTCTCAACTACTATCCACTTTTGTCCCAGAGAGGACATTCGGCAATATTTGGAGATATCTTGAGTAGTCACAAATAGGGCTGAGGGGAAGGGGTGACTACCAGCCTCAAGGGGGCAGAGCCAAGGATGCTACTTGAAGACACATGACAGTGCCCTCCTTCAACAAGAGTCTCCAAAGAAAATTGTCACTATACCAGGTTGAGAAACTATGCTCTGGACCAGGGATCAGAAAAATGATGACTCAATCCAGCCTGTTTTTGTGAACCAGATTATGGGTACATAGGCACACCCATCCACTCACATGTTGTATATGGCACCTTCACAGCAACAGCCCATTCACAACACAGCAGAGATCATGTGATCTGCAAAGCCTCGATAGTTACCCTTTGCAGAACAAGCTCTCTGACTCCTATTCTGGGATCAGTGGGTTTTTCTTTTCACCAGAGTTATGGATTATTCCCTTATCCATTCCATTGGTTACCTTTTCATTCTCTTGATTATTTCTTTTGCTGGGCAAAAGCATTCTAGTTCAATGAGGTGGCACTTGTCCATTTTTGCCTTGAGTGTCATATCCAAATAACCGTTGTTAACACTAATGTTATGAAATTTTTCCCCCATGTTTTCCTCTAAGAGTTTTATTATAAATTCCAGTATTATAATTAAGTCTTTAATTCATGGTGAGTTGATTTTGGGGTGTGGTGTGAGATAATACAAATGGCCAACAGGTATATGAAAAGATAAGTATCACTAATCATCAGAAAAATACAAACGAAAACCACAATGCGATATCACTTCATACCTATAGAATTATTATTACTAAAAAATTCAGAAAATAACAAATATAAGCAAGAATGTGAATAAATTGGAACCCATGGGGCCAGTGCTGCCTCCTGCTGTGCTGGCATCCTATATGGGCACCAGTTCAAGTCCTGGCTGCTCCATTTCTGATTCAGCTCCCTGATATTGTGCATGAGAGGGCAGCAGAAGACGGCTCAGGTCCTTGGGTCCCTGTACCCATGTGGGAGACCCAGAAGAAGCTCCTGGCCCCTCACTTCAGATTGGCCCAGCTCCAGCCATTGCAGCCACTCGGGGAGTAAACCAGCAGATGGAAGGTCTCTCTCCTCTCTCTCTCCTTCTCTGTAACTCTGTCTTTCCAATAAACAAACTAAAAAAAATTAGAACCCATATGCAATATTGTTGGGAAAGCAAAATGGTACAGTTGCTATTGAAAACACTATGGAAGCTCCTTAAAAATTAAAAATAGAACTACCATGTGATCCAGCAATCCTACTTCTGAATATTTTCCCAAATTATCCAAAACAGGATCTCAAGGAAATATTGGCACTTCCAGCTTCATTGTTGGCATTAGTCACAATAGCCTAGAGGTGGAAATAACCTAAGTGTCTACCGACAGACAAATTAACATGAGGAAATGCTGTAGATATACATAATGGAATATTACTCAACTTTTAAAAAGAAGGAAATCCAGGATGGGTGTTTGGTGCAGAGGTTAGACACTGCTGGGAATGACTGCATCCCATATTGGAGAACCCAGGTTCAAGTTCCAACCCCACGTCCTAGCCCAGCTCCTGCCAATTCAAACCCTGGGAGGCATCAGGTAATAGCTCATGTACCTAGGTCCTGGCCCTTTTGTGGAAAACCCAAGTTGACTGTGACTCCTGGCTTCAGCTTGGCCCAACTCAACCATCATGGGCATTTAAACAGTGAACCATCAGGTGGAAGACCTCTCTCTCTCTCTCATCAATAAATAAATATCTTAAAAAAGAAGAAGGAAGCTCTTTCATATACTACAACATGGATAAGCCATCAGGTCATGATGGCAGGTGAAACAAGTCAGTCACAGAACAAATACTACAGGGTGTACTTTGTAAGGAAACCAACCCATCAATACAGAAAGTAGGATGTGGTTGCCAGGGACTATGGGGAGGGGAGATGGAGAGCTGGTGTTTAATGAGTAAAGTTTCAGTTATGCAAGATGAACAAGTTCTAAAGTGCACGGCACAATGGTGTGCCCATGGTTAATGGTAGTGTAATGTATACGTCAAAGCATGTTCAGAAAGCAAGTCTTATGTTTTGTTTTTTGCTGCAGTCAGTTTTTATTTACACTTAAAGAGCTAAGTGTCATTTGGCTCCTTAATGAGAAGGACCTTTTACGGTCAGCACGGAGCACAACCACAGTGGCATCTTTTTTCCTGTACCTGCCCGCCCAGCAGATCTCACAACCAGCCGGGAAGGGTACCCAGATAACCCTACAACACAACTTTGACCTCTAAACGGAGGTGTTATTTACACAGACAAAAATCAAAAGCACACTTCACAAAATCAGCAGTAATTGTTTGCATTTTTTGAAAAAGGTATCATTAAATTTTTCCACCAGCAACCTGAAAAGCAAATGAGGAAGCTATTTCATAGAGATAATTAAGCCAGTGATGTTTTTCTTCCTTGGGGGAAAAAAAGATAAAAAGTTTCCTATTCTAAAACTGTTCCTTCAGAGATGCTAACATTTAAATGTCTTTATTGAAATGTCAAGGCACCCTTTACACTCCGTGCCAAGGATCCAAAATCGGACTGTTTGAATAAAAAGGCATTCCTTCCAAAAGAAACGGGTTCTGTGAAAAATGAGGCTGCCACTGCCCGCTGATAATTAACTTGGGCAAACAAATTAGCTTAAGGAAATATGCCCAGGGCATAAAAAAAATAGCTAGTCCAAAGACTTTTTTTCAAAAATAAAATGAGAGATCATAAGTTTGGGATTAGAGTGGCCCCTCACAGCACAAGGATCTTCAGCACCACTGCTCCAACCTTTGCAAAATTTGCAACTGAATATTCAGTTCCAATAACTCGCTTAGAATTGAGAGAACACTGTAACCACCCAGATGAAGGAGGTGAGAGCGTGGTGGAAATGGCTGCCATGTTTGGGTTGAGTGAGTGGATGCTGTCACATACAAAGGAGAACGACTTTAACGGAGAGACCAGTTTAACTTTGGAAGCGTTAAATTTGGGATTCAGGTGGTGAGGTCAAGGTGCCAGCAGGAAATATGGATGTGAGTGGCACAGAAAGAACTTCTTGAGAATCTGGTGTCTGGAAGTGGGGCTGCGTTTATCAGCAAAGAAGACAATGGAAAGGAAAAATGAGAAGGGACCAAGGTCAGATGTACAGTGATGGGCAGGTGGAGAACAGGCAGCCAGATCGGGAGGTGGGTGGCACCGGGAGATAGAGAGCAGAGGCCAAGACGTGCAGTGCAGTGGAGACCAAAGAAGAAGGAAGCCAAGGACAGCTGGAGAGCAGTACTGGAAGCTGCAAAGCATGAGAATCACTAGATTCCTAAAGACCCTGAACACCATGGCTCTTAATGGGGGCTGGACCACACCTCAGAGGGTACCTTGGCAATACAATAAATACAGGGCTCTGCTGGGATGTCAGATCAACCATGGCAAAGAAAGGTCTAGTATTCTTCCTCACACATGGCCCATCCCACTGGGCATGCATGAGGGTATAAATCTTACTTATAACTCTCCAAGGCTAGAGTCTAACTGCTTCACATGTACAGTAGTTTTAAGATACATGAATTTCCTGGAATGTACTTCTGGGAAAATCAAGAAAAGACTGTAGCAAGAGTTGTTCATTTTGGAAAATCACTTCTTAAGAGCAACAGTAGAATTTAAGTCATCAATAAAGAGAGCCTGTGTGAGTAAGAAAACAAACCTGGCTTCTTCAGATGGTTTTTCTGATCATGCTACATAAAGTAGCTCCCCCCAACAGTCACGCAACACAACACTCAATTTCCATGACTGTACTGTCTGAAATCATATTATAATGTGGAGACAGCCACTAGAGGGTAAGCCTGCATATAGAGGCAGCCTGTGTAGAATCCACAGGCATGCTCGCAGTATCTGCTATGGACAGTAAGTCAGCACCCAAAATGTCACTGACAACACACACTTAAGATGTATCTGTGCACCCTGGGAGTCCCCAGGTGCCCTGGGTGAAAAGCACAATGGCAGGGGTTCTCCACCTGCAAGGAGCTTACAGTCCAGCCGTGGGGTCGTGGCCCTTTACGAGTGTTCATGAGTTCAATCCTCACGATGAAGGAGCAAGTTGGTTCCTCACAGATGAGGAACTAAGAGTAAGAGAGGTAAAGGAGCTGGCCGAGTCCTGGGCGTTCCTCTTCCTTGTCCCTAAACCCGTTGCTGAATGCATTACTCCACTAAGCCTGCAGTAACGGAATACCAGAGGCTGGGTGGATCCGACCGCAGCAGTTTATTTTCTTGGCATCCTGGAGGCTGGAAGTCCAAGATCAACGCGTTGCAGGGCTTGTGGCCTCTCTCCTGTGCTTACAGATGGCTGCCTTCTGTCGGCGCCCCCTCATGGCCTCATTCAGTACGTCAACACCCTTGGCGTAACTCCTGTGCTTACAGGACACTGGTGCTATTGCGTTAGAGCCCCCACCCCTACGACCTCACTGAAGCTTAGTGACCTCTTCAAAGGCCCTGGATTCAAAAACAGTCAAGCTGGGGGTGAGAGACTCGACAGACAGACTTGAAGGGGTTGAAACTCCGTCCATGACCCCTGGAAGGAGGGCTCTGCGTGAGAACACTGTTGATGTCTGGGTCAGATCATGCTTCATCGTGGGGAGCTGTCCTGTGCATTGTGGGGGGCTGAGCAGCATCCCCAACCTCTACTCTGCAATTCCAGGAGCAGTACCCCACCCCAGCTATGACAATGAAAACCTCCAGACATTGTCACACGGCCGCTGGAGGACCAAGATTTCTCCTGAGAATGACTGTCCTGGAGCCGTTGACTAAGAAGAGAGTGCCTTGAGGAGACTGGAGGACACACAGGCTCCAAGTTGTTGTGAACACAACAGTGGATTCACCAGAGAAAAGGGATTCCCGGGCTTGTCATTGTGGGTTAGATGTACCAGCAGCCCGTAACAACTCTCCCCAGCAGTGCTGTCCCACAGAAGGGAGCAGGCATACCCCCAGGGAGGGTGTGGTGGGGGCTGATCACACCAGATGAATGGGATAAAGGGGGCAGGGAGGAGTGAGTCCCTGGCCAGTGATCTTCAGACAACCTAGAACCCTGTTGGATGTTCAGTAACTGGGTCAGGACTGCTCTGTGTCCTCACAGCAAGACCTGCTTTATCAAGCCACTGGCGGAGCTGTTCTGGGTCACACTTCTCCTGCTCCTCAGGGCAAGCACTGTCCTCCATGACCAGCTACTCAGCGAAGACACAGGGGAGCCAGGCTTGTACTCCAGGGCTCGGCGACACCTGCTGCCTCCAGGCCTCAGACATACTTCATTGCCATCCTCCCCGCTGCACCACTGCACGGCGAGGCCATCCATGCCTGCTCCCTGTCATCTCTCTCACCCCGTCTGAGGACAGCATCGCTGAAGCAGCAGGGTAGGGCCAGCTCCGGCCCCACCCGCTGTTTACTCCCCAGCTCATTCCTCCCCTCGCCCACCGCCTTGTCACACTCTGACAAATCCCAAGTTGTAAGACTCTGGTGGTAGCCAGATGGCTTTCACACTTATACAGCGGATTCTGGCAACTCCTCTGTTTGTGTCACTTCTGGGGGAGGAAGGAGGCTGTTTGTGTTCCCTGCTGCCTCAGACAACAAAAATCCAGAGAGGATAAGGATGCATTCAGGAACTCCCTACCCGACCCGGCCCTGCCCCGGGCGAGGCCACTGCACACAACCCCAGTGCAGACTGAGTTGAAGGCAGATTTGAAGTGTTTGGGGAGTTAGTTTGTTTTTACCCTGTGATCAGGCTGAAGCACATGGGTGATGTGGGGAGCATGGGGAACAAGTCCTTTACGGGTGTGTGGCCAGGGCTCAAATGATGATTTCCCTCCTCTCCATCGTAGGACCTAATGTGAAAACCATAACTCTCTGACTGTCATCTAGGATGGTTCCCAAGAGATCACACACTCCCCTCAGCCACAGTTAAAGATGTGCACACCAGGAAAATAATGCTACTATGTGATCACGGTTGTCTATGAGGTTTTCCATTCCGGCTAACCTCACTGCTGGTGAGAGAACCCAGCGGCACCACGGAATGTGGGGCAATGCGTTCGTTTTCCTGTGCCCAGCCTTACTCCACGGGACATTCTGTATGTGTGCATGGATCTCCTCCATCTCTCAATCACAACCGTAGGCTATTGGAAGAACAGAAGAAAACACAGACTAAAGTCCTTGCTCACATTAATCTAACATTCGGATGCTGAGTTTGAATGGGCCTGCTGGCGTTGCTGTCTGCGCCTCCATCACACAGACACGTGATAGGGCAGGCCAGTATCTGTGAGCCTGGAGGAGCTGGCATGCGGAGGGAAGTGGCTGCTGCATTGCTTGGTTCTTCAACTCCCTGATCTTTTACTCTTTCATGGCTCATGGCACCTGGGCCATCACAGAAAACAGATGTGGAAAGACCCAAATTAGTCAGTGTTTCCACTTGCCACGGTTTTGTAGACATTAAGCTGGAAGAATCAAAAACAGAGGGCAAATTAAAATTTTCAATGGTAAAACCTCCCTGCGACTTTTGCTACTAAGCCATCTACTGATTCTCACCTCCTTCCCTGCACTTCTGAAAGGACAGCTGGTATGGAGCCAGTTCTAAGTCACATCCCAACTGCCCTGGCCAAGAGCCCGTGCTCTCCATCACTACAAAGACCTGCAGCCAGCAACAGCCCTGCGCCGACGGTTGGTGGTCCTCTGTGTCTTGTGTGCCTCCTCTGTGAGTTCATTCCTTGCAGCTGTGAGACGCCTACTGTGCGCCAGGCATTGTGCCAGCCATGGGGACTCTCTGGCCGGTGACAACAGGCCCAGTGCCTCTTCTGGGACACTGACAGGGAAGAAGACATCAATCTATCATCTGCATGTGAAATCAGAACTGAGTGGGTACAAGTAATGAGGACTCTGGGGTGCAGGAGGGAGGGGCTCTGAGGAGGGGCCAGTGAGCTGGGGGTGTGCAGGGGAGCAATGAGAACATTCAAAGCAGGAAGACCAGCCTCTGCAAAAGTCCCATGGTGGGGTGACCATGGCCTATGGGATGTTCTAGAAATGGGCTAGGGCCCCTGATCAAAGTGCAGAAAAAGACACAAGAGGCAGGCAGGGGCTGGCCGGGCCAAGCGAGGCCACTGGTAGGGGGAGGTGACAAAATTAGGTTTGCATTTCTGAAATATCGCTCCAGTCACCTCTTGAGAGAGTGGGAGTAGGACCTGGGAGAATCAATGTGGAGAAATCAGAGGAGGGGATTGGGGTGAGGGTGGTGACAATGCCAGCAAGAGAGATGTCAAGAGCCATTTATGGGGGCCAGCGCTGTGGCACAGCAGGTTAAAGCCCTGGCCTGCAGCACCAGCATCCCATATGGGCACCAGTTCAAGTCTTTGCTGCTCCACTTCTGATCCAGCTCCCTAATAATGTACCTAGGAAAGCAGCAGAGGATGGTCCAAGTGCTTAGGCCCCTGCTACCCTCGTGGGAGACCCAGAGGAAGCTCCTGGCTCCTAGCTTCGGATCTGTCCAGCTCCAGCCATTGTGGTCATTTGGGGAGTGAACCAGCAGATGGAAGACCTCTCTCTCTGTCTCTACTTCTCTCTGTAACTCTGCCTCTCAAATAAATACAATAAAACTTTAAAAAAAAAAGCCATTTGCAAAGTAAAACAGAAAATCCTGGTCATGAACAGGGCACAAAGGGTGAGGAGAAGCTGCAGGTGAGTCCCCAGGAAGTACCCAGCTTCTTTGAGCCAGAGATGCTTTTTTCCAGAAGGATGCAGGAAGGCCCTTCTCTAGCCCATATTCTGTTCCAGGTGCTGCCCAGTGTAACAGACCCCATCAGTGCATGGGGCAGGGAGGTGCATGGGACAGAAAGGAGGCGGAACCGGTTTCTACCAGTAGACCTTAGCAGAACAATGAATCGACACTTTCTGCCAGGAAAATAGAAACCATTTGAAGAAATAAAAATCCTTAGTTCATTTTTATGGCTATTTGATGAATTCTGCTTACATTGACAAGCATTGAACCTGGTGCTGGGATTGATTGTGCTGTAGTGAAGAAAAAAAAAAAAAAACAGGGGTGAAGGAAGAGTAGAAAGGGAGTGAAAGCAGAGAGAGGGGGCTGGGAGCAGGACAGAGAGGAAGAGCCAAGTAAAGACCCAGGAACACTAAGACAGGAAAGAAAGAAGAGAAAGGGAGAGGAGAGAGAGACAGAGAGAGAGAGGAGAAGAGAGGAGAGGAGACGAAGTTGCAAAAAGACAAGTGAGACAGAAAACCTGGCCCGCAGAGTGGTGGGATTACACTGGGCAGAGAGCAGGGCCCTGCTGGAAGTGCCATGGGTCCCCCTGCAGAGCCCCAGCACCACCTGATACACAACACCCTTGAGCACTGCCCTCAGAGGTTCCCCAAGATACTGGAGCATATGGCATGGGGGGTACAACTGAGTCTTGGAGTGGAGAGACCACTGTAGGATTTCTGCTTCCCAAGTTACCCTTTATTAAAATACATTTGACCCATTGCAAGGGTCATTGTGGGTGCAAAATGTTGAAGTATTTATACTAAATTGATCTTCTGTATATAAATAGAATTGAAAATGAATCTTGATGTGAATGGAAAGGGAGAGGGAGCGGGAGAGGGGAGGGTTACGGGTGGGAGGGAAATTATGGGAAGGGGAAGCCATTGTAATCCATAAGCTGTATACTGGAAATTTATATTCATTAAATAAAAGTTAAAAAAAATACATTTGACCCTCTTTTCTCTTTAAATTTATTTTAGAGGTACTAGTTTACTGCCTCCCCCCAACACCTGCCATATCTAGGGTTGGGCCAGGCTGAAGCTAGGAGCCAAGAACTCAACCCAGGTCTCCAAGTGGGTGGCAGGAGCCCAACTACTTGGTCGGCCATCTGCTGCCTCCTGGGGACACATTAGCAGCTGGAATCAGGAGCAGAGGCAGGACTTGAACTCCAGCACAGGATGTGAGCACCTGAGCCTGCATCTTAACTGCTTGTTCAACTTCCCCACCTATCTGTTCACCAAACATTTTCTGTAAACTAGGATTGACAGGGTGTATAGCAGAGAGCTCCAGACCACAGGCCTGTGGCTGCTGCTCAGTGCCAGGGTGCGCCATCTTCCAGCATCGCCCATGGACACCTGCAGCAGCAGAAGAGACCTAGGAAAGCAGGGCCTCCAGCAGGGCCCTCAGGAGGCAGGAGCGGACATCACGCGTGAGCTGGTAACTCAGGAACAGCATCTAGCAACGGGCACGTGGTAAACACCTAATACAGGTGACACACGGCCTGGCGGGGATGCGTGACTTAAAGAGACACCGTGGGCACGTGCTCCTGAAACAGGAGCCAGCCTCACACCCGCAGCTAAGGCGCTGCACATCACAACCCTAAAGAATGGTTACCCTACCCCCGGGCTTCCCACGGCAGCAACGGCTACTACCAAGAAACTCAGCAGCTCTCACTCAGCACTGCCACCTCACCAGCCAGCACCTCCCAGGCCTGCACTTGTCTAACCTGCAACAAGTCAGCACAAATTTGGCGGCTTTTTAAAAACCTGCCCTTTTCCCTGTCTGTGGCCTCGTCTTCTGGGGTCAACAGGTGCCTGACTGTAAAACTCTGACTCACTGCTGCGTATTGGATCCCAAACTCTGAATTTTCCCTATCAGGTCTGTTCTCAGCTCCTTAGCACACAGGGTGGTGAAGAGAGAAGACACTTGGTCAAAGGGGGTGATTACGTTTTCCAGGTAAACAGATCCTAGGGAAGACTTGCATTTGCATACACAAACACCATACAGATGTATTCTTTTTTTTTTACAAATATGCCTGGTACAATTACGCACAAATGAGCCTGGGAAAATGTTTCCAAAATGGACAGTGGCTTGATTAAGGAATTATTTATTATGTATTTAAGTACCCATATTCCCATTTTCTGATTTTCCACCGTGGAACAATGTAATTTGCATAACACAAAAGGATAATACCATTCAGGCTTTATGGGTATTTTATTTGCAGTATCATAACCCCAGATCATGTTGCTGATCACGAGGGAAATAATAAGCCAGCTCCACGTCTAACATTTGAACACACAGGACGAGAACAGAAACATGAGGGAAGGCCTTCCTGACTACAGACCTTTTTCAGTAGGGGGCGTGAGCAATGCTCACAGTCTATGAAGGGAAAAGGCCAGTCATGTTAGAAGAGATTTTTTAAGATGCAGGAAACAGCATTATAATGAAATTCTTTGCTAATAAGGAGGTGGATTTAAAAAGATAATTACACCTTTTAAGGTTTTGAAAAAAATCTTTGGGGATGTTGAACATCTTGGAACTTCTCTAAATTTATTAAGAGAACAAATCAGGGGAGGGTGGTTGGCCTAGCAGGTAAGCCGCTGGCTAGGACAGCCAGGTCTCATGTCAGAGTGCTCGCGTTTGAGCTGCAGCTCCACTCCCATTTCCAACTTCCTGCTAATGTGCACCTTGGGAGGCAGCAGGTGATGGCCCAGCTTCAGCCTGGTCAGTTCTGGCTAAGCATTTGGAGAATGGACCAGTGGATTGGTTGCTGCTGGCTCTTGCTCACTCTCTCTCCCCTTCTCCCTCTCAAATATTTTCATATTTAAAAGAAAAAAGAATCCTAAATAGATGATATGAGTAAACATCGCCATTCTGGATGATGTCCTTCCCAACAGCACCCTCCTTCAGAAAACATTTACAACAAATGAAGGAACATACTACACAGACAGCACGGTTAAACTGTGGCTACTTGGGAAGGGCATCAGCAGTCAGGAGCCTGCAGCAGAGAACCGGCTTGAACAGTCCTGGCACCTCCAAAGGCCTCTGACCTTAAGCTTGTCCATTATCTCAGGAGTTTCTCTAACCATGTCGACCTAAACATTTCTGAAAGTCTTCTTCTGAAATTGCCTTCAAAACTGGGTTACAAAGGAGTCTCATGAAAAAAAAAATCAATCTTTGTGTAATTTTGTAGCTTTATTTCTTTTTTTTCCATGTTGCTTTTGGCCACTAGAGGGTGGATTACACCTATGATCTATATCAGCTAAAAGAAAAAAAGGCAAAAATAAATAAATAAAAGCATCTTACTCGTGAGTTTAACAAAAGAGAGCAATATAAAGAAGTGCTTTTTGCCAAAGGAAATACACAGCATTAAAAATATGCAAATTAATCTGCCAGGTCACATTAAGGGAGCTATACCACTCTTTCTGATAATAAACTTGAACGTGCAAATGTTTCTTACAGCTTACAAAAAATTCACCCATAAGTCTTCTAAACATGTGGTATCTACAGTCAAAATCATCCATTATGAAGGGACCTCTTTCTCTCACAATCTATAAAAATTGCTTTTAAATGCAAATATCACCAAGATGAAAGCACCAAGATTAAAGATGAAGTATATGGACAAGATAAAAGCTTACAACTGAACTGGATGGGTTTTTGTGATGTGTGTGTTTACATATAAACAATGAAGAAAACATTTTAATGAAATGACCCCTTATGGTCAACAGACAGTCTGAAGTGTTTGGTCAATAGCTGTTGAGGGAAAGGACTGGTGAGGAGATTTGAGAAAGACAAGGTCAGGTCAACCCTCACTTCCAGCTTCCAGTCTGGGCCGGTATGGAACAGGGAGGGAACATAATCGGAGATTAAGGTTCTACTGTGGCACTTTAAGACAAAAGGAAACCAGAGACTCTTTTCACGCGAGTACACAAAGTACAAATGCAAAGAGGGATGTGAGAAGACTGAAGTACAGAAAAGTGCTTTAAATGTTTAATTCCTTTTCAGTTAGTTCACAAGTGACTGGTGAAATTTGATTTCAATTTACCAGGAATGAAGTTATACAGGTTGAGCATTCCTAATCCCAGAATACAAAATACAAAATGCTCTGAAATTTGAAATTTTTTGAGTGCCAACGTGATACTACAACTAAAAATTCCACACCTATCTCGTGTGATGAGTTGCACTAAAATCACACAAAGTTATTTAAAATCTTGTGTAAAGTTACCTTCGGCCTATATGCATATGGTGTGTATGAAACATAAATAAATTTTGCTTAGACTTGGGTCCCCTCTCCCAAGATATTTCATTGCTTATATGCAAATATTCCATAACCTTGACATTGACACATCCCAAATCCAAAACACTCTGAGGTCTGAAGCGTATCTGCTAAGAGCTACTCACCATGCATGTTCTTTTGCAATGTCTGCATTGCTCATAGCCTGTAGTGAATATCATGGCATGGTACCCATACCAGCACCTACAATGCCCTGGAAACTTTCTGGAAACGCCAGTTCTCAGGCCCCATTGGGACTTCTGAAGAAGAAACTCCAGGGGAGAGGCCCAGACCTCAGCGCTTCACTGAGCCCTGTACGCGACTCTGGTGCACACGCAGGTTTGAGCTACAGGATAGCAAAGTCCACAGTATCTCTCACAACTTCTGACTCATGAAAACAGAGGGAAATGGCAGGACTATCTGTGGCGGGTACTGGGTATGGCAGAGTTATGTATTCTAACAGCCACGGCTTCTCCTAAGCATGTCGCTAAATCACTCATCAAGCATACAGTCAGAACATACACCAGTGACAGACACGTAAACAGACCACATAAAACTACACCCCTCAGGATTTATTTATGGGAAGAAAGCAATACAAGGGAGCCCCATACTGACACCGAATGCAGAACTTGAAAGGGAAGCCCCAAATGAGGGGAAAGAGTTATGGCTTTTGACAGGATTTGGCTCCCTAAATGCATGCAAACACTTCAACCCACAGCCTTATGTCAACAGTTAATGGGTCAGTATTAACGGCTGATAGATTAGGTCAAAGGCTTGAAACTATTAGGGCATCTGAAGGTGGGGCCTTAGGAATATGATTGGCCTGGACTAGGTTGCCAGGGGATGCCCAGGAATGGAATCACAATGGCATCATAAGGAGAGACACCCAGTGGGCAAACAGTTTGCTCCCTGTACCTCTGTGCTCTTTGGGGTACCATGTCA
This sequence comes from Lepus europaeus, assembly GCF_033115175.1. Taxonomy (NCBI): domain Eukaryota; kingdom Metazoa; phylum Chordata; class Mammalia; order Lagomorpha; family Leporidae; genus Lepus; species Lepus europaeus. The sequence continues at coordinate 174,547,383 of NC_084827.1, forward strand.
CAGTTCCTAAGCATGTGCCGAGCCACTGCCAGCCTCCACCGGGTGCCAGACTATTGGTGGCTGTGACCTCCCCCAAACGATCAGTCCCAATAATCCTTCTTGTCTCTGTGTTGCTCCTCCCAGGTATTTGAGGTGAATGAGAAGCTGATGACTACAGATGGTAACAAGGACACAGAAGTAGCAGAACATGTTACCACCCCTCACTATAGGAGGATGACTGGGAGTCCCTCGTGCCTGACCAGATGAGGAAAAGCAAGTCCAGACACAGGTGGTGAGTGCCATTCTCCCCATCGCTGATCCCGCTTCCTTGATCCTTAGAATCATTTCTGCTAAACAGAACGTGGTCCGAATACGGCGGATGATAAGGTGATCCTTGTTACAAACCCAACGCTGGGAAGCATGACCTGACAAAGCTGTGCATTTTCAGGTTTTATATCAGAAGCAACCTCATGGGCACACAGTTCGGTGCCAAAGTATTCATGGGATGGAAACTAAAACATTGTGATTGAGATTATTCCAGAATATTTTGGTGCATAGAATCCACATGCAGATGGTGATTTTTTTCTAGGAAGGCTTCCTTTCCCTTTCCTATCACTGAGGACATCCACAGACACAATGCAAATGTGTTTTCTCCTAACTTCTTATTAGTCATTCCCACTCTCAACTCAACATGCTGAATCCTAAAAGTTGTCCAGCACCAAGAGAGTCTCTCACAGTCATTCACAGACAATTCTATAAACACACCCCTCATGCACGTGTCTACCCTCCCTAAGGGATGTAAAATCAGAAGGGTTGAAGCTGATTCTTGCAGTCATGACTAGCTAAAGAATTTCATGGAAAAATTTCACCACCAGAGCTGTGCCTCAAGGCAGCTGGATTACAAAGAAAATTCCAAAATGTAAATAAATTGGAAACACAACTCAATTATTTGTGTAAACCCTGAAGTCTGTTCTAATTGCCTCATTGAATTAAGGATGCATAAAAACAAAGCATTATTTTCTGTTAAGAGATCATAAAGTAGTGGAAAATCAAAAGCACATTTTCACTTGGTGACTTAAGATCCCTAGATGCTATGCCTATTAATAATTAAAAGTAGAAATGAAACTTCTTTACAATAAAGCAATGTTCAATCTATACAGAATCACGAAATAAGAATCTTCCTAGACATCCCTTACCACTTGAGTAAGCAAATTCAGGGGCCCTCATCTCCTCTTGTCAAGCGATCAAAGACTACACACTCCTTTTTCAATTTTCTTCCCCCCTCAAATCTGCTCTAACATATACAGAAAAGTATTATATATATAATATGAATATATACAATGGCACTTCAAAATATTCATGGAAAATGGATTTAAGAGATACATTTTAGCTTGGTGCAAACGAATTTTAAATCCACACATACAGTGAATCTTTAAAAAGTTCATGAAAAACAATGCATGTTACAAAAAACATACGCATAGCCGGCGCCGTGGCTTAACAGGCTAATCCTCCGCCTTGCGGCGCCGGCACACCAGGTTCTAGTCCCGGTCGGGGCACCGATCCTGTCCCGGTTGCCCCTCTTCCAGGCCAGCTCTCTGCTGTGGCCAGGGAGTGCAGTGGAGGATGGCCCAAGTGCTTGGGCCCTGCACCCCATGGGAGACCAGGAGAAGCACCTGGCTCCTGCCATCGGAACAGCGCGGTGCGCTGGCCGCAGTGCGCCTACCGCGGTGGCCATTGGAGGGTGAACCAACGGCAAAAAAAGGAAGACCTTTCTCTCTATCTCCCTCTACTGTCCACTCTGCCTGTCAAAAATTAAAAAAACAAAACAAAAACAAAACAAAACAAAACAAAAACATACGCATGACCTCTGTTGCTGGTTTTGGAATCTAGCTGTTATGGGAAGAAACCTGAACTGACCTGCTGGATAATGAGAGAATGTGGCCCCATCACCCCTCACTCCATCACCCTATCACCACAGCTAACTGCCAGCCCAGTGAGGGTGTCATCCAGGACCAGGGCATCTCCAGGTGACCATGAATACATGAATGAGCACACCCAATACCACGTGGAGCAGAGAAGGGACATTCCAGCTAAGCCCTGCCCTGATTACCAACTCAGAATCATAACCCATAAATGGTTGCTTTTAGTCACCAAATTTTGGAGTGGTTTGTTATATAACGACAATTAACTGATACAAAAGTTTAATTACCAGAGATAATGCCTAACATGAAGGAATGAAAACACAAAAATAAACTTTTAAGTATCAGAGAACGTGTAGGAAAGGTATTGTTAGGGAGTAAAACATAAAGAGGAGTCTTTGCCAAAAACATACCACAAGGTACCACACACTCCTTGGTCCAGACGTACATTCAGTTGGACTTACCCAACTTAAAAACAACACCTTACTAATGCATTAGACCCGGGACCTTCCTTCTGACCCATGTGGTCAGAAATCACCTGATGGAATTAAATGAAACATGATCCTGGCCATCATCAATGTATCATTAAGACTTCAGTTCAACCAGCTAAGGATATCCGCAGGCAACCCCTATAAAGCCAAATGGGATTTTGCACAGAGCGGAAAGCACCTGGGTGAGATGAAAGAGAGCGTGCTGTTCTGCAAAATTCAGTATGTGCTTTGAGCCAACAATACTAGTATCCAAAAAAAAAAAAAAAAAAAAAAAGGAGAAGGAGGAGAAAAAGAAAAAGAAGCCATGTATAAGTCAGCTTTAGGCAGAACTACAAGCTCTAAATCTTCATTAAAATTGAAGCAATTTTGTTAAAGCACCCAGTGAATGCAGCCATGTTCACAGTGTGCTTTCAAACTACAAATTAATGGGCATGATAGAAAAGCAATGAAAGAAATACAGGGTATTGTCCCCAGGGTTTTATACAAATCCAAATCAAGAGAGAATGTGAAAAGCACATGGAAGGCTATCGTGCGAGAAAAATGTAGGGCCTGCAGACAACTCGCCTTATCAGTTTTCTAATTGGGACTCAGGTTGCAGGCTCCCACTGATAACAACACATCTCAGCACCTATAATGGCACATTGTGACAAGGCTTCGCACTCCAGGCTTCTGAGGTAGGCAGATCCTCTGTCATGGACACTGGCGATGTAAATCATTTCTTCTGCCTGTAGGAAGGAGAGCTACTGAAGTGCAGGACAGAAAGATATCTCAAGGCAGAGAGCTAAACATGCCACGATTCAAATGGGAAGAGGAAAGAGCATTCTTGGCACTATGAAAATAACAGACAGGTAGAAAGAAAACACATCAAAGGGTCTGTTCTATAGAATAATCAATGCAGGAGACTGTCAGGGACTTGGGCAGTGAAAAAAATCACTAGCAGGCATCAGGAACTCCTGAAGTGAGAAGCACCAGTCAAGGGAATCCACCTAAGCTGGAGGGCGCACATCCATCATATGGGTCTGTCCGCGTTTCTCATCTGAGTCATCCAGAGAACGGTTTCTTTAATTAACTTCATCCAGCAGACATTGGGTCAGATGAAATCATAAACTTCAATCATGCATGGCCTTAGCACCAATTTCAAAGCAGTGGATTCCTGGATCTTCAGAGTGAAGCAGAGACAGCAAAGGGGGCCTGCCTACCTACAAGCGGTTCAACACACTTGGAAGTCAGAGCTGTGTGCTCCTCTATACTGGGAAGTGGAACCTCTGTTGGTTGAGAGTCTGTTACCAAACCATAGTCAGGGCTGCTTTGTAAGCCTGGCTTTGAGGTGTCCCCAGAGAGACTCATCTCAGAAGCAGGGCTTAGACAAGGGAGTCTGGAAGCTCATTCTAGCAACTGCCTCAAACAGAAATGACAGCATCTAACTTAGGGGGTGACAGCCAACCTGAATCCCACTAAGTCTAGCCCGCTAGTCAAGAGCAGGGTCTTTAGTATTGGGAAATGTGGGTCGAAACTGGGACCCTATTACCTTCACCCCTTGTCTTTAGACTCTTGGAACTTCAGTTTCCTTATCCTTAAATAACAAGAGTAATACACCCTGGGAATATGGAAGGGGAAACATTTGTCAGGAGTTCAGCACACAGTGTAGCTGTTGTCAGTTCTCAGAGATGGAAGCTATTCTAGGCAAAATCAGCGTAGATAAGATCATTCCCTGGACCCAGAGAGCTGAGTCCACGTGGCCAGCAAACCCCAACTTAATATGTTAATCGGAGGGAGCTATTAAGACAACTACCACTTGGAACACATGGTTAAATGTTTCATTCGTCTGTCAGTTATTTACTTTCAGTGAGTCCAGGTCACCACTGGACCCCAATTCCTACTGGCTGTCAGATAACAGAGGCTCCAGAGTCCAACAGCCTGGGTTCAGATTCCAACTTCACACGAAACTCACTTTGTAGCTGTGGACTGATAAATGGCAACAACCATGGGTGCAAGGACTGTGCAGATGCAAGAAGTCAATCCAGGTAAACAGCACTGCACCTGGCAGTTAAATACCTCTCACTGCAGTCAAACAGCCACGATCGAGCCTACAAGCAATCCCTAATCCTTTAAGAAGTTGTATATATGTATCCATTATTCAAGATGGTCCACCACAGCCATAAAAATTATCCAACCTCTAGTCCAAATGTACCCTTGAACCTCGTATGAAGAGAACCAGAGCACAGATTTCATCATTTCCCCCAAAGCCTCCTTAGAGAAAACAAATACAATATTTGTACTATTGCTCCATTGTTTCAGAGATCTCAGAGTGAATTACTACATGCATCATCTCATTTGAGCGTCATCAGCCAGTTATGTTTGTCTCCATTTTACAGACGAGAATAAAGCTAATAGAGGCCAAGTGCACAACTATGAAGGGACAAAGCTAGGACTTGAATTCAGCTTCTCTCAACTCTATGCCCCGGTCCCTTTCCATCATGCCAAGAAAATGAGAAAAGGTATGCAGAATGTGGGTTCCAAATTGCAGATTCTCAGACCTTCTCAATAGCTGAAAATGAGAGCAATTGAATCCTAAGAAGTTTCAACCACAAAATGAGAGTTAACTGGCTTAGTTACAACATGGTCTTAGATATGTTCCCATCTGACCTCCAGGGTAAGGAGCCTGAGGAAAAATTCCTGAAATTACCTGCTGGCAGACCTTCAAACAGAGCCTTCCTCAAATATTCATTAGCTGGTGATGTCGGCTGGTACCAGCTGCCATTTCCAACTTTCATTCCAGGTAAGATGACATAAAGTGATTCCTGCTGTCCCCCTGGAGGGTGTGAGCTCCTATTTTTAGCCAGGAAAGCTCACAGGTTTTCAACATTAGTTCAGCCAAGCACGAGCTCTGAGTGACTTGAATTTTGAGGGGAAGTCAGAGAGCAGTGGGAATAGAAATCCCTTATAATTAAAGGCCTGCTCATGAACACTTCAATACATATGGAGTCACCATTAAAGTGATGCTTAAAAGCAGCCTTGTGAATAGAAACTTAACATTGGTTATGAGGAATTATTTTTATGAGGAATCTCATAAAAATTCCATAAATTCCATTAGCAAGTGCCCTTCACTCATTAGCAATGTCTTTCCTCCTCTGTATTAATCCCTCAGGTCAGTAACCTAAACAAGGCAAATATCAAAAATCCTAATGGCTTTAGTGTTGGTTTTGAAGAATCCCTAGGTTATCATCCTAAGCAGCGGATGGTCTACATGAATCTGGCTGAGCTCCTCTTGCTGTGGCAGTGTCCACATATCCATCACTCCCAAGGCACAGCCCTCCCCTGTGATCTGTGACCCTTGCACCTCAGTGACAGCTCTTCAACCACCTCTGGCTGCTGCTTCTACTTCCGCCTCAATACAAGAACTCTCCAACACTCTCCTCCATTGGTTTCCCTTTCTTTTCATCCTCTCACCCTTGTTTATCTTAATAATGTCTGTGACTTCCTGTAGCACCCATACAACAAAAACTCTACCCCTGTTTCCCTAGTTTCAGCCTCATTCTCAAGCTCCAGTCCCAGGTAACAACTGTGTACTGATACACCTACTTTAGTTGCCCCGCTGTAGTCAAAAGACCTTCGAGGCTTCTTTTCTACATTTCTCTTTTCCTCCAAGTTACCCAAATTAAAAGTTCCCACCATTGATGCCCTCAGTCAACGAACAACTAACTGATGACTCCACTCATCAAATACATGCTCAGCCCATCCTTTCATTCCCACTGCAATATGTTCAAGCCCTTAATTCCACTTGACAGATCACCCATGGTAGTCACTTCTTGACTATACTATTTATCAAATACTTTTAGAATAATCTGTCTAAAACACATCAGTCCACATATACCCACTAATGAAAAATGCTCAAAGTCCCCATTGTCCATACTCTTTAGAATCTAATATTATCCCTCTGTCTGCTCCAATGAGCATTTTCGACTTTACTACCCATTACTGCACCTGATCTTTCATTGGGCAGCCAATGAGGTCATTTGTAAAACCTTACAACCACCCAAGACTTGTGTTTTTTCATCCTTACCCTATGTACAAATCCAAACAATATTCCAAAGTCCAACTCATTAGGATACCAACTGGGGTATCCTCAAGATAGCAAAAGGATGTACTGTTTTAGGCTAGGGGAAAATAGTAGCCAAAAAAACTGGAGAAAGGGCATTCCCAGGGGAGAGTTGGAGACAAAACTGTAGTAGAAATTCTACAGAAGGAAGGGAGATGCTGTGGATCACAGTGGGTGGTGCGGATGCACAGCTGTGAGTGTGGATGCAACATACAAACCCTGCGCAGCCAAGAGCCAAAGGAAGCACCAGCTTTGGAGAACAAGGTGACAGCAGAATGCAGCATTCAATCCACTAGCAACATAGCTCATTGGCTGTCCAATGAAAGGTCAGGTGTAGCAATGGGTAGTAAGGTTGAAAATGCTCATTGGAGAGGATATAGTCAGAGGGAGAACCTGGTGCGAGTCCAGCCTGGAGCCCTAAGAGAGAGCACATAATCCCCTAATCTAGCAAAAAGGGGGAGCACAATTCTCTATCCCCATCCCCTCACAATGGCACCCGGCAATCAGCTGGGAGGGAGTGCCATCTTGACACAAGTAGCTGCTATGGCAGCTTGTGTGTACACACCCAGGAATGGCTGAGGAGAAGCCACCATTCTGAACTAAGCAGTGGCTGTACTAGCTCACCAGCTCACCCAGCTCACCAGCTCACCCAGTAGTGGCAGCAGTGACTCTTAGGCACATCTGTGATCCAAAGATTTTCCCAGAGGGAAAAATCTGCATTCCCACTGACTTTCACTCAGGCTGGGAGAATTGACAGGAGGCTGGGTACCTGTGAGGTGCACCTGCGTAGGACTGTGAGGTGATCTCAGTTTCTCAATATATCACAGGCCCTAGGGCTCAAATTGCCAAAGAAGAGTGCCCACAGGCAGCTGGCTCTGGAAATGTCTCTGCCTCTCTGTGGATGGGACAGACAAGGACAGAGTGGATCCTCTGCTTCCCATGACTGTGGGAGCCTTGTGAACTGAGACTGAAGGAACTCTGTGACTGCATGACAGGGCACAGGGTGTAACCGGGTCTCTGGGCAATCACTGTGTGTGGCGCCAAAGCCTCAGAGCTCCCTGATTGCCTGGTGTGGGTCATTGTAGTGGTATCCATGCTGACATGAGGACTGCACACATCCTTTGTGCGGTTCAAGTGAGAGAATTAGTGATTGGTGTGCCCACTGTGGGCTAAAGCTTGTATTAAACACCTTGGAAGAGAGGAGATGAGGGTGTGATTATATCAACAGAGGTGATCATGCCCTCCTTTCTACTGACAAGAGAAGATCTGCCATACACAACTTTATCCTGGATACTTGCCCTACCCTGGAGCACTGACCAGAGCTCCCTGACCACACCCAGCACATGCTTCTGGGTATTGACTAAAAGAGCAGACACTCCACTAAGCCACAGAGACATAGTTCAAATACAGAATCCATCACAGGAGAAAAGCAATAAATAATTCCATAAATGCCTAAAAATAAAGGCAGAAACTTGAAAAGAAAAGAATAAAGAAGACAACATGACTCCCCTAAAGGGACACAATACTTCAGCATTAGAATATGAAGACAAAGAGACTGATGAAATGCTTAAAAATGAATTCAAAAGATGAATCATAGGATTACTCAGAAGTAATGAGAAGCAATTTCATAAGTTAAGGAACTCCATACTTCACATAGAAGAAAAATTCTCCCAGCATTACTTGAATTTCTAAACCAGAAAAAGATACATCAGAAAAAGAGAACTATAGAACAATATACCAGATAAACATAGATGCAAAAATCCTCAACAAAAATGCTGGCTAATCAAATCCAAAAGCACATCACAAAGAGAATTCACCTAGACCAAGTGGGATTTATCCCTGGTATTCAGGGATGGTTCAACACTCACAAATCAACAAATGTGATACTTCACATTCACAAACTGAAGAATAAAAACCATATGATCATCTCAATAGATGCAGAGAGAGCATTTGATAAAATATGACATCCTTTCATGATGAAGACCTTAAGCAAATTCCTCAGCATAATTAAAGCGATTTATGACAAAAGCACAGTCAGCATCTTATTGAATGGGGAAATGTTGGAAGCATTTCCACCTAGATCCAGAACCAGACAAGGATGCTCACTTTCTCCATTGCTACTCAACATAATCCTGGAAGTTTTAGTCAGAGCCATTAGGCAAGAAAAAGAAATCAAAGTGATACAAATTGGAAAGAGGGAAGTCAAATTACTCCTATTTGCAGGTGAATGATTCTATATCCAGGGGAACCAAAAGACTCCACTATTATAACACATAAAAGAGTTTGGTAAAGTTGCAGAATATAAAATTAACACACAAAAATCAATATCCTTCTAACACAGACAATGCCATGGTTGAAAAGAAATTGCAAGATAAATCCTCAGTCACAATAGCTATAGAAAAAAATGAAATATCTTGGAATACATTTAACCAAGGATGTCAAAGACCTCTATGATGAAAATTATAAAACTTTAAAGAAAGAAATAGAAGAGGTCACAAAAAATTGGAAAAATCTTCCATGTTGGTAGACTAGAAGAATTAATAGCATCAAAATGTCCATACTACCAAAAGCAATTTACAGATTCAATCCAATCCCAATCAAAATAATGATGACATTCATCTCAGATCTAGAAAAAGTGATGCTAAACATAATACAGTAACACAAGAGACCCAGCCAGCTACTGGCAAAAATAAAAAAATAGACATGCAGACCAATGGATACAGAAACTCCAGAAATCAATCCACACATCTACAACCAACTTATCTTTGACAAAGGAGCTAAAATCAATCCCTGGAGGAAGGCAGTGTCGTCAACAAATGGTGCTAGGAAAATTGGATCTCTGCATGCAGAAGTATGAAACAAGACCCCTACACAACACCTTATATAAAAATCAACTCAAAATGAATCAAGGATCTTTTTCCATGACCTAATACCATCATATTACTAGAGGAGAACATTGAAAAAAATCTGCAAGACATGGCACAGATAAAGACTTCTTGGAAAAGACCTTAGAAGCATAAGCAATTGAAAACAAAATAGACAAATGGGATTACACCAAGCTGAGAAGCTTCTGCACTGCAAAGGAAACACTTAGCAAAGAGAAGAGGCAGCTGATAGAATGGGAGAAAATGCTTGCAAATTACGCAACTGATAAAGGATTAATATCCAGGAGCTATAAAGGCTCAAGAACCTCAGCAACAATAAAACAAGCAACCTAGTTAAGAAATGGGCAAAGGACTCGAACAGGCATTTTTCAAAAGAGTAAATTCAAATGGCCAACAGACACATGAAAAAATGCTCAGAATAACTACTCATCGGGATATAAAAATCAAAACTACAATGAGGTTTCACCTCACCCCAGTTAGAATGGCTCTCACACAGAATCAACAAACAATAAATGCTAGTGAGGATGTGGGGGAAAAGGTTCCTTAACTCACTGTTGGTGAGAGTGTACACTAGTACAGCCATTGTGGAAGACAGTATGGAGATACCTCAGAAAGCCAAAAATAGATATACCATATAATCCAGAAATCCCACTCCTAGGAATTTACCCAAGGAAAAAGAAACAAGCATATCAAAGAGTTATCTGCACGCCCATGTCTACTGCAGCTCAGTTCATAATAGATAAGCTATGGAATCAACCCAGATACCCATCAACTAATCACTGGATCAAGAAATTGTGATACACACACACACACACAGTTGGAATAGTAATTAGCCATAAAAAAGAATGAAATCCTGACTTTTGCAAAAAAAAAAAAAAAAGGATGCAACTGGAAACTAATATACTTACTGAAGTAAGTCTGTTCCAAAAAGACATATAACATATGTTTTCCCTGATCTTTAGTAACTAATAAACTAATAGAGTACCAAAAATGTAATGTATAGCAGTGAAATTGATATTTTGAGTCTTAATGAGTCTTAATGATTGTTTACAGCCTTGTCGCTACTGTTGAGGCACAGGATTTTCTTTCCTCCTATTATTTGATGAACTCATTACTTAGTGTTGGGTTAAGTGTATGAGTATAAAGTAAACTGAAAGTAGATCACTGTAAAAATTGAGAGGGAATAGGAGACGAAGGAGAAAAGGCAGGAGTGTGGGTGGGAGGGAGGATAGGGTGGAAAGTATCACTATATTCCTAAATCTGTACACAAAAAAAATATGAAATTTTTATACCTTAAATTTAAAAAAAAATTGATTTAATTGTCCTTAATATGAAATTTTAATCAAGTGTGTCCTCAGTACTTGCAGCATTTTAATCAGTTAAGTTTCTCAACACTCTCCAACCAAAGGCTATGAAAGACACATGTGGAATTGAACAAGTTGAGTTTGTTCGTCATTGCAGCAAAGTAGAACAAGCCCATGGGGAACCTTGGGGTATCTCAGTAGAAGGTGCCAGGTAGGCTTGTATGATTTGGACTCTGTTTGGGTGACCTGGGGGTAATCATTCAAAGTGGGTGCTATCAGAAATAGGAGTAAGTCTATGCTTGGGTATCTCAACAAATAGTATTTATAGAGAAGGCAGACCAGAGCAAGTCTAATGGTGCACCTGGTAAAGAAAGAGCTGACAATTTGACACTCAGAATTGAGCAAATGAGGGTGCTTAGTATTTTCTGGGGTGCATGGTGACCTTGTTTTCATCTTACACACATTAGGTAGTGGTCTTGTTTGTCTCATTTTATCATGGCCTCTGAGTGGTCACGTAAAATATTGGTTTTCTTTGAGATTATTTATATCCTTTTGTCCAACAGAGATATCACAGCCCAACCCTGAGCAACAGCCCAGCTCTTAACAATTCCAAGGTCTACCTGTAAGGATCAAATAAGCTTCCAACATCAATCATTGCTCTTCTGATTCTCAGGTCATAGTGCCATCACAATGTCAATGTGGAGATTTAAATTTCTCTGAGATAGTAGAGATTCTGAAGAGTGGGGAAAACCTCTCTTGCTATAGCAGCAGCTAGGTAAACAAGATTCCACTTGGATTCCAGATGGCAAGGGTAAATTCATAATTAGAAAGAGTGGGAAATGCAGTTGGTCCAGTGATGAAGGTGATTGTGATGATCTCCTTCTCATTTTGGAGCACCTGGGTTTGATACCCAGCTTCTCCCAATTCTAGCTTCCTGCCAGTGCAGATCCTAGGAGGGAGCAGCTAAGGGATCAAATTGCTGGCTCCCTACCACCCATATGGAGGTCTGCATTGAGTTCTTAGCTCCTGGCTTCAGCCAGGCTGCATTGGTAGTTGGGAGTGCTGTCTCACTATCTCTTTTTTTCTCTCTCTTCCTTTCTCTCTGTCTCTCTGCCTTTCAAAGAAAAAAGAAGAGGAGGACAAAGGGCAAGATAAGAGGATTTTATCTGGGAAAAGATATATTTCATATAATCCTCAACAACCCAAAATAATGTGACATGCAGATATACAGTTCAGGAACCCCCCCCCCCAGGATATATTAAAACAAGAATATCTTCATCCTGTTGAACAATATAAAGTCTCTGGCTAATAAAAGATGAAAGTTGTGTACTATACATATCCATGAAGGTAAATGCATTGAGGCATTCATTAGAGAGCTACATGTCTTCATATCTTTGCAGGTGTGCTTACTTCTTTATTTTTGTTCAATTGCTATTAAAATGTCAACCAGTAAATCTCATCTTTGGTTCTGCTTCCAGCAGATACCGTCAGAGTGGTGATTCTGCCAAGTCTGAGTGGAACAGCAGGAAGAAATGACAGCTGGGTCTTTAGGTCATACAGATAAGAGATCCAGCCCACAGGTAAGACATATGTAGACAATAGAAAAAACAGTATCTGAAAATACTGTGAATATAGTTTCCGTTCAAGAAAAAAAATATTTCATTTGAAAATAAGCTAAGTTTTCTTTATTTTGTAGACCATTAGGAATCTGGATGATCCAGCTGCTACCAGCCCTTTGGGGTAAATGAATCAGCAAAGGAACACAGTCAGCAAATGCCCCAGGTCTACCCCAGCAGCACACCTGGAGCCGACGTGCTGGGCATCTAAGACATGATTCATGAGAATCAAACTACATTCATTTCCATGTAAAAATCTTCTAATGCCTTTACCTAAAATAGCAATGCCTAAGGCACATTCTGTAATAAAGGAGACAACTCAACAAGCAAGCTTAGAACAGTAACTCCAGTGCATTTGGCGGGGTAAGACCAGCGCACTCAGTGAACCACCTTCCTTCCCACCAGGGATGCCTCTGGCGTTGATCATCTACAGCATTTACCCTGCAAATGGCCATGCCCAGATGTCACCGTTGTGCTAAGGGCAGCTGAAATACCAGACTCCATCCTGCAGGCGAGAGTATGTCCTCCGGTGGAGGGCAGGAACAGGGCAGGGAGGGTCCACCTCATAACATTCGCAGCAGCGCTCACCTGCTCCAGTCGTCTGGAGACAATGGGTGGCCTACAGCTTAACACTGTCACTAAGGAGACAACATTTCAGTGATTGTTCGGTGTCTACATTTTGTTATTTAATAGTAAAATCCCACCCCAAATCCCTCATCGGATAAGCTACAAATGAGGCCTGAAGATGAAGCACCTGCCAGATCTGATTTGCGGTCACAGTAACAGCATTTTGTTGACTGGGAACTAATGGTCAACCTGGCATGATTTCAGTCTGCTGCCATCTGTGACGTGGGGAAGATCTGTCCGTTCTTGATAAGGATGATCAGACGCTGCTGTAGGCACCCAATTTCACCCATTCTCATGAGATCCTTCTGCTACGCACACCAGTGGTAAAGCCACTATATGCTCTGAAAGGTTATCCATCCACTGACTTGTCATGTTCACCCCGTCAACTGTAATTGCTCGTCAGATATTAGGCACTTTTTTCTCATTTCACACAAGTTCCTCCTAAGGATCTGAGGAAGGGTCCTGTCTGACAGTGACTTTTTCTCCCGAGGTACTCGCTGGAGACCATGTAATGAATGAAGGGCTCAAAACCAAGTGTTTCTCCAGATCCTCAAGGCTACACGGGGGCTGCTGCTGGGCCACGGGCAATGATCGAGTTAATTGCACCACGTGGGCATGAACCAAGTTCTAGCAGAAAAGAGAGGGACAGGAGAGTGAGATCTAACAGGAGCCATTTCACCCTCTACAGCTCCAAAGATACAGCAGGAACCTTCGATGATAGAAAGCAAGGCAGCAGCTCATTGGACCCCATGCACAGATGCCTGTAGCTCTGTGTTCTCACACACAACCTCCCGTGTTTTCCCATGGAGGGGGAACTGAGGCCCAGAGACGCCCTGTGGATCTCGTAAGGCCACAGTCAGTCATGGGAGCATATTCTTCCCACGGCTAGCAGGGTGGGCAGGAAACATGCAGCAACAAGTAATTCTGTGCAGGATCATGTAAGCCTCCTCACACAAGTTTAAAAAATTAAACACTCTGAAGGAAGCATCATTATATTATTAGATTTGCATCAATGAACTACGTTTGTATTAATATCGCATTAATATGAGAATTTTGTTGTAGCAATTATCATGCATTTGCTATGACCCTGAGAATCAAATGTACTAATAAATTCCTTAAATAAAAAAGGAAAAAAATGAAACAAAACACCCCAGTAGTGCTATAAAGTTAAAAAAGCAACATTTATCTTAAAATATCTATGTTCCATTCAAAGTTTTAAGAGATGAATCAACGAGCAGCTGGCATTGTGGCACAGTGGCTTAAGTTGCCAACAGCAATGCCAGCATTCCATATGGGTACTGGTTTGAGTCCTGGCTGTTCTATTTCTGATCAAGCTCCTGTTAACGTGCTTCAGAAATAGCAGAAGATGACCCAAGTGCTCGGGACCCTGCATCCACGTGGGAGACCTGGATGGAGTTCCAGACTCCTGGCTTTGGAACTCTGTCCTCTGAAACTGCTTTCATCAGCATCAGCTGGACTGGAAGTGGAGCATCCAGGTCTCGAACTGGTGCCCAGTGGAATGCCGGCACAGCAGGTGGTGGCCTTACCTGCTACGCCACAGAGCTGGCCCCATGTTTTCTCGTCTTGTAACATCAGATTCCCCCTTGTGGGATTTCACCTCGGGAAACAGAGCTCAGAATGCTGCCGGCAGAGTCAGTCCACGCCTTGTGGCAGCCAGCTTAGGAGTCCTGACATGAGGCAGGTATCCTCCCCAGCGTCTTTGCAGCTCATTCCACTTGCAAACACACCAGCACCGGTCTCCTGATCTGCATGCCCTGGGGGGACATGGCACAGCCTGCACTGCCTCCCCCCAGCCTGCCCAGCTGCAGGGCACAAGGCCCTAGAGAGACAGCTGCTCCTGTGGCTCTGACAGGAGGTGGAGACCCAGGAAAGTGCCCTTATGTCATACACAGAATTGGAGAAACTTCATTTCGAGGTTTACCTTTTTAAAAAAAATTTTTCATTTACATAAAGTGAACAAGTTGCATGTATTTCATATATCCAGTTTTAACAACATGATATTTCCCACCCAAAAATGCTACTGGATAGTTCATTTCATATGCTGCTTGGCTGGGCCATAGCTCCCAGGCATTTGCTCTAACACTAATGTCGCTCTTAACATATGTCTACATGAGGTTGACCTTGAACATGGTGGACTTGGAGAACAGCAGATAACCCTCAGTGGGGTGGCTGGACCTCATGCAGCTGCAGGCATTCAAGGTTCCTAACAGAAGGAATTCAGCCCCAGTGCAGCACTGAGACTGCCTGGGCCCCCAGTCTGACCCCTTCCCCTTGATGTTGGATTTGGCCACTGCCCGCAATCTCGTGAGCCAATGGCCCCTGCCCCCACCCTCCTGCTTCACCAGAAAACCCTAACTCTGCACCAAGAAGAATAAGCCTCTCATTCTCTCTCTACGACTATTTCAGAGTGGAACAGAAAGAGGCACTTGGCAAAATAACAATTGCTTAGACAATCAGGTAATTAAGAGAGCTATGTGAAAAAGAATTTTCAACACCCTTCTCATTCTTGATTGCGTTTCCCACTGTCTCTTTTCATTAATTAATGAGTATGAGACATGCCCTTTAGAAGTTCTGGGCCAGGGGGCCGGCACTGTGGCATAGTGGGTAAAGCCGCCACCTGCAGTGGTGGCAACCCATATGGGCGCCGGTTCGAGATCCGGCTGCTCCACTTCCGATTCAGCCCTCTGCTGTGGCCTGGGAAAGCAGTAGCAGATGGGCCAAGCCCTTGGGCCCCTGCACCCATGTGGGAGACCAGGAAAAAGCTCCTGGCTCCTGGCTCCTGGCTTTGGATCAGCGCAGCTCCATTGCACCAACAGGGGAGTAAACCAGTGGATGGAAGACTTATCTCTCTTTCTTTCTGTGCCTCTCCTTTCTCTCTGTGTAACTCTGACTTTCAAATGAATAAATAAATCTTTAAAAAAAAAAAAAAAAGGAAGAAGAAGAAGAAGTTCTGCGCCAGGTGGTGGGAGAGCAGAACCAGGAGCACCCAGGTTGGAAGTTGGGCTCGGCCCCTGACTGGGTGTGTGGCCACAGGACCACGTTTTGGAGATGTGAGGCACCAGCTCGGAATCTACAAAGATTAATGCTCACTAAATCACAGCTGGGGGTTAATGCTGTTAATAAAGAAGCTACTAATAAAACATATGTCTCCCTATCCCTAAAGAGGAGAGCAATGCATACATGGATACTGAACACACGCATCACTCACTCACTGGGACACACTGAGAAATGCGTCGTTAGGTGACTGTGTCGCTGTGCACTCACAGCATACGTGCACACACCAAGACCTCCCTGGGAGACACAAGCTTAGGGTACATGCGGTCTGTTGTACGTACAGCGTGACGGTTCAATGTTTTAAAGACCATGCGAGTGGCAGTATGAGTAACAGCTGGATCTCAGAGGCAGGGAAAGCTGATTCAGGCCCTAGGCTTCCCAGGTGAGACAGGGTGATGGGGAGCAGGCATAGCAGTTAAGGAGGCAAAGCGAGGCGGTGGCCAGCCATGCTGCTTGGTCAGGGACTGTGCGGGGACTCAGAGTGCTGCGATGCATTCTAAAGAGCTTACTCATTCAGGGATGGAGACGTGGGCAGAATAGAAATGACAGAAAGAAAGGGCTGCCCGTGTATTTTCACACCACTCCTGTAGGTTGTGCAGACAGAAATTTCAGCTAAGTAATCACCCTGACTTCTGAACAGCACAACTTCCATAATTACAAATCAGAAACACAAACGCAGGAGATGCTAGAAAAATAAACGATGGGAATTCTGAATGCGTACGCAGGGTGTCAGGGGTGTAACATACTGTGCACGGAGGAAGAATTTTAATAGATGACAACATTCTGAATGGGTCGCATTGTGCGTCTCAAGCACTTTAGAATGGGAAAATCTCCTCCGTTAACCCTAAAGAGAAAATGTGTCGTAAGTTAGCGGAATGCACCGCTATTTACAAGTTTGTCGCACCCTTCAAAGGGACATTTGCTCAGATGCAAAAGGAAAACCTAACAGCCTTTGGAGAATAGTTAGGTTCAGAAAAGCTTTGTGGTCTGCGATAGCACCAACCTGGATCACACAGGCATTTGTAGCTGGTGCCCACGCTGCGGCACGTGCCGTGAGCACACGGGCTGAGGGCGCAGAAGTCAACAAGCTGGGCGCAGGTGGGTCCCGTGAAGCCCGGGCTGCAGCTGCAGGTAAAGTGCACCCCATCCACGTAGCAGGTCCCGTTGTTCTGGCACGGGGACGAGGCGCACGGGTCCACCTTTTCTTCACAAGCAGATCCGAAGTAGCCTGTGAGGAAATGCACAAGGGTTTAACGGATGCAAAAGCAGGTTTGCACGTATTAACTAAAAAAGGGAGAATGTAGATCTTAGCGTTTCTGTATCATGCATTGATCAACCCGACGAGGCCACTAACATTGGTATTCTTAGCTTTGGTAACCATGGGTTAGACTATGAAGCCCTGTGATTTCATTTTTGCTGAAATATAAAATATATATATAATATATAAATAAATATAATATATAAAATATAAAAAATATGCCTACACGGGTGCATATGTATATACTGCACATAAGTATATTTAGGTGCACATGTGTGTATGAGTAGGTTTAGTCCAGAAAAATGCCACAAATTAATGGTGATTACCTAAAGGAGAGTAGGATTTCTATCAGCAAAGAACTTTCCCCTTGTTTGTATGCATTCTAGGGGAACATATTCCTTATCTTGCTTTAATACATAAGACACAATCTCAAATTGAAAAATTAAGAACACATAAAATCAAAATCAATGAAAAACCTCCCCAACCCTGTTCCTGTTGTCCCCATTTGCTTCTCCACAAGTAGCCACTGTTCATAGGTTTCCCGAGTATATACTCTTTCTTTACAAAGTCAGTTATTACAAAGGATAAACAAAAGTGCACAGGGCCTGGTGTTGTGGCACTGCGGGTAAAGCTGCTACCTGCAAAGCTGCCATCCCATATGGGCTCCAATTCATGTCCCATCTGCTCCACTTCCAATACAATACCCTGTTAATAGCCTAGGAAAAGCAGCAAAAGTAGCCTAAATACTTGGGTTCCTGACACCATGTGGGAAACCCAGATGAAGCTCCTGGCTCCTGGTTTCAGCCTGGCCCAGCATTGGCTGTTGCAGCCATCTGGAGAGTGAACCAGCGGATAGAAGATTCTCTCTCTCTCTCTCTCTTTCTGTGTGTGTGTGTGTGTGTCCCCCTCTCTCTGTAACTCTGACTTTCAAAATAAAGAAATAATTTTTTTTAAAAAAAGTGGCACAGCCAAACAATGGATACCAGCCAGCATAAGAAGGGACTGAAGACTGATACCTGCTTCAACATGGAGGAGTCTCAAAATACCATGCTGGGTGAAAGAGGCCAGACACAAGCAGTGTCCTGAGAAAGATCCCCGATCAACACAGAAATTGTGGTTGCCTGTGGTTGGAGTTGAAAGAAGTATTGACAGCAAAGGGGTTGATGGTAACGTTCCAACATGGGATAGTGAGTGTGGCTGCGCAACTCTATAAAATTTAATTCTCTGAATCACCACTCCATAAATTGGCATAGTCAACTTGGTACATAGGTACATGTATATGTGTATATATATATACATATAGATATTATATATATATAAGTATTTATATGTGTGTAAAGATATATATATATACATGCATACTTACACCCAGAGAAAAAGACAGGGAATCCAATTTTTAGAATCATACTAAAAATTTCACATATAATCAGTTTTAGCAACATTTAACTTCTGTAACGAGCCTTGTGGTATCCTAGCCTGGATATAATTCCATCTCCTATGAGATGTATTCGGCTTACTAATGTTGACAAGAAGGTGCTGAGACATTTGTCCACATGTGATACCACTATGTACTATTATCACTATCGAACATGTTATCTTCAAAATAGGATTTAATAGCTCAACTCTCTTCCTTTTAGAACAAAGTAAAATTAATTCTTCTCTAGGTCTAGAAAACAGAACATAGCCATTTGAAATAAGAATGGCCCCTTTACTTTGCTTCTTATAAACATAGTATCAGTGGATATGACACTAGGTTAACTCACAGCTTACATGCAGTTAGAGGGGCTCAAGATTTTATGACCTAAAAAAAAAAGGAATTCTAGGTTAATTCTGTAGACCTCCCGATTTTTTTCTAAGAAATTCAAGTTCATGATAAAAATCTATGCCCAAGTAAGGTACCAGTTCAGCTGAAACAGCAGCTCAAGGTGAATACAAAATTCTAAATTTTAAGGCTCAGAAGCAGAAATCACCTTCAAGAGATCTTAGATTCCTTTCTTCAAGTGGAACTGAACTAATGGCCATAGGAGGCAACAGGAAAAACAGAAAAGAGAATTAATCAAAGGAGCAGAGCCCTTGAAAACCCTCTGAGATTAAGATGTGAATTTGATTGAAAGAATATTTATAAAGGATCAAGGATAAAGAAATCTAGAAACAAGAAGCTAATGCCTAATTTGGAGCATAAACATGAAACAAACACTAAGAACTACTAGAGCCCAGCAGAAGAACTGAATATTAGTTAAATACGTATCTATGTAGTCTCCATGCCAACACCTTGATCTGGAGCTTCCAGCTCCAGAACAGTAAGAAATCAATTTCTGTTGGTTAAGCCCCCTAGTCTGTGATATTTTGTGATGGCCACCCAAGAAAACGCATGTAACAGGGAGCACAGAGACAGGGAGGCAAGACTCAAGATCCTTGGGTTAGGATTCTGTATCTACCACCATTAGCAAACTGGGCAACCATGGCAAGTCCCTACCTCTCTAACCTTCCATAGTCTCACCTGGAAAAAGGACTGAAATTATCTTATTCATAAAGATATGGTGGGTTCTAAAAAGACAGGTATCAAATTTCCTAGAACTGTTCCCAGGCCAGTGTTGGGCAAATGAATGAATAGAATAAAAATTGTAATAATTATAGTAACAGCTAGCATTCACTGGGGGATAATATGTGCCTTTATGTGAATTATTTCCTTTAATCTCACTGTAATAGTGGGATGAAAGAACTATCAGTATTCCTACTTTGCAGACAAGAAAAAGAAAAAAAAAAAAAAAAAAACGCGAAGAGCCCTGTTGAAGTCTAAGTAGTCAGGGGCCACTGTTGTGGTGCAACAGGTTAAGCCACCTCCTGCAACCCTGGCTTCCCACATGGACACTGGTTCCAGTCCCAACTGCTCTACTTCTGATACAGATACCTACTAATGCACCTGGGAATACAATGGAAGATAAACCAAGTTCTCCCATGTGGAAAACCTGGACAGAGTTCCAGGCACCTGTCTTCAGCTTGGCCCAGTCCTGGCCATTGCAGCCATTTGGAGAGTGAACCAGCAGACAGAAAATATCTCTGTCTGTTTCTCTCTCTCTCTCTCTCTCACTCTCTCTCTCTCTCTCTCTCTCTTCCTCCCTCCTTCTCTCCCTCTTTCCCTCCATCCCTACTCTGCCTTTCAAAAAAAAAATAATTTTTTTTAAATGTTCATAGTTAGTAGATGACAGAGCTGGGACACAAAGCCCAAACTGTCTACTATTACTGCACAGAAGAACCAATTAAGACAATATTCTGATGTGTAAGCAAAACTAGGATTTATTCTATGAAGCAGAACAGCAGAAATAGGAGAATTATTGATCAAGTCAAAATAAAAGAAAAAATGAATTTTAGAAGGCAATCACTCCAGTTACACGTCTATACATGCAGTTGTAAACATTAATATAATCTACATGCACTAATCCAAGTAGAAAGGAAAGTGTGTAAAAAGGAGAAATAAAAGGCTATGACTTTGAGGAGCCCCAATATTTCAGTAAAGCCAAGAGAAGTGTGGCATGTGAACACCAGGGAAAGTACTACCTGGAGGCCAGATCACAGATGGTCTCACAATCACGCTAAAGAGTGCATTTCGGGGCCGACGCTGTGGTGCAGTGGGTTAAAGCCCTGGTCTGAAGCACTGGCATCCCATATGGGCGCCGGTTCTAGTCACAGCTGCTCCTCTTCTGATCCAGCTCTCTGCTGTGGCCCGGGGAGGCAGTGGAGGATGGCCCAAGTTTTTGGGCCCCTGCACCCACATGGGAGACCTGGAAGAAGCTCCTGGCTCCTGGCTTTGGATTGGCTCAGCTCTGGCTGTTGCCAACAGCTGGGTAGTGAACCAGCGGATGGAAGACCTCTCTCTCTGTCTCTACCTCTCTCTGTAACTCTGTCTTTCAAATAAATAAAATAAATCTTAAAAAAAAGAGTGCATTTCATTCCAAGGTCAGTGGACACCATCTATTTACATTTAAAAAAACAGCCCTAATTCTAGGCAGTCTGGAAAGTGAATCAGAGCAGGCTGAGACTGGAAACAGGCACCAAGTGTTCAGTAGAGTAACTGAGGTGAAAGGTTGTGACAACCAGTTGGTAGCAATAGGGACAAAGAACAGAGCTAAATTGGAGAATGATTTTGTAAGTAACAATGCCAGTTCAGGGACCAGCGACCTGCAGAAGCAAGAGGGAGTGGACAGAGCTCAGGAGTGAAAACCCCAAATGCCAGCAGGAGTCAAGTGGACACTGCTGATCAGGCGAACAGGCCAGGTATTTCACAACAGGTGTGACAAGGACTTGAGCAAACTAGAGAAAGCATTCCCATCCAAAGGGTGTGGCCACCATTCACCTGCACCCCACTGGAAATATGGAGCTAGGTATCAGCTAATCCAAATTTTCAAGAAAAGTCTGAAAAACAGATTTTTGTTGAGCCTTTTTCTACTTTAAAGTATTAACAAATCATTTTTCAAATAAAACATGTCTGTGAGTCATGTACGGTGACTTCTTTGTGTGACTTAATGTGACACAGCATGGACTTTGGATCTGAAGGGACTTGACATTAAATACCACCTCAGTCCATTAGGCTAGAACTACCCTGACCACTGCCTCTGACTTTCTGGAATGGAGATATTAACGTCTACAATTTGTACTTTTCACAAAGCTTAGGAGCAAAATTGGCGTGAAGTTCTTGGCATAGGGACGCTCCAACAGTTAAGTGTTCAATAAGCAGCAGCTTTAATTACAATGTGGTTCCCTGGTTTCCAGACCAGGGAACAATGCGGACGGTGGTGTTACTGCAATGGAAAGCAGGGGAGAAGGTTCTGCTCATAGGGCTGAGGGGTATGAGTCCAGCTTGGTGGACGAGTAGAGGTCAGTAGTCATTGGGGAATATAGACCTAGTGCTCAAGAGAGAGGTATGAACCAGAGGACATAGATGCAGTCACATGCATGCAGGCAGGAACTGAATTCATTAATGCTACCACTTGGGGCAAGCGAGCAGAACAAAAGGACAGTTCAAGGCCACACATGGGACAACTGTAACATTTGTAAGCACAAGGAGTAAGAGGAAGCTGAGTCAATTTTGAAAACGCTACCGCTTTGTCTAGTAAAGTTTCTATTTCCTTCTTTCCCCCAAGCAATTGTTATCCTCTTATTCATAAGACATCCTTTTGAAAATGACTCACTCACGTGGGCTTCAGCCACACCCTAGATGACCTGAGGAGAAGCAGGAACAGTGTTTCATAACACAAAAACGCAGAGCCCCAAACCAAAGCTCGACTCTTCTCATTAGAAGTGTGATTTTAAGCAACGTACTTAATCATTTTTTGTTTTAATTTCTTTATGTGCAAAGTGGTACTGACCTCTACTAGGTAGAAACAAGGGACACATAGTATACAATAACAGTCTGATTCTCCTTCCTTTGCGCAGTGGCTCTGAAGAAATCTTCAGTTGCCTGTATCCTCATAGTTTGTGAATAAAGCAATTGGAAGGAGCCTAACCTAGTAGTCAGCCTCTGTTACATGATCAAATCTAACATACGCAAAAATCTGACAGAGTTGTGTCCCTGCCTATAAATAAAGCAGGATACAAAGTCAGTACACAGAAACCAATTGCATTTATTTATTTTTTCAATCCAATTGTATTTATATACACTAATAATAACTAGAAATTCTTAAAAATTTTAATAGTATTTAAAATACAAAATAGGAATAAATTTAACAGAAGCTAAATAAAAGGCCTCTACACATAAAACTAGAAAGCATTTATTAGAAAAATTAAAATACCCAAATAATGAAAAGACACACCATGTTCATGAATTCAAAAGCTTAATTTTATTAAAATTAATTCTCCCCAAATTGATTGACTACAACACCAATTAATTGTGGTGTCTATTGGTTGTAACCAAACAAAATTCTAATTGATAAACTATGCCAGCCCAATCAAGTAATTAATTTTTATATGTCTTGGCCTCCTCATTTGTTAAAAATGTGAGTAATAGAACACATCCCTGTGCATCAAGTGGCTACATTCATAGACAGGGGAGGAGAAAGAGGAGGATACACAGTGTTAAAAGTAATAACAAATCACCAAGTTTTTTTTTCCATTTTCAATTATCTTTATATACAGGAGATCGATTCAGTATATACTAAGTAAAGATTTCATCAGTTTGCACCCACACAGAAACACAAAGTGTAAAAATACTGTTTCAGTACTAGCTATAGCATTACTTCACATTGGACAACCCATTAAGGACAGATCCCACATGGGACGTAAGTTCACAGTGACTCTTGATGTTGATTTAACAATTTAACACTAAAAAAAAAAAAAAAACCCTTGGTGTTAAATTGGAAATTACATAGAAAATTAATCATTTTTTTTTTAAATATCATGTAGGATCTCTGTCCTTAATGTGCTGTACATTGTGATTTAATGCTATAACTAGTACTCCAACAGTATTTTTCACTTTGTGTTGCTATGTGGGTGCAAGCTGTTGAAATCTTTACTTAATATATACTAAACTGATCTTCTGTATATAAAGAGAATTGAAAATGAATCTTGATGTGAATGGAAGGGGAGAGAGAGCGGGAAAGGGGAGGGTTGCGGGTGGGAGGGAAGTTATTGGGGGGGAAGCCATTGTAATCCATAAGCTGTACTTTGGAAATTTATATTCATTAAATAAAAGATAAAAACAAATCGCTACTGGCTACTCAGTCAGACGCCATGCTGAGCAGTTGGTAGCTATTATCTTCCATTTATCACATCCACTGGCTCAAATACAGTCTACCATTTTCCACTTTTATAGATGAAGGATTAGAGACTTGATTTAGGGAACTAATCCAGGAATACTGAACTAGTGAACAGGAAAAGCAAGATTCAAACAGATCTCACTCTAAATCTGAGCTCTTAAGTCCTGTGCTAGATGCTGCCTCACGGAGGAGAGTTTATTTAAAAGCTCTCGACAAGCAGAAGGTGCTACGAAGGCATAAGAAACTGCGGCAAGATTAAATCTACCACTGTCATAGATTCCTTAATTTAAGGCAGTTTTAGAAAACTGAAATTACTTAGCAATTAGAAACTTTGTACTCTGCATTTGCACAAATGTCCCGTGCTTGATTAGCCTACTGGGTCTCTGTATTTGCACTATCACATGGAAGATAAATTTTAACGTAATTATGAAACTTGAGTCCTAAGGGGTATACGTATGCTATCAATCCATTACAAAAATCATGTCATTTTAAAAGTAACTCAAATATCAAATTAAAGTCACCATGACAACAGGTGTAGGCATGGCCTACAAATCTGCTGATCAAGAGCAGATTTAGGACAACGTGGGTCTTTGCTTCAGATTTCACGTTACAGGTGTGTTCATGGCTACTTTTTGAAATTTTGAATCACAACTGGAATGGAAACATTATGCTGATAATAAACAGAAAGCCTGAATGTTACACAGTTCCAAAAGTTAAACTGCAGGCCAGATAAGAAACCAAGTGCATTCAGTAGTGAGATACATAAATAACACCTATGTAAGTGATTCCAAACTCAGATATGGTGTTATGTGAGTCTGATTTCCTCTGCCAAAATAGAGGAGTCTGAAGCTCGAAGCTAAGTCACAGATTGGTACAAAACACATTTCTGTGTTGAATGTCCAGAGTGGAGGGCAGAGACGTGAGTGTGATAAAAAGATATTTTATGACACAAGGTGGAAAAGGTCATGGGTGAGCTGCAGCTGGGACTCAGCCAGGAAAGATCTTGTCTTTCCAAGAAACATTCTACAAGTGGACCAACACCTTTGTCCTCTTTCACTTCTTATCTCCATCCTCCAACATTCTCCACCCTCAATACCTATATACAGACACACATTATATGTAGAGTTTTAAACTTCATGTCCAATACCAAGAATCTCTCTGTTTTTCACATTCCTACACAATGGTATGCTCTCAAAATGAAATTTCAGATTAACTCTTGCTAAAGTTTCTTTTTATAACAACATAAAAATTATAATAATTTTTATTTGAGAAGCAGCGCGCCCATCCACAAGTTTACTCTCCAAATGCCCAGGATCCAGGAACTCAATCCAAGTCTCCCACGTGGGTAGCAAGGACTCAAGTTCCTGAGCCGTCACCTGCTGCATCTCCGGGTGCACCTTAGCAGGCAGTTAGAATCAGGAGCAGAGTGAGACTGAAACTCAGACACTTTGATATGAAATACAGATTCCACAAGTGGGCAGACTAAGCCAAATGTCTGTCCCTATATAATTCTTTAAGAGTTCTGACTGGTGACTACATCAGTAATGATCTTTTAAGGTAAATGATCTGAAAATTCCCTTTGCAGAATATGCAAAACAAATGAACCACGGTGGAAAAGGCAAGAGGATTGGAAAACAAAAGTAAACACTCATGTTCAAGTACATGCCTAGGTACATGTAAACTCCAAAATTATTAGGAGCTATAAGAAGGATCTTCAAAAAGATCATGAACACGCACATTATAGAAGAAATACACGATTTCAAAAATTTCTACAGCAAGATAAGTTTACTTTGTAATCCCATTTTTCACATTTTTTTAAATTTATTTGACAAGTAGAGTTATAGACAGTGAGAGAGAGAGACAGAGAGAAAGGTCTTCCTTCCGTTGGTTCACTCCCCAAATGGCTGCCACAGCCAGCACTCTGCTGATCCGAAGCCAGGAGCCAGGTGCTTCTTCCTGGTCTCCCATGCGGGTGCAGGTGCCCAAGTACCTGGGCCATCCTCCACTGCCCTCCCAGGCCACAGCAGAGAACTGGACTTGAAGAGGAGCAACTGAAACTAGAACCCAGCACCCATATGGGATGCCGGCGCCACAGGTAGAGGATCAACCAAGTGAACCACGGTGCCGCCCCCACATATGTTTTGAAGTAGCTTCATAGATAGAAAACAAATAGAATATGGTTTCTGGAGTAATACAAGTCATAAAAATAATAGTAGTATTTCTCCAGTGGCTAAAAGATGAACATAATAGAAGAATTATATGGAATTATATAGTCCTAACCGGAGCTAATAAGCAAATATTTTTGGATTTGCAATTTTCCTTGAAGGGTAGAAAATGAAAAATTGTTTGATGAGGCTACCCAGAATTGTAGAGAGAATAACAAACATAGCAATATCTCTAGGGTGGAACAGTTCAAGTGATGCGTAGAGGATGAACATCAGGCATGTTGAAAAGAAAACACAAACGCTCCAAGGAAAGACTGACTCCAACACATCGCAGCAATGTCAGCAGCCAAGAGACTTAACAGAACTCATTGTAACAAAGGAACAGTTTAGAAAAGAATGAAAGATTAAAGGAATAAAATAGAAGGCAGTGTTTGTCACAATGGTTAAACCACTGCTTGAGCGCTCCTATCTCACAACAGAGTGCGTGGATTTGAACGGTAGCTCCAGTCCCAAGTCTAGCTTTCTACTAATGCACACCCGGGGAGGCAACAGGTACAGGCTCAAGCAGGAGTCTTTGCCACTCACATGAGACACCTGGATTGAGTGCCCAGCTCCTGGCTTCAGTGGGCATTTGAAGGGTGAACCAGTGGAAGCACACTCACTTACTCATTGTCTTTTAAACAAATAAAATGAATTTTTTTTTTTTTTGACAGGCAGAGTGGACAGTGAGAGAGAGAGAAAGGTCTTCCTTTGCCGTTGGTTCACCCTCCAATGGCCGCTGCTGCCGGCGCACCGCGCTGATCCCAAGGCAGGAGCCAGGTGCTTCTCCTGGTCTCCTATGGGGTGCAGGGCCCAAGCACTTGGGCCATCCTCCACTGCCCTCCTGGGCCACAGCAGAGAGCTGGCCTGGAAGAGGGGCGACCGGGACAGAATCTGGCGCCCCGATGGGACTAGAACCCTGTGTGCCGGCGCCGCAAGGCAGAGGATTAGCCTGTTGAGCCACGGCGCATGCCAATAAAATGAATTTCTTAAAAAAATATTAATGAATAAAACTAGAAATAGAACTGGAAAAGGAACCTAAGGAATGAGGAGTTAATGCCAAAAATTGTAATTTAGATAGCTGATTATTCCTTCAAATTTTGCATTTAAAACAATATTTAGATGAATATGCCTACTGAATATTTATTATGTAAATAAAAAGAAAACATCTTTGAGATATACCTATTATAGAAATTAGGTATTTGTGGCCAAAACAAAACATTTCTGGAAGGTTAAAACATTTCTGGAAGGTTTTAAATTGCAAGACAATGAAGTCATTCTATGCATTATTAGAAAGTTATCTAAATGTCAGAAAATTATGCAATATTAATCAGGGAAAATGTGGAAAAAAGTGATAGTGGCAATTTTGCTAATAAAGACCATTTCCATGTAAAAATGATATGCATAGGAACTTAAAATTTAAATAATAATAATAATTCAAGTCAGAAGGAGTCATACCACTTTGTTTCCTCTCAACTCCCACATCCAGCCCATCAGTGGATCTTGCAGATCCTACCTCCAAAACATATTATGGCCCCAAGTGCTTTGTTCCACCTCTGTTGCCACCATCCTAGTGACAGCCACAATTATTTCTCCTCTATTATAATAGTTATCTTTGATGAGATACTGGACTCTATCTTACCCCTATAATCAACTGTGCAAAAGCAACAGAATGATCATCAAATAGAAATATGGCTTCCAATTATCCTAGAACAAAACACACCTTCCCTCTAATGCTTCAGCCCTGACTGACCGCTCATTTTTCAGGAGGTGGCTCCACAGGCCTCCCTTCAGTTCCCAGAAATAAGAACAATTCCCCCTCTGGAGCCATTTCCACTGCCTGGGAGTCCCTGCTCCCGGCCGCTTACAAAGCTGGATCCTTCTTGCATTTTAATTCTTGGCTTAAACATTAGACAGCTCCTTGCTGATCACCCCAGTCTAGTTGCATATCCCTTTCTTATTCAATAGCACAGTACCCTAACTCACTGGTTTCATAGCATTTGAGTTAATTTGTGATGACATAGTTATGTATTGCTTTACCTGTCCATCATCTGTCTCCCTTCCCCAGTAAGATGGTAAGTCCTGGAGAAGGAGCCATGTTGCTTTTTCTTAGTGCCAATGCTCACCATCCAGCATAATGCCTGTGTTATGGGAGGCTTGCAGTGTAGGTGGGTGGGTGGATGGTGGGCGGATGGGCGGAGGGAAGGATGACAGAGGACACATACTAACAGATTTGTTACACAATACAAATATGAGGTTGACTTGTAAGTATCTGATCTATTTTGTTTTTGCTTGATTTTATAAGATTAGTTTCCATTATTTTGTATGTTTTTATCTTCACCTAGTTTTGACTTTAGGAATATTAGTCTCACAAAATAAACAGATTCTCAAAAAAAGAAATAGTAGATTGATAGACGTGGGTTGTGTTTTAGAATTCACAATGAGGGAATGTGAAAGGGATGACTATTTGATGATTTTATTATGGTGCTGTGAGTGAAGAATCAGTGAATCAAAATGAAGACAGAAAATTCAGTTTGTCTAAGTTTTCTGCTGATTGGCTTAAAGTATGAAGAAGGAGGTAGAATCTTGACTTTCAGAGGGCTCGATCTTTAGTAGGGGAAATCAGAAAGCCATATCTGAGATGATGAGGGTACAAGTTGAAATCATTATTTTTCTCAGGGGAAAGTGAGAACACAGTCCCCCACTACCACAAATTATGCAGTCGAGTTTCCCACATTTGGGGAAATAGCAAGGGTCAGCACATCGGAGTGCAATGGATAAGCCTTGCCCTGGGAAAACCACATTCATGATCATGGTATCTCCCCTGCCAGGTAAGTACTGAAGTCATTTTAATTCCTGCAAACACTTGTGGCTTGGAGGGGCAGCCCAGGCTGACAGCTGGGGATCAGTGTGTGTGGTACCAGGTCTCAGTGTGGCTGTAACTGCTACGAGGTGCACAGGTCAGCAAAATCTCACTGGAAAGTTGGATTTTTGCACTGGAACTCAAAGAAAGCCTGAGGTTTGACTCAGCAGGCAAAGAAAAGGAATGATAGAATCAGAGGAGGGATTTTGGCTGATGTTTATGGAAAAATTAATTAGGACCACATTTGTTCTTGTTCAAAGAAAGCAGACAGTTATGCAAGATAAAGAGTAGGAAGAATATCTAGGAAAATCAATTACCAAACTATCAGATACAAAAGACACCCAATAGGATTGTACTTAAAATGTAACTTTCAACTTTTAAGAGAATAAATTTGAAAGAAAAATATACCTTAAGGACATTTCCCTAGCAGAAAGAGAAAAACAAATTTAGAACCAAGACAAGAAAATGAAAAATTACTAGGAAAAACACTGAAGAATGTTACAGCAACTTTCCCTAGTTTAGAAAAAATAGATGAAAGGGTAGATAAGATAAATTTACTTGAGGTATATAGTTATATGAGCAAGAAAGTAAACGGTTGTTAACAGTGGAAACTTAGAGGTTTGGTCAGAAGCTTTCTATTTGCCTTTGGGTATTTATCTATCTAACCTATACTACTTGAGATCAACCACACATCTATCTACATCAAGGCCTCACATCCTGGTGAGGAAAACAGACACTAGAAAGATAAAGCAGGTAGAATCATCAATAGTGCTACTGGTATTGCAGCAGATAGAGAAGGCAGAGACTGATGGGAGCGGTGGTAAACACTGCAGCCCGGGAGACCTAACTGATGAGACAGGGAGGGCCATGTGAAGTCCAGAGGAAGAAGCTTCCCCACAAAGGGAGCACTGGGTGCCACGTATAAGGTGAATGGCGCCCCCTGGAGGACAAGTTCTAAGTCACTGTGAAGAACAAAAGAAGTTGGAGAGGTATTTAGGGATACATTGGCCTTGCATCACATTTGAGATGGGAACTGCCCAAAGTCTGACAGGAGGGCAATGAAAAGATACCACCTACATCTTAGAAGGATCACTCTGTCTCACACTAACTTGCCACTCAATAGCACCCCATCCATCAAGTTCTCCAAAACTTGCCCAAAGATGATTTGGCCTCCTCCCTCTCTTACAGCCACATCTGCCTCTATCTGTTTCCACTGACACCACCTGAACTGCACCTGCCATGACAGCTCCCCTAAACGCCTGGATCGGATTCCTATGAGGTTTCTCTAACTCCTGTCCTCACTCCATCCACGCATCCTCTTAATTTCCCCTGCATGTTGCAGGTCCCCTCTTTCCCAGTAAGTCCACTCATGGTGCCCTTCCCCACACTCTTGAGGGCCTTCCAACCCCTGCGGTTTGGTGTTTGAAGATCTTCCTGGGCTGACTCCTACTTCTCTCTGTAGTTGTAGATCTTCCTCCACATCGCTTCTCGGCCTTTTGGCTAAGATCAATTGTAGATCTTCCTCCACCATGTCCTACAGCTTCATCATGTCCATCAGTTATGCCACCCCCGCCGCCCCAACTCCTCCCCAGACTTCACACAGGCTGTGCACTGTGTCTTCCTGGAGAGTTCTTACTGTGCCTGCAGCCCTAACTTCTTCCTCTGGGCCCACGTAAACACCACTTCCATTGGAACATTTCCGGAGTCTCGCTCCAGTTCCCTTACAGGATGAGTGTTCCCCCTTCTCTATCACCTGCTCCATCCCAATCACACTGTCCACTCTGTCTGACAAGACCCATGAGGCTTCTTTCTTATTCACAACGAAGCCCTGTGACTACCACAGAACTGCCACAAGGGTAATGAGCCAACAGATAGTATGTGGATGATAAAGCCTTTAGTCCCATCCATACATTATGCCACATTTGTATGATGGAACAAAGTGTAGCCATTGACAGTTCTTGACAAAGATAACTAACGGAAGAACATCCGGAAAACATCCAGTTAAAGCAGCTGATTATCAAAGAGAGTTACGGTAAGATCCAATTTTAGCTTTCTGGAAAACGTCAATACGAGAGGCTTCAAAGATATTCACCTAAAATTTAAAGCCGCTCTCTCTTGGAGATGGGATTACGGGGATTGTTTTGCTTTGAGCTCATTTGAGCATAGATTTCTTTCATAATCGTGTAAAAATTATAGAAGTTATTTAAAGTGCTACATACACTCTTAGTCCATCACAAAAGGGTGGACTGTGTCAAATGCAGTGGAAAGAGAAGTGGCAAATAGATCATCCCAGGTGAATGCCCTGGGTCATGGTGACTGCAGGCATTGCTATTTGGGAGCTGAAAGTGAAGAAGGTACTATAAAAATGACAAACTATTCATAGAAACTATAACCAAATATAATTGGGGCGAGAAGAGTGGTGGGAAAATATCTCAAAAACTGGGCTACATTAACCAGGGAGAAGCATAAGCATCTATCTTCAGCTTCCTTTTATAAATAGGATATTAGCAGATGGAATTGGGTTGGAAAAACATGGTCCAAAAAAAAAAAAGGCTTATTTAATTAAAAATAAAATATGATAATACAATTACCAAAACATTCTTTTACTTTATGACTTTATTGTGTTCAACTCTGTCTCAGGCCTGGGTCCCTTTGCATCCACTTAAAGATGCTCCCAGGAACTGGAACTGAAGCCTAAATAGTTCAGAAGGCGGCCCAGGGCTGCAAACCATGGTATTCTGGCACAAATTAGAGATAGAAATTTCACTTTAACTT
Organism: Lepus europaeus; assembly: GCF_033115175.1. Taxonomy (NCBI): domain Eukaryota; kingdom Metazoa; phylum Chordata; class Mammalia; order Lagomorpha; family Leporidae; genus Lepus; species Lepus europaeus. Next base: position 174,579,230 of record NC_084827.1, read on the forward strand.
CCTATACAGTTGTGATCTAATGATGGGTGTCTGTAAGCAGATACTTCTATGGCAGGGAAATTATATTCACCCCTAGGATACTTATATTTTTATTGGAAAGGATCTTGTTGTATTGAAGATCAGCAATGCAAGCATTTTGCTTCTGGTGTAGAGAAGAAAGCTTTTAACAAAGAGACTTTCCCACAAATGACAACTGTAAACCCCAGACCAAAAAAACAAACAAACAAACAAACAAAAAACAACTCCCCTCAAGGCTCTGGAAAATGAAGCAAAGTGGACAGGCTTTGGAATGTGGTCAACATACGGGGGCAGCAGCCAGTGCAGGATGAGACTGCTGTCTGAGGGATCCACCCCATGGACTATGCAAAGGGAGACAGATCCAGCACTCAACCTGCTCTTCCTGTATGGAGGAACCTGGGGAGGAGCCCAGGCCAGATGCACCATGAGGAATGAGGGAGGGTCCTGGAAAAGAAGAGAGGCAGAGAAGGGAATCCCCAAATTCTGAATAAGAACCCCGCCCACGTCTCCCGATGACCCCAGCACTGAAAGCAATCCCAAGTGTCTGAGCCCCTGCTTTCTGCAGGCTGTACTGAGTCCAGCCAGCGAGATCCACCTGCTTACTCTAGTGAACATTCCATCTGGGTTATACAGGAGTTCTCACTTCTATACAATGTTACTGTGGAACAGTTTCAAGATATTGACTCATTCACTCAACCAACAAATGTCTCATCTGTACTTAAGGGCTAGGTGTTCTAAGGACACAAAAACACATCAGCACCGCTGCCCACAAGGAGCCCAGAGCTCCCGAGGAGGAGTGGATAGAAAAGGACACCCCAATCACAATCACAGGAGGCAGAACTTGATTGCAGAGGAGCTGGGGTAGCAAAAAGAACATGGACTTCAGAGTCAAACCTGGGTTTACATCTTGGGTCCCCTAGGACCTAACAGCCCTATTTATAAAGGGGTGAGATAATATCTACCACTGTGTATAACATCTACCACCTTGTGAAGCTGTTGTGAGGAGCAAATAGGGACGTGTGTTCATCATTTACTCTCTATGGGCACTGTTCCAAGCCCTGTATGTGCATGGGTTCTTTAATCCTTATAATCGTTCCATTAGGTATGTGCTAATACTACCTTCACTCCATAGGTAAGGAAAATAAGGCATAGGGAATTTAAGAAACTTCTCCAAGGTCATCTAGTGTGCATGGTTAAACACAAATTCCAACTCTACTTGAACCTCAGCTGACTCCTAAATTACACTTGATAGTAACCTGACAGTGCTAAACAATTGGTTAACATACAGCAGACACCTAACAAATATTAGGTACCATCATTACTGTGATGCTTACTGCTGATGCTGTTGTTATTACTATGAGCCATTAGAAAAACAAGTAACACGTGTCTGTTCACCACAACTGTTAGATATCTGTTTCCCATAGCAGAGTACCTGAGTTCAAGTCCCAGCTCTGGCTCCTGACTCCAGCTTCCTGCCAATGCAGATCCTGGATGGCAGTGGTGATGGCTTACACAATTGGGTTCCTCCACCCAAGCAGGAGACCTGGATTGAGTTCCTGGCTTCTGGCTTTGGGAGTGAACTAGCAGATAGAAGTGCATTCTCTCACGTACTCTTTTTCTCTCTCTCTCTCTCACACACACACACACACTTAAAAAAAAGCTAGAAATAAACCCTTTGGAAAAAAAAACAAGAAACAAGAACATGATATCTGAATTTTTAAAGGTAAAAGTTATAGCAAAGCTAAATGACTGTCATGTGCAGATCTGGACACACACTATGAGAAACTGAATTTTGTGTCTATCTGGCAGGTACATTCGACCTCTTTTTAAAAGGAAAAGCATCAAGACACCATCACTCATTCATTCATTCATTCACCATTCATTAAGACAACTTCTGACGGCCACCTGCCAGCACATAACTGGGTGTTAGAGTGGTTCCCAAAGAAACCATTTACTGGAGGTAAAGCTGAGTGGCAGGACCAGTTACTCATTAAAAATTAGGATGACAAAGAAAAGATTTAGTCATTCACTAAGAGTTAATGCAGCTGTTGCTCCTACTGCTAATGGAAAAAAAGCAAGCAAACAAAATTCTGTGCAGTTTTTATTTAAACAATCTCAGAGAAATCACACTATGTGAAAAGACCAAAAAAAAAGGAATAAAGAAAAGACAAATGTACAGTTATTAAACAAAAATTAATCATCATGCACCAAACAGAGAAATAAAATTTTACTTACATGTGCTATGTCTTAATACCCTACTTTGCTTCCAAGAAATTAAACTAAATACCACTTGGAACTTCAGGGGTCTCAGCTGCTATGATTTCTAAATACAGGGGTGATTGAGGGATGTGCCAAATTCTAAAAGAATAAGAACAGCATGTTCTCCAGGCCTGTTAATTTTATGAGGACGTGTTGCACATTTCTTATGTAAAGACATGCAGTTTCCTACGGTCCTAAGAGAGTACTTTCAGTAAGATCATATACATAAGGGTACTGAAAAAAAGAAACCAAAAACTCCAAACCCAGAACTGGATCACTCCCAGATCCTTACTGTGTCACACGCCCAGTTGATGAACAATGCACATTATCTGTGAGATAACTTCCGTGACATGTGTTGTTATTGCTGTAAATCCCTATAAGATGGAAAGCATTGCCAGTGAAATCTGAGTTGGACAAAAGGCTTTCTAGGACTAGATTACCCGAGGCTATGAAACGCAAGAAAAACAAAATGGTTTGGATAAACCCTGGGTGCTTATTGCAATGGGATTTAACCCATGGGCCCTTTGGGCCAAGACTGCAGGCTTGCCCTGGAGTCACTCAGAGGTTAGAAAATTTTTCTCTGCAAACGTTACTTGAAGCAAGATGGATTTGTTGACTCAGTAGGGAGCTCTTAAAGCTGAAATATTTGAACCAAAGACTTTTAGGGATGGGGCTCCTCAATGGGAATGTGGATGGGTCAGTTCTCATTTTACCACGTGGAAACAAGGACTGGAAGAGGTAAACTGAGGACTTGCTCATATGATTTAAAGTGATATGCTTAATCAAGAATCTTCATCACAATGGCTAACATTATTCAGCACTTACTCTTTGTGAAGCACAGAGCTAAGGGGTTTCTATTCTTCACACCAGCTTTCGAGGGGAGCACTAATATCTCCCTTGTTTTATGTATGAGAAGAATACGCCTTGGAGAGACAGAGCCTGTCAAAAGAGGCGGCTCCAGACTTCCAGCCTTCACAAGGCAACCCTGAGGCCCATCTACAATCACTTATTCTACTGCCTCACCCCTGGGCCAGAATGAAGTCAGGTGATCTCCAGGCCAGAGAAAGGCACCAGCTCTTCACATGTGGTCACAGAAGCTTCCATGGCTGACATATCCAGTGCTGAATTCTAATAGTTCCAGGACTGAAAGAAACATGTCCAAACTTACCCGACTGCAAAACTTGCCTTCGTGCTGAATAGTGCAAAGGCACTGTGCATCTATAACCTTACCATTAGTGGTAGCAGTAGTGTCTTTTCATTACTGTTTTTGAATGTAGTTGATAAAATGATACTTTCTCAAAATAGTGCATGTTCTCCCTTCAGTCTCTGATTTCTCTAGGTCTCTGTAATTGGTGATTCTGTTGTATCAGGTGCAGTCTATTCTGATGTGAACGGTCACACTCCTAGCTCCAGCAAATGTCCTTCATTGCTGAATGTGCCAACCAATGGCTTTCTTTTTCCTCTTTATGAATGTATGTGGTGTTCTACTTTAAACTTCTAGTGTGCAAGAATACGAATTGAGATACTGAAGTAAAGATGATGTCTGGATATTAGTATTCAGCTTTTATTTACATGCATGTCTAAATATACTCATACATTTAAATATCAATATGCAGTGATAGTAAGTATACATAATTAGACATCTTCAGAATTAAAATGCATTTAGTTGAAAAATTTAAGGATCTCAAAGTTCTAAACCAAACATTCAGATAACTCCCAGGGTGCATGGCAGGTGCATGAGCAATCACACTTCCCTGTGGTATGGTTACTCTCATTTCATAAAGTGGAAGCAAGGAAATACTTGTGATGTTTTTACTTGGCACTCTAATCACCCCCACTGGAACCGGAATCTGAAAGTACACTTCTCCAATATGGATCCAGGGAAAGTGAAGTAGAAATTCAAAGACAAGATAAAAGACATTGATGAGAAAAAAAATCTCCGTGTAGGAGAACAGACAGCCCCAGAAGGAATGCAGGAGAGATTGGGACTGCACAGCCACCTTTTCAATGACTCACTCTGAACCTTGGGGAAGGGGCTAAAAAGAAGCCAGGAGTCAGACATAGTAGCCAGGAAGGAATCCAACCTTGGAGGGCCTGGCCCAGATGAGATGGAGAAAGATCTTTGAAAAGAAAAGGATGAAGGTAAGAAGGAGGGGAAGGAGCCATAATGTGGACACGCAGCGTTGAAAGTGCTACCCAGAGGGAAAATCCAATTTTAACCGCTTTCTGCTCTGGAAGAGACTGTTGTAAAAGGATTTCACTGTACTTACAGACACACACACACACACACATGCAAGACAGAAAAAAAAAGATTTTCTTGCTTTTTCAGACTTAAGTAGTGGGGGCATTTAGAAATTTTAGAACCCAAAAACCTTGCCTCTTTTTTTAATCATGATGACGGTAAAAAGATAATCTTTAAATAAATAAGCATCATAGAATTTATCTTTAAAAAACATATGTGTTTAGAGACATCATCAGACAGTGGGTGATAGCACAGAAGCCAACATGCCTGGGTTTTCACTATGAACTGTGTGGCTTCAGGCAAATTATTTACCCTCTCATTGCCTCAGTTTCCCAATCTGGTAAGTGGAAATATTAATAGTATGTATTTCCTAGGTTTTAAAGATTTATTTATTTATTTGAAAGTCAGAGTTACAGAGAAGCAGAGGCAGAGGCAGAGGCAGAGAGAGAGAGAGAGAGAGAGAAGGTCTTCCTTTTGCTGATTCACTTCCAAAATGACCACAATAGCCAGAGCTGAGCCTATCCAAAGCCAGGAGCCTTTTCTGGGTCTCCCACATGAGTGTCGGGGGCCTAAGGACTTGGGGCATCTTCTACTACTTTCCCAGGCTATAACAGAGAGCTAGACTGAAAGTAGAGCATCTGGGACTTGAACCAGCACCCATATGGGATGCCAGCAATCAGACAGTGGCTTTACCCACTATACTACAGCGCCAGTCCCAAATTGTTGGGTTTTATAATTGAGTTATTTACAAAATATTAATTAGACTCCTGGGAAAAGAAAACATTACCTATAAATAGGGCATCTGGAGTAAGCAAGGGCAGGAAAATAAGTAAAATACACTTCCCTCTTCGAATGGATAACACAGGAAAGCAGAACAGAGTCAACACAAACGTCCAAAGGCAACATGGTGGAAAGGAGGTAGCAAAGAGCAGTGGCGGACTCAGAACTCTAGAACATTCTGTGGATCTGAATTTCAAACTTGCTACAACAACATAGCAAGGTGAGATGTGAGAAGGATCCGAAGGACACAGTGTTTTTCAAATATTAACTACTACACCAGAACAGGCCAGCGAGAGAGGCTGTTTAAGAATGCCAGGCACCTTAAAATCAGTGCCATGCCGCAGCTGAGAAGCCCAGAACATTGCTAGGACTCCTTCGAAATGTTCACCCAGTCCCTCTCTTCCCTGGGAGAGCAGCCTCCGAATGGCAGTCTTCTGAGAAAGACTGCTGAGAAATTTGTCTTGATCCTGTCTGCAATTTCAAAGCAATACCTTTCTCTTGGCTCTATTCAGGCAGCACAGAGGAACTGATAGGGCACTGATGGGCCATGGATAGGAAAGGAAGAGAAGGGTCCTTCAGCCATTCCGTGGATACCCAAGGCTTAAATTACAATCTATAGGCCAACATCTCTGTGTTTGCACTTGGCCCAGACTTCTTCCAGAGTCATACAGCACCTGCCCAGCTAACGTCTCCATCCGAACCTCCCAAGGGTCCCCCATATTCAATTCCAAAATGCAGCTCTTCTCCATTTTCTGTTTTTCCATCAATGGTACAACCGACTACCAAATGCCAGAAGCCACAAGTGGGCTCCCTCACTCCGCCCCCTGTGCACATCCCATCCTTCTCCAGCCCCTGCCAAAGACCTCCCAAACCCATCAGCTTCTCTCTGTTTCACATCCTATCCTTCCATTCCTAGAAGTCAACATCCATGAGGGCACATCAAACAGGTTGTTCAAAGTGGAATTGTAAGTTTATCTTGATGCAAAAAAGGTTTTGAAATCTGTGCACAATTCTTTCATAAGATGGCTTTTCCATGAAGGACCCTCACATTCGTGTGTGGGAGGAGCTGTGTCATCCCGACTATTCCATCCTAGCAGCTGGCACACAGGAAGTGCTGAGCAGTCTCTGTGGACCTGGGAAAGGAAGTATGAGCAAAAACAGAATCCCAGGGCTCAAGGCCGTCCTTTATGACCAGCTTGGTTTTGTGCAAATCACCGCTTCACTGAGCCTCTGAATCTTAACTTTCTGGTAATAATCAAAGCAATAAAAACAAAACACATAGGATTTGTCCAAGCTCTTTTACCAAACTCCCATTCAATTTCCTTTTGGCCTTGAAGCCTGCCCTTGACTAATGGCAAATCCTGCAGCCAGAGTTAGGTGGTAGCCTGTTCACCAAAGGAATGATGAAGTGTTCACAGGCAAATGACAATTGATGCTAAGTGCTCAAAAATCAACATGGGTGGTGTTTCCAAGTTTTCTTACTGAGCAAAGAGAGTGGAGCTTGCACTGCAAAAAAAAGAGCAAATAGATGAGACCCCATCACCATGGTAACGTGTTCATCTCCAGCATACACAGCTAAACAAGAGACACCTGGAGGTAGAGGGGGATACAGCCATCTCACCCCGTCCCTGCCCAACAGACAACAACCTGCCCTTCTGTGGTTGACATCCAATGCTTTAACATTTTTAAAAAATCATTTTTGGGGGCCGGCGCTGCGGCTCACTAGGCTAATCCTCCACCTTGCGGCACCGGCACACCGGGTTCTAGTCCCGGTCGGGGTGCCGATCCTGTCCCGGTTGCCCCTCTTCCAGGCCAGCTCTCTGCTGTGGCCAGGGAGTGCAGTGGAGGATGGCCCCAAGTGCTTGGGTCCTGCACCCCATGGGAGACCAGGAGAAGCACCTGGCTCCTGCCATGCGCCGGCCGCAGCGCGCCAACCGCGGCAGCCATTGGAGGGTGAACTAACGGCAAAAGGAAGACCTTTCTCTCTGTCTCTCTCTCTCACTGTCCACTCTGCCTGTCAAAAAAAAATTTTAAAAAAAATCATTTTTGGGACCAGTGCTGTGGCACAGTTAAACCACTGCCTGCAGCGCACCATTTCATGTCCCAGCAGCTCCACTTCCAATCCAGCTCCCTGCTAATGCACCTGGGAAGGCAGCAGAAGACGGCTCAAGTACTTGGGCTCCTGTCACCAACATGGGAAATCCAGAAGAATCTCCTGGCCCTGGCTTTGGCCTGGCCTAGCCTCAGCCATTTGGGGAGTGAACCAGTGGACAGAAGATCGCTAGCTCTCTCTCTCTGGGACAGCACTGTGGAGTAGAGAATAAAGCTACCACCTGCAGTGCCAGCATCCCATTTGGGCACCAATTCAAGTCCTGACTGTTTCACTTCTGATCCAGCTTCCTACTAATATGCCTGGAAAAGCAGCAGAGGATGGCCCAAGTGCTCGGGCCCCTGCACCCAAGTGGGAAAGGCAGAGAGAGAGATTTTCCATTCACTGGTTCACTCCCCAAATGCCCACAACATGTGGGGCTAGGCCAGGCCAAAGCCAGGAGCCAGGAACTCTATCCAAGTCTCCCACATGGGTGGCAGGGACCCAAGAGACCCAACCATTTGAGTCATCACCACTGCTTCCCAAGGAATGTACCAGCAGGAAGCTGGAATCGGAAGTAGACCCAGGACCCTAATCCTGGCAACCAGATACAGGATGTGAGTATCTTAAAAGAAGATCAGGGTACAATGCTGAGGACCCAGAGCACTGGAGTTACCAGGAGGGCCCACAGCTTCCTCCAGCTTCTCAAGCAGGGGCCATTCAGGGTGATTTTTAGTGCAGAAAAGTCCCCTGATGCACTCGGGCTCTACGTTTAATCTCTGCACAGGATATGACTCTATTTCTTGTAGTTGTCAAAGTCACTTTTGTGGATCAGGAGCTTACATGCTGGTCTTAAGGAGAAAAACCTCTAATATCATGTTATTCTTACAACATTAAAGGTTTAAAGTAATCCCTCCCATAATATCCCTCCAAGCATAAATGGAACAAAACTTCCTTAGAGCACAAACTCATTCCTGAACACCAGCTTGCTACCTGAGGTTATCTGCCTGTTTTCTTTGGGTTGCAGCTATGAAACTAATAGTAAAACTCTCTCGTAAAATAAAAGTAGCCCTAAAGATGTGGCTTGAGTTTTCACAGACATCGTCAACTTGATTTAATACAAAAGTAGGTGAATTTCATATTGAATTCTGTTATGTGAATTTATCAAAAACCAATTCATGTATCAAAAACCAAACAATTTAAAGAAATAGGAATCTTAACAAGTAGAATTTCACCATTCGAAAGAGATTCCACTTCTTTGTAGCTATCCATTTCTCAATGTGAAAATAAAAAGCACAGAAATTCCGAGAGCATAGCTAATAAGCAAACACAATTTTCAAGTTACCCTAGCAGAGAGCTGAAAACAAGGGACTATCTTCTATTTTTGTTTTACAAATGGAAAGCTTTCTTGTGTAGAGTTTTTCAGAAATTTAAAGTACAAAACTGATCGGTTTAAGCCTTAATGAAAATGAAAGGTGGCCCTGAAGTGATAAATAAGAGTTACCTTCTAGACACTGGCAGGTGAACCCACTGAGACTGGAAACGCAGGTGGCTCCATTTCTGCACGGGTCCAGGATACAATAATCAATCTTGGATTCACAAAGCTGTCCAGTGTAACCTGAATAAAACAAGATGTGCGTTTTATAAAGCCTTATCCTAAAGCCTCCATGACCACCCCACAAACTGATGGACTCCAATGGTGCTGCCCAAGGAAAGCAGCAACCTTGACCTGATCTCCCACCCACTTCGTGATCTAATTTAGTTTTCAGTTAGAAATAATTATAGCAGGTTAGAATCATAATTGAAAAAAAAATCATTTATTTTTCAAACTGTTTATTGTAAAAAGCATTAGAAAAATGGCTAGGTATTAAAACTTCTAATTTGTAATATTTTAAAGCTGGAAGAACCATCTGTGCTAATTCTGCACTCTCTCCCCTCATTCCAAAGATAAAGAGATTGTGGCATATATATGATACTAAGCACGTTAATACATTATCCTTAATACTTATTTGAGTCACAAATCCAACTAAATTCTCAGTAAAGCAAGCCTCCCATGGTGATTTTATTGGATAATAACATAATCACACACATGGGATAGGAAATAAGGATGTAAATCTATTGGAACACCTGTGAAGCCAAAAAGTTTAAATAAATTCCAGATTTTTTTATCCGTTTTGAAAACAAAGACTGCCACAGAGACAAGTCTAAAAAATAACAAGCTAGCCTATTTCTTATCTTAAAGTGAGAAATCAAAGAAAGTGGATTATGGAGGAATACTTGGGATAAATACAAGACTTAAAATAATGAGAGAAAAAGGTGCCCTTAGTCATGTTATTTGAGCGACATTAATACCCTGGAGAAATAATACCCTCTCAGAAAGTTTTATGCATAGATATTTTCTACACATTTATAACCATCCTGTAACATTTTATATATTTCTAGGGTGGTTTAAATACAGAAAAACTTATCTTCCAGAATTAGTAGTTCAGAGAGGCTGTCATTATTACTTGAATCTGAGATTTACAAAAATAAACCAGTGATATTAGGTAAGAAATGATTTGTCTGAGCTTCAGTTACCTGCCTAACTAGCTTCTATTACAGATTGTGGATGGAAGACAAACATTTGCAACCCTACTGTTCTACAACCTTTGCTTTAAAACAATCCAGGGGGTTCCAGGTGACTCATGAATATGCAAACAGGACCAGAAAAGCCTATGGAATAAATATCCAATACCAGCATAAAATCTATCCCATAACAGTGTATTTTAAGATTAAAACACTAGATTAAGAATACATTTTCAAATGAAAGCTCTAGATTCAAAACGAAAGAGAGGGCATTGTGTTCAGGAGTCTTTCCCATAACGAGGACTGGAGAAACTGTATCCACATGTAGAAGAGTGAGTCTTGATACTGCCCTCTACCCCCATCTCCTACCGCATGCAGAACACAACTCGAACTGGATCATAGACCTAAACAAAAGACCAGAAACAACTAGAAGAAAACATGGAGGAGACCTTTGCAGGACATTGGAATCAGCAAAGATTTTTTTTTTATCAGACTCCAAAAGCTCAGAAAAGAAGCAAAATAGATAAATGGGATTTCATAAAACTCAAGAGCTCCAGTGCAGCAAAGGAAACCATCAAGAGAGTGAAGAGACAACTTACAGAACGGGAGGAATAATTTCAAGTCATATATCTGAAAGATGGCTAATAAATAGTCCATGTAAGAACTAAATTCAGTAGCAAACAAACAGTCCAATTTAAAAATGGGCAGTAGATTTAAACAGGCATTTCTCAAGTAAGGCATAAAAGTGGCCAGAGTATACATGAAAAAATATTTACCATCACTAATATTCAGAGAAATAATTGTCAAAACCACTGTTAGACATCATCTCACGCCAGTTAGGTTGGCTATTAACAAAAACAAACAAACAAAAAAAAAAGATAATAAGTTTTGGTGAAGATGTAGAAAAAAGGGGACAGCCATTGTGGAAAATACTATTGAGGTTTCTCAAAAATAGGACTACCACATGATGTAATAATTCTACTACTGAAATGAAATCATCAGTGGAATTAATTAATTAACCTGCACTCCCATGTTTACTGCAGCACTGGTCACAAAAGCCAAGAAACGAATACAACCTAAATGTCCATCAACTGGATAAAGAAAATGGGGTTTAGGTATACATGATGGAATACTACTCAAGTAGCCATGAAAAGGGATAGAAATTTACAACACAGAAGTAAATGAAGATCATCATTTTAAGTGAAATAAGTTAGGCACAGAAAGACAAGTACCACATGATCTCAGTCGTATGGAATCTAAAAAAGTCAATCTCATAGAAGTTGAGAATGTAACAGTGGTTGCCAGAGGCTGCTGAGTGTAGAAGATTGGGAAAGATGGAGAGAGGTTGATCAATGGGTACTTAGTGATAGTTCTGGTGCTCTATAGCACAATAGGGGGACTGCAATGACCAAGTACTGTGCATTCTGTAACGTGGAGGAAAGTCACTTAACACAGCATTATGCCTAAGGCACTCGGCATCACTCTCATCAACAAACACGCGTGTAACATGAAGGAAAAACAACAGGAGATGATAGATAAGAAAATACATAGATACAGACATGGAGATAATTATAAAATAAAAGCCCTAAATACTCCTCTGTATGTGATTTATGCTCGGGCTGGAGGTGCCAATATATTATTGTAGTCCTTGCCTTCAAAGGCTCTGCAACAAGGCTAGGAATGTGCATTGTGCATTCATGAAAAAGACAGCTGAGTGCAAGCGGTAGCTTCCTGGCAGTGTGGCTTAAAGAATGCAGATGGCATCATGAAACCCATCACTGAGAAGGCTTTCAGTTGACCACAGAATCCACAAAACCATGAGTGACAGCCAGAGTCACCCAGGTGTCACCTTGCCAGGGCTCCATGTCCCTAAGGAATAGAATACAAAAAGAATGAGGATCTCCTGTGAACACAAAATCCTTCAAAGGAAACTTTAAGGTCCACCTTCTCTGAATTTCTTTGGAAACTTTAAATGTATTTAAACACAGGGAGACTAGCATATAGACTTCACATATCTATCCCCTCACTTCAATAATTATGAACATTTGGTGCATTTAATTTAACCTGCCCTCTCATATTTCCATATTTTCCCCATGAGGGTACCTTAAAGCAAATTTAATTTCACCTCTAAATATTTCAATGTGTTTCTAACTCAAGGAAATATTTTAAAGATCACTTTTAATAGCCTCTTTAATTAATGTTCAGTTCCATTTATAAATTCAATTAAACACTTTAACCACATCTATCATTATCAAGAATTTTAAGAACAACTGTCTGATAATACACAAATCTTCCCAAGCACTTATTTGCTATCAAAGATCTAATAAATGAAACATAAAAGTAAGAGGAATCTGAAGTTCTGTTAAATATGTCAAGACTGTGTGCAAGGTTAGTAAGATTTCAATGTAGGAGACAAATTCAAATGTGTGGGTATTGGAGGTTGCCATAACTATTGGAGGATCCCACCAGCATTTATCGGATGAAGATAAAGTCTTACTGTAGCTGAGAAGGTTGAACATAACAGTGTTACACTTAAATGCCAATAATCCCCAATGAAAAACAGTGGCCCAGAATCAACAACAAATAGTCACTGCTCTTCTTGAGGTCTAAAGTCTTTAAAGATTTTTTTAAATAAACTATTTAAATTTAGATTTAAATTTGCAAAGCAAAAGCTATGAGGTAGTCCAAAGAGTTCCCATATCCCCCACATTTGTCCCAGAAAATATGGAACTATGAAGAAAAGGACTATGTGCAACTAGCTGGACCTGAAGCAAAGGATTATGTGGACATGGCTACAGTTCAGTGTCCCTACAGATGAAGACACACAGAGGCATGTGGGAATCACGGGGAGGAGGCAGGTGGTCAGGCTGTTTATGAGAGACCAGCTCTATTGAGTATGCTTAGGTGAAAGTGGCCAGTATGGTCAGCAAGAAGCTTTAGATCTGTGGCTGTACATCTACACCAAGATCCGAGGCTTGTCCACACCAGGCTCCAGGCTCCTCAGAACCATCCAGGTATTACTACTGTCCTCAGTGGAGTCTCTAGTTGAAAGTTCCAAGGGTACCGCAGTTGAAAGCTCTCCTCCTGACAGCTGGCTGGGGCCAGCTCTGGGAGAACCAAGGCAGAGAAGGAAGCATGCGCATCTCTGGACTGAGGGGCTGAGATACCAGGAGTCTTTTCTTGGATCCCCAGAGAGCACTGACTTAACTGAAGTTGTCAGACAAATCACTGATGCTGATTTCTATGTAATACTCCACACCCGATAACTAAGACTTCTGCAAATCATCTTCCTTGTGTCTTCAATTTTCCTTCCATCTCATAACCAGAGTCAAAATCATATGAGTGACTGCTAGGAAATCCAATGAAAAAGGCTTTGCCCAGGTCCTTTCTTCCATCCTTCTGAAAGTTCACCTCTTCTCTGGGGAATAGTAACAACATCAACCATGCGTAACAAGTCCTTATCCTACCAAAGCAGTGACAGACACATACCAGGGCCAATGCTGCAAAAAGAAAGGGAATATGTGCTAGCCTTGTTGTGTGTTGTGGGAAGATTTGCTGTAACACACACACACATAACACACATTCACACACACAAACTCATACACACATATACACATATACACACACATACATACACACATACACTCACACACACATTCAAACACATACACACATACTCATACACACATACACTCACACACACATACATATACACACATACTCCTACACACACATTCACACACACTCATACACACATATACACATATTCATACACACACATTCGCACACACTCACATACCTACACACTCACACACACACTCATACATATACACACATACACTCACACACACAAACACATACACACATACTCATACACACACATTCACACACATATACTCTCACACACACATACATATACACACATACTCCTACACACACATTCACACACATACTCATGCACACATATACACAAATTCATTCACACACACTCACACATACGCACACACTCACACACATACTCCTACACACATACACATTCTCATACACTCACCCACACACACACATTCACACACACACAAGCATTTCAGCCTTAAAAGCCTATGCTATAAGTTCCCAAGTGAAAGACTGACAAGACACAAGAGAAGCCCACACAAAGGCACAGAAAAGCTGTGGATGTCACTGATACGCTCCAGGAATGCTCAACGGTGACAAACGTCCTTCATTCTGGTTCCGGAGTACAAGACAAATACCAGTAACTGTCAAAGTCCCTTTCCTTTCGGCTGTTGCCATAACTCCTCCTCACAGCTGGACCATAAGCATGGTCACAACCTATTCCCACCACCCCAGAGCCTATTCCCAGACAACACTGCCTGGGACTCCAGCAGGGGTCTCCAGCCCATGCCTTCCCATCCACCTCGCCTCCTCCACTCCTTCCTCTCCACGAATCAAAGACAGGAGAATCGTCCCAGATACCGAGTTCTTGTGAGACAGACAAGTAGCCCGGGAGGTCCTTCTAAAGATAGAATTTATATCTCATTTTCCAATACTGAAAACCTTCCAGTGATTTCCCAAAGGGTTAGGGATAACCCCTAAAACTTCGCCCTCCCACTAAAAGGCAGATCTGGCTTCGCCCCTTCATCCTGGCCCACTCTCACCATTGACCACGAGGCTGCCACCGCCTGGGGCCTTGTCCTTTCCCATGTTGGCCAAGCTCCCTCACAGGTCTTAGCACCATGTTCATACTGGGGCCCCAGGGATGACCCGGGACGTGAGCAGATTCAACTCTCACAGACCAGCCCTGCGAAGAAGAAGGCGGCAAGGACCTGAAGTTGTCATGTAAGGGAGAAGTTCCTGGGAAAGGCAGCATGGACATTGTTGGGGGGCGCTGGTGGAATTGTGTTGGAATTTCATCTGCAAAATCAGAATATGGACAGGAGAGGTTACATACAGCTTGGAAGACCAAGCAAACGTGTAGCAAAGTCACCTCTAGTGCCAGGTTGGGGAGACACGAATATGGCAGGAAAGCTTTAAAAAAAAAAAAAGGTACCAAATGCAACTAAGTAGGGAGAAAAGTTTACTCCAGCAATTTAAATTTTTTTTTTTATTTGAAAGGCAGAGTAAGAGAGAGAAATAGAAATCTGCCCTCCACTTGTTCACTCCCCAAATGGCCACAATGCCTAGGTTGGGCCAGGCTGAAGTCATGAGCCAGGAACTCCCTCTGGGAATCCCACATGGCTACAGAGCCAAGCACTTGGGATATCGTCTGCCACGTTTCCACGTGCATCAGCAGAACAGCTGGAACAGAAATGGAGCAGTCGGGATTGAAACCAGCATCCATATGGGAGGCCAGAGTTGCAGGTGTGGCTTAACTCACTATACCACAACACTGGCCCCTTGCTGCAGCCCTAGTAGGGGCTACAGATAATATCGGAACAAGGAGGTGGTGACGACTCTGGAACCCAGGGACTGTGGATTCTGCCGTCAGACCCTTTACGAGAGTGTGGCCTTGGAGTGGGCTGTTCTTGGATGGTGTCACCTGTGTGTGCTCATCACAAAGATGGGAAGAACCGCACAAAGGCTCAGGACTTACGAGAAAGCCAGAAACTTCTCTCTCGGAATCTGTGGGCCAACTCCTACTCACCTGGGTCAAGAATTGCAACTGTCTTAGAATAACAGAACTCGTCTGTGGATGATAGGGGCCCAATAATCAGAAAGAGGAGAAAACACATGTGGAGATGAGGAGCAATGACACAGGCCAAGTCCTTGGTGTTTGGGTCTGCACCTGCTGGGATGCCCAGAACCTATTAGGATTGTGGAGACGTGGTGGATGAGAGAATCTGTCAGTCCTGGTTATTTTAAAATTTAATTAATAAAAATTAAATTTTAGGGGCAGTGCTTTAGTGCAGTGGGTTAAGCCAAGGCCTGCAGTGTCAGTATCCTAGATGAGCAGATTCCAGTCCCAGCTGCCCCTCTTCCAGCTCCCTCTGACACACCTGGGAAAGCAACGGAGGATGCCTCAAGTACTTGGGGCCCTGCACCAACACAGGAGACCTAGGAGAAGCTCCTGGCTCCTGGTTTCAGCCTGGCCGAACCCTGGCCATTGCAGCCAGTTGGGGAGTAAACCAGCAGATGAAAGACACCTTTCTCTTTCTCTCTCTCTCTCTCTCTCTCTCTCTCCCTCTCTCCCTCTCTCCCTCTCTCCCTCTCTCCCTCTCTCCCTCTCTCCCTCTCCCTCTCCCTCTCCTTCTCCCTCTCTCTATAACTCCAACTCTCCAATAAATAAATAAATAAATATTTTTTAAAAATTAATTTTTATCGGCCATCTTAAGTTGGAAGACACGTTTAAATCAATGCACAGCTGGGGTGTTCAACAGAGCTTGAGAATCATTGTAGTTTCTGAGTTTAATTTTCACAAAGCAGCAAACACAAAAGCCAAATTCAGAGTCCTCCCTGAGCACCAGAGCCATTCTAGCACAGCAGCGACCCCATCATGGCCTTGCACAGCTACTCCCTCTGACGAACCCTTCCAGGGTCACCTGGCTCCTCAGTCAGGTCTAAGTTCAGACCCCACCTGTTCAGACCTTGACCACCTGCCTTCCTTTGCTCTCCAACTTGGTGTTTATTTCCACTTGACAACACACACATAGACTTGGTGCCTCCCCACAAAAAGGTGCCATCCAGGGAGCCCCCTATGTGCGCCTGGGGCTCCTGAATGCCTGATATGATATTTACTATGTTTATCATTGCGTGAGATTTCTTTCTTTTTTTGTTTGTTTTGGTGTCCTTTCAAGCATAAACTCCGTGAGAATCAGGACTTTGTCTGCCTTAATCGCTGGGCCCTCAATACATAAACATCTCCTGGCACAAATATTTGTCAAAGGAATGAATCTATTTGCTTAAAGGTTTTGCCTTAAAATCAGCTAAATATTTCAAGTTAAATTTTGTCTTTCCCTAAGCAAGGGTACCTAGAACAACATGGGAGAAGGATGCTAGGAGCTGTTCTTCCTAATGCACATTAATATTAATACGTTGCTTTTAAAATAAAAAGTGATTATCTCAAAATCATGCTGCCAAAATCACCTTGTGTGCAAACAAAGCCCGTGTCCTCAGCTTGAGAAACACCGGCATGAAGAGTTGCCTTGCCAAAGGGCCCCTCCCTCCCCCTCCCCGGTCAGACTGGGCTGAGAGGAGAATTAACTGACTCTCTTCTGAACTTCAATCCTGCCTCTCCGGCTGGTGTTGGGAGCTTCTAACAGGTCCCCGCTTCATGGGAAATTAACAAGGGGGAAAGAAAACTCTTCATCCTTTTCTCCCCTAACTTCCCCTCCTGAATTTAGTTCTGTAGGGCACTGGTTATCACCCAGGGTGGTCCTCTCCCCAGGGTTCATTTGGCAAAGTCTGGAGAAACCGCTTATTACCATATCTCCGGGGGTGCGATGGCACCAGTGGGCAGAGGCCAGGCACACTGCCAAGCATCCTGATACACAAGAAAGCCCCTACAACAAAGAGCCACCCAGTCAAAATGTCTACCGCAAGCGTGGGAAGCCCTGCCTTAAGTCAATGGGACCTTGGTCCTTTGGACTCAAACCCTTGGTTTTTGTCCAAAGGCCTCTTATCTTCCCTAAAACAGAATCCAGAACTTTCTAAAGCACAGAAACAGACAGTTGAGAACACTGCCACCAATCAGAACCCTTAGGAATAGTTGTAACTTCCAGCAAATTAAAGACCATTTTAAAGGAAAGTGATTCTAAACACTGTGTCACTGTGGAACGTATTATTGTGATAGTCAACGAATCAGTAAAAATAATTGGTTCAAAAATAGATGAGGGGGCTGTGCTGTGGCGAAGCAGGGTAAGACACCATTCGCGACACCAGCACTTCATATGGGAGTGCCAGTTCAAGTCCTGTCTGCTCTGCTTCTAATCCAGCTTCCTGCTAATGTGCCTGGGGAGGCAGTGGACGATGGCCCAAGTACTTGGGGGCCTGGCACCCACGTGGGAGACCAGGATGACATTCCTGGCTTCTGGCCTCAGCCTGGCTCAGCCCTGGCTGTCGTGGCCATCTGGGCATTAAATCAGCAGACAGAAGACCTTCTCTATCTCTCCCTCTCTCTTGCTCACTCAGCCTATCAAATAAATAAATAATCTTTAAAAAAATTGATGACTATTGGAAATACTGATCTATCCTCCTAGGGGGTCACAGAGGTTTTACTGTCTCTTTGAAGAACATTCTAGTACGACACAGATATAAGAAAAGTGGTGATTCAGGAAGTGTATAGCAAGGTCGTCTTTTGAGGACATATGGTACCACTGGGAAAATTAACTGAGGTTTACTGCTTTTAAAGCAGTTTGGCTATGAGCAGTGATGCTAGCTGAAATAAAGCCCATGTATCAGCAAGGGAGGCTTAGAGAATACATTTACTTAAAGGACAAAAGGTAGGAGCTGATCAGATACCTTTAGGGAAATGCATTAAATTATAAAACCATTCAGTGGGTGTTAACGGATTACATTTGGACTAATATCAATTTGGAGTATTTGGTTTCACATTATTTTGTATTTAGTTGTAAAATACAAATGAAAATTTATTAGCTTATGAAGAGAGAAGGTTTCCCTATGACTACCTAAATGCCTTGGAGAAAACCATATTGAAGTAGAATCTGAATTTCTAGAAATATAATTGTTAAAACACCACCCCGTTCACCCACGTAGCATAACCTTTACTGCCTATAACCTCCAAATGAAGGAAAGCCTTCTAGAGGTCAGTGGAAATCACATGAAGTATAAGCAAAGGTGGCTAAATGAATCAGACTATCAAAACAAACAAACAAAAAATAACCGCGCACACACACACTGCAGTTAATCAGTTGCATTTTTTTAAATGCAACCCCCATTGCTGCACAATTGTCTTTAGGACGTTTATTTCTCAGTGCCTCCACTGAAACACAGATGACTTTCCTCCATGCTGCTTTGGCTGTGTGAGGTGGAATCTAATTGCTTCTTCCGAGAGCTGTCCTGAAAGCTTCCAGCGTGGGGATTGTGGTGGGAGCTATTTTTAACACTCCTGCTCTTTTTATAGTCTGGTCGGTGCAGAGAGGTGAAGCTGCAGGATTCAGATGGAAAGCCTGATGCTACCAAGAGAAGCCACCAGTCTCAGCTCTCACCCTCGAGGGATGTGAGCAGCCGGCCCCAGGGCCTCAGGCGCTGCTGCTGAAATGGAGCGCCTAATATTAGCACAGTGAAGCAAGAAATAAATAGCAGGAATCTGTACACCTCCAAGACACTCTGTCTCAGAGGCATCCAATTTCAAAGTTGAAAGGCAGAAATCACTCAACAGAAGACACCAGTGAGATCCACTGGCAGGAGGAACACGGGCACATCTGGACAAATGCAAACATGATTTTAAAACCAAGGAAAAGAAGGAAAGCTCTGTGAGGCCCATCTATGAAAGGCGATCAGTAAAATACAATTAAAATGAGAAAGTGAGAGAAAGCTGACATTCAGCAGAATTAGAAAAATGAATCTCAAGGCTAACACAAAAGCAACCACATCCAATAAGCAAACAAGCAGGAGACACAGCTGCACGGACAACGGCTTGGGGAGTAAAGGATGTAGGATGGCAATGCAGTGATCAGATATGAGTGCGGGCACACAGGGACTGACTTTGACCCTCATTTCTGTAAGAGGTGAAATGAGCATAATGATGGCTAGCTCCTAGGACAGCCGTAATGACTGCATGAGATCAACTCCAAGCAGCAGTCCTCACTTCCATCAGCTGCACCCTTGAATCCGTAACACCTTTCATGGTGCCTGCATGTTCTAGGTGGCTCAATACTTTGGGTTAAATGAAGAATGTATAGATGTATAGGTTTTAAAACCGCAAAGCAATATGCTGATATTGTTTGATCTCACAGTCTTTAACAAGAAATTTGGAGCAGTGGCTCTGAAAGGTGGTCCTCAAACCAGCAGCACCAGCACGATGTTGGGATGTTGGGAGCATGTTACGAATGGAATTGGATCAGCATCATCCCAGACCTGCTGAAGCAGCCACTGTAGGGGGGAGCCAGCGATGTGTGGTTTAAGAAGCCCTCCAGATGATTCTGATACGAGATACATACTGAAGTTTGAGAACCACTAGCAGGAAAACAAGTATATAAAAATAGCATATATCGATATTACTTAAGAATTATACACGGCCGGCGCCGCAGCTCACTTGGCTAATCCTCCAACTGCGGCACCGGTACCCCGGGTTCTAGTCCCGGTTGGGGCACCGGATTCTGTCCCGGTTGCTCCTCTTCTAGTCCAGCTCTCTGCTGTGGCCCGGGAAGGCAGTGGAGGATGGCCCAAGTGCTTGGGCCCTGCACCCGCATAGAAGACCAGGAGGAAGCACCTGGCTCCTGGCTTCAGATCAGCGCAGCCCACTGGCCACAGAGTACTGGCCATGGCGGCCATTTGGAGGGTGAACCAATGGAAGGAAGACCTTTCTCTCTGTCTCTCTCTCTCACTGTCTAACTCTGCCTGTCAAAAAAAAAAGAATTATACACATAATGTGGGTTACAGAGGAAAAAGATCCAAGTAAAATGGGTGAAAATCAAACATTATATCACATGAAAAGAGCTTTTCATGGCAGCATTGTCGGCATATCTGTGTGCACGTGAGAGTGGGAGCCCTTCAGTTCCACAATTGCACCTGCTATTGTGTTCTTTCCAGATGCACCTCCTTATTATTTAAGGATAAGTATTGATTATTTTGTCCCAACTCTCACCTCAGTGCCACGGGCATCATAAGGTGCTCAAAATAAAATAAGTTAGTAACTGTATAACCATCATGCTTGAGTATTTTGCAGATAAACCCTTTCATTCTAAGAGGAATGAATAAGACATTGTGATATTGATGTAGGTTAGAATCTATGACTCCTATATCTTCTGATATGGTGACTACAGAGAGGGGAGGATTTCCTTTCATTTAGTGTGTCCTGAAGATCACTCTTGAGACACTGAACCCAAAATGATGAAAAAATGTAAATTTCTTAAGAACGTGTGTTCTAGGACAGGCAAATTCAGGGGTGGTTTAGGGGAGATATTGATCCGTAGAATTGTAAGCTCATGTAATAAACTATCAAGGAGGTATTAATTTGCTTTTTCAGGAAGGGTTTTTTTTTGGGAGGAATGAAAATTCACATCTCGGGCATCTAAAATCTAGGAACACATCGTGCCTTCAGGGAGCTTACACTGCAGATGAGAAGAAAGGACCTGCTCATGTAGAGCAAGCAACACCAGGGGAGTAGTGACAAGTCAGGCACAGCTGGAAGACAGTGCACTCCACATGCAAAGGAGCTGGGGTCACTAAGGTGGTAACTCTGAGGGTTTCTGTGTGGAGTATATCCGTAGTATAGATGTATTATAGGTTGGTCACTTGCTAACACAATCATTTCCATTTGGGGCAACACCTTATAAGTCCTCTGTCCCTTCTCCCTGGAGCAGGTGCAGTGATCTGGCCAAAATGAAGTATCTGTAAAGGGGCCCTCAAACCTGGATGTGGGGTGGGGAGAGGGCAATGTGCCTCTGAAGACAGAATGAGAGCTCCAGTCCTGCTCACCCTCCTCTTTCTCAGTGGTGCTCAGAGGCTGCCAACTGCCCCTTATGACTCACCTATTCTGTGCTGGTGTGCATGTCTGTGTGCATGTGGGTACATGTGTGTGTGTGTACACACGTATTTAGATGTGTGTTACATGCATGTGTGTGGTTTTGTGCATGTATGTGCACTGTTACTGTGCATGTGTGCAGGTTGTGTGATATGTGCAAATGGGGATGTGTGTAAACACATGTGTCATGCACTCATAAGTGTGTGTGTGTGTGTTCTTGCATGGATTCTGTTCTACAAGGTCAATACCAGTATTCCCCTTCACTGATAAGAAAACCTGGGATCAGAAGAGCTAAGAAGAACTGCGGGTGACTCAGCCTGGAATTCAGCCCAGGACTGCAGAAACCCAACCCTGTGCTCATTACTCATCTTGTGTCCTCTCTCTCCTTCGTGAAACCCACCTGAAAGGACCGTGAGAGCCAAGCAAGGCCTGCCCCAGGAGTGGCCCACTCCAGGCCAGCTCTCCTGCGGGCTTCCCAGAGGGTCACAGGTGATCCACCACGGCTCATCAGAGTGAGAGGCCTCAGCGAGCTGGCAGAGGAAGCAGCGGCAGGGCGCTAGGCAGGGCTGCAGAACAGCAGCAGCTGACAAGTGTGCACTGCTTCCCATGCGCCAGCTGCCTCTCAGAGCCCGCCACATGGATCACCTGATCCAATTTTCACAGCAACCAGTGGTATTCAGGGATGCGCCGAATACCAAGCCCCCCTGCAGTCCACACAGAGACAGCTGACAGCCTTTGAGACCACATCCCTGCCCAAGGTCACACACACACACACACACACGGCAGGAGCAGGCTTGGCACTCAGGAAGCTGACTCCTCAGCCAAGGTTGGCTCTCTGGTCAGCCCAGGTGTGGGTTTCCTGAGTACCCTACTGGCAATTTTGAGCAAAGCAGTGTGGCATGAGAGAGGCTTGTCACAGTCATTCAGGCAGCAGATGACAACAGCTTGAATCCACATATCGGCCATGGAGAGGGAAGTGCAGGGCCAGATGGAGAATCACTGTAAATAAAGCAGACTTGGTGACTGTCCAAAGATAAATGAGACGAGGGCATCAGCCATAATGGTTGAGCCTCTGGCTGTGTCAAGAGAGCAACCAGGGCACCATTGACTGAAGTCGGAGATGTAGGAAAAAGCCAGATTTGCAGGCATGTGTGGGAGGCACGGGGTTGCCAGCAAGGTGAACCTGGGCTAGAGTCTGTCTGGGGAGGAGGTACAAGCGGATGCATCAATGCCAAGTCTAATAAACATGCTGGTGCTGAAACAGGAGGCCAAGCTGGAAGGAGGGTCTGGAAGTGATCCGCCTGGAGACAGCTCAGGGTGAGCGACGAGTACCACGGGCAGAGGAAACAGCCGGAGAGGGAGGAGGAGAGGCCTGCAGAGGTCTCAGGAATGGACACAGGTCGGTGCTCCAGGAATCAGAGAAATGGCCCCAAACAGAGGAGCGACATCAGCAGGAGGAGGACCAGGAAACAGCCTGAAAACCAACAGTGAGACGGACGCCACCAGTGATCTTGGAGAAGCCGCTTCACCACACAAACAGAAAAGCAGTGTCAGGGAGCGGGTGGCAAATTACAAGTTGGATAAATGCAATATGTGGTAGCAATGAAGAAGCGAGAGGAGAGGGGAAAGGAAATGGAGATGAAAGTGTAGGAAAAGAGGGGACAAGAGGAGAGGAGGCAGACAAGGAAAAGGAGTTGGAGGAGGAGGAAGAAGAGGGGTGCACATATGAAAGCAGCAGCAAGGACTCACTATATTCTTTTTTTAAAAAAAAATATTGATTTATTTGAGAGGCTGAGTAGAGGCATACAGAGGGTGAGATAGAGAGAGGTCTTCCATCTACTGGTTCACTCCCCAAATGGCCACAACAGCCAGAGCTGGGCTGATTCAAAGGCAGGAGTGTCTTCCCAGTCTCCCAAGGGGGTACAAGGGCCCAAGTACTTAGACCATCTTCTAGTGCTTTCCCAGGCTGTTAGCAAGGAGCTGGATTGGAAGTGGAACAGCTGGGACTCGAACTGACACCCATATGGGAAGTCAGCGCTGCAGGAAGAGGTTTAACCTACTACACCATGGTGCCAATCCTTACTAGATTATCATGCCCTTTGGGGACTACTTTGAGACAGAGAAGATCTGGAGGGTAAGAAGTAGGGACAGACCTGGAATTCAGCAGAGAAAGGGAGAGAACATCAGAAGCACGAGTTTCCAGGAGGCAGAGAAGAGACAGCACAGTATGTGTGAGGCTCTGGGCAGCACTACTCACAGAAGCCTAAATGAACACATAAGCCCCATGTCCGTCAGTAGGTGAACGCGCCAACAAGGCACGGTGTACCAGACAATGGCTGTGATTCCAGCATGAAAAAGAACACAGCCAGACACACGAAGCAGGGTGGACTTGATCACGTGATGCTAAGGGTAAGACGATGGGCACAGAAAGCTACACATCACACAGTTCAGCTTACGTAACACATCCGGAAGAGGCGAATCTATAGAGACAGAAAGTGGTCCAGTGGTTGCCGAGGGCAAGGGTAGGGGAGATGGGGATGGCAGATCAAGAGAAGGGGACTCCTTCGGGGGGTGGTGAAATATTCCAAAATTGACTGTGTGATAATGGGTGTATAATTCTGTAAATAAACCAAACCCCACTAGATTGTCCACCTCAATGGAATATGGACTGTATATTGAAAAACAAACCTCAGCATCATCCTCAACTCCCACTTCCTCTCACGCTTGACATCCACGCCACCACAGGTTACCTGCTCTGTCTTCAAATACATCCCAACTCAAAGGCTTCCCACTACTTCCAGTACCACAGTGGTCAAGCTGGCCCCATCTCTTGCCTGGACAGTCACAGCCTCCTAATTGGTTCCAACTGTGCCCTCCGCACGTCTGCACTCTGCCAGGCTCCATAGGATCCTTTTAAGAGAGAAATCAGATGGCCCACCCCACCCATATCCTCCATGGCTTCCAGCACTTAGGATAATCCCTGTCCTTCTTCCATGGCCTGGTCCGGATTCCTCCAAAGCTCTGCGGTCCCTTCTGGTTCCTTAAACACTTATAACACATTCCTGCCTCAGGACCTCTGCATGGTCCTTTCACCCTGCACGATAACGTAACTCCTTGCACTGGGTGATTGATACCACAGACTGTTACTGCTCACAGTGCTGGAGCCTGTGAGGTCCAAGACCAGCAAGCTTGCAAGTTCAGCCTGAGGGGAGAACCCCCTGCTCGTGGAGGGCCGTTCCCATCAGTGCCACTGATAAGAGGAGACCTCAAGACCTACTCACCCCTGCAAGGCCCACCTTCAGCTACCATGGCCTTGTGATCAGGATTCAACATATGACCGTTCAGACCACAGCACGTCGCTGTTCCTTCTGCCTGGAACACTATACCTCCAACAGTCACTTGGTTAACAAGCTTACTTCATCCAGTCCAGGTCTCCTCCCAAGAATTTCCACCTTGGAGAGGCTATACCTAACCACCCTCTCTACAACCCTACTCCCATTTCTCTGTTTAATTTTTTTCTTCATGCCCTCATCACTACCTGATCCTTTCTCTTGACACACACACGGATACACACACCATACACATATATGCAAACATACACATATACACGTTTATAAATATACACAACAAAGAACACACATGTATGCTTCTTGCTTATTCAAATGCTCCCTATGACTCCCTATGCTCCTTATGACTTTCGTGAACCCAGGAACTTCGCTTTGTCTGCAAATCCATTCTCAGCTCTGAGAAAGCACCTGGCGTTTAGTGGATTTCATAAATGACATCAAATAAACAGATGATCCTTGTAACAACCCCTATTTTTAAGATGGGAAAAATCTGAGTCTAGGAAAGGCTAGGATGACCCCACAAGGTCACGGGACCAGTTAGTTCAAGAGGCTAGGTTGGAACTTCAGCATGCCATGATACAACTGTTTTCTTCCCCAAAATATCAACTGGTGCTCTCTCTGGTCTTGAGGGGTGACAAGTGACTCTGGGGATAATATATTCCTAATATATCAGAAATGTCCATATCTTCTACTCTGTAATAGCTAATAGAAAATTTGCAAACTGTTAACATAAAAAAGTTCATGGAAAAATGGATGCATAATAAACTAATTTTGCTGGAAAAAAAAAAAAAACCTTGAAGTCCGGCACTTAAGGGGGTTTTCAGAAACTTCAGGGACAGGCATGCATTTAACCTAGCAATTAAGGTCCTGATTCTGATGCCTACATCGCTTACCAGAACACCTGCCCTCAACAGCCAACTCCTGCTCCTGACTCCAGCTTCCCCCTAACACAGCAAGGATGACTCCAGTTCTTGGGTTCTTGCCACCCATGTAGGAGATCTAGATTAAGCTCCCAGCTCCTCACTTCAGCCCAACCCAGTCTTGTCCAATACAGGCAACTGGGGAGCAAGCCAGGAAGGAGAGCTTGTCCTCCAACCCTCCCTCCATCTATAATAAATCTTTCAAAAATTTCTTGGAAAGTACATATTATGAAAAAAACTGTGCATGCATTTCCAAACCTTTCAATCTTGCTTTCCACGAGCTTTCTGAAGTACCCACACACGTTACAGTGATGCGTACTCTTGGTCTCAATGAAGCACACAGAGAGTTCCTACTTCTCCATGGGCTTTGCGACCCTGGACAAGTCCTCCAGCCCCATGGAGCCAACTCTGCTTCCACACTTCACTTGCAGAGGCAAGTTCTGGGGTTTCTTCCAATCTGAAATCCTAAACGAGCCTACTTTCTAAAAGCTGCATTCAGGAACGCGCGAGTGCACAACCTTCCTGCACTGAACAAGACTGTTTCAGGACTCCCAGCACATTTTCAACAGGGTTTGTTTCAAGGAAGAGGTGACCCACTACAGACCAACAACCAAAAGGCACTGACACTTCCTCAAACAGCGTTTGAAAGAGTAAAGCTGGCACGGGAACACACCCTACATTCCCCTTGCCTCAGACATGACGAGTTTTTAAAAATAGGCTGAAATCACCAATTAGTCAGAACAATGTCGTGCTCTGAAGTTGCACAAGGCTTTGTATAAAGCTAATAATATTTTGGCAGTGGTGGTTCTGAACCTGCACCACAGCTATTCTTTGCAGAGAAAGAAATAGCTCCTTTGAGGAAAAAATTATATTCTTGAGATTAGAAGGCTTTTATAAAATACATCCTGATTAAAGAAGTTAAATTTCAGCTCCATCACACATCGCATGTGTACTGTGTGCAAGCCACAGGGTTTGGCATGAACAGAGAACCGATGGTGTAATTTCTTATCTGAAAGCTGGCAGGCTGGAGACCCAAGAGGAGCCAACGTGTGAGCTCAAGTGTGGAGGCAGGAAAAGGCTGATGTCCAGCTCAGGGAGCCAGGCAGGCGGAGCGCCCTCCCACTCAGCCTTTTAGTTCTATTTAGGCCTTCAATTGATTGGTGAGGACCATCTGCTTTGCTCAGTCAACCAATTCAAATGTTGATCTTACCCAGAAAGGAGCTCACAGGCACACTCAGAATAACGTCTGAGCAAGCATCTGGGCACCAAGTAGCCCAGTCCAGTTGACACATAGAATTAACCAACACAGTGACTTCTGACTCTGCTCCTCACAGTAATTTTGCCTGTGAATGTACCCTTGGAGCAGCTTGCACCTGCTGCTCAGGTAGTCTCACATCCTGCTCTCAGACGAGCATCACTCTGAGGGTTCATAGCTCTTCAGCCACATGAAAACCTGGTGGCAGGCTTGGTGTTGTGACACAGTGGATTAAGCTTCCAGTTGCAATGCCAGTTATTTCTTTTTTTTATAAAGCTTTTTTTTTATTTGACAGGTAGAATTATAGACAGTGAGAGAGACAGAGAAAGGTCTTCTTTCTGTTGGTTCACCCCCCAAATGGCCATTACGGCCGGCGCTGTGCCGTTCCAAAGCCAGGAGCCAGTTGCTTCCTCCTGGTCTCCCATGCAGGTGCAGGGGCCGCAGCATTCAGGCCATCTTCCAATGCCCTCCCGGGCCACAGCAGAGGGCTGGACTGGAAGAGGAGCAACCAGGACTAGAACCCAGTGCCCATATGGGATGCCGGTGCCGCAGGCGGAGGATTAACCTAATGTGTCACGGCGCCAGCCTCTTAGAAAGCTTTTATTTAATAAATATAAATTTCATAGATACAGCTTTTGGAATATAGTGGACCTTTCCTCTATACCCGCCTTCCCACTCCCACTCCCACATGACCTCCTACTCCCTCTCCCACCCCATTCCTCATTAAGATTCATTTTTAATAATTTTTATATACAGAAGATGAAATCTTTACTTAGTATAGAGTTGAACAGTTTGCACCCACACAGACACACAAAGTATAAAGGACTGTTTGAAGACTAGTTTTACCATTAATTAAGGACAACAACTCATTAAGGACAGAGGTCCTACATGGGGAACAAGTGCACAGTGATTCCTGTTGTTGATTTAACAATTGACACTCTTATTTATGACGTCAATGATCATCCAAGGCTTTTTTTTTTTTTTTTTTGGACAGGCAGAGTTAGACAGTGAGAGAGACAGAGACAAAGGTCTTCCTTCCATTGGTTCACCCCCCCAAATGGCCACTATGGCTGGTGTGCTGTGCTGATCCAAAGCCAGGAGCCAGGTGCTTCCTCCTGGTCTCCCATGCAGGTGCAGGGCCCAAGCACTTGGGCCATCCTCCACTGCACTCCCGGGCCACAGCAGAGAGCTGGACTGGAAGAGGAGCAACCGGGACAGAATCTGGCGCCCCGACCAGGACTAGAACCCAGCGTGCCAGCACTGCAGGCAGAGGATTAGCCTAGTGAGCCGCAGCACTGGCCCACCCAAGGCTCTTGACATGAGCTGCCAATGCTATGGAAGCCTTTTGAGTCCAAAAATTCCATCAGTATTTAGACAAGGCCATAAGCAAAGTAGAAGTTCTCTCCTCCATTCAGAGAAAAGTACATCCTTCTTTGATGGCCCCTTCTTTCCACCAGGATCTCACTCACAAAGATGCTTCATGTAGATCATCTTTGCCACAGCGTCTTGGCTTTCCATGACTGAAATGCTCTCATGGGCTTTTCAGCCAGATCTGAATGCCTTAAGGGCTGATTCTGAGGTCAGAGTGCTGGTTAGGGCATTTGTCATTCTATGAGTCTGCTTTGTAGCCTCAAATGCCAGTATTTCATATTGGAGCACTGATTCAAGACCTGGAAGCTCCACTTTTGGCCCAACTTCCTGCTAACATGCCTGGGAAGGCAGCAGATGATGGCCCAGTACTTCCTGCCACCCACGTGGGAGACCCAGATAGAGTTCCAGGCAGCTGGCTTCAGCCTGCTCCAACCCCAGCTGTTGCAGCCATTTGGGGAGTGAACCAGCAGATGGAAGATCTCTCTCTCTCTTTCTCTCTGTCTCTGACTGTCCCTCTGCACTTCAAATAAATAAAATAAATGAAGAAGAAGAAGAAGAAGAAGAAGAAGAAGAAGGAGGAGGAGGGGGGGGGGGAGGGGGAGGGGGGAGGAGGAGGAGGAGGAAAACCTAGTGGCTATGACTATCTCCAGACATGAGTTTGGAGTCCTTCAAAGTGTTCGGCAACTTCTAGCTTCCCTCCCCTACCTCTGACTTTAAAGTATTCTAGAGAGACTTCAAAGCTTCTGCTGTGGCCCATATGAGGTCAAGGTCATGGTTGGCCACCAATGACTTGAACAAGTCCTGCTCCAAAACCAATAACATCCCCTTGATTCCCCTGCAGGATTTGATGCTGTTGGCTATCTCCTTAATTTTGAATATATTGTAAGATAATTTCAAGAAAAATATTATTTACACTTGATAAAATTACCCCCAAATAGAAAGTTTATT
Organism: Lepus europaeus; assembly: GCF_033115175.1. NCBI lineage: Eukaryota > Metazoa > Chordata > Mammalia > Lagomorpha > Leporidae > Lepus > Lepus europaeus. The sequence continues at coordinate 174,608,665 of NC_084827.1, forward strand.
GACTATAATCTATAATCCATTTATATCACACAAACATGTTGTTGACTTTTATCAATGTTTTTACTAGTTTTAAAACCATCTCCCAGGGCCGGCACTGTGGCATAGTGGGTAAAGCTGCTGCCTGCTGTGCCAGCATCCCATATGGGCACTGGTTCAAGTCCTAGCTGCTCCACTGCTGCTCCGTCTCTCTGCTATGGCCTGGGAAAGCACTAGAAGGTGACCCAAGTCCTTGGGCCCCTGCACCCGCTTGGGAGAACTGGAAGAAGATCCTGGCTCCTGACTTTGGACTGGTGCAGCTCTGGTCATTGCAGCCATCTGGGGAGTGAGCCAAGGGATGGAAGACACCTCTCTCTCTCTGCCTCTGCTTCTGCCTCTCTAGAACTCTGCCTTTCAAATAAATAAATGAATCTAAAATTAAAAAAAAAAAAATCTCCCAAGGCCAGCACTCTTATATAATGGGTAAAAGCTACCTCTTGGTGCTGGCACTGTGACATAGCAGGTAAAGCCTCCACCTGCAATACCGGCATCCCATTTGGGCACCAGTTCATGTCCTGGCTGCTCTACTTCCCATCCAGCTCTCTGCTATGGCCTGGGAAAGCAGTACAAGATGGCCCAAGTCCTTGGGTGCTTGCATCCATGTGGGAGACCCAGAAGAAGCTACTGGCTCCTGGCTTCAGATTGATGCAGCTCTACATGTTGCAGCCAATTGGGAAGTGAACCAGTGGATGGAGGCCCCCTCCCTCACTCCCTCCCTCTCTTTCTCTCTCTCTCTCTCTGCCTCTCCTTCTCTCTCTGTATAACTCTGACTTTCAAATAAATAAATAAATAAATCTTTAAAAAAAAAATCTGCCTCTTGCTGTGCGGGCATCCCATATGGGCACCAGTTCGCACCCCCACTGCTCCATTTCCTGTTCTCAAGCAATTATATTTGAAAACTAAAGGGAAGAACTTGCTATTTAACTCAAAATCCAATCTACTATATTTATAATCTCTAAATTATCCACGAATCAAAAAAAATTCTTTTTACTACTGGCACTTGATGTAGAAATTAAAAAATCCAAAATACTAACAAATTTGAAGCTGCAGATTCCCCGCTGCATGCTCTGTTTCCACTCATGAAAAACTGTTCTCTCAAGGGAAATAAGCATTGGATCAAGACAACAGGTCCCCAGGAAGAGACTTCGTGAAGAGTTTTTGTTCTCTGATGACAAGGTCCTGGCTTGAATTAATTCATTCCTCACACAAGATAACATTGTTATCAGACTTATCACCCATGATCAGTCCTGCAACAACCAGAGCACATTTGCACTTTCCATTGTTCGAGGATTCTTGTGTATACATCTTGTTTCAGAGGTCCCTTAGTTGATGTTAATTAACATAAGTAGTTCTGCAAAGGAAATGTAGTTTTCCTTTTGAAAAATCATCTTTTTATGGGTGCTTGGAAAAGTAGAAAATGCCTTCTTTTAAGCAGCCAGCTCCCCTTTTTTGGACATATGGCCTAATGGTTTTTCTCTTTGAGATCCGTTTGACTGAAAAGATGCCCTGGTCTTGACTCACACATTTGCAACAGGAAAGAATTCAGCATGAACAGAGAGCAGGGGAAGACTGGCAATAACATGAACTCGGAGGCCACAGAAGGACGTGGCTTCCAGGGCCCCGCAGTCACCGATGTGTGCACCTGACACGGCAAAGACAGCGAGAGCTGCTGACCACCGCGCTCCCCCTTCCCGCTCCAGGGACCGAGGGACCGAATGCTGGCCAATGGCATGCGGTGGAAGTGACGGGGACACGTCCAGTCTTAGGCTTCAGCTGCAACGGTGAAAGCACCCACCTCTTCAGTGTACCATCTTCCTACCACGACGGAACCTGGATCCCTGAGTGAACTCCAGCCCTCACCAGACGATGACTCAAACAGACATTAATCTTTTGTTGGAAGCCACTGAGGTTTGGGGATTTGGGTGCTGTTGCAACATAGCCCAGGGTTGCCCTAACTAATATCCTTAGCCGTGTTGCCAGTCTTCTCTGAGCCCCGGTTTTGTCGTCTGTGAAATCAGTATGATGAAGGGTACGTAACTCATTATGTTCTAAGAGTATCCTTGGGAAGCACTTAGCATGGGGGTAAGCACTGAAAAAACATTAGCTGTGTGTGTTGTGTTATGTTGTGTGCGTGTGTGTCTGACTACAGTCAAAGCTTATGGAGAGGCAGAGCTGGGAGCCAGAGGGGAGAGAAATCTACGGCGCCATGAGGAGTCACGCGGGAAACTGGGATTGACAAAGAAGAAACCTGCCTGAGAAACACGCAGGAACAAGCCAAAAGGGAGTCCAGCAAGGATGGAGCTTGGGCGCCAGAGTAACTTTTCCTAGATTCCTTCTACCTCTGAGCAGGGCTTCTTGTACAGGGCACAAGGAGGAACAGAGGCCATGGCAGAAGAGAATCTCCCGCACCTCACCCTGGGAAAGGGCAATGAAGGAAAGCTGCTGGGAGCCAAGGAGCCGCCAGCAGCAGCAGGACAGCGGGGAGACCCCAGTGCACGGGAGGCCCCCTCTGGGTTGATGAGAAAGATGACAGGAAAATGACAGGTTCAAGGGGAGCCGCAAAGATTTGAAACAGCTGCTGTGATTCTGTGGCTGCTTTAAATTCTATTAACTAGGAAGAACCCCTTTCACACAGAGGCATTTTTTTTCCAACAGGTAGACAATTCAAAGAAAATTATACCACTTTTGAGAAGAGCCTCAGAAAACAAGGTATAACTGTCAGTGGGGTTTCCTATTGTTTTTGAAACTTGTCCAAACCGTGACCAATGCACAAAGGCACCTGGCGCTAAGAGAAAGCCTCCTGCCACTTCATGAAAATGGGAGGATTTTTTATCTGTAATACTCAGGAAATTACAGGACTACTGCTAGAAAGTAGCTTATAAAAACAATAGTTTGCTGTTTTTTTTTTCACAAGCATCATGATATAAAATAGTTTTGCAGTCTTAACAGAAGAAATAAAGAATGATCATTTTGTAAACTAAGATCAATTTTCCATCTCTGGGTTCCCAGCTCAATTTTGATGACTTTATGAATTTACCAGCAATCACCATGCTGACCCTAAGAACAATCATTGAAATTGATACACTTGTGTGACTCTCTGGTCCCATTGCCAACTTGACAAAGTTTTAGCTACTGCTGTTTTTAGGAGGCTCAAGATGAACCCAGTGTCCACTATGTGCTATAAACATGCAAGGAACCAAATCATCTTCATTGGTGGAGGTAAAATTCTTTTCCCTACTACAAAGCAAAAATAATTACCTATGCTTCTGAATGTTCCAAACCAAGATGTAAGCAGAGATGCTAAGCTGCAGTTCAGAAATGCAGTTAACATATACAAGGTGATAGTGATCAGATCTAATTCATCGTTTTGGCCGTGGCTTCACTGGTGCTGTTAGTCTATAGAAACAGGATATGTGTGGACAAGATGAGAGAGTGTTATAGACAAAGGATTAGGATCATTCCAGTTCTGTGTCCATGGGAGTCTTTAAAAACACAGAGAAATCTGCTTTGATAACAGACCTGAGTAAAATATCAAACTGGAATCATTTCAGTCCTAATCATGAAAATCTCCATCCACCAGCTCTGATTGCGACTGTTTCTAGAAGGATTTTCGTTTTTTTCTGAAATGCTTATAAAAGAGACACCACAAACATCCTAAGGATTCAGAGATAGAGGAATGGTTTCAAACACCATTCCCCATTAATACTGTTTCATTAATTCATTGATACATCGACTGAGCAGACACAATTTGTCAGACACTGTGGGAAGCAGTGATGAAAAAACTGCTTTCTGTCGCTGCTCTCATGGGGCTGAACTCTGGCAAAGAAGACAGAGAGTAATCAGAGCATCGAGCATGTAAATGTATGCTGAAACCAGCCAGGGCTGGGAAGGCAAAGAACACAGGGCTATAAAAGAGAGAAGTGGAGACTTACAGCATTAGCCAAGACTTCCAAGGAAAAAGCATTTGAAACAGAGGTCTGAGGGTTAGTAATGAGGCAAAAAGGCAAAAGAAAAGGACTATCCAGGCACAAGGACTCCAGGGAAGAAGGGAGTTCTGCCTATCGCAGAGGTTAATGGTCAAAATGTCTGGAACCCAGAGCAAAGGAGATATGCAGGTAAGAAGGGGCTGGAAAAACAGGCAAAAGAGGCGTCGTGGAGAATGAGCCAAAGGTTTTGTATATGTTCCAAAAAAAAATGAAAAGTGGCATGAAGGAGTTTAAAGAAGAAAGCAACTACATCTGATTTTCACTGGAAATCATCACCCTCAGGTTTGTGGAACAGAGAGGGTACAAGATCATGGACTTGAGGAAAGTCTATACTCTCTTTGGCATAACCACGTTGGTTCCAGTGTTCAGCAGGCACGAGAGTGGACAGAAAAACAGCAGGGTCTATCTCTGTAGCACAGGTAGGGACAAAGGCAGCTGGCCTGGAGGTGGTGTCGGTGGGGTGCAGAGAGGGTGGTGGGCTTGAGTGATCTTCAGGTGGCAAACTGGAGCACACTAACAGGAAGGGAGAAGATGGAAGAAGAGGGAGGAGGAGACACGGAGGAGCTCTGGCCTGCAGAGTGGGTGGGACACCGGAAGACAAGCCGTGTGGGGCTGGGAATGTGAGGAATTCAGCATGGGGGTGACTCAGCTTCAGGTGGCCTGGGGCATGTAAATGGAGATGCCAAGTCGCTTGCTCCGTGGGCACCAACAGGGAAGGATGTCTGTGACCTGCTGACAAATACCCACTGAGCAAGGTACAGAACACTGTGCACACTGCAATCACTCTTTAAGAATTTGTACAGGAAACCTAACCATCTGGCCTGCAAGAGGAATACACACACTCAGCCAACACATGCTCATACATACAGTAACACACATGGTGATCTGGGAAGAATGTACCAAACTCTTGAGCTGTTCTATGAGTTGAGTAGGTGTGGGTGAGGACAGGTGAGTGACATATTTCCAATTTTCAGTTTGTAAAGCTCTACATTGTTAGGTCTTGCTTCTTACAATGAGTACTCCATCACCCCAAAGTCCTACTTCATCCCAACTCTCTCTCCACGCCCAGATCCTGCCTCACCCTGAATCCCCACCCAGTGGCAGACACTGGCATCAGGGTGAGAAAGAAGAAACACAATGCCAATTTTGCACATTATTTGATCAAAACAAAAAAGTAACTTGATGTTTGCTTTTTAAGCTGCATCCAAAGTCATATCAGAACATTCGCTGGGAAGCCCTTGCTGCTCTCAAGGAGTTTAAAACTAAGTGAGTTGAGCAATAAGTCCAGCTGGGTGGGTGCCATGGATGTGTGTGGACACACTGACCACTATAGTCTCCTACCACTCGCTCCATGTACAGCAAAGAGTACAAAGCACAACCTGACATCCTACAATACCCCACACTGACAAAGGAATGCTAAAGACGTGCCTCATTGTGGAGAACAGTGCTCCAGGAACTTGGGCTAGTTGAACTTACATCAACAAAAAGAAATTAACACAAATGGGAGGATTAGGTGCTTTCATACAACAGCTTGCATAGTTTATCCCAGATTTTCCATACGTTACTTAACATGATCACCCAGCACAGTGCCAGCCCACGCTCGGTAAATACTTGAGGGATTGTTTTTGAAACACCCAGGCCTCTACTTGACCAAGAGTATCATTTTCCCAGAACAAAACAGGTAAAATGTGAAAGCAGAAGGATTCTAACATCCGAAAGCAAGGCAATGGACGTGATGTTTATCCCCATGTGAACTTCCTCCTCCCATTCTCTGATTATATAAAGTACAGAGCATTTGAATCAAATGAGATCTTGAAGTCACCTTGTCCAACAGCTGAACAGCGTGTTGTTTAATGATCCTTAATTAGTGTGTATTCTACAGAGAGATGACACAATAACTATTGAGGATGCAACCCATACCGGCGAGGCAGACACATGTGAAATTGCTCCCATCTTGCTTCTCAGTGGCATCAATGCAGCTCCCATTGTTCTGGCAGGGTTTCCTCTGGCAAGCATCAAACTCTTCACAGAAAGTGCCCACGTACTGGTCCTCGCAGGTACAGGAAAACGTTGCCTAAGATACAAAAGCAGCATGTGTTACCTAGGTTCTCTAAATCATGCTTGGCTGTGAGCTCAAAGTAACAAAGGACCTCCAGTGCCTATAATGACATTAACACTGAGACATTAAACCCTACCAGCCAGGGCATCATCAGGTTAAGATAATAGATTCATGAGAAATAGCATGTGTTTCTCTAGTTTAATCTCTTACACATATCTTTATATTCATATTCTTTTTTCCCAAACATTTTTAATCATCTTAAAATAGAAAGAACAACTCATTTTTAAGCTAAAAATGAAATTTCACTGACCTGAGATAGAAATGGCAATTTTGCTAGACAGATAAACTGTGCTACCACCATTAATTTAAATGTCACTCTAACTAACGAAAACCCATCAGCATAGACAGCGTGTGCAACAGAAATGTCACCAAATGTCCCACTCAGAGCACAGAATTCACCAAGTCACTCTCAACAGCCTTATGCAGACCACCTGAGAGAAAGGGAAAATAAGAACAGTATTGTCCAGGCAACCATTCTCTTTGGTTTATTATATTAACATTACCTTGGTAAGAGACCATAACAAAGAACTAAACGGGATTTGAAGTTTCATTTCTGAGAGGGTTATAAACAATCCAAATAGGACCAAGCCTTCTTGCTCCCCTCTTTATGCCCTCTCGTGGTAATGACATGTCTGGAAAAACACAAGGCTGGCTCCAAAGCCCGTTTCAAACAATGTAAATCACAATAGGACATTCCCATGAAGAGGACAGGAGGGGAGGCAAAGGACAAGGTATTAGTAAACCTCACTCCTTAAGACAAAATCTAAACAAAACCGACAAAAGCACCTTTCCAAACTCCCTTCCCAAACCCCGCACGTCATGGCTTTCTCGAGCACATTAGCAGGGATCTGGATCAGAAGCAGAACAGCTAGGACTTGAATGGGTCCTCCAGTGTGGGATGCCAGTGTCACAAGTGGTGACTTAACCCACTGTAGTGCAACGGCAGCCCCAACCCTGCACCTAGGGACAGGCAGGTGTGTCTGCACATTTGGACAGGTATTCAATTTCTACTCTTCCAAAGTTCCACCTGCAGCCCCTCACCCATCCCACCTTCCTGGTCCCACTCCTGCCCTACATCTTAGAGAGAGACTCCGCCCTCCTCTCCAGGTATCCTCAACTCAGGTTGCCACCCAGTATCTCCATCAGCACAACCCTGCACCTACCTAAAGAAGAAATTTTCATCCAGTCTTCTCTGTAATATGTGCTTGTCTCTATCCAGCTTTATGGTTCTGGTGTATGTACTGACCAATTTACTATGCATATTTTGATTTTTATGTAAATATTGATAATGAGATATTTTTCTCATCTTATTCTTGCAAAACCCATTATGCTTCCAAGGATTATTCCAGAACTTTAGGTTGTTGGTACAGTTGTCACACTGAGCTTTCATTAGGGGGTAGAGGTTTCAGTTGATTCTCAGGTTTTCCAGGTAACACAAAGCCAAAAAGGAAAAAAATTGAGCCTATATCAATTGCAGATAATGATAATGTCACCATCACTTCTCCAGTTCTCAAGGTGTCATTGGTGGATCTCCCAGACTGAGTCTGACCTCAGTTGGTTGTTTATAGAATTAACCACTAAGTAGAATATAGAATAATTGCTGAATTTTACCAAATGCCATTTTAGCTTCCATAGAAATTATCTATCGGTTCCATCCATGACAAACTGATCTATCATTACATGAATTGAATGTCTAGATTTCCAAGTACTGACTCAACCTTATGTTCCTAGAAGGAAGGCTCACTTAGGTCACTATACACGATGGTTTTAATATAAGCTAGATTCTATTTGTAGCAATACTTCTAGCACCTTCCATTTAACCTCTCCCTCCCCTCTCCTCCCAACAGACTCCATTTCTAAGGAAAAATGTTCTCTTGCTCTGAGATTTCATCTCACACCATAAGAACTTGCTCCTGGTAATGAGTGACTGAAGTGAGGAAGATTCCTGACCTCAGATAATCAATCAAGGGGCCAGACAATGACATACGACATTTAGCTTGCCCAAACTCCCAGCCTTTAGACAGGTGTGTTCCTTTCGTTACAGAATATGTCTTTTTTAAAAGGAAATATGACAAGTGATTATGATCTTCATAATTAAGTACCCTTTAGTTTAAGAATGCGTTCTTCAGCTGTAGCTTAGAAACCTGAACAATTTGGAAAAACCATCTTTCTTCTTAACGATAACATCACCTCTTTCCCAGCCCAGCTTCAGTTGGAGCTACATTTTCTGCCCTGCGTTTTTATCATTCTCCAGGTTCTCGGTGATAAATGGAAACACCCTCTGCATTCTAGCAATGGGCTGATCACAGATCTGGTTTTCCACGATGTAAAAAGTTTCTTCCTGTTGTATGAGATCCAGGATTGTTAGAAAGGTTCCCTTTTAAATAGGAAACTCCTTTTCCTAAAACTATCTTCTAAGGAAAATCTTGTCTTTGCTTTAATGTACAACAGAGAATACATCTGGTATTTGCAAACATTGTGCCTGGAGATCCTTGTGCAGCCAAAGACTTGTGACTGCCTATGAAATGGGAATGCTGTGCACACCCAACCCACAGAATTCCAAAGTGGATCTCCAGGTCGCCATGATAAACTACTGTGTGCCACTGGTCTTTGCATCTGTCCTCTAAAATTTACTTGGTTTGTAGCCAGGCATTCCGTATTGCAGATAAATTTCCTTAGCTACTTGAGGGACACATTTTGCATATAATTCATCTAGTGAGTTGCATGGATAATATTTTGCTTCTGAAAATAAATTATTCAAGTCTCCAAATCAATATCTTTGAGTTAACTTTGAGTGAATTTAAAGCTAAAACAGAAGCTACATATTTTATCTTGCTTTATTTTAAGCAAGAACCTTGAAAGAAATGAAGAAATGCCACAACAATTGCTTTTGGCAAAGCAAAACACTGAGTTGATTCTTAAACTTTGATGAATGAGGAAGGACATTACCAAATGTTTATATATCCATGACCATATAATTTTGGTTAAGTCTTGTGTATACTTTATCATGTCATCCATGAAGTCAGATTTCTTTCTAGCTCTGTTCCTAGAACCAAGAGTTTTCCTAAGCTATTAAAAGGTGTTTTGACAGTTTCAAGACTGTTGACTTACAAGAGATCATGAATGCTTGTTATAGGAAACTATACTTGTTGCATTTTTCAAGAAAACTGTGTTTGGTCACTGAAAGTTGTAAACTATTACACTAACTTGGAGAAATTTAATCCACTGCCCATGATATCAGCAATCTAGGTCAAGTAATGCCAGCAGCATAAGGGAAAACTAGACACCTTTAAAATTAGCTTATCCAATTCACAGAGAGATACTTCCTTGTAAAATTACCATATAGGTGTATGTGAAAGTATGCTTCAGGTAAAATGAGAAAGTGATCTTCAGAGATTAATTTTAAAACCAATACAGAATCTTAATTTTCCTCATCAGTTTGAAGTCAAATATTCCATTAGTACATTAATGAAACTTTCTCAGACAGTAGGAGGGAGCTTACTTTGAAAATTTCGAGGATAAAAATTTTTCATTCATACATGCATTCAAGTTTTCACCAATTCAACAAATATTCACTGAGCATTTCCAGGAAATTTTCTAGGAGCTGGGGTCTTAAAAATGAACAAACACAGGGCCGGCACTGTGGCTTACAGTGTTAAAGCCCTGGCCTGCCACGCTGGCATCCCAAATGGGTGCTGGTTCAAATCCCGGCTGTTCCACTTCTGATCCAGCTCCCTGCTAATGGGCCTGGGAAAGCAGTGGAGGATGGCCCAAATCCTTGGGCCCCTGCACCCACATAGGAGACCCTGAAGAAGCTCCTGGCTCCTGGCTCCTGCCTTCAGACTGGCTCAGCTATGGCCATTGCAGCCACGTGGGGAGTGAACCAGCAGATGGAAGACTTCTTTCTGTCTTCTGTCTCTACCTCTCCCTGTAACTCTGTCTTCCAAATAAATAAAATATATCTTTTTAAAAGATTAACAAGGCTCTCTTTCTCTCTCCCTCTCCCCCTCTCTCTCATTATATTCTAGTGGGGGTGAATGATGACAAACAAAATGAACAAGTAAACAGTGTAGTGAGTTAGGTGAAGAACCCATGGGGAAAAGCAGAGAAGGGGAGTAGAAGTGATGTGGCACTGGGTTTTGGAGGGCATAATTTTAAGCAGGGCGTAGTGAGAAGGTGAGAATTGGGCAAAGACCTGATAGGGGTATCTGGGGGAAGATATTCCTGGTGAAGGAACAGGCCATGCAGAGGCTTCAGGGTAGGACATACTACCACATTCAAGAAATATCTAGAAGCCAGTATGGCTGGAGTGGAGAAAATGAAAAGAGAGGGGCCAGTGCTGTGGTGCAGCAGGTTAATGCCCTGGCCTGAGGCACCAGCATCCCATATAGACACCGGTTCTAGTCCCTGTTGCTCCTCTTCCAGTCCAGCTCTCTGCTGTGGCCTGGGAAGGCAGTGGAGGATGGCCCAAGTCCTTGGGCCCCTGTACCGGCATGGGAGACCTAGAGGAGGCTCCTGGCTTCAGATTGGCACAGCTCCGGCCAGAGCTGCCAATTGGGGAGTGAACCATCAGACAGAAGACCTCTCTCTCTCTCTCTCTGCCTCTCCTTCTTTCTGTGTAACTCTGACTTTCAAATAAATAAATCTTTAAAAAAAAAAAAGAAATGAAAATGAAAAGAGAATAGAAATGCCAGGTAACTGGGTACACAAAACAGTGATTATTAACTGGGGGCCATTTTACCACCCCCGGCCTGGACACATCTGACAATGTCTGGGGCAGGGGAAGGCTTGCTCCGGCACCCAGTAGATACAGCTCTGAGATGCTGCTCAACACCCTACAATACACAGGGTGGAGTTATCCAGTCCCAAATGTCAATCATGCCGTGGGTGAGAACCCTTAATGCAGGGCTTAATGAGCCTCTGGAAGGACTCTGGTTTGCTATAAAATTTGGGAAAAGGTAGATCATGTGCCAAAGAGGGCCCCAAAATGCATTGTGCATGTGGAAGTCGCTTCACATTACTACATTTATTTTATTTTTATAACCCCTTAACCCTGACTGCAAGTAACCCCACAGCCACCTCAAATTTGAAAATGGGTGCTCATTCAGACAAGTTGAATTTATTTCTTCAGTTTTCCGATTATGTCAGTCCTACCATCTGAGGTGCTTTTCTAAATACAAGAGGTAATTTTATTGTGCATTGTAGAATATCTGGTTCTTACCTGATAATTTAATGTAGAATGGATATTGTTGAACTTTCACTCATGAATCTCAGTCACTCAACAAACTTTTGAAACTGTTCATGTGTTGAGCAATACGGAAGGTGTGACAGACATGGTGAAGGAAGAATAAGGTAGTTCCTGTTCTCAGGAAACTTATATTCTAAAGGAAAAGATGGACACATGCTAGAGAGACAACCAGTATATGACACTCTCTCACATGGTAATAATGCTATAAAGAAATATAGCTCAATATTAGGGGATACAGAATGACAATAGGATTTAAGTTGATTTTTTTGTTTGTTTTATAATGTTTTCTTTTTCATTACTTTCATTTTTTTTATTTGACAGACAGAGTTAGACAGTGAGAGAGAGAGACAGAGAGAAAGGTCTTCCTTCTGTTGGTTCACCCCCCAAATGGCTGCTACAGCCGGAGCTACGCTGATCTGAAGCCAGGAGCCAGGCGCTTCCTCCTGGTCTCCTATGCAGTTGCAGGGGCCCAAGCACTTGGGCCATCCTCCACTGCCTTCCCGGGCCACAGCAGAGAGCTGGCCTGGAAGAGGAGCAACCAGGACTAGAACCTGGTGCCCATATGGGATGCCAGCACCACAGGCAGAGGATTAACCAGGTGAGCCACAGCGCCAGCCCCTCATTACTATCATTTTAACTATACATATTTACGGACACAGTGTGATCCTTCTACTCATATATACAATGTGTAACGAAATCAGAATTGTTAGCCTTTCTACCTTCTTATACTTTTTGAAAAATTTAGAGATCCAAGATGGCTGAACAGGGGAAAGATGCACTGATTTGACTACAGGAAGATATTGGAAGACAGGGGAGAGACAGTGTTCTCAGAGGACAGTTGGACAGAAATTTTCCATGGGAAGTCTATAAAACAGAGAGACTCCCTGGAGCAGCAAAGACAGTACAAGCACACAGCAGCTGGCAGGAGGCAGACAGTGACTCCTGGGGCTGTGGCTGATGGGGACGCTCCCTTCCCAGAGCACGGTGAGTGGAGCCTGCAGCAGTGTGCATGCCACTGGTGGTCTTGTCTGAGTGCAGTTCTCCCTGATCTTGAGCCCAGCCTGGAAAAGTGGCAGGGGGCAGGGCACCCACTCAGATCCGTGATGGGAAGGTGCGTGATGGGAAGGTGCATAGCCTTCCTCGCTCTCCCTGCAGTGTTTAGTGTTAGGTAGAGAGAAGCTCCGTCTTCCCAGAACAAGGTGAGCAGAGGCTGCCGCAGCCCACGTGCCACTGGTGCCTTTGTCTGAGGAAGCACTCTGCAGGCCCCACTGACTGAGTCTGGGCTGGAGCGCTGGCAGGGGGTGGAGGGAAAGGCTGTCCACTTAGCTCCATGAGGGGGTGCACACTGCTTCCTTCCACTTCCCCCACCAAAGTGTCAGATAGATTTCCAAGGTGGATCACCAACCAAATGTAGGCAGGAGGGCGGCTGGCTCTTGGGATAGGGCGGCTTGCTCTGTGGATGGGGAGGCTTGCAAGACAGAGAATGACCTTGTGACTATGCAAGTGATGCATAGGCCAAGAAACTAAGTCAGGTGTGGGGTGTGGCTGGGTCTTTGGGCAATCACTTGGCCTAAATCCAGAAGCTCAGAACTTCCTGAGTGCTGGAGAGGGATATCATGACAGCTCCACTCTCACACTATGTACTGCGTAGATTCCTTGTGTGATTCACGTGCCTGAGTGGGTGGGGTGCACAGGCACAGCAGGCTCCACCTAGCAGTTGGGTCACATTGGCTTAGAGGAGGGCTGAGGCTGGGAACAGTCATCCCCCCACAAGCACACTGATGATAGAGAAGATTTACCATGCCCATGCCCAACTTTGGGTATCACTCTGGACTCTTGGCCCACTCACAAATGTTGGCCGGAGCTCCCTAGCCCTACCCAACATACGCCTCTGGGTATCCACTAAAGGTACAGGTATTCCAGTCAGCTATAAAGGCACATTTCCAAGAACAAAGCCTTCAAAGGAGATACCAAAAATGTTTCCCCTGATGCATAAAAATAAGCACAGAAACACAAGAAATATGAAAAAGGAAGACAGTATGATTCCCCAAAAAGAACACAGTAATACTTCAATAGTACACCGTGAAGACAAGGAGATTGATGACATGACTGAAAAGGAATTGAAAAAAAAAATACTGTAAGATTACTCAAAACCACAGAGAACCAATTACTTGAATTAAGGAAATCTGTACATGACATGAATGAGAAATTCTTCAGGGAGACAAAGATATTAAAGAAAAGTCAAACTGAAATATTAGAAATCGAGAATTCAGTATGTCAAATAAAAAAGTGGAAAGTCTTAACAACAGACTTGATGAGGCTGGAAAAAAATATCATAGCTAGAAGACAAATCTTTGGAAATATCTCAGATAAAAAAAAGAAGAAAAATTAGGAAAACTGAAAGCAGTGATCAGGACTATGGGATACTATCAACCAAAAATATGTATCTTAGGATTTCCTAAAGGAATGGGAAAATGCAGTAGCATGGAAGACTTAGTAGAATAATAGCACAAAATTTCTCTAATTTGAAGAAATACACACCCACGTGTAAGAATCACATAGAACTCTGAATAGATACTACCAGAAAAGATCTTCACCATGACACATTATAGTCAAAAAAATCAATAGCAGGGGGCCAGCACTGTGGCATAGCAGGTGAGGCCACCACCCGCAGTGCCAGCATCCCATAAGGGCACGGGTTTGAGTCCCGGCTGCTCTAATTCTGATGCAGCTCTCTGCTACAGCCTGGGATAGCAGTAGAAGACAGCCCAAGGATTTGGACCCCTGCATGCATGTAGGAGACCCTGAGGAAGCTCCTGGCTCCCGGCTTCAGATCAGTACACCTACAGCCGTTGCGGCCATCTGGGGAGTGAACCAGCAGATAGTAGATCTGTCTGTCTGTCTCTCTCTCTCTCTCTGCCTCTGCCTCTCTGTAACTCTACCTTCCAAATAAATAAATAAATCTTCTAAAAAATCAATAGCATTTGTATATATAAACAATGCCAAGGCTGAGAAAGACCTTGTAAGATCAGTCCCATTCACATTCACAATAGCTACAAAAAATTTAAATTCCTTGGAATATATTTAACCAACAATGTGAAAGATCACTACAATGAAAATTACAAAGCATTAAGGGAAGAAACAGAAAAAGATACTAAAAATTTGGAAAAATCTTCCATGTAGTGGATTCAAAGAATTTATATCAGCAAAATATACACACTACTCAAAGCAATTTACACATTCAATGCAATCACAATCCAAATACCAAGGACATTCTTCTCCAATCTACAAAAAAAAAAAAATGATGTTAAAATTCATATGGAAACACAAGAGATCGCAAATAGATAAAGCAACCTTAAACAATAAAAAACAATGCCAGAGGCATAACAATACCAGATTTCAAGACATGCTGTAAGGTAGTTATAATCAAAACAGCCTAGTACTGGCATAAAAACAGACATGTGGACCAATAGACCAGAATTGAAACCCCAGAAATTAATCAACACATCCACAACTAACTAATCTTAGACAAATGAATTAAAATAATTCCCAGGAGAAAGGACAGTATCTTCAACAAATGGTGTTGGAAAAATTGGATCTACACACAGGAATATGAAAGAAGTCTCCTACCTTACACTCTGTACAAAAATCAACTCACAATGAATCAAGGATCTAAATCAAAGGCCTGACACCATCAAATTACTAGAGGAAAACACAGGGGAAACACTGAAAGACTTTGGCATACACAAAGATTTCTTGGATGAGACCCCAGAAGCACATGCAGAAAAAGCAAAAACAGACAAATGGGATTACCTCAAGCCAAGGAGCTTCTGTGCAGCAAAGGAAACACTCAACAAAATGAAGAGGAATACAGATCCAAGATGGCTGAACAGGGACTAGCCACACTACCCTGAGCAGCTCTGGGACGTGAAAAGAACGCAGGAGTGGCTAGATTTCCAGGAGTCTGAGTGACAGCAATTTTCAGTGAAGAAGCAAAAAAAGAAAACCAATGGGGCTGGCGCCGCGGCTCACTAGGCTAACCCTCTGCCTGTGGCGCCGGTACCACAGGTTCTAGTCCTGGTTGGGGTGCTGGATTCTGTCCTGGTTGCTTCTCTTCCAGTCCAGCTCTCTGCTGTGACTGGGAGGGCAGTGGAGGATGGCCCAGGTCCTTGGGCCCTGCACCCGCATGGGAGACCGAAGCACCTGGCTCCTGGCTTCAGATTGGCAGAGCGCAACGGCCGTAGCGGCCATTTGGGAGGTGAACCAGCAGAAGGAAGACCTTTCTCTCTGTCTCTCTCTCTCACTGTTTAACTGTGTCTGAGAAAGAAAGAAAGAAAGAAAGAAAGAAAGAAAGAAAGAGAGAGAGAGAGAGAGGGAGGGAGGGAGGGAGGGAGGGAGGGAGGGAGGGAGGGAGGGAGGGAGGGAGGGAGAAAGGAAGGAAGGAAGGAAGGAAGGAAGGAAGGAAGGAAGGAAGACAGACAATGAAGACTCTGTGGGACAAAAGAGAGAAGACAGAGACACTGCCACAGCCAGTCATGCAGTACAGCCGGCTTCTGGCTGTGAGCTGCCATCTTAGCCCGTCAAGGCAGGAAGAAACTGCCAGGCACCACGTCACATGTAGTTTTAGCTGAGAGGGAATTGCACAGTGACCCACTGATTTTGACTTCAGCCTGGAGAGCTGACAGGTGTGAGCGGTTGCAGGACTTGGAACAGGGAAGCTGCCTTGAACCCTTCCCTTCCCCACTCTCACAGAGCAGTGCACCTCTGTTCTGCTCCTACCAGTACCATGGTCAGGTCAGAGCAACCTGGGGGCAAAGGAGAGATCCCCTGCACCCTGCAACTGTGGAGTCTGTGAGCATTAGCCCCAGAGCTACATGGACATACTCTTTCTGAGCCAGGGGGATTCACCTTAGCTTCTGGGAGCTAACACCAGAAGCAGCCCATTAAAAAATCTGCTCCCAGCTGGGAGATCTGGGTAATGGCTCACTATACCCTGCAACACCAGCATGAATTCTAATTCATTCTAAATTTCTCAGTGCCACCAGAATCTACCCAGTGGGCACAGGGAAGAACCTACTATTTCCACCTCTCTTAACACATACCATCCAGAGCAAAATCTACTGAATTCCTTGTAGTCACCCTGTAAGACTGGAACAGGGTTCAGTTCACATCCTCTAGTCCTAGGAATAGGGCTGTTGGTATTATTAGCCACAGCACTAGTCGAACTCTCCTAGCAGGACCTGAGGAAGGATCCACCTGTATCACAGTATGAGAGCCACAAGCCCCAGCATTATTCAGGCTTGCCAGTGGCACAAGGGGCAGCCAAGAACAAGGCCCAAGCTAACACATTCAACCATCAGACTGACATTGAACTCTCTGTGGACCAAAGATGCACACCCAATGAAAGCCCTATTCATCTCAAAGCCATGCTTCTATCCCTAGGACCTGGAGCAGACTAGACCACTCTGTCACTCATAGACACAGTTGACATTGAAAAATACAAAAGGAGTCACTCAGAGACTACAGTCCTGTGATCACCTAGAACCACAGCCAACGCAACAAGCCAGTGATAACCAGCATTCCAGCTAAATCATAAACTCTTTCACAATAAAACCTACTCCATAAAGAAGAGCAAGCAAGTACACCAGATGAGCAGACGTCAAGATAGGGACACAGGAGACATAAAGAAGCAAGGCAGCATGATGCTTCCAAAAGAACACAGTCCTCCTCCAGAATTAGACCCTGAACTGAAGGAACTCTATGAAGTTACTGTGGGAAAATGTAGGGGAGACACGCCAAGACATAGGAGTAGGGGATGATTTTTTTTTTTTAAATTTTTTTGACAGGCAGAGTGGACAGAGAGAGAGAGACAGAGAGAAAGATCTTCCTTTTTGCCGTTGGTTCACCCTCCAATGACCACTGGGCTAGCGCGCTGCGGCCAGCGCACCGCGCTGATCCGATGGCAGGAGCCAGGTCAAGACCCCCAAAGCACAGGTAACAAAAGCAAAACTAAACAGATTGGACTATGCCAAACTCAGAAACTTTCACACAGCAAAGGAAATGAAGAGACATGGGAAAAAATATTTGTAAGCCACCTATCTGACAAAGGACTAATATCCCGAATACATCAACAACTTAAACAACTCCAAAACAACAACAACAAAAACACCAATCCAGTTGAGAAATAGGCAAAGGACTTCAGTAGACAGTTCTCAAAACAACAAATACAAATGGCCAAAAATATATGAAAAATGCTCAACATCACTAGCCATCAGAGAAATGTAAATCCAAACCACAATGAGATACCACCTCACCCCTGTCAGAATGGCTAAAATCCAAACAAGAGAGAGTAACAAATGCTGGCAGGATAAGGACAAAGGGGAACACTTAGACACTATTGGTGAGAATGTAAATTAGTGCAGCCACTGTGGAAGCAGTGTGGAGATTTCTTTAAAAACCAGAAAAAGACTTGCCCTATGATCCGGCAATCCCACAACTGGGTATATACCCAAAAGACGTGAACACAATGTATCAAAGAAAACTGCACCACCATGTTTATAGCAGCACTGTTCACAATCGCCAAAATTTGATGTCCCTCATCAGTTGATTGGATAAAGGAAGTGTGATATAAATATCCAATGAAATATTATTCAGCTATAAAAAATGAAATTCTACCATTTGCAACAAAGTGGACACAACTGGAGGCTATAATGTTGAGTGAAATAAGCCAGACCCAGAAAGACAAATACTGGATGTTCTCTCTAAAACTTAAAAACACAGAAATAAATGTCTGTCTATATCAGTATTGCTGCAAATACAGTTATGTAAAACTTTGCTTTATACTTTTGTCAAATCAGTGGTTCAGAATACCACAGTGTTAATGATCTGTTTACTTAAAAACTTACTGTACATTGGTGAAATGGTCATTTTCCATTCAATTACTGTTTATAGCCATTGTCCATATTCTCACTAAACTAGGGTCTTTTTGTTTCTTGCTTGATTAACTTCTTACTTGGTGAAGTATTAAGCCTTTTTACTGTAATGTAATTTTAAATATGTTATCTCAAAAACTAAAAAAAAAAAAATAGTAAAAGAAGGAAAGTGGAAGGGAGGGAGGGAGAAGGAGGGTGGAATATCATTTTATTCTTAAAATTGTATCTATAAATCACATTGAATCTGTTAAAAACCAATTAAAAACTAAAATTAAAAAAATTAAAAATAAAGAGGAAACCGATAGAATGAGAGAAAATATTAAAAAATATTTGCAAACTATGCACCCGATAAAGGATTAATATCCAGAATATTTAATGAGCTCAAGGAACTCAGCAACAACAAAATGAACAATACAGTTAAGAAATGGACAATGGACATGGACAGACATTTTTCAAAGGATGAAATACAAATGGCCAACAACACATGAAAAGGTGCCCCCGGGAAACTGCAAATACAAACTACAGTGAGGGGGCCGGCGCTGAGGCGTAGTGGGTAAAGCTGCTGCCTGCAGTGCCAGCATCCCATATGGGTGCCATTTCGAGTTCCGGCTACTCCACTTCCAATCCAGCTCTCTGCTGTGGCCTGGGAAAGCAGTGGAAGATGGTCCAAGTCCTTGAGCCCCTGCAACTACGTGGGAGACCCGGAGGAAGCTCCTGGCTTCTTGCTTCAGATCGGCACAGTTCTGGCCATTGCAGTCATCTGGGGAGTGAACCAGCGGATGGAAGACCTCTCTCTCTGCCTCTCCTTCTTTCTCTGTATAACTCTGACTTTCAAATATAAATAAATAAATCTTTAAAAGAAAAACTACAATGAGGTTTCACCTCATCCCAGTGAGAACAGCTATCATTCAAAAATCAAAAAATAAATACTGGGAACAATGTGGAGAAAAGGGTACCCTAATACACTGCCAGTGGGAATGTTAACTTGTACACCCATTACGGAAGACAGCCTGGAGAGTCCTCGGAAATCTGAAAATAGATCTCCCCTATGACCTGCCATCCCACTACTGGGAATTTACCCAAAGGAAAAGAAATCAGAATATCAAAGATTTATCTGTACCTCCATGTTTACAGCAGCTCAATTCACAATAGCTAAACTAAGGAGTCAACTCAGAGGCCCATCAATTAATGACAGGATAAACAAAATGTGGTATATATACATGATAGAATACTATTTAATGAAATTCTGATCTTTTGCAACAAAATAGATGTAACTGGAGACCATCATGCTTAATTAAATAAGCCAGATCCAAAATGATAAATATCATATGTTCTCGCTGATTTATGGTAGTTAATATAGAGAGTACAAAAAACCTGGATGTATGAGTGAAATTGACATCTTATGATTTGGTTATTGTTTATAGGCCTTTGTTGTATGCCTGTGGAACAGTGGTCTTTCTACTTCTACTTTTTACTTGTCGAACACTACATTTAGTGAAATATTAAGCCTTTGATTATAAAGTAAACTGAAAATGTTATCATAAAATTAAAAGAAATGGAGAAGGGCCGGCGCCATGGCTCACTAAGCTAGTCCTCCGCCTGCAGTGCCGGTACCCTGGGTTCTAGTCCTGGTTGGAGCACCAGATTCTGTCCCAGTTGCTCCTCTTCCAGTCCAGCTCTGCTGTGGCCAGGGAGTGCAGTGGAGGATGGCCCAAGTGCTTGGACCCTGCACCCACATGGGAGACCAGGAGGAGGCACCTGGCTCCTGGCTTTGGATCGGCACAGCGGGCCGGCCGCAGCGTGCCAGCCATAGTGGGGCCATTTGGGGGGTGAACCAACGGAAAAGGAAGACCTTTCTCTCTGTATTTCTCTCTCTAACTCTGCCTGTCAAAAAAAAAAAAAAAGAAAAGAAAAAAAAAAAAAGGAAAAGAAGAAATGGAGAAGAAAGGAAGGAGGAGGGAGGAGGGGGGGAGGGAAGTATATTCTTAGAATTGTGTCTTTGAAATACATGAAACTTGTTCTGTTGACATTAATAAAAATATATTAAAACTCTTTGATTAACACATCATGAGTGTATATATTTGTGGGCTGTATGTGTCTCCTATCTCAACCAAAGTCCAGTTGGAAGGTTCCATATCTGTGAAGAAGCATACCTGTGTAGAATTTGAGCCTTCCTCCCCATAGTCAGGGTTTTTCTTTACAACCAAATCAAGCTCAACCATCAGAAAGCTGAGTCCTGGACCATATTCTCTTGTTCCCCTGAGAAATGTTTTCACTGAGTTTCCATTTCACTCAACAGTCTCAACTAAATATTTCAGGACCCTGTAAGAAACATCCCTATTAAAGCTATTGCATTTACGATGAGGATGTTGTTGGGAACATTTTATACATACACTTATGAAGTCTTCCCGCACCCCCAAAAAAAACAACTTATTAAAGGCAAACTCTTAACCCAGTCTGCCCTGGACATTAGGTAAAAAAAATCTCCAGAGACCAGCAGTGGGATCTGAGCGCACCCTAGACAACCTCTTAAAGGTGGCCACCACAGTCTTTTATGAAAGAGACCAGGAGGGGACCCAACAGCAGGAGCAAGGGGATCAGAGGAAGGGTCACCAGCAGTGACCCCTCAGCTCCAGTGAGCCCTCCCAAGTGCTCTCATTGCAAAGGCAGTGGATACCTTGCCAAGGACGTCAAAAAAGACCCCTAGGCCCATGTCCTATCTGCAGAGGCTATCATTAGAGATCCGACTGCCCCAAGGCCAAGAACTCTGGGGTCAGGCATTTCCAATAGATCTCCCACACAGGACTGAAGGGCCCAGGGCTCCCCTAGTGATGTATCAGGTCAGTATCCAAGACCCCAAGTGGTTTTCACAGTGGAAGCAAAGCCTATAAATTTCCTTATGGGCACTGGAGAGCAACTTCTCTGTTCCAGCAACTGTAAAAGGTGTCTCAGGAGCCCCTCAAGTTAGCTATTTCACGCAGCTTTTGAGCTATGTCTGGAATGATCTAATATGCACTCGCTCTTTCTGGTTAAACCAGAGCGCCCGGCACCTTTAGTAGGTAGAGCTCTCCCAGCCCAGAGGAAGACACGTTTGTGCTTGGGTTTGCTGGTCAAACAAGTTATACTTGCGTTAGATTTTTAAGAAATGTTTTCAAATACATGTACTGTTGTCTTAAAATTTATAGAAGGCATTGGCCCTTTTGGCAAATGTTTTCCTAAATTGTTACTTGACAACTGAAATTGCCAAATTTTCACTTGCTATGAAGTAACTGAGAGTGGGTAATCTGAGAGGCCTGCCTAGGGCCCTCATTTCTCCTCTATTATCTGCGAGATGGGAAACTGACTATTCTGAAGGACTCTCCATCAGGAAGTACAATTTGAATGTATTTATAAAAGAAATGCCTAATCTTTTTCTGTAATAATGCTCGGCCACACAGAAGAAACGAATAACACAGCCAGAAACTATGAGAGCTTACATTACATGATTTTACAGCTAGGTGGATTTTGCCATGGGCACAGTAAACAAGCAAAACCTCCCTTTTCCAACCGAACTAAGGGAGAGATAAAAGTTTTATCAATGACTTCAACATTTGTAGACAGTTTGGATAAGGTGTCAATCATGTTTGATCTTACTTAGGAGGACATAGCTCTCCCCCTGGGCACTGTCGGGGGCAGCCTCTCGTGGGACCGCAGTGCCAGCTGCTGGAACCCGGTCTTGACCGCAGGTCTCCACTCCATCCCTACTCAGCTGGAAGACGCCACAGCAGTTGTCGGCCCTAACCCCTGTCAACAGCCAGGGTTTCCATAAGCAGAGCTCGAGGCTAAAAGCAGGCCAGACCATGCCATCCCACAGCTCCGTGCCAGCACATACAAGCTGCAGAGCCTTCCCCACAATAAACAGAACGAGGTGGACGCCCCTTGTAACAAATACTTACCATCAACAACAAGACCTAGGTTTAGATAAAAACAAGCTAGAAAGGGCTCCATTAACACTGCCCCCCCTGCCCCCGATCACAGCAACTAATGTATAATCTCCACCTCTGTTCTTGGAGATAACATGTTAAAGACATACAAATGCGCCTAGACTGAGAGACCTCAGTGACTTAGTCTTTCTCTACCAGCCCTTCCCATCGTACCACTCTGAGCATCTCTTTTCTTGCTTACATAAAACTTCACGTTTACTCTCAAAAGAAAAAAAAAAAATCACTCATTGAAGTGCCACTGGTTGTGTTGGTCTTGAAAACTGACATTTTGTCCTCATGGACAAGACAAATCCCCTGACTGTCCATTTCTTTCCCTTTGATCTGGCGGTGGTAAACTCCAAGTCTATTTGAAGTTCAGCTTTAACAACCTGATGACAGCTCTGTGACCTATGTATTTCCATTTTACACCTTGGCTATTGCCTTCCAACTTATTTATTAAATGACTCTGGCTCACGTTTGGGTACTTCTGTATTTTGATGCTATATGAAAGCAGGAGTCTAATGTCTCCTCACATGGCCCACAAGGCTTGAGGACCTAGCCCTAACCTACATTTTTGGTCTCATTCTCTGTATTTTCACCTTTCACTCAAGCCTAGCTTTCAGTGAACACATTTTCCCAAGAAATAACTGACGAGCTTTTTTCTTTCTTTTCTTTAAGAATCGCAGTTTGGAGCCAGCATGATGGTACAGTGGTTAAGCTGCTGCTTATGACACCAGCATCCCATATGAGCTCCAGTTCAAGTCCTGGCTGCTCCACTTCCAATCTAACTTCCTGCTAATGTGCCTGGGAAAGAAGCAGAAAGAAGTCCTGGCTAACCACGTGGGAGACCAGAGCGGAGTTCCTGACTCCTGGCTTCAGCCTGGCTATGCGTCGGCTGTCTCGGGCATTTGGGACATGAGCAAGTGGATGGGAGCTCCTTCTCTCTCTCTTAACCCTCTCCCCTTCTCTCTCCCTCTTTCTCTATCTTTGTGTATGTGTCACTCTTTCAAATAAAATCTTTTTTAAAAAAATGAATCAGGGGGCCGGCACTGTGGCGCAGTGAGTTAACACCCTGGCCTGAAGTGCCGGCATCCCATACGGGTGCCGGTTCTAGTCCCAGCTGCTCCTCTTCCGATCCAGCTCTCTGCTCTGGCCTGGGAAAGCAGTAGAAGATGGCCCAAGTGCTTGGGCCCCTGCACCCACGTGGGAGACCGGAAGAAGCTCCTGCCTCTCCTCTCTCTGTGTAACTCTGACTTTCAAATAAATAAATAAATCTTTAAAAAAATGAATCAGGATTTACAATTATAGAATTATATTTTACTATTTCCCTTAAAGTATACAGAAAATATATTTATTTCTTTTTTAGGTCCTAGTAATGTTGGTTTGAACAACAAAAAATAAAATCCCAGCTGACTAGATAGTGTATTTCATTGTTTATAAAGACTGCTTGCATGGAATTATCTCATTAATCTTCACTGAATTGGCCAAGTGTGTAGCACTAGATTTATTTTATGAATTGAGAAGGGACCCACAGAGACATCAGACAAATTGTTGAAGGTGACCCAGATGCTGGGGATAATGAGGTCAAGCCTTAAATTCCTGTGTCTGATTTCAAGTCCTGCTCTGTTCACAGCTGCATTTATCTTCTCATCGTCACGATGGCCACGGATGACGGGTGCTGACAGGGACAAACACCTTAGCTGAACGTCCAGACTTCCGTGGTCTCCTGCTGTCCCCCTGCCTGGGACACTGCACTCCTTCGCTCTGCATGATTGCCTGGCCTTTGGGTTCACTGAGTCTAATTCCCTACAGTTTCCAGAATATTATCAAATATATTCAAATAAGGTATCAAAATAAAATAAAACTACTCTTGCTGGTGGTTGAAAGTATCTTGTATGTAAGACACCTAATCGTTCATGAACACATTTAGGAACTTTGGGCTATTCTGACAGAATGGGGGGCCCCTGAGGTCGGGAGTTTTAGTCACTCACATGCAATGGGTATTCACTGAATTAAGCTGGCTCTATAATAGGCTGCTTACAGGCAGACTCTACAGGAATGAGCATTTGGCTCAGCTGTTAAGATGCCCACACCCCATAGTGGAGTACTTGGGTTCAATACCCCTGGCTTCTGACTCCAACTTGCCATCCATGTAGGGCCTAGGAGGCAGCAGAGGATGGCTCCTGAAGTCATGTTCCTCCCATGTGGGAGACCTGGACTGAGTCCCTAGCTCCAGGTTTTGTCCTCCCTGGCCCCCTACCCACTGTGGGCACTTGGAGCAAGAATAAGCAGATAAGATTCTCTCGCTCTCGCTCTCTTTGCCTCTTGAAGAAATGAGTACATCTTTAAGGAAAAACAAAGTACATTTATAAGGGAGTTCTATGCAAGTGTTGTAGGCAGGCATATAGTATAACATTGATCAGGTTTGTGAGCCGGAAGGCCATGCCTTCACCATGCCCCTATGTGACCTCATGCCCCTACCTGACCACACCTGCGTGCTCACCTGTCACTCAGGCTAATTAACCACTCCCCTTTGGAAGTGGATTAAAGGCCTGGAACACAGGGGGCCCGGCCCATTTTTTGGCCTTTTGCCTCTTTTGCCATTGTGGGTCCTTGTTGCCCTGTGCCTTTGGGGTGCGTGGCCTTCGGGCCACCCGCCCCATGCTTCCTGGCCTGCACGCTCCTCCATGTGGCTGGCTCCTGGTGCTTGGTATGAATCCAGACTTCCTTCTCTCTTTTAGATAGGGCTCTCACTCTCCGACGCACTTCTCTCACTGAATAAAAAGCTTAAAACTTATCATGCTGCCTCGTTCATTTATGCCAGTATTCAGAATTCTTCTCTGAATATTAGGCAAAAACCCATGATGCTTAGTAAAATTCCAAAATTTACTAATAAACACACAGTAATATAACTGGCACCCCATATTCCGATAATACAAGTACAGGGTCTTCTTCCCCCACAGCCTTGGCTGTCCTGATGATCTTGGGTTTTGTTAACATAGCATCATAGCCACTCACACATTCTTTGACCACATGTTTGTGCTAAGGGTGATAACTGGTCTTTGGATAACTGGAACAGGACTAGGAGGGCAATCTTAAGCCAAAAGGTGACTAAGGGGCTCCAAAACCTCTGAAATGGGATGAAGATGATGCAAGCCACTCCTTGCTGAAGGACTCTCCAGGCCAAATTTGCTGTCAAAAGCCAGCCCGATTCCAGACAACAGCTGGGTTTTCCACAGTTAACTGTGCAAACATCTGCAAGGTCAAACCTCTGGCTAATGACTTGCCAAATTATTCCCCGTGCTTTTATATCTGCCTGAATTTTCCATAATAAAAAGTATTGTTTTGATTTTGTGAGCCTGGCTCAGTACCAAGAAAGAAAGGCTAAAACTTGGAGATGGGAGCGTCCAGCTCCTCCCTGGGGGATCTGCTGTCGAATGCCAGGCAGAACGCCACGTGCACATCGCCGAGCCCCTGTATTCAAAGCCCCACTCCAGAGACGGATTTCCTGTCTGAGTGCCTGCAGGAGTTCTGCTTGCCCTCAGGGACGGGCATGTTTTCTCCTTGTGGTCACCATGCATCACAGAGTGGACCAGGTTCGTCTTTAAATAACCCAGGCTGCTTGAAGAGAAGGCTCGGGCCTGGCTGGGCCAAGAGAAGCTTGGCTGCCTCTCAGCTTCCCCAGCGTGCCGGGGTCAGGAGGAGGGCACACTCAGCCCCAGGCCTCGGCTGCAAGAGTGAGAAATCCAGAAGACCTCTCTAAACCAGTCCTCCATCGCTGGCAGCAGCATCAAGAAGTGGAGTCTGTTTCCTAATGCTAGAAGGTTCTGGAATCTCCGTACTCCTAGCTAGTGGAGAAGTTCCAGGAGCCATTGTCCGTGAAGGTGATTCCCTCTTGCCAAGTGCTCACTTTAATGTTGCTCTAAGCAGACACCAGGAAAGGAGGGCGGTGAGTCCTGGCTAACTCGTGTAACGAAGCAGCCTCTGTCAGATCTGAATCAGTGGAGACAAAGGCCACAGAAATCTCACCCTGACAACCCTCAGCCAAGGACCTGTGGGCCCAGCTCCTGGGCTGTGGGAACCAGACCAGATGGTCACTGGGCCTGAAATTGGAGTCCACGGGTACTAAAACCTAGTTAGGAAGCAGTCACGTTCACACACATTTCCATAGGATGACTCCTCGGTGGGCTACAGGAGATCAGCCCAGCATGCTCCTCCAGACAGACAGAACCCAGCCTTTTACTAAACCCAGACCGAGTATCTCAAGAGGGAAAAGGGATTACTTGGATGTGAAATGTTAGAGACTATCTGTGACTTCTCTTTGTAATGTGCAAGTGTCTATAAATGCCTTTGCTTGAGCCCAGGCCACACAAAAGCACCTGGAAGCCAGCCACAAAGACAAACGGCTGCCACCTTTTTAGGAACACAGCGCTCAAACAAAAATTCACTAACAATTCCATTCTTTAAATTCTTGTCTATTGGCTGGGTCTTGTTCTATTTCTCATCACACATGCAATCTAAACAAGATACTCATGTTGCTTAAAATTCTTTATTTTTCCATTCGTCTTCATTATACTACTGCTCTCCTACTTAGCCCCATTAATTGCAAATGTAACTTGTTCTTTTAAAAACATAAATCAATCTTAGAAAGATGCAGCTCCTCTAGGCATTAAATTCAAAACTTGACATTCATGAACTCACAGAATTCATTCCTTTGGCTTAAATGTTAAATGTTATGCAGAGGTGACCAGCATGAGAGTCTTGGTCTTTCCTTTCAAAGGACAATGAAGTTTACTTTGTTACTCAGGGCAGAAGAACATAAACATCTTTTAGGAATTTTCTTGAAGCCCTTCTTCCCAAAACCGGACACATAGACTGGCAGTATAGAGATACTCAGATGCGTTTTCCAGCCCTACTCTGCAAACTGATGTGTTTTTAGCACTCTCGGAGTGGCCATAATTAAGCATGAGAGGTCCATGAAATTGGTTTTAACTTCAATTTACTAACATCGTATATTTATCTGCCATGATGTTCAAATCCATTTTTAAAAAGTAAAGTTTTACTTAAAAAAAGACTGTCACTGAAAATTCAACTTTTGAATTTTCCTGAAGGAAAAAAACCCTGACCCCACAGGTAAATGGTACGCCACGCTGCTTTCTTATTTTAAAATTCCATTTAGCCCTCTAGTTATTGCCTTTGCTGTGTCAAAAAAAAAAGTAAAGAAAAAGTTTTAAGAAAACAGAAATATTTATGCATAAGTTATTAGCGAGAAGCACTCATTGACGAACAGAAATTCTCCCTCCCCAGCATCTTCCTCAGGTTAGCCCACATGGGGCCAAAGAGGATAAACCAGTGTCACTTTCTGTAAAGATGTGAAGCCAGTGTGGACAGAGCATGGAACAGCACTGTCATCGACGGAAGACATCCAGCCACCATGTGCCAAGCACCCAGCCATGCAAGACTGGTGTCATTTGTTCCGGTTTACCATTGAGGAAACAGGAGAGAAGTTAAGTAGCTCGCTCAGGGTCACCCAGCTAGTCGGGCGGAGTGGGGGCAGAGTTGGCCTCACGGTAAAGACACTCTACAATTTAAGACATTCAGAAATGAAGGCATGCAGGAAGTCACCAAGAGCAGCAGTGTTCAAACAACACCATGACGAAGGTGATGCAACAGCCTCTATGCACTGGGTGGGAATTCCAAGGGGGTGACCTTCACCGCTGATCCAACAGCCCCAGCTGCCAGTCCCACAGGTGGCGCGAGTCCTCCCTGCCACACTCCAGGGTATATCACGTCACTCTGGGTGCCAACAACCTCCACCTGGGTCTCCTTCCAGTTCTCCCTGCATACGCCTGCTAGGCAGCGCAACCAAACCCCACAGACTGGATGACGGACAACGGATGCTGATTCTCCCTCGACTGGGAAGGCTTGAGGGCTGCCATGGGCGTGGCAGCAGGGCGGGCTCCCTCCAAGGCCTCTCTCCCGGGCCTGTGTCTTCACCTGCTCTTCCTTCTGTGTGTGCATCCTCAATGCTTCTTCCCAGAAAGACACCGCCACGGGGGACGAGGGCCCACTCACGTGGCCTTTTACCGTAACTGCCTCTTTGAAGTTCCTACTCAAACAGTCACACTCACAGGTGCTGGGAGTTGGGTCTTCAACAAATGATGGGTGTAGGGGGGAACGTAATTCAGCCAATAACCGCCACCCGTCCTCTGATTATTCCTCCAACTGTTTTCAGGGTGGCCTTTCTCCAAGGCTGCTTTGAGCCTTTCACTGATATCTGATGCTTGCAGTATTCTCCCCATCACCCTCGAGAGCCCACAATAGTCACAGTGCATCAGCGGTGGGAAGAGGTTGGCACTGTGTACACAGAGACATAATAGAGACTTCAGGCCTTCAGGAAGGGACAGGCTAGGTGAAGAAATCAGTCTATGGCATTGTCCCCTGTCACTATTATCATCAACCATGAATATTCATTAAGCACTCGGCAAGCACCAGGCACTGTTTTAGGGGCTTTACAAAACGCAGGTCTCCTCAGAGCCACCTCTGGGGGCTGTTATCGTTATTCCAATTTTAATTTTGAGGAAACTGAGGCAGAGAGAGTAAATGGCCCAATGTCGGCCAGCTCAGAAATGGAAGAACTTGAACCCGGGTCGTCTGGCCGCAGGGCCTGCATTTACAGGAAGAGCGTGCGCCGCAGAGGGCCAGCCTGCTTCTCACTTCCTATTCCTCACCTTGGACCAGCAACTTGTGTAATTTACCACTTTGTTTCCTGTTGGGCCTCCTGTTAATAATAAGAGGACATAAAAGGAGATGACCTGTAGCCCAAAGATGCCCTCATTTATGGTGCATTTCTAAAAGTTAACTATTGGCACAGCTCACATGACACAGTGCATTCTCAGGAACACTGATCCGGCAACAAAGGAGCTCAGGACAGCCACCCAAACAGAACGATTATGCCAGCGACCCAGGATGAGCCGTCTAAGTCAGCTGATGCAAATCAACCAGTCAAAGCACAGGCTACATCCAGGGGCCAGGAAGTAGGCAGAGATTAGAAACTGGGCTCAGATAAGATAGGCAGGATCCCTGATCTCTCTCTTTTTTTCTCATGAGGAATGCCCTGGCATTTCACAAATCCTGGCCACGGGGAAGGAGTAAGTGCTCGAGCAGGTGTGGAGGCCAGACGGGACCTGCGTTTGCATCGGGCCCAGGTAAAAGGCACAGCAACTCACCCCTTACAGAGAAACCCTGACTTGCTGTTTTACTCACCCTGACTGCTCTAGTCCTTAGGTCAACCTCAAATGACAGCTTTTGTCGCTTGGGGGATGAACAGTTGAGGTGTTAAGAGCTTTTTCACCACCTCAAACTCCATCAGCTGGGAGAGGGAGATGGCCCGGTGCAGCCTCTACCTGTGCAGTATCTGCCGTAATGACAAGGTACCACTTGGCATGTAGGCCTTGGGTCAGGAATTTGTATTTCTTCTGTCTCCCATCCTTGTTTGCCTGCGCCTCCTCATTGTCTTTAGGCTTTTGAACATGAGTGGCCTACCACATTGTGGGCCACGTGAGCCCAGTTCCAGCCGTGAGCCACATGCAGGCTTTCCTCTGCACAACTGTAACTTCAATCTAGCTCCACTTTCCCACTTGACTTAGAATTCTCCATGGCCTCATTCTTCATCTCTGTTTCCTTCTTAATATGCTGTTTCACAGTTCATGTACTTTTGAATTTCAAATCCAATATAAAGAAAGAGGGGCAGGCATTTGGCCTAACAGTTAAGATACCAGTCAGATGCCGGTATCCCCTACTGGAGGACCAGCATTCAATTTCCAGCTCCAGCTCATGACTCCAGCTTCCTGCAAATGCAGCCGCTAGGAGGCAGCAGTCACAGATCAAGTCATGGAGTTCCTGCCTCCCACAGTGGAGACCCGAACTGAGTTGCCAGCCCCCAGAAATGGCATTTGGAAAGTGAACCAGTGGTTGGGAGAAATCCCTGCCTCCCTTCTCCACCCTCTTCCTTCTGCCTCTCAAGTAAATAAATTTTATGTTTTAAAGATTTATTTTATTTATTTGAAAGGCAGAGTTAGAGAGAGAGAGAAAGATAGAGATCTTCCATCTACTGGTTCACTCTCCAAATGATTGCAACAGCAGGGGCCATCCTCCGCTGCTTTCCTAGGCACATGAGCTGGGAGCTGGATCAGAAGTGGAGCAGTGAGGACTCCAACCAGCAAGTATAGAAAATGCTGGCATTGCAAGTGGCGGCTCAACCTATTACACTGCAACACCAGCTCCAATAAATAAATGTCACACACACACACACACACGAAGTTAAATAAATGAAAAAGTAAAACGCTTAACCTTTTTTATGAAGGGTGAATGGCAGTTTTTCAGCCCATCGTTCTCTTACAGAAATAAGCACACATACTTGAATCTAAAACGAATGCTAAATTCTAAGAGGCTTACATTATCCCTGATCCCATGGAATGTGACCACAAACACTTCTTGAGTATTTAGGGGGGAAAAACTACTTCCTCTCCATTTTGCTGTAAGAGATTTCATTTCAACAGAGCTCCTGGTCTAATCAATGCATTTCTTATTTTTATTGACTCTGTACTTACACAATTTGAAATAACACCAGCAAAGGTAAAAAGGTCCCATCATCCACTTTGATAAAATCTTCTTTCCTTAAATGGTTGTTGCTGTCATCATTTTCATATTGAACAAAAGGCAAGTTATAGCTAATAAATGTGTTTCTCTAGAATAATTAGAAAGTCATTTTTAATAACCTCCTGGCCAAATGCATCAAAATATCTCATTTGGGAACAGCAAAAGAATTAAATAAATTCACACAATGAATCTTGCTTGCTTCCCAAATACTTTCATTAATCTGCAATATTCATATGAAGTGATATCTTTAGCATGATAATTTAATTGTCCAATTCTGAGTAGTAGAGAAAATCTGCCTAAAAATTCTGAGTGCAATAGCATTACCACTTCTCATACCTTCCTTTCAAAAACGTCCTGGTTAACGTGTCATGTTTTCATCGTTATGATGCCTACAGCTTCTCTCTAACTTATTTACGACTCCTAATCTAGGAGACTGCATTTAGGTTTTTCATTCAGAGAAAGGGAAACCCACGCTTACTGCCCAAAAACCTCTCTACAGGATGACCGTGTCTGTTCACAAAGCCAGTCTTTAGGCCAACACAGATCCTTGCAGGTACTGGAAAAACACGGAGCTCACTTCCTCATTCAAGTGCTGGGCTTCCAGCAACTTGTACTATGGGCACCACACACAACAGTCGTTGGTGTGCAAACCCCTCTCAAATTCTTTCTTGTAATTATAATTTTAGAGGGTCATATTAGAAAGAAAAGATTAATTCTTTTTTTAAAATTTCTTTTTATTGGCCGGCGCCGCGGCTCACTAGGCTAATCCTCCGCCTTGCGGCGCCAGCACACCGGGTTCTAGTCCCGGTCGGGGCACCGATCCTGTCCCGGTTGCCCCTCTTCCAGGCCAGCTCTCTGCTGTGGCTAGGGAGTGCAGTGGAGGATGGCCCAAGTGCTTGGGCCCTGCACCCCATGGGAGACCAGGAGAAGCACCTGGCTCCTGCCATCGGAACAGCGCGGTGCGCCGGCCGCAGCGCGCTACCGCGGCGGCCATTGGAGGGTGAACCAACGGCAAAAGGAAGACCTTTCTCTCTGTCTCTCTCTCTCACTATCCACTCTGCCTGTCAAAAAAAAAAAAAAAAAAAAAAAAAAAAAAAAAAAAAATTTCTTTTTATTCACTTGAAAGGCAGAGTTACAGAGAGAGGAGGAGAGACAAAGAAAAGGCAGGGGCAGTATCTTCTATCTGCTGGCTCACTCCCCAAATGGCTGCAATGCCTGGGACTTGGCCAGGCCAAAGCCAGGAGCCAGGAGCTTCTTCCAGGTCTCCCACATGGGTGCAGGGGCCCACGCACTCAAGCCATCCTCCATTGCTTTCCCAAGCACATTAGCAGGGAGCTGGATTGGAAGTGGGGCAGCCAGATCTCAAACCAGCATCCATACAGGATGGGGTCACAGGTGGAGGCTTAAACTGGCAGAAAAGAAATAAATAAATTCTATAAGCTGTCTCAAATGTCTCTCTTCTCACAAGGTTGCCTAACGGGGTGTTTGCTCTGAGATGGTGCTCCAAGTCTTTCAGGCCATCCAGTGGGAGCTGCTCCTGGGGTTCCTCAGGTTTCTCCAGGAGAAGAGTGGTTTGATTTGGCACAACCTCTGGCTCAGAATGGCTACAGCCCCACCAGTCTCCTGTCTCTGAACTAGGAAGACAAGAAACCAAACCAAACCTCACCTCCCCAAACTGAGGTCCCTCTGCTCACACCCAACCCCTCCAGGAAGCACCTGCCTTCTAGAATAACTCCTACAGACACCAACCTCTGACTAGGCTATGTTACTCCAGGTTTATGATAGATAACAAATTAATGTGTTACCATTTTAAGGATATTTGCATTTAAATGGAAAATCATGTCTTTATTACATAGGAATTAAGTTCCAAGAACAGGAAGCCAGGCACACCGCCAGGATGGTGCCTCAAGGAAATGTGGAATGAAGCAAACTCCTTAGATAGCCCTCCCCACCCACTGCTTCTGCCAACAACACGGGCAACTGGGTTCTAAGAATATCGAGGTACTCTTATTGGTAAAAAGAATTTTCAGTTTATTATTAAAGAAATTATCTCCTACTGCTGCAGGCTGGTAACTATGGTTCTGCTATTCTTTGCAAAGACCCAAGAACAATTCTACATTCATGAGTATTTCTGGCTAAATGGATATTTGTCAATAATTTATTTATTTAATTTATGCAAAACTGTAGACACATTTAGCTGAATAGAACTTAGGAACAATAGGTAACAGTAAGGCAAACCTCTACTGTGCACTCCTGGGGCCAAGTGCACCAACCTTTGTCACAGGTCTTTAAAAAAATAAATAATAAAAGAAAGCGAATGTGGTACATGAATGAGTTGGATTCAGAAAGTATCAGCTTTCTCCCCACAATTAAAATTTGGACTCCAAGAAGGAAATCCAGTGTGAAACTTGCCCCCAGTGATTTCCACTTTAGTTAAAATCTGCTGTGTTGGGGCCGGCACTGTGGTGCAGTGGGTTAACGCCCTGCCCTGAAGTGCCGGCATCCCATATGGGCCCAGGTTCTAGTCCTGACTGCTCCTCTTCTGATCCAACTCTCTGCTATGGCCTGGGAAAGCAGTGGAAGATGCCCAGGTCCTTGGGCCCCTGTACCCACATGGGAGACCTGAGGAAGCTCGGCTCCAGCTGTTGCAGCCACCTGGGGAGTGAACCAGCAGATGGAAGACCTCTCTCTCTCTCTACCTCTCCTCTCTCTGTAACTCTGTCTTTCAAATAAATAAAATAAATCTTTAAAAAAAAAATCTGCTGTGTTGAGCAGAAGTGCCCTGAATGGCTCAAAGGGCTCAGCAGAGGATGAGTGGAGGCAGCAACCCCAAGGGTAACAGGGTCAGGAGGCCAAGGACGGGGACCTGGGAAGGTGCTGCTGGCA
This sequence comes from Lepus europaeus, assembly GCF_033115175.1. Classification (NCBI taxonomy): domain Eukaryota; kingdom Metazoa; phylum Chordata; class Mammalia; order Lagomorpha; family Leporidae; genus Lepus; species Lepus europaeus. Next base: position 174,642,495 of record NC_084827.1, read on the forward strand.
CAGGCAGAGATGCCATTTCCATTTCATTTGTAAAATACAAAAGTGCTCCACACCTCAACAGGTTTGTGAGAGCCTGAGGCCTTGTGTATGCCACAGCCCAGTAGTATGCATATTTCCATGCTATGGCAGGAAGGAGTCCAGAGGCCTTAGACAATGAAATGACATAGAGTCAGCAGGTGGTAGAGTCACGCCTTGCCCTCTGATCTCTCCCCCAGGTCTGACGGCCTCGCCCCCAAGTCAGCTGGCCCCCACTGGGCCCCAGGGCCTCGCGCTTACTTCCACACGCGGCTCTGCACAGACATGGAAGCCCAGACCAACATCGCCTGGACCACATATGGAACAGCTCTCTTTAATCACACAGCCCTGTGCTGTTGCCTTGAATCCTGTCTCCAGCTAGCCACAATAAAGGCCTTTGTATGCTCCTAAACGGAACTAAAAGTACCATTACCTTGGGAAGTAGTAAGCTTTGTTAAAATTCCAACCCTTACTGAAATTATGTCACTTAACACCCTGGAGCCTCAACACCCCCATCCAGGAATTTGGATGAGGACGACGTCCATGAGACCAGCCACCACACCTGGAGGACCGCTCCTACCAGGGCACAGCCATGGACAGGTGTCTCATCAGCATCCTGTGAACGTGGATCAAGCGGAATATAAGGGGGCACATGTGATTAAACTGCAGAGTGGATTGTTCTTATGGTAGAAAACGGATGCATAATAGACACCACTCTCACCACGGAAGCGCATGCTTCTCCCATTTCCATTTATTTTAGAAAAAGCCCTTCAGGCAAAAGTCAAATCCGGCTGCTGCCTCTGATTGTAGACACCACAACATCATACCTTTTTTTTTTTTTTAATTCCCCCCAAATCTGCCATGTGTGGAGAAGTCCTATCAAGAGAAGGGCAAGCACCGGTTGGAAAAGCAATTAAAATACTTTAGTCATGAAGAGAAGTAACTAGATTCCACTGCAAGTTCCCACTGAGGCTAAGCGCTCCAATCCTCCACCAAGCACAGCAACCGTGACCCCTGCCCCCATCTGACCATCTGGCTGGAGGCTCTAAGTCCAGCTCAGACTCTGCCAAACTTGCATAGCAGATCGCTACAGGGAGGGTGTTGTGTTGCAGAGGGCTAAGCCGAGCTTTCAATGCCCAATTCAAGCCCTGGCTGCTCCACTTCCAATCCACTCCTGCTAACACACCTAGGAAAGCAGCCGAGGATGGCCCAAGGGCTTGTGCTCCTGCAGCCCACATGGAAGACCAGATGGAGTTCCTGACTCCTGCCTTCAGCCTGGATCCGGCTGCTACAGCCATTTCAAAGATCTCTCTGTCTCTCCTTCTCCTTCTCGCCTGCTATTCCTCTCTCTTGCTCTGTCTTTCAAATAACCAGATATAGACGTTTTTCACTATCACGTCAATCAATTACTTTTTTTGACATATAACTCATTCCTATAATATTTTAGTTTCTATTCAGCTTAACACTTCTGGAATCCATTTAATTTGCTTAACTTACAGGATTCTGTTCAACTCTGCTATTCACATCTGCTGAAATTTGTCACCAGCACCTCTGTATATGAGTGTAAGTGTCACTCAAGTGCACAGAGGACTAGTTACAGAAGTCTCCCCAGAGGTACCAAAACCTCATATATAATGGTGCCATATTTGTATTATAAACCTATGCACATACTCTATGGACTTTAAATCAGCTCTGGGTTACTTATAATACCAAATATATAATAATAACATATAATATAGTATTATATAGTAAAATATGTAAAATATTATTTAAAATATATTATTAAAATATAATAATATAAGTGCTATACAAATAGTTATTATACTGTATTTTTTAGGGAATACTGACAAGAAAAAAAAGCCTTTTCATGTTCAGTACAGAGAAAACCAAACCATAGTGGGCCAAACTGGAAACTGCACATCGGCAATAAAGTAAAACTTGGTAGTTGGCTGCGGGGGGGGGGGGGGGGAACAGTATTTTTCAATCCAAGTTTGGTTGAATGTGCAGATCTCAAAGTCTTGCACACAGAAGCCCAGCTGTATACAAAACCAAACTGAAGCAAGGGAATTACAAAGAGAATGCCTAGAGGTAAAATGTTAATAAAGAAAGCGTGTAAAGAAATGAAAAGAGAAGGAAGAACCAAAAACATAGTAAGGAAGTTAGGAAGGCACACTCGAACTACAACGGGGGACACTGAGCAGAAAGGGAAAAGGCAAAAGTTGTTCTGTTGATAGAGACCTAGACACCCAGGTGTCATTAGGCATGGTGTTTACAAACAGCATCACATCCATGGCTACAGACTGTTCATGTGCCTCAAATCCCCCCCAGTTTTCTGCCAAAATACTGTGATTGTGCAAAAGCAAAGTGTGCAGATGACAGTGCTGGTGTCCCCCATAATGAATGACCTTGGACTCTGGAACATTCCACATCTGCGGGGCCTCCCGCTCCCTGGAACACTGTCACGCCAGAATCCTCAGCATTCCTCTGTCTACATCCGAGCCCTAAATGATATCCCACTGCACATATCACACAGCCGGCCCGGTCTGAGGGTAGCTTCTCAGTTCCCGTTTTCTGCCCAGAAATGGGGCAGAAACCAACTGGAGTCGTACAGAAGAGACGGCTGCGCTCATGGCCGCAGCCCAGAGGCCTTGCGGTAAACTTGCTCGGTTTACCCACGACTGAGCAGCTGTTGTGTCCCGCAGAGAGCTTTCCTGTTCCCTCCTGCAGTCAGCTTCTCCAGCCCTTACCGACTTGGAAACAGCCCCTCTAACCGCAGAGTCGTCATTAAACCAGAAACTGCTCTGCTGTGACCCTGGGAAGGATGGAGCCTCCAGCGGCCATGAAGTGAGAAAGCTGAGCACAGCACGAGGCCCCTGCAGGGTTAGGCTGGGTTTCCTGGGATCCATCCTGGAGCCAAGGAAACAGCGACATGAAGAAAGAGGACCCTGTGACAGTCCGTGACTGTCTGACAAGCTGGGCAGAGGGACCGATGTTTGCCCTGTCCCTCCCCAAAGAAGTGGGGGTCCTGGCTAACTGGGGGCCTAGCCAGTACTGGGGCACCATGTTCTCTGAATGCGCCCTATCTCACTCCCTGGAAACAAACCAAACTCCTGAGAGACTCAGGGCAAAGGAGCACCTGGGGCGGAGTCAGTGTCCCAGCTCTGTCCTGGCCAGTATTCAGGGGACTCCAGACAAAGGCATCTGCCTGCATCCACAGGCACAGAGCACCATCGCCAGGAGCTGCTGCCCCCAGACAACTCGACAAAGCAGTGGGGGCCCTCATTTCCTGCCTTACATCTGCCCTAGGCGCAGGACCCATAATGGGAATTCAGTGCTGATGGGGAAGTCAGAATGTCTTCTCCAGGGAAATAAAGTGCAAGTGCGCGCGCACACACACACACACACACACTTTGGGGAAGTCAGAATGTCTTCTCCAGGGAAATAAAGTGCAAGTGCGCGCGCGCACACACACACACGCACACACACTTTGGAGAAGTCAGAATGTCTTCTCCAGGGAAATAAAGTGCAAGTGTGCGCACACACACACACACTTTGATCAATGTTCTTAGTCCATTAAGAAAATGCAAATTGAATCAAAATGAAATGCCGCCTCTCACACACACACACACACACACACTAGGATGACAAGAATTTAAAAAAAAAGACACGGAAAATAACAACTGTTGGTGAATATGTGGATAAATTAGAACCTTCATCCATTGCTGGCAGGAATGTAAAATGGTTCAGCCACTGTGAAATAGGTTGGCAACTCCCCCCAGAAGTAAAGTGTATAATTACCACATGACCCTGGATTCTACTCACTGGGTATTCTCCCCAAAACAGCAAAAACAGGGACTCAAGCAAATACTTGCACGCTCAGGTTCACAGAGTGCTATTCACAATGGCCCAAGAGTAGAAGCAACTTAAATGTAGATCAGCAAAGGAATGGATAAACCAAATGTGCAATAGATGTTGAGAGGAATATTATAAAGCCATGAAAAAGGAATGCAGAACTGATCCATGCTACACACGGATGACTCAGAAAAACAGGACACTAAGTGGAAGGTGCCAGACACATATGTCATGTTTAGTGGGATTCCACTGACGGGCAACATTCAGGCTCTGCAGACCCATGGAGAAAGAAGGCAGACTGCTGGCTGCCAGGGTTGGGTGGGACGGGGCGGAGTGGGGGGGGAAGCTGATCACTGGATCTGGAGCTTCATTTGGGGGAGGTGAAAAAGTTTTGGAACTGGACACAGGGCATATATTTAATGCCCCTGAATTTTTCACTTTAAAATGATTCATTTTATATTAACTGAATTTTCCTCAATAAAAAAAAATTGAAATACCTGTCAAGCCTCTGACATCACTCACCTTAGAACAGCCTCACTCCCCCCCTCCTTGTATCTGGCAGCCCTCCTCACCTCTCTCCCTCCCACCCCCTCCCTGCAGACCTTCATCCCCTGTTACCATTACCTGCGCACCCTGCACCTGCCAGCTTCCTCCCCTTGATCAGCGTCAACGTGCCGCATCCCCTGCTCTAGAAGCAAAAGTACGTCTTTGGGTTTCGCACTCAGGGCCCAGCCCACTCAGGCCCCCTCTTCACCACCAATGTACCACAAAGGCAAGCCTCCAGGCTGGCCAGGCTCCTCCTTGGACCCCACAAATCCCCCTTCCTCCCAAACACCACCACCGTTCTCCCAACAGCAAGATCCCCGGGGCAACGCTCAGGCAACTCTCCCCACGGGGGCACCCAGGAGGGGAGGCCCAGGGAAGCAGGGCGGCTTTGATAGGCAACTGCTCACCACCTGCTCCAAACACACTGAGCAGAGAGGGTGGTGCTAGCCCCTTTAGAAGCTCTCTGTAACCACTGTCACCTTTCATCTTTCTTTTTTTATTTTTATAAAATATCGCACTTGGTAAGGTATTTTACTCTTGACAAACTCTAATTAGCTGTGATCCCTTATACTAGGATTTTGGGGAGCACGTGGTTTGTTCCGGGTCTGGCTCCTCACAAGCTGCAGATGGAGATGAAGGGGAGGGAAGGCGGCAGGAGAATTGTGCCTGCAGCACACAATCAGGGGCCGGGGGCCGCTGACCCCAGGTCGGGGTGGGGGTAGGGGGTGGAAAGTAAAGAAATGGGGGGAGGCGGTGCGAGAGGAAAGCCGGAGAATTTGTCAAATTGGCTTCCAGCCAGCTGACCCAGCGCTTTCACAAAGAAGACAAGCAATCACCACAGAGGAGAGACAAGAGCTAGAGTGGTTTGCAAATCAGAGAGAGAATTACCCAACGCTAAATTCAGAGTGCTTAGAAAGATAGCTTAAATGTGAGTGAGTGTGCAAGTGTGCGAGGTGTGTGTGTGTATATGTGTGTATGGGAGACGGGGGGGGGGGGGGAGGAGAGGGTCAGAGGTTCTTAAGTGCATTTTCCAGATTTCAGGGGTGGGGGTGTCCCTGAAGCCTTCTCAGGGGGTCCCTGGGGGTCAAAGCTATTTTCTAACACCAAGGGGACATGATATGCCTTTTCCACCCTGTGGACACTGGCCCTGAAGCTGCAAAGACAATGGAGATGAAAACTGCTGGTGTCTTTGCAGGAATCAGAGCAGAAGCTTCGCAGCAATGACCTCTGGATCTTCACCATCATCCGGCATTTGCAGGGCGTAAGGGTTAGTTTCCCTTAGAATGTCCTAGATAAAACGGTAAAAATTAAAATGTTACGGACTCTCAACCCCTGAGCGCACATCTTTTAAACATTCTGATGCTCAAACAAGAGGTATACACAAAGCACTTCTGCACGCAGCAACCCAACAGCTGTCTTGAGGAAACACTCGGGCAAATGTCGGTCGTGACCTGAAGTAGCTTGTTGTTCCTTAAAAGTATGACTAAAAGGCGAACTGTACTTCTTCATCCTGGCTATTTGTCAGCCATTTTCTCTCAAAGGGACAAGGCAAGCCTGTCACCTCAAGGAAAATAACCCACAGTCTCTGTTGTCAGCGTTTATCTGAGCTTTCAAGGACAAATTACAATTTGGGGAAGCTTTAATCTTCCATTACGAGCTTGACAGATTCCCAATACTTAGAGACTTTTCGGATGAGATCGGCGGTGACATGAATCAAAGATGTGATGTTTCTGATATTGTATCATGAAATATGTCACCATTTGGAGGCTCTGTAGGACATGACGAGCCAGTGTTTTCCAAATGACTGATGCAAGATTGAACAAAACCCATGCATGGGTGAAAGATCTGAAATGCAGAACAGACCAACAGATTATAACGTAAGAGTTCATTGATTATAGATTTATTGATTATAAGTTATAATGTAATAGAGCACAAAAGTTTATGGATCCAGTTTTAGATTCCACAACTAACCTTTAAGAATCTACGGCTTGTCAAGTTTCGTAGTATTTTAAAGAACAGCTACAATTGTATGAAAAGGCTATTAAAACACTTCTCAATTTTCTGAAGCTGACTTTTCTCCCTAGACTTCAACCACAACAATTGTAACAGATTGAATGTAAATGCAAATTTAACACTCCAGCTGTGCCTTTTAAGGCAGACAATACAGAGGTTAGTAAAAGTGAAAATAATGCCCCTCCTCACTAATTTTGTTGTTGTTGTTTTGGAGAATAGAGTTACTTTTTTTTTTTTCACTGTAAAGGTGTTATGCTAACATGTGATGGATTTATTAACTAAATGAATTCATAAATATTTTAACTCTTGGGTTTTAATTTAATGTGATAAAGATCAACAGATGTAACTCAATGAGCAAATCCTCTTTGAGGACCTCAATCATTCGGAGAAAGTAAAGGGATCCTGACATCAAAATGTCTGAGGATCACTGTGCTACGTGAAGCCACATGGCTTTGTAAATCAAACTACGAACACAGTCCCAGCGGCCACGTGATCAAGGAAATCTGTAACTTGATAGGCCGCAAAGGGGTGGGGGCTCTGAAACACCACAGGAACCCCTTGAGGAGCTCATTTCCAAGTAACAGCATCAAGAAAACCTCCCACCCTGCCCAGCCCTCTGGCACATTTGGAGCCAGTGCCCAGAGCCCCATTGGCTTCTGCCCAGTTTCAGAAAGTTACACTGCACCCCCCTCCTCAAAGAGCTTGCCTTCACTCAGAGCTCACCCTTCGGAAGCTGCTGAAGCCCCCCCCCCCCCCCCCCCCCCCCGCCCACAGGACACCCTGCAAAGCCAGAAGTGACTTCTAAAGTCCAAGACAAAGTCGCAGAAGGAACAGGGCGATTATCACAACCAAGGGTCTAATCGCTAAGTGTGCAAATGGAAGACACGAGTCCCATCTGTGCTTACAAGCCACATCTGGAGTGGCAGCAGAGGATACGATGGAAAGGGAAGAAGCACCCAGCTGCCCCAAATGGTCAGGGGCCAGATAGGAAGGAGGAGCCAGAGAAGGTTAAGGAGGTTGGGATATTCTCCAGGAGACCTGGGCGTGAGATGAGGGTCAGGTTCATGAACGCCCAACAGCAGTTTGTGACTCGACACACCCGGAGAGTCGAGGGAGGACACAGTTCTGCGCCTGACCCAGAAGAGGTGCTTACAAAACACGGATGAGGAAATGAAAACGTGGAGGAATAAATGAATCCCCGGGGTTGCACAGAGTGAGCCCCTCCCTGGGGACAAGAACGGCTGATGATTTGCAAACTGCTTAGGAGGAGCCGCAAGGCCACGCCACGTCCTCCACGCTGAAATTCAAACCCTAGGCCTTGGGATCCCAGACTGGCCTATTCCAGACGCTTGACAAACAACGGCTGGGCTGCCCTGACTCTTGCCATCTCTGCAGCGAATACGTTTCTAATAATTATTCCTCTTGTGTTTTCATTCTTCGTAAAAGCCCCTTGTCCTACAGAGCAGCCTCTGCCCAGAAAATCTGCGGGAGAGAGCGCCCTGCTTTTATTAGCAAATAAACGGATCTCAGACACCTTCATCTTGGCAATAAGTCCAAAGCATCTGTCCTGTGGCTCCAAAGTTTGTACCGAGTGTTGCCGTAAAAGTGTTTATACAGTCGGGAAAAAGGTTTCCTCCTGTCATAGAAGAACTTCTTAGGATAACGTATTCCCCGTCGCTGTAATGCTACTTGCTGTGGGTTCAGCAGGTGCTTCCCACCAACCATTCTATGCTGCCCCTCCCCTGCTGTGTTGGAAAGCCCTCCAGAGCGCCAGCTGATCCAGGGAACCCCATCCACCACCCACGGAACAGAACTGTAGCGTCACCTCCGAATCGCATATCCTTTTGGGCAGCTGCTGCTGGGGTGCTGAGAAGCACACAGTGAACCCCTTTGCTGCTTCTTCGTGGGCCCCCTTGTCTGCTCTCCCACCCCACTTCATCCTCATAACCCTCCTGCCTGGGTCATGGTGCCTTTGCAAGGACTCATGAGGGCCTCTGTGTTTACATGAACAACATGGAAGACTCGGCTCTCAGAGATGAACAGCACGCGTGGAGCTGCTCCCTGCACACGTGGATTCAAACTGCCAAAGGATGGCATCACAGATGCCATGGGTCCAATTGACTCCAACCTGTTTCTTTTAGAAAGGAAAAGGAGAGGATCTGCAGTGTTACTTAAAACACTCCTTAGGGGTTGCTGCCACTTTCTGGGCCACACTGTCTGTGAGGCAGCCCCAGGTCAGAGCACTCACAGTTTTAGAAAATGAAATAAACCCTTTGTTTCCCATGCACCCAGGTTTATCAAATACAGAACTCAGATCACATATCTAACCTGAAACTCAGAGAACTGGTTTCCTACTGCCCCTTTGTTCTTTATTTCACTCGTTCAGCTCACAGGCAGCATTTGAGCACCTCCTACGGGAAAGCACTGTGCTCATTGTCAGGATGGACGTGAAATGAACTGGATGCAGATGCTGATGTCCAAGGGCCCAGTATCTGAGACCCCATGGGGAGCTCGCCACCATCTCACATCCGAGCTGGACACTTCTCTGGGCTCCCAGAACGTACGTGCAAACCTCAGCCATAGCACATGTCCCCCTGCACCCATGAGTTGTCCATCAAGCACCTGGAAGCCTCCCACCTCTTCTCGAGAGGCCCCGAGTTGCCTGACCAAAGCTGAATCCCCCAGAGCCTAGGCAAGCACAGGGAACACTGCAGGTGCCCAATAACTGCAATGAAACAAATGCAAATAACAAGGGGCTTGCAGAAACACAGAACAAATCCACAGTCACATGTCGCATCAGAGAAGGCAAGTGCTACAGGACTCAGAGGCGGCAACTGCTTTGCACTGGGGCATTGGTTACAGCTTCTGGAAACAGGGGGATTTGGGGCTGAGCCTGAAATATCTCTGGGAAGGAGGGAGGGCTAGAGAGAACAGGGGACAGGGAGGCAGGCTAGCATTCCAGACAGAGGACAGCATGAGAAAGCCCCAGTATCCAGGGGATACGGGGCAGGGCCTGGGATCAGGAACAGGAGAGGCAGCTCATACATCAGCTTAGGGCACATGCACCACTCTGCTCTGTGATAAGCTTTGAATAAGCACACCCAAGACCTGGGAATCTAGTAGGAGCCAACCAAAGAGGCACACACTTTTCTAACAAGGGAAAAAACTGTAATACAGGAGCTGACCTAAGACAGACAGGGTCCTAGGACGGGATCTTCCACTTGAGCTGCACAGGCCCCAGAACAAGGGCCACAGGTGTGATCAAGCCGTGGATCAAGCAACTGATCCAGGTCAGGGACCTGTTTCCGATAAACCAAACCCAAGTGGTTGTAGGCAGGGAGCAGAGACTTCCTACAGCTTGAGTTTTTGCTTTCCAAGAGTAGGGCGAGAATGCACATAAGGTTGGGACTCCACGAGCCAGGAGTGGACGTTCCTCTCTCAGGTACGGGCCCACACCTGGAGGCAGAATTAAGATACAACTCTGGAAGGGACCGACAGTGATGCCAGCAAAATTCTCTCAAAGAAAAGTCTTGGTCCCCATCCTAATAACTCGCAGACAATGGATTCCTATGGCAAGAGCAAGGGAGATTTCTAGGGAACCTTCTAAGAATGGGGACAGGATCCCAATTCCCTATCGATGTAGACCAGGGCCAGTAAACAGGAAAACAATTTGGAATATGTATTGAACCATTAGGTAATGTCCAAGCTTTATCTTTGATTCCCTCCAAGTGGCCTTGGAATGACCAGCAACACAATCGTTGAATTTAAAAATGGTGCCCATGGAGAGGGTGCACACTGCTCCTGAGACCTCTGCTCCCAGCAGTGCTGTCCACCATCGACTTCAGCATCAGAACCAGCAGCCCCAACAGAAGGCATCAGACTCTGAGTGAGAGGCCTGGACCTGTCAAGGACCTCAGGCAATGCTTAGGCGAACTAAAATTTTAAAACAACTCTTTAGGGGCAAGGGGACAGGTTGTGTGGGAAGTGGGCAGTAAGGAACGAAGGGACCAGAGAGACCCTGTGAAGGTGAAGCCGATGCACCCACCTGGCTGTGTGCTCACACATTTGATCCAACGTTATCCAGGATGCTCCTGTCAGAGCGTTCTGTGCTGAGAGTCACATACAAGTAAGTAGGTGTTGAGTGATGCAGGCTCCCTTCCATGGTGTAGGCGGCCACATCCAATCAGCTGAAGACCTAATGGGACCCCAGGCTGACCTCCCGGAACAGAGGGAGTCCTGCCCGAAGACAGCCTTTGGGCTCAAACTGCGTCTTTCCTGAGGGTCCAGTCTTCAGGCCTCCGTGACCAGATTTTGGGGTCACCAAGGCTCCACAATGGCCTGACCCATTTAATGAAATAAACCATTCTTAAAAAGCCAAATATCATATGTTTTCTCTGATATATGGCAGGAAAGGTAGAATACAAAAAAAAAAATGTGTAGGAATGAAATGGACATTTTGTGATCTGATTTTTTTTAGCCCTTGTTTTTACTCCTGTGGAACTGTGGTCTTCCTGCTTTTTACTTGTTGAATATTATGGTTAGTGGTGAATGAAACCTATGAACATAGAGTGCATTGAGATTATGTCTTGGCCAAAACTAGTAAAAGCAAGAAAAGGGAGAGAAGTGTGGTTGTCTTCTTAGAACTGTACCTATGGGATGCATGAAATCTGTCTCTTTTATATTAATAAAAATTTCAAAAAAAGTAAAAGTTTAAAAAAAATCTCTCTCTTGGGGCCAGCATTGTGGCATAGCTGGTTAAACTGCCACATGCAACTCCAGCCTCCCATATTGGAATGTGAATGTTCAAGTCCTGGCTGCTCTGCTTCCAATCCAGCTCCCTGCTAATGCACCCGAGAAAGCAGCAGAAGATGGCCCAAGTGCTTGGGCCCCTGCACCCACGTGGGAGAACTGGATAGAGCTTCTGGCTCTTCCTCTGGCCTGGCCCAGACCTGGTTGTTGCAGCCATGTGGGGAGTGAACCAACAGATGGAAGATATTTCTGTCCCTCCCTCTCTCTCTGTCACTCTGCCTTCCAAATGAATATTTAAAAAAAAAAATCTAAGCTTATCCATCCTATTGTTTCTGTTCCCTTGGAGAATCCTACCTGATACAAGCCTCTTGGCCATGAGAGACAAGATCCATGGAACAGAATTTGGATCTAAAGAAAGCTTAATACTCAAACCAGCAAAGATCCCCATGGGGACCCCTGGCACTTACCCACCAGCTAATTAAGGAATAAATGATCAGGCAGGCAGCAGCTGGTGAGCTACAACCTTGAGGACAAAGTTCAAAGAGAAATAGTGGCTGACAGTCAGGTGCTTTTCCTTAAGAAGATCAGAATCAACCCTTGTGATAAAAGCAGTTTTTAAAAACAGAGAGCTCCTTCGAATGGTACAGTAAACCGTTCAAAAGACCTTCCCAGAAGGGCACGATAGCTAAGAACAGCAAGCTCCGGCTTTATCACAAGCCACCCATCAACGTGGAATTGTGAAATATCCCCTGGCCAAGTGTCTCTGACAGAAAAGAAATGAGTTCCATTACCAAATGAGAGTGGTTGTGGAAATAACAGGATTGTTTTTATTTTGATGGATGTTCTAATAAAAAGACACAAAAAATGATTAGAAGTAATAAAATTAAATCACCAAATACAGTTCATTTGTTTTCTGCTATGGAGTGGATGCTTGCATTGGGTGGAAGGTTGGACTACATAACTTCTAATTTTAGGAAACAGTAAAAAGAAGGAACCGTGATGACAAGTCTTTTATTGTTAGCAAACTACTCCTATGTCACCATAACAGAACCATGAAAAGCCATGGTAACCCAGGCAGACACAAAAGTGAAGATGACCTCCTCCTTCCAATGTCCCCTTCTCCTGCCCTAGGTGGCCCAAGTCACCCCAGACCTTCCTCTCCAATATGAACGCAATGGGTCTCAGGCCCGGTGTTGTGGCATAGTAGGTAAAGCCACTGCTTATGATGCTAGCATCCCATACGGGCACCAATTCAAGTCCCAGCTGCTCCACTTATGATCCAGGTCCCTGCTAACGGTCTGGGAAAAGTATCCGAGAATGACTTAAGTATTTGGGCCCTTGCCACCATGTGGGAGATCTGGATGAAGCTTCTGGCTCCTGGCTCCAGCCTGGCCCAGCCCTAGCTATTGTAACCATCTGGGTATGAACCAGTAGATAAACGATTTCTTTCTCCTTTCTCTCTCTCTCTCTCTCTTCCCCCCTCCCTCTCTCTCCCATCTTTGCTGCCTCCCACCCACTGCAACTCTGACATTCAAATAAATAAATAAATCTTGCTTTCAAAATGGTGGGTCTCAGAAGGGATGCTCCTGGTAATTCCAGCCTAATCATTTGCTTAGAGCAATGACGGTGGCTACACAAGAGCACTTGCCCCAGTTTCCTTAAAAGCACTGAAGGTACATGCCAGATCAAGATCTGAGGCTCTACAGTGCAGGAACCAGTGGGGCAGAGCTGGGGTCTACAGCGGCAGGAAGAGGTGTCCGAGAAGCTGATGAAGCCATGCACCCTCTGCAGGGAGCTGTGACAATCTGGACGGATCCTTCACCAAGGCTTCTGAATCTTTGTTTTTCACACTTGGCAGAGTTTGCCAAGTCACTTGCCAGGTGCTAAATACCTCTATTGCTTTCTCAGTGAGTCAATTCTAAGCCTCCAGGCAAAGGCTCCTGGCTAGCGTGCCCGCGCAGTGTAGTAGCAGTATTGGTTGCAAGCCCACAACCAGCATGCGTTGGGACAGCATGGTCGCTGTCTTGTGCCATGACAAGTCTCCCCCAGAAAGACCATCTGATGGGCAAGGAAGCTTGTAATGAACCCTACTGCTTTCTCAGTCAAATGTTCTGAGAACAGCCCTCTCCTCCTCATGTGGGATTCTGTTGCCAGTGTTACCATTTTCAGAGCTAATCAGGCCTAGGCTGTTCACTGCAATAGGAGGGATGCACTTAGGGAGGTGCCGTGTGCCTCATGCTTGCTGATTCTCTTCCACCCCGTGCCCTTGGCTCTTCCCAGTCTCTGCCTCACCTTCTCCTGGAAATCCCTCATCAGGTACGTTCACTGCATTCTCCTCTTGTCCCCACTGAGCCGGCCTCTCCCTAGCACTGGCTGTCGGGAAGAACCAGTATCCTTCACTTCTGTGTTTCCATGGGCAACGAGGCTTGGCCTCAGGAAAGGGAGCAGACTGGTCCTCACTGGCGCAGACAGGAGAGGCAGGGAGGGAAGGGGCAGGATGGCTGTGCAGAGGCAACCCTCTCCTACTTCGCCTCCTGGCTTCAGCGTGCTGTGTCCACCACCTGCCCCCACCAAAAGCAGAGACAGAGCTTGGCTTTGGTTTCCAGCTGTGTTCCTTCAAAGAGATCTAGCAGAAATCCTTATTTCCACTTCTCTCCTGGATTTCTGACCATATTCTGCCTTCTCCCAGGAAAATGGTATATTTAAGCAACTGCCATATCACACCAAAAATGGGAAAATCATGGGTTTTCCAAGATGACCAGGACAGTATTTGAAAGCTTCCTCCCACATTCCTTTCACTTGGCAAAGTTCAACACTGTGATCACAAAATGTGCTAACCTCACCACAAGGGAGTGTCATTCAAGAAAATTCAAAATTGGCCTAAGATAAATCATGCTCTTTGGGGGATTAGTGTACCACTTCCATTTAAACATTAACATCAGCCAAACTATGTGTATAACTGGAAAGAGGAAACTTAAGTAAAGAATGCCAGAGACGCAATCAGCAACAAACATCCCCTTGGAAGGGGCCTGCAACTAAAGACAAAGGGAATGGGGCCGGCGCTGTGGCGTAATGGGTAAAGCCGCCACCTGCAATGCACCCCATACAGGCGCCAGTTCAAGTCCTGGCTGCTCCACTTTCGATCCAGCTCTCTGCTAATGTGCCTGGGAAAGCAGCAGAAGATGGCCCAAGTCCTTGAGCTCCTAGCCATGTGGCAGACCCCGATGCACTGGTTCCTGGCTTCAGCCTGGTCCAGCCCTGGCCATTGCAGCCATTTTGGGAGTGAAACAGTGGATTCTCTCTCTCTCTCTCTTTCTCCTCTCCCCCCTCTCTCTCTCTCCTTTCTCTCTCTCTCTCACTCCCTCTTTGTCTGTAACTCTGCCCTTCAAATAAATAAGATAAATCTTAAAAAAAGAAATAAAAAGGCAAAGGGAAGTGGGGCTCAGGCCTCCTGTAGTGTCTATGATGCCGTATCCGGGTCAGCTTTTCCTCCTCCCTACCTCTCATCTGTGCCGTCTCTTACTTTTCTCTATCGCAGGTGATTCTGTTATCGTCCCTGGGGAAGAGTGACCACATTTGCAGGCAACAATTACACCCAGACCCAGTAAGTAAACATGCTTCCCTGTTCTTCCTTCTATTTCCTTTGATTCTACTAAGCCAAACATAATGGCCACTTCTTGGGAAATCTCTGCTTCACACCAAAGTAAAATTATCTATCACTACACAAATTCATTATAATTCCATCAGACATCACACAGAGATTTGTGTAGCTCCACGTTCCATATTGATATATAGCTGAAATCAGATGCTGTTTGCTTCCTTCAGCGAAGGCACTTCTCTCCCAATCACCCCTGCCTTCTATGTACACACACGCACACACACAGGCACATACACAAATACACACATATGTATTTACACAAACATATAGGGACAAACTCCTAGGCATCGGCTTACCTCTGACGGCTTTGTGGTGCACCTGCCTCTCCCTGAGCACTGCACGTCGCTGGCGTGGCTCTCCCTCGGCACACAGGTGCTGGCCTTCACCACCAGAGTTAAACGCAAAGCCACAATGGATTTAGTAACGGAATCATTCACAAAACCTAAAAGAAAATGGGACGATAGGAAACGTAAAAGCTTCACCAACAGTCTTGCTGTAAGAGTCCGAATTCAGCTACACCATCATTCCAGTCTGGCAAACTAAACAACAGGCAAAGAGGACAACACAGGGTGCTGTCCATGTGGAACTCAGTTTTCTAAGGCGGAGCAGTCGTCCCCAGCATCACGGGGAACCTAAGGCCAAGAAAAGGAGCCCCAGTCTCTTCATTCATCATCTTAGATCCTTCTGCCTCACTCCTGCCCTTGTCCCAGGAGCCCCGCGTGGTCACTCAATACCATTCCTGCACTTAAATCTTATAATACAGTCTCTGCCTTGGATGCTTCGAGCTCCAGGCTTCTCTCAGGGTGCCTGGCTCACCCAGCTATTGTGGATACTCACAGGTGCTAGACGTTCCCAAAGGTCCCACTGGGCATCAGCCTGCCCTAGAGGCTCTCAGGCCCCTCATAGGAGGAATGCACCTCAGGGGGACATCCTATGTTGGGTTTATTAAGGACCATCTTACCTGATCATCCACCTGACTGCACAGTGTTAATATAAGCCATTTTGAGCCAGCTAATAAAACAAGACTAATCGCGGTGTTATACTGGCTGCCCTATCACTGATGTCATATTTATCCGTGAATGAGCTGTATGTCTAGTGCAGTAATTTGTATAGTCAAAAGCAGTAATATAGAATAAATGAATAAATATCACCTCTGACTGGCATAGAGAAGTAATAGTGTCTTTTCCACAGATGATTAAATTATTTCACTGAGTGTCCTTTTGTTTAAGATTTATTTGTTGTTTAAAAGGCAAAGTTATAGAGAGACAAAAAGAGATAGAGTGATCTTTCATCTGCTGATTCAATCCCCAAATACCCACAGTAGCCAGGGTTGGGCCAGGCTAAAGCCAGGAGCCAGGAGTTTCAGTGGCGTCTCCCATGTGGGTGCTGGGGTCCAAGCACTTGAGTCACCATCTGCTGCTTTCCCAGGTGCATTAGCAGGGAGCTGGATTGGGCGTGGAAGAGCCTGGCACACGTATGGGATGCTGGTTTTTCAGGCAGTGGCTTTACCCACTATGCCACAATGATGGCCTCTCCCTAGTATCTTTTTGTGATAAGAATATTCACTTATGGGGACCGACACTGTGGTGTAGTGGGTAAAAACCACCACCTGCAGTGCCAGCATCCCATGTAGATGCCAGGTTCTAGTCCCAGCTGTTCCAATTCTAATCCAGCTATCTGCTCTGTCCTGGGAAGGCAGAGGAAGATGGTCCAAGTCCTTGGGCCCCTGTACCAGTGTGGGAGACCTGTAGGACTCTTGGCTCCTGGCTTTCGATCGGCCCAGCTCTGGCCATTGCAGTCTTTTGGGGAGTGAACCAGCAGATGGAAGACATCTCTCTCTCTCTCTCTCTCCGCCTCTCTGTAACTGCCTTTCAGATAAATAAATAAATCGTTTTAAAAAATCTTTAAAATGCCAAGTGATAAATATAGATGGTTATTTTATTAGTCTTCAGGTTAGGGATTTCTTAAATAAGACACAAAATAATAACACATAAAATAACAAATTTAACACCAATAATTTATATATTAAATACATAAATTTGATATAATATACAATTTAATATTTGAAATCCAAATTTAAATTGTATGTAAATAGCCACCATAACCAAGGATAATGAATTAAACATAGGCATGGAAATGAGATATATGATGCATAAAACCAGTAAATGATTAACTTTCAGAATAAAGAATTATTTTTGCAAATTACCTTTGTTCCTCAATATTATTTATAGGTACATAAATATTAAAACCTATAAATCAGTAGTAAGCACTGTTAAGCACACACATTTCCACAAAAAATACATAAAGATGCATGGAAAGAAACCAACCAACCCCAAAAGAAGGAGAAAGTGGAGGTGGGTAAGGAGGGAGATTCTGGCTGCATGTGTAATATTTCAGTTATTAATAATATAGAAGCAAATATGGCTAGTGTACAAAGAAGTCTTCTTGTATTTTTTCTATAGTTTTATACATATTTTAAACATCATGTGACCAAATTTTTAATTCAGATTATTTATTATGGCTCAAGTATCACAAATTCAAACAGGCTTAGGTTAGAAAAACACAGTGTTGGGCTGGTGTGATAGCACAGCAGGTTAAGTCCTTGGGCCCCTGCTCCCACATGGGAGGCCTGAAAGATGCTCCTGCCTCCTGGCTTCAGCCTGGTCCAGCCCTAGCTGTTGCAGCCATTTGGGGAGGGAAACAGTGGAGCGAAGACTTCTCTCTCTGTCTCTCCTTCTCTCTCTGCAACTCTTTCAAATAAATAAATCTTTTAAAAGAAAATAAATAAAAATTAATAATAAACTGGTTCAGAGACAGAACCCACACTGATTAAGCTGAGTTGCATGGAACCTAACACCATCTCATTGACTAACAATCATTTAAGAACACACGGCTTCTGTTGACAATGAAGCAGTGACTTTCCAACGATTTTCCATGTCCTCAATTTAGAATTCCTCACACACTGAGGTGCTGGGTGTTCCTAAAGCCCCTCATCATAGATTTTACTCAAAGTGCTGCTTGACACATTTTGCTTTGCATACTTTTAAACAGAAGGATAATTTGAGAAATTTGGCTTAAAAAGTTAAAAGAGACTTCCTACATTTTTTCCTTTTTCACAGTGCTTTTAAAAAAGTGTCATAAAAATAAGACATGGTCTCTTGGCTATTTCTGTTTGTTCTTAGAGGAAGTTATAAAGACAATATCGCAAAAATCTACAATGAATGAAAACTCTTTCTGGAAACAGATTATGGCTCTAAAAAGATTAGTGGGAAGTGCCTAAATATATGCACAGTAAGTAAGTGCATATTTTAGAAACATGTAAGATAGATGTGCAGAACACACACACAGACACAATTTTAAGGTATGGTTGTGCATGAAGGTACCTGGGGAAAATATACCTCAAAACCCACCTTCCAGAAGGCTGTAGAGAGTGTCTCCCTCCTAGGGCAAAGGCAGGACTCTGTGTATGAGACAAACCAAGCAGCCCTGAAGAGACCACTTGTAAGGCTCACTGCCATCAATCATGGAAATGCGCCTGGTCCTTGGGGTGGTCGTGACTGAACGCACACACGGATGTGTCCAACTGAGATACTAAATGGGCAGTCCAACAATACCACCCTGCAGAAGTGTATGATTCCTAGGAGATAAACCGCAAGGGCAGAGTTCTCTTAAATGTGGAGCCATACTACCATTTGCCTATATGTTTTATGCCTGAGAAATGTGTGCTTTTTGGCTGAGATCTTTGTTCCCAGCAGCTTCAGAAACCAGGGCTGGATATGCAAAGGGTAGAGCAAGACCCAGTCTTCTCTCTCTACTGAGCAAAGACTGTAAAAAACTTTTAGCCTGGGCTTGGGGCGAGGCCGTCTGGCTTACATCACCTGCTAGTGCCATGAGTCTGGAAATGTAACAGGGCATGAGGTTTACCATATCTGGGCTGCCCCGCAGTAGAGGTGAGAGAGAGAGCAGACATCCTCCACCTACCATGCTAACTGGATGGCAACCTGGGAGAAACAGATCATAAATTTAGGGACAAAAGAAATTTGTACTCTCTGTGGTCAATGCCCTGGGATTCTGAGACGTGGTGATTCTTAGAGCTCCCTTGGGTTCCACTGGGTTGGCAGGAGTGCTAATGAGGTCCTCTCATTCCCAGAACTGCTTCTAGCTGTAGTAAGTTAGTTTCTGGGCTGTACCTCTATATTTCCTAAATACTCATTTAAGTCTTGTTAAAGCTAAGTCAACTCCCCATATTCTATGCAGGATTGGGGAGACCGGTGGGCCCTTCCCCAAGCAAGAAAGTTGGAATCAGAGACCCTCATGCATGGAGACATGCAGGCCTGGCAAAGATGACATCTAATTGATGTCAAACAGAGGAACATGGAGAATGGTGGGGACCAGGCCCCAAGGAAGAAGCCAAGAGACTGAAGATGGCTGAAGGGAATCCCTCAAGGAAGAGCTAATGAGCCATGATGAGCAAGGCTATCAGCCCAGTGCAGGTGGCTCCCAAGCCATCCAGATCCACCAGGCAAACACCTGGTGAAAGGCTGTGGTTTCTCCTTACTTCAATCTCTAGAATGCGTACCCTCATTTCTTCTGTAGGCCATGCTCTCGCTGAGAAAACAGAAAACGTCCAAAGACAAACTACTACTCATAATTGTCTAGGGCTTGTCTTGGGCCTAAGAGACCCCTCAGATGCCACCACTGGTGCTGTGGATAAGAACAGTTAACTCTCCTAACTCTCCTTGGGACAGAACGAGACATGGCTGCGACTAGAACCGGCCCTGGATGCAAATGAACAACACCCAAAGTTAACAGTAAACATCACAATCAAAGCTTCATGATGTAGGAGGAGGTCTCCAGCACCACCCATAAAAGGTACTAGAGATACTGCTGTGAAAAGGAGTTTTGATAAGCCCAGGCTCTCTGAGCCCCAGTTTTCTCACGCATTAAGTATGAGAAGTAACCCAAAAGACAGAAACCGTAGAATGTATCAAAATGGAGATGTTTTGGCGAAAAATTGCACCTTGATGCAGGCATAAAGTGAGACGTTCCCAGCAGCTGGACAATATGGTCATCCTCTTCCTAATGTCCTAAAGAGCGTCTTGAGTCACCGTATGCACAAAGCACTACGTTAATGCCAGATGTTTCCAATAGGCAGAGGTGCGTTCAGAATCACAGTTTGAAAAAGAATGTGATTGACAGTTGTCAAGGTCATGATGGGAGTTAACGGAAGTAAGAGAGACGTGGAGATTCCTCCTGCATGGCATTGGGAAGTAAGTAGCTCTTGGAATCTCGGTCGACAGTCAGCACAGGCCGGACACAGTGTTATTTTGTGTGCATGGACAACTGGTTACTTGCATGCTAAGGTTCCCTACTGACTTTGAGAAGGAAGGAAACAGACGGTACAGGCAGAGCCACATCTCCTGAAGAGCCTTCAAGCTCCTCCACCACCACCCTGCATTTACACCTCCAGAGCCACCTTCACACGTCCTGCTCACGCTGGTTCTGTGAATGTTTCTCCAGGCTTTCTCTCTGACTACAGTAGTCCCTCTTCTCCCGATCTTACAGCCACTGAGGTCAGCTCAGGTGGCCCCTTATTTGTGAATTTTTTCTCACTCCTCCAGCCCACTTTGACCTCTACCACACCCCCATCGCGTAACTCTGACTCTCTATGTCTCCAAGGGCTTCTTATTACGCTACTCCATTGGCAATCCCTGACGACAAGGGGCAAGCCTTAGAGAAGCAGTGAGGAGGAAGTCAAGACACAGGAACCAAATGGCCAATCTCCAAGGAGAAGTTTCCAGAATGTCTTAGCACTCAACATCTCTACTCTGAAGAATAGTAATCGTTTGAAAGCACAAATCCCAGTTTACTAACAAAACAATTGCTTGTCAACTTGTGATTACCCTTGACAGAGAAATGGAGAGTGGTAGAAATTCCAGGATGCTACCACAGATATTTTCCTAAGTGATATTTTAGACATAAGGTAATAGAGATAAAATTAGGTATCAGGAATTACAAAGACAGTTTTCACACCTTTGCAGATTCTCTAGTTTCACATTAAATTAAAAATCTATATCATTTCTCTGCTCCTAAGCATTGAGACACTATAATGGAATATAATTTTGTAGATGAGGCTTTCTTCCAAAGGTGCTTTTAAAATTCTATTCAACTGTTACATTTACTTAGCCAGCAATAAATCAAATGAGTGTGTAGTCAAAAAATATACAAGATATAGTTTTTTAGATAATTTGGTCCCGTTTACTCATTGAACTCACATCTCTTACTGAGCTCACATCTATGAACCTGGATCCATGTCAGACTGTGAATTTGAAGATGAGTCATCTGTGGTTTTTTTTTTTTAAAGATTTATTTATTTATTTGAAAGTCAGAGTTACACAGAAAGAGAAGGAGAGACAGAGATAGACACAGAGAGAGAGGGGGAGGGGAGGTCTTCCATCTACTGGTTCACTCCCCAATTAGCTGCAACGGCCGGAGCTGTGCCAGGCCAAAGCCAAGAGCTTCTTCTGGGTCTCCCACACAGGTGCAGGGGCCAAAGGACTTGGGCCATTTCTACTGCTTTCCCAGGCCATAGCAGAGAGCTAGATCAGAAGTGGAGCAGCCAGGACTCAAACAGACACCCATATGGGATGCCGGCACTGCAGGTGGCAGCTTTACCCATTATGCCACAGAGCCAGTTTCTCACCTGAGGTTTCTAGCCCTTCACATTTTCAGTGAAACATAATAGTTCTTGACTAGTGTTGAAATTAATAGCTTCAATATCTTACAGGAGCCTTTGCAAAGTATGTATGAGGGTACTTCAAAAAGTTTGTGGAAAATAGAATTGAAAAATAAGTTTATTTCAGTGGAAAAAATTTGAAATAATTTCATTTTTTTCCACAATACACATTTTCTACGAACTTCTTGAAGACTTTTCGTATGAGTGGATTTCAAAACTTTTTGTTCCAAAATAAATGTACCTTTTAATTTCATTTTTCCATGAACCTAAAAACATTTTTTCTGATTATTCAAGAGGCAGAGAAACAGATACACAGACCTACAGACACAGCTCCCATCTGCTGGCCCACTCCCCAAATGCCCTCAATGGATGGGGCGGAGCCAGAGCAAGAAGCCAGGAGCACAATCCAGTTCTCCCATAGGAGAAGTAGGAACCCAACAACTCAAGCCGTTATCCTCTGTCCTCTGGAGTCTACACTGGTCGGAAGCTGGAATCAGGATCTAGAGCCAGGAATCAAACACAGATACTCCAATATGGGACATGGGCATTTCAATTAGCACCTTAACCAATAGGCCAAATGCTCACCCCTTTCCATAAAGGTTTTTCTTCATTTCAGTTGAAAGGCAGACAGAGAGAGATCTTCCAATTGCTGGCCTACTACCCAAAGGTCTGCAATAGACAGAGGTAGGCCAGGCCAAAGCTGGGAGTCCAGAACTCAATCTGAGTCTTCCATGTGGGTTGAGCCAGGCACATTAGCAGGAAGCTGGCTCAGAAGCAGAGGAGCTGGGACTGAAACCAGAGACTCTGATAACAGGATGCAAGTGGCAAGTTAACCACTATGCCAAACACCCTTGCCCATGAACTTCTTGAGCTTCTCTTGTATTCCCAGACTCCAACACAAGTAATTCAGAATCAGCAGTCTAGGATGGGCCTCTCGCAGCCATGTTTTGGGGGAAAACATTCTAAATAACACCACCTGGGGCTTCCAGTTAAGAACCACTGGTCTGGTAGAAAAACTAGCATTAAGTCACAGAAGTAATATTAACACTAAGGCATAATATTCTTTTTTAATTTTATTTAAGTTATACAAGTTTAATGTATTTCATATATACAGATTTAGGAACATAGTGATACCTCCAACCCTTCTTCCTTCTCTCTCTTATTTCCACAATTTTTACAAAGCTCTTCTCTCAGTTAAGTAATAATATTCTTAACAATCACTGTAAATTGATGGCAATCATGTGAGCCCTGAAAGCACATTTTACCCATCTAGTTTTAGAATCCAGGTGACTCTAATTCCTAAATAGTGTTTATGTTCCCAAGCTCAGCAGCATCTCTAAAGTTCTTAGAGACAATGCTGAGAAAGGATTCTATATTAGCTTTGTTTGCTTAAGAAGACCATAGGTATTTTAGCCTTACTATTCAACAACTATTGATGAAGAAATCGTTCTTTGGAGCAGTGTGCCATCCATTACCATGCAATTCCTGATTATGTCACCTAATCCCCTGAAGTGAACAAATGGGATAAGCATGCTATTCTCGGACATATACCATTCATGTGATGAAAACTGTGGCTGGGGGATCCTTCCAGGTAAGAGTGTAACTTCAATAAGTTGTTTGCACTGCCCTGTGCTCATGTCTAGGGGAAAATGCCTGTGTTCCCTCATAATGCAAGGCAATACCGTCCAATTCAACTTTCACCAAGCAGCAGCTGGGTCCCTGCAAAGTCGCCCTCAGCAAATTCCACACGTCAAAAGCAGAAGTGTGCCCCTCACAATGGGGCGGTGGAAAGAACCTAAAATGAAGCAGGATTCATTTGAAAGAAATTCTCTGGGCCTTTGAGAGCTGTTGAAAAGCCAGTGTGATTTCTTTAACGCAGCATTCAAGCTGATGGATACTTCTAACACAAGAAATGCAGAGCACCTGGGCACCGCTCTCTTTCTCGGTGGTGTGAGATCAACATCCATAACTCCTCAAGCAATCTAGGGAGAAAGCTGTATCCTCTCCTTCAGAAGTCTATGGTCCGCAGGCCATCAAGCCAACGGGAGACCACAGAGAAGCAGGGGCCCTCCAGTGGCATTTAAAGAGCTGACTTAGAGTAGACTTTGTCAACACCCACATTTCCATGATCTTTCATGGGTATGGTGTTGCATGGAGGCTATGAAGTTGCTCCATCTACAGCATGATTGAAATTAAAACCCAAAAAAAAAAAAAAAAAGAAATTAAAAGCCAGAAACATAAATAGAAGAGATTTAGAAGTCAGAAGGAAAAGTAAAAGGAATGGAAAGAAGAAAGGGAAAATGGATACAAGAAAGAAGACTGGGCAAGATAAAGAACAAGGAAACCAAAGCATAAAATAGGTATCAAGTGAGACAACGAAAGGAGACACTAAGAAAGAAACAAGTAGAAATAGAGGAAAGACAATGAAAGCGCTCTGTTGAAAGACTCAAGGAATGTCATGCTTTTGGTGACAAAGGGCGTTTAGTCTTCTCATTCATGTGACTTCATATTCTCCTTGCAATCACAACAAACATAAAATTGAATTCTTTGAACATTTTCACGAATATACTTATTTATATCACAATTGTACATAATCCAAGCCTGTGATTTTGATTATCAGACCAAAATATTGAGTTGCCCTACATGGACTGAGCATGCATTCCGTGTCAATAAACTAGAGCGGATTGGAGGAGTTCTGTTCAATCGCTCAACCTTCAGAGGGAGCCTGTGCAGCTCCCAGGAGGAGGCAGCATGTCCCCTGATCTCTGAAGACTGAGAGGAGACAGGGAATAGAGCTGAGGAGGTCAGTGTGCTGGATGCAGCACAACCCCCGGCACCTAGGAGAGGATGGAGAAGAGGAAGGACCAATCACACAGGGTCCCATGAACCTTTATAAAGATTTGGGTTTCATGCCAAGTATGATAGGGATCCAATGAAGAATTTTAAAAGGGAGAATAACACATGATTCATGCTTTTTAAAAGATCACATTTGGGAGAAAGAATCGAAACCTTCATATAGATTGGAGGTAGGGTGTGAAGAGAAAGAAGAAATCCTGTATAGAAAGTTTTAGCAACTTTATGGGTGGTGTCAACAGTCAAGTGAATTAAGATTTCCACTGCGAACGGGTTAATTGAATCTGAGATGCTGATAAGACCCCTAAATTGAGCAGTCAAGTTGGTGGTAGGAAGTAGGATGTGGGTAGCTAGAAAAACCAGGGCTAAATATTACAGTAAGATACTCATATGCATACGGATGGTACTAAAACCACTGAGACAGGGAGAGTAGAGAGAGAGACCAGGGCACACAAAGTCTGCAGGCTCACATTCATGACATAAAATTAGTTTTGCATAATTAACAGACCATCATCATTCCAGAAAAATTCATTGAAACAGCAAGAGCTACAACTCTTCCACAGTGGCATTGTTAAGAAAAGATTTCTACAACAGGAAGAGCCTAAAGCACTACAAATTAGCTCTTGGACAACCTTAGCTTTGAACAGGAAGACTACAGTCCACGGGGAAAAGTCTCAAGGATGCCAAAGAACTCAACTCTTCAGTTAGATGCTGGGAAAAGGAGAGAGAGAACAGAGAGGAGAGGAGAGAAAATGACACCTGGGGACTTGGCAGGCTCTCACTTCTAAGTGCTACACAAATGGATGATGAATGCCAAATGAGTTTTAGAACTGTAACAAAGGGAAAACTGTGCAAAAATTTTCCAGGGATCTGTTAATACCCTCAAGTAACTAATCACCCCAACAAAGCCAACAAACGTTGGATTTTTTTCTCCCTTCCTCCATTTCTCAGCCTCTACCTCCTCACTACTCCCAACACACACACACTTGCCTTAGCCCACAACTCCACATGGTGCTCATTAACACAGTAATGAAATGGTCTGAAATCGCTGAAGTATTTTTAAGGCAGTGATTTTTGCCAAACTTGCCTCCCTCGGTGCAAATGAGAAGTTGAGAGCAGCTGAAAGAAGGGCCAATCATGATCCTTGGAAGAGAGTGGTCAAGCGTCAATTGAAACACAGAAGATGACTGGCTTTGGGCCATTAACTGTTTATTTTACTGCTTGCCTTCTTTAATACTAAAGCTAAGGAGTCTTAAATGGACTTTGTAGTTAACACCTCATTGGGATTAATAGCAAATGGGATTTGCACAACTCGCTTCAGTCATTTGGCTAAAGACCATGTTCTTTCCTGTTAAAGGGAAAGCATACGTGGAAAATAAAAATTCCGGCCATAACTACTTGAGCATTAGGTGTTAGAAACAGGCTGTGCTGACTTTTCCTATTAAGACTCAGAGAGCCATTTGGCACAAACCTATACCCTATAAAAACCGTTCACAGTCCAGCAAGTCCCATGGCTGGCACCAGATAGGCATGAAGGGTTTGAAATATCAGAGATACCAGCCCCAGCTGAAGGCCCCAGGGTGTTTGCATGAACATGGGTACTGGGGAGATGAACAATCGCAATCCCACAAGAGCAGCAGTGAAATCTGCACTTGTGCCAGCTTTTTAAATGGTAGGACGGAGGTTAGAGCAAAGCTTCAGAAGTTGGCCAGCATTCCCCTGGAATTCTTGGAGGCTGGCAAACAAGCCGAAGAAACTGCCTGGCCAGACCAGCCCTCCTAAGCCTTCTACCTTTTCTGGACACAGCTTTTTTGGATTTCCATCTAAAAGGCTGTTGATGGTGTCTTTTTTTTATTTATTTATTTTTTGCCTCTTTTTTTTTTTTTTTTTTTTTTGGTGGTGTCTTGCTTGCTACTGTGGATGCTTAAAGGGTAAGTAGGGATTTGGGGGGAAATTCTCCCACGTGGCAGATTTCATTTTCTATGGGATCCTGAGTAAGACGCAGCCAAAAACTGCTTCTGGATGAAACACGGTGGCACACAACAACCACAATCATGATATTTTTACCTTTGTTACTTCTCTAAACCACTAGGTAATCCCACCTAGATAAACAATGAAAATTAGTAACAGACATCATTTGTTCTATGACAAAAAAACTGTAAAGATAATGGAAAGGTATTCCAGGAAAAACAAAATCAACTTGTTACCTCCTGAAGATAGATGAGTTATTCCCAGCAAACCTGAACATGAGATATGATGACCATCCTGCCTGTCTCCCTGCTCGCTCCACATCTCGAGTGCACACTTGGTCTATTCATCCTGCAGAGAAAACTCCTGTTTATAGCCCTTGCCTATTTTCCTGATGGTCTATGGGCTTTTTCCTTTTCGTTTATTGAACTCTTTAATAGAGCCTTTAAGCCTTTTCGACTACAATGCAAATTAAACATATATTACCTAAAAAAAAATTAAGTGGAAAAACGATGAAGAAGAAAATTTATATTGAGAGCCCTTCTTAGGTTTACTTTCTACAACACTTCTCCAAAAGAAATACCCACAGTAAAGGGTTGCTGCCCATAGTGCTGTAGTTTTGTTTAATTTTTCTCAAGGTGTTCACCCTACTACACTCTTCTCCTTGAATACCAGACTGAACTGTTGGTCCAGCGTCAGACTGGAGTACCTGAATGTGGCCTGCTAACACCCTCTGTGCCCCGAGGTCCTTTGGAGCTTTCCCTAGGAATTGCGCCACCCACTGGAGAGCAGGGTTCTTCTCAGTGACAGCGAAATCCGAGTCAAAGTGTGTGCTCCCACCCTCCACAGCCTCCACCTTTGCCCTGTTCCTACTGGCTGACATGCCCGAAGGATGGTGCTGTCATGTTGAGTCCAGAGATGGAATCTGTGTGCGTTGAGGGTGCAGATGTGCCCTGTCAGCCCTCTACACTGTACCATGAGCGAGAAATTAACTTGTAACTTGCAGAAACCTCTACATTCAAAGTCCGTCCTACTTATAACAGCTTGGTCAGGACCCTAACCAAGACAGGCCTGCAAATCAATAACATTGCTCTCCCATGCATAGCTTACTACCTTGGCCACCCAACCCAAAAGGAATCACCAGGTAGCAACTACTCAGAGTCACAAACTTGCGAAACAACTAACTTCATCACACCCTCTCTTCTTCCACCCTCATGGTACAACAAAGCAGGACTGGTCGAGAGAGACAGAGAGAGACAATCATGTACCCTCCCTCTTCTATTGGACAAGGAGCAGTGGGAGGAAGCTGAGCTCCAGCTTCAGAAAATTATCTGATTATATAGTTATATATTAAATATACATATGAAGAATACTCTATTATTAGATTTTACCATTTTATGTATTCTGGATATAGTGCTTGTTTCACTTTACGTAAGTGGTAATTACCCACAATATCTAGTCATTTATTCCAAGTGAGTGCCTACTGATTGGGGACTTTACTATGAATACCAAAATGAGTAACTAGAACATGTGTTGAGAGTACTGGGTGATGGTACACATATACATGAAACATATATATGAAACACATACACATTACATGTAACACACATGTGGTGCACGTAATATGTATTATGTAATTTATATAGTATATAAACAAATCTGTCTAGTATGTACATATTAAACACTATATATACATTAAACTCTATAGTGAGTATGGTACCTCTGGGATGTCAGATTACATGTTAAGACACATGTTCAGAGATATAACTGGACCCAAGCTTAGCCCTATTTACCTCCTGTCTCCCCAGGTTACAAGGTGATTTAACTATGGGTAGCTTTACATCTGCTCCTGTAAAAACTCCCTTAGGATCTAAACTTAATAATTGGGAGGCCCTTAGTCTAGATGGGATCGCTAAGGATTACCAAAAAGAATGATTATTCACTGTAATCTGGAATTATATTACAAGACAGAAGTTGCTTAGTCACACACTGAAGGAGTTCTAACTAATGCAATGTACCATGTCAGATGCTTAAGGATAATTAAGCTCATGAAGAGCTGTGTCTGTTTTTTTTTTTCCTCAGGTCCTACAGAGAGACTGTAAAGCTGTGTAGCTCTACATGCATTCCTATACTTACTTTGAAGGGTACAGTTGAAAACTTGCCATGGGATCCCAAATCCCCTTGGGCTGGATGGTGAAAGCAACATCTTAAGTTTTACAGTGATCATATAGGTGGGATTGATTGTTAAAGTGATCATGTCAATATGATTAAGTGTTTACTGCGAATAATAAATAGAATTAAAGAGGAGTAAACGCTCCAACATGGGAAGGAGTCCATATAGCAGACTCATAGAATGACAATTGCTATTAGTATACCACTCAGTGGCCTCAGTCAGCCCTAAAGGCACTCTGGTCTGGCTAAAAAAGCCCACAAGAGAATTTCAGACATGGAAAGCCAGGACACTAGTGCAAAAAGTGTCCCTACATGGAGGACCTCCCTGGGTGAAACCCCAGTGGAAAGAAGTGATCATCAAGGAAGGAGGTACTTTTCTCCGATGAGAAGACAGAACTTTCACTTTGCTTATGGCTTTGTCTGAATACTGACGGAGTTTGTGGATTCAAAATGCTCCCATAGCCTAAGCAGTGCATGTCAAGGGCCTCAGGTGATCACTGACGTCATACATAAGAGTGCTAATTGTTAAATTAACAACAGGAGTCACTGTGTACTAACTTCCCATGCAGGACCTCTGTTACAGCATTAGCATTAAAGGTGAAGCTTGTTCCCAAAGATTTACCTCGTTTCTGTGTGTTATATTCCTATGTCACAAGTTCTAGTTATGTCTAAGTGTCAAACTCCACTGCCTGTATTCCTAGGTGTTCCTTTAAAGTTAAGTGCCTCAAACGTGAGCTCTTAGATCCATGTCTCTCCGTGAAATCCCTATCTCGTATGTTTTAACATAAGGTCAGATTCAGAGTACAGGATGGTTAAAAGCCTCAGGACTGCTAATGAGACAGTTGTTCCAATGTAACTTATTACTGTGTGCTAAGCCTTTGCCTGAGGGATAATTTCTTCTGCATCTCACTAAACCCGCAATCTGGGATAGTGAGGATACAGAACTTCCCAAAGCGCCGGTTTCTAAACTAGAGGAGGTTGCCTGGGATCTGTTCTAACTCCAGGAAAGTGTGCTCTCTCAGTCAAGAGAAGGGAAGCTATTCTATATTTAAGAGGCAGCTACGCATATTTCTGGGAACAGCAAGATTCTGTGGGAATTTGGATTCCAACATTTGGATTCCAAGCTTTTGTATTTAGCTTTAAAGAAGCCCTGATGCAGACACTGTACTGGACAGGGTAGCTACAAGACTTGTTCCAAAGAATGAAGGAGCTTCTAACAGAAGTTCCCACATTGGGAAATTCTGATGACAGGATTCTATGGACTATGGATCCCAGGATGTAGATTCTAAGCCTTGCATTTGCATAACAAGCCCCTGACAGGGACACACTGTGCGGGACAGGGGAGCTCATTCCAAGGAATTAGGGAGCGTTTGACAAAAACCCCAACACCAGGAATTGCTGAGCGAGCCATTCTTAGAAATATCAGTTGCAGCTTAAATGAAAGCGACTTTACCAGGTGCTACTGAACACCACTACCTCAGTGACATTGGGATTAAACGTCTACCTCTTAAGTCTTCCCAGGTGAACGCAGAGACACAGCTGACTACTCCTTTAAGCCAGTCAGACTTTAAGCGCCTCTTCAAAACAGAAAGGGTGAGTAAAGCCTTTGCCTTCCTCACACCGAGACTGCTGCACCTGAAGGCAGACACGCTGTACCTGCCTCTTGATTCTCTCTGGGAACTCTTATTGACAATAAACCCCTAATGGGTTCTTCTAAATTCTTTTATTTTTGACAGGCAGAGTTAGATAGTGAGAGAGACAGAAAGAAAGGTCTTCCTTCCATTGGGTAACCCCCCAAATGGCCGCTACGGCCGGCGCTGCACCGATCCGAAGCAGGGAGCCAGGTGCTTCCCCCTGGTCTCCCATGGGGTGCAGGGCCCAAGGACTTGGGCCATACTCCACTGCACTCCCGGGCCACAGCAGAGAGCCGGACTGGAAGAGGGGCAACCGGGACAGAATCTGGTGCCCCAATGGGGACTAGAACCTGGAGGTACTGGCGCCGCAGGCGGAGGATTAGCCTAGTGAGCCACAGCACCAGCCAACAATAAAACCCCTAATGGGTTCTTCTACTATAATTCTCTATTCTCAAGCTAAATGGTTTTTTTTTCCTTTGAATA
Organism: Lepus europaeus; assembly: GCF_033115175.1. NCBI lineage: Eukaryota > Metazoa > Chordata > Mammalia > Lagomorpha > Leporidae > Lepus > Lepus europaeus. The sequence goes on from NC_084827.1 coordinate 174,673,174, forward strand.
TCACTATTTTTTTAACTTTTATTTAATGAATATAAATTTCCAATGTACAGCTTATGGATTACAATGGCTTCCCCCTCCCATAACTTCCCTCCCACCCGCAACCCTCCCCTCTCCCGCTCCCTCTCCCCTTCCATTCACATCAAGATTCATTTTCTAACTTTTTTTTTTTTTGACAGGCAGAGTGGACAGTGAGAGAGAGACAGAAAGAAAGGTCTTCCTTTTTGCCATTGGTTCACCCTCCAATGGCCGCCGCGGCCGGCGCGCTGCGGCTGGAGCACCATGCCGATCCGAAGGCAGGAGCCAGGTGCTTCTCCTGGTCTCCCATGCGGGTGCAGGGCCCAAGGACCTGGGCCACCCTCCACTGTACTCCCAGGCCATAGCAGAGGGCTGGCCTAGAAGAGGGGCAACCAGGACAGAATCCGGCACCCCGACCAGGACTAGAACCCGGTGTGCCGGCGCCACAAGGCGGAAGATTAGCCTATTGAGCCATGGCGCCGGCTAAGATTCATTTTCAATTCTCTTTATATACAGAAGATCAATTTAGTATATATTAAGTAAAGATTTCAACAGTTTGCACCCACATAGAAACACAAAGTGAAACATACTGTTTGAGTACTAGTTATAGCATTAAATCACAATGTACAAACATTAAGGACAGAGATCCCACATGAGGAGCAAGTGCACAGTGGCTCCTGTTGTTGACCCAACAAATTGACACTCTAGTTTATGGCACCAGTAACCACCCTAGGCTGTCGTCATGAGTTGCCAAGGCTATGGAAGCCTTCCAAGTTCGCCGACTCTGATCATATTTAGACAAGGTCATAAAAGACAGAGTGAGGATAGTAACCAATGATCCTAAGAGTGGCATTAACCAGGTCTGAACAATTATACAGCATTAAGTGGGGAAGAGGACCACCAGTACACACAGGTTGGGAGTAGAGCCATTGGTGGTAGAGTAGAGGTTATGATTACAAAGGAATGAGGCCCAAGTGCGCTAGACAGGGTCTAGAACAAAGGACATAGTCATTATTAGAGGAGCTAAGAAAGGTGCTGTCTAAGCTACAATTAAGTTTTCTGATTGAGAGGCAAATATAACCTGACAGAAGGGGCTTGATAATAATCTGGTGGGCTTTAGGCCTTGTAAGTTAAGAGGCCCAGACCTATCTATCTCTTCACATGGGGTACATCCTAAGGGAGGTGTGAACCTCCTAGGGGAAGGCACTCTGTTGACTTTCATTACTTGGCTGGCCTGGGAGGAGAGCTGGCCAGGTAAAGGCAGGGGGCATCTCTAACAAGAAATTTACAGTTCGGCCTGCAATGTTGCTGACCCTACTTGGCTGTCCCCTCAGCTGCAGTGGTCACTTTGGAAGTTGGGCTGAGTGAAGGGTTTTTCAGCTTAGAGCCAATAAGATCTGTGGCTCTGACCTGGGCATCCTCCGACTCCAGGGCAGGTCCGCTAAATGGGTTTTATAATCTACATAAGGGTAGCCAATCACCACCCACTATCTTGGAGTCTGTAAGAAATATTCTTTTCATACTATGGGGCACTCTATTCGAAATTGGTCTTGCTCCAGCTTTGCTTATGCTAATTAACAAACTTCTATGTTTCAGAACTCGACTTCTGGCAATAACTGACCATGCAGGGGACACAGACATTGGCAATGACTGAGACTTCTCCAGCTCTCAAAGCTGGAGAATTTGTTAGATGAGATAGACAGAGACTTCCAGACCTGGACAGGAGGACCTGCACTATGCCCCTCATGAGCAGGAAGCAGCTATAGAAGCTATGATCAGCCTATGCCTTTCAACATCCCTTAGGATTAAGGCAACAGAGTCTCTGAGGGGGGAATGTTGTAGGCAGGCATACAGAATAAAACTGATAAGTTTGTGAGCTGGAAGACCACGCCTTCACCACATGCCCTGTGTGACCTCATGCCCCCACCTGGCCACACCTGTGCACCCACCTGCCAATCAGGCTAATTAACCACTCCCCTTTGGAAGTGGATTAAAGGCCTGAAACACGGTGGGCCCAGCCCTTTTTTCTCTTTTTCCCTGTGCCTCCTTGCTGCCCCGTGCCTTCGGGCCACCTGCCCCATGCTTCCTGGCCTGCATGCTCCTCCACATGGCTAGCTCCTGGTGCTCCATATGAATCCAGATTTCCCTCTCTCTTTTAGATAGGGCCCTCACTCTCCTATGCATTTCTCTCACTGACTAAAAAGCTTTAAAACTTAAAAAAAAAGAACAGTGTAAGCCTATGTAAGATCTCCATAAACCATCATCATCACCTTCCTCATCACCCTCCCCACCATCACCATCATCAACACCGCCATCAAGACCACCATTACCTTCATCATTACCATCATCATCAACAGCAACACCAACAGCCAACATCCATTTAGAACAGGGTGCTGCCTTGGTGTGTTTGAGTTGCTGTAAGAAACCATCAGACACCGGTGGGTCTTAAACAACAGTAGTTTCTTTCCCGCAGTCCTGGAAGCTGGTAAGTTGAAGGTACTGGGTGGAACTGGAGTCTGGTGAGGGCCTGTTTTCTGGTTCACATATGGCCATTTTCTCACTGGGTCCTGACATGGAAGATGGGTGACAGAGCTCTCCGGGGTCTCTTTTATCAGGGCACTAACCCCATTCATGAAGGTGAAGTCCTAGGAGCTAACCCCCTCCCAAAGGCCTCCCCTGGAACACATCACACTGGGGATTGGGTTTCAGCATAGGAGCCAGGGAGACATAAGCACTCAGTCCATAGTGCAAGCCTGGACGAAAGACTCTGGAGAAGGCAGTCTCCCTCAGGAATCAGCCACGCAGCAGACAAGTGGGGAGGTCGCAGAGAGTCCCACAACTTGTCTCCTCTCAAGTCAGATCTTAAAAATGGATTTTAAACGATTGCTACTTTTAAAAATTATTTCTAGAATTAAAAAGCAATATCCAGGGGCCAGTGTTATGGCACAGAGGGTTAAGTCACCTCTGGTGATGCTGGCATGCCATATCAGAGCGCTTGTTCAAGCGCCAGCTGCTCCACTTCCAATCCAGCTTCCTGTTGGTGCACTTGGGAAGGCAGTGAATGATGGCCAAGTGGTTGGGGCCCCTGAAACTCATGTGAGATACCAGGATGGACTTCCTGGCTCCTGGCTTCAGACTGGCAAAGACCTGGCTATTGTGGCCAACTGAGGAATGAACCAGAAGGTAGAAGACCTCAATCTTGCTCTCTCTCTCCCTCTCCCTTCTCCCTCTCTTTCTTCTCCCCCTCCTTTCTTCCCTCAATCCCTTCTTCCTTCTCTGTCACTCTGCCTTTCAAATAAATAAATACATTTTTAAAACAATGTCCAAATAAAAGTATACTATGCATTTTTTTTGGACAGGCAGAGTTAGACAGTGAGAGAGAGAGAGACAGAGAGAAAGGTCTCCCTTTTTCCGTTGGTTCACCCCCCAAGTGGCCGCTATGGCCGGCACGTTGTGGCCGGCGCACTGCGCCGATCCGAAGCCAGGAGCCAAGTGCTTCCTCCTGGTCTCCCATGCAGGTGCCAGGCCCAAGCACTTGGGCCATCCTCCACTGCACTCCTGGGCCACAGTAGAGAGCTGGCCTGGAAGAGGAGCAACCAGGACAGAATCCGGCGCCCTAACTGGGACTAGAACCTGGGGTGCTGGCGCCGCAGGCGGAGGATTAGCCTATACTATGCATTTTTTAAGGGTAATAGAGCTATTAGAGAATGGCTAACAGAATGGTTTAATGTTACAAAAATACTCACACGATAAGATCTTTTCTGAAGTAAAATTTACAAGTAGGTTTGTGCAATATCTAAATGTCTATTTCTGACATAACAGACTCAATTTAGTAAAAAATATATATATTTTCTCATTGCATGTAAAAACCATATCATCATTGGACACCATTTTTAATGGAAGTTTCTGAATACTCATTGGTTGAACATGAGAATTAATTTGTACTGTCCTTTGAAATTTTGTTGGCTAGTCCAGATCATTCAATTGAAATTTCTTGTTTATTTAATTTTTCTCCATGTCGATTTGATCGCCTTTTCATAATCAGCTACAACTGTACCATTTCATCTTTCATTAGTACAGCTTCAACCCATCAAGCACTTGTAAATCAATGGCTAAATTACTGTAGCACTCACATACAATGGCCCACTATGTCAAGTCGTTAATACCAATGAATACGTGCTGATTAATGGCATCAGTATGGATGCCAAAGTAATTAATCACTTCTCTGTGTTGCCTAGGGGGACAGTGAGACAATGAAGGACACCCAACTGGACTGGAAATGACTTCCTAACACTGTGGAGTCAGGGACTCGAGCCTTGAGATGAGCGGACATGAAAAGCAGTTGATTGACATGTTTACCTTCCTGGCTATTGCAAGCACTGTGAACGTAATCTGTCAATTGTCTTTTTTTTTCTATTACAGCACTTGGCTCTCCTTTGATTCAAAATCCCATCTTTCAGTAGTCATCCAGAAGGCTGTGTGGAGACTTCAAGGTCAAATGAAAGAAGTTACCTGAATTTACAAGCATTTGGTGAGATTTCTAATTTGAGATGCATTAGCTTCTTGAATTATGCATAACAACTTCATTTTTCAGTGCATGTGTTTATTGCACTAAAAATAGAACTAACCACTGTATTGCAATGAGGCCCCAGTGGTGCACCATGATTTGAGAGGGTGAAAAAAATGTGGAGGTAAAGAGAGGTTGAGTCTGATTCAACCTGGGTTATTTCCAGTTCACATTCTCATCACAGGAGCTGTCATACTCCGAGCCCCCAGAGACCCCCCCTCCCTTACTGCTGGAGCACCAGAAAGGTCTCCACCATTCAGCCCCACTCCCATCCGGCTCACAAATGCCTGCTATCTGAAGTGAGTCAGAATTGCCTAAGGAATTTAGCAAATTGTTGCTTATGCTCCAAGGCACCTGCAGTTTACCAATGACTCCAAGTGCCTGAGGTCCAGCTGTGGAAGCCATTGACATGGACACGCCTAAATTTCAGCAGGAACCCTCCATCAGGGTCAAGGGGTTTTTCAGCTCCTCCCTTTCAGTGGCTTCTCACTGCCACCAGGATTTCAACATGACCAACCCAGCCCAGTGTGTCTGACTCAGCGAATCTCCACCACATCCCCTCACTCTAAGCTCCAGCCTTGCAGCTGTGTTGTAGAACCTCTGGACACTGGCTCTCTCCAACCACAGAGCCTTTGCACATACACTCGGCCCTCAGCCTGAAAAGATTTCCCTATCGCCTGGTTAATATCTCAGCCTAATCATCTTTCTTCAAGACAGTGATCCCCTTTGCCCCAAGGTTATAATATTTTTATTATCAACTACAGTTAGAGTATACCGGTTGAATCTGAATTTTGTATTTATTTGTGCAATTGTTTCTTCAATACCAGTTAGCCCACTAAGACACAAGATTGATGAGGGCAAAAAATTTTGTCTGACTTGTTGATTACTCTATCACCGACACCAATCAGGTGCCTAGCTCAGCACGCACTCAAGAGACTTCTGAGGGTGGGGAGGAATACATGAATACAAGAATACTTCAAAAAGTTCATTGGGACAGGGGCAGGCATTTGGTATGGCAGTTAAGAAACCACTTGAGCACCTGAATCCCATATCAGAGTGCCTGGTTTGACCCTTGGCTCTGCTTCTAATTCCAGCTTCCTGCTAATGCACACCGTGGGAGGCAGCAGGTTCAATGGTTGGGTTCCTGCCACCCATTTGGGAGACCCTGATTGGGTCCCTTGATCCTGGCTTCTACCTGGTCCAGCCCTGGCTGCTACAGGCATTTAGGGAGTGAACCATTGGATAGATTACTTTGTCTCTGTCTCTCCCTCCGTTCTTCCCTCCCTCTCTTTTCAAATAAAATAAGTAATTTTTAAAGCTCATGGAAAACTGGAATTAAGATACAGTTTATCTGGTGCAAAAAATACTTAAATAGAGTCTTTCTATAATATTCATTTCCACAAATGTTTTCAAAACCCTTCCTCAATGCAGGAATTTCAAATTTTTTGCATCAAAATAAACTTTTTTTAATTTTTGAAATATTATATTTTAATTTACCTTCTAGTCAAAGGCTTTATGCTCCACTAAGTAACGAGTTCAATAAGTAAAAGGTAAAAAAAAAAAAAAAAAAAAACCATAGTTCAGGAGGAATACAGGCCAGGCTATAAACAATAATCAAATGAAAACATATCAATGTCACTCATACACTGTAAATTTTTAAATAGTCACAGATGACAAAAACTATAGTAGCACAGCGTTCCTAGCCATAGCATCAAAGAGTTAAAACAGTTTGTCAAGCTTTTTAAATGTATCTTTAAATTCCATTTTCCATGAGCTTTTTGAAGTACCTTCATACATAAATACATGAGCCCAAGCAAGCTGAGTTTGGTGACAGAAAATAGGAGGGTACAGGGGGGACAAAGGGGCAGAGAAAAACAAGGAGCCCAGAATAGAAAGCTGGCAGCTTCGAGCACAAACTCTGGCTAGCAGCGCAGTGATCCGTCATTAGCAGCTCTGCCCAAGGAGCGAGCAGCTTCAGCCTCGGCCAGGAGACACCCAGAGGACAGAGTCCTACACCTGCTTCAAGGAAGAACTGCTATACACTGCCTGCTGCTGACCACCAACCCTGTCTGGGGGTTCATGGAGAAAGCAGGAATTACTGATCGTTCTGTCTCAATCAGCTCTCTCCAGAAATTAAATTCTTTAATTCAATGCGACCCACAGCTCAGTGGGCTGAAAGCCCTTCCCTTATCTGTCCAGCACAGATTTTGTTTATGCTTCAGTCTGGACAGAAGCCTTGGGACCACTATCTGATCGCCGATTCTCTCTGCAACAGTCAATGCAGCAAATTAAAGATTCTACCCCTTCCCCTTCCAACCTTTAACTGTTCAAAATTTCAGCGTGATTGTCGGTGAACAAACTGCCTTCACCATCAGAGTATCTAACAGGAATCCCTGTGGGTAAGGTGCAGACACAAGACAACATGAGAAGAAACCTGTACTCATATTCCAAACAGAGGAAAAATTATCAAACACGTCAGGTGGATGGCATTCTTTCTCAGCTTGCATTTCGGATGTGAATTGCAAATCCCTGCCTGTCACCCAGCTCCCCACTGGGAAACCCAAGCTTGGGAACCAGGCTTACTTGTAGACTATAATCATGAGTTGATATTCTAAATGAAATGCTTTTTAAAACACAATAATCCCATTAACAGAAGAATAAATCCTTATTTGGCAGATGGTTTTGTATTCATGAATAGTTGCTATTTATACTACACCCTCTAGAGAAATAATGTTACTTTCAATTTTAAAAACTCTGTTTCTTTTTCTTTTTCTAAGATTCATTTATTTAATCAAAAGGCAGAGTGACAGAGAGAGAGAGGTATCTTCCATCCACTGATTCATTCCCTAGATTCCCACAACAGCCAGGGCTGGACCAGGCTGAAGCCTGGAGACAGGAATCCAATCCAGGTGTCCTACATGGGTGACAGGGGCCTAAGCAGTCGGGCCACCTTCTGGTGCCTTCCCAGGCACATTAGCAAAGTGGAGCAGCTGGGACTAGACCCAGTGCTCCAGTATGGGATGCCAGCACTGCAAGAAGCGGCTTAACGCGCTGTACCACAACACCAGCCACACTCTGTCTCTTTCTCAATCAGTTGCCCTACATTCCTTTAGGCCTACACACTCAATTTCTCACACTCCAAGCTATATTGTTTCATAGTTACGCACCTGTAAAATCCTTTAAACCACAGATGTACATGCAAATGTCTGAACATCTCAGTATGAGTCGGTATACATCCACTGTGTGTCTATACAGGAATGTGCATCTAAGTGTGCATATTCACAAATATGCACATACACACCGGCATTCTTCAAAAAGTTCTGGGGAAAATGGAATCAAAAGATAAGTTTACTTTGATGCAAAAAAAATGTTGATATCCATTCACTGTTTTCTCATAAAACACATTTCCCGTGAAGTTTCTGGAGACCCCTCCTGTGCGTGCACTCATATATAATGGATGAATGCAAGCATTTGCATCTATGCATCTCAATAATGTGTTTTGTAAAATGAGATCAGATGCACAGAATCCAAAACAAGCCAGTACTGAGTGCCTCTGAGGGCTGTGGCTGTCTGGAAGTAGATCCATCTGATGGTGTTGGCCATGGCGTTAAAATCCCATGTGCCCAGGACTTCCACTTACGTGAGACTCTTCATCTACCACCTTTGCTTGCTGGGTGTTAGGTTGTTTTCCATAGCAACTTCAGGCTCCACACTTAGCAAAACAATGCTCCTCTGACTACCAACCAGTAATGGTATAGTCACCGGATTTCTTCACTAAGTCCGTGCTTATAGATGCCTATAGTGGACCTGCCCTGCACTCAGTGTTGGCAAACCAACAGTGAACAAGACACCCAAGGTTCCTTGCCCTTACCATGCTGATGTTCTAATATTATAATCTGTGCTGGGGACAAGTTATACGGGCCAAAGAGAGAAGGCTATGGGGTGTGCAGTTTGAGGAGAAGGGAGGTGGCAGCTATACAGCAGGGAGAGCGGTCAGACTCACAAGGAGACAATGGCAGTTGTACAGGAGGGTGGTGCAATTCACAAGGTGACATGCAAACCATGAAGTAAAGCAGGTGAGGCATGAGCCCAGGTGAGGGAGCCCCCGGGGCAGAGGTCTAGAGAGGGGAAGGCACCTGGCAGTCCTGGTAAAGTGGGGCGTAAGAGACAGAGAAGCAGAAGCAGGTGACAAGAGATGAGACTGCAGACATGGCAGGCCCGTTGCCCTTGATGTCTTGGCCTGTGCTCTGAGAGCGGCATTCAGGGTGTGTGAGCACAGGCAGGTGCGCTGGGGCCCTCTCTGAATATGGCCCAGTTGCAGGGACACAGGTGAAACAGGCAGGCCAGGCAGGACCCTGCAGCACCCCTGGTGGTAGCATGTGGGGGCCAGTCCAGGCTACTAGTGGGATGGGGGGTGTAGAGGGGTGAGGTCAGATTCAGGACATGGTGCCACTGGAGTCCAGGGGGCTTCCTGATAGATGGATGGGGGGGCATGGACAAAGAATGTCAAGGATGAGGGCAAGGAAGCAGCCACAACCAGAAGGCCACCCTCTGCAGAGGGGAAGCCACTGGCAAGGATGGCAGCCACTCCAAGCCACTCCGCCACCAAGGTCTCAGACCTGAAACCCCCTCTCTGGACATCTCCCTGGACACCCAAGTCTCAGCTTCCCACCCTGGCCTCCCTCCTGAGCTGGGCTCTGCACCCCAAGTGCCTGCTGAACACCAAACCACACCAAAAGAGGCCCTCTTTCTAATATTTCTAATATTTCCATCAACACCCCCACCATGAAACCCTGATGTCCATCACGACTTCCGCCTCGCTTGTTTCCCACGTAAATGACATCCTTGTCCTGCCCTCTGCACCCACTGCCACCCGACAAGGGTGCTGGACCTTTTCCATCAAAAGCTGCCCCACAACGCCCACCAGCTCACCTCTCCCCTGCCTGGAAAGCCGGATCAGAGGTGGGCATTTAGCCTAGCAGTTAAGATGCCCACATGCCATAAGGGAGTGCCTGGGATGGAGTCCCGGCTCCACTCCCAATTCCAGCTTCCTGCCAACGTGTACTCTGGGAGGCAGCAAAGACTTGGTCCCTGCAACCCATATTGGGGACGGAGAATGACTTCCTAAACACACACATTCTCCTCCCTGCGCTGCACCGTGAATGACTTCCCTCTGCAAAGACACTCTGCAGCTCCAGGCCAAGCTCGAGAGACCTCATCCCTGAAGCCTGGGCTTGTTCCTTGTTATTGCTCTTCCCTCTGGATTCAGGCAACCCTAATGTTCACTGCCCTATTCGTCTAACATTTCACATACACCTCGTAATTTCACATCACCCTTCATGTGCAATGCCATCTCAAAATCGCTAAGACTCTCAAGAAGAGATTGTTGGTTGCATGAATATTCACACTGCATCTTGTCACTTGTAGGAGCAGAGCACTCGCTTAGGCTTACTGGGTCAGTTCCTGGTCAGTTTCTCTGTGGTGGGGCATCCTAGGTAGTGGACAAGACAGGGAGACAAATTAGAACAATGAAAGAGAGGCTACCCTGATGCACACAATAGAGAGCGGAGAGCACAAGAAGACAAGAGAAAAGAAGGAAAAGGCTCCAAGGATGGGTGCCTGGCTGAGGCCTTGGGGAGCAGACACAGAAACAGGGAGAGAAAATTAAGCACCAGAGAAACACGTGGCGACTATTAAGAGAGGAGACTAGGATGGCTCCTGCTGGAAAGTGGGATATCTTTTCTCCCCAGTGCTATTCATATTCTCCCAGAAAGTTGAGTAAAGACTTGCAATGCTCTAAGTCACTCCTTGGCTACTGGACTGTGTTTATTTGAACCTGACCTTGTGCACAAGACTGAGCTACAGAACAATAAGATTTATCTGGGTATGAAGAAGTATGTCCTGTCGGTCTAAGGCTAAAATCTCTGAGGGGCTTTAGATTTCTTTATATCTTTGTGCTGAGGACAGAACCTTGCACAAAGAAATCAATCCATAGATGTCTGTTGATGGTAAACGAGGAGTAGACAGAGGAGTGGGTGGTGTGAACCTAGATTTTTTTTTATTATTTTTTAATCTCAGTAGTGTTCCAGAGGCTGTCGTCCATTATTAGGGATGTAGCCAAACTGTATTTGTCAGCGTATTCATTTACGTTGGTCTTTCCATTTGTCTCCAAGCAAATGTAACTTTTGTAGGTCAAACTCACAATGACAGCATTAAAACAGGGCAGCTGTGAGAGTCCTGCTTGTTAAGGACGCCTGTGAATACCAAAAATATCACGGCATTCAGAACCCAAATGTCAGGGAGAGCATTAGAGACAGGACAGCAAGAGAGCCTCCCACATGCGGGCCCAATTATTTCTACTCCTCACCAAGAAGCAGGCAGTCTCCTCCTGCTGATGGCTCCACTCCCTGCTTTTTTTGTTTCTGTTTCGTTGTTGCAAAAAAAAAAAAAAAAATTACAATGATCTCACTGAAGCCTCCCTGTTAGGTTTTGCAAATATTTGTCTTTTCTGGGAAATGCTGTGCCCAGTTCTCATACACCCATTCTGAGCTCATTAAAAAAAAAAAAAAGTCTGTGATAAAAGGAACCTAAACAGCTACCTTCCAGGACTGCAGCGGGAAAGCTCAGGAAGTGCAGAGAAGGGGGTGGAAGTGGACCGAGAAACCCGGTCTTCTGGAAGGGGAATGTCCTCTCCACCATGCGGGAGAAGAAACGTCCCCAGAACCAGACAATGGGATGGGGCTCACGACTGCAGGGACCACTCGCTCCGTCCCTCGCATCCCTTCCCACTCCATGTCCACTGAGATACACAGGCGTGATCACATGAGACCATCGCATTTACCGTCACCTGTGCCCGAGTGCAATGTTCGATGAAACCACTTGCAGTGCCTTCTGCTGAAGGGAGATGCACCCTCCTGCTCCTGGAAACAGCTGACAGCCACTTTTCCCCCGTCAGGAGCTCCCTTACAACCCCCTGGTCCTTAAGGGAGCTGCTGAGAGGTCAGGTTGCATCCAGCAGAAGTTGGTGGGAAAGGAACAACGCTAACTTCTAAAGATGAACTGGCTATCGTGAGTGAGATTTTTTTTTGGAAGAAAGTTAAGGACAATTTGGTTTCGCGCATCAAGTTTCCCAATAAAACATGCAAATCCTTTGCTCCAGCAACTTCCATTTTGGGGAATTTAACCCAAAGAAGCCATCGGCAGAGACACAAAGATGTGCCTACCATGATGTTTGAAATTCTGCCTAAAGAGACAGAAGGGGGAAGAAAGATTGGGATTAACAATAATATATCGATCACACAAATTATATTGATTCAACTACACACTACACAATCATGAAGAAGAATGCTACAAGCTTATATAAAAGAATGACAGGGGGCTGGCGCTGTGGCATAGTGGGTAGAGCTGCTGCCTGCAGTGCTGGCATCCCATATGGGCGCCAGTTCGAGTCCCAGCTGTTCCACTTCCAATTCGGCAATCTGCTATGGTCTGGGAAAGCAGTGAAAGGTGGCCCAAGCCCTTGGGCCCCTGCACCCATGTGGGAGACCTGGAAGAGGCTCCTGGCTCCTGGCTTTGTATCAACATAGCTCCAGCCATTGCGGCCATTTGGGGAGTGAACCAGCAGATAGAAGACCTCTCTCTCTCTGCCTTTCCTTCTCTTTCTGTGTAACTCTGACTTTCAAATAAATAAATAAATCTTTAAAAAAAAAAAAAAGAATGGCAGTAACAGACTGAAATAAGCAAATAATCAGACAGTACGTGAATGTGTCCCTCCCCCAAACACATGTGCCCACACACATGCACTGCTGGATCAGAAAAGTGTTGGCAAGGGAACACCACGAAATCTAAGTGCAGGAGGTCAGTGAGGAGTGGAGAATTACGAAAAATACGTTTCCCGTCTCCTTATCTTCTGCCCATCTACCACTTTTATAAAAAGAAATAGATAATGAGCCCTCTTCAGTTTTTCAAGAGAATAGATTAGAAAACTACCCGATTGGAAAATTATGCTGAGAAAGAAAACACAGTGCCAGAAGTGTATGTATTTCAGCACTGAGAAAAGTCCTCCCTCTCTGTGTCTGGCCTTCCCTCTCTCCCTGGCTCACTCCCCCGCCCCCTCCCTCCAAGGAGCTCTCGCTCCCCAGCCCCTCAGAAAAAAGGAAGAGAAGACATGCTGCGTCTGGCCAGAAATCCAGCAATTTTTAAAAGAGGCAATTTTGGAAATTATTATCTTAGCTGAAGTGTGCACTGACAGGAGCTAAGAAAAGCTTTGGACGGTGAACTGGCGAAGCTCTAAGAAGCTTTCTAAGGTAAAACAAGCGAGGAGAGTTTTTATAATAGGTTTTAACCAAATTATGTGGGCAAGATTTGGACTGAAATTCACTGTATTGATTAAGCGACAAGGTATCTCATTCCAGAGTTAACAACAAATTCTTTAAAATATAATTTTTTAAGGAGCAGGAATTTAGCGAGCACTTTAAGACATCCACATCCTACGTCAAAGTGCCTGAGATCGAGTCCTGGCTCCAGCTCCCAACCACAGCTCTCTGCTACTGCAGACCCTAGGAGGCAATGGTGATGGCCAAGTGGTCGGGTACCTGCCATCCACGTGGGCGACCAGCTCTGGCTTTGGCCTGGCCCCGTCTCAGCTGTTGCAGGAATCTGGGGAGTGGACCAGTGGGTACAAGTGTGAGCTCGTGCTCTCTGTCTCTCAAATAAATAAATAATTTAAAAATAGTTCTATTAATCTGTAAGTATTTTTTTTTAAACAAAGGGCTGAGGGAGAGGCAGCAAGAGGCAAAACAGAGAGGGAGAGAAAGGGGGAGTTTGTGGTAACAAAGATACGCCATGCACTTTTGGTGCTAATGTAATCCATACAACTTCTGCTTTATAAAAAACAAAAGAGGGGAATGTTAGTAAAATGGCACAGTCTTATCTATGACATGATCTACACCTCAACACCATTCTAGGCTCTAGCCCCACCCCCCCACCCTCCCACCCCACCCCCACACACCCCACCCCCACCCCACCCCCACACACCCCTCCCCCCCCACCATTGCTGGAAGCCAGGTGGAGGTGGCCAAATGACTCAACCACCGGTGTCAGCTCCACCCACATCCTAATGGGATTCGCTGCTCCTACTTCCTTGCCAGTCCCTCGGCAAAGTTTTAAAAGGACCTGTTCCTGAACACGTGGCTCTCTTTCTCTCCGTCTCCTGATCTCTCTCCCCCTCTCTGTCTCTCTCGATCTCTCTTTCTCCCTCTTTTCCTTCTTTGCCCCTTCCCTCTGATCTGTAAGGTTTCCCCTAATAAACCCTCTCCCTTAAAAAAAAAAAAAAAAAAAAAAAAAAAAAAAAAAAAGATACACCACGCATGTGCATCTTGAAACACGAAAGATCCTCCAGCAAAGGCACTGTGCCCAGACCATACCAACGTCTGCAACGCGCTGCTGTGTTTAGAGAGTGATGCTCAACACCTGCAGGAGCACTGACAACGCCTTCATCCAAGAACAGGTGCCGGCTGCGCTCTGGCGTAGGGACTTCCTGCCTAGGCCCCGGGCTGTGCACACACTTCAGTGTGCCAAAAGATCCCCTATGGAGTGTGTAAAAGATTCTCCTGCAGAGCTCTCAGGTCCGTGGGGATAGCAGGAATCTGCCTCCCTAATGAGCTCATTGCCAGGGAGCGTGCTGGAGGGAAGAGAAACATCTCCTGCGTCTGCGGCACTGCCCAGTTCCACTCACCGGGGCTTGAACCTCTCGCTGCCAGCTACAGGGACCAGGCGTGTCCACGATGAAACGCTTCTGACAGTCAACAGGTGCCCATCAAGAAATGATGTCAACTAGGACAATGCTCAGAACACAGGACATGAAGGTTTATTTTAAGGATTTATTTTATTTATTTGAAAGAGTAACAAAAGAGAAAAGGGGAGAGAGAGAGAGAGAGAGAGAGAGAGAGAGAGAGAGAGAGAGATCTTCCAACCTGTGGTTCACTCCCCAAATGGCCACAACGGTTGGAGCTGGACCAGGCCAATGCCAGGAGCCTAAACTTCATCTAGGTTTCCCACATGGAGCCCAGGTACTTGGTCATTTTCTTCTGCCTTCCCAGGCACATTAACAGGGAGCTGGATTGGAAGTGCAGCAGCCAAGACATGAACCAGCACCCACCTGGGATGCTGGCATTGCAGGGTGTGACTTAACCCACTGTGCCACAGCGCCAGCCCCCTATCCTATCAGATAAAAAGAAAATTGAAATGAATAAACCTAACTGCTAATAATACTGAAATGTGGATGCAATTTAAGTGCAACTTGAGTTTTGTGGAGATCTTCCAATTAAGTAAATGGGAGCCATAGGAATTTGATCTAAATGATGCTGCTCAGGGCAGCTTTACCCCTCTCCCACTTTCATTCTTCCAAGCTGTTGTTTTGTGTTTTAATATTTCCAAGTCTGGGGATTATTTTTCCCTTCTATTGCAGGGAGCTCAATAAACCTTCTTCAACTGTGGCTTCAGGGCTGGTGTCATGGCGTAACAGGTAAAGTCGCCACCTGTGACATCAGCATCCCATATGGGCACGGGATCAAGTCCCAGCTGCTCCACTTAACAATCCAGCTCCCTGCTAACAGTCTGGAAAAAGCAGTGGAGAATGGCACAAGTACTTGGGTCCCTGCCACCTACATGGGAGACCCAGACAGAGCTCCTGGCTTCTGGCTCTGGTCTGGCTCAGCACTGGCAGTTATAGTCATCTGGGGAGTGAACCAGCAGATGGACAATCTCGATCTCTCTCTCTCTCTCTCTCTCTCCCCTGCCTCCCCATAACTCTTTCAAAATCAATCAATCAATCAATAATTTTTTTAAAAAAATGAATATCAAGAGGCAAAATACTGGCATGTTCATTTTGGAATCTTAAGCTTTCATCAGAACAAGATGTTGGGGCTGGCCTCCTGACATGGCAGGTTAAACTGCTGCCTGAGAGGCTGCCAGCCCATATGGATACCAGTTCGTGTCTCAGCTGCTCCAATTCTGATCCAGGTCCCTGCTAATGGCCTGAGAAAAGCAGCGAAGATGGCCCTAGTGCTTGGGCCCCTGCACCCACATGTGGGAGACCTGGAAGAAGCTCCTGGCTCCTGGCTTCAGCCTGGCCATTGCGGCCATCTGGGGAATGAACCAGCAGATGGAAGATATTCTCTCTCTCTCTCTCTCTCTCTCTCTCTCTCTCTCTCATGTTCAAATAAATAAATAAATCTTTAAAAAAAGAAATAAACACAAGATGTTGAAGCCAGGGTCCTGGCACAGCAGCTCATATCAGAGTGCCAGTTCAAGTCCCGGCTGATCTACTTCCGATCCAGCTTCCTGCTAATGCACCAGGGAAAGCAGCAGAGGAGGGACCACGTGCTTGGGCCTCTGCACCCATGGGAGTGACCCAGGTGAAGTTCCTGATGCTGGCTATCACAGGCATTTGGAGAGTGGATTAGTCAATGGAAGATATTCTTATTCTCTCTCTCTCTCTCTCTCTCTCTCTCTCTCTCTCATTCCTTCTCTCTTTGCTTTCAAATTAAATAAATCTTTTTCCAGAAAGATGTTCATGGGCTACCTTTGGTGTCCTTTATGAACTTTCTTAGCCTATTCCAGTCTCAGCCCCAAGAGCAAGTTATCTTAAGGATAAAATGCAGCATTCACAAAAGAATGATGAAAGGTTTCTTAGATTTTATTTGATCCTTTAAAATTCTTTTACAGTAATAAAAAGGGAACACTTATATGTCACAGACGTAGGTTACAGAAATCTACAAAGAATCTTTAAGATGGGTATTTTACAACTGGAAATTTTCTCCAACTGGCATTTACTGAATAACTGAGGTATGAACCAAATCTAATCAGTCATGTGACTGTCAAGTGATCACCATGTTTGCAAGGAGTTCTAACACAGTCCCCTTTATTCCAGAAGTTTGACTTCTGATAAATACACAAAACCAACACACCGGAAACCAGACAGGTGGCGGCGAACATCCAGACGCCCAGCTGTGTGATGCCAGCTATCAGTGCAATGAGCAAAGAGAAGAAGGAAGTAACAACTGGCAAAGCAAAGATTTTACAAAAGAATTGGACCAAGGGGAAGAGAGAGCCAGCTGCCCAGAGAGAGAAACACAGGGAAATTTGGAGGCCTGGGTCAGGTGAACCTGTTGAAGGGTGACCAGCAATCCAAACCGCAAGTCAGAAGCAGGGGAAACATAGCCCCCCTCAGAGATGGCAGCAGCACCTAAGAGCAGGGACTGCTGGGGAATCACGAAGTCAGGGTCCAGAGCACAGAGAGGCAGCCTGCCCCGGGTGCAACATCCAGGCAAGCTGACAGCCATGATGGTGGGGCTTGGAGCAGCAGGACCTTGCACTTGAAAGAAAGCAGATTTCACTCCAGGGAGCTGCAGAGGCTCAGTGCCTCTGTGTTTAGAGGGAAAGATTCCAATTCAATGTACAACCAAGGGGCCAGGGACCCCAGAAACCCACTGGAAGGTGCACAGTCGAGCCACCCCCACCAGTAACAGCTACTAAGGCACCCCGGGGCTTGTAGGAGAATGCCCTGGACACTGAAGGCCTCCCCAACCAAGCAGGTCCAGAAAACACAGGAAAAGGAAGGGAGCAACTTCAGAGAAGTGGGCTGGCACAGCCTGCATGCAGGAAAGACAGGCCAAGAAAGATGACGTAAGACATGCAGCGCATCAACCAGCCTCACGGGGCCACAGCCAGGATGCACACACCTGTCCTTTGACTAGAGGACCTTAAAAAAAATCATGATCACTGAAGAAAATTCTCAAAATTAGGTGTTCTGCTCACTCTCTCTCTTCTTTATAGCCTAACTCACTCTGAGATCTGAGAGGCTCATAGAAAACACACACCACCCAAGAGTGGGACATCAGAGGCCGGAAAGTAGCAGGAAGAATGTGGAGCAAAAGTGAAGCAGGCGGGCCGGCGCCGGGCCTCAACAGGCTAATCCTCCGCCTTGCAGCACCGGCACACCGGGTTCTAGTCCCGGTCGGGGCGCCGGATTCTGTCCTGGTTGCTCCTCTTCCAGGCCAGCTCTCTGCTGTGGCCCAGGAGTGCAGTGGAGGATGGCCCAAAGTGCTTGGGCCCTGCACCCCATGGGAGACCAGGAGAAGTACCTGGCTCCTGCCTTGGGATCAGCACGGTGCGCCAGCCACGACGGCCATTGGAGGGTGAACCAAAGGCAAAGGAAGACCTTTCTCTCTGTCTCTCTCTCTCACTGTCCACTCTGCCTGTCAAAAAAAAAAAAAAAAAAAAAAAAAAAGAGAGAGTGAAGCAGGCACAGGGTCGCCACAGCTGCAAGGGGGGAATCTCCTGGCAGCCTTTCCAACAGCAGGAAAACCTATGGGAAGAGACCCTTCCTCCCTATGGGAATCCTCCCTTCCTGGCCTAGCTCTGGCCCCTGGCCCCTCACGCCTGTTCCCTGATACCCTGAGTCTCCACAGTGAGTCAGCCGCTGGCTGTGCCACAGAGCACTCGTGGCTGGGAAGCAGTCACAGGCACTGGATGTCACATGGAAAAGCAGGACAGGTGGGAGGGGCAGTGTCTGGCCTATATAGCTCCCAGTTCCTTTTCACTCCTGGGCAAGACACACAAAAAGGGTTGAAGAAATGGCTGAGATAAAGTCAGACCCACGGAGAGCCTTGATGGCTAAATTGCTAAAAAAAAGGCACACGCACACACCCCCAAAGAACATTGGCCATGTAGGGCTTTGGGGAGCTCTCCAACCCAAGCTGAGATGCTAACAAAATCTCCCAGCCTTACTTTTCTATTGTGGATGTGTCCCTCTTTCCACATTGCCCAGGGCCCTCGCTGCAATCAGTGTTTCCCCACGGTGTCTGCTCGCTTTCAGAAGCGCTTACCCCAGCTCCAACCAAATCACTTTAAAGCGTTTGCTTTACAGGACAAGGCTAATATAAATGGTTGACCCAGAAGGGAGGGAAGAGATAGAGATCAGGAATAAGCAAAACAGAGCTCTGTCAAGGGATTCCAAAGGTCCCCCTGGAAGCTCCTGTCAAAGACTAAAAAGTCCCCCATTCCCTTTGGGTGACAACCAGAGGACCAGTTAATATAATCAGTGTCTTGAACTCCCAACTTTATATAAATTTGGTCCATGTCCAAGATGACAGGCACAGGCGGATAGAGAGGCGGATGGGATATTCAAAGGTTCTGTTTTATCCTTTGCAAAATAAAGCTCCATTTCCAGTTTCTAGCACTATCAATAGGCCATCTTAATAGCACCGACTTCTGTGTCATGAAAATGCCACGTGTTGCCCTTTGGATGACACCCTGCCTGCCCAACCCTTTCCCGTCTTTCCCCACTGCCTGCTCCTTGTGCAGAGCACCTGCCCCTGCTTCTGATGTCCCACTCACGCCTGAACCATCCTCGCATTTGCAGACGAACACAGTGCCTGGGAAAGAAGATGCACGCCGTTCATGTTTTCTAACTGAATACAGAACAGAGTACTCCCCCACAGCCCTGCTGCCTATGTATACGAATAACTGAAACCAGCTTAGGTTCCTTGGCATGCAGGCTTGGGAAGTAGGTAAATTTGTCAAAGGAATCAGCATTGGATGAGTAGAGAATGTTGAAAAACATACATATCCTCCCACAATCACAAAACCAGCTTAAAGTGTGGCTCTAAACTGTTCAGGGACTTGGATGGCTTTGAGAATCCAATGAAGCTGTGACTCTGTCCCTGGAAGGAGGCACAGATGTAGAAACACCCACGGTGCATTTTCAGAATATTCAGGGGATCCATGAAGTGGACCTTTGACCCCACAACTTCCCCAAAAACCAAGGGCCAGTTGAGCCCAGATCAGAACTTTTGCCTAAAACTAATAGCACTAGTTGAACAGGTGATGAAAATTTCATTGCTTTTTTTTTTTTTTTTTTTTTTTTTTTTTTTTTTTTAATGATGGTGGTATAAACCGTTAGGATACAAGGGACTATTCTCCCAAGGAAGCATCACAATGCTGGTCAGGACAAATAAATCTGGAAGTCCACAAAGAACTAACCCCCTGGGATGTGAAGGATACTGTACCAGAGTATGCATGCTCTCAGTGAAAGAAAAATCTACACGGCTGGCGCTGTGGTGTGGCAGGTAAGGCCGCCACCTGCAGTGCCGGCATCCCACATGGGCGCCAGTTTGAGACCTGGATGCTCTGCTTCCAATCCAGCTCTCTGCTATGGCCTGGGAAAGCAGTAGAGGATGACCCAGGTCCATGGGCCCCTGCATCCATGTGGAAGACCCAGAGGAAGCTCCTGGCTCCTGGCTTCAGATCGGGGCAGCTCCAGCCGTTGCAGCCAATTGGGGAGTGAAGCAGCAGATGGAAGACCTCTCTCCTCTCTCTCTCTCTCTCTCCTCTCTCTCTCTCTCTCTCTCTCTGCCTCGTTGCCTCTCTGCCTCTCTGCTTCTCTTTCTCTCTGTGTAACTCTGACTTTCAAGTAAAATAAAGAAATCCTTAAAAAAAGAAAATTCTTCACCCTCTAGGTACCGGTCTTACTTCTCAAGAGGAAAAATTAAGTGAGTGCGTTGTTGTAGGAACAATTTTATAAAATAAGGTTCTTCTTAAACTAGAAGTTGAGGGTGAAGGACAATTCTGGCATTTTACAGCTCTCAAGAGACCCAAAGGAGTGGCCATGGCAGACCGGGATGTCTTCCAGCCCAGGTAAGGCACCAGTTACAAGGACCTGGAAACTGCTGATGTCCAGGCGTCCATGGGTAATGTAGTAGTCACGATTCTGAAGAAATTATCCCAGGTCATTCCCAGGGGCATTCACTCCTTGATGAGCAAAGGTGGATCCAAATTCCCAAGGGGGTGTTTTGTTGGAAGGGCCACAGGTCTGTGTTAAACATTTCAGTGTTCTAGTTTTTGTGATATAAATATATGTGATGTGAATATAGAGGTGAAAAATGTACAGAAACTAAGAAAGCATGGCACAAATGTGTGCCTAATGAGAGAGGTGAAAAATAGTGTGGATTATAGGCAGGAAAACCGAGTAGAACAAGGTAGGCAGAAGGAGTGCGACAAAGCCTGCCAAGAATGAGGAGGATCAAAATAAAAATAATTCCAAGGAGGAAGGTGATAAAATGCAAAAATCAAGTAACAACAAATATGAAATAGGAAGATGTAAAGGGAAAAAAAGCCCGAGGTTTCCGTGAGCAAGTAGGTAGGCACAGAAAAAGCTGCCATGTTGGGGTAGTGTGGTGGCGGCCAGGCTAAGTCACTGCTAGCAACTCTGAGGTCCCATACTAGAGCACTGCTTTGAGTCGCGGCTGCTCCACTTCCAATCCAGCTCCCTGCTACACCTGGGAAGGCAGCAGAAGATGGTACAAGTACTTGGGCCCCTGTCATCCATATCAGAGACCCGGGTGGAGTTCCTGACTCCTGACTTCAGCCTCGCCCAGCACTGGCAGTCACAGGCATTCAGGAGTAAACCAACACATGAAAGATTCTCTCTCTCTCTCTCTCTCTCTCTCTCTCTCTCTCTCTCTCTCTCTCTTTCTCTTTCTCTTTCTCTTTCTCTCTCTCCCACCCCACCCCTATCTCTCTCTGTCATCCTGCCTTTCAAATAAATAAATATACAAATCTTTTTAAAAAGAAAAAAAAAGCTAGCATGCCCTGCCTGGGTTTCCCATCCAAAGGAGAACTAACCAGGACACTCCGGTTGTCACTCCGGTTGTCCTGTATTTTTAAGAAGTTAGAGTCAAGGAGGCGAGCATCCCTGGAATCACTCCTGAAGAGCAGGGTTCACATGAGGTCATCAGAGGTTGGGGTGTGAGGCACACAGAGGCTGGAGGAGGGGCAACAGAGCAGAGGTCCCCCTGGCAGACAAGAGGGGAGCTGTGCTGACAGCAGGGGAGGAGGGTCTGGAGGAAGTGGTGGCACCAACAGGGACCACAGCACAGAGGGCTGGCCTGCCCTGAAATCACCCTTCTCAGCAATGCCTCCAAGTAGCAAGGACAAAAGTGGGGAGGGGGACTTTACCCTGCGTCAGACAGACAAGCCAGGCCTACTGCACGGAGATCCAATTCCAGCGAGGAGCCCCACGCCTAGGAAGCTCAAACCGCGGTGGTGGGAGGCACAGAGGAGTGGAGGAGCACCTGCAAAGCTCCCCACAGAGCAGAACAGTTAAAAGAAGGCTAATGTCGTAATTTATCCCCCCAAACAACACATTGGGAAAGGGCAATCAAGGGAAAGGCAGAAGAGCAAATATTCAGAGGCGGGCTGGAGGAAGGAGGTTGAGGCACCCAAGCGCGCGCTCTGTACAAGGTCTGGCCGTCGCCCGCAGTCAGCAAACGGTGCAAGTCTGAATAAGGCGGGGGTAGTGGAGGAAATGTGAAGAAATGACAGGCAGTAACGAGGGAGGGAGCCAACTCAAGTTCACCGCCATCATCTGGAATGCACGGCCCTGGGCTCTCTGCAAACCGACTCCACCGGGAGCATTTATGGAAATCTGCCTCCCAAAGACACAAAGGGGCGTCTCCACCCCGACGCACGGGAGTAAGAAATTACCTGTGGCCCTCAGTCACACATGTGGCATCTCTCGAGGGCAAAAGGGAGACAGGAGGCCGTCAATGCCTGAAAGTGCCCCGAGTTTCCTGCAGAAAAGCAACACTGGCGACCAAAATCCAGCAACACAGTTCAGGAGCTTCTGGCACCAGAGGCACCTTCCACCTGCGCCAGTGCCACTTGGTCATTCGTGCCTTCCTACTCAAAATGGTCTCGGTTCTCAGCGGCCAGGCATCTGTGCCTAAAGACCCCAAAGTGTAAAACGGAATTATGTTACTAAACTCCTTTTTAAAAAAAATAAAGCAAAAAGAAGTTGGAACGTGTGTGAGTGTAGTAAGCAGAAGGCTTCTGTGATGATTACAAAAGATGAATCTTGTCCCTTTAAGACAGAAGGAGTCTGTGAAAGCAACAGGTGCTAGTGGGGAGGGGTGGGCTGGAGGGGTGGGGGGGGGGCACTCTTGGCTCTGGGGGAGCTGGCCTTCCTGCTCAGGGGCACTCTGAAAAGCCTGCTGCCCCCAACAAGAGAACAGGACAGAAAGAGAGCGAGCTCCACTGCCCAGCCAGGTCAGGCTATTGCTACACTAAGTTCAGGAAATTTAAAAAGATACCAGATCACACATTTTCACACTGGAAAGAAATACAACACTTTCTAGAAATACAGGGTGTCATTCAAAAATCACTGTCTTCTCATAACCTACAGTATGATTTGGGGCAATGAATTCCTTTAGCAACTAATATATCAACTTCACTTTTTAAAGGTATTCCTTTAGGGAATAATAATTTCAACCAAAGATAATTTTTCCAGGGACCAGCCTTGTGATGCAGTGGTTAAAGCTGCCACCTGTAATGCTGCCATCCCATATGAGCATGGCTTGAATCCCAGCTGCTCCACTTCCTATCCAGTTCCCTGCTAATGCACCTGCTTGGGCCTCTGCTGCCCATGTGGGAGACCCAGATGAATTTCAGGCTCCTGGCTTTCACCTGGCCCAACCTCAGCCGTGACAGTAATTTGGGGAGTGAACCAGCAAGTAAAACTTCTCAAACTTGATCTCTCTCTCCATCTGTGTGCGTGTGCATGTGTGTGTGTGTGTCCCTGTCTCTCTGCAACTTTTCCAAATAAATAATCATTTTTAAAGACATGATCATTCTTCCATAACATTTTTCACTGCAAAATGAGCTCAAATTATATGAGTTCACAAATGTCTTCCATTCCAATACAAAAACTTTAAATTAATCCAGGAAAGTCCTGCTCTGTTAACTCCCATCCCCAATCCCAAGTCAAGATTACAATCTTTGTTAAAGATTTTAAAGATTTATTTATTTATTTGAAAGGCAGAGTTACAGAGAGACAGAAGCAGAGAGAGAGAGGTCGTCCATTAGACAGTTCACTCCTCACATGGCCACAATGGCAGGGACTGAGCCTATCTGAAGCCAGCAGCTTCTGCCACATCTCCCACACAGGTGCAGGGGCCCAAGGACTGGGGCCATGTTCTACTGCTTTCCCAGGCCACAGCAGAGAACCGGATCAGAAGTGGAACAGCTGGGTCTCGAACTTGTGCCCACATGAGATGCCAGCACTGCAGGTGGTGGCTTTACACGCTACGTCACAGCACCAGCCCCGGCCAGTCTATAATTAATCACGTCACAACCAAAAGCAAAATAAAAGGTAAGCTAATATTTCAAAAGGTACCATCTGGTAACATTACAAGACTTTAAAGAGTAGTGACACTTCATACATTTTCTTGAAATATTAGCTCCACATCTTGAAATATTAGCAGTTACTCTGCTAGAGAGAAAGCTGAAAATACCCATAGAAAATAAAACTATTTATCAAAACACATGCATGATGTCCTTTCAGATAAATAGTAGCCTGGGATGCATTGAGAGAAAAAATTAGATTTCACTCTGAAGTTATACCCTGTCTCTCCCCTCTTCTTCCAGCCACACCCATTCTCCACACCGAATCCTCCTTGTCTCCTCTCCACCCAGCAAAATCTCTGTTCTCCTCGTGGGACTTCCAAAGATTGAAGGAAGGTCTCATCAGAGGAGGGGCAGTGAAATACCAAGTGCAATACAGATCACAAAGAGCTGAGCAATGTCTTGTATCCCTTTGTCTGCTTGATGGCATATGCATCAAGCATCTATCTTGAAAAGTAAGTGTAGAGCCGGCATTGGGTAAAGTCACCACCTGCAAGGCTTGCATTCCATAGGTCATGAGTTCATGTCCCGGATGCTACACTTCCAATCCAGCTCCCTGCTAAAAGCATGAGGAAAGCAATGGAAGATGGCCCAAGTGTTTGGGCACCTGCCACCCATGTTGGAGACCTGGATGAAGCTCCTGGCTTTATCTTGGTCCAGCCCTGGCCATTGTGGCCATATGAGGAGTGAATCAACAGATGGAAGATTTCTGTCTCTTCCTCTTCCCTATAACTCTGACTTTCAAATAAATAAATAAGAAATATTTTTAAAAATAAAAGTCTAAATCTATTTTTTTTAATTATTTAGCAAACTAATTCACATATCTCAGGAAAAAGATCAGTGTCAAGGACCAGTGTTGTGGCATAGCAGGCTGAGCAGCTGTCTGTGATGCTGGGATCAATATGGGTGCTGGTTTGTGTCCTGAATGCTCCACTTTTGATCCAGCTCTCTGCTTATGGCCTGGGAGAGCAGCAAAAAGATGTCCAGGCTCCTGGCTTCAGCCTGGCCCAGTACTGGTTATTCTGACCTTTGTGGCCATTTGGGGAGTGAACCAGCCAATGGAAGAGCTCTGTCTGTCCCTCTCCCTTTCAAATAAATATTTTTAAAGTGCCCTAGGATAATCTCTAACATTGGTAACTTGTGCTTTCATCTTCATTATCTTATTAAATCCTCCCAAGAAGCCCTGGGAGACAGGTGCTATTGCACACCCATCATCCTGCAGGTGAGAGCAGTAGGAATCTATGACCAGACAAGAGAAAGTACTAAAGGCAGAGTCAGGACACAGCTTGGGTGCATTGGACTGGGATGGCTGGAGGCTACACTTGAGTTTGTTTCTCTGAGTTGAGGCTGCAACATGGAACAAGCTCTCCTAAAATAGCTGAAGATAACAGCACACCAAGGGACAAGAATTGCAAGTTCCAAACCCGAAAGTCCTGCATCCCAGGTGAAGAGTGAAGATGATGGGCAGGATGCAGTCAGAATGTAGAACCAGGTGAACGAGGGCTCTCTGGGGCTTGTCCAAGCATAGCCCTTGGTGGGAGCAGGAGGCAGGGGCTGGGAATCAGAACATCTGGGGTCTTGCTATCCGAACCCCATTTCTACTCCTGGAAAGAAGAATCTGAAGACAGGTAATTAGACATGGGGTGCTTTAGAACCTGTTAGATTACAGAGGCAAATTCGGGAAAGGGTAAAAAAATTGGAATTTATGCATGGGGGGATGGGCCCCAAAGAGAGCCACGATCCTCCCAGGTGTCCTAAGCTCCGCAGCGCTAAATCACCTGCAGGGTGCTGTGCCCGAGGGCCCTAAGTTAAGCGGAAATCAAGGGAAGCAAAGGTTTTCATGAAAGACCACCGTGCAGCTCCCACAATTCCTGCAGAAAGCAGAAGAGTCACAGACAAAATCAAGGTTCAGGGCCAGCGTTTTGGAGCAGCAGGTTAAGCCACCACTGCAAGGCTGGATCCCACATCGGAGCACTGGTTTGTGTCCTGGCTGCTGATCCAGCTCCCCACTAATGTGCCTGCGAAGGCTGCAGAAGATGGTCCAAGATTGGGCCCCTGCCATCCATGCGGGAGGCTCAGATGGAGCTCGAGGTTCCTGGCTTCCACCTGGCCCAGCACCAGTTGTGAGGACCATTTGGGGAGTGAACCAGTGGAAGGAAGACCTCTGTCTCCCCCTGTCTCTCCCTGTCTCTCTCTGTCTCTCTCTCTCTCTGCCTGTGTGTGTGTGTGTGTGTGTGTGAGAGAGAGAGAGAGAGAGAGAGAGAGAGAGACTCTGCCTTTCACATAAATAAATAAATATTTAACAAGATTCAGAACATTCAGTGTCAAAAAAGATCACTTTGGCCAGAGCTGGGATTCAGAGTCTGGATTTCACAGTGCACGCTTCTCCCACTTTCAGCTGCACTGGGAATCTTATCTTAGAAAGCTTTTTTTTTTTTTTTTTTTTTTTTTTAATTTTTGACAGGCAGAGTGGACAGTGAGAGAGAGAGACAGAGAGAAAGGTCTTCCTTTTGCCGTTGGTTCACCCTCCAATGGCCGCCGCGGTAGTGCGCTGCAGCCGGCGCACCGCGCTGTTCCGATGGCAGGAGCCAGGTGCTTCTCCTGGTCTCCCATGGGGTGCAGAGCCCAAACACTTGGGCTATCCTCCACTGCACTCCCTGGCCACAGCAGAGAGCTGGCCTGGAAGAGGGGCAACCGGGACAGGATCGGTGCCCCGACCGGGACTAGAACCCGGTGTGCCGGCGCCGCAAGGCGGAGGATTAGCCTGTTGAGCCACGGCGCCGGCCCAGAAAGCTTTCTTAATTGTAAGCAAACTCTGACCCCAAATGGAGGTAGTAGTACTGACGGCTAGAATTCAGCTCATCTGGACCACACTCTCCACCTGCTGTCTCTAAACGCCAGACCAAGGCAGGGCCGATGCGAGGTGGTGTTGCGATCCCTGTGACTCACCGATGAAGTGGTTGTGCCCCAAGGTGAGCATCTCTTCCAGGAGAACCAGGCCCCCCGGGGCCTGCAGGGGGGTCACGCTGCGCCCGTCGATGAGCGAGCACTGCTGGAATCCCGTGGCCGTGACCTTCCACAGCAGAATCAGGGAGGTGGAAGCATCTTGTCGAATTCTGAAACAGGAATGATGGGAAGTCACGTTCAGAAAAGTTCATCTCAGAACCTGTCCGTCAAACTCAAACTAAAAATCAAGACAATGTGTACAGCCACAGAAGTCTCAGGAAGTTGAAAAAAAAGATCTTATAAACAGTGTCCACGTTAACGGTGTACACTCAAGGTTGCCTGTGCTTGTTGGAAATGTCTGCCTCCCACTTATTCAACACACACCAGAAAACAACAACCGAAACTCACCTTTGGGTAACACTTCCAATGAACAATGAAAAAAATACACTGGAGTTTTCAAAGATACATCCTTCCACACCATACAAAGGGAGTTCGGGGGAAGTGTGTCAAGATGCTGGCTGGGATGCACACATCCCATATTAGGGTGTCTGGGTTTGAGCCCCAGCTCTGCTTCCAATTCTACAATCCTGCTGATGTGCACCCTGGGAGGCAGTAGGCAAGGTCTCAGATAACTGGGTTCCTACTACCCAAAGATGAGTTCCTGGCTTTAGCCTGGCCCAGGCCCAACTACTACAGGTATTTGGGTTGTGAACCAATGGATGGGAGCTCGCTCTCTCTCTCTCTCTGCATCTCGCTTCTCAATTAAAAAAAAAAAAGAATCTTGGGGACAGGTATTTGACAGAAGGGTTAAGATGTCACTTGGGACACCCCAACCTGAACTGGAGTCCTGCCTCCAGGACTTCTGATTCAGCTTCCCACTAACGCACATCCTGACAGCCAGCAGCAGATGAGGTTCAAGTGCACGGGCCCTGCTCCTAGCTCTGGCCTAACCTGGCATCTGGAAAGTGAACTAATGAATGGAAGATCACTGGCGTGCACTAATGCATTCACTGTCTCTTTCTCTCTCTGCCTTTCAAATTAAATGAAAATAAGTAAATAAATAAATAAAGCTTGCTTTGATGTCTTACAAATCTACAACCCCACCCAACATGATCCAAGCCAGCAGGAACATATCCCTTCCCACCACCCCCCAGGCTCAGGTATCCTCTGGCTTCTTGTGAGTTTCAAGTTCAAATGCAGAGAGTGAGACGCAGCAGGAGGCCTACCCAACCCGTCTCTGCCCCTGCCTCAGCCTCGACTCCTACACCTCCATCCTGCACCCATGCTGGGGCAACAAGGACCTCTCTCCCCTAGCCACTTCTTTCCCAGCTCCCATGCTCTGTGCCCTCCTTCTCCACCTGAGAACTGTGTCCTCCCGTGACGTCTTCTCTAAGGCTCCTGACCACCTTCCCATCACACCCCAGCCACTGCTCCTTCACAGCTGTGCCCCCGACGGCTGAGTTTCTGCCTCCATGAAAGGAGAAGGCACCACCGGCCTCCACCGCGAATCCGGGGCACTGAGGCCGTTCTGGATCTCACTCAGCCCGGCCAGGCTCTGCTATTTCCATGCAGTTCTGCAGCCTGTGAGGTTGTGGAGAACACAGAGAAGAATGCCTTGAAAAGACCAGAACCACAGAGAAAGGCTTTAGAGGAGGCCCTCTTGACAAGAAAGGGCCGAGAGGTGACTTTGTAAAAGGACAGGAAACCAGGGCTCCCATTCCCACTTCCCCAGAGCCAGCTCTGGACCCAGGGCCTCCAGCAGGAGGAAGAGCAATGAAACACTGAGCTCTGGGGTCCCCCTGCTGGTGGAGCTCAAAGCAGCCTCGGATGCCACCTCACTCCCGCGGGGGGCATTGCTGCTGCAACCCAGACCTCAAGTCTGGGGGAAGGGCGATGCAGGGGTAAGAACTCTGTTCCTCTTGCAGACATTTTCAGGGACTCCATTGTTTAGGAGGCAAGATGGGAAAAACGACCCTGCACACGGAAGAAGTCTGTGCAGCCCACTGGCCCTATACAAGGGAGCCACTTTATCATACTGGTCAGCCAGAGCCCCGTGTGCCCTGATCTAAAATCCCCAACAACTGGATAGCAAACACCCACAAGAATGCACAGGTGTTGGGCCAGCACCGCGGCTCACTAGGCTAATCCTCCACCTGTGGTGCTGGCACACTGGGTTCTAGTCCTGGTCGGGGTGCCAGATTCTGTCCAGGTTGCTCCTCTTCCAGTCCAGCTCTGCTGTGGCCAGGGAGTGCAGTGGAGGATGGCCCAAGTGCTTGGGCCCTGCACCCACATGGGAGACCAGGAGGAAGCACCTGGCTCCTGGCTCCTGGCTTCGGATCAGCGCAGTGTGCCGACCGTGGCAGCCATTGGAGGGTGAACCAACGGCAAAAGGGAAGACATTTCTCTCTCTCTCTCTCTCTCTCTCTCTCTCTTTCACTGTCCACTCTGCCTGTCAAAAAGAAAACAAAAAAAAAAGAATGCATGGGTGGTGCAGGGAGGTGGCAACAGGTGGCACAGAGGCCAAGGGCAGACGACACAGGCTGTCTGTCTGCACACCCTCTTCCCAGCTGTGTGCTCCTCGAAGGCTGCAGACTTCTCTGAGCCCCACAGAAAGCACCCAGCAGGCACTCACTCAGTCAATGCGGCTTCCTCTTGCCTCATCCCCATGCTCAGGAGTGACAATGGGCCGTCTGTAATTTGAAAGAGCTTAATTTAAACACTCTTCTCTCTCGGTTGCTTGCTTTGAAAGAGAAGATTGCAATAGTGGATTTTAAATTATGCATGAGTTTAGCCAATGGACAATTAAAATCTCAAGAGGCTGATAATTTGGGAAGCAAAAAAAGTTTGGAACTGAGGCTTCTAGCTCTTATCAAAGGCCTCAGGACTTCTTGCCTCACTCTGGATTCAGCCAATCCTACGTCAACTCCACTTATCCTGCAGGGTCTCGTCACAACGCCCTGCTCTGACACAGCCTCCTCCAGCTTTGGTAAGACAGGGTCCACATCTACAGGTGGAGCCTTTCATGATGCTACCTGGACTGGCCAAAGACAGATGAGTTACACAGTAACTGGGACCACCTGGCACCTGGGTCATGGCATCAATCTATGTTTTTTAATTCTTCTGTATTTATTTATTTTGAGAGGCAGAGAGAGCGAGCTCCCATCTAATCGTTCACTCCACAAATGCCTGCAACAGCCCAAGATTGAAGTAAGGAGCTAGGAAATCCATCTGGATCTCCCACATGGGCAGCAGGGACCCCAGGACTTGAGCCATCTCCTTCTGCCTTCCATGGTGCATATTAGTAGGAAGCCAGAATTGGAAGCAAAGTTGAGACTTAAACCCAGCCACTCCTATATGGGATGCAGATGTCCCAAGTGGCATCTTAACTGACAGGCAAAACATGCTCCCCACCCTAATCTTGTTTCCATATGCATATCATTTAAGATAGATAGATAGATTGATTGATTGATTGATTTGAAAGGTGGTGGGGAGGGGAGAGACCGAGACACACAGCGGTAGGGTTTGGGGAGAAAATCTTCCATCTGCTGGTGCACTCTCCAAATGGTTGCAAGATGACTGAGACTGGACCAGGCAGAAGTCAGAAGCCTAGGACTTCATCCAAGCCTCCCATGTAGGTAGCAGGGGCCCAAGCACTCAGGCCATCTTCTGCTGCCATCCCAGGTGCATTGGCAGGGAGCTGGATCAGAAACGGAGCAGCCAGGATGGGATGCAATCAGCACTCCAGGATGGGGTGCAAGCAGCAGCCCTGCTGCCCTACAATGCCAGCCCCACCCCAATCTTGTTGTGCAATGAGAATCTTCTTACTTCACTGAGGTGTTCTGTGGCACTTCAAAGGATACCAAGCGGCCACCTGCCGAACTGTTGGAGCTGGCATTCCCACAGGCAACATCCGGGATCACCTGGGAAAAGAAAAGAGACCCGATGTTGGGTTATAAAGCAGAGCCCCAAGAGCTGCATCCCCTCCACCCTTCAGCAGTGTCTCGGTGGGAAGGGGAGAGATGAGTGACACCGCACGAACTCAGAGGAAATGCAAGCTTTGCCATTTGATGTTCCAAAGTGCAGCTTTCCTGAGTGCAGTCTACAAACTTCTGGGATAAACTGATGGGCAGGAGATTTCCAGAAAGGAAGTAGGATCTCACTCACTGCTCCCTCCTCTCTTGTCACAATCACGGGACCCTACTCTGTGCCCAGTCTGCTGTCAACAAGGCTCTAGATGCTTAGAGAGCAGGAGGCAGCCTGTTCAGATAGGCTCACACACAGCGGGTACACAGTGCCAGGGGGCGTCCTGCCTGCCAGAGACAGGTGTGCGCGGTCTGATGACCCCCTCCTGTATGGATGGGTCTGGGGAGCTGGCAGGCTGCCCTTCCTTGTCCCTGTGGGCTGCACCTTCACTTTTTTTTAAATATTTTATTTATTTGAGAGGCAGAGTTACAGAAAAGGAGAGGAAGAGACAGAGAGAAAGGTCTTCCATCCGCTGGCTCACTCCCCAAATGGCTGCAATGGCCAGAGCTGGACCGATCCAAAGCCAGGAGCCAGGAGTCTCTTATGGGTCTCCCATGCAGGTACAGGGGCCCAAGCACTGCTTTCCTAGGCCATAGCAGAGAGCTGGACAGGAAGAGGAGCAGCCAGGACTAGAACCAGTGCACATATGGAATGCCGGTACTGCAGGCAGAGGATTAGCCTACTGTGCCACAGTGCTGGCCCCATGCATCTTCACTTTTAACAGATGTGCCCAAAAGCATTAACTCAATAGACAGAGGAACCCCACTGAGGGTGCAGAGCTGTGCTCATCAGAAGGTATGCTGTGAACCCTCGAGCCGCACCCAGTGAGGTGCTCCTGATCAATTTATTCATTACTCCTCACGCTATGATTACAGTCCTCACCCTCCACAGTGACAAGGAAGGAGGATTTAAAGTATTCATCATCATGGAATCTATTGAAAGCAATACAGAAGTTCCCAGCCATGCCACTCCACACCCAACACATTTTCCACAGCATCCCATCATCATACACTCTGCACAAAGCCCACCACTGATCTGCAAAGATGTGAGCCCAGCCTGTTAACGTGTGCGTAACTGACAGCTGTCACATAAGCCTTAGTCCTTCAAGGCCTACCTAGCTCTTTATGAAAAGAGGTAGCCCAAACATAAGCACAGGTTCTCCTGCGGCAAAAGCAGGCTGGGGCCTGCATTGTGGCACAGTGGATCAATACTCCACCTACACTATTGGAACACCAGTATAAGTCCTGGCCGCTCCACTTCCCATCCAGCTCCCTGCTCATGGACCTGGGAAAGCAGAGGAAGGATGGGCCAAGTGCTTGGCCCCTGCCACCCACTGACCACGCCCCCAGAAGTTCCAGGCTCCATCTGTTGCTGTCATATAGGATAAGAACACCACGGCTCACTAGGCTAATCCTCCGCCTGCGGCCCTGGCACCCCAGGTTCTAGTCCCGGTCGGGGTGCCAGATTCTGTCCCGGTTGCTCCTCTTCCAGTCTGGCTCTCTGCTGTGACTGGGAGGGGAGTGGAGGATGGCCCAAGTGCTTGGGCCCCTGCACCCACATGGGAGACCAGGAGGAAGCGCCTGGCTCCTGGCTTCAGATCGGCACAGCACACCGGCCATGGCGGCCATTTAGGGGGTGAACCAATGGAAGGAAGACCTTTCTCTCTGTCTCTCTCTCTCTCTCTCTAACTCTGCCTGTCAAAAAAAAAAAAAAAAGAACCAGTGGATGAAAGATTTCTCTCTCTCTCCTCTCTCTCTCTCTCCCTCCCTCCCTCTCTCTCTCTCCCTCCCTCCCTTTCTCTCTATCGCTCTGCTTTTCAAAAGAATGAGTGAATGAATAAATGAAAGAATCTTTTAAGAAAGAAATAATGCCTGACACAAAGTTTGGGCAGTTTATTTTCACATGCAGCCACTGTAGGGGATCATGACACTAAATAGATAGATTGAAATGGCTGATTATAGAGAAATTTTCTTTAAAGGACATTTCCTTGATAAACCGGGAATCAAATCTAGTTCACATTCAAGAAGTGAGTCACCCAGACAAGAGGTATTAAATCGTAACTTCAAAGCATTGTTAAAAGTCTGAAATCAGAGAGCGAGCGTCACAGTTTTTATAGGCAGGCTACAAACCGCTCTGCGGTCTGAATACAGCCGTCACACACTGGTGTGGCTGGAAAGAAAAAAGAAATAAAAGAAAGTGGGTCAACCAAAGACTTGGCCAAATTATTTAAGAAAACAAAAGAAGAAATGCCATCCACTCCTCTTATAACAATCAGGGAAATTTCTAGATACAGTTTTGACTGTCATGGAAGATATGCTACTTGTAATAGCGTGCCACCACAGGCCTAGATGGAGGTCAGGTATACAAATAAGATATGGAACAAAATGACACTCTGTCAGTGTGGCCATAACTCAGGCCATGGCTTTGGTTCCCAACTCCTCTGGCTGGCAAATCTGTATCTACATTTTACGTCAACTTCTAGAGGTCTTCCAAAAAAAACTCTCAGAATATGACATGGACAAATGGGACATGGAACAAATGTAAACAAACTGATGTAAACAAACAAGATGAATAAAACTTGGAGAGTTCATTGTTAAATGCATCATCAAAATATTTTTTTAAATCAGTGGTAGCTCCTTTTTTCTAAATCCCACTAAAGCAACCAGAAGGTACCAAAAAAAAAGAATCAGAACAGTAACAACAGCAAAAGCAGCGTAGCTGGGTACACGAGCATTCTGCTACGTCTGAATGTGGAAGGGCACTGTGGAAAGCTCACAGAACAACGGAATTGAAGGGTTAGTTTATTTTCTACAAAAGCAACTTGAAATCCACACATAATTTTTTTTATAGTTTGAATTTTCCACAACCGTTTTATGAAAAACTTATGCATGGGTTTTGAAATTTTGCACCAAAATAAACTTATCTTTTAATTCCATTTTCCGCCAGCTTTTTGATGTGCCCTTGTAGCTGCTCTCCCCAGAATTCCCATATTAAAATCCTGCCCTTGAGGTAGTGGGATCAGGAGGTGGGGCCTCTGGGAGGTTCCTGGACCATACACAGGGATCGGAGCCCCTTGTACCATGAGAGGCCACAGTGCGAAGGCACCGCCTATGAAGAAGCAAGCGTCAAGCATCCCCACACACTGGTCAGCCTTGGTCTCGGACTTCCAGGCACACTGGAGGAGGGAGTATGTCCCAGGCAACAGTGAATAACGTCCTTTGACATGGCTCTACACCGAGCTGTCTGCCCCCAAATCTAAGATCACACGTGGCTATCATTCCAGAAAGTAATTTCATTTGCAAACTTGTTTATTTGCTCTTTTTATGCTCACAAAACCACCAGGGGACACAGAAGTACACACAGGAATGCAGGCAGGTGCATCACTGTGCTCAGTGGGTAACAGAAAGGCCTCGCTTTCTTAATATTTATTTATTTGAAAGGCAAAGCAGCAGAGAGAGAGAGAGGGAGAAAGAGAGATCTGCTGGTTTACTTCTCAAATGGCTACAACAGCCAGGGCTAGGCCAGGCCAAGGCCAGGCCAAAGCCAGGAGCCTGGAGCTCCATCTGAGCCTCCCACGTGGGTGCAGGGGCCATCATCTGCTGCTTTCCCAGGGAGCTCAACTGGAAGCCGGGACTCGCACGGGCACTTCAACACGCAATGCCAACTTTGCAAACAGGTGCCTAACTCACAGCACCACAACACCAGCCCCGGGTCTGACAGTTTTATTGCTGACGGTAGAACTACCAGGACTGCTCTGACATTTCTGTTTTCCTACATAAAAATACATGTGCCGCAACATCCTCACCTCCACTTGATCCCATTTCATTTCCACAACTTTCTGGCCCGTTTTTGGCTGCCAGGTGGGCAGTGTCACGGTGGCCTGAGAGCGGGGCAGGGTTACGTCAGGCTCCTGGGTAGCAGGGACAGGCTGGAGCTGCCGGGGTGCCGTGGACTCAGTCCAGCCCGAAGCCGGGAGGCTGGGCTGCACCTGCTCACAGTGGCGACCTTCATAGCCTTCAGTGCAAATGCAGAGGTAACCATCATTGCTGCTGCCGCCGCTGCTGCTGCAGTTGCCATGGTGACAAGGGTTGCTGGCACAAGGATCCGCAACAAGCTGAAACGAGACCATAAATGGGTCAATTATTCCCTCATAAGGAAAGTGGTGCCATCGCTGGGAGACCAGCTCCGTGCCTCAGAGCCGCTGCTCTAACAGAACACAGGTTCCTAACCACTCGCAGCCATGCCGGGCACACTTCCCAGGGTCATCCCCACATTAACCTTGCCACAAATAACAGGCATTCAGCAAGGAAACAGGTGGTGCGTATCAGCCTCCCCAAACCCAACCCTAAGTAACACCGATTTCACAACTTATCACTTAGAGGAAACGTCGAGGGCCGAAATGGTTAAAACTGAGGCTTGTTAGGAGGACACCAACTTTTGACATGTTTAGCTGTGGGTTGTGACAAATGATATCAGGCACCAGAACTGGAATCTGCTTGGGCTTCTGCAGAGTATCTTCAGGAGAATCGGCCGTCCGATGCATCTGAGACCCAGTCCCTACCAGATCACCCTTTTCCTGGTGATGCCACTTAATGAAAGGCTTCCAAAGTGGGCCATTTGCAGGACAACTGCTGGGACACGGTGTGGAGGGGGCCTCAGAAGAACTTCATGAAATACTGATCTCATTATCTGGGAGGGTGATTACAAAGAAATGGGACCCACGGGCACGGAAGATAAGAACTGAGTGTGATGTCCTTCGCCTTGTGTTCTTGTGCTGAGGAAGTCCTTTTCTGCTGACCTCTGAGTGGCCATGTGTTGGTATCTGGAGACATGCCACAAAGCAATGGGAAAAGATCACCTGCTCCTCCCCGGACAGCAAGGGTTCAGAAATGTTCCCAGTGCTTATTCAATTATAATTTGTTTCTGTGATAAAAGAAATTTAGCTCTCTGGCTGCCATACCCCCTGGCCTCTTGGGGCTGTTCAGAAAATAGAATTTAGCAGAAAACAGAGGACAGAGAAAATGGGACCCTGGAGTTCTGCTATTAAAATGAATTCTCACACACAAACACATACGTAAAGAATTCTGCATGGCGAAACGGCTACTCATTCTGCTAATTCCCCTCATCAAATAATTCCCAACAAACCCCGTCAGGAATAACAGATTTTGGATTGAATCAAATGAAGTTCCAAAAATACCACATTAATTTTATGCTATCATTCGGCAATTCCCTCACAGAATCTCGGATAAGAGTCGATGGATTAGTCTCTGAAGAGACCACCGCAGGTGTCAATCGTTTAAAATATTCATAATCTATCATCTCAAAGTAAAACCCAACCTCCTATCGTGACAAATCCCCTCCAGACCAGGCCCCTTCCTGTCCTCTGAGGTCCTCTCCTTAGGGATAATCGCCCTCCTCCCTTGCACCCTCACCCCTTTCTGCAGCCCGCCTTTGCCTAGTTCATTCGCACCGAGGGGCCTGTGCACCTGCTGGGCCCGCTGGGCTGAGTTGAATGCTTTGCATAATCTCTACCTCATTTCATTCTCTACTCCAGTGTCACTTCCCTGGAGACATCTCCCCTCACAACGAAATTTAAAATGACCCCTTTCTTTCTTCTGCCATAGAACTGTGAGTTCCCAGAATGCAGGGAGGGTACCTGCTATGTCTGTGGCTCCACCCTTGGCACACTGAGAAACACAGAGTCCATGGGGGCGGGGGGGGAGCCTTCAAACGACTCCCATGGAAAGCGATGCAGATCCGCAGACTGGTAGTTGGAAAGCAACATGTGATGTGGGAGAGCTGCAAACTGCTTGTTTAGTCACGATGTTATCTCGATCCTGGGCTATTTTTAGGAAGGCCCTGTGGAATGGGTGTCACCTCAGGAGTTATTTGACAAGAAGAAAGAATTTAATTAGCCGGAACAAAGGGGGCATTTAAAGACGTGGTTCTGAAATAAAGTTTTTAAATATCTGAGATTTACTTAGTCACACAAACGGGAATTTTAATACATGCATAAAAAGCAAAACTACATGTACATTGCAAGGCATCAGTGCAGAAAGTAATTCTGGAAGGCCAAGTCTCCATTGTGCAGCTTAGAGGTCGACATTACCAGGCAAAGACCACCCATCTGGTAACCCAAGGGGCCTCACCTTTGCCACCTGCTGACAACAATCAGGCCCTCAAAAGATGTGTGGAGCAGAACTTTGGAGAAGCCCTTCCAAGTGCACAGACCCACCCTGCACACAGTGAGGACCACCGGCGAGCAACTACAGCTTCCCCGTAGTGGTCCAAGAATCTTGCCATGGAGTAGCTCCTCTGTCCTCACCACAACCCTAAAATCAGAGGATTCTTCTGACCCCAAACCCCACTGGAAAACAGAAGGGCAGAGGCCCTGAGGGACCCATCACAAACAGAGGCCAGACCGTGCCACCTCTTCCGGCCCTGAGCTCTGCCCTCACCTCAGCACGGCTAGCGAACCATCATGAGGCCAAAAGCATCCTGCGGAGGAGAAAAGCTAAGGGCTACAGCTCTGTCCGGGCCCGAAAGCCAGTGGAGACCAAATGTAGGCCAGTTCAATCACCTCTGTTTCAGAACAGAGGAAAGAGAGCAAGGATAGTCAGCGAATCCTGAGTGAGCTGGGCCACGACTGGGAGTCCAATGCTTACAAACGCAAAGCAGACTCCGCCCCCACAGAGCCTGCCACTAGGAACCCAGTACAGGCACTAAGAACAACTAGGACTACCTGCCGCTCACTGAGTGCCTACTGCGTGCCTGCCTTACATCAAGCGTCTGACAGTTCCTACTGTAGTTCACCCGTATAACAACCCTCTGAGACAAGTACGTGCATTATTCAAACCTTCCAGGGAGGCCTACAAGCGTTCACCCAATGACTGAGTTTTTCCCCTACTCTGTCCTCCCTTGTTTGGCTCCAACATGCTGCTCTCGCTGTTCCCCAGGTCTCCAGGCAGTCTCCTGCCTCAGGGCCCTTGCACTGGCTGTCCCCACTGTCTACAATGCCCTTACTTCTCAGGGCTGCTCCTGAGCCTCCTTTGAGTCTTGCTCAAATACCGTCCTCTGATGAGGGCGTCCCTGAGTTCCCCCACTAACGATGCAAAGTCTCCACCAGGTAGCACTGCTGAGTCCTCTTCCCCTCCTTCACTTCTTCTAAGACATCCATCATCTTCCAACACACTGCAGATCCATATGCAATATATTTATCTCATGAGGTCGAAGTTATTTTTCTGTCTTTCGCGTGAGTGTCCCCAGCCCTAGAACAGTGCTGGCCCGTGCATGGCTACTGCTGAATAAACGTTTGCCGAACGAATGAGTGAACACATGAATGAACGGATGAGTGAGTGACAGTGATGTTCTGCACACGCAGCTGCCAGAGAATGCTGCTATGTAAAATGCACTTAGAATTCCCCAAGGTCCCAGCCCAAATGCTGAGATCACACATCAAGGGAGAGCCCACGCATCCTAACTCCTGTGTTTTTAGGGTCGTTAAAAATAACTTTAAATCTCCTATTAAGGGGATAAGTGAGGCAGAACCTGAATGATTGACAGCCTTTACCCTGACAAAGACAGGAAGAGGACAGGCCTGCTGGAGGGCAACGTGGCTCACAACACAGTGAACCAAGTCACCTTTCTCTGTCCTCGGAGCCTGTCTCTGCAAGCCACCACAGGAAGCATCAGAGGTGCCGGTAGACAGAGCTGGGTGGCCAAGGGCAGGTGCCCACGGCAATGCCCCAATTGGCCGTATACAGGAGCCAGTCCCACCAGGTAAGGGACTCAAGAGTTAAAAGGAAGACATGGTGATACCCAGCAGTACCACAAGGGCAGCTCTCGGGGCCTTAGAGACGAGAGGCACACACTGCCACGTGCGTGGAATGAAGGATGATGGACCAGGAAGGCCTTGTCACTCAACCCTCAGTAAGGGAGAGAGGACAACACTGAAAATGAAGCTGTGGATCCTAGAGATTCCCGAAGGGATTCGGAGCAGCGCCTGGTGTGATGTGGCACACACAGAAGCAGTCACGGGAGGCAATGCAGTGGAGTCACCCATCCCTCCCAGTCCTCATCCTGTTCTTGGTTTGTATCTTAGTTGTTTCGCTAACCGGCAGCTGTCAGTATCCCCACTGACACTTGGGACTAGTTTCTTTCTTTTTTTTTTTTTAATTTGTTCACATCTCTAACAAAAGATATAATAAAATGAAACAATTAGCTTTTATGCAAAACTCTGTCATCACAAATATTTACTGAAAGTTCTATTTATCTGCACACCATTTACTGCAATGCTTTTCTATGTTTATAACATAGATTTTATCTCCTAGGGGGAAATTCCTGCTGTAAAGGTCACTGCTGCTCTTGAATCTCACTCAATTGGACGATAAGCAGGTAATAACCAAACTGCCAAAATGCATAATGAGGCAAAAGATCATAATTAATACACCTGACTTTGGGGGCACTCAAAATTTAATAGGTGATATTTTCATAGCTATGATTTCTAGTTTCCAATGATGGTGGAAATGATTAAGCCTCTGTAATATCAGCTGTAATAAAGAGTAAAGAGAAAGCCCAGGGTTAATGGTTTTCTGCTTACAGTTCACTAACAGGCTCATTTATTAAACACTATACGTGCGCTGCATTGGATTGATTCATCTTCTGAAGCCAAATGTCTTCCATGCCATAGAACGAAGCTGAAACCATTCTCTTTAGATTGTATGTTAGACTTGCTACTCATGGCAAATTATTTATGCCACAACCAAGAGCATTTACGAGGGCCTGGCCCAGAGTGAGAAGGGAGCCCAGATCCGAGCAAAGGCGCCTGCTAGCCCTGGACCCACAGTCGTAGGCAGTCACGGAGTGACACGTTCGCCTCCCTGTGAACAGTCTGCTATCCACGCTTCTGGCAGTGCCCCGTCCTCGGCAGCACTCCAATGGCAGGGCGAACGATCAAACCGGACACCCGTAAAAGGCAGAAAAGGGGCTCACTCACGAGTCCTTCCACAGTAAGTTCTAGCCAATGGGGCTGCTTCAGAGTTTGAAGACCTGCAGCTGCCCTGACCTGGAGATGTACCTGTCTCCACCTTGCCAGGTGACCCTTCCACGCTAGTTAGAGAGTTCATGGCTTTGTTCCTGCCCCCAACCCCTGCACTTTCACCAAGAACTCAATATGGTGGATCAGTCATTCAAGTCACACTGATCAAAGCCCTGTGACGCCTGGAAGTCAGGAAGATGAATACAGCCCAGCCGTGGCCCTCCCAGGGGTCGCAGTCCAGTGGAAGAGTCAGGCTTATGCTCTTGGACCTGCCCTACGCAGTCAGTCGATGCCAGGCCCTGCTTGCCTGCCTGTCCGTGGTGGCGATCGCTGTTTGCTGGAATTAAAGCTCCCCTCCGCATCCAACTGGCTGCGAAGTGCAACGTGGATGGAGAAAAAGGACTTGACAACTGCACCTATGAAATGACAAGATTGTGAGGAGGTCTTGGAGCCAATCTCGGAACAACAGTGGCAGCTTTCTAGGAAGGAGAGGCGCGCCTGGGAGTTTCCTAACGGAACACGGAGCCTGCTCTGCACAGGTGGGCGCGAGGCTTTGGAGACATCGTCTACCAGCTTTGGACACATACTCCTCGTGGACTAAGGGAGGGGCTAGGGTGGAACATGGCGAGGCCTCCCCCAGCTCAGTGACTTAGAATTCCAGTGACAGCCACCCAGCCTGCATGGACCCTGTGTTCGGAGGATCCGGAGGAGAACCAAGCAGATGAGCAGGCATCCCCTCCCCCATCTCCTCCCATGCCCAGTGGGCAAAGGCAATCCCAGGGAATGGGAAGGGCGTTCAAGGACACCCAACCCAGCAGAGGCCGGGAGAGAACTCACAAACACTGGTGAAGCAAATGATAGGAGCCAGCACTTTTGGAGCAAACGGAGCAGGGAGGAGCAAGACGGCCTCTGATATGGGAAATAATTAAGAGGGTTGTGTGTGGCGTTGGGAAATAGGGAGAATGGACCCCCATGCTCGTAACGTGTCTGGGCAGCAGCATCACTATGGAACTTTTAATACAGATTTGGATATAAATATTAGTATTGTCAGAAGAGGGAATGACTTACTAAACAAGATCTAGTCCCTAACACAAAAAGAGGGAGCTATCTAGACTTAGGAACGTGCATTTCAGATAGATACATAGTTCTTGAAGCCCCATGCGGTGTTTCTCAGCCTTGGCACCACTGCCATTGCAGGCTGCACAAGGCTCGGCCAGGGGGTGCCACCCTGTACACACCGCAGAAGGTTTGCAAGTGTCCTCATTCTGACCTGCTAGATGCCACGAGAACTTCTCTCTCCAAGACTGACAACCAAAAATGTCTCCAGATGTCCCCTGGGGAAAACACCACCCCCAGTTGAGACCACAGCCTACAAGGAACAAGTGGAGAATGCATTACATTTCACCAAAATCTTTTTAAAAATAGATTTGATTCCACAAATAAAGTTAGAAGACAAGATGAGAGGAGATGTGTATAATATATTACAAAAGAATAACTAAACCATTTATCATATAAAGAACCCCTAGAAATCAATAATAAACACCTCAATAGAATGTGTAAAGCGATAACCAAGCAACAGGCAGAATACTTTGCACGGGAGCGTCCCATTTTATGCTATTTTAAAAGCGAAACACAAGGGCTCAGCAACCTCAACTTGAAAAGGGAAGAATGGGAGGTGAGGGTTGGGGGGCGGGGTAGCTGGCCTAGTATTTTAAGAGGCTGCTTTGGATGCTTGTATCTCGTACATCGGCGTCTGTCTGCAAGTGCTGGCTCCAGTTCCAGCCCCAGCTTCCTGCTAATGTGCACCCTGTGGATGACTCAAGTAGTTGGGCCGCTGCCACCCCTATGGGAAACCTAGACTGAGTTCCTGACTCCTGGCTCCAACCTGGCCCAACCCAAGCTATCATAGGCCGTTGGGGAGTAAACCAGCAGACAGGGGAGTTAGCTCTTTCTTTGTCTCTCTCCACTTCAAATAAATACAATAATTTTTCTAAAAGGAAGGACTGCGTGTCAGAGCTCAATGTCCTTTCATTTCTTAATATTGTGCTTCTATGTTCAAAATAGGAACTGCACTGTTTGGAAATGTTATCTTCATGCTAAAAGACAAATGAACAATGTTGGGGTCCAACTGTCACAGTGTTTTGGTCTTAAAAAGGAATTTTCCCAATACAGAGCTCAACTGCATTCCAACACCAACTGCTTACCCACTAGGAGTAAAGATATGAAAAACAAAACCACTGTAGTTCTTATGCCAGTAGTAAACTCAGCCAAGAAATGCATCCCAAGAACTTCTTTTCCAAATACAAATGCTCATTCATTTTGCTAAATCAAGAACTATGTATCTATCTGAAATGCACGTTCCTAAGTCTTGAGAGCTCCTTCTTTCGGTGTTAGGGACTAGATCTATAAAAACATTATCCTAGAGGTCTGTGTTGTGGTGTAGTGGGTAAGGCAACTCCAGCGAGTCCTGGCTGCTCCACTTCCAGCCCTCTGCTAACGGTCTGGAGAAAGCAACAGAAGATAGTCCAAGAGTTTGGGACCCTGCCACCCATGTGGGAGACCCAGATGAAGCTCCTGGTCCTTGGCTTCGGCCTGGCCCAAGCCTGGCCATTGCGACCAACTGGGAAGTAAAACGGTGGATAGAAGATCTCTGTCTCTTCCTCTTTCTCTCTATAACTCTACTTTCAAAAAAAATAAATAAATCTTTTTAAAAAAAATCCCAAGACTAATCTGAGCAGTCAGTCTTTTCCCCTCAATTCTGAGTCAACTTTCCTGAAACCTGACCTGGTCTTCGCATGTGGATTGATTCACACTTGTAAGCAGGCTGAAAGGAAATCACAAGCAAAATTCAAACTTGTGATGTAAAATTAATCCACTAAAAAAAGCAGACTATTACATGTCTAATTGTTCCCCTATTTTTCATGGTGTTTCTTTAAAACATTCTACCTTTGGAAAATGTCTTACAATCACAATGCGCTTGCTTTAGTCTGGGAGACATGTGTGTCAATAGTCATATAGATGAATCTTAAGCCCTGTTCGGTTGTAGATACATCAAGAATTAAGCAACTTGTTTTGAAAAACCTGACAGAGGCCAGCACTGTGATGCAGCAGGCTACACCAGCATCCCATATCCAAGTACTGGTGTGAGTCTCCACTGCTCTACTTCCAATCCAGCTCCCTGCTAATGCACCTGGGAAAGCCGTAGAAGATGACACAAGTGCTTGGACCCATGCCATCTACATGGGAGACCTGGATAGAGTTCCAGGCTTCTAGCTCCAGTCTAGCCCAGCCCCAGTCATTGAGGCCATCTGGGGAGTAGGCCAGCAGATAGGCGATTCTCTTTCTTTCTCTTTGCCCTGCCCTTTCTCTCTCTGTCTTCTCTCTTTCACCCCACCCTCAGCCCCTTCCTCCCA
The DNA here is from genome assembly GCF_033115175.1 of Lepus europaeus. NCBI lineage: Eukaryota > Metazoa > Chordata > Mammalia > Lagomorpha > Leporidae > Lepus > Lepus europaeus. The sequence goes on from NC_084827.1 coordinate 174,716,417, forward strand.
TAACCTCCTTCCCTCTTCCTCTCCTTCTTTCTGTTACTCTGCCTTTCAAATAAAATGAACCTTAAAAAAAGAAAGAAAGAAAGAAAAACCTGGCCAAACCTTTGTCCCTTGATTTCCATATTTAACATAATCCTCAGGAATAGCACTCAACCGCATTTATTGGCATAAGCCATCCAAGCTCAAATGAAACACTTTTTTTTCTTTTTTCTGTAAGCCACTCAAAGACCAGATTCTCGAATTAGGAACCTGCAGAACAATTCTGATGCATACCGTTCTTGCTTTGCCTCTTATCTGAGACACTCATGTACCCTCACAAACTCTTTTGTCACAAAACAACAATGCTATGAATACACAAAAATATGTCAGCTTTTGTCTCCTTGCCCGCTCAGAAAGAAAAGCCTAAGGGCAAACTGGGAATTAAGCTTCCAACAAAGATCACGGGATCATCACAACTCTTACAAAAGATGCATTTTATTAAATTCAGCATCCACCTGCAGGGAAGACTTTTAGCAAACTAGGAATAGAAGGAAACTTTGTGTAGCTTATAAAGGCTGTTTACAAAAAACCTTCAGCAAATATAATATGATTGGTGACATGATAAAGTTTTCTCTGAAATAGAGAAGAAAGAATATGTGCTATCACCACTCCCACTGAAGGCTGGACTAAAGGTCATGGTCAATGAATGAGGCAAAATAGAAAGAAAGGACAAGGATTAAATAGGAAAATAAGCTGTCATAACTTACAGATCATACGAATATGCATGCAGATGAAGTATTAGAACAAGAACTTCAGCAATTTTGCTGTACACAGAGCAAAAGCATTTAATTAAATCTTCACATATCATCAACAAACAAAAGCTGTTAACAATTTATCAAAAAAACAAACACCTAAGAATAAGTCAAATTCAAGACATGGGAGACAGTACAATAATCTTGAGAGGAAGTAAAGAAGATACATAAGTGGAAAGAGATTCTAGTCATGGGTTAGAAAACGCAATATTGTTGTCCAACATTGTCACAGCACGTAGCCCTTGCCTTCACTGTTGAGGAACGATGTGTTTTGTTTGTTTGCTTTTCCTTCATGCCATTTTCTGAACTCTTTACTTAGTGTAGGGTTAATCTTGTGAGTATAAAGTTAACTGAAAATAGATCTTTGTTAAAAATAAGAGACAGGGTGAGAATAGCAACCAATCATCCTAAGAGTGGCATTAACCAAGTAATCAGAGTATTTCATAGAGGAGAGGAAATGAGGGGGTCTCTGGACCCTTGGGAAGACTGATGGATGTGGTTTGAAGCTGATCTCAACCAAGACTGGGAGAAAGGCCACTCAACTTTTGTGGGTAGTGGGGTTTGTCTGCAGAGAAATACTGAACAATCATACAACACTAAGTGGGGGAGAGGACCATCCCTGTCTTTGATACTACCAAGTCTGGGCCAGCGCCACGGCTCAATAGGCTAATCCTCCACCTGCGGCGCTGGCACACCAGGTTCTAGTCCCAGTTGGGCACCAGATTGTGTTGCCCCTCTTCCTGTCCAGCTCTCAGCTGTGGCCCGGGAGTGCAGTGGAGGATGGCCCAAGTCCTTGGGCCCTGCACCTGCATGGGAGACCAGGAGAAGCACCTGGATCCTGGCTTCGGATCAGCACAGTGTGCCAGCCGCAGCGCCATTGGGGGTGAACCAACGGACAAAGGAAGATCTTTCTCTCTGTCTCTCTCTCTCACTGTCCATTCTGCCTGTCAAAAAGTAAAAAAAAAAAAAAAAAAAAAAAGATACTACCATGTCTGTTTAAGTGTTTACAGGGGTTGATAATAGAACAAACCAAGGTCTTCACCAACCAGGTGGTCAACCAAATGCTGCTACAAGGATATGCTCAGCTCCCCAGCCGGGAGACAGCTGCTTGAGACATCGCCCCATGGCAGCAGAGAGTGCCTCATTGCCCCATGTCAGCAGGAAGTAGCTCCAACGACAGATCATCGTCCCTCTACCTTCCCTGGACTTCTGGGGCTAATGTAATCCCATACATCCTACTTTATAAAAAACAAAAGGGGGGAATGTTAGTGAAATGGCGCAGTCTTATCTATGGTGCGATCTATACCCCAACACCATCCTAGGCTCTAGCCCCCGCCGCCATAACCGGAAGCCAGGTGACCACATGGCCCGACCACCGGTGTCAGCCCCACCCCCATCCCACTGGGATTCCCTGCTCCTGCTTCCCTGCTGCCCCCCAGCAAAGTTTAGGAGGACCGGTTCTGAACACGGGACTCTTTTCTCTCCGCCTATCGGTCTCTCTCTTTCTCTTGATGTCTCTGTCTCTTGATCTCTCTCTTACATTCTCCTCTCCCTCTTTTTCCTTCTTTGCCCCTTCCTTCCAGTTTGTCACTGGGTTTCCCCCAATAAACCCTTTGCCTTAAAAAAGATAGATAGATAGATAGATAGATAGATAGATAGATAGATAGGAAGGAAGGAAGGAAGGAAGGAAGGAAGGAAGGAAGGAAGGAAGGAAGAAAGAAAGAAAGAAAGAAAGAAAGAAAGAAAGAAAGAAAGAAAGAAAGAAAGAAAGAAAGAGAGGGATCCAGACCTTGCAGCCATTTGGGGAGTGAACCAGTAGACGCAAGACCTCTCCCTCTCTCTCTCTCCTTATGCCTCTCTTTAACTTGCTTTAAAATAAATAAATAAACCTTTTTTAAAAATAAGAATGGGAATAGGAGAGGGAGGATGAATAAATGTGGGAGTATAGGCAGAAGGGAGGGTAGAATAGTAAGAATCACTATGTTCCTAAATTTGTATATATGAAATGCATGAAGCTTGTATTCGGTAAATACAATTTTAAAAATAGTAATAAAAAATAGATAAAATAAAACTGAGCAAGTAAAAAAATCCAATATTGTAGACTCCATTTTTCTCCCAAAGTGACCCATAGATTCAATGCAACAGCAACAAAAATCACAGAAGGCAATTTTTTATTCTTGTGTAACAGGGCCCAAAATAACCCAAATGCTCTTGAATAAGAACAATGTGTGATGGTTTGTTCTATAAAATATCACGAATTTGAAAGCTGCAGTAATTAAGACTGTGCAATATTGGTGGAAGGATGAGCAAATAGACCAAAGGAAAACAGACAAGAAACAGCAGTGGTCACATAGGGAAACTTGACTTCTAGAACAGAATGGAGGCATAAATGCGGTCTTTTCAATACATTGGTAACTGTATGGGGAAAACAAGGAAGAATTTTCTCTCACACACACAATACACAAAAACAAATCCCAACTGGATTGTAAACCTAAATATGGAGAGCAAAACTACCAAACTTCCAAAAGATAACTGAAAGAATAGCATGATAATGTTAGAGTAAACAAATATCTAACAAACAGGATGCAGAGAGTACTCGTTGTAAGAAAAAACCATGAACAACTGGATGACAACAAAATTAACGGCAAGTCACAGACAGGATGAAAATGTTTTCAACGCATGTAACCTGCACAAAGCTTATCTCCCAAATACAGAAATCTTCATCTTACTAAAGGCGGGGTGGTGAGGGGTGGAGGGTGGAGACTTCACAAGCGATCTGAACATATCACAAGAAGTTATAGACAAATCGCCAATAAACACAAGAAAAGATGCTCAGTTGTATCGGTAACAGAGAAACACAGACTAAAATCACAATGGGCAATCACTACATATTTATCAGAATGACTAAAACTGAGAGATTGACAATACCAAGTATTAATACGGACACAGCAGAATTAATAAGGACATATAATGGAGTCCACTGCTGTAACTACTTTGGGAAACCCATGGCCATTATCTACAGAGGTTGGACAAATGTTTACCCAGCAATGCGGGTATGTATTTGTCCAATAAAAACACATGCAAATGCCCATCACAAAGAGATATACACAGATACTCTAAGTGTCACAATTCCAATAGCCAAAAAGTAGAGAATACCAAAGTGCCCATTAAAAGTAGAATATACAAATTCATTATAGTCTATTCACAACAAAGAATACTAAGCGCCCTCCGGCACTGTGGCACAGTAAGTTAATCCTGCGCCTGTGGCACCCACATTCCTCTTCTGATCCAGCTCTCTGCTATAGCCTGGGAAAGCAGTAGAAGATGGCCCAAGTCCTTGGGCCCCTGCACCCGCATGGGAGACCCAGAAGAAGCTCCTGGCTCCTGGCTTCAGATCTGCCCCGCTCTGGCCATTGCAGCCACTTGGGGAGTGAACAAGTGGATGGAAGACCTTTCTCTCTGCCTCTCCCTCTCACTGTATGTAACTCTACCTCTCAAATAAATAAAATATTTTAAATATATATATATATTAAAGAATACTAAGCACACTCCCTCAAAAAAAAAAAAAAGATAGCCTTATGCAACAATTTGAATAAACTCCCCAAATACAGTGGTTTTCCCACTTATGTAAATGTCACAAACAGCAAAGCTGAGCCATGCTAGAAGTCAGAACAGTGGATACCTTTGGGGAGCAGGGTCCCAGAAAGAAGCTGGAGGCCAACATGCCCACCCTTGACCTGGGGGGACTGTGACACAGGTGATCACTTTATGGTAATACATGGAGCTGTACATATTTGGGGGGATACTTTTCTGTAAAAATGTTATATTTAATAATTTTTAAATTGTCTCTAAAACTCCTTATATATAACATATATATGAAATATTTTATACACACACACACAGGCTTATTTTGACCAATGAGGAAGTCAGTGGCAAGGCTCGCCTATAACAGACTATTTAACCTTAATTGTCTTTGCCTTTCCCTACTCGTTTGGTCAGCTGTGCCTCTGTCCAGTACACTTCAAAACAGTAAGAATGCTGACTTTTATTATTATAACCAGAGGAATTCTCTTATAAAGCTTAGAATTTTCTTCCTTAAAATAAAGGATTTTTTTTTTAAATATGTATTTATTTATTTGAAAGAGTTACAGAGAGTGAAGTAAAGACAGAGAGATCTTCACCTACTGGTCACTCCCCAAAGAGCCACAATGGTCAGGGTTGAGCCAGGCCAGAGCCAGGAACTTCATCCTTCTCCCACATGAGTGCAGGGGTCCCTGGGGCCATCTTCCACACTGCTTTCCCAGGCACATTAGCAGGGAGCTGGATTGGAAGTGGAGCAGCCAGGACTCAAACTGGTACCCATATGGGTGGCAGCTTTACTGGCTATGCCAAATGGCAGCCCCAGAGGTCAATTTTTAAAACCAGTGTTGATATCCATATCTGGCAATGACACAGTAAAGGAAGCACTTGCGTGATCATCACCGGCATTATCTGACAGGGTTAGCAATCTATCTGGAAATACACAGATGAACGGTGAGAGGCTTCCGATTATTGATAATTGGGGGTAATAGATGAATTGCCCATAACTTTATCATGGTGAAGTGAGAGCCATGAGACATGCACCCAGGGTGCTGGGAAGAATGGACAGAGGAGCCCAAGGACTTGGGCCATCTTTTATTGCTTTCCCAGACCATAGCAGAGAGCTGGACCAGAAGTGGAGCAGCCGGGACTCGAACTGGCACCCATAAGGGATGCCGGCACTGCAGGCTGCGGCTTTACATGCTACGCCACAACGCCGGCCCCAACAAATCTGTTTTTAAAAAAAAATCTGTCCTAAAACCTTCAAAGGCGACACTCGCCAGCAGGTAAACAAAAGCAGCGTACCTTGTTCCTGACTTTCCCTGTCCCCAACCTTTCTAGCGAACGTCTTTGCCTTCTACCACCTGTGGAACCAAGGCACAACCCAAGCCCCGGGGCACACCTGCCCTTGCAGGAGACCCTGGTGAAGACTGTCTCATCCACAGCCGTGTCAGCTGCACCCATTGATCAGCTTCCTGCACCCAGACGCCCTTCCTGAATGGGACCCGAAGCTGCTGGCAGAATTAATGACATGAACTTGCTTTTCCCAGAAGGAATCACAAGGCCCCATCGTGACCTTCCACCGGCTGAAAACCCCACACAGACCCCACAGAGACTCTTCCCTTAGCACAACAGGACACAAGGTCAACGCAGCAAGCGGGGAGGGTTCAGCTGCAACCAGAATACAGCAGCGCCCTAGGTTCTCCTGATTGCATTTAGACATTACCCTAGCAAGTGGGAGCTTAAGCCAGATGAGCACTCTGAAAAGAGCCTTGGGGAGACCCCAAACTTAATAGGTATAAATAACAAATGATACTGACGTGGCGTATCAGGGAGATGGAAAAATCAGGGGCCGGTGCTGTGACACAGCTGCCTGAAGCACTGGCATCCCATATGGATGCTGCTCCACTTCACATCCAGTTCTCTGCTATGGCCTGGGAAAGCAGTGGAAGACGGCCCAAGTCCTTGGGCCCCTACACCCACATGGGAGACCCAGAGGAGGCTCCTGGCTCCTGGCTTTAGATCAGCGCAGCTCCAGCCTTCACAGTCAATTGGGTAGTGGACCAACAGATAGAAGACCTCTCTCTCTCTCTCTCTGTAACTCTGCCTTTTAAATAAATAAATAATTTTTTTTTAAAAATCAGGCACAAAGTAGACACTCAATAAATATGTATTATCTGAATCAAAATAGAGACCACATTGCTGTCTTTGAGATAGTTCCACACGCAGAGCATGTCCCAGTCGACAGTGTTCTTCCTTATCTGCTAGGCTCAGCAGCCCAAGATCCTTAGGAAAATTTGAGAGAAAAATCTATAGATGACCCCGAAACCAGGAGCAGGAGCAGAAAAACCAGGGCACCTTTTTTGGGAAAGGCTTTTGCTTGGAGCTATAGAGTGCGCGTGGACTCGTGTACCTGGTGGGCCTCTTGACTGCTTTAACCTGTTTTTTTTTCTCTCTGCAGGTTCACAAAATCCCCTCCACTCTCTTTCCAGCTTTTCTAACCTTAAGTGGGAACGGCTGCTCTAATTTTCATACACATCTGCTCCCAGGGATAGAACGCAACTCAGTGGCTCTGCAGATAAATCTGAAGTCTTCACGCTGTCCAACCTCATTACCTGCAGTTGTGCCTTTGTGTACAGAAGACTTCACATAGGCAACTCCACTAAGAACTACAAATAATAATAGAAATTCAAGCCAATGAAAGAGCAGGCCAGGATCTCCAGTAGCAGCTGCTTTTAGATCAGCAAGAGTGAAATACCCACAAACTGCACGTGTGCTCAGATTAGTCATCTGCTCACGTGGATGGATTGCCGTGCCCTGTGCGGCTAGCAACGTCTACTCAGAGGCCACAGTCTTTAACCAGGAGGAAGCTGAGAGCACCTCTGTAGTTATGGAAGACAGAAAGAAACAACAAGAAATGTAATTGAGGAATGAAAACATGGCTGAAAGCAGAAGCAGAGGTCGTCCACCAAAACCCTACTGACGCCAAGCAGAGAAACAAGGCCAGCAACAGAGAGGGGTCTCTACGGCCCAGTGTCAGAGCTGGGAGAGGAAAGACCAGGCCAGAAAACCACCGCGCCTTAATTCTGCAGCCCTGGGAACCCTGGATAGAGCTCTAGGGAAACAAACAAGAAAACATTCCACCTGCACTCCCCTGCCTTGTCTTTATAGACTGAGTAACAAAGGGTTACCTCTGCCACCATCAGCTAACGCTAAGACAAGCAGGGAGCTGGCACCTGCGTAATTATGTCTACAGAATAAATGCAGCGCAGGTCCTTCAGGTTGGAAGGCATTCTACAATACTGATCATCTTAATTCTCTCTCAAAAATGCAAATATTTAGCATTTCCAATCAAGGCATGAAATCAGAAGGCTAGAAGAACCCACTGGGAAAACTGTCAGTTAAACAAAACAAACATATAGAATTAATACAGAGTTCAACAGACTGATTTTTGAGCACAGAGTATCTGCTGGATGGTTTTAGAAGGTTGAGAAAACCAATCTCATAATGTTTGCCAAATTGGGACACTAAATTGTCAGAGTATAAAGATTATAGGCACTATAATCTTTATAAGATAATGATTTATCTTCCATATGCAAATGCTGTAGGCATCCATAAAATAAAAACTTTACTGATGGAAAATTTCACTACTCGGGACTTTTGTTATAACAGATGAAGCTGATGGCCAGCTCTTTCTCAGCTAAAAACCTCTTAAAAATCAGGTGAAATAAAGTAATGCTTTAATACAGAGGTGAGCTATATAAGAGGGTGGGGAGATGGACAATCATCAAGTTTCAGAAATGATAAGAGAATTCTGAGTCCGAGCACTATCAGAAGACGGCACAGTGTCAACCAGAGGTTACACACCAGGAAATAAGACCTGTGGGCTGGGGGCGTGGATTCCAGAAATCACGTGCAGGTGACCTTAGCACAGGAGAAGAGGGGCAGGTAAAACTGGGTCCACACAGAAAGCCTCTTTGAGCCTTCCTCCGAGCTATTTAGAGGGTGCACAGGGGACCAAATAAATCTACCAGCAGCAGGCCTGCAGAGACTGCAGAAAAGCTGACACCTATCTGCGGTCTTTGGATAAAGAAAGAGCTGCCCGTGAGTGACTGAAACCTTCCGTTAGAATGTCCCATGTGGTTAACAACAGTCCCTTGATGTCGACATCCTAAGCCAGGAAATCAGCATTAAAAACCTGTGTAGGATCAGCAGAGTGATGAAATGGCACTTTCCACAGCACAGGGCATGCAAGACCCAAATGCATATGCGCACAGTGACACCTACCAAAAATGAGTTCACAAACCACACAAGGAAGTAAGTCACCAACAGGCTGTGAGACTGTGGGCAAAAAAAGGTCAGCAGACTCTTTTCCCTTGCTGCCTAAATATGTACCTTAAGTACGCATGCTTAAAGTACATCTGAAAGTTACATGTATGACTCCCCTGTTAACTTCTCTACTTCACTGTCCCGGTTAACTATCCTGATGTCTTTGGACGGGAGGAATTCTACCAAGTAATATTAATAACAAATAACAGTTAAGATCTGAGTGAGGAGGCCATGCATAGTATGGTTCCCAATGCCTTTGCTGTAACATTAGGAGGTGGGTACCACTGTCTGCCTGTCATCTCTGAGCAAAACATATTCACAGACACTAGGATACCATGTAATGAGAATTCTAATCCAGACAGATCAGCACAACCCCAATCAAAGCCTCGCGTTCCTGATTTTGCTTCCAATTTATCAAGTTAATCCAAGATTCTTATAGGAAAATAGCAGGTCAATTATTTCCAAGATAATGTGGAGAAGAACTGACACATATTTTCCCTACTAAATATAAAAACTTATTACAAACAAAGAACAGCCCTTGTTTAGACTGTTGAGGAACAATTCTCTTAGCTTTTTTATTCCATTCTTTGTTTTTTTCTTTCTGTTTCTTTTTCTTTCTCAGACCAAACAGGGTTAGGGGAGTAGGTGGGAGGGCAGGTGCAGTGGGAAGAATTACTAAGTTCCTAATGTTGCATTTATGAGATACATACAAATAAAAAATAATTTAAAAAACATAATGGTAAAATTTACTACAAATCTATAATGGCTATCACTTGCAATACTGGCACAAAAATAGATAAACTGAACAATGAATCAGAAGACACAGCACAAATAGTTACCATATAAAGAAATTTGGTAAATAGCAAGAACGGTATTAAAAGATAGTATGAGGAGACTGGATCCAAGATGGCAGAATAGGGAGGGAGCTTTCTGCTCTAGTCTAGGAGAAGATAGTTTAAAAAAAAATGGAGAGAGAGCAGTCTTAGGGAAGAGTTAATGTTAAATGTTAAAGAGTTAAATGGCAGAGGAAACTCCATGCAAATTAAAGGGACACTGTGGACCTACGTGGAGGGTGTGGACGTGCACAACTCAGGACCCCAGCAGCCAAGAGCCTCAGCACCAGTGCTAGAGAGTGAGGTGAGACTAGACTGCAGCAGCCCAAGCCACTGGCGATAAAGCTGCAGGAAGAGCCGGGTGGGAATCCATGGGAATCCGTCTTGGAGCTCTGTGGGGGACAGTGTACCTGCCACACTAGAGGAGAAAAAAAAGAGGGGGGCGTGTTTCTCTCTCCCTGGCATCCCGGCACCGGCGTCCTGTAACAAGCCGAGAGAGAGTGGGCACCATTCTGGACATAAGTAACAGCTGTGCCAGCTCATGTCCATGTGCCCAGCAACTAACTGAGCAGAGATGCCTGAGTCTGGCTAGGAGACCTGACAGATGTCTGGGTGCTCATGACTGTGGGCAGCTTGTGTGCTGGGACTGTGAAAACACTGTCACGTGGGAGGGCTCAGGGTGTGGCTGGGACTTTTGGCAGTCACTGTGGGAGGTTCCACACACCCAGGACTCCCTGATTCTTGGTGAGGGTCATTGCTGCAGAATCCATGCTTAAACCAATCTTTTGTGTGCTTCTTGTGGCAGTGTGGATGAATATTTTACCCACTGGGGCCAGTGCCCAAGCACTGTCTCCCTTGAAGAGAGGACGTGAGTGTGAGACCATACCAACAGAGCAGAACAAACATTCCCCCTCTGATTGAGAGAGAGAGAGAGAGAGAGAGAGAGAGAGAGAGAGAGAGAGATGTACCATGACCAACCTGGGTGTCATTGGATACTCCTTTTACCCTGGAGCATTGAAAAGAACTCCCTGACCACACCCACCACATGCCTCTAGGTATTCACTGAAAAAGCAGATACTCCACTAAGCCACAGAGACATAGTTCAAAGATAATAGCTATCACAGGGAAAAAACAAAACCAAAAAGAAACAAACTAGTATCTCTACAAATGCTGTATCAATCAATGCAACAATACAAAAAAAAAAAAAAAAAACAAGAATCAGGAAGACAATATGACTCCCCAAAAGAATACAACATTTGAATACTAGAATGTGAGATGAACAGATTGAAGAAATGCCAGACATGGAATTCAAAAAATTGATCATAGGATTACTTAGAAGTAATCAGAAGCAAATCCACAGACTAATGAAATCCATACATGACATGAAGAAAATTTCTCCCATGAAATTGAAATCTTAAAGACTGAAATCTGAAAGAGAAATCAAATGAAATCCTGGAAATGAAGAATTCAATATAACAAATAAAACAACAAACTTGGTGAAGCAGAAGAGAGAATACCCAAGTTAGAAATCAAATCAGTGGAAACTTTACAGAAGAAATTAGAAAAGTCAGTAACAATGTTGAAGAGCTATGGGATACTATCAAACAAACCAACATACGGATCTTAGGAGTTCCTGAAGGCATGGAAAGAGAGAATGGATTAGAAGGCTTTGTTAGTGAAATAATTACAGAAAACTATGCTAATTTGGAGTAAGAAATGGACATGCAAGCACAGGAAGCACATAGAACTCTTTTTTTTAAAGATTTATTTATTTATTTGAAAGAGTTACACAGAGAGAGAAGGAGGGCAGAGAGAGAGAGAGAGAGAGAGAGAGTCAGTCTTCCATCTCCTGGTTCACTCCCCAGTTGGCTGCAATGCCCAGAGCTGTGCTGATCCGAAGTCAGGAGCCAGGAGTCTCTTCTGGACTTTTGACATCCTTTTTACTGCTTTCCCAGACCATAGCAAAGAGCTGGATCAGAAGTGGAGCAGCCAGGACTTGAACCAGCACTCATATGGGATGCCAGCACTGCAGGTGGTGGCTTTATCCACTACGTCACAGCACCAGCCCAACATAGAACTCTTAATAGACATGACCGAAAAAGAACTTCACCATGGCACATTGTAGTCAAATTCTTCACAGTAAAACATAAAGGAAGGATTCTAAAATGTGCATGAGAGAAATACCAGATTACTTTCAGAGGACCTCCGATTAGAATCACAGATGACTTCTCATCAGAAAACCTACAGGCAAGGAGAGAATGCTGAGATATATTCCAAGTCTTAACAGAAAAAAAAAATGTCAACCCAGAATACTGTAACCTGCAAAGCTCTCATTTATGAAAGAAGAGGAAATAAATACCTTCCATAACAAACAGAAATTGAAAGAATTTGTCACCATCTGTCCAGCTTTATAAAAGATGCTTAAGGATGTGCTACACCCAGAAACATAATCATCACTCTGAAAGAAGGTGAAGGCAATAAAATCTCCCAGTAAAAGTACAAAGGAAATCCAAAGTAGACAATAGAAATATTTATGGAAAACATGGCAGGTCCAAGTCGTTACTTATCAATAGTCACCTTGAATGTAAATGGCCTCAACTCTCCAGGTAAAAGATACAGACTGGCTGAGTGGATTAAAGCACGAAACTTATTTATTTACTGCATACAAGAAACACATCTCACAATCAAAAATATATGCAGAATGAAAGTGAAAGGATGGAAAAGATATTTTATGCTAACAGAAACCAAAAAAGAGCTGGTGTAGCCATTCTAATATCAGACAAAACAGACTTTAACACAAAACCCATTAAAAGATACAAAAAAGTGTACTATGTAGTGATTAGGGGATGAATTCAACAGGAAAATGTGACTATTATAAAGATATATGCAACTAATTACAGGGCATCTGGCTATTTAAAAGAAATGTTAATGGACATAAAAAGATATAAAGACTCCAGTAGACTCCAATCCAATAATATTGGGGGACTTCAATACTCCACTTTCAGCAATGGACAGATCAACCAGAAAGAAAACCAGCAGGAAAACAACAGAGTTAATTGACACCAAAGACCAAATGGACCTAACAAATATCCACAGAACTTACCATCCTACAGTTGCAGAATACACATTCTTCTCGGCAGTACATGGAACTTTCTCTAGGATTGACCTCATACTAGGCCATAAATCGAGTCACAGCAAATTCAAAAAAATCAAAATCATACCATGCATCTTCTCGGACCACAATGGAATGAAGCTGGAAATCAATGACTCAGGAATCTCTAGAACATATGCAAACACATGGAGACCAAACAACACGCTCCTGAATGAGCAGTGAGTCATAGAAGAAATCAAAAAAGAAATCAAAAAATTTCTGGAAACAAATGAACTTTTAAGAGCAACCCCATTCACAATAGCTACAAAAAAATCAAATACCTTGGAATAAATTTAACCAAGGATGTCAAAGATCTCTACAATGAGAATTATAAAACATTAAAGAAAGAAATATATGAAGACACAAAAAAGTGGAAAAATCTTCCATGTTCATAGATTGCAAGAATCAATATCAAAATGTCCATACTACCAAAAGCAATTTACAGATCCAATGCAATACCAGTCAAAACATTCTTCTTAGATATAGAACAACTGATGCTGAGGTTCATATGCAAACACAGGATACCCCCTCCCTAATAGCTAAAGCAGTCATATAACAAAGACAATGCCAGAGGCATCATAATATCAGATTTCAAAACATACTACAGGGCAGTTATAATAAAAACAGCCTGGTACTAGTATAAAAATAGATGGACAGACCAATGGAATAGAACAGAAATGCCAGAAATTAATCCATGCATCTACAACCAACTTATCTTTGACAAAGGAGAAAAAATCAATTCCTGGAACAAGGAAAGTCTCTTCAATAAATGGTTCTGGGAAAACTGGATATCTATATGCAGAAGTATGAAGCAAGACTCCTACCTTACATCTTACACAAAAATCCACTCAAAATGGATTAAAGACTTAAATCTACAACATGATACTATCAAACTATTAGAGAATATTGAGGAAAGCCTGCAAGACACTGGCATAGGCAAAGAGTTCTTGGAAAAGACACCAGAGGCACAGGCAATCAAAGCCAAAATTGACAAATTGGATTACATCAAATTGAGAAGCTTCTGTACTGCAACAGAATACTCAACAAAGCGAAGAAGCAACCAACAGGATGGGAGAAATTATTTGCAAACTATGCAACTGATAAAATATTAATAACCAGAATATATAAAGAGTTAAAGAAACTCAACAACATCAAAACAAACAACCCACTTAAGAGATGGGCCAAGGAGTTAGGCATTTTTTAAAAGAGGAAATCCAAATGGCCAACAGACACATGAAAAAATGTTCAGGATCACTAGCAATCAGGGAAATGCAAATCAAGACCACACAGGTATCACCTCACCCCAGTCAGAATGGCTTTCATACAGATATCAACAAACAATAAACGCTGGTGAGGATATGGGGGAAAAGGTACCTTAATCCACTATTGGTGGGAATGTAAACTGGTAAAGCCACTGTGGAAGACAGTATGGAGATACCTCATAAATCTGAATATAGACCTACCATGTGACCCAGCCATCCCACTTCTGGGAATTTACCCAAGGGAAATGAAATCAGCATATGAAAGAATGATCTGTATTCTTATGTTTATTGCAGCTCAATTCACAATAACTAAGACATAGAATCAAACCAAATGTCCTTCAACAGAAGACTGAATAAAGAAATTATGGGGTATGTACACCACAGAATACTACACAGCAGTTAAAAAATGAAATCTGGCCATTTACAACAAAATGGATGAAACTGAAAAACATCATTTGTAGTGTAATAAGTCAGTCCCAAAGGGACAAATACTATATGTTCTCCCTGACCTGTGATAACAGAGCACCTAAAAGGAAATCTTTAGAAATGAAATTGACACTTTGAGAAGCAATGACTTTGAACAGCTCTTGTCTCAACTGTTGAGGGACAGTTTTTTTCTTTTATACTACTTGTTAAAACCTTTACTTAACAGAGAGTTTATCGTATGTGTAAAAAGTTAATTGAAAATAGATCTTAATAAAAAATAAGAATGGAAATAGGAGAGGGTGGAGAAAGAGGATTGGGAGAGTGGGTGGGAGGGCAGGTATGGCGGGAAAAATCACCCTGTTTCTAAAGTTTTAATTATGAAATGTATGAAGCTTGTATTCCTTAAATAAAAGGTTTCTGAGGTAAAAAAAAAAAAAAAAGAGGGCATGAGGAAGATGAACTTCTTTTTAAGTGATATTTAAATAACTGCCAATCTTTATAGCTAACGTAAGCATCTAACTCATTATATATACATACACATACACACATACACACACACACATGCATACACCAAAGAATCCAGGGGGATTTTGTGGCAAACATCAAAAATACCAAGCAATGGCAAAAGGTCTATTCAAAATGGAATTAAAGAATAAAAATTTAAAAATATAAAACTTATTTCTCAATATAAACTCCATCAAGTTCAAGATACTTTTGTAAGTGATGACATCAGCCATTAGTTGCTTTGTAAAGAATAAAGGATCCTGGGAGTTTAATCATGCCACTCTGTACATTATAAACCAAAGAAATATGAGTTACATTGAAATATTTTTAAATTTTTAAAATTTATTTGAAACAGAGAGTCACAGAGAGAGAGAAAGAGAGTGCTCTCACCTACTGGTTCACTCCCCAATACATCAGCAACGGTGTGGCTGGGCCAGGGCAAGATCCAGGAGTCAGTAACATAAACCAGGACTCCCATGAGAGTAGCAGGGACCCAAACACTTGAGCCACCAACACTACCTCCCAGGGACTCCAGTGATGGGAAGCTGGAGTAGGACGCCAGAGCCAAAAATTCAACATAGGCATTCTAATATGAGACATGGGCATCCTTCTAATGAAGATTAAATCCATCCTTCTAATAAAGATTTCTTCAAGGTTAGGAAACAAAAAGAAATCAGAAAGAGCCAAATCACAAATGTAATGTGGATGGATACCTAACAATTTCCCTAAAAATTCTCAGAAATTGTCCCCGTTTGATGAGAGGAATGGAGGGGAGCACTGACATTATAAAGATCGACCCTCCGGTGAATTGCAGGCATTTTTCTTCTACAGCTTTGGCTACTTTTCTCAACCACTTTCATAATATGCAGATGTAACTGTTCTTTGGTCCTCCAGAAAGTCAAAGAAAACATTTTGAGAATAAAAAAAAAAAAACCAAAAACAAACTTCTGCCATGTCCTTTTCTCTCTACTGGTCTACTTCTGTTTTGACTGGACCACGTCCTCCAATTGGTAGCCAATGTTTTGACTGTGCTTTGTCTCCAGGATTGTAAAACCATGTTTCACCTCCTGATCCAAGTCTTCCAAGAAAGGCTTCAGAATCTTGATCTCACTTGTTTAAAATTTCCATTCAAAGCTCTGCTGCAGTCTGTAGCTGATCTGAATGCAACATATTGGGCACCCATTCAGCAGAAGTTTTGCCCCATTTTAATTTTTCAGCAGAAATACATCTAAGCTGAACCCATTGAGATGCCTATGGTGATGGCCTGTCTCTGCAGGCTTCATCTGCAGCATCAACTTACCCTTTGTAGAACCAGTTATCCATTTGCAAACTGCGGATTTCCTTGACACTGTACCCACAAACTTTCTTTTTTAATGATTTGTTTATGTACTTGAAAGTCAGAGTTACACAGAGAGAGGAGAGCCAGAGAGAGAGAGAGAGAGAGAGACAGAGAGAGAGATCTTCCATCCACTGGTTCACTCCCCAGATAGCCACAACAGTCAGAGCTGCAACAATCTGAAGCCAGAAGCCAGGAGCTTTGTCCAGGTTTCTCATGTGGGTGCAGGGGCCCAAGGACTTGGGCCATCTTCCACTGCTTTCCCAGGCCACAGCAGAGAGCTGGATCAGAAGTGGAGCAGCCGGGACTAGAACCAGTGCCCACATGGGATGCTGGCACTGCAGGTGACGACTTTACCTGCTATGCCACCATACCACCCACGCCCCCCCCCCAACTTTTTAAAAAGTATCAGTGATTCCAGAATTCTTCCACTCAAGCCTCATGACAAATTTGATGTTTTTGTTTCTTTTTTTTTTAACTTTTATTTAGTAAATATAAATTTTCAAAGTACAGTTTATGGATTACAATGGCTTTTCCCCCCCATAACTTCCCTCCCACCCATAACCCTCCCAACTCCCACTCCCTCTCCCATCCCATTCACATTAAGATTCATTTTCAATTATCTTTATATACAGAAGATCAATTTAGTATATATTAAGTAAGGATTTCATCAGTTTGCACCCACACAGAACATAAAGTGTAAAATACTGTTTGAGTACTAGTTATAGCATTACTTCACATTGGACAACACATTAAGGACAGAGATCCTACATGAGGAGTAAGTGCACAGTGACTCCTGGTGTTGACTTAATAATTTGACACTCTTGTTTAAGGCATCAATAATCTCCCTAGGCTCTAGTCATGAGTTGCCAAGGCTATGGAAGCCTTTTGAGTTTGTCAACTCTGATCTTATTTAGACAAGGTCATAGTCAAAGTGGAAGTTCTCTCCTCCCATCACAGAAAGGTACCTCCTTCTTTGATGGCCCGTTCTTTCTACTGGGATCTCACTCACAGGGATCTTTCATTTAGGTTTTGTTTTGTTTTGTTTTGTTTTTTGCCAGAGTGTCTTGGCTTTTCATGCCTAAAATACTCTCATGGGCTCTTCAGCCAGATCTGAATGCCTAAGGGCTGATACTGAGGCCAGAGTGCTGTTTAGGACATCTGCCATTCTATGAGTCTGCTGTGTATTCCACTTCCCATGTTTTTGTTTCAATTTTAGCAGAATTCATGTCCCTTGAAAGGAGCTCTTTTGAAACTGATGTCTTATTCTTCTTAGTGCCTCAAAAGACCCCGTTCACTATGTTGTAACAAGCTAATAGGAGCTTATTTTGCTGCAAAAAGAATTTAAATCCATGCATACTTTTTCATGATACAGAATTTCCACAAATATTTTGAAGATCCCTCGTACTATCTCAAAGCTTTTAAATCAGAGGTCAGGGTGGCAAAATATGGCCCCCTGGACAAATTGGTCTATCATCTGATCTTATAAATAAAACTTTATTAGAACATAGCTACACACATTAGTTTACCCATTGTCTACAGCTGCCTTTCCACGATTGAATAGCTGCAACAGAGAAAGCGTGGCCTACAAAGCCTAAAATATTCTCTATTCCTCTGCAGAAAGCGTGAGATTCCTGCTGTAGATGAAAATAGAGAAGAATCTCTTTATGATATCAAGGTAGAAGAGTCTCCTGAATAAAACTCATAAAAAGTGAACATATGAAACTGCATGAAAATTGAAATGAATGAACTTGAGCCACACAGGAAAACCACAGACAAATCACAGAAACATAGCAATAAGTAAGGAAAAAAAGCAAGTTGTGGGAGGATCTTAAGATGACTCTATGCATTTTATATCTGTGTTGTGAAAATATAAAAACACAGACACAAATCTTATATATCAACCAGAACAACAGTTGCTCTGGGTAGACAGGGTGGGGAGTGGGGTTGAGAAGCAGATGCAAGAAGGGTGATGAGTTTTCATAGTATCTGGCCGTTTCTTTTTTAAAATATCTGAAGCTAGTATGGCAAAGTGGTGTTTGTCAAATACCATTGGAGGATGCTAATCGTATTATTCTCTGTGCTTTCTGTACTTTCTGTGCCTTTTGTAATATTTCATAATAAAGACTTTAATCAAACATGTGATCATCATTCAAGCACCTTCTTGGTGACAAGCACTGCTCTAGCCCACCAGGGGTCTCAAACCGTGGCCCAGGGACCAAACCTGACCTGCCACCTATGTCTGCACAGCCTGGAAGTTAAGAATGACCTGTACATTTTTAAGAGGTTGAAAAGGGTCAAAAGAAGATTAATATTTAATATCATGTGAAAATTCAGTAAGACTGAAACTTGAATTACCATCAGTGAAGTTCTACTGGAAGGCAACCACACTCATTAATTTACGTATTAGGTGCTTTCACGTGACAATATAAGCCAAATGGCTGACTTTACGGTCCATGCGGTTGAAAATATTAACTCTCTGGAACTTCATAGAAAAAGCTTGTTGACCCTTGCACCTGGTTATGGGCAAAGTCTCCAACCTCACAGTGCTGGTGGAGAGACACGTGGCAAACACCATGGACTATCAGCACTCACACATTCTTGCTCAGATACAATGCCTAATACAGGAAAAGGTAGGGATAATTTTCTTGTGTGGATTCATATCATCTAGTTTTCATAGCTTCCATGAAAAATGGCTAGATGATTGCAGGGCTCCCCCACTGAGGCAGGTGTAATGTGTTGAATTGTTTTACTATCTTCTTCTTCCCCAAAATTACATCACGGACTCAACTCCTTGGCTAGAAATATTCAGAACATGAATTTTATCACAAGAAATTTCAAGACAAAAATCTATCACTCAAAAACTATAAAGGGAATTCAAGTATCCACATAATTGTATTAATGACTCCTCCGATACTGTTGGTGTCTCCAGTTCTGTTTGGGGTGAGATATTAAAACTGTGCCCTAGTACCATTGCTGTGATGTTGGAAAGTTCTGAGATCTTGGCAAGAGCCACAGCCAATAATCCCAGGTGCAAGTTCTAACAACAAAATGAAGGGTAGGTGCCCTTCATCAATGAAGAGTGTGAACAATGCAGAAAAGGCAGCACGTATGGTTTATTGAGTCTGCTACAGAAATCATAGAAACACTCTGAATAGCCTCAAAGTCAACAGACACTGAAGAAGAGAATGCTCTCCTGGAGAGCAGTAAGTTCACGTCAAAGAACGTTATTCAGGAAGACATCTGTCCCATGCTTGTAACTCGGACCCACATTCAGGAGGACGGTGTTGTAGTCCACGTCATCCAGGGGACAGTCTGCAGCAGGACTCGTAAGGACGACTCAGGGCCACCAAGAACATCACACATGGATTTACACTTGCTCTCTCTGGCAATGCCCAGAAGTGTACTATTGGGGCTGGAGCTGTGGTAGAGTAGGTTAAGCCACCACTTGCAGTGCTGGCATCCCATGTAAGCCAGTTCAAGTCCTGGCTGTTCAATTTCCAATCCAGCTCCCTGCTAATGAGCCTGGAAAAGCAGTAGAGGATGGCCCAAGTGCTTGGGCCCCTGCACCCACGTGGGAGACTCAGAAGAAGCTGCTGGCTCCTGGCTCCTGGCTTTAGTTTGGCCCAGTCCTAGCCATTGTGGACATCTGAGGAGTGAACCAGAAGATAGAAGACATCTCTCTCTCTCTCTCTGTCTCTCTCTCTCTCTGTCTCTCTCTCTCTCTCTCTCTGCTTTTCAAATATACAAAATAACACTCTCCCCCCCTCAAAAAATAAAGAAGCATACCATCTCCTTGACCAGAAGCAGCATACTGGAAGACCACTGCCCAGGACTGGGGTCCTTCCACAGTACCCATGCACCTTGGGCAACCCTAAGCAGTTTCCACATCTGTCAACTTGTAGTGGCAATGCACACACTGTTTGCACCCACAGATCTCAAACTGTGTGCCAAAGTGTCACAGAGTCCACACAGAAGGCACAGAAGCACAACACATTATTTATATATTTTTAATTTCCAAGGAGAATATGTATCAGACCTTGAGTAGCAAGTACCCCTACCAGCTGGAGGTAGAAGAGTCTGGTTTCCACCAGACTGTTCCCATGAAATGCCCTTTGATGATGCTATATCTTGCCAAAGCTGGGTTTCCAGCAATTGCAAACACTCCATGAAAGTCAATGTTAAGAATCACAGAGGTGACCAACTGAGTAGCTGTGTGGTGATCAACAGACACAACTCTCCCATCAGCGTGGAACTCTCACTGTACTCAAGAATGAAACAAGGTTTTTTCTTTGAATTTGTGCATATTATTTTTTTCCCAACAGCTACAAAGCTGCCCAGATGTAAACGGTTGGGATCTCTTCACTTAAGACACAGAACCACTAGTGATTTATTTTGACCTGAGGTGGTATAAGAAATTTGCTGTGACACCAGGGCCACCATGAACCAAGATCATTTGGAAACCTCTGGGTTATGTCAAAGTGAAGTTGCGATGCAATGCACAAAAAATTACTCATAAAGTGTGCCACTTTTTTATTTTTTTTATTTTTTTGGACAGGCAGAGTTAGCAAGAGAGAGAGAGAGAGAGAGGTCTTCCTTTTTTCATTGGTTCATCCCCCAAGTGGCCACTACGGCCAGCGTGCTGTGCCAATCCAAAGTCAGGAGCCAGGTGCTTCTCCTGGTCTCCCATGTGGGTGCAGGGCCCAAGCACTTGGGCCATCCTCCACTGCCCTCCCGGGCCACAGCAGAGAGCTGGACTGGAAGAGGAGCAACCGGGACAGAATCTGGCGCCCCAACCGGAACTAGAACCTGGGATGCCAGCGCTGCAGGCAGAGGATTGGCCTAGTGAGCCAAGTGTGCCACTTTATAAACAGTTTCCATAAAAAGTAAATTTCCAAAGCCCTGTCACAAGAATTGTGGGAAACTCAACAATCTGGAAGCTCAGCTACCCTGGGAGGTGTCACCTCCAGTTGGGCCCCACGCTGGCAGGATTCACCCCCACTTTCCAAGGAACAGAAGCCAAGGTCCTGAGAGGTTACAGGAGTATGTTGCATCCTGTTCTGTCTCTTAGGACTCACACTCAGTTCCCTGAACTCATCTCCACCAACCCTAGCTCTAAGACCTGCCGACAGGACCCTGGCAGGGTTAAAGCAACTCCCCAGTTTTTCCGTATTTGAAATGGGGTAACACCTGCTTTGAGCGACAGCTGAAGATTATCACAGAGAATCTGGCACTTGGGTACAGAATTCTGGGCAGCAGAATAGGGAGTCCTGGTCACCCGCATATGTATCAACTGATCTGGTCAGAAGACTTAAACTGTGTCCACTGGTGGGGTTCAGACCTTCCTAGCATTTTTGAGGCCCTGGGGAACTCTGAGAGAAGCCTGACTAATGAAAGGGAGAAACTGTTTCAGAGAAAAATTTACCATAAAGAAAGAAGGTGCCTGGTATGGCCAGCCATATGCAAGAACACCATGGGCCAGAGAGAAGAGTTCTTGGTCCAAAGCATCAGCTGGTCCTGCACTTGGGCAGACCCAGCTGTCCACTCGGGGGTGTCCACCAAGAGAGCTGTCCCACTGCAGGTCACACCACGGTGGCTCCAGCAACCGAGCTGTGGCCCTAAGCTCCCAGTCTTTGATATTTTGCAAGAATGGCCTGGAGATGGATACCACCAAGCTCCTTGGCCCAGGTTTGAATTTGACCAATATTAGACACAATGAACTCCAGACATTTTTACCTTCAGTCTTCTGTCCCTATCTCTAGCGTCCATGAATAAATTCTACGATAAACTCTGCTCATTGACTGAAATTAACACATGAAAGCCGCACATAGAGGGAGAACTGGATGAACTAATAAGAAATCTTAAAGTGATTCCAGCTATATAACTACATATCCTGAAGCAAGTACTTACTCCAATATACAAAATCATTTCAGACCAAAACATGTGTTTTCACACGAAGGCAAACGTTCATGTGACTTGCTGGAACAAAACAATGGCTGAGCTCTATTTAAAATCCAGTCACATCTGTACCCTCATTAAAACATTTGCATTGCAAAATGTCTGGCATGAGATACGTTTATCAGCATCTCTATTATCTCCAGCTCTTCAGGGGAGATTTTCAGCAGACGGAGCCATTAAAAATATAATTCTGCTGAACACAATATAGATTAATAACCAGTTCATTCTATAAATATTGCTTCTAAAAACAGAAGTTTTGCTGGCAGAGGAAAGAAATAAAATCCAAACAGCACTACCAATTACTACATAGGCATTTTTAGTAGTTGGGCAGGGCAATCAGTGCATACTATGGTAAAAAGCAGAATCAAGAATTCAAATAAATGACTATAAAAGAGTCCAATCACCTGAATTATAGCCACACCAAACAATTTATGAACTGTGACACAGCCCATGTATTGTGCAGAAAATAGAACTGATGATAAAATTCTCATATGCCAAGCCAGGGCTCTGCAGCAGCGCTGTAGGCACTACAAACATTATTCCCAAACCTAAAATAATGCTGTAAAGCCAGCTTTACCACTCCATCACAGAGGTGAGACATCTCCGACTGAGAGAGTTAACACCCACCAAACGTACTGTATGGCACGGTGAAGAATCAAACCCTGACTGGCGTTACTGCATTTCCAGAAAAATAAATACTGAGGAGCTGCTAAGATTTTTGAGTGTTTTTCCTTTTCATCATTCACTTTTCAGAAAGGACATGGCGAGCAGGGTGCACCTGAGCACACATTCAGTAAAAGGTGACCGCATAGACTATTAAGCCAGAAAACGATGAGTCTTCATTTCAGCCAGACCGGCGTACTTCCCCCATTACATGTGCTCAGTGAAGGACAGCATGGCACAGACCAAGCTAGGAGTAAAATCAAAATAATTTTATGTTTGGGGCCAGTGCTGTGGCATAGTGGGTAAAGCCGCCACCTGCAATGCCAGCATCTCATATGGGCACCGGTTCTAGTCCCAGCTACTCCACTTTCGATCCAGTTCTCTGCTATGGCCTGGGAAAGCAGTAGAAGATGATTCAAGTCCTTGGGCCCCTGCACCCAGATGGGAAGATCTGGAGGAAGTTCCTGGCTCCTGGCTTCGGATCGACGCAGCTCCAGCCATTCTGGCCAACTGGGGAGTGAACCAGCGAATGGAAGACTTCTCTCTCCCCCACCTCTCCTTCTCTCTCTGTGTGTAACTCTTTCAAATTAATTAATTAATTAATTAAATTGTATGTTTGGTATTGAAAGGAACTCTAGATTCATATCTGAAGATGGGTATCTGAAAATTCAAGATCTACTAGGAAAAAAAATTGTATGGAACACTGCAGTTCTCAGAGCTGCCCAGTTTTCCAGAGCTCCCTTTGAAAGTCCACGACTCCTAGGTTGTGAGGACAGCTGCGCCTTAGTCTGCTTCCAGCCTTCACCCTGTCCTCCCTCCTAACCTGCTTCTAGACTTTCCAGCATCACAATTTCATCATGGAGGGAGCCCTGGGGGCCCCAAATCTTCCTTGCAGTTTTTCTGGAGCTAGACCAGGGTGTAGGCTACAGAACAAGACAGAGAACAGGACTAAGAGCCTGGACCGGGGGCCAGGCAGTGACTCTGAACTGCAGGTTCCTCATATAAAACCCAAGAGGACAACGTCCACTTTCCACATGGCAGACTGGAGAAATCCAATGTGGCCTGCAGCATGATCTTAAAGTTATCATGAAGTTATATTATCTCCGAGTACCCAACATACAGTCACTCTAAGCCTAACATTTGTATGTAGGGCTGCTAGACTCTTCTGAGACTGGACACTAATCTAAGACTTTCTCTACTAAGACTAGCAGCAGCCTGGATCACCAAAGTTTTAGTGTCGGAGCTGTGGATAGAAATATACCACAAAGACAAACCGAAGGGCAGGCCAGTCGACAACACTTCTTTACTGCCCACTCAGTGGTACATTTTCCAAACCATCCAATGGGAGAGATGTCCCAAGCGTTTAGACTTAGTCTGTAGAAGACAAGCAGTGGCCTGAATTTGGTGGTCATCCCTTCTCTATATGATACTGGTGTCCTAAAAGAAATTTTAAATTTACTGCAATGAAAGTAGCTACAGGAAGAGAGGGTAGGTGGGACACAGTGAAGAGTCTGTATTTCTCAGGGTGTAATTCTGTCCATAGACATGAGTCTGCAGGTACAAAGGGTAAGGTTGGCATGACACCGTGCACTTTATCAAACCTGAAACATGAAGGGACTTCTTTTACTGGAGAACAAGTTTCATGGTGTTCTAAATTGCAACTGTTGTCACATAGACTTTTTAAATATTTTAATTAAAAACAATACAATTAATAAACTAACACAAAGTTGTAGGGAGCATTGTTTTTGCTGCAGCTGCTTGGTTGCTCATAGGTGACCATGGTCCATGGACATTTTCTTGAGTCCACCATTGGCCATGGGGGACTGTGTGGTGTTGAGTCCTCCCAACCTCTCTCCTCATCCAACCCACCTTGTAACCTTTGTCCTGTGCTGCCAGGGTAACTTTTGCCCTTTATTTAAAACAAATACATTGTTTTCTTATTGCTAAATTTTTTTCCTCATTATTCAACCCTACTCAAACTGGCCTTGCTTCTCAGAGTGGTTCTCAATTATAAAGGAGCCATCCATGGTGTAGGGTGGTAGTAACAGGATTATAACACAAACACCACACATTGTCTCAGTCAGCTCACAGACCTGAGAATACAGCCACGGACAACAGGTGTCCCTTCTTCCGCTTTCTGTCCCCAGAAACATTGCAGTGGAGAGAACACTCACTGGAGAGGAGCATCACCACCCTCTCTGGGTGTCTTGGATGAAAGGAAGGAGCTGTCCAGAATCTAGATAGGCCAGTACCCTGGGCAGTGCTGGGCACCGGCTGAGTGAGCATTCCTAACGTATCTCAAGACACAGCACTGACCTGGACCTGCAGCCCACTCTGTTCTCTGGCAGAGGCTGTGGGCGGGGTTACACAGTTACCCAACACCACTTGTTGCAGCCATGCTGTGACAACCTATCCTGCAAAGGTTCTGAGCATGGCTAATCATGGTCAACACCAGAGCACGTCCACACAGATGGATCCACAAGTGAAGGTTGCATTTCAACCTTGCAAAATAACACCAATTGATAAGAAATCCTTTATCCCACTCAATCGTATTTACCAAAGCTCAACATCAGCTTTAAAACAAATAAAAATCAGGATGGACAGAATTCTCCATTAAAAAAGAAAAAGCTCCCTTTCTTGACTCTGAAACAGTAAATTGGCATTTAATTCGGAGATTGTGACATACCATTTCTAGTATTTAGATGTAATTTATTCAAATAACTGCAATCTAATTATATGGAGCTATTTTAAATACTGATTTGTTTCCCATTTAAATTAAAACCTTGTCATCTGTGACTATTATTCCAAATACACTCTTCATAATTAGACAATGGGAAAGAAATTATAATTTTTAGATAGGCTTGCTTAGCTATAACTGTTCTCAATAAGGTACAGCCTTCTGAAAAAGATTGTTAGCACTAGATCTATCAAACACATTCTTTGTAATCTTTAATATTTCAAATATTAACACAGAGGCAGGCGCTGTGGCATAGCAGGTTAAGCCACCATCTGCAGCACCAGCATCCCATATCAGCACTGGCTGCTCCACTTCCAATCCAGCTCCCTGCTAATGAGCCTGAGAAAGCAGCAGCAGATGGTCCAAGTACTTGGTTCCCTACACCCACATGGGAGACCTGGAACAAACTCCTGGCTCCTGGTTTCAGCCTGGCCCAGCCCTGGTAGTTACAGCCATTTGGAGAGTGAACCAGCAGATGAAAGATCTCTTTTTTTGCCTCTTTCTCTGTTTTTTTTTTTTTTTTAACATTTTAAGTCATTTATTTCTATATCCCCTAAAGAAGGCAGAGACACAGAGTGTAACCATGAAAAGGGACCCAGATCAGAAATCCAGTCTTCAGTCCTCAGGCCTGAGATGACTTGCCTAGCTCTCCAGGGTTTAGTGGTTTTGTCGGTAAATGGAGATAACCTCACTACTCCTCCATGAAGGCAGGGCTGTGCCAATGACCTTCAGAGCCGGCCAGCCCTATCTTTTAACAGATACATAATACAGGCAACAGGGCATGACAACTTCTTCTTGATTACAGATACTACTGGCAAGGACTAGTGCATCCAAAATTCTCCCACGTTTCTGGAAGTAGGCAGAAATAGTTAAGCGTATTTTACAAAAAGCTTCATGATGTGAAGACTCCAAAGAAAACATTTTTCAGCCTATAAAGGAGATGACACTGAGTCAAAGCTGTTTATACCAATTTCCACATGAGATAAATATAGAAAATGGAACCACACTCAGTGTCTTTTTTATTGTTCACTCTTGTGTAACTTCTCATTTATCACCACTGTGGACTCGCTTCTTTACTCTTTAAGCCCCAAACTCCTTTCTTCCCACTATCCTAAAGATTCCAAATGTTTCATCTTTTTGAAGACAAAAAACAGGTCTTTTTAAGAAAACTAAATCATCTCAGAGCTTTTTAAATAGCTTGGAAAAAAAGAAAGAGTTGTGTCTTTTTTTTTTTTTTTTTGGACAGGCAGAGTTAGAGAGAGAGACAGAGAGAAAGGTCTTCCTTCCGTTGGTTTACCCTCCAAATGGCCGCTACGGCCGGCGTGCTACGCTGATCTGAAGCCAGGAGCCAGGTGCTTCTTCCTGGTCTCCCATGCGGGTGCAGGGCCCAAGCACTTGGGCCATCCTCCACTGCCTTGCCAGGCCACGGCAGAGAGCTGGACTGGAAGAGGAGCGACCGGGACAGAATCTGGCGCCCTAACCTGGACTAGAACCCCGGGGTGCCGGCGCCGAAGGCGGAGGATTAGCCTAGAGAACCGCGCGCTGGCCAAGAGTTGTGTCTGTTAACTAGTCCAAGGACACGGCTGAGGTTGCCTGGCATATGGATGATTTCTCTAAATGCAATGAGGGAGAGCTCCCATTTAATCAGCCTCATAACAGATCATAAATCTATAATTGAGGCATTAGTGATAATGACATCATTCACAGTCTCAATACTCTAATGTGAAAACCAATCAAGCATAGAAGATTACTACCAAGCAGCAAGTCCTAATACCAATCATTCCACATACTGATTTAAATGAGATATATTTAAATCATTTCCTCAAAAGTTTAATCAAAATAAACATCAAAGCAGACTTCAGATCTACAATTTAATTTGGCCAAAAAAAAAAAAAAAAAAGATAAAGGAAACCTGCTGCGCTTGCTTCTGCAGCAATGAGCACTTTCATCACCCATCCAGGCAGCCTTTGGTGGACTCCCGCAGTCTTGAAATGACAAGGTTTTCAGTGTGGAATCACTCACAGAAGTCAAGCTTAGAGGCCAGTGGTATGGCATCACAGGTGAATCCACCGCCTGCAATGCTGGCTTCCTGTATGGGCGCCAGCTCATGTCCCAGCTGCTCCATTTCAGATCCAGCTCCATGCTAATAGCCTGGGAAAAGCAGTGGAAGATGGCCCAAGCGATTGGGCCCTGCCATCTACATGGGAGACCCAGATAAAGCTCCTGGCTCCTGGCTCCAGTCTGGCCTAGCACTGCGACCATCTGGGGAATGAACCAGCAGAAGGAAGACTTTCTGTCTCTCTCTCTCTCTCTCTCTCTCTCTCTCCCTCTGCCACCTCCCCCCGTATGTGTGTGTGTGTCTGTGTCTTTCCCTTTCTCTCAGTAACTCTTTCAAAATAAATAAATAAATAAGACAAGCTTAATTCATGCTCAATCCAAGAGCAGCCCCACAAGGACACCATCAAGTATCAAGAGCTATCAGTAGCGCCCACGGGAAGCAAGGCCACCAGTGAAGGTGTGGAGGCCACAGGCAGCAGAGATGCGGTGGTGCATGCTGTGCTGCGAGCTGTGACTGAAGCTCATGGTTGGCACAGCACCCGTCTATATTTAGAATGAACAGATGAATGCATGAAGTGAGACTTGACCTTGCGCACGTGTCAAACGTGCTGCCCTCCAAAACCTT
This sequence comes from Lepus europaeus, assembly GCF_033115175.1. Classification (NCBI taxonomy): domain Eukaryota; kingdom Metazoa; phylum Chordata; class Mammalia; order Lagomorpha; family Leporidae; genus Lepus; species Lepus europaeus. The sequence goes on from NC_084827.1 coordinate 174,744,666, forward strand.
ACTCTATCCTCCAGCACGTGGGAAGGATACATATGACGAAAAAGAGAATTATCAAAAAATTATTATAAATTGGGTTTTGGCAATTATCAAGGTCACTTCCCAGTGTCCTACCCATTAGGTGGACTCTCACGCGGGTGGTCTAGTAATGACAGCAAGGCTGCCAGACACACTGCGTTCACCAGCTCTATATTTGACAGGCTCACCTGGCCCAAAAGAGCAAAATCCAGATATTAAACAAGAGATGTGCTCCAGGTTTCGCAATCTGCCTTGGCTCCCAGTTATGCTCCTATTCACTGCTAACTATATAGTGCCGGGCAAGTGTTCTCAGACAGCTAGGCCTTCAAACGCAGCAGATCCCAGCACCGTGGGGGGTGCAGAAGAGAAGCATACAGGGCCCTCAGCAGATCGCCGGTTGCTGAGTGGGCACACGGTGACCCCAGGCAGCACGTGCATCATCATGAATTCTAAGGACAACTGCATTCAGTGTCCATGAGTAACTGGATAAGGAAATTAACGTGCTTGTCCATTCTCTCATCCCACGAGGCCTGCTCTGCCTGTGCTGCTATCCCACCTTCACCTCAAGGGAAGGTCTAGTGAGATAAAGTGATCACTGATCCTTTTATGCTAATGGGACTGAGAAGCAGCAGAAATCAGCAGGGTGAGCTCCTTCACGCACGAGAAGGCAGAGCTAACGCGGACTCCAGTGCAACACTGCTGGGAACCAGAGCTGACTGCATGGCACACCGCCGCCCGTGCTGACTGCCCAGGAACAAGACTGCTCCAGTTGCTGGGGTCAGAGGGCTACAGAAAGGGCACTGCTCCCAGGAGTAGTGATGAGTAGAAATGAAAACAGAAAAAAAGTCCAGAAAGCAATTACAAAACTGTCAACAGGAAGAGCGGACCAAAACAGACATAAAATGCTATTATTTAAAATTTTTGGCTCAAATTACTTTCTTTTTTTAAAGATTTATTTATTTATTTGAAAGAGTTACAGAGAGAAGGAGAGGTGGAGAGAGAAAGAAGTCTTCCATCCACTGGTTTACTCTCCAATTGGCCGCAACAGCCTAAGCTGTGCTGATCCAAAGCCAAGAGACAGGAGCTTCTTTTGGGTCTCCCACGCGGGTGCAGGAGCCCAAGGACTTGGGCCATCTTCCACTGCTTTCCCAGGTACATTAGCAGGGAGCTGGATTGGAAGTGGAGCAGCTGGGACTTGAACCAGCACCCAGGTGGGATGCTGGCACTGCAGGTGGTGACTTGACCTGCTACGCCACAGCACCAGCCCCTCAAATTACTTTCATATCAGAATTAAAATTGTGGGGCCGGCGCTGTGGCTCACTTGGTTAATCTTCCGCCTGTGGCGCCAGCATGCCATGTGGGCGCCAGGTTCTAGTCCCGGTTGCCTCTCTTCCAGTCCAGCTCTCTGCTGTGGCCGGGGAGGGTGGTGGAAGATGGCCCAAGTGTTTGGGCTCCTGCACCCACATGGGAGACCAGGAGGAAGCACCTGGCTCCTGGCTTCAGATTGGCACAGCACGTACGCCGTAGCGGCCATTTAGGGGGTAAACCAACAGAAGGAAGACCTTTCTCTCTGTCTCTCTCTCTCTGTCCATAACTCAACCTGTCAAAAAAAAAATTAAAATTGTGGCTCTCACTAACATCTGCATTGGCCTCACAGTTGACATTGCTCTTACCCTAACCAATTTAGCATCCACTGAGTTTCAGCCATCATTATCCCTTCCAAAAGGGGCTCCTGTCAGTCACCTCACTTCATGTTGATAGGATGAGTGACAGAATGGAGGCAGAAGCATCCTTGTACAGTGTTGAGTGCATGGTACCTTCTGCAGACACATACAATCCTCCTTGGCCTTCCCAACAAAGTCCCCTGTACAGTCCTCCAAGAAACACCAGCCCCACACTGTAGGGGAACATCACTGGCAAGAGTTAGGGGGTGAACTGTGTTCCCCAAAATTCACAGGCCAAAGTCCCCTCCCCTAGAACCTCAGAATGCTATTATATTGGGAGATAGGGTCTTTAAAGGGGTGAGGCCTTTAGAGTGGGACCGTAATCCGGAGGGACTGAGATCCTATAGAGGGAGACACACTAGGGAGCCCGTGGACAAACTGATGACCATGAGAGGGCACAGGGGAAGGCAGCCACTGCAAACCAGCAAGAGAGGCCTCACGAGATGCCTGACCTCACACTTCCAGCCTCCAGAACACGAGAAAACAAACTCCCAGGTCAAAGCCACCTGCAGCAGAACACACAAGAAGGCTCCGTGTGTTTCCAAAGATAAACAAAGTCCTAATGACCATGTGACTAAGCACAGACATTTCCAAAGGGATACGCAACTTAAATATGCCTAATGTCAGAAATTACTGCAGTAACTTCCAGCATGTCTCCCTGAAGTCTATCTTTCCTCCATCTCAGGAATCCCCACATGCCACTGTCAAAAGGAAATCTTCCCGAAACGCAGGCTTGAAGATCATATTCACCTGCTCAGAAACTTCTACCTACTTCTCAGTGACGACCAAGTGAGCTTCGTGTAGGACCCTGAAGAGTCTGACCCAGTGCTGCCTTTTCCAGCCATGCCTACTCTAACACCCCAACACTCATTTCATATGTGGGGTCTTTAAGAAGTTCACAAAACAATGTATTTAAAAAAAAAAAAAACTAAGTAAGGGTTTCAAAAAACTGTTGCACTAAAATAAGCACATCCTTTCATTCACGTTTTTCCAGGAGCTTTTTGAAGGATCCACACACTCCCAAGGGGACTACCTGTGCCACCTGGACAGTCCTGGGCTTTCTTTATTCCTTGCCTTGGTTGCGTTCTTCTTGCCTGGAACCCACAGGCCTCCAGAGCTAAGGAGCCTTCTACAAATCTGCTGAAATTGCAGGTGAATGTGCACACACACCGTTCTACACGTGAGCCCTGTTCCAGAAGCAGGGCTCATAATTCCCAACAGATTTTCAAAGCGCTTGACCACAGTGAATGGCACTCCTGCAAAACTGATGGTCGAGAAGCCCCCAGCCTTTCATATTTCAGGAAATGATGTGATGCAAGGAACCACCCATCTCCACGACTTGGATGAGACTCACCAATGAGCCCCTTGTTTGCCTCTTACAAGGCCAGACTCTCAAATTCCCATACTTTGCCCCATAAACGTCTAGCAGACCTATTCACCCCTGATGACCAATCTGGACAAAATATCAGAGACTTGACCAAATTTAAGTCTGTCTTTTTTTTTAATTCGGATCTACCCTCAGCCCAAGCCAGCAAGACAACCTCACCGAGCTCCCAGCCCCAAGTGTTATGGCGGGAGCTGTGCTTCCCCTAGAATCTGTGTTTGAAGTCATGAGCCCCAGTATCTCAGAATGTGAAATAGAGTCCTTGTGGAGGTACTTACATAAGATGGACTGATTAGAGTGGGTCCTGGCCCACTGTGATAGACACCCTTATAAGAAAGGGAGAAGAAATAGAGACACACCGTAAGGAGACAGAAGAAGCCAAAGAATGCCAAGGACAGTTGCCAGCACCAGCCAAGAGGCATGAACCTGACTTGCCCTCCGAACCTCCAACAGGATACAACCCTGCCAACACCTTGCCTCAGACTTCTGGCCTCCAAAACTGTGAGAGAACAAATTTCCAGTGCGCAAGCCACCCAGCTTGTGGCATTTTGTACAGAGGCCCCAGAAAACTACTGCAAGCAAGGAAATACACCTTCTCAGTTGTTGGTTCACGCTACCTTTGCATCCTACTGCCCCACACCCAGTTCTGTTTAGCCCTGTCCAATCCTCCCTATGAAAGTCGTCTCTGCCTGACCTTGGAAACTGCGGATCTCATGGCAGAGGCATGTTCCTCTTGCACGAGGCCCCTCAGCTCCCTGCAGTAGATCTTTCAGATGAAGTCTCTCCTTACCTAGCCCAGGCTTGGTTTTTATTTGACAAGCTCATGGTCCATAAATGGTGAAGAACCAGTACTCAAGCGGGCGCCGCAGCTCACTTGGCTAATCCTCTGCCTGCGGCACCGGCATCCCGGGTTCTAGTCCCGGTTATGGCATCAGTTCTGTCCCAGTTGCCTCTCTTCCAGTCTAACTCTCTTATGTGGCCTGGGAAGGCAGTGGAGGATGGCCCAGGTGCTTGGGCCCTGCACCCACATGGGAGACCAGGAGAAAGCATCTGGCTCCTGGCTTCGGATCAGCGCAGCGCACCAGCCATAGCGGCCATTTGGGGGGTGAACCAACGGAAAAGGAAGACCTTTCTCTCTGTCTCTCTCCCTCTCTCACTTTCTAACTCTGCCTGTCCAAAAAAAAAAAAAAGAAGAAGAAGAACCAGTACTCATGGATTGATCCCAACCCTCGCTTCTGCAATTTTGCCTAAACTCCAGCTGCACTATAGGACTGTTTCCCCACAAATCCTTGCCCAGCTGCTCTCCTGCCAGCAGAAGGGGCTTTTCCAAGCCTCCCTTTGTGAGGGCAACAAAGTCCTTGAATTCCAAGATCCCTGCCCGCAGCCCAGGCAGGTGGGGCATAAGCTACCTGCCCCCAGGGAGGGAAGTACCGGAGGGCACTGAATCACCATTTCAGTTCCAGAAGCCACAGCAAGGGAGAAGGCAGAAAACACTGGACAAGGCTTTGATGCTCCCTCTGGTGTAGGCTGCAGAAGGGCTCCATGGGATGGGGAGGGAATGGGTGCCGTTGGTTTCACCTGAGTGAGCACTTTGGGCCACCAGCGTCAGGTCAAGTCAGAACCTGAGGACCTCCAGTCCCTTTGCAGCGAGAGCTGCATCAGTGCACGGCTCCTGCACATCCCAAGAGCCAAGGGTCTCCCAGGGGAAGCGCAGGCTCCTTCCCACCCTGCTCCTCTGCCTGCCTCAAGTGTTCATCTCTAGGAATCATCAGCTCTGATGCTAAAGGGACAATGCTGAACAGACGTCTGACATTTCGTGGTATCACCCAAGAACCAGGACAATCGGGCTCTACAAGAACAGCTGTGGGAGGGCTTCTCAGAGGTTCTGGGTTGGGTCAGATTTTCCAAGCCTTAAAATCCGACTCCCCAGCCATTCCAGCTGCTACACAAACATTCTTCAGACTGTCTACCTAGGTCTCTTGAGGGACTTACAAAGTGTACAGCAGAGAGCAGGCGTCAGCTGGTTCTTCCTGTGCACCTGCTCGAGAGGTGTATCAGGAAAATGAACTAGCAGAGAAGGCATAAAGGGGCAACTGGGCACAAGTTACATGAGAAGTTGGGAAAGAGAAAGAAAGCAGAAAGTGGAGTGACCTGTGGGAGACATTAATGGGTCCTAATCCTAAAGTAGTAGCTCCAATCTTTCATTATTGGATGGGGAAAAATTCTACAGCAAGGCAACACCACAAGAATAGCACAGAAGCCTGAAAGTTACTCTCACTTAAACAACATTTTGCCTATTTTTTTTTCTTCTTTGCACTAAAAAATAAACACATGAGACTCTGAAAACATATAAACCAAAAAAGCTAAATAATGCTTTAAGAGACTTTCTAAGCTTTTTTTTCTACAACAACAAAATAAGCTAGTGTCTTCTTATACCTCTAGCAAATTAACAGAGCATAAAACAGTCGCTGTCTTCAGTACAGCAGCATGTCCTCATTTCAACAAGTTCAGGTGTGTGTGCCCGTGTGCAATCAGCAATTCCTATGAGTACTGAAATAACCCAAAATCGTTTTGTTCTCTGCGTTCCTCGGCTGTGACATTCAGCCCTCGTGTCCAGGCAGTCTTGACAGAGCCAGAGAGGAGCTATATAACACCTTTGTATTTGTGTACATTTCTTGAGGCTACACAAAATTATCATTTCAAATCATTCCCCTCAATTTTATTCCTGCTGAGGTTAGCTCAATGTACTCTGGGACTTCAATTTCTATTACTTATTTTTTAGTCAGTTTCCTCAGATTTCCAATATGTAAGCAAACCTCCTAAAGTCCTTCTACGTGATGCTGAGAAATCCACCATTATTCATTTTATTATACAGAGGATAAACAAGACTGTATGAGAAGTTTTATAAGATGATGGCATTTCTTTGAAATAGACCCCCCCAAGCCCAAGGTTAAATAGAAACTGCAACAAAACCAAAGAAAATCACATAAAGCAAATTCAGAAAACTCTGCTTCCTCAACGTAGCTCTCTTATATTTTGTTTTCATGAAAAATCAACTAGGGCTGGGGGTGGGGGAGCAGTGAGGGAGAACAGAGCAGGAAGGAGTCGATTCTTGGCTAAGATCAGCTCTTCTTCAAAAGTTGTCTCTCCGTTTAATCCCAGGCTTTCTCTTCCAACACCCTGCTTCTTTCTACTTCCTGCCTCACTCCACCTCCCCCAATCCTCACTGACATCTATCCTTATCAACCCAGCCTCCTCCACAGCTCGGATGAACACAGCTGCCAGGGCCAGAATGGAGCACAAAGGCCATGGTCGCTGGGTCATGCAAAGTCTAGAAGACAAAGGAGACCAGGGGGAAGGGCACTCAAGAGCCAGAGGAAGATTCCATTTGCTGCCTATGTAGGATTCAAACTCCAGAGCCAACAAAGAGGCTCCTCCCAGGAGTTCACAGGTTCTATGGGTGGGATTTTTTTTAGACTTATTTTATTTATGTGAAAGGCAGACTACCAGAGAGGGAGAGCTACATGGGGCATGATGGGGTGGGGGGTGGTGAGAAAGGAGAATCTTCCATCACTGGCTCACTCCCTACATGGCCATAACAGCAAGAGCTGAGCCAGGTTGAAGCCGGAAGCCTGGAACTGCATCAGCGATTCCCACATGGTCCGAGCACTTGGGCCATCTTTCACTGCTTTCCCAGGTGCATTGCTGGCCCCAAGTCAAGTATTTTATCAGTAAGAAACAAATTACCAAAGAAATGAACCTGAATTTGAACGAAGAGGAGAGCATGGTGGAACAGGGAAGAGAGCAGTCTCCGTGGGGGAAGCAGGGTTTGGAAGCAGGAATGCACGAGGTAGCATTGGACAACAACAAGGACTGAACAAGGGAGCTGAAACACAGGTGGAGATCAAAAGCTCAGGGCATGGCAAGGCGGGGGAACTGTCTACTGTGTAACTGTGATGAAGTCTGGACCAGAAGTTTCTCCTTAATTCAAAGGCTAGGAGGAAAGTAGTGAATAAAGAAAACAAACAGCTATTGATTTAAACCATCACATTCTACTCCAAAACCACTGATCAGAAGCTCACATATTAAGCGAGCTGAGGACAATATATAAAGGCTTTTTTGAATTATATGGAGAGAAAAGCTAGGCAAGCACAAATTTCATAGATTCTCCTATTGGCTTATGCAATCATTATTGAAAACCTTTTCTTTAGACCTTTAAAAAAAATTCAAACACATTATCAAAAGCGGTTACAGGGAATCAAGCAATTACAGAGAATCAATGTTCCTTTCATGCTAAGGGCCTAATGAGGGGGCTGGATCGTGTTGAAACTGTAAAAGCAGCAACACTTCCCTTTCCCACGTTTGCCTGTTTGGGAAATAACACCAGCTCTGCAAGTGTGAGGAGAATTCCATAAATCAATACATTCAACCAAAAGGCATGCATTGTATGAGACATTTTAATTGATTCATCTTCAAATCTGGACATGTTCCAAGTTGTCTTCATACTTGAAGTAAATATCAAATAGTTGCAATGGCTCTTGAATACAGTCATACGTTTTCTCCACATTAATGGAGAAGAGATCACATAGAATTTTCCATTTGAAAATAAAAAAGAAATCAACCCAACTTAAATCGCCTTGAAAGACCAGGCGAGGAGTTTGGACTGCTGGAGCCACAGAGAGAATGGGGATGAATTCCCTTACAAACCAAGAAGGATACTGAGGGTCAGGAGAGGTTAGGTAATGCCCCAAAGTTCCAGCACAGGTGACACCGTTTTCCTCTCAGCCAAGCACACTGCCCCAGTAAATCTGCTGAAGTCCTCTTTTGCATGCAGAGTAAGCCTTCCAGAAGGCCGACTTACTTACTTACCCTTCAAATTACCCCCCAGAAACTGTGCCTGATGCTCACATGACCACACAAACGCTTCTTGCTTTCCGTTCTTTCCTGCACCATGAGCACCCAGAGCACGCTCACTGCGAGTATCTCTTAATTTAATAGACACACATTATCCTGCACGTCATACAAATAAAACATCCCAGCTAAAGCCGTCTGCTTCTTTCACAACTTTGGACGTAACTGTTTCAGTTAACAAAGCCTTTTCTTCATGTTAATGAATGCACAAACACATGACACCTTCCAGCCTTTGGGTAGAGCACCAGCTCCGGAGGAAAACAGCTTTTAAATAATTGAAGCAAATAAACAATGAACAAAAAAATGAAGGGAGCAGTTAAAGACAGAAAGGCTGCAACAACAAAATCATGACCGATTAGGATGCCACGTTGAAGACTGAGAGTTCCAATAAACAGGCAATGCTCATCCACTGAAAACTCAGGTCGTGGAAGGACGCAATCCTCACCTGATCTCTTGTCCAAAAGATATCTTATTCAGAACCAAAAATAATATGAAAGAGGAAAAGCCAGAGCTGCTGTAACTTGAGGGGACCAGGTGATAGGCGCTGTGCCCTGGGATGCCTATGAAGCCAGAGTTGACTCTCTGGACATGTGAACCCCAGAGAGGACCCAAGAAGTCATGACTGCGACCCAGCTTCCCAAGGCGGCATCCAGACGCAGGGGGAAGCTCTGAATTTCAGCCTTGGCACCCAGAAGGAATCAGTTCTAACATTAGGTAGGAGTTAGAACCCAGGACATCACAGGCACTGCCGTTAGGCTTGCTTCTTCCCTGTCTCAGGGTTATCCACAGAACCTTCCAGCCCCCAGTGTGCAAGCTTCCCCTAACATATTTTCACCATGATCTTAACACATGATTAAAAGATACCAGCAATCCCTCACGCTGCTCTACCCCCTTTAGTGAAAGAATGAAGGGAAACAACTGGAAACTGTTTTTGCACGGCCATTCAGTGAATCCAACCACTAGGTTTCCAGCCCATCTTTGCCAAGCACTGGCCAGGCAATTCTGATCTAATCAGTGCAATAGGTATAATCCTAAGAGAAACTCTACTCATAGTATTTTAATATTTAAATAAATCAATATGTAATAGTCAAGACTCAATAAAGACTAAGTCAGTGTTTAGCATCCTAACTAAACCTCACAGCTCTCCAATATTCTAGTCAGGAGGACTTTATAGATAATACCTGAGTTACACTATAAGCAATTAATTATTCTGTTCTTTTAAAGAACAAAGCTCCTAGGGGCCATCTCCGCCTGCGGTGGCAGCATCCCATACGGGCGCTGGTTCACGTCCCAACTGCTCCACTCCCAATCAGGCTTTCTGCTGATGCACCTGGGAAAGCAGTGAAAGATGGCCCAAGTGCTGGGGCCCCTACACCCACGTGGGAGAACTGAAAGAAGCTCCTGGCTCCTGGCATCAGATCAGCCCAGCTCCAACTGTTGCGGCCATTTGGGGAGGAAACCAGCAGATGGAAGACTTGTCTCATCCCTCCCACTGCTTCTCAAGTAAATAAATAAAGCTTAATAAATAAAATAATTATAAAATAATTAATAAATTAATAGAATAAGTAAAGCTTTAAAAAATAATATTAGCCCCCAGTTCTGGCTGATTAGGGGCTCACTCCTCAAAAAAAAAAAAAAAAGAAAAACTTCTTTGCATCTGAGTATTAGCTTTATAAATTCTGTCTTTACACTTTACTCAGGAGAGCTTACAGAGATGGATCAATGGCGCTGTGGTCACCATGCTGAAGCCTCACTGGGGTGAGACGGTAATGAGCACTTTCAGAAACGTCGCCCCCATGTGGCTCCGCCAAGTGAGAGGCGACAGTCCACAAAAGCCACTGGAGCAGACGGCCATGGGCTCCCAGTCACTCCAGACAGGGGGGCCTCATGGGTTTGGAAAATGGCAAACAGAAGACATTATCGGTGGACTATCAGTTTCGGTGTGTTAACCCTGAATCACAGGAGAGCTGACATGCACCTGTGAAGGTCTGAGTTGGGCACCCTGGGAACAGCACAGTAAATGCAGCAAGGCGGCTTCCAAACAACAGGCTCCAGCTGTGGCTGCCTGGCGACCACACGTACTCCACTTGGACATTTGTAGAAAGAGGCGCCCAGGCGGCACCACACGTGCCCTCGGAGGGTTTTCAGGTTGGCAGAGAAATAGGTCTCAAATTGGAAGAGTGCAGAGTCAGTGCCTGGAAATCTCACTTCTGAGCAATATCAAACCATTTTCCAATGTGTCTTCTGTCAAGGTTTGTCCACCTTCTAATTTTAAAAGCAACCACATGAAAAGCCTATTAGACTTCTGCAGAATTCATCGATTAAACATCCGCTACACCCACCGAGAGCACCTACAAATGTTGCAGACATACAGGAAAAAAAAAAATCTTCTGGCCAGATGTTTACAGGGTCTTGCTTCCTTCTTGTACATACATCACAAACTAACAGATGCTTGGACAAAGACTTTGTATCATACTGGTAACACTTTATTTTCATGCTTCCAGAGAAAAATTGTGTAAAGCTGTTGGTCTGCCTGGAAAAGACTGGTCAATTTACGAATACTGGTGACAGTGTTTGGTGGCCGCGGGAGCATTCTAACCATTCCTTTTGTTCCCAGCTGAGTCCTTGGAGTCGACGATTCTTTGCCTGCCAACGTGAGGCCCCTGGAAGAGCTCCCCTCTTCTCTGGGTCTGCCCCTCGGGACTAGCTGAGAATTAGAAATGCTATTTAAACACGGGAAGAAAGGGCTTTCAAACTGCTGGCGCTGTTTTCCCGGGGAGTAGAACAGATCGGAAGACAGGGATCTGGGGGACTTCCTCACGCACGCCTGCATGTTGAGCTCTCTTATTTTTGCAATTTAAAAGAAATAAGAATTTACCAAAACTTTCTGGGTCCTGGGTGTTTTCACCTGAAAAACAAGCCCATGAGATAAATGCTATGAAGACACTACTTCCAGCCCTTAAATCCTGCATGAGAAATGCTTCCTGCACAGCCAGTGACCAGTGTCCCCACATCTGAGAAGGGCACAGGGAAAAAAAACAGAAGCAGACTGCGCACTCCCGCAGCAAAACAGGAATCGTAACAGCACCCACCTCCCAAGGTTGCTTAACCATTAAATAAGCTAACAGAATAACTGCAGACAGACAGCAGCCAGGATTATTTTCATTATGCTCACTTTTATCATTTATTCTATACCAACCAATACAATATTTCTGCCAGCATTTTCCCTAACCCTAATCAAATGTGCACTGTAGAATTTTTTGAACTGATATAAACGATGCATCTGTGGGGCCAGCACTGTGGTGCAGCAGGTAAAGCCCCACCTTGCGACATCTGCATCCCACAAGGGTGCCAGTTCGAGTCCCAGCTGCTCAACTTCCAATCCAACTCCCTGCTAATGGCCTGGGAAAAGCAGTGGAAGATGGCCCCAGTGTTTGGCCCCCCGCACCATCTATATGGAAGACCCACATGAAGCTCCTGGCTTCTGACTTTGGCCTGGCGCAGCACTTACCATTACAGACACCTGGGGAGTGAACCAGCAGATGACCAATCTGTCTCTCTCTCTCTCTCTCTCTCTCTCTCTCTCTCTCTCTGCTTCTCCCCCTTCTTCAGTAGCTTTTTCAAATAGATTAGCAAATATTTTTAAGAGGAAGACAAAGAAGTGCATCTCCTTGATTAAAACTTTAGCACAAGGGGAGACAGACGTTTCGCACGCCAATTAAACTGTATTTAGAACACCTGCACCTCACATCAGAGAGCCTAAGTTCAAGTCTCAGCTTCACTTCCAAGCCAGCTCCCTGCTAGTGTGCACCCTGGGAGGCAGCAGGTGAAGGCTCAAGTCCTTGACCCCTGCCATTCATATGGGCAACTAAGACTCATCTCCAAGCTCCTGCTTTGACCTAACCCAGCCCTGGCTATCATGAGCACTTAGGGAGTGAACCAGCAGATGGAATGTTCTCGCTCTCATGCCCTCTCTGTCTCTCAGATAATTAAAGAATGAAATCAATATTGCTTTTTGCTGATGGGGATGAAAAAGTCAGATACTGTATCACTTTAATATAACCAAGGTCAGGAAGCATCCTGATGTCCAAGAAGACTGTATATGTTCAAAGTCACTCATGATTTCTGTGAACGTGACACAAAGCACTGCCCAGGAGCTACTGATAACACTCAGCCAGAAGCTAAATCAACGCCAACTGTAGCACACCACTTCTATACCAAAGCACACTGGCAACTGCCTTAAAAAGCAGGACCCCAGGGTGTTTACTCAAGTGAAAACCCTGTGAAGATAAACACCAGCTTTGGGCAGGCTGTCGTGTGGTCCTCTCCCTAGATACAAGAGTAAATGAAGGGGCCGGTACTGTGGCATAGCAGGTAAAGCTGCTACCTGCAGTGCAGGCATCCCATATGGGCACCGGTTCAAGTTCCGGCTGCTCCACTTCCAACCCAGCTCTCTGGTATGGCCTGGGAAAGCAGTGGAAGATGGACCAAGTCCTTGGGTCCCTGCACCCGTGTGGGAAACCTGGAAGAAGCTCCTGGCTCCTGGCTTCAGATCGGCGCAGCTCTGGCCATTGCAGCCGACTGGGGAGAGAACCAGCAGATGGAAGACCTCTCTCTCTGCGTCTCCTCTCTCTGTATAACTCTTTCAAATAAATAAATAAATCTTAAAAAAAAAAAAAGAGTAAATGAAGGCAGGTTACGACAGCGGGACAAAAAGTAAACTTGGATCCTGCCTTATAACTTCATTTTTAAATTATGAACAGACAAGAACAGAGAACAAGAAAAACATCCAATAGCTGTGTTTGAGTTCTAGACTCTTTTTCCTGTCTTCTTTGTTTGGGGGCTTAGGTTGTTGGTGGAGCAGGGGGAACGTTCTCACTGTAAAGAAGCACTCGAGAAGCAGGAGGTAGAACGCCCCCTGGAAACCACGCCCCCTGAAAACCACATCCTGTTCTCACCGTGTTGAACAGCATTTCTGACTTCGTCAATTTGGAGAAATCGCTTTTCTCAAACAGTCGGGTTGCAGTCAGGTTAATTTTGACAGTGGTATGATTGTACTTTAGAACACTGGAAATATGTACCCAAGGAAAAAGAAAGCAAAGCAATGCATTTTACAATGGCATGATGACAGCTGGAATTTGAGACCAGAGTTAGACAGAAAGAGACAGAGAGAAAGGTCTTCCTTTTTCCGTTGGTTCATCCCCCAAGTGGCTGCTATGGCAGGCGCACTGCGCCGATCCGAAGCCAGAAGCCAGGTGCTTCCTTTTGGTCTCCCATGCGGGTACAGGGCCCAAGCACTTGGGCCATCCTCCACTGCACTCCCAGGCCACAGCAGAGAGCTGGACTGGAAGAGGGGCAACTGAGACAGAATCCGGCACCCCAACCGGGACTAGAACCCAGGGTGCCGGCGCCGCAGGCGGAGGATTAGCCTAGTGAGCCGGTTGCCATTCCACAGCCCTGGACAGAAGCGGGAACTGGGGGACTGCCCACCTCTTCTGCTCCAATGGCTTCAGGAAGCTGCAGCCCAGAGGAGTCTGTCGTCACCATGGCAACCTGGCAGGGCATCCTTGGCCAGGCGGGAGGAGGGGCCTGCCTCCCTGGGCAGGCTCATGCAGCGGCTGCGCACCCTCATCCCTTACCCTACGTGCCCTTTCCCCCACCACAGGAAACTCCTCCCACCCCACCCCGTCTTCCACCACAAGGTCTCCGCTGTAACTTTGGAGGACCAGTGCTGAGCCTCCGCTTTGAACCCCGTCTTAAGAGGCTTGATTGTCAGCTGAGTTTCAATTAGAGCGCCAGTGCTGCCGGAGGCAGTGTCTGTATTGAAAGCGATTCTGCGCAAGGTTAATTTCCAGTCTGTTTGCTCCAGGATGGCATACCAATTGTTAACAGAGGGAGAAGCCTCCCCTTCTTCCATACTGCCCTGTACACCCTCCCTACCCCACTGCCTGGACCCTTGGACTTTTCCCCAAGAACTCTGCCATCTGCCCACAAACCCAGCAATTCAGAGGTTAATGTTGGGCACAGCAGGGGACCCTCACCCCTGGCAGGGTCAACTCTGATTGGCCCAATATGCCAGAAGATAAATGTTTTGATTATACTCCATTCCTGGGACTGCAAGGTTCCACAGGGAAAAACTCCTACATTGATTAGCAATGTCTGCCAAGGGCATAAGAGGAGGAAGAAGGCAGGTGTACTGACAACTACTGATAGGCTGAATTTGCTCAGGCACTGTAGTGCTGCCACAAGTGCCAGTGTGTGACTTCTCACAGAGAAGGGATGGAAGGAGGGATGAAGAGAGAAAAGGCAGTAAGGAAGAGAAAGACCTGCCCATAGCATGAACAGCACTTTCGTATTGCTTTTGTGAACAGCCAGTATCCTATAATCTACTGAATCAACTGCGATGGTAAAGGAACCAGATTGTGACCCTTACTTCCTGTTCACATTGCCCATGGAAGAATCATTTCCTTAATACTCTGAGATATGAATAACAGCGACAACAAGAACAGTACTTGTGTAGCGACCACCGCCATTAGTTCTGTGCAAATTCCAGGTATCACCTTTCCTAGTCTTCAAATACACACTCTGGGCATTACTTTACATAAAAATAGCCCCATCTGATGTACTTACATATATAGCATTATTTTATTGTAGTTGACACTTTACAGAGGAGTTGAGTAATGTGGCCATGGTGACAAACTCAGAAAGGGCAGTTTGACCCCAGGCAGTCTGACGGCAGAGGCCATGTTCTCCCACTGCACAACGCCACTCCTCCAGAACATTGTTCACTGGAGCAAACTGTTCACACCAGCATATTGAACTCAGCATTTCCCTGATGGAAGCAAAAGGAGAACAGCTTCCCCACAGACCCTCAAACTGTACTGCCCACCAGATCTCCCCAGCCCTGACCGCTGTGCTTACACCCTTAGAGGCCCTGAGTCAGAAGCACCCTGTCTCCTAGGCCCTGGTCCCAGGCAGGCAGGCCGGTGGTGGAACTGCGACATCACAAGGAGCCCAGAGTTCTGCCAGCAGAGAAGGGCTCACATCAGGACCGACGTTGAGTACAAGGCACACCCCGGGCACCAGCAAGGGTAGAAGAGAGGACGCGGGGTGCAGAGGAGGGGAAGAGGGCAGGAATTAGCAGAGTCCCACAGCTCTGCATCTTGCTGACTGTGCTCAGAGAAAGCTCTGGGCTGTCCAAGAGCACAGTTAACAATAAAGCCTAACTAAATCCCAAGTTTGCTGATCGCTGCCCAGCACGCCCCAGATCAAACTCCGCAAAACAGCTAAACACGGTTGAAAGGAAAGATCTGCTCTTCCGCATCTATTTCCTACTTCCTCTTGGTCACACCAGCAGACTGCTTTTCCCAGCCTCCTTTGCAGGAGAGTGTAGTCACATGACTAAGATGTAGCCAATGGCATGGGAGAAGACAGAACAGGTGCCACTTCCAGGCCTGGTCACACAAACCTCCCCGAGTGCCCCTCACCCCAGCATGCACCAGGATGAAGCCCCTGGATGATTCTCAGTGGTGCTGTAGAGCATTGTCTTTGACCTGATCCTTGAATTACTGAATGGAGCAGACACCTGCCCCAAAATTAAAACACCTGTACCTGCCCTGGACTATTACTGGCAAATGAGTGAGAAAGACATGTTTGGTCGATGCATTACCTCTCTCTTCCCACCATGATGAAGGAGAAGCTCCAGCTGATAAGCAACCCCCGTCCCTCTAAAGCACAAGAGATGCACACAAACTTGCACCAATCATTTAATTTATAAAATGGGACTTAAACATCTACCAAACCATCAGTTTACAACTGTTGAACCCAGTAAAATTAAGCCTCCTTTTATTCTGTGCCCATTGGCTAATTAATCATCAGCCTAGTTTGATGCCAGACATGCCTTGGTCTTCACTCATGGCCCTGCGGTGGTGTGTGGGAGCCAACACATGGACAGTTGCTGACTGTGGAATTTTCAGGAATTTCGTGAGCCGGCTGTTAAAGGCAGACATTAGTAAAAGTCAAATTGTACAAGCTTACAATTAAACTCTATTAAAAGGAACGGTAATCAAAATCCATCTCTTTCAAAACGCTTTTCTACCTGTTATTACCCGTGCATCTACTGTGTCTGTGACAGAAATTCTACAGAATGGTGTTCTAACACATCTCTTCCCAAGTCTGCAGTCAGAGGCATCGCCTTGGTAGCCAGCAATCATTTATAGCAGGTGCATTTGCACCATGGAAATTGGTGAAGGCTACAAATCCGGGCTTTTTTCCTCCTGGGGAGTCACTTGTGAGATATTAACCATTGCTCTCAAGGAAAAAAGAGGTGTGAATGCCATCCTCTTAATTATTTTAGACAAGGAGGCATTTGGCTTTATGTTCATATGGAAACAACATAATCTTATATTTACACATTTTAATTTAGTTTCTTCCCTGAATTACTAGGGTGGGCATTTGGCCTAGTGGTTAAAAGGCCTGTATTGCATCAAAGTGCCTACGTTCAATGTCCACCTCTGGCTCCCAGTTCAGACTTCCCGCTGATGCACACCCTGGGAGGCACTGATGATCGCTCAAGTAATTGGGTTCCTGTCACGCCACTGAGAGACCTGGATCCCGTACCCAGCTCCAAGCTTTGGCCTCAGCTCAGTCCCAGCTGTCATGGGCATTTGGGGAGTGAACCAGTGAGTGCAAGCTCTCTCTCACTTTCTCTGTCTCTCCCCTGAATATTTTTAAATTTATTAATTTGAAAGTCAATGTTGGGGCTGGTGCTGTGGCACAGTGGGGTAACACCCTGGCCTGAAGCGCCAGCATCCCATATGGATGGCAGTTCGAGTCCCGGCTGCTCCACTTCCTATTCAGCTTCTGCTATGGCCTGGGAAAGCAGTACAAGATGGCCCAAGTCCTTGGGCCTCTGCACCCACGTGGGAGACCCAGAAGAAGCTCCTGGCTCCTGAATTCAGATCAGCACATCTAAGACCATTGCAGCCAATTGAGGAGTGAGCCATCAGATGGAAGACTCTCTCTCTCTGCCTCTCCTCTCTGTGTAACTCTTTCAAATAAATAAATAAATCTTTAAAAAAAAAAAAAAACTCAATGTTACAGAGACAGAGGGAAAGGCAGAGAGATTTTCCGTCTGCCAGTTCACTCCCCAGGTAGCCACAATGGCCAGGGCTGGGCCAAGTGGAAGCCAGGAGCTTTATCTGGGTCTCCCATGTGAGTGGCAGAAGTCCAAACACGTTGGCCATCTTCTGTTGCTTTTCCCAGTCCATTAGCAGGTAGCTGGATTGGAAGTGGAGCAGCAAGGACACAAACCGGTGCTCATATAGGATGCCAGCTCTGCAGATGACAGCTTTACCACTACACCACAATGCTGGCCCCTCTTCTTCTCTTAAATTAAAAAATACATTTTTATTTTAATTTTATTTGGAATGTAGAGAGACAGAGGAATACAGAGATCTTCCATCCTCTGGTTCAATCCCCAAAGGCCTACAACAGCCAGAGCTGTGCCAGGCTGAAGCCACAAGCTGGGAACTCAATCCAGCCTCCTACAAAGGAGGTAGGGACCCAAGTGCCAGAACCATCACCTGCTTCCTCCTAGGGCACACGTTAGCAGGCAGCTGGGCTGGAAGCAGATGCCAAGACTGGAACCAGGCACTCCCTTAAGGGATGTAGGTGTCACAGCAGCATCTTAAGCACTGTACCAAACATCTGTCCCCTAAGAAAATAAGGTTCTTATTATCATGGAATTAATTGGAATAAATGCCACAGAAGGCATATAGTGGAAATCTGAATTCATTATTTTCTATTCAGAGTATGCACTTGCTAAGCAGGATTTATCTTCTTTAAATTATGAACAATCCTTTAAAACCAAAGTTAACACAGCAGGGTAAAAACACGCAAGGGTTTCCGTCATGTCTTCCCCATGTTATCTATGTGCTCCAAGTAACCCCAATCCCAACCCCAGCATGTTTTTTAACAGATATTGAAAGAACTGATTCTAAAATTCACATGGAATACAGGACATCAGAGAATCAATCAATTTTGAAAAAAAAAATCTGTATAAGTAGATTTACACCATCTGATTTCAAAAAAGCAATCTAGAACAGATCACCTACTGCAATCAAGGCAAGTATTGGCTTAAAGACAGACAGACAACCAATTAATCTATCAACCAGTGGAACTAAGTCCAGACATAGACACAAATATGCGACTGATTTTCAGCAAAGGAACCAAAGTAATTCAATGGACAAAGACTATTCTTTTCAACAAATGGTGAAGAACAAATGGATATCGATAAGGAAACATGCTGGAGTCCCTGCCTCCCACGTGGGAGACCCAGATGCAGTTTCAGGCTCCTGGCTTTGGCCTAGTCCAGTCTCAGCCCCAGCTGTTGTAGCCATTTAGAGAGTCAATCAGCAAATGGAAGCTCTCTCTCGCTCTCACTCGCTCTCGCTCTCTCTCTCTCCCTCCCTCCCTCCTTTTCTCTCTCTCTCTCTCTCTCTCCCCCCCCCAACCAATAACTCTGTCTTTCAAATAAATAAATCTTAAAAACAAAAGCATCTTCCCTTGTGATATGAGTTTTTTTGTTTTGTTTTGTTTTTTTTTTTTGACAATAGAGTTAGTGAGAGAGAGAGACAGAGAGAGAGGTCTTCCTTCCATTGGTTCACCCCCCCAAATGGCTGCTATGTCCAGAGCTACACCGATCTGAAGCCAGGAGCCAGGTGCTTCCTCCTGGTCTCCCACGTGGGTGCAGGCACCCAAGTACCTGGGCCATCCTCCACTGCACTCCCAGGCCACAGCAGAGAGCTGGACTGGAAGAGAAGCAACCAGGACTAGAACCCGGCACCCATATGGGATGCCAGAGCCACAGGCAGAGGATTAACCAAGTGAGCCACGGTGCCGGCCCCTGTGATATGAGTTTAATTTCAATCAGAAATTTATTCACTGAAACCTACTAAAATCGTGGCCAAAGCCTCAAATGAAAATACGACTGTGTCGGTGCTATGGCATAATGGGCTAAACGTCCACCTGTGGCGCCTGCATCCCATACGGGCACCCGTTCATGTCACGCTTGCTCCTCTTCCAATCCAGCTCTCTGCTATGGCCTGGGAAAGCAGTGGAAAATGGCCCAAGTGCTTGGGCCCTGCACCTGCATGGAAGACCCAGATGAAGCTTCTGGCTCCTGGCCATCGGATCAGCTCAGCTCTAGCTGTTGCAGCCATTTGGGGAGTGAACCAGCGGATGGAAGACCTTTCTCTGACTCTCCCTCTGTCTCTCTGTAATTCTACCTCTCAAATAAATGAATAGGCTGGCGCCATGGCTCAATAGGCTAATCCTCCGCCTGTGGCACCAGCACATCGGGTTCTAGTCCCGGTCAGGGCACCGGATTCTGTCCCGGTTGCTCCTCTTCCAGTCCAGCTCTCTGCTGTGGCCTGGGAGTGCAGTGGAGGATGGCCCAAGTGCTTGGGCCCTGCAACCCATGGGAGACCAGGAGAAGCACCTGGCTCCTGACTTCGGATCAGCGTGGTGCGCCGGCAGCGGCGGCCGTTGGAGGGTGAACCAACGGAAAAGAAAAGGAAGACCTTTCTCTCTGTTTCTCTCTCTCTCTCACTGTCCACTCTGCCTGTCAAATAAATAAATAAATAAAATCTGAAAAAAAGAAAATATGACAGAATTATATCCTTCCACTAATACAGTCATTTCTTGGGAACAAATTACTAAAGATGACCTACAAAACTGTGTTGGTAAAATCATCTTATTCAACCCACTTCAAAAATTAAAAAATTAATCCCAAAGCAATTAGGTCACTAATCCTAAGAACTAAAGCCCCAGGGGCAAGTCTCCAGGCTTCAGCTACACTGCATGATTCCAAGGGTTTCTTGCAGTTCTGTGATCATCTTGGGTCACCTGTAGCAGAACCAGCTGGGGAATCTCTACGTGTGGCTACCCGGCTCTGCCCTAGTTCTCGGAATGGCAAGTCTGGAGTCGGAGCTAACTCCCTATTCTGAGCACACTCTTCAGGTGGTACCAGCAGACACCACGTGGGCTCCAAGAAAAATGTTTAGAAATGAGACAAGGCTATGGGAATCTGGCTTTTGGAGATGGAAAAAAAAAAAGGGGGAGCATTATCATTATACACACAAATTCATTCAGGCTATTTTCTGTCTGATACTTTTAAACATCCTGAAATGTCTTATTTGAAAACTCAAGAATATTCAATAAGAAATAAGAACATAATGGCTAAATGCACTATAAAACCAGAAATAAACTTCTGATGGCTTATGTTTGCATCTGGAAAATGGCTAACACTAAAGCTCTATTACAACCACAGCCTTGGGCTCAGCCCTCCCAGAACAACATAACTGGTCACGTGAGGAAGCCACTGTGAGGTCGAGCTGCAAGCTTCGCTCTCCAGGACTCTGGGCTAAGCAGGATCTCTGGTGACGGTGTCAAGGCCAGGAGTTCACAGAACTTGCATATTCACACTGACGACGCAGCCTGGGCTACACGCTCTGGCCTCCTCCTCCAAGGAACAGACCTCCATCTGAACTTGGATCTTACGGACAAGCATGTGTTTACCAAACAGCCCTTGACCAAAAAACGACACAGAGAAGGGACGACACTTGCAGAAGTCCTCCCCGCGGATCCACAGCCCCAGAGACCAGTTTCTTCTCCCAGTTTACTTGAGCACCCTTCCAATCTACCTCTGAATTCACAGTGCCTTGCAGGGGATAGTTCAAAAGTTTCTAAGACAAAACACAACCATAAAGGAAACCGTGAAGCAGGTCTGCCCAGCTTCAGGTCTACAGTGGTGGGGCTGTAGCTCCTCCGTGCTCAGCTCTGATTTGCATGTTTCAAGATTACACTACAATGCAATACTTCCCACTCTGGAAGTCACAGCTCTGTTGAAAGGATTAATATAGAAATGTGCCAAATTATTTATAGATCTATGAATAGGGAGCAAAACATTATCGTCAGCTGATACAGGCAGAGAAAAGTAGCTCAATATATCTTGTACGAAAGTCGTCTCGGAAACACCTTCGTCTCTTCGTGTGCCCTACAAAGACAGTGTACTGCAGTCTGTTTCAATTATATGTGTTAGCTTCTGCAATCAAGAAATATTGCAAAGTGGCTTAGTTTTATTGTACTTCTTCTCAGCTGTGGTTAACAGGGAGAGAAAGATAAAGACAGGGCTGGCGCTGTGGCGTAGTGGTTTAATCCTAAGCCTGTGGGTTGTGGGTGCCAGTTCTAGTCCAGGCTGCTCCTCTTCCGATCCAGCTCTCTTCTGTGGCCTGGGAAAACAGCGGAAGATGGCCCAAGCACTTGGGCCCCTGCACCCACGTGGGAGACCTGGAAGAAGCTCCTGGTTCCTGGCTTCGGATCGGCTCAGCTTCGGCCATTGAGGCCATTTGGGGATTGAGCCAGTGGATGGAAGACCTTTCTCTGTCTCTCCCTCTCATTGTCTGTACCTCTATCTCACAAATAAATAAATAAATCTTAAAAAAAGAAGATAAAGACACTAAAACACGTTGTAAGTGCCTAATGCAATGATTTTCTTGCAGCCATGTGTACACAATGGAATCAAGACAACGCCAGGAACCAAATGAGCATGCAGGACTCGCTGAGGCCATGAGAGAATCACCAGGCAGTGCTGTGGACTCAGCTGAGGGTGAAGCAGTGGCACCAGTGTCCAGGGTGAGCAGTGTCTGGCAGAGCTCCACAGCCTGGCTTTGGGGGAGAAAAGGACATCCACATGTGTGGATGCTGAGCGCACTGGCCAGGGATCGGTGCTAGCGATGGGTCACGTGGCTGAAACTGGCAAGCAGGAGAAGACAGGAAACAGGGTGACTGCTTTGTTTTGTTTGGGCCCTGGGAAGGGCCTGGGAGACAGAGCAGGAAGTTCTTGCTGAGGCTGAAGGGCAGGTGTGGTGGGGATGAGTGGGAGAGGAACTAGAACGCGTCTAGCAGCGGCGTGCTCAGGGATTGGAGTGGATTCCAGAAGTCCACGGTTTGTGGTGCTGATTCTGGCTGGGACGCGGTCATGGGCATGAATGGCCAAAATGAAGCAGATGCAAAGTTAGAACAGCTAGGGGGACACAGCCACGGCAGGCTGGATAGTTACCTGAGTCATCATAAAGACGGTACATAGACACCAACAATGACACGTGACTTAGGGGTGGAAAAGAAAACCAAATCACACATGAAGGATGTTGACAAATAGGAGGATGTGACAGAGTGGGGTTAACAGCAGGAAAAATTTCCAAGGAGTAGAATCCTGTACACAGATCCGAAAGAACAACATCTCCAATACACCGGGATTTGAGAATGCTCTCACTTTCACTAGTGCACACTCGATGGCTCTCTCTTGTACACACGTGCGCGTGCACACACACACAGTCCCCAAGTTCACCCAGACTGGCGAACCTGTGAGCCCAGGGGTTTTTTAAACAGATGATCCCACAGGATTGGGAAGTCAGAAACCCCATTGTTGGCCCTGGGATCTATCAGAGATACCACAATCTACAGTGGGAAAAATGAAGCAGATAAATCTATTCTGTGGGAAGAGTTCTCCAAGTAAAAGAAGCAAGATCAAAAAGAACAAACATGAGGACCTGCTCCCGGGACATTAAAGTTCCTTAAATGGCAGTTGGGAAATAATGTAGAATTCTGTGTTGGAGAAAACAAGTCGATCTCGTCCTCACCACGCAGCTCCCTCTCGTGGAGTACGGATCTTGACCATACGCCCGTGAGATCGGCGGACTCCCGAGGTCTGACTGACCCCCTGCACACAGAGACAGGATGTCAGGGAATAAGGATGCAGAAGAAGAAGGGAGCACTTGGAGAAGTGAGAAGAAGGCAGAGCTACAGAGGCAGCAGCACGAGGGCTGAAGAAGTCCCATTGGCAAATGTCACTCCCATCACTTTGTGCGTGTTATGTTAGATGGCAGTTTGGTATATTCTATTGACACTGTTGAATTGCTAACTCGTCTTTGAATACATTTTCCTAGCACTGGGAACAGAGTCTGATTCAAAGGCAAAAAGTACCTGAGCCATTTTGCTGCAGCTTTTAGAAAAATTGCAAACATTCCCACAAATTGGGCTCCTCTGATCCTAACAATTATTTGCATTTTTACCTTGGGAGCAGCTCACCTAGGAGCCCTCGCCCTCTAGAAGCGAGAAGGCCACGTTGATGGAGTTTTCCCAAGGTTTTCACTGTGCCTCATGCCTCGTCACAGTGACTGACCCCGGTTACAAACACGGGCAGCAAAAGCAACATGAAATGGCTGAGACTGGACTGCCGGGCATAAATGTAAAGTCTGTGGGTGACTTCAGAGAATGCAGCACAAGGCAAACGTCGGGCCGAACATCACCACCATGGTAGCCTGGCCGCCTTCTGCCCCTGACCTGCAAAGAAAGGGAAACCCTGCAGTGAGCCTTGCGAGAGCCACCGCCCCTCCTGGGAGCAGAGGAGCCCAAGCCAAGCAAGACAGAGACGTCCAGGCTTCCTCCATAGGCTCTTGCAGTGTAACCTGATTTCTCCCTCTGTCACACCAAATTCTCCCCATGGAGGAAACATCCCCTACAAACGCAGGCACAGAACTGGGTGAAATATCCCGATGGTGTCCTGAGCAGGATCGAGCATCACTTCCATCGTACCTGTGACCACAGATGGTCACGGAAGCGCAGAGAACACGGACGCTTAAACAAATGATGATGAGGAACTCAAACGCGATGGCCGTCTCAAGAGCTGTCACTCTGCGGTCTTAGGCCAGCCGCAGCCTCCACGGGCCTTGGCTTCTCCATGAAGAATGGGAGGCTGCCTACCTCCAGCAGTCAGCTGAATCACAGGACGTGATGTTGGGAAAGCATCGTGCATATAAGATCGCTCCCTGAGGCTTAGTGAGTACTAGTACCCCTGCTGAACCTTCAGCCAGGAGAGGAGGGGACCGTAGCAGAGAGGGGCACAGGACCTGGAACCAGTCTGCGTGGGCTGGAATCCCGGTCTGCAGCTTTCTAACTGTCAGACCTTAGGTAGTTACGACAGCCATAGCCCAGTTCTACCACTGCAAAGAGGAAGATGGTGCTGATGCTGATACGCACTAACAATGCCCACTTTGTAGAGTTGCCAAGATTAAGTGAAGGGGCCAGCACTGTGCCTAAGCGGTTTAAAGCCCTGGCCTGATGCGCTGTCATCTCATGTGGGCACCGGTTCTAGTCCCGGCTGCTCCTCTTCCGATCCAGCTCTCTGCTATGGCCTGGGAAAGCAGGAGAAGAGGACCCAATTCCTTGGGCCCCTGCACCCATGTGGGAGACCCAAAAGAAGCTCCTGGCTCCTGGCTTCAGATCAGTGCAGCTCTGGCCATTGCAGTCATGTGGGGAGTGAACCAGCGGATGGAAGACCTCTCTCTCCGTCTTTACCTCTCTCTGTAACTCTGTCTTTCAAATAAATAAAATTTTTAAAAAAGATTAAGTTAAGTCTAGGGAAAGTGCCTACAATCCTGGAAAGCAGTTGGGAGTCAGTCACTTTCGGTTGTATTTTATCAGGGTATATGGAGTGGCATTTCCCTTCATCCTCTGTATCAGTTTTTTATTTCCTCGATCTGTGATTTTTTTTTTCTAATTTCTCAAAGTCAGTTATCTCTTAACCTTCCCAGATGATGGTTGCACTATTCGTCTCCAAAACCCTGAAGGGTAGCACCCATGGAAACACCCTGATCACCGGCTCAGGGCTTTGTACAAAGCAATCACTCAACAAACACTTCACTGACTTGCACAGCAAGTATGGATGTCATTTGTGTCATTCATCATGTGCATTAACGGACACCAAGTCAATCCAGGGACCAAACCTGAACCTGTCTCCAAAAGTCACAAGTCACTCTCTTTTTGGAAGATTTTATTTATTTATCTGAGAGGCAGAGTTACAAAGTGAGAGAGAGGTCTTCCATCTGCTGGTTCACTCCCCAAATGGCCAGAGCTGAGCCAATCCAAAGCCAGGAGACAGGATTTCTTCTGGGTCTCCCACATGGGTGCAGGCACCCAAGTACTTGGGACATCTTCTACTGCTTTCCCAGGCCATCAGCAGGAAACTGAATCAAAAATGGAGCAGCCAGAACTAAAACCGGCGCCAATATGGGATTCTGGCACCGCGGGCAGATGCTTCACCTACTACACCATAGCACCGGCCCCGAGTCCCTCTGTCTTACCTAAGACACTCCATCCACCAAGTGTGATGACTGTCTTGATGTCTGGAGAGAGAGGGCTTATTCTTCAGTGTTGTAGTATACAGAGGTGCTCCCAAATTCAGTGGTGACCTGACAAATACAGCCGCAGCTTCCCCTGGGCTGTGTGATGCTGATAATTCAGGGAAGGCAAATGGACAATGACTCAGATCATCAAAAATGATTGGAGGGTTGAGCTGCCACCTGCAACACCAGCATCCATATGGGCACTGGTTCAAGTCCTGGCTGCTGCACTTCCTATCCAACTCCCTGCTAATGCACCTAAGAAGACAGCAGAGGATGGTCCAAGTGCTTGGGCCCCTGCACCCATGTGGGAGACCCAAGCTTCAGATTGGCCCAGATCTAGCTGTTGCAGCCATTTTGGGGAGTGAATCAGCAAATCGAAGATGTCTCTCTGTCTCTATCCTTCCCTGCTCTCTCTGTGTTACTCTGCCTTTCAAATAAATGTCTTTTATTAAAAAAGGATGATTAGAGATGTTTATGCTGAATTTGTGGCTCTAATTTTTCAAGCGTAACAGCATTTTAATAGGAACATTGCACAAGAAACCCTCAGAGGTCCCCATCAGCTGCAAATGCTGCTTTACCAAATGAAGTCAACTAAAGAGAGAGGAGTGAAGGCTGCAGAACTTGTTTGCTGATACCCACAGAGCTAAATCCAGACCCTCAGAATGGCACCAGCCCCTGGGAGTCAGAACAGAAGAGCCATGGCATCAGAGCCCTTAAGAGGGAACATTCTAAAGCATTTAGTGTTGGACTTATGTCAAACAAGCAAGAAGTCCAGGATCCTCACTACTGACGTTGTAAGTTGCAGCTGACAGCAGTACAGGATCGAGTTGTTCCAAATGACACCTTAGGGCTCTCTCAATTGGTCCTTCAGGAATAACTGATGCTTTTGTGGGCTCTAGAAATGGGCCATGCATTTTGTACAAATCGAGGCGCACCTTCTTTTAGATACTTCAGATGTTTACCAATCTGTCGATGGTACCTGGGATGTAGGATGACTATTTAACACCCTAGCCAGCATTCTTTAGGAGAGGTGTTGGGTCCAGCGTCATGGTGCAGTGGGTTAAGCCACTGCCTGTGACTCCAGCATCCCATTTGGGCGCCGGTTCAAGCCCCAGCTGCTCCACTTCCAATCCACCTCCCTGTTAATGTGCCTGGGAAAAGCAGTGGCAGATAACCCAAGCGCTTGGCCATTGCCACCCACATGGGATTCTCAGATGGAGTTCCAGGCTCCTAGCTTTGGCCTCGCCCAGCCCCATGCCACGTGGCCATTTAGGGAGTGAACCAGCAGATGGAAGATCTCTCTCTCCCACCTTCCCTCCCTCTCTGTCTCTCTAACTCTGGATTTTCAAATAAATAAAATAATTATTTAAAAAAAAAACAAAAATAATAAAAGAGTTGCTATCAATAGTTACCAGGGAGACAAATTCAGAAAGCATGGTCTCCCGCGTAACTGTGGGTGGAGCATTAACCCACTCTGGCCTCATGAAGCACTTTCACTTGCATTTTTATTCATTTATTAAATATTTCTAGGAGCTAATTTTTTTTTGACAGGCAGAGTGGATAGTGAGAGAGAGAGAGAGAGAGACAGAGAGAAAGGTCTTCCTTTTTGCCGTTGGTTCACCCTCCAATGGCTGCTGCGGCCGGCGCATCTCGCTGATCCAGCGCCAGGAGCCAGGTGCTTCTCCTGGTCTCCCACGGGGTGCAGGGCCCAAGGACTTGGGCCATCCTCCACTGCACTCCCGGGCCACAGCAGAGAGCTGGCCTGGAAGTGGGGCAACCGGGATAGAATCCGGCACCCTGACCGGGACTAGAACCTGTGTGCCGGCGCCGCAAGGTGGAGGATTAGCCTGTTAAGCCACGGCGCCGGCCTCTAGGAGCTAATTTTATGTCAAGCTCTGAACAAGACACTGGGGAGAACAGAAATGAAGGCTCCCTCACTCCCAACTCCGCAGAGCTCCTTCAGAATGCAGAGGGAGCTGTGGGGGGCATTCACCAGCCACGTGACAAGGGCAAACAAGGCAGACTAGACAACTACTCTGAGACCAACATCTGCAGAAAAGACGGTAGCCAGCCCCAAGGTGATCAGCCAGAAACAAATTACCCAGGGGAACCTGTTCTTTTAGCCACTTTGCCATGAGAACGAGAGGTGGACCAATTCCTTGAAAATGTGGATTCTAACACCTTCTGAAGTTGCCTGGAACTGTACATTCAGCATTTAGGCAGTTCACTCGCTCACTCGCTCACTCGCTCTCTCTCTCTCCTCTCCCCCACCCCACTTCGTTCATTTCCATGCCTTCTAAAAAGCTGCAGTGGGGAAATACAACCAGGGGTTATGTGCACAGTAATCCTTCCCTGAGTGTGGATTATCTTCTCCTTCTAATTTTAAGACGTGATTACAAGAGGCTTGATGACTAAACAAGTCCCAACAAGCACAGACTAGTAAATTGCTTGGATTGCCAAGAAAAATTGCAATAAAAAAAAGCCCAAAAATATATGATTTGGAAAAGCATTGTAAACACAGATGGCTTACAATGTGAAATAAATAATGCCACGTCAGTTTAATTCAGAACCCCAAGGACCAAAACTAAGTCAAATAACCATAAATTTTTAGTCGTGTTTTGCTGATGAAGCCCCAGTCCCTTATGCTGATCTCTGCAACTGTGCTGTTGACATAACTTCGGGGGGAAGACTTGAGCCAGCTATCTCTGAGTTACTAACAGGGCAGACTAGCATCTGACAGATGCTTCTTATGCAACACTACACACGGGTTTTCTGAAGGAATGAAAAACAAAGATGATGAGTGCAATCGATCCATGAGTATGGATTGGCGTACCCCTCCAGCACCAGTGGACTGACTGCACACCCTGGGCCTGGCATCGGCCAGGCACTCGGGGTCTACAGCAAAACAGAAAGTTCCCTGCCCTTCTGGGACTACACTCGGTAGGCCAGGGACAGCAGATGGACAATGAAGCAAAATTTACTACTGAGCAATGCTAGCAACAAGAAGAATGACAGAGCAGGCTGAGAGGTGGTCAGGGGGCCCCAGGACGGCCTCTCTGGGGGGGGGGGGGTGGCATTGGAAGTCAGAGATGAATATAAGAGGAGCAGGGGTCTGGTTAGAAGAACAAATCAGTCGGTGGAAACCGAGAGAAAAATGTATTTCATCTGCAATTTGAAAATTCTTCTGCAGAACTCAACTTCCCTACTAGTGTTCATTACACGAATATTAAAACATCCATTTTGGAAATAGTCACATCATTGCAGTGAGAATATAAACCAAGAAACACTTAGACAATGCAACCTGGGAATAGGTATCAACAGCCACTACAATTACCATAATTGTTCAATTCAGTAATTCTGTTCCCGAGCATTGTGACACAGCAGGTAAGATCCCACCTGCGATGCCAGCATTCGCTGTCAGAGTGCTGGTTCAGTCCTGGATACTCTACTTCTGACCCAGCTCCCTGCTAATGCATAAGGGAGAGTAATGAGTGACAGACAGTCCAAGTACCTGGGCCACTGCTACCCATGTGGGAAACCTGACTCCTGGCTTCAGCCTGCTCCAGACCTGGCTGCTGTAGGCATTTGGGGACTGAAGTAGCAGATGGAAGATTCTGTTTCTCTCTCTCTCTTCCTTTACTTGTCTCTCAGTCACTCTACCTTTCAAATAAATAAATCTTTTTTAAAAATACATGGTAAAGATATATTCAGAAATGTACACAAGGATTTTTATACAAAGATATCTGTGTATAGCCATATCAAAGATGCCTATAATTTATAGGAGGAAGGAATTGGAATTAACCTCAAAGTCTAACAACGGAAGAAATGCTGGATGAATTACAATACGCCTGTATGATGAAATCAGTCAATTATTAAATAGCAAGATTTTGTTCAATATTCATGCAGAGATGCTCATTAGAATTTTAAGACAAAGGGCAGAGTAGGGTCTGGTGCTGTGGCATAGCGGGTAAAGCCACCGCCTGCAGCACCAACATCCCACATGGGCACGGGTTCGAGTTCTGGCTGCCCCACTTCCAATCCAGCTCTCTGCTATGGCCTAGGAAAACAGTAGAAAATGCCCCAAGTCCTTGGGCTGCTGCACCTTCATGGGAGACCTGGAAGAAACTCCTGGTTCCTGGCTTCGAATCAGCGCAGCTCTGGCCGTTGCGGCCTTCTGGGGAATGAACCAGTGGATGGAAGACCTCTCTCTCTCCCTCTGCCTCTCCTTCTCTCTCTGTGTAACTCTACTTTCAAATAAATAAAATAAAAAATCTTTTAAAAAAAGGAAAAAAGAGCAGAGTATAAAACTGTAACTATAAATGACTCCAACTTGACATCTATTCTATTCCTACATATACTCAAACAATATTCTTGGAGGAATATGCTAAAAGGTAATTATTGCCAAATTGGGGGATTACAAATGACTTATTTTCTTATTACTTCTCCAAAAGTTCTAACTGTTCCCAAAAGGACATGATTTATAGTTATAGGGAGGAAACTTATAGAGGTATATAATTTTATATCATCAGCCTTCTTGTATTTAAAAGTGAGGGATTCCCAGTTAGAAATGCACCCTGTCCTTAGGGAACTATCTCTGTGTCCTGGGGAGGCACCGAGTGCTCCCCTTCTTCCTAGCATTTGTATTTTTCTCTTCTGTTTATTGATCTGGTCGCTTTCCCATCCAGCTAGATGTAAGAGCACATCACGACCCCACTGGCCTCTTCCTGAGGGTCTGGAACAGTACGAGCACAGAGCAGGTGTTCAGTGAAAGTAACCTGCATTACGCAAGCTAGAGGCTACAATTATCAGAATCCTCTCTCCCCTGCACCAATGGAGAGGACTGTCTCATCTGAGTCGAAGCACACATTACTCCTAGAGTGACATTTAAGCTGTTCTGCATTCTGATTGCATGTTTAGGGCTTTCTCCTGGCAGGGCTTCAGAGTACCTGAAATACCTGTAAGCTTTCTGGGCTACTTGTTAAGCGCAGAACTGAACCTGTCCCAAGTCAGAGTAGTCATTCCACTTCTCCTATCTTTTTTCATTACTTGGCCTCAGCAGTGTCAAATGACTTAAACGCTTTAGAATATCTGGTTTTCTAAAGAATTCTTTTTTTATAGTCTAGCCTGCTACTGGGGAATTCTAGCGTGCATGTAATAGTCGTTACAATAATAATAAAAGATAAACAGGAACACATCTCTACATATGTGCTCCAATTATCTATGACCTGACACCTCGTTTCTCTCCAACTCAAAAGCAAAAGCTAAGAGACAGACATTTCGTTGTATGGTACATTTTGCCCCCAATAACTCACCCCCCCTATATCGGCTGTCCCAAAAGCTTTTTTTTTTTTCCAATTTGGAAAACCTCTCTCTCTTGAAAATGTGCTTGTAACTACAATAGGCTCCCCCCACCCAGCAATAATGTCTCTGTGAACACGTGTAGTGAGGCCAAAACCCGTGAACGAAGCCTCTGCCGCCCCGAGCTCATTACATCTAACCAGGGCCCTGACACTTGGAACGCTTTCTAGTAACAGAGACACAAAGCAAAGAGGCAGTGAGAAAAAGGCAAAACAGCAACAGGCTAGGGCCGTGGCTAACACCGTCCACTCGGTTCACCAGCATCTCAGGAGTTATTCTTACTGCAATCAGAAAGCATTTTCCTGTCTTTGTTTTTTAAGGCCAAAAAAAAAAAAAAAATAGGCTAATATCAAAAGCTGACTACAAAGATGCTTTGGGAAGTTTATGTATTTTTATGCTTGCTAGTATTAAACTGAAATAGTAGAACTCGGATGGGGAACTGGCATAGCAGTTAAGATGCCATTTAGAAGGCTGATATTCCATGCCAGAGTGCTTGGATTTGAGTCCTGGCTCTGCTCCCAGTTCCAGCTCCTTCCTGCTGGGAGGCAGCGGGTGATGGGTCCCTACCTCCCATGTAGAGACCTAGACTGAGTTCCCAGCGCCTGGCTTCAGCCTGGCCCAGCCTTAGCCAATACAGGTATTTGAGGAGTGAACCAGAGGTTGGGAGCGTTCTCTTTCTCCTCCTCTCTTTCTCTCTCTCTCTCTCTCTCTCTCTCTCTCTCTCTCTCTCTCTCTCTCTCTCTCTCTGTGTGTGTGTGTGTGTGTGTATGTGTCGGTCTGTCTGTCTGCCTGTCTTCTCTCTGCCTTTCAAAATATTTTTTTAAATGAGTAGTAGTATTTTATACGTCATTACTACACCAAAATAGGTTTCTTTTCCATAGGGAGGAAAGCATTAGGTATGAAACCACATTATTTCAAAATGGATTATATTCAGTGATGACCAACTCTCCAGAGGAAAATTCATAATTCAGAGTTTTGAATTTCCTTTGTGTAAACACTCCCAACTTGTCCAGTTTTCAGTTACTGATGTGATGTCACTGAATGACAAGATGCACACAACTCTTGCAAGGCAGAATCATCTAGTTCTACCACACACAAGAGCTTCCTAGAGTTATACCAGTTGACGCAATACCAAGGATGGTTCTGTAGTTATAGCATGCACATGATGACAGAAAACATCCAACACCCTGGGTCTCCACACTTTCTCTGTAGTGAGTAAGAACCAATCCTACCTCTTCCCTTTCTGCATCTCTTCTCACATATTCTCCCAAGGTATGACATCAAGACCATTAGCTTAACTCTCAGGTGAACCCTATACCACACAAAAGAAAGTCAGCTGTGCCAACTTCCCCACACATCCTGACTAGAGATTCCATCAACTGGAGATTCAACTTTTACTTGGGTTTCTACTCCCAGTGAAAAATGCAAACATTCCCCCACTAAACTATTCTCAGTGGGGCCGGCACTGTGGTGCAGCGGATTAAAGCCCTGGCCTGAAGCGCCAGCATCCCCTATGGGCACCGGTTCTAGTCTTGGCTGCTCCTCTTCTGATCCAGCTCTCTGCTATGGCCTGGAAAAGCAGTAGAATATGGCCCAAGTCCTTGGGTCCCTGCACCCACGTGGGAGACCCGGAAGAACATCTGGCTCCTGGATTCAGATTGGCGCAGCTCCGGCCGTGGCAGCCATTTGGGGGAATGAACCAGCAGATTGAAGACTTCTCTGTCTCTACCTTTCTCTGTAACTCTTTCAAATAAATAAAATAAATCTTTAAAATCTATTCTCATTTACTTATTTTAGTGTGAATGAGTTTTCAGAGCCCAATTTTTTCTTTAAAAATAATATTTACTGGCCGGCGCCGCGGCTCAATAGGCTAATCCTCCGCCTAGCGGCGCCGGCACACCGGGTTCTAGTCCCGGTCGGGGCACCGATCCTGTCCCGGTTGCCCCTCTTCCAGGCCAGCTCTCTGCTGTGGCCAGGGAGTGCAGTGGAGGATGGCCCAAGCCCTTGGGCCCTGCACCCCATGGGAGACCAGGATAAACCCCTGGCTCCTGCCATCGGATCAGCGCGGTGCGCCGGCCGCAGCGCACTACCGCGGCGGCCATTGGAGGGTGAACCAACGGCAAAAGGAAGACCTTTCTCTCTGTCTCTGTCTCTCACTGTCCACTCTGCCTGTCAAAAAAATAAAAAAAATAATAATAATAATAATATTTACTTATTTGGAAGTCAGAATTACACAGAGAGGGAGAGAGATTTTCCATCTATTGGTTCACTCCACAAAATGGCCACAGTGACTAGGGCTGGGCCTAGTTAAAGACAGGAGCCTGGAACTCGATCTGGGTCTCCCACATGGGTATCAGAGGCCAAGCACTTTGGTAATCTCCTGCTACTTTCCAGGCACATTAGCAGGGAGCTGGAATGGAAACAAAGCAGCTGGAACCTGAATTGGCATTGACATGGGATGCCAGCATCGCAGGAAATGCCTTAACCCTCTGAGCCACAATGCCAGCCCCTGGGCCCAGGTTTTGAGAGCAGGTTATAAAGGTGGCGGGGGAGATATCCTATAGTCTTTTTATTTGAGAGGTACAGAGCGCTCCCATCAACCGGTTTACTCCCCTAAATACTTGCAACAGCCAGGGCTGAGCCAGGCCAAACCAGAAACCAGAAACTCAGGGGAGGCGGGGACCCAAACACTAGACCCATCACTGCGGCTTCCCAGAGAGTGCACCAGCAGGAACAGGGAGCCGGGAGCAGAGCCGAGGCTCAAACCCAGGCACTGCCACAGGGTGTGCGCTTCCTAAGTGGCACCTTAACCGCTAGGTCACATGCACATCCCCGGTGCTCTACATGTTAGACAACCGTCACCTAGGAAAGGCAAAGGGTTTTACAAATAGGAATGGATTTGCTTTATTGGGCAATCTTCTCCAGGGTGAGCCCAGAGAAGCAGCCTTCATGCACACACTCTGTCCAGACAATCCCTCCTAAGATAACCAAATCCTCTGCTCTGGAAACATGGCCATGCTGAAGCTGAATCCCAGCCCTTCCACCGAAGGCCAGACACTGTGGCCAAAAAATGACCTACATGAAGGATCCCTATGAGAGAGACCCAGCAGAAAGAACGGGCCATCAAAGAAGGAGGCACTTTTCTCTGAAGGGAGGAGAGAACTTCCACTTTGCTTATGGCCTTATCTACATACTGATAGAGTTTGTGGATTCAAAAGGCTTCCACAGCCTTGGCAGCTCATGGCAAGAGCCTCGGGTGATCACTGACGTCATACATAAGAGTGTTAACTGGTAAATCAACAATGGGAGTCACTGTGCAAGTACTCCCCATGCAGGACCTCTGTCCTCTGTGAGTTGTATTATGAGAATTAACTGTAAAACTTGTTCTCAGTTTTTTTTATATTTTGTGCATGTATATGTGCAAATTGTTTAAATATTTACTTAGTATAGAGTTGGTCTTCTGTGTATAAAGTTAACTGAAAATTAATCTTAATGGAGACTGGAAATGGGAGAGGGAGGAAGAGGTGGAGTGGGAGTGCGGGTCAGAGGGTGCGTATGGTGGGGAGAATCACTATATTCCTTAAGTTATAATTATGAAATTTATACTCATTAAATAAAAGGTTTCTTTGGAAAAAAAAATCCCAGCCCTTTACTCCTGCTATCAAACCTTCATGAAGGACCACCACCCCCATTGGCCCCATCCATGGTTTTCTTTCAGGCTCCCAGGTCTCTTCATCACCTGAGCCCCGCCCCCCTCCCCTACCACAGGTTGTTCTACCTGCTCACCCAGAATTACCTAATCACTTTTGCCTCAAAACTTCTAAGCTGGTCTTGGCTCACCTGATAGCATCTTGTCTCTTAATCCTTCCTGCTGCAGAATCCATCAGCACGGACAGCTATGAAAAGCTCTCTGCAGCGGAAGATGGCCCAAGTCCTTGGGCCCCTGCACCTGCATGGGAGACCCAGAAGAAGCTCCTGCCTCCTGGCTTCAGATCAGCTCAGCTCTGGCCATTGTGCTCATCTGGGGAGTGAAACAGTGGAATGGATGACCTCTCTCTCTCTCTCTCTCTAACTCTGTCTTTCAAATAAATAAAATAATTCTTAAAAAAAAAGAAAGAAAGAAAAGAAAAAAGCTTTCTGCAGAGTTTATGAAATTTTGGGTCAGCTCATCATGTAAGGCACACACATCGGTTTTGTTCGCCTCTCCCTTGATCTGCCTTAACTGGGATGAGCACCAAGACTTCCCTTAGGGAGGCTTTCTGGAACTGTCAGTCAAGATATGCCTGAAGCTGGCCTGTGACACAGCTGAGCCATTCAGCCTCTCTCTAAGGCAAGTCATAAGTCAGCAGACAGAAAGACAAAGGCGGGCTTGTCCCAAGGACAGCTCAGGAAAGGACCATTCACTGGTTCCTGCTTCCCAGAGCCACACTGGTCACTTCTTCTAGTGGCCGATCAGTCACTCAGCTTTGTCTTCATTTCTGCGAGCTGCCCTGTGGCTTAAATGAATGAGGGTCCATTTCTGTTGCCTGCAACTGAGGACTCCCACTGGCATAAACATCTTTTCAGAGGACGGGATGAGTGGGGAGTGAAGTCTTATCTGTGTTTGTCCATGGCTCTCAGAGGACAGCTGAGTGTCTTCTCCCAAGCTCCGGCCATGAGCAATCCTAGAATCAGGCTCCTTTTCTGTTCTCTGCAGGATGCCACAACATTGAGACATGGGTTTCAAGGAATCAGAATTGCAGAATGACTTGGAAGCTAAGGTGAAAAAGGACCCACCCAGGTCTCAGTCTGTTCTGCAGCTGAGAGTCCTGCCCTTGTCTTCTGGATGGGGTCTGTTTTAGGGAACTCAGTGTGGGGCTAATGAGGATCCAGCATATTGGAACAGGTCACAGATGGAGGATTGCTATTCCCAGTGAACTAGCACAATACCAGCCAATGAGAGCTCAAGAACCTTTGGTAGGTGACATCTCAAAATAAGTGTCTGAGTTTCAAAAGGGATCACAAGGAAGCTGCTCACAGAGGCCAGACAAGGGACAACGTGCAAGTTAGCACAATCTGCTGAAACAACCCAAGTGTGCAAATGCCAACCACCAGAAAGAAGTCTTTTAAGATTCAGCACTACAGCCACAAAGCAGAAAAGAGGGCAATTAAATCAAGCACCCTGGCAATAGAGAGAAAGTCGTCAGAGAGCATAATGGATCTGTCTCAATTAGAAAAGGAAAATGACAGGCATTTGACATCCTAGCTATTACTGGTCATTACTGTAGCATTTCCAAAAAGGAAAAGTGTACTAAAAGGAGATTTACTTAATGATAGAATCAAAGAGCTGGAAGAAATATCAAAAGGAAACTGGAGTCCCACCCCCATCATCAAGAACACTTTGTGAGGGGCTGGCACTGCGGCGTAGTGGGCTGGGCCTCTGCCTGCAGCACGGCATCCCATATGGGCGCCGGCTCATGTATCAGCTGCTCCTCTTACAATCCAGCCCTATGCTACGGCCTGGGAAAGCAGCAGAAGATGGCCCCAGTGCTTGGGACCCTGCACAGGAGTGGGAGACCTGGAAGAAGCTCCTGGCTCCTAGCTT
Source organism: Lepus europaeus (assembly GCF_033115175.1). Lineage (NCBI taxonomy): Eukaryota > Metazoa > Chordata > Mammalia > Lagomorpha > Leporidae > Lepus > Lepus europaeus. Next base: position 174,780,888 of record NC_084827.1, read on the forward strand.
CGGATCTATCCAGCTCCAGCCATTGTGGTCATTTGGGGAGTGAATCAGCAGATGGAAAAACCTTTCTGTCTCACCCTCTCTCAGTCTGTAACTCTGCTTCTCAAATAAAAAAATAAATAAATAAATATTGAGTTTTAAAAAAGAGAACAGTTTGTAATGAAATCAGTGAAAAGGGCCTCAGGAAAAGTTAGTGCAGCATGAGGTCTTGAATCAGAAGCTGGGTTCAGATTCAAGTTCTGCCCTGTTCAGGGAGGTCCCTGGCTCCACGCACTCATTCTCTAGGTGTTCACCTGTAAAGTGAGCAAGTCCAACACCTGGCAGATTTACTCTGCAGAACAGACAAGACAACATTGCAACAACGAACACCGGATGAGTTCTCAATATGATACAGCAAGCATGCCAGGTGCAGATGCGAGGTCCTCAAAAAGTTCATGGGAATGGGCAGCAAAGTCCTCAAAAAGTTCATGGGAATGGGCATCATGAAAAAACTATGTATGGGTTTCAAAATTAAAAACCTGTAGCACCAGAGAAACGGAAACCAATAATCAGCAGGAGTAACTAGACTCATATCAGATGAAACAGATTTTAAATCAAAAACTATCAAAAGAGACAAGGAAGGGTATTATTTATTGATAGAAGGATCATTTCAGCAAGAAGATACAACAATCATAAATATATACACAACCAACACAAGAACACTGAGTGTATACAACAAATACTATTAGACCTAGAGGGAGAGATAGACTCCAGCAAAATAATAGTCGAGGACTTCAACACTCCACTATCACCAGTGAACAGACCATCCGGACAGAATATCAACAGAGATACATTGGAGTTGGAGCACACTACTGAGCACACGGATCTAACAGACATTTACAGCTAGAGAAATCGTCTTCTCATCAGCACATGGAGCGTTCTCTAAGATGGACCACATATTGAGCCACAAATAAAGTCTCAGGAAATTTTAAAAGGCTGAATTCATACCACGTGTATTCTCAGATAACAGGTATAAAACTAGAAATCAACAAGAAGAACAGAAAAATTACAAATACATGGAAATCAGGGGCCAGCGCTGCGGCGCAGCGGGTTAACGCCCTGGCCTGAAGCACTGGTATCCCACATGGGTGCTGGTTCAAGTCCCGGCTGCTCCTCTTCCCATCCATCACTCTGCTCTGGCCTGGGAAAGCAGTAGAAGATGGCCCAAGTCCTTGGGCCCCTGCACCTGCTTGGGAGACCCAAAAGAAACTCCTGGCTTCAGATCGGCACAGCTCCACCCGTTGCGGCCATCTGGGGAGTGAACCAGCGGATAGAAGACCTCTCCCTCTCTCTCTGCTTCTCCTCCTCTGTGTAACTCTGACTTTCAAATAAATAAATAAATCTTTAAAAAAAAAATACATGGAAATTTAACAGCATGCTACACGATGATCAATGGGTCACTGAGGACTTTAAAAATTAAATTAAAAATGTTCTTGAAATAAATGAAAATGAAAATACATCATTTCAAAACCTGTGGGATATAGCAAAAGCAGTATCAAAAAAGAGGTTTATAGCATTAAGTGTTTACATTAAAAATAGAAAGGCCTTAAAAAAAATGATCCAATCATGCATATCAAGAACTTAGAAAAACAAGAACAAACCAAAAATTAGCAGAAGGTGAGAAATAATAAGGATTACATCAGAAACAAATGAAATTGAAACTTAAAGACACAATCAGGAGCTGGCCCTGTGGTGCAATACCTAAGCGTCTGCCTGCTGCAACTGGATCCCAGGTAGCCGCTGGTTCAAGTCCCGGCTTCTCTTTTCCGATCCAGCCTTCTTTTTTGTTTGTTTGTTTTTTATTATTTTTTTTTTTTTGACAGGCAGAGTGGACAGTGAGAGAGACAGAGACAGAGAGAAAGGTCTTCCTTTTTCTGTTGGTTCACCCTCCAATTGCCACTGCGGCCAGCGCACCACGCTGATCCAAAGCCAGGAGCCAGGTGCTTCTCCTAGTCTTCCATGGGGTACAGGGCCCAAGGACTCAGGCCATCCTCCACTGCACTCCCGGGCCACAGCAGAGAGCTGGACTGGAAGAGGGGCAACCAAGACAGAATCCAACACCCCAACCGGGACTAGAACCTGGTGTGCCAGCACCGCAAAGTGGAGGATTAGCCTGTTGAGCCGCAGCGCTGGCCCCGATCCAGCCTTCTGCTATGGCCTGGGAAAGCAATAGAAGGTGGGCCCAAGTCCTTGGGCCCCTGCACCAACATGGGAGACCCAGGAGAAGCTCCTGGCTTCAGATCGGCCCAGTTCCAGCCATTGTGACCATCTGGGGAGTGAACCAGGGGATAGAAGACCTTTCTCTCTGTCTCTCCCTCTCTCTGTCTGTAACTCTGCCTCTCAAATAAACAAATTTTTAAAATTTTTAAAAATAAAAGTCTCCCCTCAAAGGAAAGTCCAGAACCTGATGGCTTTACTACTGAGTTCTTCAAAACATTTAAAGAGCAGTAATTCCAGGGACTGGCACTGTGGCATAGCAGATAAAGCTACACCAGCAATGCCAGCATCCTGTATGGACGCCAGTTCAAGTCCCAGCTGCTGCACTTCGAATCTCTCTCTCTGCTACGGCCTGGGAAAGCAGTGGAAGATGGCCTGAGTCTCCCTTCATCCACATGGGAGACAGAAGAAACTCCTGGCTCCTGGCTTCAGATCAGTGCAGCTCTGGCTATTGCAGCTACCTGGGGAGTGAACCAGAGGATGGAGGACTTTCTCTCTCTCTCTCTCTCCCTCCCTCCCTCCCTGCCTCTACCTCTCTGTAACTCTGCCTTTCAAATAAATAAATGAATCTTTTAAAAAAGTGCAATAACTCAAAAACTTTTTAAGCTATACAAAATATTGAACAAGATGGAACTCTCTCAAAGTCTGTTTATGAGGCCAGCATCACTCCAATACCAAAAAAACAAAGACACAACAAGAAAAGAGAACTGTAGACCTATATCCTCGATAAAAACATAGAGAAGAAATTCTCAGCAAAATACTCACAAACTGAATTCAAAAACACCTCATAAATCTCATACATCACCATCAAGTAGGATGTATCCCAGAGATGCAAGGGTGATTCAACATCCACAAATCAGTAATCGTCATATCCACAGAACAAAGAACAAAAACCATGTGCTCATTTCAATAGGTGCAGAGAAAGCACTTGATAAGATTCAACAATATTTCATGATAAAAAAAAAAACTCTCCACAAATTAGGTATAGAGGGAACATACCTCAAAATCATACAGGCTATTTATAACATTCCAAAAGTCAGTAGCAAACTGAATGGGGAAAGCTGAAAGCATTTCCCCTCAGATCTGAAAAAGACAAGGATGCCTGCTCTCACCACTCTGAGTCAATATAGTATTCCAAGTATTAGCAAGAGCAATCAGGAAGGACAAAGAAATAAAGGGCTTCAAAATTGGAAAGGGGGAAGTCAAAATATCCATGTGTACAGATGCCGTGATGTTGTACATGGAAAAACCTACACACTCCACCAAAAAGCTGTAAGCATGGATAAACCAATTCAGTAAAGTCGCAGGTTACAAAATCAACAAAAACAACAGCTTCTCTATACACTAACGATGAATTCACCAAAGGAAAATCAAGAAAGAAATCCCATTCACAAAAGCCACTCAAAAAATTAAATATTTGGGAATAAATGTAACCAAAGAAGTGAAAGATCTTTACAATGAAAATTATAAAACATTGATGAAAGGACACATGAAGGACATATAAAAAACGGGAAAGATATTCCTTGCTCATGGTTTGGAAGAATTAATATCATTAAAATGTCGGGGCCGGCACCATGGCTCACTAGGTTAATCCTCCACCTGCAGTGCCGGCATCCCATATGGGCACCAGGTTCTAGTCCTGGTTGTTCCTCTTCCACTCTGGCTCTCTGCTGTGGCCTGGGAAGGCAGTGGAGGATGGCCCAGATGCTTGGGTTCCTGTACCCTCATGGGAGACCAGGAGGAAGCACCTGGATCCTGGCTTCGGATCAGCGTAGCTCTGCCGTAGCAGCCATTTGAGGGGTGAACCAACGGAAGGAAGACCTTTTTCTCTGTCTCTCTCTAACTCTGTCAAATAAAAAAAAAATCATTAAAATGTCTATACCACTTAAAGCAACCTACAGACTCAATGCAATCTCTATCAAAACACCAATGGCATTCTTTACAGAATTAGAAAAAAGATCCTAAAATGCACATGGAATCACAAGACCCAATAGCCAAAGCAATGCTGAGCAAAAGAAATCAAGCTGCAGGCATCATAACGCCTGACTTCAAAGCATACTAAAGACCTATAGAAATTAAAACAGCATAGTATTGGCATAAAAACCAACACACAGACCAATGGGACAGGACAGAAAGCACAGAAATGAATCCACCCACATACAGCCAACTGATTTTTGACAAAACTGCCCAGACCATACATTGGAGAAAGGCTAATCTCTTCAGTAAATGCATTAAACTGGATGTGTTTATGTAGAAGAATCAAATTAGATCCATACCTCTCACCTTATCCAAAAACCAGCTCAAAATGGACCCTAGATCTAAATTTTAAGACCTGAGACTATGAAGTTGCTAGAAGAAAATGCAGGGGAAACACTTCAAGACATTGGTGTAGTGATGATTTCTTGGATAAGGTGCCCAAGCCCAGGAAACAAAAGCAAACCTAGTCAAATGGGATTCTATCAAACTCAGAAACTTCTGCCTATCAAAGGAAACAACAAACAGAGTGAAGAGACAGTTGACAGAATGTGAAAAAAATGTTCAAGCTACCTATCCAACAAAGGATCAAAGTCTAGAATATATCAGCAACTCAAAAAACTCAACAACAATGAAACAACCAATCCAGTTTAAAAATGGGCAAAAGACTTGAATAGACAGTTCTCAAATGAAGAAATACCAATGACCAACAAATACATGAAAAACATCACTAGCCATCAGGGAAATGCAAATCAAAACCACAATTAGATACCACCACACTCATGGCAGAATGGCTATTATCCAAAAGACAAAGACTAACAAATGCTGGTTAGGATGTCAACAAAGGGGAACACTTGTACACTGTCAGTGGGAATGTAAATTAGTGCAGCCACTGTGGAAGAGTATGGAGATTACTTTAAGAAAAATTGGAATAGATATTCTGTATAATCCAGCAATTTCATCACTGAACATATACTCCAAAGACATGAATACATTGTATCAAAGAGATTCCTGCACCACTATGTTTATAACAATAGCCAAAAAATGGCACCGTTCAAGGTGTCCATCTCAGATGAATGGATAAAGAAAATGTAGTACATATACACAATGGAATATTATTTGGCTATAAAGAAGAATGCAGTGAGCGAAATAAGCCAGACACACAAATACCACATGTTCTCCCTTATATGTGGAAGCTAAATTTTTTTTAAAAAAAGCAAAAACAAAAGAAGAAATGCCTATGTGTATAAGTATTACTGCAGGGGCTAACACTGTGGGTACAGCCGCCGCTTGTAGTGCCAGCATCCCATATAGGTACTGGTTCAAGTCCCGGCTGCTTCACTTCTGATCCAGCTCTCTGCTATGGCCTGGAAAAGCAGGAGGGGATGGCCCAAGGACTTGGACCTCTGCACTAGTATGGAAGACCTGGAAGAAGCTCCAGGCTCCTGGCTTCAGATCAGCACAGCTCCAGCCATTGCGGCCAATTGAGTGAGCCAGTGAATAGAACTCTCTCTCTTTCTCTTTCTCTCTCTCTCTCTCTCTGCCTCTCCTTCTCTCCCTGCGTAACTCTGACTGTCAAATAAATGAATAAATCTTTAGAAAAAAAAGATTACTTTTATTTTTTGTAAACAGATTTTATCAAACTTTGTTTACACCCTTGTCAAACAAATTGCTGAGAATGATATACTACTTGAGTTTTAATTATCTGTGATTATTTCTAAATTTACTGTATATGAGTGAAATTGACATATTTTCATTTGATTATTGTTTATAGCCTTTGCCTATATTCCTGCTGAACCATGGTCTTTTACCTTTTACTTGTTGAATTCCTTACTTAGTAGAGCATTATGCCTTTGTCTATTTCGTAAACTAAAATATACTATCTCAAAAATTAAGGGAAAGAGGCCGGCGCCGCGGCTCACTAGGCTAATCCTCCGCCTTGCGGCGCCGACACACCGGGTTCTAGTCCCAGTCGGGGTGCCGGATTCTGTCCCGGTTGCCCCTCTTCCAGGCCAGCTCTCTGCTATGGCCCGGGAGTACAGAGGAGGATGGCTCAAGTGCTTGGGCCCTGCACCCCATGGGAGACCAGGAGAAGCACCTGGCTCCTGCCATCGGAACAGCGCGGTGCGCCGGCTGCAGCGCGCCTACCGCGGCAGCCATTGGAGGGTGAACCAACGGCAAAAAGGAAGACCTTTCTCTCTGTCTCTCTCTACTGTCCACTCTGCCTGTCAAAAAAAAAAAAAAAAAAAAAATTAAGGGAAAGAAAGAAAAAAGAAAGAGGAGGGAGAGAGGAAGGAAAGAATCATTATATTCTTAGAATTGTATCTATGAATTACATTGAATGTGTTTGTTGTCTTTACATTAACATCACAACAAAAACATTTAAAACTCTGAATGTCAAGCACCCCAATTAGAATGGCTGATCATATGCAGAAATACTATTTTAATATATTTTAAAACTCCTTATTCTTACCATTAAAAAATTTGCAGTAAAACAAACAGCTTTTTTTTTTCATTTATTAAACTTTTATTTAATGAATATAAATTTCCAAAGTACAGCTTAAGGGTTACAGTGGCTTCCCCCCTCCCATAACTTCCCTCCCACCCTCAACCCTCCCCTTTCCCGGTCCCTCTCCCCTTCCATTCACATCAAGATTCATTTTCAATTCTCTTTATATACAGAAGATCAGTTTAGTATATATTAGGTAAAGATTTTAACAGAAAACAAACATCTTTTAATGCCATTTTCCAATGCACTTTTTAAAGTTCCCTTGTCCCTCAGGGCATCACGGACAGGAAATGAACGACGCACCCCACACACAGCCATAGGCAGCACACAAACGGTCCAACCCCTGTCAACATGTTAAAGACGGGTAGAAGAAAGTTGCAATGACTGTTATAAAACACCGTCAGCTGAGCTGGCAGAGCTGCCACACCAGGAGGTGACCTGAGAGCTGTCCTGGTGACACAAGGTAGTGTCAGGCGGGAAGCAGCAGAGTGAGAGACAGAGAGGGCAAAAAATAATCTATTCTTGCACCTCGCCCCGTCTTGGGTGTTTTTGGTGTGAAAATACAGTAAACAACATTGAGCTCTAAAAATAGGCCCTCACCTGCTGCTGCCTGCTCCGCTGGTTCCAAAGGCTATTGTTTATTTCAGCAGATGGAAGAGAGGCTGTGAAAAGCTGTTCACGTTGTGCAGAGGGGAGCGCAGAGCGGTGCAGGCATGGACAGTAAGCTACCGCGTGGGGTCAGAGACGGTCAGCTTAGGTGCTGACACAGATCTTTCGACCCACTCCCACCCCCGAGAATTTGCGAAGGTTCTAAGGACTGGGTGGATGGCTGCCATCCACACCTGCTGGAGACACGCAGTCCAGGCTGAGACAGAACCCAGGACACGGCAACTGCTCCCTGGGCTTCCAGGGTCAGCCGCAGATGCAAATTCCGGTTTTTGCTTGGGTGGACTGGAGAGCCAGTCGCCCTAAGCCAGACAGAAGCTCTGTGCTTCTCCTCCTGAGGCCACCTGCCACAAAAATACAAAGCAAGCAAAGTCTCCACTTTACCGTTATTGTTATCCGTGGAGGGGACACAATCTTGGGTGCTCTGCAGTTTTCTAATAACAAAATAAATATGAGAGGGTCTTCAAGAAGTTCATGGAAAATGCAAATTGTGGAAGAACTATGCATGGATTTAAAAAGTTAATGGCACTTAAATGGACTCATCTTTTTAAATGTATTTATTGTTATTTATTTGGGATGTGTAATCACAGAGACAGACAGAGATCTTCCACCTGCTGGTTCACGCCCCAGATGCTCACAGCAGCTGGGACCGGGGCAGGCTGACATCAGGAACCGGAACTCAGTCTGAGTCTGCTTTGTGGTGGCAGAAGCCCAACAGCGGAGTCATCAGCTGCTGTTTCCCGGACGGCGCATCAGCAGCAAGCTGGAACGTGAAGCAGAGCCTGGATTCTAACCCAGCCACCGCGAAACAGGACGTGGGCATCCCGAGTAGTGCCCTAATTGTTGCTCCAATCACGCACACCTAACATAAGCTTCTATTTTAATTCCATCTTCCATGAACGTGTTGAAGCCCACTCGCACAGACTAAGCACAGCCCCTGGCAGTACTCACACAGGGGCTAAGCTGCACAGTCAGCAGCAGCTCCCTGCTCCTCTCCCGAGCGCTGCAAATGGATGAGGAAAACACTGAGGCTTGTTTTACCTTAACTTAGCTAGCAAACCCTCCAGCACCAGCAGGAGACAACAGAGCTAGACCAGGTCCTATTAAGTTTCCCTAACTCCATCTCCCAACAGCTTCTTATCCTGTTCATGCACTGGCTTAGCACCCATGGTCTCACACATGATCTGATTGTTCTGTAAGGAAATTCACAACATGGAAAAAAAAATATGAGTGGTTGGTACCAGTGGCTGAAATTCCTTGGTGTACAATTAGGCATGCTGCAAAATGCCAAAGACAAACGCTACAGTCACAAGGAAGCTGAAAAGTTGTCTTAAATCCTTATTTAGGGGGCTGGTGTTGTGGTATAACAGGTTAAGCTTCCACCTGCTGGCATCCCATATGGGCGCTGGTTCAAGTCCCGGTTGCTCCACTTCCAATCCAGCTCTCTGCTATGGCCTGCAAAAGTAGTGGAAGATGGCCCAAGTGCTTGGGTCCCTGCACCCACATGCAAGACCGGGAAGAAGCTCCTAGCTTCAGCCTACCCCAGCCCCAGCTGTTGTGGACATGTGGGGAGTGAACCAACAGATGGACGATCTCTCTCTCTCTCTCCCTCTCTGTAACTCCACTTTTCAAACAAACAAAATAAATATTTTTAAAAAGAAAGGGAAAAATCCTTATTTAGAATAAGGCTCAAGGAAAGGCTTAGGGAAAGATTTGGTCTTATTTCAACATGTGTTTATTACAATTAATATTGTAATATTAATAATGTATTAATACCTCCTCAGGTATTAATAATGCCTGAGGTGCTTAGCAGGTTAAGCCGCTGCCTGCAATGCTGGCATCCCATATGGACAGCTGTTCCAGTCTTCGCTGGTCCACTTCTGATCCAGCTCCCTGCTAAAGTGCTTGGGAAAGCAGCAGAAGATGGCCCAAGTCCTTAGGCCCCGCCAGGCACGTGGGAGACTCAGCTGAAGCTCCTGGCTTCTGCCTGGTGCAGTCTCTGCTATTTTGGTTATTTGGGGAGTGAATTAGTAGATGAAAGTTTTCTTTCTCTCTCTCTCTCTAACTCTACATTTTGAATAAATAAATAAATCCTTTAAAATAAAATGCCTAAGGAGAAAATTAGCAATTATGAAAATCCCGCACCACAGGATACATTTTTTTTCTGGTTTGTTAACTATGGTTGTAGCAGCCAAACCCTCTCCTGCGAAGGTCATGAATTCTAACTACCCTGCCTTGAGTACCCTGAGCTTACACATAAGCCACGGCTCAGATTTGGGGTTGGAATGTAAGGTCCAGTCCCTACAGCAAGACCAAGAAGTGCTAAGACACAGAAACAACCCTCCACACTTCTCAGATTTCTGCAGTCGAATCAAAACGTCCTCACAAGGCATCTGAAATTCAGCATTGTTGAGGTCACACCACCAAAGCATCAGCATGCTACCTGTCACGAGTGAGAAGTTTAATTTTGGCTCAACTAGGAGCTCTGATTGGATAGTCTCAGCACCAAGAGAAAAAAATCTACATAAAGAAATGCCACAAGCATTACTAACAGCATCTGGCAACGTTGAAAACATCTTTCAGATATCAGCACTGTGATGAATCTGAAAGAACAGATAATTTGCTGATCTAGTTCATACAATATTGCCAGGAAATTTGCCCCTAATGCTGTGACACGCACTGAAATGTGTAGGAGACCCATTATCACCACACCCTCAAACACTGCACACTATCTTTACTCAAACATATAAGGCCAGGCACGTTCAAGAACAAGAATCAAAGGCATAGAATCAAATATTTAAATAAACAACAAAAAGAAATTATTAGTAAAAAAAAAAATAGAAGGCAAAAGGAATAACGTATAAGGAGGGGCTGATAAAATAAGAAATAAAATGTTGCGGATTGGCATTTGGCCTAAATGTGAAGGTCCCACTTTACACCCACATCCCATGTCCAAGTGTCTGGGTTGAAGTCCTGGCTCCACTCTCTATTCCAGCTTCATGTTAACATGCATCCTGGGAAGCAGTGGTGATGGCTCAAGTAAATGTGTCCATGCTGCTCATGTGGGAGACCTAGGTTGAGTTCCCAGCCCCTGGCTTTGGCCTGGCCTGGCCCTGACTGTTGTAGTCACTTAGGGAATGAACTAGCAGATAGAACTTTGATCCATCTGCCTTGCTAATAAAATTAATTTTTAACAATTTGTATAAAAAGAAATCAAATGTTAAAAGCAATAACTAGGGGGCCAATGTTGTGGCGTAGCAGGTTAAGCCCCCGCCTGCAATGCCGTCATCCCAGTTTGGTGCTGGTTGGAATCCTGGCTGCTCCATTTCCAATCCAGCTCCCTGATGATGTGCCTGGAAAAGCATCAGAAGACGGTCCAAGTACTTGGGTCCCTGCATCCAGGAAGGAGACCAGGAAGAAGATCTTGGCTCCTGGCTTTGGCCTAACCCAGCCCTCACCATTGAGGCCATTTGGGAAGTGAACCAATAGTTGGAAGATTTCTCTCTTTCTGTCTCTGCCCCCCTCTGAAACTCTGCCTTTCAAATAAATAAAAATAAATCTTTATATAAATAAAAAATAACTGGGACCAAACAGGCATCTTTTAAAAAGTCCAAGGGGGTGGGGGTGAGAGGAGATGTGCATTTAAACACCTTCATCTCCAGGAAAAGAGAATAGAGTTCACAGGTTGTTCACAAGCCCAAGACTCATGAGTACAGAGACAAACAAGAGACCATCGGAAGGTCTAAATAAATAAAACAAAGGAGACATTATTCACAGCAAACATATCATTTGACATACTAGTTCCTTCAAAGCTTTTGTTTAATTTGGGGTCCATAAAAGGAACTAGGAAACATGCTGGAACAGGGTGAACGGGGACCCGTCCAAAATGCCAAGCCACATCCTACCCTCCAGAGCCCATCTATGAATTGTAACTAACGTAAGGACCGACAGGAAGCTGTCCCGGCCTGGGTAGGCACTAAATCCAGCGGCAAGTCCCAGAACAGCAAAGGGGAGGGGAGAGGCAGGGAGAGAGACGAGGCAAGGAAGAGGGGGGAGTGGGAACAGACACAGAGAAACAGCAAACGATGCCCCTTGGGCAGATGAGGGCAGGGCTTCAAACCAGGCTGGTACAATCCACAGAACCTCCTGAAACTGGAGAAAGTAAACCCGGCTCTTCCTCTGGGTGCCTGGAGGGAGGCCGGCCCTGCCCCACCTTGATTGCCCTCCTGTGGCCCCCAGAGCTGTAGAAGAATTCCTTGCACGGTTAAAGCCACAGACTGTGATAATTCGCAACCAAAGTCCTGGGAAATGGATACAGGCACCTTGGCCAGGAAAGCAGTAATTGTGAAAAGCCATTCTTGGCCTGTGGTCACTACAGAGCACCTGCGGTCCCTGGAAAACGGGTATTCTTACAGCCACGAGCAGAAGCTTTTGAATTCAATAGACCTGGCCTGATTCCAGTTCTGAAAAGTACGAGATGTGTGATCTAGAACCTTCCTCTTACCCTCTCTGGGTTTCAGTGTCATCTCTAAAAATGTGGGCATTAGAACAGCCCCTGCCTCATGGCACTGCTGGGGGTTGATGAGACCACCCGTGGAAGGAGCACAGCACGGGGAGATAACGGGGAAACAGTCCCCAGCAGGAGCTGGGGCTGAGCCAGCAGCAGGGTGAGTGTCAGGGACCCAAGAAAGAGTAAGCTTGGTGATAGATAACGAAGCCAACATCGATCTCTTTCAATGAGTTTTTCTCAGTACACTTCTTGTCAGTAATTAAAATAATCCCAAGGCCTTGATATCCGCATCTCGTTTTTTAATACTTAAAATTATCAGCTTCGTTCCCACTGTCACACCTAAGCAGTTACTCATTAATTCTCGCAGGAGGAGTTGAATTCCAGCAAATGTGTTCTTGAGATATTCCGATGTCCTGTGGCTATGAAACTGGAATACAACTCATTTGCTCTCTGAAAAACACGAAGGCACCGATTTCCCTTTTCTTTTTCCCATTTTCACTGAGGCATTCTATGAAAATAATAATTGTGTGTATTCAGAGTATACATGTGTATGCTGGGTGTGGGTGCACTCCTGTTGAGGGCACCTAAGATCTGCGCTCTGGGCTGGGTGTTCGGCAGAGCAGCCAAGACTTGGGGCATCCACAACTCACAGAAAGTGCCTGGACTTGAGTCCCGGCTCTGTGCTCAGTTTCAGCTCCCTGCTAATGCACACCTTGGAGTCAGCAGGTTGGATCCCTGCCACCCATGTGAGAGACCTGGACTGAGTTCCTGTCTCCTGGATTCAGCCCAGCCAGTCCCTGCTGTTTCGGTATCTGGGAAGTGAACCGGCAAACGGAGAATAAATATCTATCTATCTCCCTGTGACTTTCCAATTAATTATTTTTTTAATATCTACTCTTGGCAAATTTCAAAGAAGCAATTTGACCTCCAGAACTTAATCATCCTTTAACTCAAATTGTAAACCCTTTGACCACCGGTTCCAATTTCTCCCATCCCTCAGCCCCGGGTAACGTGGTAAATTCTACTCTCTGCATCTGTGAGAGTGACTCTTAGATTCCACCTGAAGTGAAACACCCTGTGTCCCCCTACTTCTGGCTCATTTCATTGGGTAACGTCTTCTGGGCTCATACACACTGTCACACATGGTAGGACTATCATTTGGTTCATGGCTGAGTAATATTCTGTTGTATACGGGCATCATGTTTTCTTTACCCATATACCCACTGATGAAGATTTATGCTGGCTCCATGTCTCGGCTATTGTGAATATGCTGCAACTGTGAGGATAATGATAAGCAGTCTCAGGTCGCTCAGAAAATACTTAAAGGCCATGGTTTTTCAGCTGTAATGTGATTTTGCATGTTATAAGAGACACTATTTACTAAAAATGTTTTATCAGCTGAGCAACGGTCATCGTTCATTCAAATGTGTGGTCAGTACCTACAAGAAAATGGACTGTGAGGTCTAGAAAACACATGAGGTGTGTAAGATATACATACCCCGCGATATGCATAAGATCCACACACCCTGTAATATGCATATGATCCACACACCCCTTGGCCAGCGCCATGGCTTAACAGGCTAATCCTCCGCCTTGCGGCGCCGGCACACCGGGTTCTAGTCCCGGTTGGGGTGCCAGATTCTATCCCGGTTGCCCCTCTTCCAGGCCAGCTCTCTGCTATGGCCCAGGAAGGCAGTGGAGGATGGCCCAAGTCCTTGGGCCCCGCACCCGCATGGGAGACCAGGAGAAGCACCTGGCTCCTGCCTTCAGATCAGCGAGACGCGCCGGCCGCAGCGGCCATTGGAGGGTGAACCAACGGCAAAAAGGAAGACCTTTCTCTCTGTCTCTCTCTCTCTCACTATCCACTCTGCCTGTCAAAAAAAAAAAAAAAAAAAAAAAGATCCACACACCCCGTGATATGCATAAGATTAAGACACCTCATACAGCTGGTTTCTGGGTCTAGATGCTCAGAGAAGATTCTTCATCTCTGACAGCTTAAATGCCTGCCTGGCACAGACATGTGGCCATACCCTGGCCAACCAGGAGCTCTCCTAAATGTGGAATGGGACAGGACTTCAGTCAGGAACGAAAGCCCACATCTCACGGGAATTTTGCAGGATTGATAACAACTAGTTCTTCCTTATAAACTTTATTTTATTTTTTTAAAGATTTATTTATTTATTTGAAAGTCAGAGTTACACAGAGAGAGAAGGAGAGGCAGAGAGAGAGAGAGAAAGTCTTCCATCTGCTGGTTCACTCCCCATTTAGCTGCAACGGCCAGAACTGCACCAATCTGAAGCCGGGAGCCAGAAGCTTCTTCCAAGTCTCCCACACAAATGCAGGGGCCCAAAAACTTGGGCCATCCTCTACTGCTTTCCCAAGCCATAGCAGAGAGCTGGATCGGAAGTGGAGCAGCCGGGTCTCGAACTGGCGCACATATAGGACGCCGGCATTGCAGGCGGCGGCTTTACCCACTACACCACAGCACCAGCCCCCTCTTATAAACCTTAGAAACATTTAAAATTTCCCTAAGCCAATGACTTGAGAGCAAGAATAGAAAAAGGGAAATAGTGAATAAATTGGAATAAAGTGGGATAGTATTTACATCACAAGTAGCTAGCCAGGCAGTCTAAGGTCACATTCTGGACAGACTTCTATCTATGGTTGGAGACACAAGGTCACATTACCATAACCATCTGGTAAACCTAGCTTGCACAACCACAAGCAAAATGACTATAGATAGGAGGTGTCGGACATTATTCAAAGGCGTCCCCTATTCTCATTCTCTCATCTGACTTTATGAACTTAACATACGCAATTTTGACTCAGGGGTCTTCTAAAGCACTTTTTATTTTGCTGAAAACATCAGAGAAGCTAGAACTTCCAGCTGACATTGTTGGTCCTACTTACCCTGTTTAACGAAGACGGAGATGACACAGGTGTTACTGAACATGCCCTCCCATTCCAGGGGCCTTCAAGTTCATGGTTACAAAGCAGCATCCATAAACAGCTCTGGGGGACTTCTCTGGGGCAACATCCTGTCCAAATCTTGAAGTAGTGTTTCCCACAAGTCACACCAAATTAAAAATGATAAAAAAATTAAAAAATTTTCCCATAAGTCACAAAAAATAAAAAAATTAAAAAAAATTAAAAAAAATTAAAAAAGATAAAGGGCCTCCTCCAAAGTCCAGATATGAGGAAGAGCTCAGGACCAGAGGGAAGACCACCATTACTGCAGCTAACTTCATAGACGTGATCATCACCCGGCAAATTGCCTCGGACAAGGATGCAAGGGAACGTGGCTCTCAAGGTTCAGACTCTTCCAGTAGCTTGTCTTCTCACAGGTATGAAACAACTAGCGATGCTATTGAGGTCATAAGTCCTGCCAGCTCACCTGCACCGCCCCAGGAAAAACTGCAGGCCTATCAGCCAGAGATTGTTAAGGCAAATCAAGCCGAAAACGATCCAGGCAGACAGTATGAAGGACCATTACATCACTATCGACCACAGCAGGAGTCACCATCTCCACAGCAGCAGCTGCCCCCTTCCTCACAGGCAGAGGGGATGGGACAAGTGCCCAGGACCCATCGGCTCATCACACTTGCCGATCACATCTGTCAAATTATCACACAGGATTTTGCTAGAAATCAAGTTCCCTCGCAGACTCCCCCGCAACCTCCCACTTCTACATTCCAAAATTCACCCTCTGCTTTGGTGTCAACGCCTGTGAGGACTAAAACATCAAGTCGTTACAGCCCCGAGTCCCAGTCTCAGTCTGTTCACCATCAGAGACCAGGTTCCAGAGTTTCTCCAGAAAATCTTGTGGATAAATCCCGGGGAAGCAGGCCTGGAAAATCCCCAGAGAGGAGTCACGTCTCTTCAGAGCCCTACGAGCCCATCTCCCCACCCCAGGTTCCAGTTGTGCATGAGAAGCAGGAAAGCATGCTGCTCTTGTCTCAGCGGGGAGCTGAGCCTTCGGAGCAGAGGAGTGATTCCCGCTCACCAGGCAGTATTAGCTACTTGCCTTCATTCTTCACCAAGCTTGAAAACACATCACCCATGGTTAAATCAAAGAAGCAGGAGATTTTTCGTAAGTTGAACTCCTCTGGTGGAGGTGACTCTGATATGGCAGCAGCTCAGCCAGGAACTGAGATCTTTAATCTGCCAGCGGTTACCACATCAGGCTCAGTTAGCTCTCGAGGCCATTCTTTTGCTGATCCTGCCAGTAATCTTGGTCTAGAAGACATTATCAGGAAGGCACTCATGGGGAGCTTTGATGACAAAGTAGAGGAGCACGGAGTGGTCCTGTCGCAGACTGTGGGAGTAGTGCCTGGTGGCGCCAGCACATCAGTTGTGACCAGTAGTGAGACACAGAGAGAGAGGAAGGGGACCCATCACCTCATTCAGGAGGCGTTTGCAAACCAAAGCTGATTAGCAAGTCAAACAGTAGGAAATCAAAATCTCCCATCCCTGGGCAGGCCTACCTGGGAAGTGAACGGCCCTCTTCGGTCTCCTCTGTGCATTCCGAGGGGGACTACCACAGGCAGACGCCAGGGTGGGCCTGGGAAGACAGGCCATCTTCAACAGGCTCAACACAGTTCCCTTATAACCCCCTGACACTGCGGATGCTCAGCAGCACGCCACCAACACCGATCGCATGTGCCCCCTGTGCTGTGAACCAGGCAGCTCCTCACCAACAGAACAGGATCTGGGAGCGAGAGCCCGCCCCGCTGCTCTCAGCACAGTACGAGACACTGTCGGACAGTGACGACTGAACCACACAGACGGGGGACATGGCATGGGGAGGGGCTCGTTCTCGGGTATTTTAATTGCAAGTCAAAAACCTGCCCATATGATTTGTGCCCAGAGACTTTTCAGGAGAGCCAGGGCCATAGATGATGGAGAAATGATGGAAATTCATTTGGAGCATCAAACGGGAAGAAACAGAAAATAGCCTTTGATACGCCGCAATTCAGTGGATTCTAATAGTGGAGGGTTGAAATGTAGAGTTTTTAAAAGTGGACAATTCCTGTTCCTACATCTGTTTGTAAAGAAAACCATAATGTCTTTAAATCACTCATGTAAATAGATGACCTTTTTGCAGTGTAAAAAAAAAAAAAAAAATGAAGACTTGTCCCACTCACTGGACATGAATTCAGTCATTCATTAAGACTTTATAAACACTCATAATCTGCTTATCAATTGGGGGCATTTGAGGAGGGGCTTGTTTTTATTTTCCAACTGCCCATCAGAAAGACCTTGGATAAATGGAAGTATTTTACAATCAATTCAAAGAATCAGTGTGTGCTAGACACCAAGGATTTAATCTAATCTTGCCTTGATCTCCAATTTTTTCAGATTAAGGAACAAATTGGTTAATTTCTAAGATAATCAAGATTGAAAGAAAACGGACACAACTTTGTAGTTCAGATAATACAATACACTGTTGAACAAGAAATTATAATGGAAGGTTTTTTAAAAAGATACACAAGTTACAAAACTAGTCAGCTTTCCACTGAAATAAATGAGATACATCTTTTTTCACTTATCATTTCTCTACATCTCGACTGTGTCTCGAAGGATGTGGTGACCTACACAGAACTGATGCTCTCGTGGTGAGAATTCACAGCACCCAGAACTGGGAGCCCTTGGGGAGGAAAAGCCACCCCTGCACAGGCTCCCTGCAGCTGCGAAACGGAACAGGAATGTGCCTGTCTTAAGACAAGAAGGGGGCTCCCCCCACCACGTTGTCCCCAGAAAATGAGGGCTCCACAGAGGGACTGGGGTTGTAAGCCGTTCATCTCTTTTCAAATAGTGAGTTTATTCCCTTCAATACTCACTACAGGCACACCTACAAATGACTAAAAATTTAAAAAAAAAAAATCTGGAAATCTCTGCTAACATCTCAACTGTGCAAAGAGAGTATCTTGCCCATCCATTCAGCAGCAAGTCCCCAACTCTGCGTATTCACAAATGTGGAACGTCTATGTAGGACAGAAACATTTGACCCGGTTTAACCTCCCCGAGATATAAATATTTCTAATTTGTAGTCTGGTCACAAGCTTCCAACCTGGATCTGGGCTGACAGAAGCTGTCTGACCTTGAGCAAGTCCGTACTCCTGAGTCTCAATTTTTCTACCTCAAAGATCTGATCTCCATGAGCAGTGGTTAAGCAAACCCCTTGGAGAACCTGTTCTTTGGCACGGAGCCACTCCACATAAACACTGCCAATTATGATCCGTTTGATGGCATACAAAAGCGGTCCCAGGTCCCAGGTGAAAAACAACTGGTGCCCAACAGACACATGAGAACATGCTTAGGATCACTAGCCAGCAGGGGAATGCAAATCAAAACCTCAATGAGGTCTCACCTCACCCCAGTTAGAATGGATTGCACACAGAAATCAACAAACAACAAATTCTGGTGAGGATGTGGGGAAAAGGTACCCCTAACCCACTGTTGGTGGAATGTAAACTGGTGAAACCACTATGGAAATCAGTTTGGAGATATCTCTGAAATTTGAAATATAGCCCTACCATATGACCCAGCGATCCCACTCCTGGGAATTTACCAAAGGGAAACAAAATAAGCAAATAAAAGAATCATCTGCACCCCAATGTTTATTGTAGCTCAATTCACAATAGCTAAGAAATGAATCAACCTAAATGTCCATCAACTGAAGGCTGGATAAAGAAATTATGGGATGTATTCTATGGAATACTACACAGTGGTTTAAAAAAAAATGAAATCCAGTCCTTTGCAACAAAATGGATGAATCTGGAAAACACCATACTTAGTGAAATAAGCCAGTCCCAAAGGGACAAATCCCATGTGTTCTCCCTGATCTGTGATAGCTAATAGAGCACCTAAAAGGAAACCTGTAGAAGTGAAATTGACACTTTGCGAAGTGATGACTTGAACAGCCCTTGTCTTGACTGTTAAGGAACAAGTTTTTGGGTTTTTTTGTTTGTTTGTTTGTTTCCTTAATGGAGAACGGGACTGGACTGGAAATGGGAGAGCAGGAGCTGGCGCGCAGGAGTGGGGATGGAGGGTGGGTATGATGGGAAGAATCACTATATTCATAAAGTTGTACTTACAACATCTGCACTCATTAAATAAATGATTTCTTTGGGAAAAAATAAGATACATAAAAGATACATAGATGGGAAGGAAGAAATAAAGCTATCTTTGCTCAATAAATAAATGAATAAAGTAGTAGAGCTAAAAAAAAAAAAAATGGTTCAGCAGGTAAAGTCACCTCCCGCAAAGCCAGCATCCCATTTGAATGCTGGTTTGAATCCCAGTTGCTCCACTTCCAATCCAGTTCCTTGCTAATAAGCCTAAGAAAGTATCTGAAGGTGGCCCAAATGCTTGGACCCTTGAAACCCATATAGATATTTTTTAAAAACCCATGTGAATATTTTTAAAAAAGAATCTCCATGGGGCCGGCACTGTGGCATAGCAGGTAAAGCCACCTCCTGCAGCGCCAGCATCTCATATGGAAGCCGGTTCAAGTCCCAGCTGCTCCACTTCTGATTCAGCTCTCTGCTATGGCCTGGGAAAGCAGAAGATGGCCTAAGTCCTTGGTCCCCTGCATCCACGTGGGAGACTCGGAAGAAACTGCTGGTTACTGGCTTCAGATTGGCACAGCTCTGTCCATTGCAGCCAACTGGGGAGTGGACCAGTGGATGGAAGATCTCTCTCTCTCTCTCTCTGCCTCTCATTCTCTGTGTAACTCTTTCAAATGAATAAATAAGTCTTTAAAAAATAAAAATAATCTCCTTGACACCTCCAGAGCTAAAACTGCTCAGAACAACCTATACTGTATCTTACTGTGCATGTTATATATGAAACCATGTATATATTACATGTACATGTACATTACATGTTCATAATATACATATGGTATATACTATCATTATATTATGTTCATGGACTATAATTACTGTATTATGCCTACATCTCCCTATATTCATTATACCTGTGCTTGGGCCTTAAGTGTAGACACAGATTGGCAGAACTCAAAGTAGCTGGATCACATTCTGCCACATGTTTTAGTACTTTAGACCTACATTTTTCAATGACTTAGGCTAATAAAAATGTATTCCTTGAGTGACTGAGAATTTGATCTCTCTCATTTGTAGGAGCTGCTCCAGCTTGGTGGAGAGCCAGGCCCACAGCAGACATGGGTGGGCAGAAAGAAAGCTTAATGAAAACAATACCATCAAGTCACCCCACTCTGTCACATGTCATGCTAATGAATGCATGTATACACAAGGTCAAAAAGTAAGTAAAAAATGGAAATAAAAGACAAGTCTATTTTGATGCAGAAAGTTTCTGAAACCGACATGTAGTTTTTCATAATATGCATTTCCATAAACCTTTCGAACATTCTTCACATCCATCATGGATTTCATTTTTTTTTTATGCACCCAAATAAACCTATCTTTGAATTCCTCCTTCCACAAACTTTTGGAAGCATCTTCATATCTGAAGCTATGCACTGAGATCATTAGCACTAAGTAGAAATGTGGCAATCAGTGCTATCCCTTAGTAGTTGAAAAGTGATATTAAACCTATTAAACTTGACCTAGGGAAACACTACATATACATTCATAAACTTCTAGAACTCAGCCCCAAAGAGGAAGATGTCTGAAAAACCACTTATATGGAGTTGGTGGAAGATTGCAGCCCGTCAGAAGAAAGATTATTATATTAAATGAAAATAATTTAAATTAGGGAAAAATAATGAGCTGGAACAGGAAAGCTGTTGACAACCCTCATTATTCTGTTATTGCTCTTCCACAGCCCACAAACTCTCCACCTCCACGCTTCAGCCCATGCTCAAATATAAGCTCCATCGGGAAAAGGACTTCCATCTGCTGTGTTTATTGGTAAATCCTAGACAGGTAGAACATTGTCTCACTTGTTGGAAGAATGAAACTAAGTTCTTCAAGCGATCCAAAGACATCACAGCAGCTGTGACTTCCTACAGTTATCTAGATGTTATCAGACAAAAATGAAAAAGTGCCTTCCCAAATCCGCTGTTTACCACCTCGTAAACACCTGCCTAGCTAAACAGTAGGTTCTGGAGCTTCTCACAGAGCCCCAGAGCCACCAGACACTGAATCCTAAGCTTCCAACATCATTAATTTTCAAAAGCAGGAAATGAGATCTGATTTTAACTATTAAAAATTAGCCACCATGTAGATGGTCCAAAGAAAGATGACCTAGATCCTGGTCTGTAGTCAAATGTAAGAAGCCAAAGAGACTAAAGAGAAAACTTCATAATAATGACCAAGAAAAGGGATCAAATGTCAAGAAAACAAATATTTGATTCATAATACATCACAAAGTCAGCCCAACCTGAAAGAAGCCTTAACATCGGAGCTAAAGATACAAGGTAGTGGAAGTGGCACCTGGTTTTAATCAAATGTTTTCATGAAACATTAGATGCTGTCATTTCATAGCTACTCCAGAGATAAAAGTGAAAACATGCTGACCTACCACATGATTAACTGACATTAGGATTCACGGAGTGAACTCAGAAATGAAGCCTATGCTTGCATCCTCACAACGCTGTTAGAAAGAACTAGAGACAGAAAAATTCCAGCCGTCAGCTACACGAAGGCTTTTCTTGACCCTGACATCAATCTATATGACTGATTTTAAAGTCAATTAATACTTTATTATCCTATAGTTATATTTATACGAGATAGGCTTATAATACTGTGTTACATAGGCTTATAAGAATGTGTAAGACTAAATGTAGCCATATTTATTTCAGTTTTGCAAGAGAATGCGCTCTCCCCAAGTGCTAGGCTGACAAAATCAATAATCCCATTGGCCATGGCTTGGTCATCAGAGGAACTGGGACAGAACTGTCAAAGTCAGCAAAGACGTCCAAGACCACTGCGCAAGCTACACTTAGTGCCTTGATCCTGTGTCTCCCGCAGCCTTCTCCAAGAGTTCACGCTATCAACAAAGGGAGACCCAAGGGGACTGGTAACAACCCAAACAAAGTACTCACCCCCTTTCAGGCACTGCCCTAGGCTGTTGTATGTCACCAGTTACTAATGAGGCAAATGTGTTCAAGGTCACCCAGTGAGTCAGCGGCATTCTGGGCCCCAAGGTCACGCTCTCAATCGCCACAAACATGGGCTCCGAGGAAGGAGCAACTGCCCATTTCACCTCCTTTCCCACCTCCAGGGCCTCCGAGCTAAGGTTATTTCCTTATCCAGCATCATTTCAGCCCTGAGAATAAAACCAGGATAAACGGGAGATCACTCAGCTTCTTCTGCCAGAACAGACACACCTGGTCCATCAGGTCAAACCCAACCCATAAAGCCTGCTATGTGGGGTGCAAAAGTGCATTACCCCATGAGACCAGGTACACCTATCCGATGAAGACAGAGGCACAAACAGCAACGAACTAAAATAAGAAATTGGGCTGTCTCTGGGCTGACCACCCCTGTGACCCAGAACAGCTGTGCTCTAGTTCTTCTCCACCTTGGTTTGTGCAGCACGTGTGGCCAGAGCCCTTGCTCCACTGCCATGATCCTCTCCTTTTCTAAGACTCCTGCCCCGGGTACTCTTCTGAGAAAAACCATGCCAGGCCTTCCCAGCACCTGGCCCTAGGGAGATGTCCAATCTAACAAACTGCATTAAATGCAACCTTCATTTGCTCTCTTCCTTTTCAGAGTGTTTAGCAACGATCCAGGAAAAGTACAAAAGAAAAAATCTCCAAGAGTTTAATCTTTAGCTCCTCTTTGAATCACCAAAAAGCAAGTACAGTGGAGAAAGTCATATAACGAAAAATGCAAGCTTCCTCCCAATCAAACCACCATTTTATGTTGCCAGTCCAACAGAAAAGTGTTTTTTTTTAAAGATTTATTTATTCAAAAGGCAGAGTTACAGAGAGGCAGACAGAGAGAGAGAGGGAGAGAGAGAGAGAGAGAGAGAGAGAGAGAGAGAGAGAGAGAGATCTTCCATCCATTAATTCATTCCCCAGATGCCCATAATGGCCAGAGCTGTGCTGATCTGAAGGCAGGAGCCAGGAGCTTCTTCCAGGCCTCCCATGAGGGTGCAGGGGCCCAAGCACTTGTGCCATCTACTACTGCTTTTTCAGGCCATAGCAGAGAGCTGGATCAGAAGTGGAGCAGCCAGGACTCAAACCAGCGCTCATATGGGATGCCAGCACTGCAGACAGCAGGTTTACCGACTATGCCACAATGTTGGCCCCAGAGAAAAGTGTTTTTACATGATGCTGAAAGCAAATCACTCCAGAGTAGATTTTTTTTTCCACGACTTGATTCAACCCCAGGATCTCTCATGGCACTCAGTGCCTGGGCACATAAATAAATCAAAGACATCATTGACCTAAATAAAGTGATTAGCACATTGCACACTTGGGGGATTATAATGTGACATGCTTATATTCTGCATAGACCACATACATGAGAACAAAATCAAACATCCTTGTCTCAGAGAGATTTCAATTTTCAGTCTCATTTTTATGTCAAATTTGAAAAAGTAACCCCAATAAGAAATCTCACTTGAATCGTACGAAGCAGAAGCTCTGTTTATTTCTTACATTCTTATCTAAATCTTCATTAATGCAACCACCAGATCAACTGGAAATGTATCAAGAACTGTTCACTGTAGAGAAGAGTTGAAAGTTAAGGACAGGGACTGGCATTGTGGTGCAGCAGGTTAGGGCGCCACTCATGACGCCAGTACTCCACATGGAAACACAGGCTCAAGCACCAGCTACTCTACTTCCAATCCAGCTCCCTGTTAATATGCCTGGGAAAGCAGTAGATGATGGCTGAAATACTTGTATCTCTATCACCCACAGGAAGACGGGATGGAGTTCCAGGATCCTGGCTTCAGCCTGGCCCAATCTCAGTCACTGCAACCATTTGGGGAGTGAAAGAGCAGGTAGAAGGTGTCTCTCTCCCGACTCACCCACCCACCCCACCGGCTCTGTGTGTGTGTGTGTCTGTCACTCTTTCAAAATCTTCAAAAAAAAAAAAAACTTTAAGGATGGAGGTGGACATTCAGTCTAGCAGTTAAGACGACACTTAAGATGAATGTATGGGGCTGGTGCTGTGGCCTCTGCCTGTAGCACTGGCATCCCATAGGAGTGCCAGTTCGAGTCCCAGCTGCTCCTCTTCCAATCCAGCTCTATGCTATGGCCTGGGAAAGCGGTAGAAGATGGCCCAAGTACTTGAGCCCTTGCACCCATGTGGGAGACCTGAAAGAAGCTCCTAGCTCCTGGCTCCTGGCTTCAGATCAGCTCAGCTCCAGACATTGTGGCCATGTGGGGAGTGAATTAGCAGATGGAAGACTTTTCTCTTTGTCTCTCCCCTCCCTCTGTAACTCTACCTCTCAAATAAAATAAGATCTTAAAAAAAAAAGAATGCATCCCATATCAGAGTGCCTGGATGCACTCCTAAAACTAGTTTCCCGCTAATACACACCCTGAGATGCAGAAGGTAATGGAGACCTGAACTGAGTTCCCAGCTCCCTTTCTCATAGATAGATAGATACATGCATACATACATACATACATAGACATACCAGCAGATAGTTGGGTTTTAATTTTTGCCTGTGAGTTACAGAAAGTAGGGATAGTTGGGCAGTGTTTCTTTAGCAACACCTGACAGTCAGCCCTCCTCTCTGCCACCCTGATCGCCACAGTGGCTCCATCCTGTACTCGCCACATGGCACAGGTGAGGATTGGGACAGTTTGAAAATCAGGTGCTTATCTGAAACCCAGCTTGGCCAACGCAGTAGTCTCCAGGAGTAAATTACCAATCAAGATGCCAGCAGAGTTCTAGGGAGCAGTGTTTATCTCATACACACACTCAAGGTAACGTGATATCCACAAAAGGCCTTGCCGGGAACCGGCATGGTGCCACTCATGGTATCCTGTGCACACTTCAGTTCTTAGCCTTCACTGGTTTTGAGCAGAGCCGTAAAATCCTGTGCCTTTTCTTCTTTCAACTGCAAAGATGTGTTCAACACTGACTTGGTCCTAAATGAACAGGAACTTCCTGCCCATCTAAACTCTAAGTAAGCCATTGTCCCAACACCAGTGGTTAGGAAAAAGGGCTAAAATCACTACAGCTTCTTCTTAGTCATTTTACATACACAGTAGAAGGATGTAAGCCCCGTCCAGGGCATCAAAAACATGAGGCCAAGATCTGAGGCCAGCAGACAGGTCTTCTGGGTAGGGCCCTACTCGAGGAGCAATGTGGAAGACTCATTGATGAGATCAGTTAGCTGTGCACATGCCCATTTCCCAGGTGAATAAGCTGAGGCACAGAGAAGCTGCATAACGACACCTTCGGCTGATAAATCAAGGGAGATTTGACCCCAAAGTCCATGATAGCTCTATTTCACACTGACTTCCTTCAAAACACTGGCAGCCAGTGGTGAAAACAAGGCATTCTCCAAAAATGATGGTATCTCTCCAGCCCGATGGAATAGGCACTTTGAGAGCACACTGGCCTGAAGCCACAGGAAACACTGGGAGGGGCCCAGGCCTGGGACAGGACACCTGGCTCCTCACCCCAACTTATCAGCCACGTGATGTCAATCAAGTGATTCATTCTCAGCGTAACGTGGTGAATGACTTGGCCTTAATTTTCCCTTTAACTTTAATAACAGAAGGATACTTCCAAAAATTCATGAAAAGAATAGATGTAAAACATGTCTGTTTTCGTGAAAAGAATCTTGAAATACATACATAGTGTTTTCATAATATGCACTTTTCATGAACTTTTTAAAGATTTCTTATTTGCAGTTTTAAATCTCTAAAGAAATGAAAAGGGAAAAAACTTGCACTCTGAAAAAAAAAAAAAGACTATATATAACTATTCCAGTGACCAAACTTTCAAATTCTTTATCATGAGAAGTAGAACAGCCTCTCTCCAGTTAAAATCAAGCTTCAGGTCAGAACTTTAATTTGTGGAAGATCTACTGAGAACGAGTTTTATCAGGTCACACATCACTGAGCAGTACAAACCCCATTAGGGCTGATTTTCTCTTGCAGGAAATATAATAGCTAAGGCTAAGGGCCGCCTAGTGTAACTGTGAAGGCCTATGCAAACTAAGAAAGAAGCCATCACAACATGACCGAAGTCCATATCCTTAGGAAACTAATCAAGGTAAGAAAAAGACTTCAAGGGGCCAGTGCTGTGGGTTAAGCCACCTTCTGCAGCACCGGCATCCCACACGGGTGCCAGTTTGAGACCTGGCTCCACTTTAGATCCAGCTCCCTGTTAATGCACTGGGAAAGCTGTGAGGGATGGCCCAGGTGCGTGGGCCCCTGTACCCACGTGGGAGACCCAGAAGAAGCTCCTGGCTCCTGGCTTTGGACTGGCCCAGATACAACCATCAAGGCCATTTTAGGGGGTTACCCAGTAGATGAAAGGCCTCTCTTGTTCGCTTCGCTTCGCTCTCTCTCTGCCTCTGCCTCTCCTCTCTGTAACTCGGTCTCTCAAAAACATTTTTGAAAATAAAGAAAAAGAAAAGGAATTCAAGATAGCAAACCTTGCCAGGTTTAAGATACTAATTAAAGAACGATTCAGCAGAATGTCATAGTGCCAGGGGATTCCAAGAAAGACAATCTTTGTTCCAAGGCTCGGTCAAGAACTCCACCAATGTCCAAGCCAGATTACAACATGAGTTGGCCAACCCCATAGCTCCATGGAGAGCTGTGGAAATGGGTGTTGCAATCAAAAAAAGAGATTTAAAACAGGCCACTAACACCAGCAATAAATATTTGTAAAGAAATTCTGTAAAGCATCTATTAGAAAATATAATATTGGGAGGAAACCTATTGGCAGCAGTGTAGTTGAAAACTATTTAGACAAATGAATGCATGTTGACTGTGAATCATTAGAATGCAATATTAAGGCAGTGACAAAGGATGCCCAAATGTTAGCATCAGGTATGATAAGTCTACAGAAGCAATGCTGAACTGGATTTGAAGTTGAACTAAACAGGGCCTAACAGAAGTTCCTGCCACTGTTAGCGCTGCAGTCATCTTTGACGCGGGTTGGAAGGATAGTTAGAAACGCTCTGGGTCTTTCCCTACATCGTGGCGCCACATCCCCTTTCCTTCGCTGTTCATGCAGACCTAGGCCTGAGTCAGGCTGCCTGAATGTCTGCAACCTCCCACTAGCTGATCTTTCTTTGCTAACCTCAGTCCTAGCCATTGTGCATGTCAGCTCAATATACTACATCATGCCGCCATTTCATCCCAACTCTAGTCTAAAACCAGAAGATTTTTGAGCCTACCTGGCTCCGTCCCAATCCAGACCCAGGAGTCTGCCTTGCCTCCTCCCACCCTCTGCTCTTCCTCCCTTCCATGACCTCAGCATTCCCCTTGCTCACTCTGCAGAAGTCCCACCTCCCTACCTCAGTTCACAGCATTCTCTGAGAATACTCCCCTCTCCCTCCTTCACTTCACTCCTTCTCCTTTACCTCCCTTTTCTGTCAACATTGCACGAGCACCTCAGGAAACCCTAGTAAGAATCATTGGCATTTCTCCCACCCCTCTATCCAAAAACAATTGACGTGGTTCATGGTAAAAAGCACAGCCGGAGTGGAACAAACACCCACAAATATTTTGTCAGTAACCTAAGACTTGACACAAATAATAAAGATGAACAAGAGTAGATATGTAGATATCATATTTTTCAGATTTATTTATTTATGTATTTATTTGAAAAGTGGAGTGACAGAGCAGGAGAGACAGAGAGCTCTTCTGGTTCACTCCCTAAATGGCTGCAATGGCCAGCGCTGGTCCAGGCCACAGTCAGGAGCTCAGAGTATAATCCAGGTCTCCCATCTTGGTAGCAGAAGCCCAAGTGCTTGGGTTGTCTTCTGCTGCTTTGCCAGGCACATTGGCAAGGAGCTGAATCAGAAGCACAGCATCTGGGGTGCAAATCAACATTCAGATATGGGGTGCTGCATCACAAGCAGTGGCTTAACCTGCTATGCCACAACGCTGAACCCAGAAATCATATTTTAAAAAGCTAAATTTAGAAGAGAGATATCTGCATCTCAATTCACAATTGCAGCTCAATTCACAATAGCTAAGACATGGGATCAACCTAAATGCCCATCAACAGAAGACTGGATAAAGAAATTATGGGATATGTACTCTGGAATACTACATAGCGATAAAAATTGAAATCTGGTCATCTGCAACAAAATGGAGGAATCTGGAAAACATCATGCTGAGTGAAATAAGCCAGTCCCAAAGGGACAAATATCATATGTTCTCCCTGATCAGTGACAACTAACCGAGCACCTAAAAGGAAACCTGTAGAAGTGAAACTGACATTTTGAGAAGCAATGACTTGATCAGCCCTTGTTCTGACTGTCGAGGAACAGCTTACTATTTTATTCTTTTTAGTATTTTCTTTTTCTACTTAATACCATTGATTCTTTTTTTTTTCACTATGTGTTGCTATATGGCGGCAAACTGTTGAAATCGTTACCTAATATATACTAAACTGATCTTCTGTATATAAAGAGAATTGAAAATGAATCATGATGTGATTGGAAGGGGAGAGGGAGCGGGAAAGGGGAGGGTTGCGGGTGGGAGGGAAGTTTTGGGAGGGGGAAGCCATTGTAACCCATAAGCAGTACTTTGGAAATTTATATTCATTAAATAAAAGTTTAATTTAAAAAAAAATACCATTGATTCAACTCTTTAATTAACATACAATTATTCTTAGGTGTTTAAACCCAACTGAAAATTGATACCTGTTAAAAATAAGAGTGGAAATAAGAGAGGAGGAGATATACAGTTCAGCACATGCTCCCTTAGACTTATCTCTAAGGGTAAAGCTAAAAATGTGCCATGGGACTCCAAATCCCAATAAGTTGGCAGGTACCAATGCCACCTTACTAGTTAACGTGATAAGTTTAAGTTCTGATCATAAAGATAGGATTAAGTGTCAAAGGGGTCACATAAGACCAGTGTCTGCTAAAAATAATTGATAGAATTAAAAAGGAAAGAACGATCCAACATGGGAAGCAGGATACACAGCAGACTCATAGAATGACAAATGCCCTAAGCAGCACTCTGGCCTCAGAATCAGCCCTTAAGGCATTCAGATCTGGCATGGAAAGCCAAGACATTATGGCAAAAAATGACCTTAATGAAAGATCTCTGTGAGTGAGATCCCAGTGGAAAAGAACAGGCCATCAAAGAAGGAGGTATCTTTCTCTGAAGGAAGGAGAGAACTTCCACTTTCTTTTTTTTTTTATCTTTTATTTAATGAATATAAATTCCCAAAGTACAGCTTATGGATTACAATGGCTTCCCCCCCCCCATAACTTCCCTCCCACCCGCAACCCTCCCCTTTCCCACTCCCTCTCCCTTCCAATCACATCATGATTCATTTTCAATTCTCTTTATATACAGAAAATCAATTTAGTATATATAAGGATTTCAACAGTTTGCCCTCACATAGCAACACAAAGTGAAAAAATACTGTTGGAGTACTAGTTATAGCATTAAATAACAGTGTACAGCACATTAATGACAGAGACCCTACATGATATTTTTTTTTAAAAATTTGACTAATTTTCTATGTAATTTCCAATTTAACACCAAGTTGGTTTTTTTTTTCATTTTCAATTATCTTTATATACAGAAGATCAATTCAGTATATACTAAGTAAAGATTTCATCAGTTTGCACCCACACGTAAACACAAAGTGTAAAAATACTGTTTCAGTACTAGCTATATCATTACTTCACATTGGACAACCCATTAAGGACAGATCCCACATGGGACGTAAGTACACAGTGACTCTTGATGTTGATTTAACAATTTAACACTCTTGTTTATGGCGTCAGTAATCTCCCTAGGCTCTAGTCATGGATTGCCGAGGCTATGGAAGCCTTTAGGGTTCGCCGACTTCGATCTTATTCCGACAGTCATAGTCAAAGTGGAGAGAGAACTTCCACTTTCATTATGGCCTTGTAAGGTCAGAGTTTGTGAACTCAAGAGGTTTCCATAGCCTTGGCAGCTAATGACAAGAGTCTTAGGTGATTACTAACATTATAAATAAGAGTGTCAATTGTTAAATCAACAGGAGTCACTGTGCACTTGCTCCCCATGTAGGACATCTATCATTAATGTGTTGTACTATAAGAATTAACGGTAAAACTAGTCTTCAAACAGTACTTTATACTTTGTATGTCTGTGTGGGGTGCAAACTGTTGAAATTTTTATTCAGTATAGAGTTTATCTTCTGTATATAAAGATAACTGAAGGGGCCAGTGCTGTGGTGCAGCAGATTAACACCCTGGCCTGAAGCACCAGCATCCCATATGGATGCCGGTTCGAGACTCAGCCACTCCACCTCTCTGCTATGGCCTGGGAAAGCAGCAGAGGATGGCCCAAGCCCTTGGGCCCCTGCACCCACATGGGAGACCCAGAAGAAGCTCCCTGGCTCCTGGCTCCTGGCTTCAGAACAGCGCGAGCTCTGGCCATTGCAGCCAACTGGGGAGTGAACCATCAGATGGAAGACCTCTCTTTCTCTCTCTCTGCCTCTCCTCTCTCTGTGTAAATCTGGCTTTCAAATAAATCTTTAAAAAAATAAAGATAACTGAAAATGAATCTTAATGAATAATGGGATGGAAGAGGGAGTAGAAGATGAGATGGTTTGTGGGGGGAGGGTGGCTATGGAGGGGAAGAACCGCTATAATCCAAAAGTTGTACTTCTGAAATTTATATTTATTAAATAAAAGTTTTCTATTAAAAAAGCTAAATTTAGAAGAATTTCAACTATTGAGCTCAAAAACTAGCTCTAGGCATTGAATCAATGCAAACGATTCAACATGATATATGAAGTAGTTTTGAATATAAATCTTATACAAATTCATCAGTAGAGGTTCAATTTTCTCAACTGTGAACTCAAAACAAATTTCCATATGTATCTTTACATTAAGGACATTTATCAACATGATGGATATATCCTCAACAGCTGCTTTAAATGAAGTAAAACCCACATAGCTACTTCTTAACCCTCAATAAAAACTGAGGGGGGCTGGCGCTGTGGCGCAGTGGGTTAATGCCTTGGCCTGAAGCGCCAGCATCCAATATGGGCGCTAGTTCAAGACCCGGATGCTCCACTTCAAACCCAGCTCTCTGCCATGACCTGGGAAAGCAGTAGAAGATGACCCAAGTCCTTGGGCCCCTGCACCTGCGTTGGAGACCAGGAAGAAGCTCCTGGCTCCTGGCTCCAGATCGGCACAGCTCCAGCCGTTGCGGTCAAGTGGGGAGTAAACCAGCGGATGACAGAAAGCCTCCCTCTCTCTGCCTCTCCTTATCTCCTTCTCTCCTGTGTACTCTGACTTTCAAATAAGTAAAGAAATAAATAAATAAAATCTTAAAAAAAAGAAAAGAAAAAGGGTCGCAAGGCACCCTCTAGATACAGAAATGCATCTGCCCCAAAAAACAGCATCTGGACTGGACCACTCTGAAAGGCAACACAGAAAACTGAAATAAAGGACATGATGTGTGAGGCTGCAGAGAGTTTCCATCAAACCAATGCCCTTGGGAACACCAAGCCTGGCACTATAGTCACAAAGATATTGGGCGCAGACGGACACTGTCAACGACTGTTACATAAACTGCCCATGGTCGCACGAGGGTTCAGATAGTCATCGCCAGTACTTCTGCTCTGTACATCTCTTTGGTTCTATGCTTCCAGAATTTGGGGCACAGTTATTCTATAGAATTTCCTCCCAACAAATGACAGCCATTTAGGAGTTTTGTGCCCCCCCACTACTCCAGTACATTTTCTGACAAGGTCATCGTCTATTAAAATGAAAGCCGAGATATTTCCATACAGCTTAATGATTTTCAACAACAGAACTACTTTTTTTAATATTTATTTATTTGAAAGGCAGAGTTACAGAGAGAGAGGGAAAGACAGAGGGAGAGATCTTCCATCCACTGGTTCACTCCTGAAAGCTTACAATGGTGCCAGGACTAGGCCAGGCCAAAGACAGGAGCTTCATCAGGGTCTCCTACATGGGTACAGGGGCCCACGCACTTGGGCATCTTCTGCTGCTTTCCCAGGCACATTATCAGGGAACTGGATCAGAAGTGGAGAAGCCGGGACACAAACCAGTGCCAATATGGCAATGCTGGCATCGCAGGTGGCGGCTTTACCTGCTACGCCACAATGCCAGCCCCCTCAACAGAACTTTATTAAGTTTACAATTAAAAAGATAGAGTAGGGGGAAGCATTTTGGCCTAGAGGTTAGGACATCCACGTCCTCTATCAGAGTGCCTGGGTTTGAGTCCCAGCTCCACTCCCAATTCCAGCTTCCTGCCAATGCAGATCCTAGGAGGCAGGAGAAGATGGCTCGAGTGGTTGAGTTCCTGCCATCCCCATGGAAGACCTGGATTGAGTTCCTGCCTCCATCTCCACTGCAGGCATTGGTGCAGGAAAGCAGATTTGCCATTCTCACTCTTGCTCTCACTCGCTTGCTCTCTCTCCTTTCCCCTCCTCTCTCTCTCCACCTCAATCTTTCAAATAAATAAATAAATGTTTTGAAAAAGAGGGTGCATGGGGACATCAGCAGGGAGTGGTCATTTGCTCTTTAACAGTTGTAACAAGAAACCCAGCCTCCACTTAGGAACGTGAGCAAATCCATTTGTTAATTGGGTTATGGAGGGACACAGTGAAGATTTCACATCAGAGAACTGAGGCCATATCAGAGTTAACAAAATAGATGTGCTACAGCATTAAGCTTCTGAAGCCCAAACCCATGCCAAACAGCATCTTTCCCTTCATTGAAACCTATGCATTTTATGGAATTGAGACAGTTTTGAGTTCACACTCACAACTGTGTCTCCTGTTCACACAAGGAGTTATGATCAAGAGGATCCAGCCAGAAGAGGCACTGCTGTTTCAACTGCCTTGACCTCCTAATCAGAGGTCTTTCTGAAAGGCTCGTGTTCCCTGCCACCCAGGTACCTGACTTTTACTCGTTCAACCCTGGCTGATGTGGGCACTTGGGGAGGGAACCAGTAAAAGAAGCATCTCTCTCTCTCTCCCTCCCTCTCAACTAAATGAAAATAAATAAACAAAAAATTCAAAAGCCTTTTATACTTGCTCAAGGAAAACATCACTGCCGGGGACACTGCATGTAGCATTTTGGGTCCCAGTAAGTAAAGGAGTGGCTTCTGCTATCCAGATCCATAAGGAATATACATCCTGAACACAAAACAAGACTATTAGAAGTAGCTAAGACAGAGCACATGGAGAGAGGTTCATGCAACTTTTTTCTAGAACAAACGTTGTCCACAACACGTAAGTGGAGAGCTCTTGCTAAGTGGGTATGAGAATGTGGCAGGCGTCCACTCCAGGATGGTTAGGATCAACTCAAGCGTGCCAGTCCTGGTTCAGAATGCAGAGTGATACCAATATCCTGCCTTCCACCAAAGGCTGCTGATGGACGGTTCCCCAGGGAGCCTGCATCATCCAGACACCATTAAAGTTCTCGTAATCCTTGCCAGCCATCAGGAAATCATGA
The DNA here is from genome assembly GCF_033115175.1 of Lepus europaeus. Classification (NCBI taxonomy): domain Eukaryota; kingdom Metazoa; phylum Chordata; class Mammalia; order Lagomorpha; family Leporidae; genus Lepus; species Lepus europaeus. The sequence goes on from NC_084827.1 coordinate 174,814,382, forward strand.
CTATTAAGGGACAAAAAAAGACTGAGGTCATTCAGAGGACATAGGCCAGATTCATGGACATGATGCAGGGATTGAATGGGACTTTGGCCACCCATGCAGACTGAAAGCTGACTCCAGTTTGGTTTTATCAGGGAGAGCGTCTCACTACGTCTCCTACGAGGCCAAGGTTCACAAGGCTCCCAGTTCCTCTCAGGATTATACCTGTGTATATCATGCTACAGTGATGCCGTGAGCATAATCCCAGCTAAGCCTATTGATCCTCACATGGGTGAGTAACCAAGACTCGGGGAAGGAACGGGTTTGCACCACTGGGAAAAGACACCTGTGGCATTCAAAACAACAGACTAGCTGAGCCATAAGAATGAAACAGATTTTCTGTGGGGTTCTCCAAGCTACTGGACACTTCTAAAGAGAAGTTTATAGTATCGTATTGGCCACTGGTACCTAAATAAACAGTAGGCAACACCAATTTTGTGGCAAGCCCAAATTTAGTACACAAATGAACTTATACTTAAAAATGCAGGTATATGATCATACACAGTAAAATGCTTGTATATTCCCCTGCCAATGCAGCTACTGAGCACTTGAAATGTAGCTAGCATAAGGGATTGAATTCTTTAAATTTACTTGCTTGAAGTGATTTTAATGTAACTAGCTGCATGAGACTAGAAGTTGCCAAACTGACAGCTAAGGTCTAGTGTATGATTTCAACTATGACAGAGAGGCATAGTATAGACCACCAAGAGGCACAAAATGTTAATTATGGTTGACTGTACATGAATTTTTTTCTGCTCTCTAAGTTTTCTATATTTCCAAAATTTTTAAATAAGAAGTTACTTTTATGATCAGAAAACAAACTAAAAAATGCATGCTGAAAATGTTAAAAGAAGGGAAAGATAAGACAACTTCCACAGGTCCTTCCACAGTGTCAGTGCCTGCCATTCGGGTTGAGAAATCGGGGCTTGCTCAAATGAGCACTAACCAGTAAGTAATGAAACCGCTTCTGGAATCAAACAGCCATCACTGGGTAGGAAGCTCCAGCTCCACTGCTTTCCCCTTAAACTCTTGGAGCTGCCATGCTTTTCACCTAAGACTGCCTGAGCCATTCCCCCCATGAGCTTCTTAAAATTCTCATCTCAGGTTAAATGTTGCCTGCTATCCAATGGGACTAACCCGTCACCTTCCATGTTGTCATTTTCTAATGACAGTTTGCACTATCTACCACAGGAATCTTGTCTGTCTGGCTCATTTGCACACCACCAAGAACAGTGTCCTGATGCTGAGTGAAATAAGTGTTGAATGAAACACAGTCTCAGTATAGCCCAAGGCTTTGGGGAGATGCTTTGCATTGTTTCTTAAGGAATGGATATAGTCTGGAGTCAAGCTGAATCTAGGTAGTTAATAACTATCCTCTTGGGGAGAAAGATCCAACATGGGAAGTGGGAAGTGGGATACACAGCAGACTCATAGAATGGCAGACATCCTAAACAACACTCTGGCCTCAGAATCAGCCCTTAAGGCATTTGGATCTGGCTCAAGAGCCCATGAGAGTATTGTAGGCATGGAAAGCCAAGATACCATGGGAAAAAAAAAAAAAAAAGAAGAAGACGACCTAAATGAAAGATCTCTGCGAGTGAGATCCCAGTGGAAAGAACGGGGCCATCAAAGAAGGAGGTACCTTTCTCTGAAGGGAGGAGAGAACTTCCACTTTGACTATGACCCTATCGGAATAAGATCGAAGTCAGCGAACTCTAAAGGCTTCTATAGCCCTGGCAACTCATGACTAGAGCCTAGGGAGATTACTGACGCCATGAACAGGAGTGTCAAATTGTTAAGTCAGCAACAGGAGTCACTGTGTGCTTACATCCCATGTGGGATCTGTCCTTAATGTGTTGTCTAATGTGCAGTGATGCTATAACTAGTACTGAAACAGTATATTTATACTTTGTGTTTCTGCGTGAGTACAAACTGATGTGATCTTTACTAATTATATACTGAATCGATCTTCTGTATAAAAAGATAATTGGAAATGAAAAAAAAAAACCTGGTGTTAAATTGGAAATGGCATAGAAAATTAATTTTTTTTTAAAAAAATATTATGTAGGATCTCTGTCTTTAATGTGCTGTACACTCTTATTTAATGCTATAACTAGTACTCAACAGTATTTTTTCACTTTGTGTTGCTATATGGGGGCAAACTGTTGAAATCATTACTTAATATATACTAAACTGATCTTCTGTATATAAAGAGAATTGAAAATGAATCATGATGTGATTGGAAGGGGAGAGGGAGTGGGAAAGGGGAGGGTTGCGGGTGGGAGGGAAGTTTTGGGAGGGGGAAGCCATTGTAACCCATAAGCTGTACTTTGGAAATTTATATTCATTAAATAAAAGTTTAATTTAAAAAAAAGAAACTAAAAAAATAATAATAATAACTACCCTCTTATCTCTACGTCAGCTTCCTTGTCTATAATCCCAGGGGGCTGTAATGGGCATTTTGTGGAGTACAAGGATTCCTATGCAGTAACAGAGGGAAACCAGCAGCACACAAGAAACAGTAGCCAGGGTGTGGTCTCCAGGGTGTGGGAGGAGAGCAGGGCAAGCACCCAGAGATGTACCACTGAGATAAAAGAAAAAGCGAATCAGAACCTCAAGTAGCACCTCCTTGGGCTACTCTTCACTGGCTATTGCTGTGTAACAAACCATGCCAAAATGCCAAGGCTTAAGCAATATCAACATGGGTTTTGCCATGAATCTGGGATTTGGGTAGGGTTCAGCAGGAATATCTTGACTCTACTCCACTTATATCAGCTGAGCTGGTGAGGCTGGGGCTGGAATCTTGTGCAGACAAACCAAGTCTCCTGTCTTGGGTAGCTGGGTGGGCAGAGCCCAGCAGCTGGGAGCTTGGACAGCTGGGGCCCTCAGGCCTCCTCCTCTCTCTCCCTTTCTCTCCCTTTCTCTCCCTTTCTCTCCCTTTCTCTCCCTTTCTCTCTCTCTCTCTCTCTCTCTCTCTCTCTCTCTCTCTCCCTCTCTCTCCCTCTCTCCCTCTCTCTCTCTCTCTCTCTCTCTCTCTCTCTCTCTCTCTCTTTCTGTGGTGTCTCCCACATAGAGGTCTTGGAGTAGCCAGATTTAGATGGGAGCTTGGTGCTCCACAGGTGCACGGAGAAACTGAAAGACAGGGAGAGATAGAAGGGCAGATTGAGCAAAAGAAAGATTGAGAGAGAAAACGATTGAGAAAATAGGAGAAAAACGGATGGAGAGACACTGAGGCGGGAGGAGAGAGACAGGGATTCAGAGGAGGAAAGATATGAGAGACAGAGGGGGAAGATTGAGAGAGAGAAACGTTGAGAGAGAGAGTGAGAAAGACTGAGACATTAGGAGAGGGCGGGAGAGACTGACAGAGGCTGAGAGAGACAAGAGCTCTGTCACCTCTTCTAACCCAGCCTGGTAAGCCACACCAGGACACTCCCTCCACATTCTCGTCACAGAAGCAGGCACACACCTGCTCACGTTGATGATGATGGAACACTCAGCCTCATGGTGGGAGCATGGCAAGTTTCTAGAAGATTCTATGCATCAGAAGCATCATTCCAGACATTTTAGGAAAGGAGCAGCTCACAGGGCCATCAACAGAGGACTTGCTAATCAGTTCTCAGTGAGCACAGCTGCTCTGAGCTCTGTGTGATTGAATGATCCTTCCTCAGCTCACAGGGCTGAGATAGCACTTAGCCACACAACACCCAATACCAGCTGCTCAAATCCATCTTCAACACTGCGCACAACCTTACAGCTCCACTGTGTGCCTCTCCCCAGTCCTCCTCCAGGACCAGCCTCCACCTCCCCACCTGCTCAACGCCCTGGGTGCTGACATAGACTCGGCCCCAGGTGCCTGTGCTTCTGCCCTTGGTTGGGTTTGGCCACCAGGGTATAGTGGATGGAGAGCAGGAGGAAGGAGAGTGTGGAACAGGTACTTGTCACCCCATCTCCTCCTTGCACATCACTCCAGGCTGGCTGCCTCCCTCCAACTGAGGCCCAGGCCCCTGTCCTCAAACCCTCTTGATCTCCGGGTTCCAAGAACAACTCATCTAATCGCCTTCCCCTTCAGGACCAGGGCGGCAAGAAGCTGTGGCTGGACCCAGACACTGCACTAGCCTTTGTTGGTTTTTCTATCCCAGCTCACTCTTGGGTGTGTGTTCTTCTCACACTACGCTACCCAACAATGCCTTCTGTTTCTGAAGACAACATGGACCAATCCAGAAGCCTTGTCTCATGAGTCATAAGTGGCACAAGGGACAAGCATTGTGGCACAGAAAGTTACGCTGCCACTTGGGATGCCTGCATCTCACATCAGAGTACCTGGTTCAAGTCCTGGCTCTGCCTTATCCAGCTTCCTGCTAAGGCACATTCTGTGAGCAGCAGATGGTGACTCAAGTGCTTGAGCCCCTACCACCCATGTAGGAGACCAAGATTGAGCTTCAGGCTCCTGGCTTCGGCCTGGCCCAGCCCTGGCTGTTGCAGGCATTCGGGAGAGAACCAGCAGGTGGAAGATCCCTCTGCCTTTCCCTCTGCCTCTCTGCTGCTCTGCCTTTCAAATAAACAAACATCTTTTTAAAAAAAAATTAGTGACACAAATCACTTATTAAGTATATGTACCTTTATACTGTGCTCTCCCCGATAATGCCTTAACCATCTTGGCATTCATTCATTGATCCACAAGTAGCCATGAGCTCCAATAGCAAAGGCACCTTACAGTCCACCTGCTACACGGGACTTCATCCGGATAATGTTCATCAGGAAGCCAGAAGGGGTGCGTATGTCCCATATCCTGAGAAAGGAAGTTAGGCAGACCACAGCTCGCCATGCTTTGGGTGTGGCCCCTAGAATACTTTTGTTGGAAATGTGAGCGTTAATAACAAAGTCCTGTGTTAGTGGTATTTGGAGGTGGGGCTTTGGGAGCTGATTTGGGTTAGATGATATCATGGTGGCGGGATCCTCCTGATGGCATCCGTGAGTTTACCAAGTGAGGAAGTGAGACCCAAGCTAGCAAGCCAGTTCCATCTCAACAACATGAGACCGCAGAGAATCCCCAGCAGTAAGAAAGGCCTCGCCCAATCTGGGACTTCCTGGGCTTCAGAACCATGTGCTAAATAAACTTTTGTTCTTTACGAATCACTCGGTCAGTGTCACTCAGTCACAGCTCCAGAAAGCGGACTAAGACACCCAGGGCGATCTGTCTTCCTCCTCCCCCCGACCTGGGAGACATCTCTCCTGAAGAGATGCAACCTGGGAAAGGACATTCACAGCCATGAGCACGAGCCATCTTTTATATAAAATCACACTGTCCCATTAGCATAGGCGGCAGACCCAGGAATTGTCGGCACATAAGCTGACATACGTGTGTGTGTGTGTGTGTGTGCTGGGGAGGAAGCCAACCTTGAGAATTGGCATATGCTATGCTATGCAACCAAAGCCACTAAAGACATTTTCCTCCCACATGAACAACTGAAAACAGGACCAATCAGCGAGATGCTCCTGAATCACTGGAGGTGCTGTCAGGATGGGCAGAGGTGGACTGAGCTCCACATCATGCCTCCCTCTCTCTCTAATTTCCACTCTCTGCCAACCTCGACACCTACAAGCTGCCAGGCGTCATCAGCCCTGATCCCGGACCTTCTTGCACTTTGGACAGTTCAAAGAATTGGTGGGTAGGAATCTTATCTGAGCTGTCACTCTTACATCTCTTTACCGCCCAGGAGACGGCTAGACTTCAAGGTGGCCCAAAGCACAAAGGACAGGCAGCGGTGGATCTCTGGCAGATGCAGCCTTCTTGGCTTCTCACTGCTCAGCTGTCCCTGCAGGCTAGCCACCTGGAAGCACTCTCGTTATCTTACCAAGCCCTGCCACTGTCTCTCAGCCCACATCTCAAAGAGGAAGTAACCCACAGGCCCCATCCTGGCCACTGCTGTCTCTGCATCTACCCTGGACTGTCTCGGGATTTCAAGCAGCCTTTGCTGCAAGGGAGACCACACCTAGTTCCTTCCGGCCGGACAAGTCCCCAGGGCTCGTGTCCAGCCTGCAATGGGGCCAGATTCACCACCTGATCCGTCTAATCTTGTCTTTGAACTCGTGGCATCTATTTCTGTAGGGTTTCGGCCCTTTGGGGTGACTTCCTTGGTGGGCACTGCCCTCCTTCCTGGGTCACCTCCCATTGGGGGCATTTCTTTCCGGGCCAGAGAACACCGCTGGTGGGCAGTGCCTTACATCTGCACTCAACATGACAATTCCACTCCCACTTCCCTTACTGCCATGAACAAGGCCACTGTGGTACAGAGAAATCTGAGATGGGGATTCTCATGCAAGTTCCCCAACATCATCAATTTCAAGAGAGTTTTTAAGGTTCCAGACTCCTCTCTTAACTCTCATTGTATACAAAACTCTGAAAACTTAAAACTGAGAGGCAGAGGGAGGAGAGGACAGTTGCAAACCCACCTCTCCCAGCTCTGGGAAACTAATCGAAGAGCAGTCACTAGCTTCTTTCCATAAACACGCCCCTCTCACCTCCCAGGGGAGTTGAGTGATTACAATGACCTCGTTCATCTGTGTTGGCTGTAATAGTCAAAGGAAAGGTTCTATGGAGGCTGATGTGGGGTCCAAAGTATTACCATCCTCAATACACATTCACTTTTCAGATTGAGAAGCAACACCATAATCATAGTCATGTTACCAGAATTTTTTTTTCAGATTTATGCATTTATTTGAAAGGCAGGGTGACACAGAGAGAGGGGGAGTGACAGAAAGAGATATCTTCCATCTGCTGGCTGACTCCCCAAATGGCCACAACAGCCAGAGCTGGGCCAGGCTGAAGCCAGGAGCTCCCTCTGGGTCTCCCACATGAGTTACAGGGGTCCAAGCATTTGGACCATCTTATGCTTTTTTCCAGGCACTTTAGCAGGGAGCTGGATTGGAAGTGGAGCAGCCAGGATTTGATCTAGCACTCCAGTGTGCCAGCATCAGTGGTGGCAATTGAACCTGCTGCACGACAACAGTCTCAGTATCAATATTTTAAAATTTTTATCTCATCATGATTGCCGCCTGTTAAACAAGATCTTTTTTAAATACTTATTTTCGTATTTACTTGAAAGGCAGAGTTACAGAGTAAGGAGGAGAGAGAGAAAAAGAGGTCTTCCATCCATTGGTTCACTCCCCAGATGACCGCAATGGCCAGAGCTGGGCCAAGTGGAAGCCTGGAGGCAGGAGCTTCTTCTGGGCCTCCCTCTTGGGTGCCAGGGCCAAGCACTTGGGCCATCTTCCATAGTCTTCCCAGGCACATTAGCAGGGAGCTGGATGGGAAGTGGAGTAGCCAGGTCTAAAGAACCAGTGCCCACATGGAATACCAGCACTGCAGATGGTGGCTTCAACTGCTATGCCACAGCACCAGCCCCTGAAGACAAAATCCTAATATAATTTTCACATCACATGGGCTAGGAGAAACTTAGCCTCGTTTTCTATCTACAGCTTTATTCAATAGCTACCATCTTCCCTGCAGCCCTTAGTACGTGGGCAAGGAGTCTGCTGATCCTAGCAGAGCATCAGTTGCATTCACGGCTACTCTTTTTTTTTTTAAGATTTATTTATTTATTTGAAAGTCAGAGTTACACAGAGATAGGAGATGCAGAGAGAGACAGAGATCCTCCATCCTTTGCCATAACATGTGGCATAGTCTGACAGTGAAAACAGCCATCTCAGGAAACAAATTACAACCGTCTGCTTCATTGTTATCCGTCATCTCGTCAGAAATGTCAAGAACCACAAAAGTCACTCACGCCCTTGTTCTATGAGTCTGATGCTCCATTGCATATTTGTTTTCTTTTTTTAACTCATTTATTTGCATGCATGTCATAAATACAACATTAGGATCATAGTAATTTTTCCCACCGTACCATTCTCCCACCCCTCTTCTACTTCCCTCTCCTGCTCCCTGTCTTGGTTTTTTTTTTTTTTTTTTTTTTTTTTTTTTTGACAGGCAGAGTGGACAGTGAGAGAGAGAGAGACAGAGAGAAAGGTCTTCCCTTTCCATTGGTTCATCCCCCAATGGCTGCTGCAGCTGGCGCGCTGTGGCCAGCACACTGCGCTGATCCAAAGCCAGGAGCCAGGTGCTTCTCCTGGTCTCCCATGTGGGTGCAGGGCCCAAGCACTTGGACCATCCTCCACTGCACTCCCAGGCCACAGCAGAGAGTTGGACTGGAAGAGGAGCAACCGGGACAGAATACGGCACCCCGACCGGGCCTAGAACCCAGGGTGCTGGTGCGGCAGGCGGAGGATTAGCCTACTGAGCTGCGGCGCCGGCCCCTGTCTTGTTTTTTACCAAAATCTATTTTCATTTAACTGTATATACAGAGGATTAACTCTATTCTAGGTAAAGAGTTCAGCACTTTGTATGAGAGAGAAAAAGAAGAAGAAGAAAGAAAGGAAAGAAAAAAGGAAAAAAAAAATTGTTCTACAGTCCAGACAAATGCTGTTCAAAGTTATTGCATCTCAGAGGTAACTGCACTTTTTTTTTCTTTCTTCCTTCACTTCTCTTTTCTTTTGAAAATTTAATTATCTTTAAAGAAGAACCCAAGACTGATACATCTTTTGTGAGTTCTTAGACATAACTGTAACTTATGAGACATAAGAATATCCTCTGCTTAATACACTAAAAGAAAATAATTCTTTGGGAACAAGTTTTACTATGAAGTCTCATAATGCAACTTTTTGGGGACAGAGGTCTTGCATGGGAAGTTAGTGCACAGTGACTCTTGTTTATTTAACGGTTATCAAACACTCTTATCTATGACATCAGTAATCACCCAAGGCTCTTGACATGAGCTGCCTAGGCTATGGAAGACTTTTGAGTCCACAACTCAGTAAAGCTATAAGCAAAGTAGAAATTCTCTCCTCCTTTCAGAGAAAAGTACATTCTTCTTTGGTGGCTGCTTCTTTCCTCCGAGGTCTCACCCATAGAAGTCTTTCATGTAGAACATTTTTTGCCACAGTGTCCTGGTTTTCCATGCCTGAAATGTTCCCCTGGGCTTTTCAGCTGGAGCAGAATGCCTTAAGGGCTGATTCTGAGGTCAGAGTGCTACTTAAGGTGGTTGTCATTCTATGATTCTGCTACATGGACTGCTTCCCATGTTGGAGCATTCAGTCCTTTTTAATTCTATCTATTATTATTACCAGGCCCTTAATCCTATCCATATGATCACTTTAACACTTAAAATGCCATTTTTACTTTCCAGCTTAAGGGAAGTAAAGTGGAAGTTCTCTCCTCCCTTCAGAGAAAAGTAAGTAAGTCTGTAGGAATGTGTGCATAACCATACTGCTTTATAGTTAAAGACTTCATACATTTTACAATTACAACTTTAGGATCACAGTAATTCTTCCTACTATGCCCACCCTCCCACCCATATTCCCACCCCCCCTTCCTCGTCCCTTTCTTATTCTCACTCTTATTTTTCTACTAAGATCTATTTTCAATTAACTTTATACACATGGTTAATTCTATATTAAGTAAAGAGATCTAGGATTTCTCTATAACAGTTTATGACTCCTCTGTTCTCATGTTTGCTTTTGACTTCTCTGTGTCTGCTCACCCAATCTGTTATTCACTCTCACCTGGGCCGCAGCACCTGGCAAATAAACATGTTCCCCATCCATCCTGGCATGGCCCACAGCCAACTTGAGGCCAACTTTACCACCCTGGAAGCACAGTCAGGTCCAACCCCAGTCAGCCAGAAGGACATGGTGTGCACAGAATTAAATGCAGTGAAAGCAGTCTGACTCATTGAGGGAAGGTGTGGGGAGGGGAAGGCTGTAACTGTTAGGTCTCTCTCAACTTGAAAGAATCATAAGGCATCAGATTTAAACCTATGCACTCATGAACTAGTGATTCCAGATTCATCCAGCAAATCCCAAAATATTGAACTAAGGGAACACCCCCCCCACACACCCAACTCAAAATATCACACAAATAAGTTGTGAACTGCAGAGGTGGGAACCTTCTTGCTGCCAAGGGCCATTCGGATTTTGATAACATCATTCGCAGGCCATGCAAAATAACCAACTTAAAAATTAGCCTGCCATAGGTTTACTGAATTTCAAGTTCCACCTGTGGTTGCCTTGGCAGGGCCAGACCAAAGGACATCACAGGCCTCATACAGCCCACAGGCTGGACGTCACCCAAGGCCACACCTTATCAAGCCTGGTGTGTCTCCCCCAAGTCAGTTATGTTCAAGAAAAAAGGAGTGTGGGCTCTTCTCCTACACAAGAAAGCATCCAAACTTGCAAAAATCAAATGTTCTATAAAACGTATATAGCTTCCTTTAGAGAGTAAATTCCTTCCCAGTCACCCATCACTCCAAAAGCCATCAGAGTTTTGTGGCCATTCTTCAGGTAAATTCTATGTCCATTGCTGAAGTTACTCAGCTTGGTTCCCAAGTCCCGGGCAGGCCACAGAACACCATCGGAGGGGACACTCACGGGAATGAGGACCTTCTAACAAGCCTTCTCCAGGAAGCACCATTCTTTCCAAGAGGGTGAATCTTTCTCCAAACCCTCATGCAAATTCTGTGAGATCTGTTACGTTAAATAGCTTGTGGAATATTATATAATGGCTAAAAATATCGGGCATCCTGCTTATAATTATAAAGGCCTATTTATGCTTAATTTAGTAAATGCTCCATCAAGAAACCAGAAGCGGGCAGCTTACCAGATGCCATGCACATGCTGCAGAGGAAGCCCTGTCAAAGGGGAAGAGGATCATTCAAACTGGGAGCAAGACTACGTGTCCAGAGACTGCACACAAGCAGCGAGGAGACAGTCCCACGAATTCCAGGTTGCTGCTCAAGGCTGCACTGCACTTGGAACCACAGCGACGCTGAACCCATTCAACTCATTTATCCCACACTCCCCCCTAGATGCCAGGATAAAATTCAGCAGACTAGCTACTGCAACTTCCTAAGAAAACCAACACATAGCATTTTGAAATTAAAATTTGATTAGCATTTATTCAGCTCCCAAGAACTTTCACGGAAAACTCATTTTCTAATTAGTATAATGAAGAGAAAAATTTCCCTGGTCTGGTAAGTTTGCTGATTGAACTGCAATTAAATATATATCACTGAGGTTTTAAAATACAAAGTTCCTACTAATCTCACTTTCTAAGACAGCTCACTGATATAATCAGCTAAGCAAGCAGTATTTTTCAAAAACTGATTGATTGATTTGAAAGGTTAGGCAAGAGAGATATCTTCCAGTGGCTGGTTCACTCCCCAAATGGTCACAGCAGCCAGGGCTAGGCCAGGCCAAACCAGGAACTTCATCTGGGTCTCCCATGTGGGAGCAGGGACCCAAAGTACTTGGGCCATCTTCCACGGCTTTCCCAGGCACATCAGCAGGAATCTGGATTGGAAGTGAAGCAGCCAGGACTCAAACCAGCACCCGTATGGGATGCGGGCATTGCAGGCTGCAGCTTAACCTTCTGCACAAATGCCAGCTACAGCAAGCAACACTTGAAAAGTCATAATGAGGTGTGGATGCCGTGGCACTCTGGTAAAAGCCCTGGCCTGCAGCGCTGGCATCCCATATGGGCGCCGGTTCTAGTCCTGGCTGCTCCTCTTCCAATCTAGCTCTCTGCTGTGGCCTGGGAAAGCAGAAGAAGATGGCCCAAGTCCTTGGGCCCCTCCACCCATGTGGGAGACCTGGAAGAAGCTCCTGGCTCCTCGCTTCAGATTGGCTCAGCTCTGGCAATTGCAGCCATCTAGGGAGTGAACCAGCAGATAGAAGATGCTCTGTCTCTACCTCTCTCTCTGTAATTCTTTCAAATAAATAAAATAAATCTTTTTAAAAAGTCACAATGGTCACCATTTCAATGCCAGCAGGAAGCAGGATGGAGAGCATGGGGAAAGACAGACAGAGCCGTGACGATGAAGAACCACACTGCAAGATCAACACTTGTCAGCAAGCACGGAGGCGTGGTACTTCTGCTTTCAATGAGACTGAATCGTAGAACTGCAAATCCAGACAGTTTCCAAGCAGAGTAGAAAAATAAGTTTGTTTTATGAGGCAGCTCGTTATCTAACATCTTAACTATAAGATGTAATGGCCAAAAGCTTGACTTTTTTTTTTTTTTTAATTTTTTTGACAGGCAGAGTGGACAGTAGAGGGAGACAGAGAGAAAGCACTTCCTTTTTGCCGTTGGTTCACCCTCCAATGGCCGCCGCGGTAGGCGCGCTGCAGCCGGCGCACCGCGCTGTTCTGATAGCAGGAGCCAGGTGCTTCTCCTGGTCTCCCATGGGGTGCAGGGCCCAAGCACTTGGGCCATCCTCCACTGCACTCCCTGGCCACAGCAGAGAGCTGGCCTGGAAGAGGGGCAACCGGGACAGGATCGGTGCCCCGACCGGGACTAGAACCCGGTGTGTCGGTGCCGCAAGGTGGAGGATTAGCCTGTTAAGCCACGGCGCTGGCCCAAAAGCTTGACTTTTACCATGAGTCAACAGATACCTAAAAAATCCAGCCAGATGACAATAGCTCCATCAACTGAATGCCTATGTGGCAGGTGGTCCAGGCCATTGTCTCTACATCTACTTCAGTTGATCCTCATGCCCGCCTCTCAGAAGGATGATGTTACAGATGAGGAAATGGAGGAACTGCAAGTTTAGTAATTTACCAAGGATCTTGAATGCTGCAATTCTAAAGTCTGAATCCCAAAGAGGGCATTCACGATTCTGTGCTGTGTCCCCAAGAGCTAGAGCTCCCATCATTAACCGTTATCCAGTATCCACCAAGAAAATATGAAGTCTGAAAACGATGACCATCACAGAAAGGGCAGCATAAAGGACTCCACCATCCTCCAGTTTGCAAGCCAGCTGGAAATCAAGGTTAGTTAGTTAGAAATTGAAGCATATTTTTTTTCTGAAGCAAAAAGAATAGAACAGGACATGGGATAGGATGGATAGGATGGATGGGATGGGATGGGATGGGATGGGAGGGAAGAAGAGGGGAGAGGAGGGGATAAAGGAAAGAAAAGAAAATGAAACGATCATGTTATCAGGTCAGCTAAGAAAAGATTCCTGACGGTGATGATGAAGATGATGCAAGCCCATGAGCAAACCCTCTCTGAACCAGGCACTGCTTTTATATATAGATTTTTTTCCCCAGGAGTCAAAGTGGAGCTAGGGGCTAGGGACAGGGGCCAGTGGGAGGAGGTGCAGAGGCAGAGCTGCCGTCCCAAGCAAGCAACAGTCCTGCCCTTGCCAATCTCTGTGCTGGGGGACACACAGGCGAGTTTCCTGCAAGAGCTGATACCTAACCGATCACGGGCTGAGAAGGGCAGTGCTCAGCATGTTCAAGACAAGAGGCTCCACCCTGTGCACCTGTGTGAGTGTGTGTGTAGCGTGCACATGAGTGGAGTGTGTGTGTTGAGTGCTGAGTAGTATGTATATAGTATACATGTGTGTGGTGTGCACATGTAGTGTGTAGAGAGTTGGGTAGCATGTGCATGCATGTGGTCTAGTGTACACATGTGGAGATGGGTAGTATATGTATAGTGTGCTCGTGTGTGTATGGTGTACATGCATGTGTGAGTGTGTGTTATGGATAGGAAGAAACACAACGCCAGAGGCATTTCCCAACAGGTAGTGGCTGAGCTGAGCTTTTCAGGATGAGCGAGTGCTGGTGATGTGAAGAGCTGGGGTGCAGGTTTCCATTTCTGCTTCTCTACCTACCACTTCCTGCCTCTTCTTCTTCTGCCTAGCCCTTGGATACCTTCCCCTCCCACGCCTGTGCTCACTCTGGGCAGTCTGCCCCACTCCCATCCCTGTTATGTCCAGTCCTCTCTGGGAACACCCACATCCCTACACCCACACTGGGCCTCCCTGCTATGCTCCAGAGTCACAGCTCCAACCACCACAAACACCCGACCCAAGTGTCTGCTGGGCTCCTCAGACTTTGTGCAGCCTACACAGACCTCCCGTGTGCCCCTTTATGGCTGGAGGGTACCACACATGCAGGCTGCAGGTTGGAAACCAGGAAAGGGTCCTGCTGCCTCCCTGACCCTCACCCCATCCAAGGCAGCCAACACAAGGTCTTGTCACTTCTGCCACCTGAGCTCCTACAGCTCCCTCACCTCTGATCCAACATCTGTACAATGCTGTGATGCCTCTCCGCTTACATGCTAGCTACCTCTGCCTCTGCCTCAACTTCAGGATGAACAGACTGCTCTGCACACGAACTCCTCCTGCCACCCCTTTATCTTACGGAGAGCCTGGCTTCCCAGGTGACCCACCCATGCACTCCCTGCCACCTTTCTCCGTCATACGGGAAGACCCGTAACGAACCCTGGACTTTGGTCTCTTGACCTCAATTTCAACTCCCCCATGCCCACAACCTGCACCTATCATCACTTCTGAAGTCACAAAGGTGAATGGTAAGCCCTCAGAATACAACTTTCTCTCTCTCTCTCTCCCTCTCTCTCTCCCTCTCTCTCTCTCTCTCTCTCTCACTGATGTGAGATGCCCAAGGCTCAGCCTCTGCAATCCCTTTGTCTCCTTCCTTAGCCAACCGGGACTCCCAGGTTCAAGGGCTCTCCTGCCAGAATCCTCAACTCTGCCTACCACCTTTCTATCACACCCTCACAGCAAAGTCCCAATCCTTTCTCCCACCCACCCAGGGTTCACAAGGAGTCAGAGACAGCACCACCTCCTGCGGTGCTTGGCTAAGTCCACCATGCCGTGAGAAGCCCAGTGTGGCCACATGAGAAGTCCCACGGAGGAAAAGGGAAGCCCTGGCCCACAGCCCCAGCTGAGCTTCCAGCCAAACCCAGCACCAGCCTGCTTCTCATCCAATCACACCTTCCTGGAGGTGGGCACTCCAGCCAGTCCCACCGGATCGGCCAACAGCAGTGGGACACCCCCTCCCATTTTCAACCCTGCCCGAAGGACAGATTCAGGAACTAATAAATAAAATGACTGATGGTGTAAGCCATGACCTTTTATACCAGTTTACTTCTCAACAATAGGCAACCAAACAATAATAGCCCCTGAGCACCCCCAGCCTGCAGTGGGGGAGGGGGAGGAGGAATACGAGGGATGGAGGGCTTCTGCAGGTCTCATAGGATCCTTAGAGGGGAATCAAATTCAGCCCCAGTATAGAAGGGGGCTTCAAAAAGTTCACGGAAAAGGAATTGAAAAAGGTTTATTCTGGTGCAAAAAAATTTTTTGCTGTTCATGCAGTTTTTTTCATAGTACACATTTTCGTGAACTTTTTGAAGACTCCTCCTACGCATGCATTTCAAACATCTTTACACCGAAATAAACACACATTTTAATTTAATTTTCTACAAATCTTTTTTTATTTGAGAGGCAAAGAGAGACAAAGAGGATGATCCACAGGTTCTCTCCCCAAGTGCCCACAAGCTGGGAGACAGGAACTCAATCCAGGTTCCTCATGTGGGTGGCAGGAACCCACTTGACTCATCACCTGCTGCCTCCCAGGGTTAGCATCAGCAAAAAGCCAGACCAGGAGCAGGGCAGGACTCAAACTCAGGTCCTACCTACCTAGATGTGCAGTGCTGGTGTCCCAGGCCAGCATTTCTTTTTTTTTTTTTTTAATTTTTTTTTCATTTTATTTATTTCAAAGTCAAAGTTACACAAAGAGAGAAGCAGAGGCAGAGAGAGAGAGAGAGAGAGAGAGAGAGAGGTCTTCCATCCGCTGGTTCACTCCCCAATTGGCTGTGATGACCAGAGATGAGCAGATCCGAAGCCAGGAGTCAGGAGCTTCTTCTGGGTCTCCCATGCAGGTGCAGGGTTCAAGGACTTGGGCCATCCTCTATTGCTTTCCCAGGACAGAGCAGAGAGCTAGATCGGAAGTGGAGCAGCCGGAACATGAACTGACACGCATATGGGATGCCGGCACTGCAGGCGGTGGCTTTACCCACTACGCCACAGCACCAGCCCCACGGGCCACTGTCTTTATTGCTGCACCAAACACACACCCTCCAGGAACTTTTTGAATTGCCTCTGTCCAAAGTTTCTACCTTCTAGCCAAGCCTACCTTCCTGATCATGTCTACTACTCCAGCTTTTCCTTAAGGGACATGCTACTGTAGCTGCATTTACAGACAGAAAATAGGCTGGCAGAGTTTAAGAAACCTGTCCAAGCTGAGTTACAAAGCCCCACCCAGCTCTGTCTGCTCCAAGAGTAATGTCACTGACCCAATTTCCCTGGGCCATGATCTATGGTAAAAATTCTTATCAGAAGGCTGGCGTGGTGGTGCAGCAAGCTAAGCCACTGCCTGTGACACTGGCATCCCACGTCAGAGCACCAGTTCGAATCCTGGGTGTTCTGCTTCCAATCCTCCCTGCTAATATGCCTGGGAAGGCAGAAGAAGGTGGCTGAAGTGCCTGGGCCCCTGCCACCCACGTGGGAGACAAGGATGGAGTTCTGGGCCAAGCCGTGTTCCAGCCATTGTAGCCATTTCTGGAATGAATCAGCAGATGGAAGATCTCTCTCTCTCTTTGTCTCTGTCTCTGTCTCTCTCTCTCTCTCTTCCCCCTGTGTGTGTATGTGTGTGTGTGTCATTCTCCCATTCAAGTAGATAAATAAATATTTCCAAAAAAAATCCTATCAGATCTGGTATAAATAATTATGACCTACTTATGGCCGAAATCATTTGCCACAAATCAGAAAGCAGTGTGGGCTGTTTTCCAATTGCAACTAATGTTAATTTACTTTTTTGAAAAACTATAATGAAAGTCCCTAATTATATAGACCACATCTATGAAAGCTGTCCTTGTGACCTGGTAGAAATAGACTGAGCGTACGGTACAGTTCGGAATAAATATGATTCTCTAGAATGCAACCTAGATACTCACTGAATTATTGTTATCATTCTGGGGCACGCTGTTATCTTTGTTGATTTTTTCCTATCCATCAGACCTGGGTTGTGTAATAATCACACAACAAGTTCAGAGGACTCTGATCCCCGGTTGCTTAGCAACCTGCAGCTTTGAAGAGAATGCGGGATAAAGAGTCCACGGCAAAATCATGCTGCTTGCAGTTACACAGTTATTGAGAAGTTCCAGAATTATTCACACCGTTCTGTTTTAAATACAAGGGTGCAAACAAGTACCTCACAGGACCTGGCACCATTTCCATCTTACCCTGATTTTGAATTGGAGTCAACAGAAGACACCACTTTACTAATCTGAACAAAAAATATGACGAGAATGGCATTTAACAAGGCCGTTTCATAGGCCGGGTGTCCTTGTTTGTTCCATAGCTGCGTTCATAAAATTTCTGGAAAACTGAGTGGGGAAAACGCATGGAAATTTGCCAAGGACGGCGCCCAGCCTGCAAAGCCTCCCCAGCAGACGCCACCATCACCATTACAATGAAAGAGGGATGGGGAATCTGGCTTGTGTGCAGAACTCAGCAAACAACATACATTCTACCATGAGCATTTTTTTATCTATTTATATCCCTCCCCCAAAGAAACCTTTTATTTAAGGAATACAAACTTCATGCATTTCATAAGTACAACTTTAGGAATATGGGGATTCTTCCCACCATAATCACCCTCCCAGCCACTCTCCCACCCCACCATCCCTTCCTCCTCCCTCTCCATTCCCAGTCCCATTCTCCACTAAGATCCATTTTCCATAAACTTTTTACACAGAAGACCAACTCTTACTAAGCAAAGTGTTCAGCAATTTGCCCAGGAAAAACAAAACAAAACAAAACAAAAAACTGTTCCTCAATAGTTGAGACAAAGACTGTTCAAAGTCATTGGATCTTGAAATTAATTTCACTTCTTTGCTTTTTTCTTAGAAACTTAATCAACTTTAAAGACACACCCAAGAATGATACATCTTTTGCGAGCACTTAGACATAATTATAATACAACTCTTTGAGGACAGAAGTCCTGCATGGGAAGTTAGTGCACAGTGACTCCTGTTGCTGATTTAACAATTAACACTCTTATGGAGGATGTCAGTGATCACCTGAGGCTCCTGACGTGAGCTGCCTAGGCTATGGAAGCCTTTTGAGTCCAAAACTCCATCAATATTTAGACAAGACTATAAGCAAAGTGGAAGTTCTCTCCTCCCTTCAGAGAAAAGTACCTCCTTTGATGGCCCATTCTTTCTGCTGGGGTCTCACTCACAGAGCTCTTTCACATAGGACATTTTTGCCACAGCATCTTGACTTTCCATGCCTGAAATACTCTCTACCTTGAGCATTTTCCCATTCATTTTTGTTCTTAGAAATATAAAAATCAGGGCTGGCACCATGGCTCAACAGGCTAATCCTCCGCCTAGCGGTGCCGGCACACCGGGTTCTAGTCCCGGTCGGGGCGCCAGATTCTGTCCTGGTTGCCCCTCTTCCAGGCCAGCTCTCTGCTGTGGCCTGGGAGTGCAGAGGAGGATGGCCCAAGTGCTTGGGCCCTGCACCCCACAGGAGACCAGGATAAGCTCCTGGCTCCTGCCTTCGGATCTGCACAGTGTGCCGGCCGCGGCGGCCACTGGAGGGTGAATCAACGGCAAAGGAAGACCTTTCTCTCTGTCTCTCTCTCTCTCACTGTCCACTCTGCCTGTCAAAAATGAAAAAAAAAAATAATAATTAATTAATTTAAAAAAAGAAATACAAAAATCAGTTTGTTTTCTTCCTCATTCATGCATCTCTTATTTACTCATTCAACAAACAGTTCTTGAGCCACTACAGATACAAGGACCCCCACGAGGCACAGAGCAAACAAGCAAATCATGGCAGACATGGCACCCAGGGTGATCTCTTGAGTACAGAGTGACAGCTACCAAGTCAACAAACATCAAATGATTCTCAGACGATCCAACGTGGGAAGCGGAATACACAGCAGACTCATAGAATGGCAGATGCCCTGAACAGCACTCTGGCCTCAGAATCAGCCCTTAAGGTATTCAGATCTGGCTGAAGAGCCCATGAGAGTTTCTCAGGCATGGAAAGCCAAGACACTGTCGCAAAAAAAAATGACCTAAATGAAAGATATCTGTGAATGAGATCCCAGTGGAAAGAATGAGCCATCAAAGAAGGAGGTACCTTTCTCTGAAGGGAGGAGAGAACTTCCACTTTGATTATGGCCTCATCTAAATAAGGTCAGAGTTTGTGAACTCAAGAGGCTTCCATAGCCTTGGCAGCTCATGACAAGAGCCTCGGGTGATTACTGACGTCATAAATGAGAGTGTCAATTGTGAAATCAACAACAGGAGTCACTGTGCACTACTCCCCATGTAGGATCTCTGCCCTTAATGTGTTGTACTATGCAAATTAATGGTAAAACTAGTATTCAGACAATACTTTATACTTTATGCATCTGTGTGGGTGCAAACTGTTGAAATCTTTACTTAGTATATACAAAGTTGATCTTCTGTATATAAAGATAATTGAAAATGAATCTTAGGCTGGCACTGCGGCTCACTAGGCTAATCCTCCGCCTGCAGCTCTGGCACCCCATGTTCTAGTCCGGTTGGGATGCCGGATTCTGTCCCAGTTGCTCCTCTTCCAGTCCATCTCTCTGCTGTAGCCCGAGAAGGTAGTGGAGGATGGCCCAAGTGTTTGGGCCCTGCACCTGCATGGGAGACCAGGAGGAAGCACCTGGCTCCTGGCTTCAGATTGGCACAGCGCACTGGCTGTAGCGGCCATTTGGGGGTGAACCAACAGAAGGAAGACCTTTCTCTCTCTCTCTCTCTCTCTCTCTCTCTCTCTCTCTCTCTCTCTCTCTGTCTCTCTCTCTCTCATTGTCTAACTCTGCCTGTCCAAAAAAAAAAAGAAGAAGAAGAAGAAGAAGAAGAAGAAAAGAAAATGAATCTATGAATCTTGATGAAGAGTGGGATGGGAGAGGGAGTGGGAGATGGAAGGGTTGCGGGTGGGAGGGAGGCTATGGGGGGGGAGACCACTATAATTCAGAAGTTACACTTTCAAAATTTATATTCATTAAATAAAAGTTTTTTAAAAAATGATTCCCAGGCAAGGCCAGGGTCAGCAAGAGGCAAGCAGGAGGTTTGGGTCAGCATGAGGGAGTCAGAGGAGAGCTCTTTCAGGAAGCGATGTTTACTGATACCCAAATGATGGAGAAGCCAGCCCCGGGTAGAGCTCTCTGGGGGAATATCACATACAAAGGGCCTGAGGCAGAAAAGAACCCCCTCTCCCTGGATGGTACAGACAGCGAGCTAGGGTAGGAGGGAGAATAACCTGTGTCCTGATGACATTCCTAACTGTCCAGAAGTCCTGGGCTCTCAGAGTCACATCTTCAGAAAAATGCACCCCCATGGCCACTCCCTGCAAGACGGAGGGCCTTGCCATGGGATGTGGCCACGGAATGCTCATCTGGAGAGCTTCGGCCGCTCCAGCCCGGTCCCAGGCAGCGCCCACCATCCTGACCACACCCACACCTGGGCATGAGGAGAGGGAGGCCCACCTGTGGTGGCACAGAAGCCCCCAGAATGGTGTATGAGAGACAGAGCTCTGGGCCAGCCTGGCCTGGGAGCTGGGGCAGGCAGAAGTTCAGCCAACCAGCAGACGCAAACCCCAAAGACAGCACACACTCACACCTCCTCCCGGCCCGTGCTCAGTGTTGGCTCGGCGTCCACTCCCGCTCAGGCCTGCCCTCTCCTGCCACTTCTGCACAGGCTCCAGCTGCCCCATCAGAGAGAAAGAAACCCCTGTGGGTGGAGCAGGGGCTGTGGATGGCTCACTGCCATCCTTCCTGCCAGAGTCTACGTGTGCGCCTTCTGCAAGCCCTACAACCTCACCCCAAACAGGTGACTGCCGTTGAGGAAATGCCAGTCACACCGACCTGTGAGGGCGAGTCTCTCGTGGGCGCTATCACCCACGCCCTTGGGATCACAACCTAATGTGCACAAACACGGTGCGAATAAAGCCAGAACCTTTCAGGAAGGCAAAGGCGACAGCGTCTGGCTGTTTCCCATGACACTCCATCAAAGGGTCGAGTGCTATTTCCTTCCGCTTTTATTTTATGCACTTTGACATAATGGTGATCATAGCACTGATTCAATTTCTTACCTTTTTTCTTTTCATTTAATCACATAAGTACAGAGCTGTGATTTAAAACACCATCTTGGGGCTGGTGCTGTAGCATAGCAGGTAAAGCCATTGCCTGCAGTGCTGGCATCCCATATGGGTGCCGGTTCAAGTCCTGGCTGCTCCACTTCTTTTTTTTTTTTTTTTTTTTTTTTTTTTTTTTTTTTTTTTTTTTGACAGGCAGAGTGGACAGTGAGAGAGATAGGGAGAGACAGAGAGAAAGGTCTTCCTTTGCCGTTGGTT
Organism: Lepus europaeus; assembly: GCF_033115175.1. NCBI lineage: Eukaryota > Metazoa > Chordata > Mammalia > Lagomorpha > Leporidae > Lepus > Lepus europaeus. Next base: position 174,835,735 of record NC_084827.1, read on the forward strand.
CACCCTCCAATGGCCGCGCCGATCCAAAGGCAGGAGCCAGGTGCTTATCCTGGTCTCCCATGGGGTACAGGGCCCAAGCACTTGGGCTATCCTCCACTGCACTCCCTGGCCACAGTAGAGAGCTGGCCTGGAAGAGGGGCAACCGGGACAGAATCTGGCACCCAGACCGGGACTAGAACCTGGTGTGCCGGCGCCACAGGCGGAGAATTAGCCTAGTGAGCTGCGGCACCGGCCTGCTCCACTTCTGATCCAGCTCTCTGCTATGTCCTGGGAAAGCAGTAGAAGATGTCCCAAGTCCTTGGGCCCCTGCACCCACATGGGAGACCTGGAAGAGGCTCCTGGATCTTGGCTTCGGATGGGTGCAGCTCCGGCCCATTGCAGCCAATTAGGGGGTGAACCTTAATTGGAAGACCTCTTCTGTGTGTGTGTGTGTGTAACTGACTTTTTTTTTTTTTTTTTTGACAGGCAGAGTTAGACAGTGAGAGAGAGAGAGAGAGAGAAAGGTCTTCCTTTTTCCGATGGTTCACCCCCCAAATGGCTGCTACAGCCAGCACGCTGTGTGGATCCAAAGCCAGGAGCCAGGTGCTTCCTCCTGGTCTCCCATGCGGGTGCAGGGCCCAAACACTTGGGCCATCCTCCACTGCACTCCCGGGCCACAGCAGAGAACTGGACTGGAAGAGGAGCAACCGGGACAGAATCCGGTACCCCAACCGGGACTAGAACCTGGTGTGGCGGAGCCGCAGGCAGAGGATTAGCCTAGTGAGCAGCTCTGACTTTCAAATAAATAATTAAATCTTGGTTGGAAGACCTCTTCCTCCGCCCCCCCCCCCCCCGCCTCTTTGCCTCTCCTCTCTGTGTGAAATTATGACTTTCAAATAAATAACTAAATCTTAAATAAATAAATAAATAAAACACCATTCTATTGGACCACTGGTGGGCGTTTGCCTCATTGGTTAAAGATACTGCTGGGCTGCCCACATCCCGTATCAGAGCACCTGGATTCAAGCTCTGGCTCTGCTCCCAGGCCCATCTTCCTTTCCTAATGCACACCCCTGGAGGCAACAGGTGATGCCTCCCATGTGGGAACCCTGGATTGAGTTCTGGGCTTTTGGCTGCAGCCTGGTCCAGCCCTGTGTTGAGGCCATGTAGGGAATAAAGTAGCAGATAAGATTCTCTCTCGCTCTCACTCTCACTCTTTCAAATAAAAATAAATAAATGTTTTTAAAAACACCTTTTATAATGGCTATTGAAAATACTGTCACAGAGCTTATTGATGACATTTTGCTGTTTTCCCACTTGGGACCATCATAAATAATGTTACAATGATTATCTCTGTCTCTAAAACTTTATTCAAATTTCCCACGACTCTTAGGACAAACTCCTAAAAGGCATATCACCGAGTCAGAGGACTCTCAGGTTTTCATCCATTTTGTTGAAAAATTTTCCAGAAGAAAATGAGCCAGCGTTCACATCTACCATTGATATGCGTCCATTCCACTTCAGGTGGTATCCTTTAATGCAGTTAGAAATCATTTTCATCTCTCACAATCTTTCAGTATCAGTAGCTGCCGAATGTAACCTGAAGGCCATGGGAGTCACTTCACCCAATATTTTTACATATGGCACTGCCTGGGCCACAATGACCTCCAACTACCTTGACTGTCACCATTTCACTCCTTTCTTTCCGTCCCCTTAATCTGGCTGGTAAGTAAAATTGGGCAGCAAGTGTCTGGCAAGTTTCAGTTGTGACAAAGAATCTTACCACTCCTCTGCCGTGGCAAACCCACATTAGCAGACACCCGAGCTGGAAACACTTCATCTTAGGTCACAGTTTTCCCCAGAATAGTACAGAGTGTTGAGAGCACCTCCACAACAGAATACAGCAAAGAGGCCCTGCTGGGAAGGCCCAGTCCTGCCACGTGGACACGGTCAGTTCCAGGCCACCTTGAGACCCAGAATGTCCTCTAGTAATTCACGGACATCTACACTGGACTCAATCCCGTCCAACCTAGACTTGTCTGAAGCAGTCAACAATGGCGCCAACGGCACTCATGCAGCTTTGAGATTTTGCAGCCTCGGCCACACTGAGCAGGCCTCTCTCCTCTCCTCTAATTGTGGAACTTTATGGAGGAGAGAAGGAGGGTTTCCCCAGCAAGGACTTGAATACTGAGCTGTAGCAGGATAAGGGTTGCTGCTCCCACCAGAGACATCCTCTGAGAACCATCTGTGGGTTCCTGGGACCCTTTGTCTGTAGTTTGTGGGAGATGCCACTAGATGGTAGACTTGATTCTCTTCAGGACTTTGAGCCTCTAGGTAATGGGGGGAACCAGTCACAAAATGCTTCCAACACTAGGACCTTGAATGTCACATGTGGGCATTTAATCTTTAAGAGTGATTCCCAGGAGATCTAAGAAGACATGTGTCACCTGAGCTCATATTTAAAATAGACTCAATTATCTAAGTTTAATGTGTGCAACCTTCACCTTTGGTACCCGTGGCCCTTCCACCTTATTTGGCCTCTCTCCTCCTTAGCCCTGGGCTGACAGTGGCTTCTTTTCCATGTAGGGGGTTCATTGATTTCCAACTTTGCTTCTACCAAAGCCACTGAGTTGATGGCTTTGGTGGAACCATGACTTTCTAATGATGCAAGCGTTTTGACATTATTTCTCCTGTCAAAACCCATCTAAACATATGTAAAGTTTGAAACCATTTAAAAATATGCTTCTGCACACAACTTGTTTTTGCTTTGAAGTGTACCAAAGAAAAAGAAGGGGGATGAGAGCATTCATATCAGGGTACTAGAACGCACTAGAATCATAACTTAGAAGGATACCAAGTCATAGAAATAGAAATATAGATGTTGGACCTCTTGAACTCCAACTACCCACCAGTGTGGAACTCTCTTGGTTCATACGCATTCTAAAAGCATATACAAATACATGCATGTTCCCTTTAATCAGGGGCATCTGGGGAAGTGGGGAGGGACAGACACCACCAATGGCCCTCTCTGGCTCCCCAGGAGAACATAGGAGCTCTTACCATTGCGATGACCATAGTCTTCAAAGCAATCCCAGGGACATGAGAGCCAGCCTTCCATCATGCAGCTGACATAACTAAGTTCCGGAAAGGCTAGGTGGGTTGGCAGAGGTTCGACCACAAGCTACGAGAGTACGGCCTCTCGATGCACTCTAGAACTCTCTCTAGAACATTCGAGGCTGGTGCTACTTACAAGTTTGTTCTTCCATTAAAATACAGAATCCCTAACGGCAGCAATGTTTGACAAGTATGATTTGAGTAATTACATTTGAAGGCTATAATTTTTCCTCTTCAGTGGGTCATTGTAGTCTCAGAATATTTACGAATAAATCTTCCAAATGATCAAGCCCAAGTGTTACAGTTTCTTCATTCTCACATATCAACTAAGCAGTCAATCAGGCAGCCAACTAACTCCAGTAATTTCCCCACAGAAACATGTGCAATGTAGGAATATGTCTTGTTCATTAGGCATGTGTCACGTTCCATAGAAAATAAAGCCAAGAGGGAATTACTAGACAAAATCCGATTGATCTGATTCAGGCAACAGAAGACATATCTCACCTTCTCTTAAGCAACAAAATTGCAACTTGGAACACACTGAAGCAATGGATTCTGTCTCTCGCTAATGACTAGTGATGCTAAGTGTTATTTCCATGTGCTTATTGGCTATTTGTATAGGTCTCTGAAGAAATGGCTATTCAAGTCCTTTACCCATTTTTAATTGAGTTGTTTGGTTTGTTTGTTGTTGTTGTTGTTGTTGTTAGTGTTTAGGAGTTCATTATGTATTCTGGATATCAATTCCTGATCAGACATGTGATTTGCAAATATTTCTCCCATTTTGTGGGTTGCCTTCCCACACTGTTGATAGTGAGCTTTGATGCACAGAGGTTTCTAGTTCTGAAGTCCAACTTACCTATTATATCTTTTATGCCTGCGCTGTAGGTGCCTATCCAAGAAATCACTGCTTTCCTCATTTTCGACAACGTTGACTGTTTTTCAGGAATACGGGCTAGGTATTTCGTAGGATATCCCTCATTTGGGATTTGTTAAGGGCTTGGGTTATGGGTTTGCAAGAAGAAACCACAGAAGTAAAGTGTCATTCCCACCATGTCATATCAGAAGTACGTATT